>NW_025333611.1:27662500-28862500 GCF_019186645.2 Phyllostomus hastatus | reverse complement strand
CAGGTCCTTTATTATTAGCATCCCAGAGCTCACCCGCCTGGTATTCCTGAAAGTGTTCTCAGAGGTTTGCACCCTTCTTCTCTGTCTCTTCTTGGTTATAGGCCCCTTTTTCTTTGCTTAGACAAAAGCTCAACTCTAACTGCTCCTCATGTGGCCATGTTGGTTTCTTTAGGTGTCTCTTCCCTTGTTCCTTGCAGCAATCACTTATGACTATATTAAACACATTTCACTTATCAGACTATGAGTCATCTCTCCTTTCAAAGCTCTTGCTCAAACACTGTATCTACTTTTCCCTGGTCCTTCTAAAATCTGCTTTCCCCCCAATTCAAAGAGCTGTGCATTTTCCTTGGCTTCTCCAGACATAGCCACTTTCTGCTTTGGTTCTCAACACTTTCACTTCACCAAACAAACAGATAACCTTCTGAGAGATCAAACTATCAGAAAAGTGAATTCAAAATTAAAGCAAGTCAAGAATTGATAAGAGTATTATTTTTGGAGAAGGCGATTTCCAGCTCCATGGTGCCACACTAGCTTGCTTCTGTACCAGTTTTGTAATCTCAATTTAGGAATCCTCCTCTACATTGAGGCATCTTATCCCAGGGTTAGTGTGTCTGTTTTTTTGGTGGGCTAAGAGCCAAAGGTCTAGACTTTCATTTCACCAAAAAGTCCAAACTCAGTAAGCAAACTAGTGAATTAGCTGCTCTGGAGTCAGAGACGAGACCTGGGATCAAGT
The DNA here is from genome assembly GCF_019186645.2 of Phyllostomus hastatus. NCBI lineage: Eukaryota > Metazoa > Chordata > Mammalia > Chiroptera > Phyllostomidae > Phyllostomus > Phyllostomus hastatus. The sequence continues at coordinate 28,861,767 of NW_025333611.1, read as the reverse complement.
CCTAGTTCCAGTGTTTTCAATCTTTGTTAACTCAGAGAAGTTACTAAACCTCATTGGACCTCTGTTTCTTCATCTGTAAAACAGGCATTAATAATATTTATCTCATGGGACTGTTGTAGGAATGAAATATGATACTACATAAAGAGATTAGCACAATTCCTGGCAAATACCAAGCATTCAAATAATAGTTGTTTTATACAATATATTATACAACTTAATGAAAATTACTATTTTTACTTTTCTGCTAAGAAAGACAGAGTTGCCTGGGTTTTCAGGCTTCTCAGAAGCGGGAGGGACTACCTGTGGTGGGGAACAAAGAAGAATATACCACCTCCTACTGAGTGGCCCCAGATTCTAATTCCCAGCTCCTCTACCTCGATAGACAAAGCCAGTATAGAAAGAATTCATGAGGGAGAAATGTAATTAATAAGCTAGAGGGAATGATTGGGCTATTCCCTCTAAGAAGCTAATTAGAGCTGGCTAAAGGGAGACCAGAGGGTGGGGAACATAGAAGAGGGAGGACTATAATAATTCAAAGAATGTCTCCCAGTAATTGTCTCAGGCAGTCTGAGGGAGGTGAGGTAGGAGTAATAGGGTTAAGCAGAAGAAAATTTAGGCTAAAACATAAGAGGTTTTTCACACAGTGAGATTTATCAAGTTCGTTAGAGAACACGGAGAGTTTTGCTTTACGTCATCGATTCCAGCTGGTGGTACAACTGTCCCCCTAAGTGCTGGGGGCTGAGGGAGGGCAAAGCAGGCCAGAACCCTCAGGGTAGGAGGCCTGCAGAGACAATCACTTGGCCAATCGTTGTTCCAGGCTGCAGGCAATGCACCTTTCTCAACAGCCCTTTATGGCTCAAGAAGAACTTTCACACTCACCCAGATCTTGCTCTCAAGAGTTCTAAGATGTGTTCTGAGAAGCCAATCCTTCCAATCTCATCTCCACAATCAGAGCAAATGGAATCAGGCGGGGCCTACTTTGCTTTTGCTTCACAACTGCAGAAATGTTTATGAACAAGCCATCTCTTAATAGTAAAAGAAAAGGCAATGATTGTGGGATAGTCCATGGCTGAAAATGATAACACTGAAATGCTTTGATTACAGAATTTGGAAATAATAGAGACTACAAATCTCTCTGCTGTGCAATATACATAACAAGTCCCCCAAATATCCTTTGTGTGATGAGGTGTTTCTCAGATATTTAAGGCTCCTGACAGTTTAAATATGGTGAACAATATGGTGAACCAACCCAATACATTGCATCTCTGGTATTTGGAAAGATCTATGAACAATCAGTTCTGGTTCCGAGAGACAAGTGCAGCGCCAGGCTCCTGGTTTTCCATGAGCGCAGATCAGCATGGCCTCCTTGACCAACTCCATTTCATGGAGCTGGTCCCATGGCCCGAGGAAGCGTGAGTGTCCTGGCCCCAGCCATGGGGGCCTCACACTGTAACAGAAGAGAAAACTCTGTGGAGTGTATCAGCTGACTCTCTGGCCAGGCTCTGGGCTCACCAGCTAGCCTCCAGGTTAAGAAGGACTAAGAAATTCCCCTGATGCAGGAACAAAATTGGGAGGCCTGACCTTGCCTGAGGCCCCTAAGCCTGACTCACCAAATACTGGAAGTGGAGGCCTAAAAGGAAAGTGAAGACTTCCCACTCTGAGGAGATCTTTAAGAACTAGAGAAAAGCCGCACCAATTACTCACAGCTTCTGGAGACAGAATGATGGATGGTTTTGTTTGTGAGTGTGCTATTTGTCTGAGGCTCTTTTCCCAGTTAGCTGGTTGACAAATCCTGATTGGGCCCGGAGTGCACAGGGTCCTCAGCTAAGCATCTTGGGGTCAAAGCAAAGAATGAAAACAGTTCCTGCCCCTATTAGACAAAATGAACAGCCTACAGAGGCGTGCAGAGAGATACTCTATTAGACAAGTCACTGTGTAAGAAGGGTGACTTCAGTATTAGGTGTAATCTGAAAAATGGAGGGCTTGGCCAGGAAGGTGTCCTGGAAAAATGACCTTGGCAAGATCAGAAGTCATTAAGATACAGGAAGAAAGGCTAAAATATCTGTATGTATTACCCAACTGAAGTCAGATAAAGTTATTTTTCCCCCAAAGAAAATGTTAAGAATTGCCTTCCACAAACCATTTTAACTTTTTTTCTAATAAACCATTAAAAGGCCTTCTGCTGGAATCATTCTAATGCCAATGAAAAAGTTACTGTCATAAAATGGTTAATGTCAAAATGTAAATGGTTTGTTTAAGATTCAGCAACTGCTGCTGAATCAAACACAAAATCTCTGGCTCGACTATCAAGGGAAACAAAAGGCTTGACAATTTAGTGCTCGTTAAAGCCTGTCTGGCTGAATTTGAGATTACAACCTAAAAGTAAAAACATTAAACAAGTTCAAGTGTAAACTGATAACATGCACAGTAGTTTCCAACTGCCTGCAAACGGGGCAAGGCTACACGGTCTGGGATGGGACTTGCATGGTCCCATGCCCAAGGTATGGAAGTAGAACCTGACGTGGGCAGAACCCAAGACGAGCAAGCACTTGAGTCTGGCCAGGGCTTGAATTCAGCACTGTGGAGAGGACCAACCCCACTCAGCTCTTTGCTGCAGGAAGGCTAGGGGAGTTAAGCACAGTCAAATGCTAGCTAGGCAAGGGTCGCTTCCGACTGGGAGAAGTGGGAAAGCAAAAGCTTTTGTACTCCCCTCTCCTTTTCTGGCCTTGCTTGTCAGACACTTCCATGAAGCCACAGTGGGACTCCTCCCCTGCTGAATCTGAGACAGGCCTGGTGACCCTCTCAGGCCTCAAGTCTGGTCTTAGAAATAGTCCTATGTGGGATACTAAGCCGAACATTTGTCTGCATCTTGCCCACTGGTCTATAAAAGTGCAAAAGTCCCAGATGGAGTGGCTCAGTTGCTTAGGCATTGTCCCACAAACCACAAGGTCTTGGGTTAGATTCCTGGTCAGGGCACATGCTGGGTTGCAGGTTTAATCCCCAGTCGGGGTTCATGCAAAAAGCAACCAACTGAAGTTTCTTACATCAATGATTCTCTCCCTCACTTTCTCCCTTCCTTCCCTTCTCTCTAGAATCAATAAAAGAAACAAAATTTAAGGGCTTAAAATTTCACCATCTGGGATTTATTTCCTTGAGTCTTAAAGATAACACTCTCTTTCAGGGTCCTCTATGAAAATGCCACTGTTCCTAGGTTGGAAGAATGAGTCACGTGTAAGTGGGGTGGCTATATAATTTATTGTCTAAATTGGGACACTTTAAAGAGTAAAATGAGGCACTAGGACAAGAGGCATAAACTAAACATATGGTCAGCCTCTACATGTACAAGGCTTTGTGTTAGGTTCTGTGGAAGATACAAAGGTGAATGAAACACTTTTTCAGTCCTGTATCCTGGACACTAAGCTGAAGGGCAAAGCATCCTGGAAGCAGCACACAGCCAGGCACCATCACAGGGGGGTGCAGGGAAGATGGCAGCCCAGAGAGACACATCATGATTGTAGAGTCCGAAGAGGAGGTTTCACAGTGGTAAGACCATGGGCTCGAGCCAGACAGACCAAAGTCTGAGTCTTGGACCTCCTTTCTGCGTGACTTAACTAACCTGTCTTTTACCCAACTTCCCCCATCTGTGAAATGAGGGTTATTTCTTAAAGTCGTTGCAGGGATTAAATGAGATACTGAATGTAACACTGCTGGGCACAGAGGGTTCACTGTTAGTAGCACTATAATGGTCAACCTTCACTTAAACCCCAGCTATTTCTATAAATGTCTGAGTCAGATGGCAGAGGAGAGGCAGAAGCAGGAAAAAACACCAAGAGGGCAGACTCAGCTTCTCCTTCCTCCAAGCTATCCACTCCCTGCCCACTTTGGGCCCCAAGAGTTACTCCAGGGCTGAGCGCTAAAGGGCCTTGATTGCAGCAGCTCCTAGGAAGTGCACCAGGTGACCTGGGCTGCCTTGCTCTCCTGCTGTCTCTTCTCCTGGTCTTAGACTTCACACCCTGACCCCACCCACCAGCTACAGCTCCATCTTCAACTTCTAGAGGCAAATGCCACCTACCCAGCTTCCCCTGTGCTAGTTCTCTCAGGGCGGACCACAGGCAGAAGGACCTTTCCAAAGCACTTGAGCACTAACCTGAAGGCCCTGGATAATGCTGTCCTGTGACAACAGAAATGCAAAAATAAGGGCAGCCCTTTTGACAGTCATTAGGGGAATAAATTCTGGAGTGCCACCATTTAATAGTACTTAAGTGCTTTTCAAATGTTAAGCCATGTAATCCTCATGACAACTGTATGAGGCAGATACTATAATTACTCCCATTTTACTAATCAATAAACTGAGTCATAGACAGTAATTTTTCCCAATGTTACTGAGCTAATAAGTGGCAGAGTTCTGAAAGCTCTAGAATAGAAGCTAGGAGACCTGGATTCCATTGGGACTTCACCACAAACAACTACCTGAATGGCCTGGAAAGCTCATAACTTACCTACACTTTATTTCTATTATCTGTCAAGAAGCTGTGCACTACTTAACCAAATGGTTACTCACATTAGTGTGAATATCAAATGACTCAGGGCAAGGGAAATCACTGCAGAGCTGCTGAAATATTACAGTGCCACTGCCAACATCTGCCGTCATTTAGTTTTGCAGAACTGGACCCAGTACGGAGAAGAGGAAACGTGGTCCTCTGCTAGTCTCTCCTCTGCAGGACCCTGGGCACTCTGTCTCAAGGTAAAGAAGGAATTATACTAAACAGTGAATTTTCAAAGTATGATCTTTGGACCAGCAGTACCAGTATCACCTGGAAAACAGTGTAAAATAAAAATTCTCAGGCCCCAACCCAAACTTACTGAATCAGAACCTTTAGCAGAGGGGCCTGGCGATCTGTTTTATCAAGCTGTCCCAGGCACTTCTACTGTATGCTTAAGCTTGAGAGGCTAGAGGATCCCTGGTCAGATGACGGGCTGGCTCTTTCTAGCGCTGGCTAGGGAAGGCCTGCTTCTGAGGCCTCAGGCAGAGCCCAGTTTTTGCTAGAAGGCCCAGGCCCTGAGGGCCACTGCCAAGAAGATGAAAAGCTCCCAATAAAACCCAGACCTACATAGCTGCACTGATCAAAATACAATAAAGAAGAAAGTGAGAAATCTGACAAAAGGAAAATGCAGCTTCGGTGGGGACAAAATACAACAATCTTCTGTGGGAGATGAGAAGCATAAAAGAGATGTTAGATGTTCAAAGAACCAAATGTGTCGAAATGACAGAAAAATACAAGAATAAAGATAAAGTGTGGACATCAATGCCACACAGGCCTCAGTCTAATGATGGCAGTAGCAGGAAACAGCAGCCCCCACCAGCAAGATGACAGCCTATATAAATAGAATCTTGAGGAAAAAAATACCAGCAATTAGTCACTGAATCCTGCTTATTGGAATGAGGAAAAGCTTGTAAAAAGTCACCAGAGGCTCTGGGGAGAAAAGCTCAGCTAAGGAGACCATGCAGACTGAGGGTGGGAGCAAGATCATTAAGGCAGAAGACCTGTGGGGTGTTCCTGGCACTCTCTGATGCCTGCCAAGTCTTAACCTGTAAGGGGAAATGGAGGGCCTGGCCACAGGGCTGTAATGAGCTCCAGCCTGGGCCCACATCCAAGTTGGAGGACCTTAAATGTGGGCTACGGCAGAGGCGGGCAGTGGATTGTGAGTGGGAGGGAGGAGGAGTCTGGAGCAATTGCAGCAGCCCCTGCCCAGTGCCATGGGCACCTTGGAGGATGAGGCACTGAGCTTCTGATCAGAGTGCCTCCACCACAAAAAGCCTATCAGCCACATACAGATCCTCCCCTGGCCCCTTCTGATTTGGAAGCAGAAACAGCAGCCTCAGTGCTTCCATTCAGGAATCTACTGTAAATGACACTATGTCACAATTCAAATGTGCTGCGCTCTCTGCTGCCTCTGCCTGGGTTGCCCTTCCCTCAGCCTTCTCCATCTCTGCCCCATCTTCATCTGGCTAGTTCCTACTCCTCCAAGTCTCACTCCAAACATATCTTCAGAGAAACCTTTGCTGACCACCTGGCCCTTCCTATTCATTCCTGGGGACCCCTTTCACCTTCACTGCACTCAGCAGTCTTGGTCAAAGTCGGCTTCTCCTGCTAAACCGTCAACTCCCTTAAGGACACGGACTGTACCTTGTTACCTGTTCACCTGTAACCTCACACTCTCACTGGTCTAACCCAATGCCTGGTACACTCAATTAGCAGGAGCTGTTCCCCTGCTGGGATGCCAAGTCCTGGACTGCCTGGCCCCATAACTAGGTACATGGATGGGCTGGGCATATGACCTCCCTCCCCTTCTGAGCACCTTATCCTCTCCAGGGTAGACCCCAACCAGTGTTCTAAATTTTGCCTTCTCTTCTCCTCCCCTTCCAGTTTGATTCACTTAACCAACTCCCTCATGTGTCCCCATCACCACATATCCCTGGCCTGCTTGAAAAAAGGGACATCACAGAGGTAGTCAATGACTGCCCCCCCCCACACCCAGGGTATCCCTCCTGAGAGTATCTGCATTTGCCCACAGGAGAGGTAATTTAATATATATTTAAAAAAAACACCCAAATTAATTCACAATGGTATTAAGGAACTTTGGGAAGCAGCAGGAGAGAGAAAAAAGATTTTAGAGCTAGGGTTCTCCACATGGTTCCTGAAATCAAACTCCAATAGGTAACTTCCACCCCTGCTGTGCCTAAGGTCAGCCCTGACTCAATTCTAATGTTAGACATCACTCGCTAGCCAGAGTGAGGCCATTACAGGTTCGTCCACAGATGGACAATGTCATCTCCTTTCAGCTTAACCTCACCTAGCTGTCCTTGACACCAATCCTCTGGCTAAAGACCAGAAACCCTAGGCTAGAATTTCTGCTTTCTTTTCTGGAACTCTATTACCAGTCCAATTTTCCAGACCTATGTCAGGTCAGCATGGCATCAGAGGCGGCTCCCTGGCCACTGTCTTCCTTCTGTAATACTCCAACCTCTGCTCTGTTACTCACAGTCAGCTCTGCCTAGGGGCCCTAGATAGATTGATGTGCTGAGGATCCACTGAGGAGGTGGCACAGAACCACGAAAAGGAGCATGAACACTGGAAGGGGGCAAGGTCAAGTTGACAAATATCATACAATGAGACAGAACTGCATGGACTGCAGTGGCATAATGTAGCATAACAGATGGATAATTAGATTTATTCTAAGAGCTGTAAAAGTAAGTAATTAAATAAAAATATGGAACAATGAATCTGCCACAGAGAGACACCTAACAGCTTTATGAGGGCCCTGAGGCTGGCATAAGCAGCCTGGGAAATAAGCAGTGGGGAAGGAACCTCTAACACTGACCTGATGTTTCAGGCACAATAAATTCAGCACCAGCTCAAGCTGGGCACCAGGGGACGGGGAGACTTCAGAGGGAGGTAATCAGACTTTCGGCTGCAAAGTGTTATGCCATGGGACTATGGTCCCCAGCCTACCTCTGAAACATGGCAACCTGAGGTAGACTGATAAACTCCCCACCACTGGTAGGTTTAGCAAGGTCCCTGCAAAGTGATACTGACAGATTGTGTTTATCTCTGCAGAAGCAGAAGGAGATGAAAAATGCATGTGTGAATGACAAGATTCACTGGCACAGGCTGGGTGACTCAGGCTCAGGCCTCCACCCCACTCTCAAAGGTTGGTGGCTGATGGTGAGGGTACAGTTACCCACAAAAGAAATATGAAGTGAGTACAGAGTACGTGAAGTACAATGTTAGGCTCAAGGTTCCACCGAGGAAGCAGCTTTCCTGAACACAAATTAACAACTTGGAAAAAAAGAGTTAAATTAGCTGGAAGTGTTTTATATTAGTCAGGGCTGTTTTTATAAAACCAAAACAGAATTCAGACTCATCTAAAAGGAAAAATTTTGTTGGGTTGCATCATGAAGAAGAATGACAAAAGTAATGACACAGAGAAATCTGATCAGATCACTGGGGAGGAGCAGGGAGGAGCAATAGGAGGATGCTGCCTGAGGCAATGGTAAACAGCCTAGGACGGATTGGCTGAGAAGCCGAATGCCTCCAGAATACATGGAATTATGGGGCAGGAGATTTAAAATAAAAAGAGGGCAGAGACTGGCTCCCAGGCTCTCTTCCTCGAGGATGCCTGGATGATTGTGCTGCAGCTACCTGCTTTTCCTAAAGAACAGTATTTTGGATGGATTTTGGATGGCAGAAGGAACTCCAGGCACAGCCTAGGACTGGGCTGGCCTGGCAGAGGGTGGCAGGTTTACTTTTCCTTGGGTGTTCTAGGGGGCATGGGTTGTGAGGCAGAAGCCTGCCATTTCTCCAAAATTGTGTAGTTTTTGTACCTTAAGTTTTAGTTTATAAACTAATCCTACAGAAATAAGATAATTAAAAATGGGGGGAATGATAGGGGAACTCAGATGTTAAAGATTTTTAGCCTTAATTGATAGGCTTAAGTGATTAAAGCTATACCTAAAAAGTTAAAGAGCTTAGATTTCAAAATTGTGTAGCTTTTGAATAAAGACTCCTTTCCTTTATCACCAAACCTTTGCCTCTGGAATTTTGCTTAGAGGGTGGTGGCGGGCAGCAGGACCCTACTCGCTGTTCAGTAACAGCAAAAGCACAACTGGGTCCAGAGGCTCAAGCAATGTGCCAGGCTCTCTCAGGCTGCATCTCTTGGCTTTGCTCCCCTCTCTAGATGAGGCTGCTTTCTCCAGGCAGGGGTGAGCCTGATGGCCACTGGCAGCCCCTAAACACACCCATCTCAGCATAAAGAGTTCTCCCTCTCAAATAGTATAAAATTCCAGGACAAAACTTTGCTTGGGCCTGCTTGTCTCATGCCCAGCCATGGACCAATCACTCTACATATGGCTAGTCTTGGTCATATGACCAGCCCTACCTGACAAGGAAAGAGGTGGGGCACAAAGATTAACAGCCTTACTTGACCACATGTACTCATGAAGAGATTCCCAAAGAAAAGGAAGTGCTTTCCAAAGGAGGAAGATGGAGGAATGTGTTGAAAGATGGAAAACAACATAAACCAAGTGCCTCACAGCTTACCACACCGTTTTATACCACCTCAAGCTATGATACTAGTTAATACCTGGTTGTTTGGGGCTAGGCTGGAAGTCAATCCAGGCATGTAACAGTCTGGTTGGGTCTCAGCTTGCAGAGATCCAGTTTGACCCTACCAACTTTGAGTGCTCCAGAGGCCCTGCCACTTGTCCTCTAACAGCAACTCATCCCGTAGCCTGCCCTGTCCCCAAGACTCAAGCATGGGACCATGCAGACACCAAACAGTTCCAAACTTAGGAAACCCACAGTACGAGAGCACAAAGCACCCAGGCAGCCAACTGCTTGGAGGTTTTCTGCACCCACTAACTTGAGCCTCCTTCCCATAGCACCAACCATGGAGAATATACATCAGTTTAGCACCTTTGATAAGGAACCAAGGATGGGGATAAGGCTCAGCCCAGAACCGCTCCCACTCACACTCACACCAATGGTTCCACAGAGATGATCTCTATTCCGAGATATTCCTCCCTCCTGGAGAGGGGAAGCAGGTATTTTAGGTACAGAAATTAAAAACCCACCACATCCCCACTGCCACAAAAGCCACCACTTGCTCAGCACCTAGCAAAAAGGGCTTGAAGGAGAGGTCCCTGGTTTCCCCCACCTCCAAGGCCCACTGCACACTCTCCTAGCTCCCTCAACAAGCAGGCTCCAGCCAATAACCTTAGTTGTCTCTCTGGCTAATTATTAAAGCAGCTTCCCTTCTCAGGGGACTTTGGGAATTCAGACCTCCTTCAGGCCACACAGATCACACCCTTCTTCCAAAATCTCAGAAGGAGTTCTGTCAGCGTCCCTCAGGAGAGCTGAGACATATTCAGGGGGCCATTTTGTTCCAAGGCCAGCTGGGGAAAGGAGATCTTGGGGACCCTCAGGAGCCAGACCCAAAAGAGGCATCTCTAGGCCTCAGCTCCCAAGCTCTGCACATTAAGTGATTCCGTCAGCTTTACCATTGACCAGGCCAATAACACTGGTCAGCATGTGGCTGTTAAATTCTTTTTCCCACTGAGGCCTTCTCTAGAAGTGCGGGAAAATAAAGCTTGGTTACCGGGTGGAGCAGCTAAGTGCTCTGGCTATACCTGGTACTCCAAAGATGCATTTGAAGGTCTGGTTCAGCACAGCCATGCTACACCCAGATGTAAGAGTTTCCAGCCAGGTTGCAAAGTAGATTGCCCATTGATGGGCTCTCTGGCCCATAGCTCTTGGAGCTGACTCCACTCTTGCTCCACACACACCACAATTTATGACTGCTGTTACGAGCCCCAGAACCAGGGAGCTTCCATCTCCCACTTTGCCCCTGCCCCTCCCAAGCATACACTAGAACCAATCACCAGCCAAAACCTGGAGTAAACCTCAGTAACTATGAACCCCAAACTGATTTCAAACGACTTTTCTTGAGTCACAAAGTAAATGAAGGTTTGTTTTTTTAAGCAAGAGAAACAGTTCAAACAGCAACTAATCTTTTTCCTCATTCAAACTACTGAACTTAGAGAAACCACATACATCAAAACAGTACCTGAATTAAGAGTTTAATCCTCCTCCCTGGAGGTAAAAAGGGGACTATTTTGATAACTTCAGGTCCAACAGATCCAGGGCAAATGGTTCCTGGGTCCCCAGTGAAGGAGAAAAAAGAGGCATACTTTCAGCAGGAGAGAGGATGGCAACCTCAGGGCCAAGGCACGAGTAATCAGGGTAGACAAGTACTTGTGGAGCCTCCAATAAGGAGAACATGACTTTGGGAGCCTGGGCCAAGGTATCCATGAATAATGCCTCACTGGACACATGGCTGAAAGATCTGAACAAACTGCTGAGTCTGCCCCAGCACTCAAGTCAACTAAAGTCTATACGCCATGGGGGTTCAAAGGGCTGATGCTCAAAAATCCAGTATTAAGTTCTCTTATATGTCTTCACTTCATTTTCTCTTTTAATAAGAAAATAAGCCCGTGGTAAAAACAATTTCAAATAGCATAGAAGGTACAAAATAGGAAGGAACAGTCCCTTTCTCATAACCGCATTCCTCATACTCTTAGAGATGAGAGCTGATTTTTTATTACATATTTTAAAATATACATGTACTAGAAATTTACACATTAATCTTCATTCATTTGCTTTTTATATGGCTGGATCATTACTACACATGCCATTTCCAATGCAGAGACTCTACAAACAGAAGCTCCTCGGGTCTCCTAGTGGAGTCCACCGATGCCAAACAGAGCAGCAAACAGAACAGATGAGAGTGGTCAATCATATCTTAAAAGACTCCAGGAAGATCTAACATTTCAGAGTCAAACTGAAATCCAAAGGATTCCTCAGTGAAGCATGACCCTTGGTTCCAACAGGGCCTCTCCCTCTGGCCCAGGGAAGAGAGAAGGCCACCTGTGTAAACCGTTCCTTCTGGGCGCTCCTGCTCTGCAGCTGGCAGCTTCGCCTCCCCCAGCGTGTCATTCCAGGGCTCTCATTCTTCACCCTCATGCCTGTCATCACCTCTGTCCTCTCCCCTTGGGCTCTGCTCTATAGATTCCATGCTCCTCTGAAACATCACTACTGACAAAGCCGAGCAACTGAGAACAACAGGAGATGGCCTCGCGGTGTTCACATTTTACTGCCAGCTCCCAATTACTTGTACTGTTGAATAATTGAAAGAGGAGAATAATCCACTCCGCTGATTTGGGACGCTAGCCAGGCACACAGATTATCTCAGAGTAAATTATTCACACAAGGGACAACTGGGAGTTACCCAAACTTCTATTTGTGGTTCAAGCATCACATGGAAGAACATTTAACATGGACAGAACAAATGCTACGAGAGGAAAGAAGACCTGGTTCCCAGTCCCAGATTCCCTTTGTGTTATTTTATATGTCCCTGTCCCCCCCCACACTCATGGTCTCTCTTAGGGTCAATGAGCATAATAATGATAATGATGATGATTCTGACATTAATAGTATTAATTGACAGCTCTTATTTTATTTCTTTGCCATGTGGCTATGCTCTATCCTAGGATCTTCATTTATACTATACATACATTATCTCATTTAATCCTCATAGTGAGCCTGTGAAGTACCATTGTGTTGTTGAGGTCCACCCTGCCTGGTCTCAGGAAACTGTAACCCCCCCATGACTAAGGCTGAGTAAGAGACCTCTGAACCAGGAGACACTAAGCAGACAAAACTTATTTCCCTGGCATGAATGTTGCCTGTTCTGTGCTGGCCCCCAATGCTTGATCAGTTAGCCAATGACGGGTAAGATTTCCTATGGGGGGAATCGCCTAAGACAGGCATGATCACATGGAGGCCTCAGGAAAGGACTTGGGGGGCTGTGGAAATGAAGGGGTGATCGATATCGACCCCTGCCCCCCCGGCTTTGTCAAAGCCTGAGTCCTTGTTCTTAGTTGTGAGAAATCCAAGTCTCCCCGCTGCCTTTGTCTCCTCTGCCCGACTCAGGCCTGCAGGAACAACAGGGGCGGTGCAGTTCAGACCAGAGTCGGTGGACCCCCAGGGTAATCAGGCCTGACATATAGAATATGAAATATCCTGTAAGACCTGCTTGCTGGACGATGCTCTTTAATTAGACTATGAAGGCACGGACAGGAAACGAAACTAGCCTTTTAGGTCCTGTAGTCTTCTTAAATGATAAAACCCCAAAATCTAAGCTCAGAATCCCAGCAGGAGATCTGCCACTCCCTTTGAAAGGCTAAACTACTTGTTTTATCTTCCCTGTCAGACTGTAATTGACAAACTGTATCGGTATGTTTAATAAAAGCCTGCTTGGGCAGGTGAACAGGGTATTCTCCCCTACAGAGGGTGCCAAGGCACTCTCCACTAGAGAGAGTAGCTGTTTCGTCCCTATTTCCCCACAGGACTCGGTTGTCCCTGTGTATGTTTTTCTTGTGTTTCGACGAGCATCCGCAGCAGGGATATATACTGCTGGCCGGTATCCTCCACACTGTGTTCTTCATTTCTTAGTTAAAGAAACTGAGGCTCAGACTGGTTAAGCAATTTGTCCATGATGCACAGTGCCAAGCTGTATATCCAGAGCACAGGCTCTTATCGAAAAAGCTCTTACTTCTCCCATTCTGTAATGGAGAGTCTTCCTTACAGAACACATGAAACTATAAAGAATGAAAATAGCCTCTTTTTAATATAGTACTATACATCTTCCTCTTGAAATGACTGGATTTCAAGGTACCAAAAATGGACCCTCCTCTGAAAGCCTATAGGAAGAGGCCAGTCAGCTGAGCAGCCCACTTCAAGAAATCTAGAGTCTGGATGCACAAGCCACTGGCAGACTTGCAAGACAGCACAGTCTTGTAGCCATGCACTTCATCTATCATCATGATCAAAGACTCAGAAATGAAACCACTGTCATCCCTGTGGTGACATGCCACTACTTTAGCCAAAACAGTTACTGAGCTGGGCAGCTCAGCATCACGAGGTCAGAGCATGAGGGAGGGGTATAGGCTCTGTAAGACACAATGAGCACTGCCCACCTCATAGATAAGTATTTGTAACGTGAGTGACCAGGTCCTGGATGCCTGGCATCTCTCCCCATAGTGCCTCTGACAGGGTACTTAGATACCAGGTGTATGGAAGCCACCCTCAAAAAGGCTACCAATGATCCTCACTTTCTGGTGTTTTTATGCCTTTTATGGCTGATCTGTGTGACCGAAAGAACAGAGAGGAAGTGATGGTATTAACTTCTGAGGCTAGGTCATAAGAAACATTGATGCTTCTGCCTTGCTCTTACGGTGCTCACTCCAAAGGGAGCCACAGGGGATACTTGAACAGCCCTATGGGTAGGCTCACATAGAGAGGAACTGAGAGGGACCTCCCCCACCAACAGCCAGCACTAACTTGCCAGGCAAGTGCATTGGAAGCAGATCCTGCAAACCCAGTCCCAGCCAACATCTTGACTACATTTCCAAATCCTGACCCACAGAAATTGTGAGAAATAATAATTATTGTTGTTATAATCCACTAAATTTGGAAATGATTATATAGCAATGAAAAGCTAATAAATACAAGAAGGAGAGAAATGTTTCACAGTGCTGTTCCCTGCAAGTAATGCAGCAATAGAAGAATCGGGTCCAGTATAAGGACTACAGGCCACCAAAAGCCCTAAGTCTCTAGGTCCACAACACTATATCAGAGATAAAAATGGCCTTCACGGCCCAGATGTCCCAGCTCTCCAGTCAAGAAAAAGCTTGCAGAAAAAAACAGTGTCCACACCTCTGCCTCCAGTTGGGTTGACGATGATAAAAATAATAGAAGCTACCATTACTGAGCACTAGTTGGGTGCTCAGAATATGCTAGGTACTATTGTTTATTATCCCCCTTATTCTTTACAGTAACCCTCAGAAGATGCACATAGCAGGCACCCAATCAATTTTTGTTGCATGAGTGAATGAACTACCATTGGGCAGTTTTCAGCAACATCATTCTGATATAATTTTAACTTTCTGCATTACATATTACTTTAATGTTTGGAAAGCTTACACTGAGCATATATTCTTTTTAAGTTCAGAGGAAACAATACATAAGAAAAATTTTTTTTTTAAATTGCAGTTTAAGTGTAGCTCTAATCTCTGCTAGGCATAACCTTCCCCAGAAAAGTGTACCTGCAGCCTGAGCTGACTCTCTGAGGCAACTTTTGGGTGAACAAAGAGAAGATAATAAGAATAGTTAATACTCTGACCACCACTTGTCAAGCACACATCTAAATGCTTTATGTGTATTAACATGTTTAATCCTCCACAACAACCAACACTAGGTAGATGCTATTATCCCCATTTTAGATGAAGAAACTTGCCCAAGGTTAGACAGCTTAATGAATAGAGGAATCCAGATTTGAATCCAGATTCAAATCCAAGCCACACAGATCCAGTCTTATATTCCAACTCACCATATCACATGGCCTCTCAAGAGCTAACTGGAGCCATATAAAAGTTCATTTCAACCCTCCTGCAACCTCATGATGAAGCTATGAAGGGGTATCATGGCGTTCCCCACAGCACCCTGAGTGCTTTGGGGAGGACTTCCTGGGGTCTTTTATAATATGATTGACCACTCTCATCTCTTCTGCAGTGCTTATCCTCCAGAATGCCCTTGATCTCAGAGGAAAGAAGTGGGTGTGCTGCTAGCCAGTGGAGGTGGTAGGACTGCACTCTCCGTCTTGGGATCAGGGTACCACGGTCAGAGCCAGCCCCAACACTGTAAAATCAAGTCAACACCATGGTCCTGAGCCTGGAAAGCCACAACCGCATGATGAAGTTATAAAGGGGTATCATGGCCATCAGATCTAACATCCAGGATCTTGATGAGAAGGAGTGACTTGAATGAGACACCAAGAACTTCCTACCATGAGAGATATAAGATAAAGAGGTAGGAAGCTCTACACTCTGAAAACATGAAGAATTACCTTACACAGAACAACCAAGGGTATCATTAAAAAATGTAAACTAGATCTTTCAATTCCCATGATTAAAAGCCACCAGTGGTTTCCCACTACACTTAGAACAAAATTCAAGCATATCTTACTTTTGTTTCTAGGTGCACTGCCAACTTCCCCAACATCATGCCTTAGTATCCCTCTGGCTTACACTACTCTGGCAACACTGACCTTCTGGCTGCTTCATCAACTAGCCAAACTTGTCCCTGCCTCAGGTCCCCTTGCCCTAGCTATTCCCTTTTAGCCTACGGTGCTTATGTCTGATTCCATCTGGACATTTGAGTTGAGGCCGGAATGGCATCTCTAACCCATCTAAAAAATCTCTACATCATCCTATTTTATTTTCTTCATAGTACTTATCATTGACTTTTTTTTTTAAAGATTTTATTTATTTTATTTTTAGAGAGGGAAGGGAGGGAGAAAGAGAGAGAGAGAAACATCAATGTGTAGTTGCTGGACCGTGGCCTGCAACCCAGGTATGTGCCCTGACTGGGAATCAAACCTGCAATACTTTGGTTCGCAGCCCGAGCTCAATCCACTGAACTACGCCAGCCAAGGCATCATGGACTTTTTTAAACAGCTTTGTTAAGATATAATTCACATACCTTACAATTCTCCCATTTAAAGTATAGCTTTTATTATATTTCAGTAGCTTTTACTATATTCACAGAGCTGTGCAACCATCACTACAACCAATTTTAAAACATTTGTGCCACCCACCCTAGCCCCCAAAACCATACTTATTAGCAGTCACTTCCCATTTCTCCCTAATGCCTTCCCTCCCAGGATTAAGCAAAGCACTATTTTCTGGCTCTACAAAATTGCCTGGTCTGGACATTTCATATAAATGAAACTACACAATATGTAGTCCTTGGTGACTGGCTGTTTTCATCTGGCATGTTTTAAAGTTTCATCCATGTGCAATATGTACTTCATTTCTTTTTATTGTCAAACAACATTCCATTGTATGGATAAGCAACATGCATTTATCCCATTTATCAGTTGATGACCATTTGGGTTGTTTCTGCTTTTTGGATATTATGAACACTACTACTTCTACACACAGTCAGGTACAAGTTTTTGTGGAGATCCTTATTTTCATTTGTCATAGCTATACACCTAGGAGTGGAATTGCTGGGTCATACAGTAGCTCCATGTCTGACCATTTGAGGAATAAAGATTGTTTTCCAAAGTGGCTAGATCATTTTATATTCCCACTAGCAGTGTTAGCTTCTCAACTCTTTCCGACACTTGTTATTATCTGTCTCTTTTTATAATAATTATTCCAGTGAGTGTAAAGTGGTATCTCACTTTGGTCTTGATTTGCATTTCCTTGGTGGCTAATAATGTAGAAAATCTTTTCATGTGCTTATCAGTCACTGTGTGTCTTCTTTGAACAGCTGTTTATTCAGATTCTTTGCCTATTTGTTTTTTCTTATTAATGAATTGTAAGAATTCTTTACATATTCTAGAGTCCTTTATCAGATATAGGATTTATAAAATTTTCTCTCATTCTGTGGTTTGTCATAAACATTTTAAAAAATATTTTATTTATTTATTTTTGAGAGAGGGGAAGGGAGGAATAGAGGGAGAGAAACATAAATGTGTGGTTGCCTCTCGTGTGCCCCCTACTAGGGACCTGGCCTGCAACCCAGGCATGTGCCCTGACTGGGAATGGAACCAGTGCCCCTTTGGTTCATAGGCTGGCACTCAATCCACTGAGCCACACCAGCCAGGGCTGTCCTAAACTTTTTTTAATGGGCAATTTCTTTTCATTTTATTTTTAAATTGATTTGTTTATTCAAAAAATTTTTCATTGTAAAACTTTCTTGATGGTATTCTTTGAAGCACAAAAGTTCTTAACTTTAATGATGTAGTAGCTGATGTTTAAAAATTAATTTCTAACTGAAAGGTAAACTATTTAAGAAACAAGACCAGTCTGTCTTGTTCACCACCATATCCCCAACACAGCAGAGTGCTATGCACATAGTAGGTACTCAATACATATTGTTGAATGAATACGTATGTAAGGCCAGAAGAGAAAAGTATTGTGATGGGCTAGGAGAAAGGTCTTCTTTGTGAGGAGACAGAAGTGAAAGTAGGACAATATCTGGAATCATTGCTGGTCTAGAGAAGCTATTAAGAGAGAAAAAATGTAGCCTTCCAAAGGAGAATGGGGAAAAGTCATCCCAGGGTACTAGATGAGACATAGCTGTAAGTGCACATCAACAATAATAAACTCCCTCATCTGAATCCTCGAGCAGTCATCCTGTCTTTTCTGCCACTCTGGAGAGCCAAAAACCAAACCAATGGCTCAGGAAGGGGACCATCCCTGGCAGAGGTGCCCAACCACAAGGGGGAGATTTTTTCCTGAGTCTTCATCTTAATGCAACATCTCTGAGGAGGGCTCCAAGTTCTTTTGTTGTTCAGAACTGCTGGGGCTTACGTGTCACTACGGCTGACAAGTAGAGGCTTTACTAAGGAAACAGAAGGTGATGGCTGATTCCCTACTTCTTTCACCCAGCCTTTGCGAAGAACAACAACAAACCTGAAAAGGTGAATGTCCAAGCCAGTGTACCTCATCAAAGCACCTCAGGGATCCTGGACTTGATTGCTGAGGGGAGGCATTTCACCAGCCAAGTAAAAAGGGTGGAGGTATGATATGGGACCTCAAAGTTGGCTGAGTTCTGAAAAAGGTAGACAATTAGGACAACTAGAGTAGGGGGAGCGGTAACCTAACAGAGAAGTAAGAGTGTGGAATAGAAGTATGGGGACATATCAGTTTAGCATCAAAGAAAAGGGTCCAAAGTCAAGGGCCCCTGCTTTCCATTCCCTGCCTTCTGCTATGTCACCTTTTACAACATTAAAGGAAGGAGGAGCAGAAGCATGTGTGCTTCTCTTGTGCACACACACACACAGTTGCCTCTAAGAGAGTAAATAAATATTCATGAACCATTCGGTGTGTGAAAAGCAAGGACAGAGGATGACAAATGGTGCCAATTAGAAAGAAAGAGTGGTATCTTCTTCTTCTTCTTCGGTATCTATTTTTAAAGTGGCTGAAGAAACAATAAAGGATTGCTTGCTAAAAATATTGTGCTTAACCCTCTCCCCAATGGCAGGGTCCCTTTCCTATGTCTGGTGACAGCAGGCCAACTCTTCTCCCACTGCAGTGGGTCTAACACCACCCTGGCAACCTCACTTTTGCAGAAGAAGTTCATCCTGGGTGCCTGCCTCCAGAAATAAGGAGATAATTTTCTTCTGAGAAACATTCTGGGCCTGGGACCACAAGCTGATGGACACTGACTCCCTCAATGACTCATCCCGCTTAGGGAAGGGGGTGGAGCAAGTGAATGAAGAACCCCACTGGAGAATTCAAGTACAGAAGCACCAGAACCAAATTTATTGAAAAAAGAGGGAAGAAACCCCAAACTACCTTCTCCAGGGAACAAAGTCCACATCATGATGGGGGGGGGGGAGTGTTTGATAAGAGTCATTTCGTGGGATTGATAAGCCACCAAAATCGAGTGTCTTATCTACTTCCTACTCCCGACACACATCCTGATCTTCCTGCTGGGGGTGGATCTAACCTATAGCACATGGAAATAAAGACAAAGAATAAGGCTGATTATTACTTACAGCAGAAAAAAACAATGGGAGCCCAGATATCGAGCGCTCTCTCTCTCTCTCAACCTCTCTCTCCTCCCTTCATCTTCTCTCCATTTCCATTCTTCCCTCCTCTCATCCACTCTGCCTGTCAGTATCTCTGTCTGTATCTGAGTGTCTCTGTCTGTCTGTCTGTCTCTCTGCATTTATCATCTCTTGGCATGGCACAGTTGTTTAGAGCATGGCTTTTTATCACGTTGCCTAGGTTCATGTCTTAGATCTAACCATAGTCTGGCTGTGTGATCCTAGAGAAGCACTTGACCTCCAAAGACCTATTTACTCATGTGTAAAATGCAAATGATAACTGTATTCATTCCTAATAGTACTTATTTGTACAGTCAATGAGAAAATGTATATAAACCTCTTAGTTCAATGTTTCGAATATTGGAAGTACTCTGGTTATTTCTAAACATTTTTCATGCCTTGGTCTGGACTTTAAACATATTAAGGGCAGTAAATATGCCAAATATATCTTTGTCTCCTTAAAATGTAACAGAGTTGAAATTCAACAAACACATGTCATATGAGCTGTCCTCTGAGTCTGTTTGCCATAGGCAAGAAGCACAGCTGCCAAACGCCTCTGCCCAGTTCATGTTCTGGCTATGCCCATCCTTTGGTTAGTCTTCTCAACCATCAGTGAGGTGAGCAGCGCTGGCAGCCTCCGCCCCTCCCTTCGTTAGAAAAAGGTGAGAATATATTGGGAAATAAACAGGCATGGGCAGTATTGGCAGCTTCTCAAGTGATGCCCTACTGATTTTCAAAAGTCACTATTTATAACAACAATTGGCAGAGATACATCATTTTTTTTACCAAGACAAACAGAGCATTTTATAGGGATAATCTCATCTCTCTCCATCACCCCAGGAGATGTAAAACAATATTCCCTACTTTCAGGTAAAAGTTCAGAGAAGCCAGGGGTTTTGGCCAAAGGTCACTGTGCAAGTCAGTGGGACCCACGTGCTCCTGGCCTCTGAGTCCCTCTGCATCTCTAGATAGCATCTGTGCTTCCTGTAGGGCTCCCCAGCATGGTTCTTTTAGGATGTTTAGCAGATGAAATTACTTCTTAACAACACCCCCATGGCATCCAGCACTATTCCAAAAAGCATCTCTCCTTGTGGGAAGCCCTTAGCCATGACTGCTACCTAGTTTAGTGCTGCCCTTCCAGATTTTCATCAAGAATCATATTTGCCTAGTCCAGAGACTGAGATGCCACACAGAGAGGAGAGGGAGCAGGGCAAGGAAAGATCCCCTTCATACTGTGGAGACATAGAGATATCTGTCCAAGTATACGTCTGTCCTACCACAACCCATTCCATTCTAGTATGTTTCCCATGTTCCACCAGCCCTCCCCAACAGAACTTGTCCACTCACCTAGTCACAATACAGAACGCTGCATCCAAGAAAAATGGGAAAGGGAGGAGAGCCAGAAACTGTGAATGTGAACAATGCCGATGCCCAAGCAGAAAGAGACAGTCTCTGTGAGACACAAGCTGAGTCAGCATACCTCTTCCTAAAGACCACCCCTGGACAAGAGCTTTTTTTTTTATTTTGCTGGGTACAGCTCATTTAGCCATCTCTCTGACACACCCTGAACAGCAATGGGTATTGAACACATAGATGGGACAGACACAAGAGGTATAAGTAGTATGTGTCACCCTGGAGGCTAAAATAAGAGCTTCCTGTCACATTGGGTTATGGTGGGGAATTACCAAAGGTGGACAGACTTCTCCCTTGCCCCAGAGGACAGGTTCCAACAAAAGTCTGGAGAATTGAAGGCCAAGGCAAACACTAACATGTTTAGCCTGTCCTCTTGTCACTGAATAGAACAGCTGCATTTCCAGAACTCCAGAAGCACTGCTCTAGGCAGATGGGAGGTAAGATCCAGGCACAAGCACAGAAAGAGAGAAATATGTTCTTTAGACCCTGGATTACTTAGTCCAAAGCAAGGCTGACAATGTACTGCCAATTCTTCCCTTTCCCATTCATGCCCAAGTCCTTTCAGATCTAGGGAATTGGGCATGATACCCTAAAGCAAGACTGCTACTCCCCCTTCCAACCCCACATCCCCACACAATAAGAAGAAGGAACTTGCTTTGGGGACTCTGCTGAGCACTGCTTGCTCTTGGGGTCCAGGCTGGAGGCCGGGAAGGGCAAAGGGTCTAGCCAAGGCTGAGCAGGAAAGGGAGGAGATGCCTCTGACTAGAACAAAGGCTGTATTAGACATGGGAATTACAATTGATTCCCTCAGGCACTATTCTTCACAAAGGGGATTCCAATGAAATAGGCAAATTAAACTCCTTTGTGCCTGACACAATGGCAGCAGTGGAAGCTACAGCTGGAGCAGCTAGCAGGGCCAAGGTAACCACAGGACATGGCAGTGGGAAATGGGGTAAAGAGAAGCAGGGCTCAGTTCATAGCTCAGGTCACAGTAGGCCTTGGTTTCACCTTCTCTGATTAAAAACCAAGAAACCTTACTTCCTTCCCTTGGGGATAGTGCCTTTTTAGGTATGCCAGAGTTGAGAAATGTCATCAAGATTTTTTTTCCTCCCCCTTCTGAGGTATTCATTTCCATCTAGGGATGAGTGAAATCTCTTATTGATTCCCTCTGACCTGCCTGGTTAGCAATTCAACAGGAAAACACCTCCCACGGCAAAATGAGAGTAGGATTCAAGCGGCTTTCCTTCTGGCTGACTCCCATGTAAATGAGCTGCATGCAGTCTGACTCACAAGAGCTCAAACAGAAAAATGAAAAGGAAAAAGAAAAAGCGGAGTTCGAAGGTAGGGATGAGGCTTGCCTATCAGACGGGACTTCTATGGGCCTAAACCCAGCTTGCTGCCAGAGACTTGGCACAGGCAGCACCACCTGGAAGAAAACAGGAAGGAAATGGACAGCAGCACTCCTCTCCGGCAAGGAAGAACCTCAGATATCTAGTCCTCTTGTAAAATGATTACACAAATGTCAGTTAACTGGCTGTAGACCTGAGACTATGACCTATATGTTCAGACCTATGTGTTCAGACTCTTGAGTTCAGGACTAGATCAGAATCACCCTCTGGATCAAGATGCCCTGTCCCACCTCCCACCCCATATCCATGGCAAGAGTTAGTGGTGGGAGATGGTTGGGGGGAAACTTGGGCTCCCTCCCTCAGCTGCAGACCCAGGAAGCATGGCAGTCCAAGAAGGTAAACCTGAGCTCTCCAGCTCCACGGACAATGCTCTGAGCAAAACTGGGCCCCTGGCAAGGTACCAAGACACCCATCATCCTAATGGACTTGGTGATTAATGTGGCTGCAGTCTCCCACAACACCAAGCCTTGTCCCTTCCCACTCCCTGGACTGCAGGGTCCCCATAGGCAACAGCTGCCCTAGGTGACCATTTGATCCAAACATTAAAAAGGGACACATCTATTCACTGTGGAGAATAAGCAGTCATTTTATTTCAAACCTACACATTATGCATCCCTGCTGGAAAGATAAAAGACAGAAAACCACTTGTACCTAGTTCCCAACCCTAAGAAGCTCTCTGCTCCTTCTCCTCCCTCTTCCCCTTATGGCTGGACAGCTCCAGATGTGTCGCTGAGTTTCAATGATTCACTCTAATGATAATGCACGCTCAGAACAAATCACGGACTGATTGATTTAGGAGGCAACTTGCACAAATACCTGTAATCTAGTTCTAATCTTGTTTGTTTCCATTCCAATTATCCTGCACCAATGGTTTAAAAATGGGAACCGTCTGGTGCATATACCCAATCCATTTTAATAGAGGATAAATCTGGGTTATTGTGACCCTTTCCTCTTTCAGGCTTGGGACAGCACCAGCCGTCTCAAGGCACTGATTGGGCCGAATCAGCTCTAACTCTATTCAACTCTTCAAGGATTCAATTAATCATAAAGCCAATTCCATTCTGGGCTCCATCTGTCTTGTCTCCTTTGGGGACTAATAATCACTCACTGTGTGTTTTTACACACTAGTTGAACTGAAATTAAGACTGATTTCACCATGGAGCACTCAAGAAGAAAATGCATTTCTTGGAAGAAAATTTCAAAGCTATTTTTATGTTCAGTTTGAGTAAAGATGTTATTAAATAAACAAAAGAACATTTTCAAAAACTTTAAAAGTCTTGACATCCTGAAATAATTCTTGCCACCCAAATCCTAGGAAGAGGGCAGTCCCTCAGGAGAACTAGAATCTCTCAATGCTGGATCATACAACAGAGACACTCAATTTGTTGCTGAGCATCAGCAAAGCATGAGTAACTCTCCCCCCGCAAAAAAAAAAAAAAAAGGAAAAAAGTGAAAAAGGAAAGAAAATAAACAAGGAAAAACATTTTGAATCAATTTGATATTGGTGTATTCTTTTAAAAAATCTAATTAGTCACCTATCCGGGGGCTAGTGGACAATTTAAAATTTGGAATTATTTTTATTTTGAATTATCTAAATGTGGGGAGAAGGAGATGGGGGAGGACAGGCACCATATTCTTTCCAGTGTTCAGGACATCTGGATATCATAAGCTGTCCCTGAGGATTTTAAGTCCCTACAGCCGCTAAAGGCAAGAAATGTAGCTTTTGTCTTCTGTAAATATCCAGGCTCTCCTAGAAGCATTAAAGTGGCTGCCCTGGCAAACACTGAAGTCGGAGCCCTCTCATCCACCCAATCCCTCTATCCCTATCCCTCTGAAGATCAGCTCTTCACCAAGAACAAGAACACAGAAGGGTCACAGCCCAACCCGTCAGCCACCTGAGTCTGGAAGTATTCCCAACTTGTCAGCAGGTTTCAGTATTTAGCCAAGCTTATTATTTTTACTTTTCACAGTTGCAAAGACAAAGCACCTGGTCATCTCCAGAGTCCAAAAAGCCTAGTGACCAAAATGACCACAACACAGTGCAGGGGAAACACCGCAGTCAAGGAGATCCAGCAGGTGACTGTTTTACTGCCGCAACAGGTTTTAAACTAAAATTCTGAATTGCACATACCCTCAAACAAAATGAACAACACAGCATTCCAAACATATCATCAAAGATACTGTTTGAGACATACTGACTCGAAAACGCTATCAGTAATCACTTCTTAGACACAACAATCAAATGCATCCTTCATTCAAACAATAAATTTTGCCTAAGGTCTAATTAATTGGAGAATTGGCATTTTTAAATATTGGTCAATGCACACATTACCCCAAAGGTTTCTGCCTGAGTCATTCTACACTTATCAAAAACAAAAGTCTCCTCCTAAGAAGCTCTTTATGTACGGATAAATAATGATACCCTGGATATATTGTTAAAGGAAAAAGCAGATTGTAGAATCACATACTTGTATATACAATAACCTACATTTTGTGGAAAATGGGGGGAAAACACTCTATGGATGTATGTGCTTGTCTATGTATAAATCTTTCTAGAAGACACTGGCAACACTGGTTGCCTTGAGGAAGAGAAGGTGGATGGCACAGGGATGGAGTGAAGTGCTTTTACCATGGGCTTTTTGTGCCCTTTGAATTTTGAGCCATGTGAATATATTTTCAAATCAGAGTAGAAGACATAAAATTTAAATGTAAGTAAATCACCCCACAGACACTAATCTGAGAATTTACCAAAATATTACAAAGACGTAAGGCTACATTCCATGGGGAAAACAAAAATCTTATACTCTCTTCACCATGTAATTTTAGTGAACCTTTGCGTTCAGAGTTCCAAGAACACAAGGCAGAAGATTAGCCACAGCAAGAGAGATGGTCATTATGAATACCTGAAGACAGTCCTTAGTATCAAAGTAGGGAGGGGCAGGGGAAAGAAGAGGGAGGGAGGGTAGGCAGGCTGAACAAATTTGGATATGACACACATTGCCCCAACTAACACCAAGGCATCATCTAGCTGGATAAGCCCCCCAACAGCTTCTCACCTTTGCAAAAGGTAAAACTGCAAAGCTCATTTTGTGTTAAAGAGCTGGAGAGGGGGCTCTATCTGAATTTTGCAGGAACATGTTGTTCCAGATCCCCGTAGGTCTCTGGCTGCACAGGAGATGCTACCTGAAGGCCATATCTTAGCCTGAAAAACCAGAGCTTCTGACTCATCATCTCATTCTGGCTGCCAGCTAGCTAGCTCTGTGGTCTTGAACAAATCACTTCAACAGAAGCACTGAGGGGGATTTGAGGCTCCTTTCCACTCAGCCACTCATCACTGTCCACAGCTCTTGGCAAAGCATCTGAGCAACAGGGAATTTGTGTTAAATACCACAGGTATGTACCGGGGCTTGCCTCTTCTTGTCTTCTCTTTCTGGCTAAGAGCTGCCCAATAAGTTTATTACTGGGCCCACTTTCTGCTTGGCCTTCGCTTCTCTTTGAATCTTAGTGCCTACCCCAATGTAGACATAAACTTACCCCAACAAGTTTTCCACCAAGACCATGAGAATTGTAAAAAAAACAAAAACAAAAACAAAAACAAACAAAAAAAAAACTCCTTCAGAGTGAAGGTACCAGAGTGACCACTGTGAGGTAAAGCATCTCAGGATGCCCCAAGAAATCCCTGCCATGAGAACTTAAATGGTCTAACCACAACAAGCAACTTGGGGAGGACTCCCAGGATTTGAGCAGGTGGCTTGCATTTTATTTTTCATATACTTTCCAGCTAGCTTTTTAAAAGAGCCTTCACCCCTCTTTATCATTTCTATTTTCTGGGTGTTCTGCAAAGGGAAGGCTCCATAACAGCCTAAACTTCCCTGCGCTTGCCAGTCAGAGAGAGCAGGAAGCCTGAGACATTCTGCATTCTGGCATGTTGGCCAGATGCTCTGGATGAGGCTGGGGCACCAGGGCCCAGCTATAATCCTTTCCCAGAAAGCCTGCCTGAAGTAACAGTGGGACCAAAGCAACTGATTAAATGCAGTATAAATGCTGAAATGAGATAAAAATAAATTAGCTTTAAACCTCAAGTTTGTATAGGCAAATGAAATGCAGTGGGGGCTGGGAGGCAGCCTGGGAAGTCAGTCTTAGAGATTTCCCTGAAACAAAGGGATTATGAATTGTCTAATACAAGGAAATCCTTCTCTTCCACAGCCATATGACAGCCTTTACCCAGTGCAGTTTGTTAAACATTTCACAGGCATTCTGAGATAATGAGATGTAGCCAACTTCCTGAAAAAGCCTTGAGACTCCCTCCCACTGAGTCTACCCAGTACAAGCAGCACAGGTTGCAAAGCATGGCTGTCATCAGAGTGGGACAGGGTCACTATTTCTTGACATCCTTCAACACTGGTCCTCCTCCTATGCTTTATGGATTCTCCTCTTTAAAAAAAGACTACTGAACTTCCGGCCAAGATGGCAGCATAGGTAGACACACTGTGCCTCCTCGCACAACCAAAATAGAGAAAACAAAAATTTAGAAACAAAAAAACAACCAGTACTGACAGAAAACTGGACTGTATGGAAGTCTGACAACCAAGGAGTTAAAGAAGAAATATTCATCCAGACTGGTAGGAGGGACGGAGTCCGGCGGCTGGGTGGAGAGGACTCGCAGCAAAGTGGTGGCTGACGGACACGGGGTGCACACGGCAACAGCAGGCGGGCCCAGCAAGGCAGAGGATTGTGGAGGGACTTAGCACATATGGTGGCTGGCAGGCCAGGAGGTCCCACATTCATGCACAGATAAGCCAGGCGAAACTGGGAAGTGAGACAGACTGGGCAACCCAGGGCTCCAGTGCAGGAAAATAAAACCTCAAAACACTGATTGAAAACACCTGTGGGGGTTGAAGTGCTGGGAGAGACCCCCAGCCTCACAGGAGAGTTCACTGGAGAAATCCACAGGGTCCTAGAATGTACAAAAACCCGCCCACCCAGAATCAGCACCAGAGGGGCCCAGTTTGCTTGGGGGAAGTGGCGGAAGTGACTAAAATCCAACAGAAAGCGGAACAAGCGCCACTGTTCCCTCTCACACCCCTCCCCCACATACTGCATCATAACCCAGCGATGTGGGTTGCCCTGCCTTGGTGAACACCTAAGGCTCTGCCCGTCACTACATAACAGGCGCATCAAGACAAAAAAAAATGGACGAAACAAAAGAACAAATCAAAGCTCCAGAAAAAATACAACTAAGTGATGAAGAGATAGCCAGCCTACCAAATGCACAGTTCAAAACACTGGTAATCAGGATGCTCACAAAATTGGTTGAATTTGGTCACAAATTAGATGAACTGATGAAGGCTACACTAAGTGAAATAAAGGAAAACGCACAGGGAACCAATAGTGATGGGAAGGAAACTGGGACTCAAATCAATGGAGTGGACCAGAAGGAAGGAAGAAACAATCAAACAGAAAAGAATGAAGAAATAAGAATTAAAAAAAAAAAATGAGAGGCTTAGGAACCACCAGGACAACTTTAAACATTCCAATATCCAAATCATAGGGGTACCAGAAAGAGAAGAGGAAGAACAAGTGGAAAAGTTATTTGAACAAATAATGAAGGAGAACTTCCCCAATCTGGCAAAGGAAATAGACTTCCAGGAAGTCCAAGAAGCTCAGAGAGTCCCAAAGAAGTTGGACCCAAGGAGGAACATACCAAGGTACATCGTAATTATATTACCCAAGATTAAAATGAGGGGGAAAATCCTAGAAGCAGCAAGAGATAAGGAGACAGTTATCTACAAAGGAGTCCCCATCAGACTGTCAGCTGATTTCTCAAAAGAGACCTTACAGGAAAGAAGGGGCTGAAAAGAAGTATTCCAAGTCATGAAAGGCATGGGCCTACATCCGAGATTGCTCTACCCAGCAAAGCTTTCATTTAGAATGGAAGGGCAGAGAAAGTGCTTCTCAGATAAGGTCAAGTTAAAGGAGTTCATCATCACCAAGCCCTTATTATATGAAATGTTAAAGGGACTTATCTAAGAAAAAGAAGATAAAAAACATGTATAGTAAAATGACAGCAAACTCACAATTATTAACAACCACACCTGAAACAAAAACAAAAGCAAACTAAGCAAACAACTAGAACAGGAACAAAACCACAGAAATGGAGGTCACATGGAGGGTTAGCAACAGGGGAGTGGGAGGAGGAGAGAGGGGGAAAAGATACAGAGAATAAGTAGCATAGATGGTAGGTAGAAAATAGACAGGGGGAGGGTAATAACAGTATGGGAAATGTAGAAGCTAAAGAACTCATAAGTATGACACATGAGCATGAACTAAAGGGGGGGAATGTGGGTGGGAGAGGGTCGGCAGGGGGAAAAATGGGACAACTGTAATAGCTTAATCTACATTAAAAAAAGAAAAATAAATAAATAAATTTTAAAAAGACTACTGTTACCAGCAGAAGAAACGCTGGGACAGAAAACTTCTAACTGATCAGAATTCAATAAATGAAACAGTTAAACACTTGATGAAAGGAAGAAGAGAGGAAGTATGACAAAAGAAGTTTCCCTATCCATTACCTTGTGACTTAAATTTCATAGAAAAAAACACTCAGAAGGGGTTAGTGTGTTCTGAAAAACAAACCTGAGCAACAGAGTTTAAAACATGCTTGCCCAGTCGGACCAGGCCTATTTCTGAAAAGGTTGGGAGGGGTTTGTTGCCAATGGGCAGAAGCCTATGGGCATGAAATTCTAATGAGGCTCAATTTGGTCAATGTCCATTAGACACCTCCCTAATGCATAAGTGGACCATGGAAGGAAAGAAAGGGACAGAGCATGGAAGGAAAGAAAGGGACAGAGCAGAGTTTTATCACATAATCTCCTGACTACCTCTCAGACTATTATCTATGGGAGCTCGCCTGAATAAGGAGACTTTTTCATAAATCCCACCTCTTCCCTCCCATCTCGTTTCGTGCAACCTCAAAATATCAAAGCCAAGAGCTTGTGTAAATGATGAAGAAAAATACTAAGGTCCCTATTCAAGACACCTAGAGGGAGGGCCCCTGCTGTGGGAGTCTAACTTTCCGAACTATAGAAAGTACATGGGCTTTGACTCTGGGTTTAATAACCCTCTCACAAATTATCTGAGTGCCCTTGGGCAAGTACCCTCTTCTATAAAGCCAGGGTGCTGTTACCCACCCCAAGAGTTATTGCAAAGATTAAATAAGACAATATATGTGAGGCCCCTGCTCCCAGCAGGCTCCTTTTCCACAACCAGCGTTTCTCGTATCCGCACTGTACCTGGTCCAGGTTAGTCCAGTCCTCCCTAGTACACTATGCTCTTCAAGTCTTGCCAAATTTACAGAAAAGAAACCAAGTCACTGGTATTTTCTCAGATTATCTTTTCAAATCTCAACAAAATAGATAACAGATAGCAGAAGGATAACTAGATATTCAAGAGGCAGAGAAAATAATGACAGCATCAGGAAAAATTAAGGAAGTTGACCACTCCAGACATTTGCTGAAAGGATAACTAGAGGAAACTGAGTGCCCAAAAGGAAAAGTTAGCAAATTAGTAACCATATTGATATGTACAATACTAACATTGATTATGATAATGCTGAATAATTTATGAAGTTGGTTAAAAATAAGGTAGAAACAAAATATTAGCCAACAATCTCACGAAGAATGGAAATTATACCAGGTAGAGGGAGACAAGGGTGGGGGGAGGGGGGGGGGAAACTAGGACAACTGTAATAGCATAATCTATAAAATATATATATATTTTTAAAATATTTTATTTATTTATTTCTAGAGAGGGAAGGGAGGGAGGGAGGGAGAGAGAGAAAGAAACATCAATGTGGGTTGCTGGGGGCCGTGGCCTACAACCCAGGTAGGTGGCCTAACTGGGAATCGAACCAGCGACACTTTGGTTTGTAGCCTGCGCTCAATCCACTGAGCTACGCCAGCCAGGGCAATAAAATATACCTCTAAAGAAAGAATGGAGACTGAGGAAATTTAAGTTAAAGCATTCTCTTTGAAGGCAGGAACAGGAATGCCTACTACTAGTATTTCAATAAGCAACATAGGTAAGGTGCTAAACAATGTAATAAGAAAAGGATAATTGAGAGATAAAGATTAAAAAGAAATAAATTGTTTCTTTTACGTGATTGACTGTTTACAGAGAATATCCAAGAAAAAATAAACTATTGAAAGCAATAAATTTGTTAGATATAAAATCATACACTACAACAAATAAAAAAATAATTTGAAAATGATCCTATTTGCAATAACAAAGATAACAAAAAGACACTTAAAAATAACAACAAAGATTCAATACTTACATGAAAAAATTAATGTGGCTTTATTGAAAGATGTAAAAATATCTAACTGAAAAGATATGCCATGTTCATGGATGGGAATAATTTTGTAAATATGTTGTTTTTTACAAATGAACTTATAAATTTATTGCAACTCTAACTGAAATATTCAGAGATTTTGTGTACCCTGACAAAGTGTGCTTAAAGTCTATATGGAAGTTTAAGGGCCAAATATATCCAAGGCAATTTTGTAAAAGAAGAAAAAAGGATTTATTTTACCTGATATCAAAACTTATAAAACTACATTAAAATTGAAACAATATGAGATTGGCACATGGATTAAAAAAAGGACATCAATGGATCAGAACACAAACATACAGATAAGGGAACTCAGTATATGGTAGAAGAACCATTGTAATGCACTGGGGAAAAGATAGACTACTCGCTACGAAGTGCCAGAAAAACTAGTTAACCACATGGTAAAAACTAAAATTAAATTTATATATCAAAGCACAGAAAAATAAATTTTAAAATAAAAACCTAAGTGTTAAAACTTTATATTCTTAGAAAATAATACTTTTATAGCCTCAAGACAAGGAAGAATTTCTTAAAACATAAAGAGAACAGCCCTGGCCAGGTGGCCCCCAGCAGCCCAGTTGGTTGGAACATCGTCCCATACACCGAAAGGCTGCGGGTCCGATCCCAGGTCAGGGCACACACCTAGGTTACGGGTTTGATCCCTGGTCAGGGTGCATACAGGAGGCAATGTTTCTCTCTCTCTCTCCCCGCCTCCGTCTCTCTAAAAATCAGTAAACATAATACTCAGGTAAGGATTCTGAAAAAACATAAAGAACAGACTATAAATAAAAAGATTGATAATTCTGACTTTATAAACATACTTTAAAGCATGTATAACAAAAGGCAACATATGCAATGTTGGATGAACAACCACATACCCAGAGATACTTGCTATGCACACAACTGACAAAATGTAAGTATCCAGACTATATATATTGGAAAATATGTATGCTGTATGTAAATATAACATAACACATAACATATAATATATAAAAATGCCTACTAAGCAAATAAAAACAACAGAAAAATGGACAAAAGATATGAAGAAGTGATTTTTAAAGTGGCAGCCCTGATGGCACGAAAACATACAAAAATTCACTCAACCAAAGAAATTAAGGAAAAGGAAGAAAAGAAAGGAGAATGGGAGGGAAAAAATTTCTGAGCAGTATGCATAGTATGATGCCAATTATGGAGGGGTGAAGGATACTTAACCTCTATAGTAGTCAGGGAAGAGTGAATTAAAAAGAAGAATGAGACAGCATTTGACACTCATCATATTGGCAGAAACTAAAATACATACATACATACACACATACATTTTTACTATGACACATATGGTAAATTATTAAAAATAGATATAGCACACACAGAATTCAGAACAGTGTATTTTTCTCCTCCTCTGGGGGAGAAGAAAGGAAATTGAATTAGAAAGGATTATGTAAAATCTTCAACTGGATCTAATATTTTATTTCTTTAAAAAATCTGAAGCAAATAGAGCAAATTTTAGTTTATTAAATGTGGGTAATGAGTACAAAATACTCTAAATTTCTCTGTGTGTTTGAAGTACTCCATATATATATTTCTAACATTTTTTTAATCCTCACCCAGGAATATGCTTATTGATTTTAGAGAGGAAGAGCGAAAACATGGATAGGTTGCCTTCCGTACGCACCCTGCCCAGGGATCAAAACTGCAACCTAAGTTAGGTGCCTTGACTAGGAATCTAATCCACAAACTTTTGGTGTACTGGAGAACACTCCAGCCAACTGAGCCACCTGGACAGGGCAAAATATTTCATATTTTTGAAATAATAAGAAACATTTATATACTCTTGATGTTGAAAAGGCTTTACTAAGTATGTCATAAAAAAACAGAAACTATGAAATAACAGATTAACAATTTTGTCTAAATAAACATTAATTTTTTTAAATAATAATAATTTTCACTACTTTCACTGGGTCAGCAAAGCTCCTCACATTGTCATGTGGGAAGTCAATCTCTCCTATGTCACTTAAGTATTATGATGAGCAAGTATATACTCTACAAAACCAGTAGTAATACATTAAAAAATGAAAACAGAAAGAGAGACACTGAGGCCTAGCAGGCAGTAAGAAGAAAGCAGCAATGAAATAGAAAATACCATATAAGAAAATTTCCATATAAGAAAATACCATACAGAAGGTTGAAAGAAAAAAAAACGTGAAAAAAATATTTGCAACACTACAGGTTATCCCTAAAATAGAATGAGCTCTATTATTTTCAACAGTGCCCTAGGATATTAACTGTTCTACAAAACTAATCTAGTCAACTCATAGTTTATTAGAAGTGCTAGTTTCTGAGGTCCCTGTATGAAATTTCTTCTGACCCAGGTCCCTCCTGCAAACTAGCTGGCAGGTAGTCTAGGCTGTACCTTTGTTAAATTCATTAATTTCCTTCCAGTTGCCTATCACCACAACCATCATTGTTCTTGAGAGTGTGTTTGAGCTTCTGCATACTCTGTTGCAAATAAAGTCAGTTCCATTGGTAAGAGATTAGGAGCTATGTTTTATGACCTTGCATCTCCCCTGGGCAAATTCTCTGAGCCAGGGCTGCTGGAGGCTAGGAGTTGAGACAATGAAAAACTTCTCTCTGAGTGACATCAGGACTCTAGGAATTGAGTGCTCAGTGGGCTGGATGACAGCAGCCACAGGTCCTCTCATCATGCAACCACTAATTACCTCATGAGCCAGGTCAAGGGCAATTAGGGCCCCACACCCAAGCCTTGGGTGTTGAAGTGCTCCATGCCCAATGTACAGCCTCCATTCTACAAGTGGGGTATGGGTAGAAGAAGGGGAGCCGCCAATCTGGAATGTACTCACCCACAATTTAGCTTCAGCAACAAGAAGCTCAGGGCAGGATAAGAAAAGCTAAAGTTTGCCTCCTCCCAGGAAGAAAGCCTTCCAAATGAGAGCTGGGGGTAGAGAGAGTCTGGAGTCCTATGTTCTATGAGGCAGCAATTTAGAGTGGGGTCCCTACCTCACTGAGCTGGAAGTGGGGAGGGAAGGTGCTGTCTTGGTTCGAATTACACAGACTCTTACCCTGCTAGTGAATTTTTCTGGACTTCCTTGAATAGATGCCTCTTTATTTTATATTTTCCTTTAGGACCATTTCCAGAGGCTTTAATTTTTTTTTAAATAATAATAATTTTCACTACTTTCACTGGGTCAGCAAAGCTCCTCACATTGTCATGTGGGAAGTCAATCTCTCTTATGTCACTTAAGTATTATGATGAGCGAGTATATACTTTGCAAAACCAGTAGTAATACATTAAAAAAATGAAAACAGAAAGAGAGAGACACTGAGGCCTAGCAGGCAATAAGAAGAAAGCAGGAATGAGACAGAAAAGCCCATACTGGCTGCTTCTCTACTAGATTCTATAGTTCTACTCTTTTCTTTCCTCAAAGAGATGAATTATCCTCTTTCCAATAACTTCAGCCATAAATATGCACTTGAGGAGAAACCTAGCAAATTGCAAGTACCTCCAACTTTGCAGAGCATGGCGCATTCTTCCATGGGATACACACGGAACCAAGAAAGAAATGTCAGGTGTTGGAATCATGGTGGCAAGTACTGTCTAGAACTAATGAAAATGATACCAGAGCCTAGTTCTCAGGCCAAGCAACTAGGCGAAGAATAACAATAGCAAAGCTGTTTTCCTTCTTTTTGCCAAGTACCATTCCTGGCACTTTGTAGCTAATCTGTCTTTTATAGATGTTTTTGTAACCATCTTTCTACAGTTTTACTGTGTCAATAGACATGTATTACTTCTTAATCATTCTGCTTGGGATTCAGTGGGATTACTGACTCAGAATTCATGTCTTTCGTAAGTTTTAGAAAAGTATCAGCCAGACATCTTTATAATAGCCTCTCCCACATTCTATCTTCTGGATCTCATTTAGACCTTTAAATTATATTCTCCATGTCTCTTAACCTCTTTTTCATTTTTCAGTATTGTACTTTCATGTTGCACTTTATAATTGTGTCTGACCAGTTGTTTAACTTATCTACTGAATTGCTAATGTGCAACTATTATATTTTTCACTTCTAGAAACTCAATATATGTCTTTTACAAATCTTCCAATACACTGTCATTTTTTATCATCTATTATGCTTTGCTCATACTTTTCATAAAATCTCTTACTTAAAACATTGGACAGAATTATTTTATATTCTGTACCCTTAGAATTTTACTATCTGTAGCTTTGCAGGTCTGATTATAGTTGCTGCTGTCTTTCACTCATGATGTTGTATTTTTTGTGTGTGCTTTGTGGTGTTTTGATTGTGAGCTCATGATCACTGGAAATTTTTTCTTTGGAGATGCTCTCAGGCCTGGATTTAGGATGTGCTCCTCCAAACAGGATTTATATTTCTTTCTACCAGTAACCTGGAAATTCTGTCAAGTTGGAACTACATTAAATGTTTTTGTTCTTATGTAAAGTTTAATAATCCTCAATGGGTCTGTCACTCATCTTTAAAAATTATGAAGTCAAGGCCACTCCTATGTCATTTATACGCAACCTACTCACATGCCCACTTCCTCCAGATACATGTATAATGCAAAACTCAGAGAATGTAGCATTTTACCTATAAATTTTTCAGTATATTTCTCTAAAAGGACTCTTTTTAAAAAACAATTATAATACCATTTCACATTAAAAATTTATTTTAACAATAACTCCTTAGTATTATCAAATACCAAATAATTGCTTAAATGGCCCCAATTATCTCAATTTTTTAACAGACTGCTGTCAAGATACATACAGTGTAAGTGCAATTAGTTGATATTTATTTTAAGTATCTTTTAATTTATGGGTTTCATTCCCTCCATTTTTTCCTTATAATTTATTTGTTGAAAAAACCAGCAGTTCTACAGTTTCCAACAGTCTGATCTGAACTTTGATGATTACAGGTACATTATATTGGTTAACATATGTCCTGTTTCTAGCACTTCCTTTAAACTGCACATTGGATCTTGATCAGATTCATATTTGATTTTCTATCAAGATGACTTCACGGGTGGTAGGTCAGAGTCAGGTTCCCTAGGAAACACTCTCTAAAGATCTGTGGGCAGGAGCTTTACTGGGGAGTACTCTTGGGAACACTATCTGTGAGGGAGAAGGAAAGTGGATTAGACAATGAGAGAAGTTCAGCTGTGATGCAACTGCAAGAGAGCTCTCTGCTAATCCCACAGGGAGCTCTGGAGCTAGGATGGTCTTTCAGAGTTATCTCCTTTGAGGCAAGGGTGGAAGCCCTTTGAACCCCTGCATTATGTCACTGGAAGAAGACTACCCCAAGGAAAGGGCCATAACCTTGGGGAAGGCAGCTTCCTTCTAGATTAAGTCTTGGAAATGGTGTCAAAGGTCTTCTGTAGCTGACACTACCAGACCTGGGGGAATAAATGCCTTGGTTCTGAAGGGATAACTAGATATGACCACATCATCCACTACAAAGCATAAAATGTTTGATTACAATTCCTTTTTGTGATGTTAGGAATCACTGATGATTATTATCAAGATCCATTATTTCATTAAAGATTACAAAATGGTGATATTCTAATTCCATCACTCTTTGTTTGTGGGTGCTTTTTTTGGCTGGAATTTCTCTATAAACTTCCCCACATTAACTATTGATTACACCTATGTTCCATTCATATTGGAAAAATGGGATAAATGCTTTATTTTTTCCTATTTATTTCCTATTTTTTATTATTAACTGGTTCCCTACCTAGTACCCTTCAAAGATGACCAATGAGGTAGGTTTAATTTTTTTAGTATCATGGTGAACTTGAGAATTTAAGCATATTTGATTTGCTTCTATTCATTGCAATTATTATCATTCTAGAAACTGGAAGTGTCCCATCTATGGCCAATGAGAATCTTTTCAGGTTGAGCCCTGAGTCCTTTACCTAAGACCCTAGTAATCTTTAAGAGATTCCTTGGTAGGCAGGATAATTTTGTACATCTTATTCCATACTTGAGATCAGCCATTTCTCACAGAAAATAAAGTTCCTTTTAGTGGAAAATGCTATTTTAGAGGGAAATGGTATTTAGGAAATACAATCTGGGAGTTAGAGTTGATCATTGTCATTAGGTTTATCTTTCTGTCCAGATCCTTTCAGTGGATAAAGCTAAAAAGCATACTTTTAAAATGCAAAAATTTATCATTGAGTTCATATGAATACTTTTTTTAATTCAATTCAAAACTTGGAACTAAGGGGGATTTTACCCAGTCTCCAACTTTACACCAGTATCATCCCTTCTGTCATCTGAAAATCCTGGTTCTTAGAGAAACCAGCATAATCACTCATCTGATTTACCCCACAATACATACAACAGCCTCAGAATAACAACATCAACACTCTCATCAACAGCAAGGCTTCTGAAAAGTTTTGCAGGGGTTTTTTTTGTCTTTAGAATATATCCCAATCAGGATGGATAGTCAAATTACTGGGTTGTAAAATCACACAAAATAAGTTTCTTCATATGTGATTATGCCTCCAATTCTACAGACAGATTCGAATGTTTCATTTTGCTCTCAGTTTTAATGGATTTTTTACATTTTAATTGTTTTTAAATTACATAAAATATCCACATGATTGGCAAGTCCCACTCCCTATAGTT
This sequence comes from Phyllostomus hastatus, assembly GCF_019186645.2. Classification (NCBI taxonomy): domain Eukaryota; kingdom Metazoa; phylum Chordata; class Mammalia; order Chiroptera; family Phyllostomidae; genus Phyllostomus; species Phyllostomus hastatus. The sequence goes on along the minus strand of NW_025333611.1, from coordinate 28,824,655 downwards.
ACCTTTTATCCATTTTTAAAAATATAAGCAATACACATGATTAACAGCAGTCATTCATACTTTACCTTCTTTTTTGTTGTTGTTTAACTATATATCACAATAGAAATATTCTACATTATCTTCCAGTCAAGATGGTGGAGTAGGTAACATTGTGCTTGTCTCCTCCCGCAATCATGTCAAAACTACAACTAAATTATAAAAAAACCATCATTGAGCACCACCTGAAATTGAACAGAAGTCCTATAACTAAGAATATAAAGGGGAATCCAGGAGGAGACTGGGAGGAGGGGCGGAGATGAGGAAAGGGAAGGTCCCAAACCCACAGTGTGGTGATTAAGCATCAGGGAGGACATCTCAGCTGTGGAGGTTCCCCCTGAGGAGCAAGGGGTCCCAGCCTCACACTGTGCTCCACATCCTGGGACAATGGTGCCAGGTAGAGGAGTCCCCATAACATCTGTCTGTAAAGACCAGTAGGTTTTGCATCCAAGTGAGAGGGCTCCCGGAGTCCCAGGTGTTCGCTGGAGGGCCCACACACAGACTCACTTGCTAACAAACTCACTCACTCCGGGCTCCAGTACAGGGGCAGCAGCTTGAAAAGTGCCAGTGACACGTGAGGAAAAACTAAATTGACTAGCTTCAGGGAGACAGCTGTAGGGACAGAGGTCAGAACAACTCTCCCCAGAGACCAAAGTGCTGGCAGATGCCGTGGCTCCTTTGTTGAACCCTTTTTCAACCAGCTGGCAGGTGCAGGTGGTGCTGAATCTGAGCTCTTCATTAATCTGGCAAACATTGTTTACCCTGCCCTGGTGATACCCTTGAGACCTAGCTCCACACAACCCATGTGCCTGGCAGAGCTGCTCCCAGGGGCTTTTTCACACAAACTTCCTGTCTTAGCTTGCACTATGGACTTTCCTAAAATCTCTCAAAGGTCTAAAAACACCAAAGAAGCAGTGGCTGGCCTTGGCATGCCCTGTAGGTCTTGCCAAGCTGCCCAAAGTCCAGCACAAGTGGCAATCAACCACAGACGCTTTGTAGCTCCCACAAGGTGGCCCCAAGCCAGGTACAAATGGTGGCTGATGTTGGCCCGCACTGCAGTCCCTCCCAAGAGCTCCAGAACCAATACACTCAGTGGCTGGCATCAGACCACACCAGAACACTATCCAACCAGATCCCCAAATGACACACCCAAAGGGCAGACTTGGCTGGCACCACAGCCTGGCTAAAGCAACTCCTGTTCCATGAGATCAGTCCCTGCGCAACAGCTTGTCCACTGTAGTCATGGCCAGCCCTCATAGCCAGTCAGCCTGAGAGTCATTCCCACTCACTGATGTGTCAACAACAATCAGGGCTCAACTACAGCAGGAAGGCACTCATAGCCTACACAATGGACACCCCTGGAACAGGGGCTCAGATAAACAGGGAAACTGCACCATCAGGCCTCACAGGCCACCTACTACATAAAGCCACTCTGCCAGCATAGCAGATCTACTAATACATAAAAAACAAACACAAGAAGTCAATCAAAATAAGGATTGGCCCAAATGTACAAATACGGATTTGGCCCAAAGATACATGGCCCAAATGTAATAACAGAATAAAACTCCAGAAAAAGAACTAAATTAAATGGAGACAAGCAATCTACCAGACAGAGAGTTCAAAACACTGGTTATAAGGATGTTCAGTGAACTTAGGGGAAGAACAGATAAACTCAGAACTTCAACAAAGAGATAGAAACCATAAAAAGGGCTGAGTCAGAAATAAAGAATACAACAACTGAATATCAGAGGCAATCAGCAGCAGAGTAGATGAAGCAGAGGATTGAATTAGCAATGTAGAAGACAAAATAGGTGGAAAATACCCAATCAGAACATCAAAAAGAAAAAAAAGAATTAAAAATAAGAACAGTTTAAGGGATTTCTAATACAACAGCAAGCATACCAACATTGGAATTATAGGGGGTACCAGAGGAGAAGAGAGGGAGCGAGGGAATGAAAACCTATTTGAAGAAATAATGACAGATCTCTTCTGGCCAAGATGGAGGCATTGGTAGATATGCTTCACCTCCTCACACAACCAAAAGTAGGATAACAACCTATTTAAAAACAAAATACAACCAGAACTGCCAGAATATCAAACTGTATGGAAGTCTGACAACCAATGAATTACAGAAGAAACATTCATTCAGACTGGTAGGAGGAACGTAGACAGGCAGCCAGGGTGGAGAGCACACATGGCAAGGCGGCAGCTGGTGAACCAGGCAGTCAAGATGGTGGCTGGTGGACTGGGTTGTCCTATATTCTCATGCAGATAAGCCAGGAGGAACAACTGGGAGCAAGACAGACTATGCAACCTAGGGTTCCAATGCAGGGAAAAGAAAGCTTCAAAACTTCTGGCTGTAAAAATCTGTGGGGGTTGCAGTATCAAAATAAACTGCCAGTCTCATAGGAGAGTCCATTAGAGGGGCCCATGGGGTCCTAGAATGGTACACAAGCACACCCACCTGGAAATCAGCACCAGAAGGGCCCAATTTGCTTGTGGGTAGCAGGTGAAGTGACTGAAAGTGGGGCAAGAGCTGAGTAAGCTAGCAAGTGGCATTGTTCCCTCTCTGATCCCTCACCCACATACAGTGCCACAATGCAGCGAAGTAGGTTGCCCTACCCTGGTGAATACCTAAAGCTCTGCTCTTTACAACATAACAGGTGCACCAAGACAAAGAAATATGGCCCCAATGAAAGAACAGATCAAAACTCCAGAAAAGAACTAAGCAATGAGAAGACAGCTAAACTATTAGATGCAGAGTTCAAAATACTAGTAATCAGGATGTTCACAGAAATGATTGAGTAAAGGGGAAGAAGTGAAGACTACACAAAGTGAAATAAAGAAAAATATACAAGAAACCAACAAGGAAAGGAAGGAAACCAGGATTCAAATCAATGATTTAGAACAAAAGAAAGAAAGAAAGATTCAACTAGAACAGAATGAAGAAACAAGAATTCAAAAAAATGAGGAGAGGCTTAGGAACCTTTTGGCCAACTTTAAATGTTCCAACATCCGAATCATAGGGGTGCCAGAGGAGAAGATGACCAAGAAATTGATAATGTATTTGAAAAAATAATGAAAGAAAACTTCTCCAATCTGGCAATGGAAATAGTCATACAAGTCCAGGAAATTCAGAGAGTCCCAAATAAGTTAGACCCAAAGAGGAACACACCAAGACACATCATATTTAAATTACCCAAGATTAAAGATAAGGAGAGAATCTTCAAAGCAGCAAGAGAAAAAGAAACAGTTACATACAAATGAGTTCCCAGAAGACTATCAGCTGATTTCTCAAAAGAAACCTTACAGGCAAGAAGCAGCTGTAAAGAAGTATTCAAAGTCATGAAAGGCAAGGACCTATATCCAAAATGACTCTATCCAGCAAAGCTATCATTTAGAATTGATGGGCAGGTAAAGTGCTTCCCAGATAAGTTCAAGTTAAAGGAGTTTATCATCACCAAACCCTTATTATATGAAATGTTAAAAGGATTTATCTAAGAAAAAGATGATCAAAACTATGAATTGCAAAAATGACAACAGACTCACAATTATCAACTGAACCTAAAAAACAAAAACAAAAACTATGCAAACAACTAGAACAGGAAGAGAATCATAGAACTGGAGATCACATGGGGGATTTTCAGTGGGGAGAGGGAGGGGGAAGAATGGGGGGAAACCGTACAGGGAATAAGAAGCATAATTGGTAGGTACAAAATAGACAGGGGGAGGTTAAGAATAGTATAGGAAATGGAGAAGCCAAAGAACTTATACGTATCACCCATGAACATGAACTAAGGGGAGAGGGTAATGCTGGAGGGAAGTGTTTACAGGGTGGAGGGGAATAAAGGAGAGAAAAAAATGGGCCAACTGTAATAGCATATGCAATAAAATACACTTAAAGAAATAATGATGGAAAACGTTCCTAACCTGGCAAAGGAAACAGACATACAGATCCAGGAAACACACTGATTCCCAAACAAAATGAGTCCAAAGAGTCCCACAACAAGACACATCATAATTAAAATGCCAAATGTAAAAAAGAGAGTACTTTAAAATAGCAAGTGAAAAGCAATTAGTTATGTAAAAGGGAGCTTCCATAAGTCTATCACCTGATTATTCATAAGAAATTTTGCAGGTCATAACGGAATGGCATGAAATATTCAAAGTGGTGAAAAGCAAAAACCTACAACCAAGGTTACTCTATGCAGCATGACTATCATTTAGAATTGAAGGAGAAATAAAGCACTACTTGGAAAAGAAAAGGCTGAAGAAGTTTATTACCATTTTTTAAGAAGAAAAAATATCAAAAATGTGAATAAGAAAGTATTGCAAAGAAAAAACAACTATATGACAAAGGCAAACAAATAATAAAAGCAGTGGGTCAACAAACAATAAAGCCAGTGCAAAGGTTAAAAAGCAAAAATAGATTTTGTATAATTATAACAGTAAATTAAGGAATACACACAAATGCACATACACAAAAGAAGTAAAAAATAATGACAAAAACATAAACATGGAGGAGGTGAGTAAAAGTGATAGTGATTTTAGAATGTGTTCAAACTTAGGCAACCATCAACTTAAAACTGACTGCTATAAACATACCTTGGTATATACGAAGGACATGGAAACCACAAACCAAAAGAATATGCTATCAACCTTTGAACTTCTGCCAATATGTTAAGTGAGAAACAGTATTTCAGTGTAGTTTTAATTGGTCTTTATCTTAGGAATGAGGTTGAGCATTTTTTCACATGGTTAAGCCATTTCTATTTATTTTATTCTACAAACTGTGTGTATCTGACCCACTTTTCTACTGGGTTATTAATGTGTTTCTTCTCTATTTTTAGGTGTTCTTTATAAATATATATATTAGGAACATTAATACTATGTCTACAATATAAATTGCAAACATTTTTCTAGTTTATTATTTATTGAGATCATTTTAGACTAAATTCTCAAGTTGGAGATTTTCAGGCCACAAAAGGAATATTCTTTTCCAGCCCTAATGTACTCTAGTGCTGTCCTGGGTAAACAATTTTCTGGGGAATTTTCCTCCCTTAAACTCAAAGCCAAATTGCCTTAATATATCCTTTTGAGTGGAAGATTTTCATTTTCCTAATTCTCCCTTTCATACGCTGTAGGCTTTGTCTCCTCTTCCCCAAGTTACAAAGCCTGTTGAAACCAAAAGCTCTCGGCCACTAGGGAATGGCAAATGTCCTCAGGACAGCTTTAAGTTTCAGTGTTTCAGTGATCCCTATCTCTTAGAATTTGTGCCTTCCATTTTATTTGTCTCTAGGACTCCTCTCTCTCTTTCAGGGCCATGGCATGAAGAATATGATGTTACTAATTTCCCCTTTAGTTATGCAGAGGTGGCTGTACAGTTTATCAGCTTAACTGAGCATTTAAGGAAATGTTTAAATATTTAATCCAGCATCTTCAGATATTCTAACCCAAGCATGCTTCTTGGGAAATGTAAACCACCATTTGTTAGATACAGCAGTCTGCCAGTTCTGTTTTGTTTTGTTACTTATATCTGTAATTAAAACTTAAACAATAATATACATTATAAGAAAAATCAAACAAAATAGAAGAGAAAAATAAATGAAAGGCTTCCCTGCTCTTAGTGGCTTCATTCCTTCACCAATTTTTGATGATTTCAGCTTTTGTGTTAGGCCATTTAGTTTGTACCTTGAAATGCTCTAAGCAGCCACAATGAAACTTACCCTCTGTAAGGTGCTGTTGGTACCATAGATTTAGGTACAATTTCCATTAGCAAAAAGGTTTCCATTTTTGGGGTGAGGGGCAGAGACAGGAAAGAACTGGCATACACAGAGAATTAGATGTACTAAAGAGTAAGTTTAGGAGTCCAGACAACAATAGCCAATGAAGTTGAAAGGATAGAACTTTGTGGGCTGGAGTTATGCAAGGAAGAAGCTGAGAAGGAGGTAGACTATAACTATAACAACAAAAACAAAAACAAAAAAATCTGAAGGCAACCACACAGAGGATGTGAAGGAGATAGGAGTACATCACAGAGACAGATTTTTTTTTAAATGCTAAAGAGACAAGTTGATTAAGCAAGGTGGGTGTGCCCCCCTCCCCAAAATGAAGTCTTGGTTTCTATAGTACTCAGGGTGGCTGGTCAGGCTTATAGCTCATTTTCCATTTGTTATTAATTGCCATATGAAAAAAAAAGACTTTGGGTGCTGCTTTACGAGCTACAGCTATGGCTAATCTTGGTTAATGTATTTGTACTAATCAATTTATTAGATACAAAATGGTCTGAGCATCTCCCATTACTGAAGGAGTGTGAAAATTTAGCTCCTGGAATCAAGATGCCAGAACTAGTCCTAGGGGTCACATTTGAACATTTATTCAAATACTGCCATCTGCAATGTCTGATCTCATCCTAATCTCTAACCTTCTATTTTTTGCTTGTGGCAGGGAAGGGTGGGCAGGGTGGCTACACACTCATTTGCATAGCCTTGGATTTTAAAGGGTCAAAGAGTGGTAACTGAACCACCCATTATTATATCATTAATAATAAAGACAGCAGTCTACACTGAGCCCCCATATGCTACCTGGAAAAACATTTCATTTCCTAGGTATCAGTTTATTCTTTTGTTTCTTCATTTATTCATTAAATAATTACTTTTTAGCACTCAATCCTGTGTTCTATGCTATGCAATAGAGACACAGCAAGATTAAGATAGAAAAAAAAATCCCATCCTCCTCCTACTGTCTAACAGGGGTTATCAACAGCAAACATGTAATCAAACAAATATATACTTGCAAATTTAGATGAGTATCTAAACTATATCATACAGGAACTAGTTTCCTTCTGTCTTTCCTCTCTTTTATGTTCCTGAGCATGAAGGCTTTTTGTCCTTGTGGTTTTCACTTCACTGACCTCAGCCAACTGTTACATCTCCAAGACAACTGCAATAACAGCAGGAAGAGTAGGCAGGGTCTCCTTACCTTATTATAAGTGAGCACAATCCTTCCCAGAAGCCTTCCCAGCAGACATCTCTATGTTTCATTGGTCAGAACTGGGTCACATGCCCATTTCTAAGTCAGTCTATGTCCACAGAGAATGGGATTAACGTGCTTGCTTTAGACTATTCATGGTTCATTTCCTAGCAGTGGGAGAGGGCATCCTCTCCCTGAACATGTTGCTTCCCTCACAATATCAAGGTTCCTTAAGGTGGATTTTTTTAAAAAAGAAATAGTTGTTTAGTAGACAACAACAGAGGAAATAAAACTCCACAGGATTCATTCACCAACTAAATAGGGAGAAAGAAGACTAAAATATCACTCAAAAGTTTCAAGCTTGGGACAATAATACTGCCAAGAATAGATAAAAAAGAATGTGGGAGGGAAAATCTAGTTTGTGAGAGAAACAAAAGTGAATTCCATTTTCTTCTTAATTTTGAGGTACAATCAGACAGTCTAGTAGAAATGGAGGGTGGAACTGAGGAGCAAGTCTGGACTTCAACATAAACACTGGAGTCACCCACAATGAAGTGGGATTTTAAACCAAGGGAAAAGGTAGGACCACTCATGGAGAAAATAGAGAAAGAGCATAAGGCCAGAAAAATCTTGGTGAATAGCTATAATTAGGAGATAGTAAGAAGGTGCTGTCATAAAGGAAAAGGAGAGAGAATAAGGATATGTAAGAACCAAGGGTCTACCTATAGTCACAGGGCAGCCAATAAATCAAGTTTCCAAAAGAATGTAGAGGTTGATGTTATAGATTGCCAGAGATGTCTGTGATTACAAAATACTCTTAAAAATTTCAGCTGTGGTAGGAACATAATGCTCATGTGTCCTTTTTTATCATCTTTTAATTATTCTTCTATTAGTTTCCCAACTTTTCCCCCTTTGCCCTACTCCATCCATCCCACCCCACACTCCCACAGTCAAGCCCCACACTGTTGTCCATGTCCATGGGTTATTCATACATGTTCTTTGACTAGTCCCTTCCCCTTCTTCCCACCATTATTCCCCTCTCTACTCCTCTCTGGTTACTGTCACTCTGTTTCATGTTTCCATGCCTATGGTTCTATTTTGTTCATTATTTTATTTTGTTCATTAAATTCCTCTTATAGGTGAGACCATATGGCATTTGTCTTTCACCAACTGGCTTATTTCACTTGGCAAAATATTCTCCAGTTCTATCCATGTTGTTATGAAAGGTGGGAGTTCTTTCTGCTGCATACATAGTATTCCATTGTGTAAACATACCAGTTTTTTGATCCACTCATTTACAGATGGGCCCTTGGGCTGTTTCTAGTACTTGGCTATTGTAAACAGTGCTGCTATGAACACAGGGTGCATAAGTTATTTTGAATTGGTGATTTGGGATTCTTAGGTTATATTCCCAGCAGTGGAATCTCTGCTGGGAATATACCCAAAAGGTGGTTCCGTTTTGAGTTTTTTGAGGAAATTCCATACTGTTTTCCACAGTGGCTGCACTAGTCTGCATTCCCACTTTTTCTCTACATCCTCACCAGCACTTGTTTGTTAATTTATTAATGATAGCCCCTCTGACAGGTGTAACATGATATCTCACTGTGGTTTTAATTGGCATTTCTCTGATGGCTAGTGATGTTGTGTATCTTTTCATATGTCTATGGGCCACCTGTATGTCCTCCTTGGAGAAGTATCTATTCAGGTCCTTTGCCCACTTTTTCATTAGATTGTTTGTCTTCCTGGCATTGAGTTATATGAGTTCTTTATATATTTTGGAGATAAATTCCTTGTCCAAGGTATCATTGGCAAATATATTCTCCCATATGGTCAGTTCCCTTTTCATTTTTTTGCATGTATCAGTCTTGTTCTCCCAACACCATTTATTGAAGAGGCTATTTTTGCTCCATTGTATCCTTCTGTCTCCTTTGTCAGGCATTAATTGACCATAAAGACATGAGTTTTTTCCTAGGCTCTCTATTCTGTTCCATTGATTGATGTGTCATCTCTTTCTCCTCCCCCTCCTCTTCTTCCTTCTTCTTTTAGATTTTACTTATTTATTTTTAGAGAGAGGGGAAGAAAGGGAGAGAGAAAAGGAAAGAAACATCGATTGGTTACCTCTCAACTGCCCCCATCTGGGGAACTGCCTGGCCTGTAACCCGGACTGGGAATTGAACCAGCAACCTTTTGGTTTTCAGGACAATGTCCAACTCACTGAGCCATGCCAGTCAGGGCATGCCAGTACCAGACTGTTTTGATTACAGTGGCTTTGTAGTATAATTTGATATCAGGTATTATGATCCCTCCTAATTGTTCTTCTTTCTCAAGATTGCTGAAGCTATTCAGGGTCTTTTTTGGTTCCATAGAAATTTTTGAAATATTTGTTGTAGATCTGTGAAATATGTCATTGGTATTTTAATAGAAATTGTGTTTAATCTATAGATTGCTTTGGATAGTACAGATATTTTAATGATATTAAATCTTCAAATCTGTGAACATACTATATACTTCCATTTATTTGTACCTTCCTTAATTTTCTTTTTTCAGTGTTCTAGAGTTTCCTGAGTACAGGTTTTTACCCCCTTAGTTAAATTTATTCCTAGATACTTTATTTTTCTTCTTGCTATAGTAAATGGGATTTTTTCTCCCTAGTTTCTCTGATATTTCATTCTTGGTATACAAAAACACCATCAATTTCTGAATATTGACTTTATATCCTGCTCTTTAGCCAAGTTCACTCATTAGGTCAAATTGTTTTTTGATGGAGACTCTAGGGTTTTCTGTGTACACTATCATGTCATCTACAAATAATGACAGTTTTACTTCTTCCAATTTGAATGCCTTTTTATTTCTTTTTCTTGTATGATTGCTGTGGCTAGAACTTCCAGGACTATGTTCAATAATAGTGATGAAAGCAGACACCCTTGTCTTGTTCCTGATCTTAAGGGGAAAACTTTAAGTTTTTGCTCGTTGAGGATAATGTTGGCTGTAGGCTCTTCATATATGGCTTTTATTATGTTGAGGTATGCTCCCTCTATTCCCACTTTGCTGGGTGTTTTATCATAAATGGGTGCTGAATTTTATCAAATGCTTTTTCAGCATCTATTGATATGATCATGTGGATTTTGTCCTTCATTTTCTTTATGTGAAGTATTACATTTATTGATCTGTGAATATTGTACCATCATTATATCCCTGGGATGAATCCCACTTGACCATGGTATATGATCTTTTTAATGTATTGCTGAATCCGAATAGCCAATATTTTGTTGAGGACTTTAGCATCTACGTACATCAGAAATACTGGCCTGTAGTTTTCTTTCTTTATGGTGTCTTTACCTGGTTTTGGAATTAGGATGATACTGGCCTTGTAAAAAGAGTTTGGTAGTCTTCCCTCTTCTTGAATGTTTTGGAATAGTTTAAGAAGGATAGGAGTTCTTCCTTAAATGTTTGGTAAAAAAAATTCACCTGTGAAGCCATCTGGTCCAGGGTTTTGTATGCCAGAAGTTTTTGAATACTGCTTCAATTTCACTAGCTGTTATCAGTTTATTCAGGCTTTCTGCTTCTACTTGATTCAGTTTTAGAAGATTGTACTTTTCTAGAAATTTGTTCATTTCACCCAGGTTGTCCAATTTCTTGGCATATAGTTGTTCATAGTAATTTCTTACAGTCCCTTTGTATTTCTATGGTATTGGTTGTAACTTCTCTTTCATCTCTGATTTTATTTATTTGGGTCCTCTCCTTTTTTTTTTCTTGATGAGTCTGGTTAAAAATCTGTCAATTTTGTTTATCTTTTCAAAGAACCAGCTCCAGATTCACTGATCTTTTCAATTGTTCTTTTAGTCTCTGTGTCATTTAATTCTGCCCTGATTGCAATTATTTTCTTCCTTCTACTTACTCTGGGCTTTGTTTGTTGTTGTTCCTCTAGTTCTTATAGATGTAGGGTTAGGTTGTTTATTTGAAACACACGACTGATGCCACAAGTATATACATGCCCTTTTATTCCAGGCACAGGTCCATGACAGCCTGAAAACTGTGGACAGTTCAAACAAAAGTACTGCATACAATGAACACTTACCAGCCCACGTAATTGCATAATAATTCATATATATTCAGATGAAAATGAGAGTAATTAAAGATGAATATAGGACACCAAAAGTGACTGAGGCAAGGACATGAGAACAGCAAAAGCCAGTGTTCCCTAGGGTAAGCACACAAATTTCTTGATAATGTAACTATTGACAGTTAAAAGGTCAAGGTTACATATAGGGAAATAAGAAGAAAACAAAAGGAGGCAGCCACTTTGCTAAGAAGTAAAAGAAAAACCAGATTACTCTAAAATTCACAAGGCCTGTGAGACTTCCTATGCACAGAAACACAAATGACCTATTTGGGACTCCACAGACTTCTAGTGGGTCAGATTGTAGACAGACACACACAGGTGCCATCATGAGACGAACTCAGGTAATAGAAAAGCCACTGAAAATAACTGACTTGAAGAAGAAAGAAGGTTTAAAAATAAAAAAAGAAGAAGAAACCATAAAAAGACAAAGCTGCCAAAAGCATCAGACTCCTATCTCTACATATCTTCTTATGTAAGAGATGCCTTATAGTGGGCAATAAGCAGCAGAAAATGAGTGTGTGCAACCCACAAATAAGTATGAATAATATTTAAATAAGGGAACAAATTATTTCAGTGGCCATGTAGCATTCAGTGGTCACATCAATTACTTTTTTGTTAACTCTTCTTGATCCTGGAATAATCACTCATATTTAACACTAGGGAAAAGATCTTGTCATTCACAGAAATGCACATGGCAGTCTTATTAAGTAGTTAAAGCAGGTAGACAAATAAAGGAGCAAGAGTAGTCGCCTGCCTTCAGGAAGCAGAAAGATTAGCACAGCAAGAGATATGTAGAACGTAAACACCTTAACAGAAGAGAAAATGAGGAAGTAAATGTTTGTACTGCAGAAACAAAAGAAATAAGAATCACAGGGAGTCATAGCAACTCCACCTAATATATTAAAAAAAAAAGCCACAGGGAGGCTGCCAAAATAAAGAGACAAAGAAACATGGCCCAAATGAAAGAACAGATGAAAACCCCCCAAAAGTACTAAACAAAATGGAGGTAAGCAATCTATCAGATGCAGAGTTCAAAAAACTGCTTATAAGAATGTTCAAGGAACTTACTGAGGGCCTCCACAGCATAAAAAAGATCCAGTCGAAAACGAAGGACACACTAATTGAAACAAAAATAATTTACAGGAAAACAACAGTAAAGAAAATGAAGCCAAGCATCAAATCAATGCTTTGGAACATAAGGGAGAAAAAAACAACTGATCAAAACAGTAAGAAAAAAGAATCCGAAAAAACAAGGATAGTGTAAGCAGCCTCTGGTACAAGTTCAAATGTTCCAACATTCACATTATAGGGGTACCAGAAGAAAAGAAAGAGCAAGAAACTAGAAATCTATTTGAAAAAAATAATTAAAAAAAACTTCCCTAATTTGGTGAAGGAAATAGAGATGCAAGTCCAGTAGCACAGAGAGTCCCAAACAAGATGGATGCAAAAAGGCTAACACTAAGACTCATCATAATAAAATGTCAAAGATTAAAGATAATGAGAGAATCCTAGAAGCAGCAAAAAAAGAAAGTTAACTACAAGGAAGTTCCCATAAGACTGCCAGCTAATTTCTCAAAAGAAACTTTGCAGACTAGAAAGGACTGGCAAGAAATATTCAAAGTTATGAAAAGCAGGGACCTACAGCCAAGACTGCTTTACCCAGCAAAACTATCATTTAGAACTGAAGGGGAGATAAAGTTTCCCAGACAAGAGGAAACGAAAGGAGTTCATCATCACTAAGCCATTATTATATGAAATGTTAAAGGGATTTATTTAAGAAAAATAAGATCAAAACTACAAATAATAAAATGGCAATAAATACATACCCATCAACAATTGAATCTAAAAAACAAACTCAGCAAACCAGAAGAACAGAGGTAGAATCATGGATACAGAGAACATGAGATGAGAGGGAGGTGAAGAGGTGAGGGGGTTAAGAAGTACAAATAGGTAGTTACAGAACAGACATGGGGATGTAAAGTACAGTATAGGAAATGGAGCAGTCAAAGAACTTATATGTGTGACCCATGGACATGAACGAAGGTGTGGGGATGGCCTAAGGGAGTTGGGGTGGGTGGAGGGAGGCATAAGAGGAAAAATTGGGACAGCTGTAACAGCATAATCAATAAAATACAATTAAAAAAAGAAATAAAAATTACCTCATAGTAAAAAGGACACACAATAAGTATGATGATGTTATATACCGCTTATCACTGACAGGTGCTTTATAAGCATTTTCACAGGACTTACTGTATATTATGTTATTTCATATTCACTTAACCTTATGAAATACAGAGGACACCATTATTGTTCCTAGTTAATAAATGACAAAGGGAAAGTTTAGAAAGGTCAAATCACTTGCCAATAAGAAACAGCCAGGAAATAGTAGAGACTAGACTTGAACTAGATTTTCTGACTTTAGATATAGTGATGTGCTTAATTCTCCCAAATGCTCAAACATCTGGACTGATTGAGCAGTATTGGCTTTTTAAAAATTTTTGTTAATCCTCACCCAAAGATATGTTTATTCATTTTAGATAGAGAGGAAGACAGAGACAGAGAGAAATATCGATGTGAGAGAGAAGCATCAATCATTTGTCTCCAATGCATGCCCTGACCGGGGATTGAACCTACAAACTCTTGGTGCATGAGACAATGCTCCACCCAACTGAGCCACCCAGCCAGGTCTGATTGAGCAGTACTCTTGCCTATCAGCATAAAACTGGGAGGAATGACCTCTAAATAATACCTGCAAACCCTGGATGTGCTCACTATCCCTTAAACAGACTCCTAAGAGCACGCTCATCCAATCCCTCTGTGTGTGTATGTGTGCATGTGTGCATGCACACATGTGGTGTGTTTGTGCACACCTCTAGGCTGGGGGCAGGGAAGGAGCTGCAGAACCAATACATAGGACATCTAGAGGAAATAATGAATACCAGACTAGAGCACTGAAAACTGCCTCTGCATAGAAATATTCTTACCTTGCATTAAGTTCCTCTTTGCATGAAACATTGACATTTTCATGATGTTCAAAAGCCTGCTGCTGGCTTCCAAAAGTTCTGGCATGATACCATGTTGTCATTGCAACAGCCCTCCAGTGAGCCATCAAAAGCCCAGCTAGAACATTTTGAATACAGCAGTATGCTTGTCACCAAAATAATAAACTGCAATATTTTATATTTATCTCTATGTAAAATTTTAGTGATATTGTATAAATGTTAACATGGTCTTACCCTAATACAATCACAGAAAAGTCTTAACAGTATCACATATTGGCACAGCCCCCAGGTGAGTTATGGCCTGCTAAGCAGGCCTGATGAATACTTCTCAAGTCACTTAGCTAGTCGCCTTTAACTAAGAAGTGATATCAAGATGCTATAGTTTTCCCCAAGAAGTGTGTTTCCAAAAGCAATGGCAAGGAACAAGTAGGATCATTTGTTCAGACTGAAAATGGAAAGAAAGTACTTGGGATTATGGAAAAGATATCCAAAAAGGGACTGGGGAGAGAAGTTAATAACGTTTGATTTAGTTCTTTTATGGCTTGAGAAACAAAAGTGAGCTCAGCAAGTTCTCAAACCTCTAAAGCCTTATGAGGTTAAGACCTGGGACTTCTCCAGGGCTGAGATCACAGCTACCAACGACAAACTCAGATTCTCCACTCTTCCAGCAGATGTACAAGCATCCTGGGAGACTATCTGGCTCTGGTAGGTGAGACCAAGGGAAATGGAGTGCATTGGAGGCCACAACCTTGACTATCGACAGGACAACCAGGGCTTCAAGATGAAGGCGGGTTAGTAATAAGGGAAACAAAGGCCTGCAGTGCACTCAGTCTCTCCCCATGGAACAATTCTTCTGGCCTTCCCTACTTTGCCTCTTTAATTTACTAAGATACTGAAGCTTTTCAGAATGAGAGGACATCAGACTGAGATTCTAATTTAAAAAGATAAGCATGGATGAAAGGCAAAGGAAATCGTTTCAAAACAAAGCCACCAAGGGTGGAGATGTTCAGAATATCCTCTCTCCTATAAAAGCACCAATCCCTGCATCCAAGCAAGATAACCCCTAATAGTTACCATCCATTGCCTTATAGGAAGAATCAGAGTATTGGTTTCTGTTTTAGAGAAACAATGATTTTAGGAGCATATTTTCAAAACTGGAAGGAACTATAGCTCCAATAGACCAACTGCAGTTTGAAGACATCCTGACTTTTTTTAGTATGAGTTTAATAAAGTGGTGCCCACATACCTTGATGCATCCACCCTTTGGAGAGATCGGTCTTCTAATACAAGTGAGACTAATAGAAATTTTAACAACTCTCAACCTAGAGTCCGATAACCTGACTGCATGTTGATTGGTTCCAGACAACTAGTGGAAAGACATATCTCCCCCCAGAAGACTCTCCTTGGTCAGGTTCATAATTTATTCATCACAAAATGTATGTAGCTTCATTTCCAAAAGGATCAACTCTTGCAGTTCATCCCCCTTCAACTATCTGTGGTTGGTGTAGCTTTATATTAGCTTTGAATAAAACAGAGAATGTGATCTAAAATATGTCATTAAATGTCCATATATATAAGATGAGGTGGAACAGAGAGGGGTATAAATGGTGGCAACAGGGGTGAAAATTCTTATCTACTTGGAATAAAAGCAGAATTAAACTCTTATTCTAGTCTCATTAAGATAACAGTGAAACAGGGAAAGGGATGTGCATGAGTTTGAGTGTAACCTTTTTCCAGGTCATTCAGTCCAATGTAAAGCTAGAATTCACCTGAAGAGCCCAAACAATCCTGGTTGATGAGAAGACCGTTCTTGCTGCTCACCTGGAAAAGGCAGCTCCCAGCACAAATGCAGCGTACTCCTTCACCAGGGGCTCTGTGCTATTCAGCCCATTGATCACCACTTGAAGGCCACCGAAGGAAAGCAGGTCCTGTGCATTATCCATCTGCAACAAAGGCACTGCTCAGTACAGTACTGCCACCAAGGTAAGAAGAGCTCTTCTCATAGCCTTTCTTTTAGTGACTATTCAAAAAACAAACTAAAAAGTCAGGCAAAAAGCAAGGGTTGCCTCTCTGACTAACTAGGAAAGGGTTTGTAAAAACAAACTAAAATTTTAAACAATCTGGAAGTAACAGGAAAGAAGTAACAATAGTCCCTTTCTTCCCTCTGCCTCACTTCACGCAGTCCAACATTGACTGAATCTGAGGACATTCATAATAAAATCTGCACAAAAGTCTCCTTCTCAAAGGCTTTAGTCTAGACCTGTACTTCTGGCTAGTAGTCATTATCGGACAGTGCAGAACATTGCCATTATCACATAAAGTTCTATTGGACAGTACTGGTCTAGGCTATCATTTAAGGTTCAAAGCCTTAAATCCAGACAATCTATCTGTTATTCTGTGAAAGAAGATATCTCATTCCCCAAGCTTCATAGAATCCTGGAACAAGAACTTCCTCAGAAAGGTCACTGGATCCTGTTTCTTCATGCAGTAGCTACAAGTCTCCCTTGAAAATATCTTTGTTGCTACAAAACCTGCCTCTTGCCAGCATGCTGATCCCACTCTACAAATCATCAGGAAAATTCAGGAAGGTAGAGCCCAACAACAATGTGACTGCTTCCCACCTTTTTCCTCCAGACACCACACAGCCCTTGCCTACCTGTGTCCTTCCAAACTGAAGAGGGCTCTAACAGAGAAATCAAGTTTAAAGAACTGCATTTCACTCTGCCTAGCCTGTTTTTACCATTTAGAAGATTGTTCTTATACATTCTGACATTATTTCTACAATAGCAGGGGTTTTTGTCTCTGCCCCCTGTGTTGCAGGTCTAGTGACTACAACAGCGCTAAGCATATAGTTACATGCTCAACAAATAACCATTATATAAATGAATGAATTTGGTCAGGAAAAAAATGTTACTGCAATAAACTTAACTGTGAGTTGCTTTTTTTTTTTAAAGGCAATCTGGGATATCTGTTCCAATACAAGGGATGGGTCCTCGGTACCACAGACCTGAAGAAATGGCCAATCCAAGGACATGAAGTGTATATGGAGTTTGCTCTGCCACAGAGGCCCCAAGCCAGGGCTGGGATTTTCTGCTCTAATCCGTCCTTATGAAGAGGAATGATTATTGGGCTATAGCACAGCTAACTGGGGAGACTCAGAACTGGGTGCCTTACTGACATAAGCACAAATAATACCTACTGGGCCTTCCTTCCTCACATACTCTGATTTTAAAATCTAAGAATTCACTGCCTCTCCTTTGATCCTCCTTTCTCCAGGTTTTTTGGGTACAAAACCATCGCTCAGCGTCCTGTCCTTTTGTGGCTGGGATGGCTACATAGCAAAGCTCGTGTGAGTCCCTAACAAACAGCTGCCACTCTGAATGCCCCAAAACAACATAGCCCAAGGTCACAAAGGCTCTGTCCTAGATTGTTTATCTTCATTACTACAAAGATAATTCATGGTGCTATAAATGCTGACATTTACAAGCACTTCAGCCTTCACAAGATGTTTTCTCACTTGATATTTCACTAGAGATGAGGAAGAAAGGAGTCTCCCTCATTTTTGAGTATTCTGCCCACTGCAGAAGACTCAAGTTTCAAAATCTGGGTCTGGGACCAAAACTTCTCCCAGGATGCCTTCAGAATGGGGTGAGACAGGTGGAGAGGAGCTCAAGGTAGAGGAAAGGAGTGCATCAAGAATGGGGCAGAAGGGAATTGTGCCAACGCTCGGGAGGAAAAAAGAGAACCAGAACACTGACAAGACAATGAAAGCCAAGGAAACAGAGAAAGGGAGAAAATATAGTAAATAATTGAGAAGTCACTCGAGGGAAGGCAAACACATGGCCCCAGGGTGGACGGGCAAACAGAGGCTGCTCCTCATAAATAACTCATAAAGTGTTTTCCGCACACACGGTTTTGCTTTTCACAAATTCTGTTTAATAATTCAAATACGGCTGTGAGGAATGCTTGGGCAGATCCACTTTGAGTCCTTGAAGCCCATGGTTCTCAAAACCTGTAATCAGTGAGTCTAGGAGTGGACCAGTGAAGTTCCTGGCAAGAAAAGTCCTATCTTCCTCAAAGCCAACACTACATCACCCAACTGCAACTGGAACTCAAGGCCAAGTTGTATCTTCATTGATCCCACTGTGAAATCACAACACTGTTGCATGGAAACCTGACATACCAGCCCCAACTGAGGACCTTATATTTCCAACCAAAGGGCTAATGACCCAAAACATTTATGACTCTTCTGTCAACAGGGCAAGTGTGGCCTCTACCAGGGGTTACCGGGCTGATCTTAGGCTGAGTTTGGTTATGTCTAAGAAACTGTTTACCCCAACCAGTAACCTAGAAAGGCAAAAAAGGATGTCATCCTAGAGATGACAAATCCAGGTGACCACACAGCTTGCAGGAAAAAAGAAATTTGTTGGGGCCCTGCTAGCATCCTGTGTACTCACTCCCCTCCAGGTATTTTATAAGCTTTCTAGTCATTTTGGCCTTTTATGCTGCAACTAAAGGAAGAGATTACAGAAACCTGGTAACTAAAGATCTATCCAAGTATGTTAAGATGATAAGAAAATAAAAGCTGTCAACATGAGAGCAAGACTGACTTAACCAATAACCCCTAGGATCCTTAGTCCTTTAAATATCTGTAACAGAAAAGCCACTGGAATTTTTGTTTTTACCCTGGAGAGAAAGCCTGGAAAGAGAAAAGAGAATCCAGGTCCATTTTTTTCCTCTAAGAGGATCACAGACATGCTATTTGAGGCCTGGGAGTTATGAGCAGAGAAAGAAGATGAAGAGGCTGTCCCATAATTCCTGCAGATACAGTACATACTCATTCTCTCTCACCACAAAGGCTGGCAAGTCCTAAAGAAAGAAAGAAAGTCTTTCAGCCTAATTTATAGAGAACAAGGACACTGTCATGCGTGGGAGGATGGTGAAGATCTGTGCCTTGATGAGGATCTCAAAAAGCCTTTGATTATGATTACACAGCTTTCCTGGGCCAGCATCATCCCAGTCTGGATTCCTGCAATAGCCTCCTATCTGGTTTCCCTGCTTCTACCCATGCCAACCCCCCGACCTTCGGTCTAAACCTCAACACAGCAGTCAGAGGAATCCTTTAAAAATAAGTCACATCATGCCATTCTTCTGCTCAGCATCCTCTAATAGTGTTCAATTTCATTCTTTTCCATGGCCTACAAGGAGCTCCATGATCTTCCTCTGATCATCACTCTGAGTCATCTACTTCTCTCCCTCTCCTCTTAGCTCCAGCAACACTGACTTCCTTGCAGTTCCTCAAACACCTCAGACAGCTCCCACCTTGGGGCTACTGATACTTGCTATTTCTCCTGCCTGAGAGGATTGTTCCTTTCCCTTCTCTTTTTATTTATCCATAGAATTTACTACCTTCAAACATATTATTTATAATTTAGTTATTAGTTATGTTTATTGTCTATCTGCCTCTGCTAGAAAGTAAGCTCCAATTTTGTTCACAGATGTATCCTAAGTGCCTAGAACAGTGCCTGGGACTTAAAAGGCACCCAATAAATTAATATATTGAATAAATAAATGGCTTCTTTTGGCTCCTTTCCCTTAGATTCACTTATTCCCTTTTGAGCTTCATTAAAATGGTCCCAGTATCCTGTGAGAGGCAGAGTGGTCAAAAGGTTAAAGCAGAGTTTTGAGTCAGACAGGCTTTGTTGCAAATCCCAGCTCTATCACTCATTAACTGGGTGACCTTGGGCAATCACAACTGTGACCTTATTTGCCTCAGTTATAAAATGGGATTAATAACAGTGCAGTGACTACTTATAAGTCAGTTGTGGAAGCCAATAAATTAATATGTACAAAGCACTTGAATACAAGCCCATTATATGATAATACTCAATAAATATTAACTATTATAATTAAAGCGCAAGTCTGATCGGTCATTTCCCTGCTTCAAACTCTCCAATGGTTCTTAGGCTCAAGGATAAAATCAGAGAGAACATGGTAGTCCCAACCCTACCTCTTAACTCCCTAACCTTTCCTCTTTATCTCTGCTACCCGATTCCCTGGTCACTATGCTCCAGTCACTCTTTCCTTTTCTTGGCCTTCAATCTCACCAAGCTCTTCTCTGACTCAGAATCTTTGCACATGCTGTCTACCCTGCCTGGAATGCTAATCCAAGGATGGCAAACTTTTTCTAAAGGGCCTGATAGCAAATATTTTTGGCTTTCTGAGCCATATGGTTTCTGTCACAACTACTCAACTCTGCCATTATAGTTTGAAAACAGCCCAAAACAATAAAGCAATACGTAAATAATAGGTATGACTGTGTCCCAACAAAACTTTATTTATAAAAACCGACAGTGGGCCAGATTTGGCCCATGGGCCATAGTTTGCCATCCCCTACTCTAGTCTCCCCTCTTTGGCTGTCATCCTTTAATGCTCAGCCTAAATGTCACATCCTCAGGGAAGCCTCCCCCAATGCCCCTGACTAGGCTAAGTTCCCCTGTTATACATTCCTACATTACCCTCTGGAGCTCTCAACACAATCTTAAATTATCTCACTATTATTAAATTGTTAACTTGATTATTGTTCAATTGATTTTTATTTCATTGTTCCCTCTTACCAATTGTGATCTGCATGGAACAAGGACCACATCTGTTTTATATCTGCTATATCGTCAGTGTTTAAAAAAAAAAAAAAAGGAGATAATACTCCTAACAAAAAAGAGATTGGCTCTGGCCTCTAAGGATATATCTATACCACAATGGATATTGGCCTGGATTAAAAATACTATACGTGCTGAGAGAGGTAAAGATGCTAATATATTTTCCTAGAGCTTAGGATGTGGGGGTTATTTTGAAGCTGTCAGTTAAAAATCAGACTTATGGACAATGAAATACAATACCTGATGGACATAATATTCAAGATCAAAGAGTGCAGCAATCTTCTCTTCCAGAGTCGAGCTGGAACTATTGAACTTGTTGATCAGCCGCACCATGATCTGCATGTCAGTCTCAATGACAACATTCAGTTCCTCAAAGTCCTTCTTCAGCTCTTCGATGGGGCGAAAGAGCCGTTTAACCTCAGCCTGCCTTTCCTAAGGAGCAAAGAGAAGATTAATTAAATCGACTGGAGACACTGTCCCAAGACTCCCATGGTCTACCATGGATACCCATCCTCAAAGAGCAGCTTCTCCAGGACTCAAAATTTTTGTTACTGTGCATTATCAGAAATCCTGTTATCTTCTAAGATGTTCCCAGAGTCTTCCTGCATAGGGATCTGCTCCAAAAACACACTCAAGGTTTTCCAAGGCTCTCTTGTCCTGGTCTGACTTCCAATGTTCGGGAAGATTCAAAAGTCTGATTGTTGCAATCACTGAATTCAAGGAAAGTAATGCAAGCTTACCTTCAACCCCTAACCTCACATGCAAAAGTTGAGGACTAAGGTGGAATAACCCACACCTTGGTTCTCTATATTTTATAATCATAAAATATCTTGGTGTTGCCCTGCCCAATGCGGCAACATTGTAGGGAAACCTGGACATAGAAAACTGTGGGTAAAGAGATGTCAGAGTGGGAGCAATTTGCTCATGAAAATTAATTCACTGTCATTACTGTCAATCTAACTACAGGTCTACAATTTGTTCAACTGTTTGAAATGGCTAAATTACTGTATGCACTATATTCAAATCTCAAGCAATTTTTTCTCAAATCCTCCCCACCCTGAACTCACATAAAGATTTTTAAAATAAAGTGATGTTGGAGGTGAATAAAAGATTTTAATTAGATACTTGTGACACTCCCTGTTTCTTCCCAATTTTAGAGGATAGTATTTATAAAGAGTCTGAAATGTCACAGTGGTTTGTGTCACAGTGTTTGTGTCTCTATCTTTCAAGAAAAATTAAAAGGCACGAATATTTATGAAAAGTAGGGTGATGAGCAGCTGTCAGTTCCAAAATGCTCATCTATTACCTTCAGGTTTTCTCTCCAGTTATAAGTACTCCACAGAAACACCAACCAAAAAAATGAGTCCCTCTTCCTCCCTCTCTCTCTCTGTAGCTTATAAATAACAAACATTTATTTCTCAGAGTTCTGGCAGCTAGAATCTGAGATCGGAGTACCAGCATGGTCAGGTGAGGCCCTCTTCCAGATAGCAGAATTCTTTTTTTTTTTTTAATTTTTATTGATTTTTAGAGAGAGAACAAGAGGAAGGCAGGGGTAAAGAGAAACACTGATTTGCAGTTCCACTTATTTACATATTCATTGCTTGCTTCTTGTACGTGCCCTGACTAGAGATGGAACCTGCAACCTTGGCATATTGGGATGATGCGTTAGTTACCTGAGCTACCCAGCCAGGGCCCAATCCGCCTCTCTCTCCTTTTGTTCTTTAAAGATTTTTTTTAACTTTTTGAGAGAAGGTAAGGAAGGGATAAAGAAAGGGAGAAAAATGTCAGTTGCCTCTTGCAGGCCCACAACCCAGGTTCATGCCCTGAACTGGCTACCTTTTGGCCTGTGGGACAACGCCCAACCAACTGAGCCATAGCAGTCAGGACTCAGTCTCTTTTAAAAGATAAAGCTCCTAGCAGAGTAATCACATCTAGGAAACCATATCCTGCTTACAACAGTGAAATGCTCTCCCTACAACCTACCAGAATACTCTGGCCAAGCAAAGAGCTGAGGGGTGACAGGCAAGTGAGCAGAATAAGAAACGAGTCACCTCTGCCTCACAAAAATGATGTGTAATTTGCCCTCAGGAAGGCCTTTTTTTTTTTGGAAGGAGAAGAAAGTTGTTTATTTTGCAATAATTAAAAACTCATAGAAAGTTACAAAAATAGTACAGAGGGTATCCTTTATCCCACTTCCCCCAATGGTAACATCTTAAATTACAACAACACAAAATGAAAACCAAGAAAATGACATAGGTGTAATACTGTTACTCCTTATTCAGGTTTTTACCAGCTTTTACATATACACATTTCCATGTATGTGTGCATCATTCTAAATAATTTTATGCAATATATAGATATTCATTTAACCATCAGAACAACAAAGCAACACAGCTGTTCCATCACCACCAAATAGATTCATTGCACTCCTTTATAGGTGAGCCTCATCATCCCATCCACTCCCTCCTGTCCCTATGCCTCAGCAACCATTGATCTGTACTCCATCTCTATAATTTTGGCATTTGAAGAACACTATATGGATGGAATTGCATAGTCTGTTATCTTTTGAGATTGGCTTTTTTTTTAGTGAACATAATATACTTGAGATCTACACAAGCTATTTCATGTATCAATAATTCACTTCTTTTTAATGCTGAGTAGTATTCCATTGTACAGATGTGCAGTTTGTTTAACTATTCACCTGTTGAAGAACATCTGAGTTGTTTCAGGATTCTTATTTTTCTGGGATAAATGCCCATAACTGCAAATGCTAGGTTGTATGGTAAACATATGCTTTGTTTTATGAGAAACCGCCAAACTATTGCAGTTTCCAGAGAGCTGTCCCATTTTATATTACCAACAACAATGCATGAAAGATCCAGTTTCTCCACATTGTCCCTATTATTTAGTATTAGTATCATTTTATTTTAGGTATTCTAATAGATGTGTAGTGATACCTCACTGTGGGTTTAATTTGCATCTTTCTAATGGCAAATGACATTAAACATTTTTTTCTCAGCCCTGGCTGGTGTGGCTTAGTGAACTGAGCTTTGGCCTGCAAACTGAAAGTTGCTGGTTCAGTTTCCAGTCAGGGCACATGCCTGAGTTGCAGGACAGATCCCTGGTTGGGGGCATGCATGGGACATGCATGGGGGCATGCGAGAGGCAACCAGTCAATGTTTCTCTCCCTCTGTCCCTCCCTTTCCCTCTCTCTAAAAGTAAATAAATAAGATCTTTTCAAAAACATTTTCATGTGCTTATTTGCCATTCGCACATCCTTTTTGTTGAAATGTCTGTTCGTGTCCTTTGCCCATTTTCCAAATAGGTTGTTGGTTTTTACTGCTGAGTTTTGAGAGTTCTTTATATATTCTAGATACAATACTTTTATCAGATACAGATAATCCTTGCTTTACACAAATCTAATATACACCAATTTCAAATACCACAGTTTAAGTAACACTAGTCTCCCAACATGACACAAATTTCAGTTGCCGTAGTTTGTTCAGTGTAACTGCATAAAACATCAACTTTGCTGCTAGCTCTTCAGTCCACAAATCACTACATAAATGCCCATCATGATCAGTGGATGATCACATCATTTCTTTCAAAGTCTGTCCATAATTGAGCACTGTGCATCCATTATCCAGTTATACGCAGATGTCAAGTGTGTAGTTGTATGGTTTCCTCATCCCCAAATGATAAACCCACTTAACATTTCATAAAGAGAGCTAATCAAAAGAGAGAAATGGCCAAACAAAGATGAAAGTGCAGCAAACAAACAATAGTAGTAACTCTGGTAATGGCATTCATACGTAATGTATATGGAGTTACATTATATTGTCATAATTTTTTTGCTTCAACTATCAAAACACAATTTTTAAAACTTAAGAGGACAGTCCATTATATTTTTCCCTTATTTTTGCTCATTTCATTTTTCTTTCATTCCTCCTAGTATTCCATGTTTCCTTTTGTTATTATTTACTTTCTATTTGGACAATATTCTTTAGTCATTCTTTTAGGGAGGTCTGCTGGCGACAAATTCTTTTGTTTTGTGTGAGAATGTCTTAATTTCCCTTTCACTCCTGAAAGATATTTTCCTCCTGAAAGATATTTTCATTGGCTGTATAATTCTGAGTGGATAGTTTGTTTTTTCTCAGCACTTGAAAAATGTTGTACCACATATTCATCTGCCCTCTGTGGTTTTGGATGAAAAATCCTCTGTCATTCAATCATTGTTCCCTACAGATAATGTTTCTGTCTAGCTGCTTTCAAGAGTTTTTCTGTTTTTAGTTTTAAGAAGGTTGTCTTCTTAAAAAAGGTTGTCATGATATTTATTTCTTTGCATTTATGCTATTTAAAATTTGTTCAGCTTCATGAATCTATGCATTTATGCCTTTCATCATCTCTGGAAATTTTTCCATCTTTACTTCATTGATTTTTTTTCCAGCTCCAGATTCTTCTTCCTCTCCTTCTGAAACTCCAGTGACACAAATGTTAGATCCATTGTTATACAGGAATACCAAGGAGATATAGCAGGCTTGGTTTCAGATCACACAATAAAGCAAATATCACAATAAAGTGAGTCACAAATTTTGTGGTTACCCAATGCATATAAAAGTCATGTTTACACTATACTGTAGTCTATCAAGTGTGCAATAGCATTATGTCTGAAAAACAGTGTGTATAGCTTAATTTAAAAGTACTTCATTGCTTAAAAAAATGCTAAACATCATCTGAGCCTTCAGTAAGTTGTAATCTTTTTGTTGGTAGAAGGTCTTGCATCAATGTTGGTGAAATGCATTATCCACAAAACACAATAAAAAGAGGTATGCCTGCAGTCCTATAGGACCCTAGTTTATTTTCTCTTAAACTTTTACCTGTCTTCAAGTTCACTGAAGCTTTTCTCTCTCATTGTTATTTCACTATTATTAAGCCTATCCAGTAATTTAAAAAAAATTTTTTTTGCTGTATTTTTCAGATGAGATCAAGCACATTCAGGGGAGTGTGGCCATAGACTTTTTGATGTATTTTTCAGTTCTAAATTCAATTTGGTTCTTTTTTATATCTTCTATTTCTTTGCTGAGGTTGTCATTTGTGTCAAGTGTTCATAATTGCTTTTTTATGATAGCTGCTTTAAAATCCTTGTAAGATAATTCCAACTTCTGAGTCATCTAACTGTTGGAATCTGTTCATTGTCTTTTCTAATTTAAGTTTTGATATTCCTGGTTCTTGGTATGATGAGTGATTTTTTATTGTATCCTGGACATTTTGTTATTAAGACTCTGACTCCTACTGAATCTTCCTTTTCAGCAGGCAGTTACATTGTTTTGGTTTAATATGCTCTTTCTGACCTTGTTGTGTAACTGTGACTATAAAACAATTAAGTTTTCAGAACCTTTGCAGGGTTATTTTGGTTTGCTTCTTTTTTGTGCTACCCAAAAGCTAATCTAAACACCTGGGCAGTATTCCATACTATAGTTCAGTTCTTAATTCTTTTGCTGTGTTAACTCTGGTCACTTTTTCATGTGAGTCACTAGGAAGTACGCCCAGAACATCATTTGCAAAATCCCCTTTTCTATCTCCCTTCTCTCCAAAATCCTACCACCATTCTCTAACTGGGAGGAAAAGAACATCACCTACCACCACTGGGCACTGGACATTGGGAATAGAACTCCTTCCTTGGCCTCTACTGACAGCAACTGGTGGGGGATTGAAGCATTGCCTCATGCTGCTGACCTAGGGTGGAAATTCAGCCTCCTCACTTACTCCCACTGACTCTGCCCCAGAGTGCAAAGCAGAACGCTGCATCACACTGCCTCATTGCCACCACTGAAGGGTGAAAATACAGACTCTCCATTCAGTGCTCCCCTCCCCTTCCCTCCTTCCCTCCGTCCCTACATCACCTCAGCTAGAAGTGAAAAACCTCCTTAGTCCTGACAGGCAGTAGACAGACATTCAGGTCTTTTCTTGGCCTCTGCTGAACCCACCCTAATAGGAGATCATGCTACCGCCATGAGGAGGATGAAAAACACTTGGTAGAACACCACCAGTAGGGGAAGCAGAGAATACTCTCCTACCATTGGGTAGAAGGGAGAAATTCCGCCTCAACTCTCTGCTCAACTCTCACTGAAACCATCTTGGTCGAGGTAACAGAGCCCAGCTTCACACCCTCTCACTGCCACCAGGAGGGAGTACAAGTTCAGGCTCCCCACTCAGCTTTTGCTGACACCAATCTGGTGGAGGAATGAGAGTGCAGTTTATTATGACCAAATGGGAGGTGAAAATCCAAGTTCCCTATTCATCTTTCACTGGTTCTAAGGATGGAGATGAGAAGATTTCCATGGTTTTTGGCGAAAGTAAGACAGGTATATTGTCCAAAAGTTGTTTTGTCCTACTAGGCTGCCTTTGCCTGGTCCTTTCTCTAGAAAGAGCAGGCCTTTCTTAGGACTGTTTTCTATTTGTACCTATTGGCATTTCTAGGGTGTGGACTTCTCCAGTGCCCACTCTAAAATATATAAAGGGGGAGGGGAAGCCCAAGGAACTCACTGCCATGTCATTCATCAAGTTCCAAGGTCCCTAGCCAGTCTGCCTTCTTCTTCCCACCTCTTAGGATTGATCTTCTTCTATTTACTTTTAGTATTACATCCAGGGTTTTTAGCTGTCCTTAGAAGGAAGAATAAAGAGAAATGAGTCTACTTCATCTTGTCCAGAATCAAAAGTTTAAGAAGGCCATGTTTATTTAAGACTTATTTAGGAAAAAGAAGATCAAAACTATGAACATTAAAATGACAACAAACGCACAACTATCAACAACTGAATCTAAAAAACAAAAACAAAGAGAAACTAAGCAAACAACTAGAACAGGAACAGAATCATAGATATGGAGATCATTTGGAGGGTTATGAGCTGAGAGGGGGAAGGGGGACAGGGGGGGAAAGGTATAGGGATTTAGAAGCATAATTGGGTAGGTACAGAATACACTGAGGGATGTTAAGAATAGTACAGGCAGTGGAGAAGCCAAAGAACTAACATCATAATCCATAGATACGAACTAAGAGGGGGAATTGCTGGAGGGAAGAGGAGAACAGAGCAGAAGGGGGCAAAGAGGGAAACAATGAAACAACTTTAATAGCATCATCAATAAAATATACTTTTAGAGAAAGAAACTCTCCAATCTATATACTTCAAGTCAATTTATTTGCCTGTTCCAGTGCACTGGCAGTAAACAAACAGAGCCAGTCCAAACAAGTTCCAATTGAAAGCAGGAGAAAGATCGCAAGACTCAGCACCTCAGTGAAGAAGCTAACAACCTGAGTTCCACAGAAGTAAAGAAAGAGTGTGGCAGCTGTATCTCAGAAGTGGCAGTTGATTCAAATTAGCTAATACAGGGGTGGGGATCGTGCACTTGAGTATTGGTATTGGGATCTCCCCTTGCAAAGGGAGAGGACTATTTTTAATTGCAAAACAATGGAAAACTTAATCTCTTGCTTTTACATTTAAAAAATATTTTTATAATATTCATATTTTTCTACTCTAACTGAATTACGGGAGAAGAACATCACTAAAGAGAACAAGGACAATAAACAGAAGTGCAGTGAGTCTTCCATCAACAGAGAAGACAAAGAAAAAAGCCTGGCTTTTATATTCCTGTCAGCCCCACACTGAGCCCGTGGTGAGGGGATAATAAGTGGGAATGAGCTCAAACCCTGGCCACAGAACACTAATCTCTCTGTTCCATGCACCTAGGCATGCACTGCTCTCCTCTGTTGGCCTTACCTTCGCCAGGTAGGGTATTTGCTTTTTCATACCCCCATAGTTAATACACATGTGGTAGGATGGAATTTTATGCATCACCTTCCTTGATCTGTTGCTGCTGCTACTGCCATCCTGCTACTCACTTTCTCATACCATATACACTCTCTGTGCTGGGAGATGTGGCTTTGGTAAGATGAGTAGACACAGAGACTTGGCCTGCATATTAATACATCCTAATTAGGTCCTCCCCCACATCAAAAAAAAGAGCTCATTTGTCTCAGAAATACTTAGCTCTAAAGAGTATGAGGAACTTAGGCCTCCTCCACTAACATACAAGCTGTCAAGAACCTGATGCTGCCCCTCCAAAATATTGCCAGGATTCTGGTGCAAAGGCAGACAGGTAGACAAAGCAAAGCAAGGAGACAGACAAAGCAGAGGAGGAGAAAGAAGAGGGAGGGAGAACTTAAAAAGGTCTCGAAGGCAGCCATCTAAGGAGGTTCTTTCAAGGACAGGACTCAACTGGAAATGTAAAAAATTATTTGCTACATTCTCTGGCCATTGCATGAGCTCATGAGATACACCCAACAGTAAAATTTCTTTCTGGTATAGGTCTGTACCTACAAGCCCTTCCAGACATTAGTGGCCTGGCCAAAGATCCGTATTTCTGCTTCTTATTCCTCCCAATTCCCTTAGCTTAGTTTAGGACTGGTGGAAACCTTGGCCACACTCTTGTCCCAGCCCTGTGTTGTATATTTAAGAAACCGTGAGGCCTGGAAAAAAATACATTTGCTACATGTTCAAAGGACAAGAACCCAGGCTTCTTCCTTTCTGGTCTAGCACCTCTGACCTTTAAACTTGTAGTAATCCAAGTGTAAGTGAGATCTGGGTTTTAACCTCTATTTTTTTTCACTCATGTCTGTGATAATGGAGAGTATGGCCACCTGTGCTTTGTGCCTCAATTTCCCCAAACATATAATGGGAAGTTGGATCCTAATCTAACCAATGACAGAAATGCTCCCAGAATTTTTTCAACAGTCTATAAAGGGTTATTTATTTGGCATTAACTGTTCTTTAATTATTTTACAATATTATTGTTATTATTATCCCATGTTTACTGCAAAAACTTCAGGAAAAAGTGATTCCCTTCAAGGCCATCCTCCAGACTTACACGGACTTCCTGGAAAGAATCACATACCTTGTCTTCCTTTGAACTCTCCATCTCTGCTCCTTCCTTGAATTTTGCCAGTGCACTCTTGAGGTCCTGAGATGTATAGGTGTTGGTGTTGATGTCCAGCCTGTCCAATGAGAAGCTGAGAGTTAGGAGGAAAGCACCATCTTTCCCAAGAAACCCCCCATGGGTGGCTAGTACTCCAACACACGTTAAGCCAGGCCAACTCTAACTCAGAGTACACGTATTCTGCCTTCACCTTTAATGAGCCGTAAGTCCAACAGGGTGATTTTACCTTAAAGCTAGAGGAGGAAAAACAGCTTAAGATGGGGTCATTTCATGAGACAGGAGGAAGTGGCATGGGACAGGACAGAGTTCCACCATGGACAGAGAGTTCTCAGCCAGCTACTTAGGCAAAAACAAGCCTGGAACGTTTCTGCAGTGCTGCTCTCTCAGCACATTTTTCCAGGAGGCACGTTTTTCCAATAGCAGCCATTTCAGTTCAGTGAACAGAGGTAGGAATAAGAGTAATATGGACGAAGGAAAGTAAGGACTGTGGGCTGTGCTTGACAAGTCTGTCCAGGTGCGGGGGGGGGGGGGGCAGTGGGGAGGGTTAAGTATAACCCAGGAGATATATCAAGATGGGAGAGGAAGGAGTTAGTGGACTGCTCTACTCCAGGCAAGATGAGCATATGAGTCTCATAGTCCAAAATCCTAGCAGGCCTCATGAGAAGGGCATGCTTTCAGAACTTCACTCACTGTCTTTGATTTGTCCCAGAAACCTTTTAAGGCACTAAGAAAAACACTTGTCTTCTGTAAACTTCATTCTTCCCAAACAAATTAGTAATAGTTAATCACTCATATTTACTGAGCACTTAACCATGTGTCTGGCACTGTGTTACTCCTTTAGAAGTAGTATTTCATTCAAATCATCACCACAATCCTATAACAGAAGGGAGAAATTCTATCTCCTGGCAGAGTATCACTCAATGCCAGCTGCTTGAGGAAGCCCCTTACCTGTAACAAGGATCTAAGTATTTAGGGCCATAGCTTAAACTTATCTTCCACCTCCTCTAAGTCTTGGTCAGGAAGAATCCCTTTGTATCTCATATCTCAGTTTACTGCTCTTCCAGGCCACAATGGTGCACATGTGTGTCTGCCCTCATGCACACACAACCATCCTCAGCTGGTATTCCCACTTTATTCCTCACCAAGAAAATAGATGTTCAAGAAATCCCTCATCTTCCCAACATCAGCTCTATACACCAACCTGCACCTAAACCTACACTCTCTGCTTTCTCCTCTATTATAATAGATGGCAGTGTCCTTGCTCCTATTAAACTTAAGCTCCAGATCCCACTTGCCTTTTCAAAAGCTTCAACTTCCATACTTACACCACTAGCTCCAGCCTGCATCATAAATCTCTCCCTTTGATTGGATTATTCCCATCAGCATAGCAACACTATTTTGACTCCACAGTCTTAAATTATCATGCTACCTCCCTGCTCCCATTCAAAGTAAAACTATGAACACATTGTCTTCACTCACCATCCTGCTATTTACATTGCTATCTGCTCTAATCTGGATTCTCTTCCTACATCTCTACTAAAACTGCTCATCAAAATTATCAATAATTGATGGCCAAATCCAACAGACTCTTCACAAATGTCCTGTTCCTCAACCACTCAACAGCCTTTACACAGTTTACCCCTCCCTTCTTGAAACACTCTCCTTTCCTGGCTTCTTGTTAAAACGGTCTCTTGGTTCTTCCCCTTCCTCATCTCCTACCTGAATCCTATATATGCTGGAATGTCCCAGACTTCAATTCTGGACAATATTCCCTTCTCTATCTCTATACTCTCCCCACTAGTTCTTTTCTTTTCTTTTCTTTTTAAAAGGATTTTATTTATTTATTTTTAGAGATAGAGGGAGGGAGGGAGAAAGTAAGGGAGAGAAACATTGATGTGTGAGAGAAACATAGATTGGATGCCTCTCACATGCCCCCAACTGGGGACCTGGCCCACAACCCGGGCATGTGCCCTGACTGGGAATCAAACCAGCAACCTGTTGGTTTGCAGTCCAGTGCTCAACCCACTGAACCACACCAGCCAGGGCTCCCCTAGCTCTTTTCAAATATCCATCAAGCAATGATGCCCAAATTTACATCTCTGCCCCAACCCTCCACTCTAAATACTAGTCAAACTTCTGTACAGAAACCTAACTGAAATATCTTGGACCTTGGGTGTTTAAATGGCACCTCAAACTTATTACATCTAAAACATAGGTCTTGATGATTATTCTCACAAATCTGACCCTTTCTCAATCTTTTCTATTTCAATAAATGGTAACTCCAAGCACTGAGTTGGAAAAATCCCAAAATGAGGCTTTGTATGAATCTGTGCCCCCAGCCTTCCTTCAACCCCAACATCTAAATCATAAGCAAGTTCTATCAACCCTACCTCCAAACTGAATCTACAAATCCATTCATTCTGTATTATGACACCGTAAACTACTGATCCTCTAAAATGACATCCTAATTATCTCTACTTCTTTTGTCTACCTCCAATCTGTTTTCCATCCACATATCAACTAGAATGATCTTGCTAAACAACATTATATTAAATCCCTTTACCACCCCAAAATCCTCTGGTGGCTTTCCATACAATTCTAGTTAAGTGAAGAACACTCAACATGCTCCCCAAAACTCCATATGATCTGGCCCCTTATAGCTCTTTAATCTCATTTTCTAGTAGTCTTAGTAATCTTCCTTCCTCTCCTCTAGTCACCCTGATCATTTTTGTTTCTTGAACTTGGCAAAGCCTTTCCCTTGACAAAGCCAGGGACTCTTCTTATTCCCTCTGACTGAAATGCTAAGCCTAAACATATGAAACTAGTCCATTTCATTGACTAAATCCCCATCATTCTTCAGGTCTCATTTCAAACATCATCCTGACAAGGACTTCCCAAACCATCCTATATAATGTGATCTTACCTAGGGACTTATCACATTGTTTATTTCTTCCCTAGTATTTATTATAATATGTAATTACCTTACTTGCATGTTTCTTTACCTGTTTTTCTGTCTGTCAGCCACCATAAGGCTGGCATCTTGTCTGTTTTGTTTACTACTATATCCCCAATGCCTGGCACATAAGCATTCAATATGTCTTTGGGAAGTCAAAGAATGGAGCAAGTAAATGGCCTTGTTCTTGGACCACTCATTTAACTACTATACCATACTGTACCATGGTAAATGTTCAATCCAAGATGGGAAAACTTGGATGTAGTTTGTCCCTCTCCCTGCAAATACAGGAAGATGGTTCAAAGAAGCTGGTAGTTCCAGGCTAAAACCAGCAGAGATGGCAATGCCTAACACAAAAAGCAAGAGGACAACCTGCTACTAGGAGCAAACAGGCAGTTAGGCAGTGCCAGGAGAACCCTCTGGGACAAGTCAGAGTCAGGGAGTCTGTCCCAGGCTATAGAGCTACCTGGCTCCAGGTAGCAATATGGCTAGGCCCAGCAGGACTAGTGAAGAGGCCATGGGTTAGGCTGAATTAACTATCCCCAGCTCTCTCTAGTTAGTGGTTCTTAACTCTGTGTGATCACCAACTTCTTTGGCAATCTGATGGAAACGGGTAGGTCTTGACCCCTGAAACAGAACATGCAGATAAGTAAAATATTATAACAATTTTGGAAATTAGCCCTGCCCTTTGGACTCTGTTTTCATTACAGTGCTAAATAGCCAGGAAGACACTGTGAGGTGGAATTGGAGGAACCAAGATGAAGCTGACCCCAGGAGAAGGAAGTCACCACCAAGAGCAGCCCAAGACTCCTGAGCTCCCAGCAGTGAACATCCACACCACCACTTTGTCAATGCCTTTTGGCGCCTGTTCAGACGGATTTGACACTTGCTATAAATGCTGACAAGAGAAGAGGACACGTCCAGCATGTCCTGGAGGTCATTCCAGGGCAGAGTCCTCAGAAACATTCCAAAGGAGAAAAGTAAAGAGTTGGGAATGGGGAAAAATATCTCTCTCATGATGTGTCTACTACAGACCATTTAGATGGCTCTCCTTTCCATTCTAAAAAGATCTGAACAACAGACAAACAGTAAGCACTTCTACTGATGATCTAGAGTCAGGTATTAGAGAAATAATTTACCAGGGTATTAAAACCAACAAAGAAGACTCCAAATTAATGCAGTTCCTAATTCATTATTCTTAAACCAAGAAAAAACAGGCTTTTTATTTAGAAAATAAGACTTGGCTTAGACATGAGAAAAACTTCCTCAAGTACTTTGACTCACTGACATGTGTATATGTGTGCTAGGGATGGAGAGAAGTTTACAGGGTCACAACAATGAAATCTGATTCTTTCTTAGTTTTGACACGATGATTCCTTCCTTTCTGAGAAAGAAGGGAACAATCATGTCAACTGAACCACCCCAGGTATAGGCTTATCTGGAGAGCTGTAGGAAGACAGAGGTCTTCCCCAGTTCAGGGTGACCGTAAGGAGGACAAGTATCTCCTTATCCTATCTATCACAATATAAAGTTGAATTTTCCAACAGTAAAAACTGTCCAAATATGAACAGACTGCTTTGTGGGGTTGTGAATGCCACATGACTGGAGATGCACATGGACAGGCTGAGTGTCTTTTTTATCAGGTATATCAAGGAAAAGACTCAGGTAAGAACTGGGTCTCTCAGGTCCCTTCCTGACTCATACGTAACTGCCAAATATTGTTAAAATAATAAATATGCAAGGACTAAGTAACACTAACCCCACTCAATCCATGACTGACTCCCAATACTTAACATGTATTAGAGCAGGGGCAGCAAACTATCTGTAATGACCAGATAATACTTGAGGCTTTGTAGGCCTTATGGTGATTGTCCCAACTATACAACTCTGTCAGTGTAGCAAGAAAGCAGCCACAAATAATACATAAATGTGTATAGTTATGTTCCAGTAAAACTTTATATGGACACTGAAATCTGAATTTCACACAATTTTCATGAGTCATGAAATATGCTTTTGGTTTTTTTTTAATGTATTGGTCTTTAGACAGAGGGGAAGATAGGTAGAAAGAGAAGGAGAGAAACATCAATGTGTGGTGGTCTCTAGCGCACCACCTACTGAGGACCTGGCCCACAACCCACACACGTACCCTGACTGGGAATCAAGCCCACAACACTTTGGTTCGTAGGCCAGTACTTAATCCACTGAGCTACATCAGCCAGGGCCTTTTTACCCCCAACCATTAAAAAAAAGTTAAAAACAACTTAGCTTGTGGGCCATACAAAAACAGGCAGCATTTCTAATATGACCCTCAGGACATAATTTGCTAATTCCTGTGTTAGAAACTCCATGGCTGGTATTGATACCAACTTTTTGAACTGCATAATTCCAGCAGCCCCTACAATCCCATGCTCAATCTCCTTCTCAGGCAGAAAATAGAAAGCCGAGAAAACAGTAATTCAAGGCAAATAACAGAAAAATACAGACTCTGAATTGCCCAAAATCAAAGAATCTAAATTGGTTATTAAAAAATAAAGCAACCTCTTACCATTGGAGAAGTTTTATACCATAAGAGAGTCTGTTTTAATTTAATATGGACTAACAAGAGGAAAAGTTAGTCTGAATTAAAGACTTTAAAATGCAATTTTATTGTTCACCAAGGAAGTATTACTGCAAAGCAGAAGGCCTAACAGGCCTGTTTTAATGAATAGATGACTCATCTGTAATCAGCACATTAATTGTTGAGATTCAAATGGGTGCTCTTAAAATACTGGGAAAAATAGCTTCATTTTTAAAGCAGGTTAAGCATTCTCCCTACAGCCTTTTGTAAATTATCAATTTGCTTTGCAAACTATTTCTTTCCAAAGGCCACACAAGTGAACTTCCACAAAAGCCTGAGAGATTTATTACAAATCCTAGTCTATTAAATTTCAAATTTTTAAAAAATCACATAAATTTAGGTAAGGAACATTGCATTGTCATTACTTTCAGTATTACAAAATCAGTGCTGTCAATCTCCTAGTTGCTAAGAGTTGACACTGTACCTTTTGCCTTTTTTTGACCCTTTCAAAGTATCTCGAAACTTGTCTTCATCTTGGAGTTTCACTTCTCTTGCCCCAGTCTGGAGATTCAGTCGCACATGAGATCCTGCAGGGACAGCCTGACCTAAAAGCCAAGAAGAGAGAAGGCTCATGAAGTATACAATCCTCAGAAGAACACTGGTGGAATGGCTGGCTAACAAGTCAGTAGGACTTAATAGTTCATGAAGACCAGACTCTGCAGTGTTCACTTACCTGGAACCATCCATATCTCTTTCTCCTACCTACCCTCGCTCCATCTCTCTCCACCTCTCTCCATCACTCTCACTCTCTCTGTCTCTCTCTTCCTCTGCCCCCGATTCTCTCTCTCTCTCTCTCTCTCTCTCTCTCTCTCTCTCTCTCTCTCTCTCTCTCACACACACACACACACACACACAATCACAATTCTCCTTCAAATAAAGGGATGAGGCAATGTGGGCAAGGGTATCTGCACTTTAGTCCAGAGACTAATGTCCCCCAGTTAGAACCTGCATGTTTGAGCCATTCTGTTTTCTTTAAATTGAGCCTTTCTGTTATGTACAGTAGTTGAATGGTGAACACCTACTTACCGTTCAGGACATGGCCACATTACTGCCTCCTCCACTACATCCTTTGTGCCCCTGCCCTGACAGAACCCCAAATAACTTGCCATTCAAGCAAGCATACACCTCACCACCCTCATCAACTTAATCAGGCTCCTTCGATGAGTACAGTCCCTGAGTACAGGGACTGTATCTCCTCCTTTTTTATTTCTCCAGCCTCTAGGCCAGAACTTGACACATAAAATTTGTGGTACTTAATGTTTATGAGAAGAAAGAAGCAAGAGAGAGAAAAGCAAGAGGACATGACAAACCAAGAAGTCAGGGATTGGAACCAAAAAAAACTACAAACCTATATCCACCTATATCAGAAGAGCTGATCTAACAGCTAGGCAAACAAGTGTGGTGAATAAATGGGCTGTTCACACACATTGTGAAAAATTACCAAGAACAGTTAAAAAGCAACTTGCAAGATCACATATTACAAATGGGATGTTACACTTACTCATTCATGCATCTGATATTTACCAAGCAACTACTATACACTAGGCCATTGTGGTATATGGGTTTTAGGAACACAAATGAGGAATGTTAATGGCTGCAGGTACAGAGAATTTCAGGAAAGAGTTCTTCAGGGGACTGGAAATCTAGAAGCAGAGATGCTGTTCTGACACCTGAGCTTTGACTCTGCTTTTTCCTGACAGAGGATGGCATTGCCCTGCTGATGCTGAGCTTCATTCAAGAATTTTTTTTAAAAGGTAACAATCTGTAAAAGTTCTCTCAGAATGATCTGGTAAACCCTGAATATAAAAGGGTAATGATGTACCATGAACTCAGGTTTTCTCAGTTCTGGCGGGACCAGAGTGAACTCCAAGTTCCACCAACCACTGTGCTTCTACCACAGAACCAAGGAGCCAAGGAAACACCATGCCGAGACATGCTGTCCTGTTCCTGCCATCCCACTTCAGCAGGGAGTTTCTGTATCTTTGTTTAAAATATAAATGGGAACTTAAGTACCTGAGTGTATGTGCATAATGATCCCCTTCTAACCTCAAACCTATCCAAAATGCTTCAAGTATAAAAAATATATTCAGGTAGAAAGGGGAAACTTTCTCTGGGGAAGCTTCTGAATAAGGTTAAGTTGGGGATTAAATGAGGCAAAAAGTAAGAGCCAGACTGGGGAAAAGGGGGAATCCCAAATAGATGGAGCCCTGCATACAAAGGCTCAGACACAAAAACTGACAGGCTGCATGCAGGAGGCCAAGAATAGAAGAGGTTGGAAAAACTGCAAGGACTGTGGAGGCTGCTGGCTTGATGAGCCATCAGGAGGCTCAGGTTTGGGTAGGAAAATAGAGCTAATGGCTGAGGCCGCTGGTTCTGAGAGGAGATGAAGCCACATATTAGCAAGAACAACATCTATCCCATTCCTATGATCACAGGGAAAGAGGTCTCTTCTTTAGCATTAACTTCATCTCTGAACATGCAAAGAGAAGAGATTCTCTCACCTGGAGAGAACCCAAACTGACAAAACAACAGAGGGCTGAATGCTAAGCAGGTCATCCTTCACACTTCTCTACTTTGCCACACTCTATTCCATACCCATTCCACCTCCAAAACCTGGTAATTTTTCCTGATCTATGTCTCTTGAATTCATACCCTTCTCTCTGACCTCCCCATCAGTGCTCTTGTGCAAACTATCAGCATCTCTCTGGACACTGCCAGAGCCTTCCAACTGACTTCCCCTATCCACTCTTACCTCCCAATGCACATGTTCTTGATAATGAATGATTTTCTTTTTTCAAAATACACACCTGGGCTATGTCATTCCCCTGCATCAAACCTTTTAATGGCCTCCTACTGTTCTTAGAAATAAAAGTCCTCATGCTGGCCAAGGAGACCCTTTAATATCTAGCCCTTACTTGCCCCTTAAGGCTTGTTCACAACTCACTCCCCATATTCAACGACACACTGGCCTTTTTCCATTCCATGAAAAAACCAAGTTCCCTCTACCATGGGGCCATTCCACTCCTGCTCCTTTTGCGCAGAATGCTCCTTCCAGTTCCACCCTCCATCTCCTTCTCCTTTCAATCCCAGCTAAGAGTCACTTCCTCTGACAGCATCCCCTACTTCCCCAGACCAGATCCAGCTGCCCCCTAACGGTTTTCACAGCACTATCACCCACTTTTTAAATAGCACTTTACCTCATTCAGTAGTTATATTTCAGGGGTTTTAAAAAAATTATCTATTTTAAGCCCTGGCTGGCGTAGCTCAGTGGATTGAGCGCGGGCTACGAACCAAAGTGTCGCAGTTTCGATTTCCAGTCAGGGTACATGCCTGGGTTGCAGGCCATGACCCCCAGCATCCGCACACTGATGTTTCTCTCTCTCTTTCTCCCTCACTTCCCTCTCTAAAAACAAATAAATAAAAATCTTTTAAAAATTATCTATTTAATATAAAATGCTCACAATTTTATCCCCAGGGCCTACCACATAGTAGATCTTCAAAAATTCTTTTGTTCAGTGAAAAATTAAACATGAAAAAAATACTAATTAATCTAGAAGTGTATGGAAAGATCAACAGGGATTCTCACTAGGGCAAGTAGATGCATAATAATTAGTAGCCATGTTAATAGTTATTTTTAGTAGTAACAAAACTAATACCACTGTTATTACTAATAATTAAATTTTCAGACATTTGATCAAAATTAGAAATGGACTGGCTTGCAAACCAAAGAGTCCCTGGTTTGATTCTTAGCCAGGGTATATGCCTGGGTTGCGACCAGGTCAGGTCCCCAGTAGGAGGTGTGTGAGAGGCAACCACACACGGATGTTTCTCTCTCCCTCTCTTTCTTCCTCCCTTCCTCTCTAAAATAAATAAATAAAATCTTTTTAAAAATTACAAATGGAAAAGGGAAAAAGCACACGACTTTATAAGTTTCAAAACATAACAAGTTATACCATGCTAAGCCGGCCAAGAAAGAAACTTGAATCTCATGTGAACCAATTTATTTTATTCAGTGAAATTCCAAAATTACTCCTTTCACATAAGTCACCACAGGGGGCAAGAGCAACCACAATAGCATTAACTTAAAATATAGGTTACGTTCATTTAAAATACATGAAACCAGCCATGGCAGCAGCAGTGGCAGAGGCAGCAGAAAATACAATATTTCAAATGTTTCCACCCCATTGGGAAAAAGACCAAGTTAGGCAGAGAGAATGACTGCCCTGCATCCTTCTAGGGCCTCTGTGAAGGAACCACAGCAACGGGGAAGAGCAGAGCAGAGACAAAAAGTCACAAGACACATGTAAGAAAAGAGTTAGGGATTGAGGGAGCAGGAGGCAAGGGAACAGGCAAAAAAAAAAAAAAAATGAGATGGGTACCTAGAAAGGCACAGGGGCCTGCAAAGCCTACAGTGTCTATTTCCCCCACTGGCTACCTGGAGACAGGCCCCAGAGTGAGGAAACTCTGTCTGTAATAAGGAGAAGCCCTGTCCAAATTACCATATTTTTAGGACTATAAGATGCACCAGACCATAAGATGCACCTAGGTTTTAGAGGAGGAAAATAGGGAAAAAAATCTTGAAGCAAAAAATGTGGTAAAATACTTAATAAACTGTGACCCCACTCCACCGCCCCCCACTCCAAGTGAGCCAGGTAAGCTACATTCGGACTATAAGATGCACCACAATTTTCCTCCCAAACTGGGGGGGTGTACGTCTTATAGTCTGAAAAATACGGTAGGTAAGGCACATCACATTTGAGTTTTAACTCCCATTGGGACTCCCTGTCACAGACCAAGACCCAGGTAACACTCCTGCTTTCCCCATAGGGGTATATCTATGGTATGTTGCATTATTGTCACAAATTATCTTCCCCCCTGCCTGTATTCACACCCTTTGCCATGCAGTCCCTCCTACATGGTAACAGTAAAATTAGATTAAAGTGGTAGAGTGCACTTTCCCACCCTTAGACTTTGGACTTGGCTTGTGATGTGCCTTGGCCAATGGGATGTTAGCAAATGCATCACAGAGATTTGAAATACGCCTGTGTATTTGGTTCACCTTTTGGAATTCTGGCATCACCATGAGAAGACCAAGAAGGATGAGATATCCATGGAGCAGACTTGGATCAAACTGAAGATTGGGCTAAAGCCAGCTATGCCCAGCCACAGTCAGCCAGTTATAGCTGATGTGCAGACATGTGAGCAAGAATAAAAGAATGGATTCCTTTTAACTTTTTATTTTGAACCACCTTTAACTTACCAAAAAGTTGCAAAAATAGTACAGTTTCCATATGTTGCTAACATAACCTTTCCAAATGTTAATATCTTACATAGTCATAGATAGTCATCAGAACTGGGAACTTAACAATATCATTTACCAAACTATAAATATCCTTTTCAAATCTTACTGGTGTTTCCACTAAGGTTCTTTTTTTTTGTTGTTCCAGGATCCCATATGGCTTTTGGTTACTTCTCCCTAGTATCCTGTAATCGGCCAGAGTTCCTCAGCCTTCCCCTGGCTTTTAAGACTCTGACACCCTGAAGAATACTGATCAGGACTACATGCTGTGTTCTCACTATTAAACTAAGGTCATACATCCTTGACAGATGCACCCTAGAAATGATGTAGGGGTGTTCTCCATGCATCAAATCTCAAGGTTTATGATGTTAAGATGTCCTCTTACTGGTGATACTGGCCTTAATAAACTAAGAAAAGTAATTTCTACTCACTGTAGCAAACCAGAATAATTGCAAATTACCAAACTGTGGAAAATAGTTCAGCCGTTTCTCAAAAAGTTAAACTCAGAGTTACCACATGAACCCAGCAATTCCACACCAAGAAAATTAAAAACATATGTTCATACAAAAACTTGTGCATTAATCCTCATTACAGCATTATTTATAATAATTAAATTGTGGAAAAATTCAAAAGTCCATCAGCTGATAAAATAAACAAAATGTGGTATATCCATATAGTGAAATAATATTCAGCCATTAAAAAGAATAAAATGTTGATATATACTATAACATAGGTGAACCTTGAATACATTACACCACATGAAAAAAGTCAGATACAAAAAGCCATATATCATTGTATGATTCCTTTTAAATGAAATGTCTGGAATATACCAACCAAGAGACACAGTACATTAGTGGCTGTCAAGGACTAGGGGAAGGGAGGAATGGGGAATTACCACTAATGGACATGAGATTTACTTTTACGGATGATGAAAATGTTCTAGAATTAGATAGAAGTGATGGTTGCACAATACTGTGCATATACTAAAAACCACTGAATTGTTAAACGAAATCATGGGAAAATACTTTGAGATTACCCAAAACCCTTTTCTTCTTCTCAAACCACACCATTAGGGGAATCCTTCTGCAACAATAACCACTGTGGTGATGATCTAATGGCAATTTTCTACTTCCCTCCTTCATCACACATTAATTGAAATTTCACAGCATG
Organism: Phyllostomus hastatus; assembly: GCF_019186645.2. Taxonomy (NCBI): domain Eukaryota; kingdom Metazoa; phylum Chordata; class Mammalia; order Chiroptera; family Phyllostomidae; genus Phyllostomus; species Phyllostomus hastatus. The sequence goes on along the minus strand of NW_025333611.1, from coordinate 28,782,832 downwards.
AAAAAAAAGTCATTTATCTATTTAATATTTACTTATACTAGTATAGATTAATAGATTTTTCTTTTTTAATTGTATTTTTTCCATTGCCATTTAGTCCCCCTGTACTCCCCTTCTCCCCACTCCCCCACAAACGCCACACTGTTGTATATGCCTATGAGTCCTTTTTCCCTCAATCCCTCCACCCCCTACTCTCCCATGCTAGACTCATATATTTCATTGTTCAAATTGTTTCAGCTTAACCAATAGGAATTCCTTCAGGTTGACTCTTGTGTCCCTTTAACAAGTCCCTTCCCCCCATCATTTTCTTTTTTCAGGTATTTTCTTACTTTCTGCTTCCATAAATTGTTCTGAGTTCATCCTGTATTTTTCTTTCCCCAGCCTTGGAATCAACTACTTCTCAAAGAACCCTCATGTCTTTTCTTGAAGAACAGTGTTTAAAAACCAAGATCTGAGTGCAAGATATGTTCTAATTAATACTAGGCTGTCACTGCTTGTAGACTCTTTCAATGGACTGAGCTAAGATATTTATGTATGTGTATACAAATACATATATACATTTATATACATACATACTTCTGTATCTATTTGTCTGTATATCTATTAAAAACTAAGTTTATACTTATACTCAGATCCCAATCTAACACCACAGAGTTCATCTGTCTTCCCCCTTTTCTTGTTTGTAATTTCTTTCTCCAACAGTGAGAAACCTGCTCTTATTACCTGCAATATATTTGTTGTTCAACTCTAATATACATATAAACTAGTTTCAAAATTGCTAACCCATACTCCTATGAGAAACACATTTACCAAACTGTATTACAGCATTTCTGTACAGCTTTTTTTGTGTGGTTTCACAGTACCTGTTTTTAGTTTTATAATATCTAGTCAAGATACATTTCACAAAGACACTTAAGCTAGTTCTTTTCTCCCCTGCCCCATTCAGTATAATTCTGTTATTAATTTGCAGTACTTGGTTCATTTGTTAGTAGTGTCTGTATTCGATTTTGCGGTTCCCACTCCTCCACATCTTGCTTGGTTTAATGGTTTTTTGGGGGGGCATCTGAAGAGTATGTGAACTATTGTTACAGTTCTAAGAGTCAGAACTGTATGAAAAGAAACTACTGTTGTTTTAAGCCAAGTTTTGAAACGGTTTGTTTGTTGTGGCAATTCATTCTAATGGTCCTGAAAGAAGAAAGTTAGAAGTGTCCAACATAAAAAACAGTTCCTTTTTCTGAAATTACGATATATAGTTTCTACTCATATACCTTTTTAGTGTTAAAATGTTCTTTTAAAAAATGAGATAATGATGATGATAAATGATAGTGTTTCTATGTTAAGGCCCTTAACTCAGTGAAGTAAAAATGTTGGCCTCCTGTGCCCAAAATTTTCTTTTAAAGTTTTTCTGGTCCATGAAACACCACAGTCTGGAAATCACACATCTAGGGACATTTGAGAATTATTCCCATTGTACACTTTACATGAATTTTATGGCATATAAATTTTATCTCAATAAAGTTGTTTTAAAAAATAATTTCTTTAGATAAAGGTCCTTTTGAATCCTGAAACAGCAATTATCAGATGCAGTCCAAGGTGACAGCAAGTACTCTAGGGGACAGTTAAGAAAGCTACACTCAGAGGCTAAACACAGCCCCAGAAGGACAGTTCTGGGCAGAGCAGGAAGAAGAAAATGGGCCTAGGACAACTAAGACCATGAAGCACCTGGGCAAGAGGAACCCATGTAGAAGGGCAGGTAAGAAATAGTGATCCAAGAGCTAAGAGCAAACATAAATGCTCATGAGAGGTAGGCAAATAAGAAAGATAGGTGAGGAAGGCCATCTGTAAGACCATAGGAAGTGATAAGGATTAAGAAAAATGCACCCTCTAAAGCATTCAAATTTTAAAATATAAAAGCCAAACAAAACATATCTATAAATGAAATTCAGCCCACAGTCAATTTGTGACTGCTGGTAAATTTCACCTATTGACAAACTTGGCCTGAATGAGTTTTTGTCCCAGCTCATCCCAGTGTCCAGTGATTAAAAACCTGCCTCTCTAGGTCTCAGTTGGTTAAGAGTGTCATCCCATACGTCAAAGTTGTGGGTTTGATCCCTAGTCAGGGTACAAAGAAGAATCATCTAATGAACAAATGAATGCCTAAATAAGTGAAACAACAAATCAATGTTTCTCTCTCTCTCCCCCACTCTCAAATCACTAAAATTAAAAAAAAATAAATTAAAAAAAAAAAAAACTTGCCCCTCCAGGATTCACAGTGGCAGTGTCCTCCTCGGTCAGCACCCACACTGACCACCCTGCTTCAGTGGAAACAGGGCCAACTAAGATGGATGCTGCAATGCTCTCGATTTGCCTTAGCATCAGATGCCTCAGCAGTTACATGGCTTTGGGAGAGGAGAGACGTATGAGGTGTCCTCTGCAGGCTCCTGCCTGGAAACCTCCCCCAGGGATGTCTAGGCTCTTTCAAGTCACACCTGAACACAATGGCAGAAAATCAAGGAGCGCTTTGGCTACACAACCATGAGCCCTGGAAATCTGCTATCCACTCAGGTCTGTCTTCAAGTGTCAGGTGAATTTAGCCAAAATTCCTTTTTCTGCCTGACTCTTCAGGTCTTTCTGTGCCAAATGAAAAGACTACAGTGTCTGCTTTCCCTAATGTGTTAGATTGTTGGGAAGAACAAATAAGAAAACACATGTCAGTGCTCAAAAGAAGAAGTGCTTCAGGAAACACAGCCTCGGAAAGTTAAATGTCAACCAGGATGAAACACAGACATTTTATTTATCAAGTCCTATAGGGATATGTTAACAACAGTAAACATTCCCAATTATGCTGTGTTTCTGAAAAGCAGGGGCCAATTACTTGTGCCCACAGCTCAGGCTCAACACCAGGCACACAGTAGGCCTCCAGAAAGGAATGCCAGCCCCCTACCCCACCCCCCAGACCAGAAGGAAAAGATGGAATATAGAATAGGAAGTAATGCCCTCACCTCACCAGGGGCCTCCAAGCTCCTAACCAGAGCTGGTCAGAGCTAAGACTTTATAGGCCTCGTTGCCATGACTACCAGAGCCCTCTCTGCCTGCTTCTTTATTCAATACCCCCAAACAAGTCCTGGCAAGATCCCTGCTTCACACAAATGAGCATCTATACTGTTTCCAAGGCAGGACTTGAACTGAACCAGTAATAAAAAAAATAAAATGTGCACAAACCTCTCTAGGGTGCTGCCTCTGAAGTAAAGCTTAATGTTATTATTTTTTAAGGGAAACACAAATGGAGATCTGTTTTTAAATAGCAAAACATACAGTGAACCAGTCTAGCTTGTAGTTAGTTGTATTTATGCATTTTCTAAAAGGACTAAAAAAATGACAAAATGAGAAAAAAAATAAAAATATTCTCCATACTGACTTTTCACTCTAATTCACAGAATTTAGAATCTGGCCAAGGCCTTAGCAAAGTACTCTGGCATGGCTTCCAAGCAAGAGTGGAACACTCTCACCTCCATTAAAGCCCCTCAGAACAAGAGATTCCACCATTTCCCTCAGGGAACAGCTATCTTAACAGTGCCCACCGCTCTCTAGAACTAACCCCCAAAATCTGCTCTGCTGTGACCTAACCAACATCTCCTTCCCAGGCCTTAAAGATAGACAGCAGCTGGTCACCAACCTCTATATGCCAAATGCTCAAGAACAGCGCTCTTCAAAGACAAGTACTAGTAATGCTACTCGGAAGATTTCCTGTGTTACAGTCCAAGAGGTACTCTGAACAGCCATCAAGACCAAGGCTCAAAGTAACCACATTGAGGTTAGACTGAGGCTCTTTCCACAACTGGCTGGTCAACATTTAGTGAGGATTAGACAAGAGGATGCTCTTTTCTAGGTATTCCTTCTACCACCCACTTCTTACTGCACACCCACTACGGATCACTTCCTGTGCTAAACACTGGGAAGGAAACTACATGAACAAGACCAACTGCTGCCACTGAGAAGTATGAAGTAAAAGAGGGAGAGGGCCAACAACGTTTAGAGTTCGGAGTCCAGAGAACATCTGTCAGGTAAGTAAAGAAGTGGGCATATTCAGGAGGTAATAAGTAACTCTCTTTGAAGTATTTGGCACTCAGCATACAAAACAGGGGAACAAGAAGCAGGGAGACCAGTTGGAAAGCTGTTATACTTGACCTAGTCAGACATAATAAACCCTGAACTAGGGGAAAGGGGTCAGGAATGGGAAGAATGAAACAATAGTATAGCATTTTAACCAGGAAAACTAGAAATCTTATCATGGCCCTGTCAGTAAAGCACCAGACCTTTACGCATGTGCAGTGACTTCTTCCATCAGCCCAGGGGACCTGTTAGAGCCCCAAATTTTAATAAAACCAGAAACAGAGTAATGGAGAACAGGGATGAGGAGCAGAGGGCTACTTTCACCCAGAGACCTATGATGAGCATCTCATATCAGTTTCCTAGACCATTGATTTCCTCTGTTCCCCATTCTATCTCCACCTTTGATGTATCCCATGACCCTATTTAGCTTACAAGAACACCCAGTGAGGCTAATAGGTTCAGCACAGCCCCTTAATCAGGGTACTTGGGTTTTGCACCCATGCTAGGGATCTGGTTTTCAACAAATCTGTTGACTGCTGTGATCTACTCGTTCCTGTCATTTCTTTTTTTTCTTGTATTTTTTTAGAAGATATGCTCCCCACTTACCACATACACCTTTATCCCTACAAAATCTTGAATATATTCAGACTTCCATCTATTTTCAATTGTGTGTATGTGTATGTGTTAGGAGTGAAGAGACTGAGCAAAGTCTCAATGAAATGAGAAGAGAAAGGGAATTAACAAAAGATTAAGCGTCAGGCAGTTGGAAATAAACCACAGCACAGCTACAGTACTTCCAGCTCTCTAAACCCACTTAGGAATTGAGTCAAATAAAACTGAATTTTAAAAATCCTTCTCTGTTCTTCTCCGGCAGCGATACGGGTAGGAGGGAGCTAGAGGAAGCCCATAGCAGAGAGGGGTTTTAAGTCTCCAGTGTGTGTGTGTGTGTGTAAAATAAATAAAATAAGGTAAGATAAAATAAAATAAAATTCTCAGTATAATTGGCTTTATTCATGAGATAAACTTCACTTAATAATGGCAATAAACTTCACTTAATAATGAAGTGGGAGAAAAATGGCAAATTGGAACTAAAGGAGTTAAATGTGCTTATTTCCCATGGGGTCAGGGGCCTTAGCTCCACTATTGCTCATTTTCTGGAAAAGACTATAGGCGACTCCAGAATGCCTGTATTTCCCACCCAGGCACAATTTCATTAGCAGCTCATTAGCAGCAGTGGCAACCATTTCTGACTCTTATTTTTCATAATATTTATTTGTTAATTGACAATTTGAACACAGGGTGACTAAGAACCAAATGAAAGTGCTAAAACCACTCGTTAGTCAAATTTAAAACACAAATATTGTATTCTAAACACACTTTTTGTTCTAATTTATTTTCCTCAAACAGAAGGCATAATTTAATAAGGGGGTTAAAAAAGCAAAGTGCCAAGATATTGTGCATTAATTTTCATCCTTTTTCCCCACCCCATCAATACCCAGGGATCCTGACATCATAATTGGCTCTATTTGTTCTCTTTTACAGCACCTGTTACAGCCATGGCCAGACATGATTCAATGAATTATTTCAAAACAGTATCAGCTACTCCTGACCTCTACAATTTCCTCAATACCTGCTGAAAAAGCCCCTCAACTTGGATGCTACCTGCAATGGAAAGATGAAAATCTATAGGTATGAATGGAGCAAATTCCTAAGACAGAATTTCTCTCTACATCTGCTGTAAAGTAAGGGACTCGTAAGCCTTTTTGGGGGAGCTTGGAACAGAATGCAAATCAGAGTGGGAAAAGAGGAAGATGTAGCAACAAAGAAGACAGTCAAAGAAACAACTGGTCCTAAGTCTTTCCCCCCACCCCCACTGTGAGAGAGCCTCCCTTAAACACAGGCAAATTGGCCCTGGCCAGGGGTAGCTCAGTTGGTTGGAGTGTCATCCTGTACACCAAAAAGGTTGTGAATGCGATCCCTGGTTGGGGTGCATACAGGAGGCAACCAATCAATGTCTCTCTCTCTCACATTGATGTTTCTTTCTTTTTTTTTCTTTTTTTCTCTCTCCTCCTTCTCCTTCCTCACCACTCTGTTTCTTTCTCCCTCCTCCCCCTCAAATCAATAAACACATCCTTAGTAAAGATTTTTTTTTAAATAGACTAAACAACAAAATGAGGTCAGTCACCTGAGCTTTCTTTCACCTATCAAAGTGTAATGACAAGCCCAATTTATTGCCTCTTAGCTTAAAGTTTTGGATCATCAGTATTGAGACCTACTAAAGTAGTGCTGTGCTTTGTTTTCCTCTCCTGCATTGCAGTTATAGCATTTAGCATTTGAGTGACTTGGGCAGCTGTACCATTCAGTGATAGAGGGCACAGGCTAAGGAAGACCCAGGGTCCAGGTCCAATTCCACCACTTAAAAGCTCATAGACCTTGAGAAAATAACCTCTGTGGCCCATATACAGAAAGGGTCTCAAAGTACTCACTTCATAGAGCTCATAGAGTTCACTGTGAGGAGTAAAAGATGATGCATGTGAGATGCTTGGGGTTGATTCCAGAAAGCTCTCAATATTGATGCTTGCCTGGTTCTTTCCTCTCTCTGACTCGCTGAGTTTTCCCAACTATAGGACCATGATAGATAGTCAGAATGAGTGTTAATAGGCTCTCAGTAGTACATTCCTGATTGAGTTCTATAGAAAAGAGAATACATGATTTTTGTAGAATTTTCATATCAGATGGCCTTGTCAAGGCTGCAAAAAGTTCAATAACAATGAAGGCTTCAGGGCATCCAAATTGAGAGGGCAGCAAATAAACTGGTTAAACCAGGCTTATACCTCCTTGGGAACACCCATTACAGCTTTCCTTGGCTGGAACCATCAGCAGGCAAGCCCATTTAAGATGGGGGTGGGGAATAGGGAGAGGATCTCTTTCCTACTCCCTAAGACATTAGAACAGAAATCAGAGTCCATATTCAGCAGCATAACTTAGGAAAATATGGGGAAGATTTAAGCAAGAACAACTGCCAGCCAGCAACAAGGAAAAAGGGTTTCAGGTTTCCTGATAAACTTAAATCACAGGTTTAAGTCAGTTTTGCAGCAATGCACTATAAAGCTTCTAAAAGCAAATGCCCTGCTCTGGCTTCCTGCTTCTCTGGAGGCTGTGCTAGCAGGTACCCACCCAAGCATAGGCGAGGAGACCTGGATGTTTCAGGCCACTGAGCACAAGGTTGGTGCTCTAGCAAACCTGCTGATGTGTATACTTCCAGCAAGCAGCCTCTTTCACACCTCTACCCCGTCACCACAACAGCTGATACTGCCCTCACCTGGGTCTCCCAGCAGTGCTCCCAATCCTGAGCACCTAATGTGAACTCTGCAACTGTCACTTTATTATGCACACTCTAGCTGCTACACATTCTCAAGTTCCCTACACGGGACTCAGGTGGTGTTTGAAAGTTCTAGCCTTTGTTTTCCCTGCCCGTCAAAAGCAGATTCACTCTCTACTGAGTACTTCTGGTCTGGATCCTTTGACAGAAACCACTTCCCAAAAAGCCTTCTCCAGGACATATTCTTTCCACTTCCCATTTCAAATTTACAAAAGAAAAGGAAATCCCACAGAACTCCAGGAATATCAGCATCAGGAGCTAGAAGGGACCATAGGAGATCATGAGACCTAATCTCCACTGAAAAGATAAATGGTCTCTCTCTGTGCCAGGCCTCTGCCACTGCAGCCAGGCAAAGCATTCCCAAGGACAACTCTGTCAGTACCTCCCTTCTTAAAAACCTTCAGTGATTCTATGTTGCCCTCCAAAGTACCAATCCCCCTGCTGGTGTTCAAAGCCTATCTAATCCAATAGGCCCCTGCCTGGTATTCTCTGTCTCATCTCCCCTAATCCACATTATCCTATGCTCTGGCCAAATGCACCCCATGCTTTCTTTGATCCTTGATACTGCCTCCTTGTTCCTCTGTGCTTGCTTTAAGCCTGTTAAATTCAAATCCATTTTTAATGACATAACTTGAATAATTCCATACAATCTTATACATTGTCCTTCCTTCCAATCTCCTGATTATCTTGTTTATTCCTGTCTAATAGCACTTCCTCCACTTATTTTCTCTTAGTCATTTGGGTCCTTATTATTCATTAAACAGACTTTTAATGACAATCTACAACATGCTAGGTTATAGGAAAATTGAGGATGAGACATGGCCTCTCTACTCTTAGGGAAACCACTAGTCTAATGAAAGAAACAAATCCATAAAAATATACTTAGTCAAATTTTTCCCAGTAGGTTAAAGTCTTCTTGAAGTCAGGACATCTTTATACTCCTTATGCTTCTAAACAGAGTGACTGGTACATAGAAAATGTCCATTATGTATATGTTTCCAAACAAAGGTGAGTGATTTTATGAGAAGAAAAGCAAACAATATTCTCTTTCTGAAATGTGGGGCAGAGGAATGGATTACTGCAAAGACAGTCTTTAATTCGGGGCCAGAGGAATGTAAAATTTAATAAATACAACATGTATTTTTATTTTTTTACAACATATATTTTTAAATGTTTTAATTCCAGAGTATCACCCCTCAAACCCATGAAGAAAATGAAAGAGAGGTACAAAGACTAAGAATTGCACAGACAGGAACAGCTAGAGATTGAAACAGAATGGAAGAGAAGCATGGCTTAGTTCTCAACGGCCAGTAAATCACCCACATCAGACTTCATTGTGGACTTCAGAGCATTATCACCTCTAATTACAGGCTTTGGTGGGTGAACAATATATTGGTCAGAGCTCTACAACTACGCTTATCATTAAATTCTCTAGTGCTCCCAGTCCATGAAGCAGAAGTAAGAGAAAAATGGTGATTGGGAAGTCAACAATAAGAACCAGGTCACCTAAGACCAGCTGGAGAAGATGCTGAAATGGTATGGGAAATATTTAAGTGTAAAATAACACTTTTCTGAGAAGGTCTATATCTTTCATCAGTTTCTTTAAAGGTCTGTAAATCACCCTCCAAACACATATATAAACATGTATACCTTGGAGAAAAGCTTTGAGCCAATAACTGGCAAGGCCACACAGCAACAGGCATCCTAGGACAGTGTAGGCAAGGATAAAAATTAGTGCAAAGCCTCTGGGCATCTGATAACATCTATTAAAACTATAACTATTCTTTCCATTTGACCCAGAAGATTCCACTTCTAGGAACTTATCCAATAGAGACATTTGCAGACATGCACAATGATGTATGAATAGAATGTTCACTATAGAATTTTAGTAATTATAAACAATGAGGAACAACAAACTGTCATATAATTCAGCATATCCCTTTCACAGAATACAACAGTCTTCAACAAAGAGGAGGGAGACTGACATAAAAGATGACTAAAGACTAAGCAAAAAGAACAAGTTGCAAATATATGATTTTATATTTCTTTTTAAAGAGCATATATGTTAATGTGGCAGTAGCTAATTTTGCAGCTAGGTTTTTAATCTAGCCAAATCCCCACATTAAAAAAGAAAAAAAAAGACTCAGATAGCAAAGCCAAACGCATAAGCAACATTTATGTCAAAACTAAGTGAAAAGATACCTTCAAATCCCAAAACAGAAGCAGATGAAGACAAATCACCGAATGACATCAGATCTGCATGATATTAGTCTCTGTATGGGCAGACAAAGGAACCAAAAGGTGTCTGACAGACTTAAGAAAATATTCACTAAAACACAGCAGTCCCCAACCTTCAGGCCACAGACTGGTACAGGTCTGTGGCCTGTTAAGGACCAGGCCGCACAGCAGGAGGTGAGCTTGAATATAATGCACTTGAAAAGGCTGGGAACCGCTGCACTAAAAAACACACTGGACCATGTCCTGGCTGGGTATAGCTCAGTTAGTTAGAGCAGCATCCCAATATGCCCCAGTTAAGGGTTTGACTACCTCAGTCAGGGCACATGTAAGAAACAACCAATGAATACATAAATAAGTGGAACAACAAATCGATGTTTCTTTCTCCCTTTGTTTCTCCCCCTCTCCCTTCTTCTCCTCCTTCCTCTCCCCTCTCCCTCCCTCCTTCCCTCTAAAATCAATAAATAAAGAGTAGAGTCCTGGCCAGTGTGGCTCAGTTGGTTGGAGCATTATCCCATACACCAAAATTTTGTGGGTTCAATTCCTGGTTAAGGCACATACCTAGATTGCAGTTCAATTCCCACTTGGAGGCAATCAATTGATGTTTCTCTGTTACATCAATGTTTCTGTCTCTTCCCCTCCTTCCTCCCACCGCTGTACTTCCTGTTTCTCTAAAAGCAATGAAAAAATGTCCTTTGGTGAGGATAAAAAAATTTTTTAATAAAAAATAATTTTAAAAAACCACAGTGGGCCAATGGGAGAACCACGGTTGAACCTCTGAGGGATTTTCCAGTACAAAGCTGGGCAAGTGCAGAAAGCCTGACATAAGTTCTCAAGGGGCTACACTAGCCCCACTGAACTCTCAAATATAATCAAGCAGTGCTCCTTATCAGGACTGAGTCCCACACTGAGAAGACACTTCTAGGCATGGAATCAAAATTGAGCAGAAATGGAACAATAATAATAAAGGAAAGAAAAGGCCTAGATACAAGTTGGGGGAGAAAACAGTGCCAGAAAACCTCACAGAGCAAGCTGCCAGGTTTTCAAACTATTGAAAACAACAGGAGAGGAAGCACTACAAATTTAGAAAAGGTAATTAAAGCCACGTTTCTTTCTAAAAGTTTTTTAAAAATCTAATTTCATGTAAAAATGAGCAACAGAAAAGTACGGAGGCCAAATCCTATGCAGTAAGATTATTATACAAAAGAAAAAAAGGATAAGGGGAATAACATCCCTACAGATAATGAAAGCAAGCCAGAAAGACATAGCCATTCTAAATGAGCCAAATATATATTTTTAAATGATACAAGCTACTCAAGAACAAAAATAAGAAATGAAGTGCCAGAACTCAAGGAAAAATTAGAAGTATAACAACAAATAATCACAACAGAAAATGCCTTAAGATACACAGAAGGTGAAAGGAAAATTTGAAAAAATCAAAACAAAATAAGGAAAAAAAGAATTTGTCAGAAACTGATAAACAGTGAAGACAGACAAAAAAGATCCAATATTGGATAAAGAAAAGTCCAAACAGGGGAAGAGAACAAACACCAAAAAGCATAATTCAAGAAAAGTTTCCTAAAATAAAAAGATAGTTTTAAAAATTATACATTGAAAGAATATACTATGTACCTGTATACCAGGAATACCCAACAGCAAGACACATTCTAGTAAAATTATTGGATTTCATGGGAAAATAAAAGATTATTTGGGCCTCTAAGCAAAAACAGCAAATGACTTATAAAATAAAGAAAATTAGACAGTCATCAGTGAGGTAGAGCCTTTGATTAGTTCATGAGAATGGAGTCCTCAGGAATGGGATTCATAACGTTATAAAAGAGACGTCAGAGGGCTCTCCTCACCAGACACTAAATCTTCTGAGGCCTTGGTCTTGAATTTCCCAGCTTCCAGGAGTGTGAAAAAATAAATTTATGTTGTTTATAAGCAACCCAATCTATGGTATTGTGTTATAAAAGCCCAAACAGACTGACACAGTGCTAAACGCCAATAATGACTGAAAAGTACATGTCAGCAGCCAGAGCTGGTGAGCATTATCCACATAAACCTCTGAAAGGAGGGTGTCCAGACCAACCTAGACAGGTTCACTGCAGCTGTCTGCCTGGAGGCAGATGTATGAAAGTATGACTTTTAAAAAAATTTTCCATCCTCTGGAACTTTGTTCTTCCTCTGCAACATGAGGAACAGAACAAGGACATCAGTACAAACTGCTGTACAGACTACAAGCAATACACCAAGGACTTCTGAGTGTGTGGCAGCCACTCAAGAGGCATGAAAATCATATGTGTGCTTAGTTTTCATGCCCACTCCTACTAACAATACAAAACTAAAAATAGTTCCCTAAAAATCAACTACTGCAGGTAGCACTCCCTACCACTTCTCTTGGCTCTGCAGACATCAATAATGAGCACATTACAGGGAATAAAACATGATCATAAGATAATGCTACATAAACACTAGTGCATTTATGGGGAATAAATGTTGAGGTAAAGCAGGAAAACTGTTTATTTTCCATGATCTTGGGTTTCAATGCCCCATTATGCTGAACTGATTTTTAATTTTTACAAATCACTAAAATATTTCACATCATCATTTTGGACAGCTATGGCTGGCACAGTGACAGAACCTATAATGATGTTCCACAGACATCTGGACTTCACAATTTCCTTTATTATAAGGTTGCATTTTCCCAGAACAAAGGCACAGTGGGGCATAGAGAACTGGCAAGTTGTGATTCCCAACAGAACTTACTACAAACAGGCCCATCTATTCTCTTGGCCTCTTGACACCCCCAGGTCTTTCCAAGGACCCTAATATTCTCTTATTTAGTCCCTTCTGAAAGTTGCTTAAAAGTGACATAAAGGAAGCAACTATTTTGCAGCTTTATTCTTTTAATCTTGGTCAGCTAGATTTTTCCAGACATCGGTTTATTTCACTTCGTAATATATTAGACAAAACAACAGTACCAGAGTCAGCTCCAAGGCAGCAACTCTCTCTCAAGGGTTCTGCTGACATTTATAAACTGATCCTATTTCTTTCTTGTGTTTTACGTTATCAGCTAAACCTGTCAACTTAAATTATTGCCTTGTAACCAAATCAGAGTTATCTATTACTCTGGTATGTGTACATTTCTGAAGCTTTGTACCTATATCAAGTTTTGCAAAGGTAGAAAACAAGTCATAAATAAACAAATGGAAAACAGAGTATGTTACCATTACTTTAGCAACAGAAGCTAAAAGTCAAATGTATTATTACATGGCAAGCCACTAAAATGGCTGAATATATAGACCTTGGGAACAGTAAAAGTTTGATACTGATACAGTCATTTGCACACTGCTCCATCCGGCAATCAATCTCTGAGCTGTGGTAGCTCAGAACATCTCCATTTAGAAGGCTAAATGATTGTCCGTAGGGCCTATGACAGGTGGGTGGACATCTGAAAAAATGGGGACATGATGTCAAAAAGGTCAGATTTATAGCCATCCTGTTTTTTCACCAGCACAGTGACTAAAGAAGCCAATTTCCCTTGAACTGATATGGTTAACACTCTTATTCAAGACCATTGTGACCCAAATTGAGCAATAAAACAGACTCCAGAAAGAAATTTAAAAAGCAATTCTTTTCTCAGGGCTAATTCTGGTTCTTTAACTAACCCCTCCTCCACAACTTAAAAACAAATTTTTTCTGGAATTTCATCTTGCTAAATACATGATTCCTCTCTTTATGAACAAAACACATAATCCCTTGTTTCTAAAATAAATAAGTTACTTCAAAACTATAAAAAATATAAAACTATGACATATATTTCAATTTCCCCCAAGTTTCTATTATCCAATACACAAGACTTCCTCATTATTTCACACCTTTACATATTTTGCATATCTCATCATAGGCATCAGATAAATGCTCTCCATAACTTGCAATTACAAGCTTGTTGGGAACCTCCCTGCCTGGTTTCAGAAGCTGTAAACCCCCCATGGCTAAGGCTGAGTGAGTGACCTTAGGACCATAAGCCACTAAGGAGACAAAGCTTATCTCCCTGGCCAGGGCGCCATCTCTGTTCCTTTTACTTCACCCTGCCTGGCCCCCAATGCTTGATCGGTTATCCAGTGACAGGTAAGATTTCCCAAGGGGGGAACGACCTAAGACAGATACAATCACGGGGAGGCCCCAGGGAAGGACTTGGGGGGCTATAGCAAAAGGGGGTGATGGACCCTCACCCCTTGGCTTTGACATAGCCTGAGTCCTCATTCTGTCTGCAAGAAGTCTCCTAATCTCTTGGCTGTCTTACTTCCCCTGCCTGACTTCAGCCTGAAACAATGTCTTAAGCCTGAAACAATACCTTAAACCTGAAACAATGCCAGAGGGCAGTGCAGCCCTGTGCTAGAAAGGGTGGGTTCCCCAGACAATCAAGCCTCAGAAAGAATATGTAAAATCCTGTGAAACCTGCTCTGTTTAGAATGCTCTCAATTAAATGATAAGGGTCCAAGCAAGAAGTGAGCTTGATCATCAAAGTTTTATAGCCCTTTAGCTAACAGACCATGATTCAGAATAAGCCCTCATACTTCTTTGTATGCTATCTATTGTTTGATCCTTACTGCCTGACAATGATTAATGAGCTTTACCTGTATTTCTGTGCAAAATGAACCCAATAAAAGCCTATTGAGGAAAAGGCTCTTGGCCCTTCTCCTGCGAGAGATTGGCCACCGTTCCTCCCCAAGCAGATCATGTCTTGGTAGACTTTTTCTCATCTGTGGTGGCCGGGGGTGGGGGGGGGGGGCCTGCAGGCAGAGCCTCCCCCGACAAGCTCACAGTAGCCAGGGATGGTGATTTTTTTTTATTTTAATCATTGTTCAAGTACAGTTTTCTCCCTTTTACTCTCAATCCAGCCCACCCACCCAAACCTCCCCACTTCCCTCCCATTACCACCCTCTCCCTAGTTTTTGTCCATTTGTCCTTTAAATTTGTTCCTGTAAACCCTTCCCATTATCCCCCGAGGTCACTGTCAGCCTGTCCTCTATTTCAGTGTCTTTGATTATATTTTGCTTGTTTCTTTGTTTTGTTGTTTAGGTTTCTGCTAAAGGTGAGATCATATGGTATTTGTCTTTCACTGCCTGGCTTGTCTCGTTTAGCATAATGCTTTCCAGCTCCATCCAAGCTGTTGCAAAGGGTAGGAGCTCCTTCTTTCTGCTTCATAGAATTCCATTGTATAAATGTACCATAGTTTTTTGATCATTCATTTACTGATGGGCATCTAGGTTGCTTCCAGCACCTAGCTATTGTAAATTGTGCTGCTATGAACACTGTGGTGCATAGGTTCTTTTGGATTGGTGTTTTAGTGTTCTTAGGATATAGTCCCAGCAGTGCAATTGCTGGGTCAAAAGGCAGATCCATTTTTAGTTTTCTGAGGAAGTTCCATACTGCTTTTCATAGTGGTTGTACCAGTCTGCAGTCCTACCAACAGTGCACTAGGGACCCCTTTTCTCCACAACCTCTTCAACACTTGTTTGTTGCTTTGTTTACGATGGCCATTCTGACTGGTGTGAAGTGGTATCTCATTGTGGTTTTAATTTGCATCTCTCTGATAGCTAGCAATATTGAACATCGTTTCATGTGTCTTTGGATTTCCTGTATGTCCTCCTTGGAGAAGTGCCTGTTCAAGTCCTTTGCCCATTTTTTAATTGGATTCCTTGTCCTCTTAGAGTGTAGTCATGTAAGTTCTTTATATATTTTGGAGATTAAACCCTTGTCTGAGGTATCATTGGCAAATGTCTTCCCATACAGTTGGTTCTCTTTTTATTTTGATACTGTTTTCTTTAGCTGTGCAGAAGCTTTTTATTTTGATGAGGTCCCATTTGTTTATTCTTCCCTTTATGTCCCTTGCTCTAGGGGACATGTCAGTAAAAGAGTTTATGCGTGAAATATGTGAGATTTTCCTACCTATGTTCTCCTCTAGGACTTTAATGGTTTAATGGTCACGGTTTATATTTAAGTCTTTTATCCACCTTGAATTTATTTTTGTATAAGGTGTAAGTTGGTGCTCGAGTTTCATTTTTCTGCATGTAGCTGTCCAGTTCTCCCAACACCATTTGTTGAAGAGGCTATTTTTAGTCCATTTTATGTTGCTGCCTCCTTTGTCAAATATTAATTGACCATAGAGACTTGGGTTTATTTCTAGGCTCTCTGTTCTGTTCCATTGGTCCATGTGCCTGTTTTTATGCCAGTACCAGGCTGTTTTGATTACAGTGGCCTTGTAGTATAGTTTAGTGTCAGGTATTGTGATCCCTCCTACTTTACTCTTCTTTCTCAAAATTGCAGCAGCTATTCGGGGTCGTTTATGATTCCATATAAATTTTTGAAGTGTTTGTTCTATGTCTGTGAAATAAGCCATTGGTACTTTAATAGGAATTGCACTGAATGTGTAAATAGCTTTGGGTAGTATGGACATTTTGATGATGTTAATTCTTCCAATCCATGAACATGGTATACATTTCCATTTGTTTGTGTCTTCCTTGATTTCTTTCCTCAGTGTTATGTAGTTTTCTAAATACAGGTCTTTTACCTCTTTGGTTAGGTTTATTTCTAGATATTTTATTTTTCTTTTTGCTATTTCAAATGGGATTTTTTTCTTGATTTCTGCTTCTGCTGTTTCATTGGTGGTGTACAGAAATGCCTTTGATTTCTGGATATTGACTTTGTATCCCGCTGTTTTGCCAAATTCATTTATTAGGTCAAGCAGTTTTTTGGTGGAGTCTATAGTATTTTCTATGTACACTGTCATGTCATCTGCAAACAGTGACAGCTTTGTTTCCTCCTTTCCGATTTGGATGCCTTTTGTTTCTTTTTCTTGTCTTATTGCTGTGGCTAAAACTTCCAGTACTATATTGAATGGAAGTGGTGAAAGTGGACAGCCTTGTCTTTTTCCTGATCGTAGTGGAAAAGATTTTAATTTTTTCCCATTGAGTATGATGCTGGCTGTAGGTCTCTCATATATAGCCTTTATTATGTTAAAGAATGCTCCCTCTATTCCCACTTCGCTGAGTGTTTTTATCATAAATGGGTGCTGTACCTTATCAAATGCTTTTTCTTCATCTATTGATATATGATCATGTGGTTTTTGTCTTTGCTTTTGTTTATGTGATGTATTACATTTACTGATTTGCGAATACTGTACCATCCTTGCATCTCTGGAATGAATCCCACTTGGTCATGGTATATGATCTTCTTAATGTATTGTTGGATGCGGTTTGCCAGTATTTTGTTGAGGATTTTAGCGTCAATGTTCATCAGTGATATTGGCCTGAAGTTTTCTTTCTTTGTTGTGTCTTTCCCTGGTTTTGGAATTAGGATGATGTTGGCCTCATAAAAAGAGTTTGGGAGTCTCCCATCTTTTTGGATTTTTTGGAATAGTCTGTGAAGGATAGGGGTTAGCTCTTCCTTAAATGCTTTGTAGAATTCTCCTGTGAAACCATCTGGTATAGGGCTTTTGTGTGTTGGAAGTTTTTTTGATTACTGCTTCAATTTCTTTTGCTGTTATTGGTTTGTTCAGGCTTTCTGCTTCTTTTTCATTGAGTTTTGGAAGATTATATTTTTCTAGAAATTTGTCCATTTCACCTAGGTTTTCAAATTTCTTGGCATACAGTTCTTCACAGTAATTTCTTACAATCCTTTGTATTTCTGTGGTATCTGTTGTAATCTTTCCTCTTTCATTTCTGATTGTGTTTATTTGGGCCTTCTCTCTTTTTTTCTTGATGAGTCTGCTTAAAGGCTTGTCGATTTTGTTTATCTTTTCAAAGAACCAGCTCTTGGATTCATTGATCCTTAGAATTGTGCTTTTAGTCTCTATGTCATTTAATTCTGCTCTGATCTTGGTTATTTCCTTCTTTCTGCTTGCTCTGGGCTGTCTTTGTTGTTGTTCCTCGAGTTCTTGTAGTCGTAGGGTTAGGTTGTTTGAAATGTTTCTAACTTTTTTAGGTGGGCCTGTATAGCTATGAACTTCCCTCTCAGGACTGCCTTGGCTGTGTCCCATAAGTTTTGGATTGTTGTGAGCTCATTTTCATTTGTTTCCAGAAACCTTTTGATTTCTTCCCTAATATCATTCTTGACCCATTCATTGTTTAATAGCATGCTATTTAATCTCCATGAATTTGAGTGTTTTGGGTTTTTTTTTCCTTGGGGTTGGTTTCTAGCGTCAGTCCCTTGTGATCTGAGAACATGCTTGGTATGATTCAATTTTCTTGAAATTGTTGAGGCTTGTTTTGTGCTCTATCATGTGGTCAATCTTTGAAAATGTTCTGTGTACATTTGAAAAGAATGTGTATTTAGCTTCTTTGGGATGGAGGGCTCTGTATATATCAGTAAAGTCCATTTCATCTAGGGTATTGTTCAATGCCACAATATCTTTGTTGATATTTTTTTGGAAGAGCTGTCCATTTTTGATAGTGGGGTGTTAAAATCCCCCACTATAATTGTGTTGCTGTCCATATCTTTCTTGAAGTCCTCTAAGATTTTAGTATTTGGGTGTTCCTATGTTGGGTGCACATATATTGACAATATTTATGTCTTCTTGGTGGATTCTTCCCTTGAGTATTATGAAGTGACCTTCTGAGTCTCTCTTTATGGACCTTTTTTGGAAGTCTATTTTGTCTGATATGAGTATTGCTATCCCGGCTTTTTTTCCCTGTCCATTTGCTTGGAAGATTTTGTTTCCAGCCCTTCACTTTCAGTCTGTGCAGGTCTTTTATCCTGAGGTGGGTCTCTTGTAGGCAGCATATGTGTGGGTCATTTTTTCTTATCCATTCAGCTATTCTATGTCTTTTGATTGGAGCATTTAATCCATTTACATTTAAGGTTATTATTGATAGGTACTTATTCATTGTCTTTTATGTACGTGTGTTTCTCTCTCTCTCTCTCTCTCTCTCTCTCTCTCTCTCTCTCTCTTTTCCCTTCCTTTCCTTAAAGCAGTCCCTTTAGAATCTCTTGCAGAGCTGGTTTGGTGGAGGTGTATTCTTTTAGACTTCTTTTGTCTGGGAAGCTTCTTATTTGGCCTTCTATCTTGATTGAGAGCCTTGCTGGATATAGTAGCCTTGGTTGTAGACCTCTGGTTCTCATTACTTGGAATATTTCTTGCCATTCTCTTCTGGCTTGGAGTGTTTCCATTGAGAAGTCAGCTGTTAGCCTTATTGGGGCTCCCTTGTATGTTACTTCCTGTTTTTCCCTTGCCGCCTTTAATATTCTCTCTTTGTCTTGAAATTTTGCCATTTTAATTATGATGTGTCTTGAGGTGGGCCTCTTTGGGTTCCTCTTGATTGGGACTCTCTGTTTCCTGGATTTGTGTGACTTTTTCTCTCATCAAATTAGGGAAGTTCTCCTTCATTACTTGTTCAACTAGGTTTTTGATCCCTTGTTCTTCTTCTTCTCCTTCTGGTATCCCTATTATATGGATATTATTACGTTTCATATTGTCTTGCATTTCTCTTAATCCCTCTTCATTCTTTCTGAGCCTCTTTTCCTTTTCTTGCTCTTTCTGGGTGTTCTTTTCTACTTTGTCCTCTAGCCCTCTAATCCAATCTTCTGCTCCATCAATCCTGCTTTTCATTCCTTCTACTGTGTTCCTCAGTTCAGAAATGGCATTCTTCATTTCCTCTTGGCCCTTGTTGAGAGTTTCTATTTCCTTTTTCATGTTTATATAGTTTGCAGGGAGATCGTTGTAGCTTCCCTCTAGTTTCTGGTAGCTCATTGTGAGTTCATTGAGCTTCCTGATAATCATTGTTTTGAACTCAATATCTGATAGTTGAGTTGCCTCTATTTCATTTAGCATTTTTTCTGAGGCTTCTTCCTTTCCCTTCATTTGGGGATTGTTTCTTTGTTTTCTCATTGTTCGTGGGATTCTTCTTGTTAGCCTCTGTTTCTTAAATTGATCTCTTCTGGTTCCCTGTGATTATGTTGTGAACTTCTGTGGTAGAATACCTGTGAGATTCAGTGGTGCAGTCTCCTTCGTGTATCCTGGTGTTCGCAACTTCCTCCTACTCTTTTTTGTGATCAGTTGGAGGAGTAAGGCAAAATGGTTTAAGACAGCAAGACAGTATACTGTGATATTTACATTAGCAGTCAGTAGAGAAGAGATGGGATATCCTTTGGCTACTTACAGTGTTTAACCGTGATCCTCCACCTCACTAGCCACATTTTAGAAAGGACGGAAAGAAGGTAAGACTCTTATTGGGGACGAAAGGATTGTTAGTTGGATCTAGAAAGCTGTGAGGCTGTGGGAGGTCAGATTCTGAGGTAGGGTTGGAATAAAGATTAGTAAATAGGAGTAGTGTGTAAAAGAATAGAGACAACTCCCACAATAATATAGTTCAGGAAATTGCAAAGTGGGCTGAGATCAGGTAGGGGTGTTGAGTAGTATTTACAATTGTATGAACTAGGTCTTATTTACAGTAATATTAAAGCAACAATCTTGTGGCAGAATCTATGAGATCTAGATAACAAGAATAAGGAGTATAGAACCTTGAGAGGTGTACTAATGGAACACAGATGAAGGATAGTAAATTATCAACACACTGTGACTGAGATACCAGGGGGAACCTATCAAATGACAGTATAACCAGCCAAGCAAAGAAGATTATACAGAAAGAAAAAGAATACCAAAATACTATTAAAATAAAAAATGTCAGAAAAGTGAGAAAAGATAATACAAATTTGCAGTAACTTGCAAGCTCAAAAAAAAGGGGGAAAAAGCAGAAGATAGAGTGCAGGAGAGATAAATTTGTAGTGGAAGGAATAATACTGGGATGAATGGAAGAGAAACATAAGGGATTGAGAGATATAAAAATAATAAGAATTGAAAAATAAAGTCACTTGAAACACAAGATAAAATCAATCAACCAACAACAGCCAAACAAAACAAAACAAAACAAAACAAACTTCTTGTTGGTTTCTAACTGGCCAGACCAGTTTTTCTGGTCTTGCTGGCTTCAGCAGGCTGAGGGGCATTTGAAATGCTTATCACTCTTCCCAGTCAAATCTCAGTAAGTCTCTCAGGTACTATCCCCATGGCCAGCAGGGCGCTCTCCCCAGAGCCAATCTGAGTTTCCCCTACAGAACCCTGGGTGCTCCTGAGCACGCTCTCCAGAACTCACGGCTCCAGGGCCCCCCACAGGGCTCCTGTGTCTTTTTGGTTTCACGATGCAAGCGCTAGGGATCTCAAGGAGACGTGCCTTTCCCCCAAATTTCACCGCGGCGGGCGCTATGTTCTCAGGAAGCAACCGCACCTTTTCTGGATTCACAGTGCAATCTCTGGGGATAGTAAAGGGGCACACCCATCCACCAAATTTTTCAGTTTCGGGCTCTAGGACTGCTCTAAGCACCGTGTCCCTTCTGGGTTCACAGCGAGAGATTCAGGATTCTCAAGGGGGCATGTGCTTCCACAGTTCACCACCGCAGGCTCCAGAAACCTGAGAATGCCCGCACCCTTTCCTTGATCAGGGCTGCGAGGTCTGGGTTTTCCACCGATCCATACTCCCACCGGGCTGGGGGTACAGGCACACGTCCAGACCGCCCCTGGTCGTGCCAGCTGGAGGCACTCACTTCTCCCAGAGCTATGGGTGGGTGCTCGCAATCCCTGCGCAATTGTCTCCCAGTCCAACTCCCCTCTCTGTGACTTCAAGCCACAAGGTCTCCCCTGGTGTTGCTCAACCCCCATAGTCCTGGGAGGGAGCAGCGACTCTGCTCTCCCGGGTCCCCTGAGGCAGACCCGGGAGCACCGGGCCTGGGGACTGCACTCCCCCTGGTCCCTGTGCTGATCCCTGGGTCCCTGTTGTCCTGAAGCAGTCTCCTTACCATCTGATTTTTCAATGTCCGCTATACTTTTTGATGTCCTGTTTTCAAAAATGTTTCGGTAACCTAGGCCACTTGCTCTGTTCCTCCGCCGATCCGAGAGTTTCCCTCCCCTGCACAGAAGCCAAGAATCATGCTCCCTGGAGCAAAGCCACCATCTTTTTCCCCACCCTCCGTGATTTTTAAACTTGAGTGTACAGTTCCCAGCATGGCAGAATGCCCCAGAAAAAACAGTGGCTGACTGCAGGCACAGTGGAATGGGTAGGGGATTGTATGATCTACAGAGAGATGCTGAGACTTAAAAGAAAAATGATCACCTAAGACACCACCCATCAAATGGGACTGGTGTTTCTCTAAGCTCTTATCAGCTTTCATAACTGAAATCCTAACAGGCCCAAATCTAGGAAAAGAGGCCAGATTCCAACTACAACAAAACTCCATTTCCCCAAACTGTTACTGTCTAGATTATGATCCCAATCTAATGATCTTTGTAATTCTCTCTGGGAATTTCTTGTTTAATCTCCCTTAAATTTTCCTAACAGCTACCACCATATCTCCTGAACTCCAAACTGAGGCCTCACCATACATCATAGTAACTCTCCCAAAAGCCTCCTCTCTGAATAATTCTGCACTCAACCTGAAAGGGCAGAGCAGGTGGGCAAAACCCTTTGCAGAGGCACCAAAACAGTCACTGAGGTGCTGGGATTTGAGAGCTATCAAGGAGACACTGCAATTTCAGAAACCCCCAAAATCATTTTTTAAATATAGTTTATTGATTATGCTACTACAGTTGTCCCATTTCCCCCCTTCATTCCCCTCTACCCTGCACACCCTCTCCCACCCACCTTCCCTCCCTTTAGTTCATGTCCATGTGCCATACTTATGAGTTCTTTAGCTTCTATATTTCCCTACCATACTATTCTTACCCTCCCCCTGTCTATTTTCTACCTACCATCTATGCTACTTATTCTCTGTACCTTTTCCCCCTCTCTCCTCCTCCCACTCCCCTGTTGCTAACCCTCCATGTGATCTCTATTTCTGTGGTTCTGTTCCTGCTCTAGTTGTTTGCTTAGTTTGATTTTGTTTTTGTTTTAGGTGTGGTTGTTAATAATTGTGAGTTTGCTGTCATTTTACTATACATGTTTTTTATCTTCTTTTCTTAGATAAGTCCCTTTAACATTTCATATAGTAAGGGCTTGGTGATGATGAACTCCTTTAACTTGACCTTATCTGAGAAGCACTTTCTCTGCCCTTCCATTCTAAATGAAAGCTTTGCTGGATAGACCAATCTCAGATGTAGGTCCTTGTCTTTCATGACTTGGAATACTTCTTTCCAGCCCCTTCTTTCCTGTAAGGTCTCTTTTGAGAAATCAGCTGACAGTCTCATGGGAACTCCTTTGTAAATAACTGTCTCCTTATCTCTTGCTGCTTCTAGGATTCTCTCCATTTTTACCTTGGGGAATGTAATTATGATGTGCCTTGGTATGTTCCTCCTTGGGTCCAACTTCTTTGGGACTCTCTGAGCTTCCTGAACTTCCTGGAAGTCTATTTCCTTTGCCAGATTGGGGAAGTTCTCCTTTATTATTTGTTCAAATAACTTTTCCACTTGTTGCTCTTCCTCTTCCCCTTCTGGTACCCCTATGATTCGGATGTTGGAACATTCAAAGATGTCCTGGAGGTTCCTAAGTCTCTCCTCATTTTTTTGAATTCTTGTTTTTTCATTCATTTCTCTTTGGTGTTTCTTTCTTCCTTCTCGTCCACTCCATTGATTTGAGTCCCAGTTTCCTTCCCATCACTATTGGTTCCCTGTACATTTTCCTTTATTTCACTTAGCATAGCCTTCATTTGTTCATCTAATTTGTGACCAAATTCAACCAATTCTG
This sequence comes from Phyllostomus hastatus, assembly GCF_019186645.2. Classification (NCBI taxonomy): domain Eukaryota; kingdom Metazoa; phylum Chordata; class Mammalia; order Chiroptera; family Phyllostomidae; genus Phyllostomus; species Phyllostomus hastatus. Next base: position 28,759,366 of record NW_025333611.1, on the reverse strand, counting down.
TGAGCATCCTGATCACCCTTGCTTTGAACTATGCAACTGATAGGCTGGCTATCTCTTCATCACTTAGTTGTATTTTTTCTGGAGCTTTGATTTGTTCTTCCGTTTGGGCCATTTTCTTTTCTTTTTTTTTTTTTTTCGTCTTTATGCACCTGTTATGTAGTGAGGGGTGGAGCCTTAGGTGTTCACCAAGGCAGAGCAACTCAGTTACTGGGTTTGACCCAGTATGTGGGAGAGGGATCCGAGAGGGAACAATGGTGCTTGCTCTGCTCTCTGTCAGATTTCAGCCACTTCCCCCACTTCCCACAAGCAAACTGGGCCCCTCTGGTGTTGATTCCCAGGTGGGTAGGTGGGTTTGTGTACATTCTAGGACCCTGTGGGTCTCTTCAACGAACTCTCCTGTGAGGCTGGGAGTCTCTTCTGGCACCTCAACCCCCACAGGTGTTTTCAATCGGTGTTTTGAGGCTTTGTTTCCCTTCACTGGCACCCTGGGTTGCGCAGTCTGTCTCACTCCCCAGTTTCGCCTGGTTCATCTGCGCACAAATGTGGGACCACTCAGTCCACCAGCTGCATTGTGCACTGTGCCCCACTCTAGTCTGCCACCTCACTGGGTCTGCCCACTGCCTCCCCACGGGCTCCTGGGTCTGCCAGTCACTGCTTTGTCACAAGCACTCTGCCCAGCTGCCTAACTTCGCCCCTCCTACCGGTCTGGATGAATGTTTCTTCTTTAACTCCTTGGTTGTCACACTTCCATACAATTCAATTTGCTGTCAGTACTGGGTTTTTTTTGTTTCCAAATTTTTGCTTTACTTAATTTGGTTGTGTGAGGAGGCACAGCGTGTCTACCTATGCCTCCATCTTGGCTGGAAGTAGAAACCCCTAAAATCTTACCAATCAAATCTCACAGTTAGAGAGTCATCTCTACAGCTCAAACCTTCAGCTTATCCCACAACATATCCTATGCTTTAGTGCTTTCTAAGAGGACAGGATTACAAGATAGGAGGAATGGTGTATGTTAAGTTTGCCTTCCATTGTCCTCATTCCCTCTAACTCCCCAGACAAACTAAAACACAGAGCAAGGAGGCACACATCCAGATCTGGGATTTGGATAGATTTTGTATGGCCCAGTGACCTTCAGTACATTAAAGCTGTCTCTCTAGAGTCGCTTATGCAATATGGCTATATTTCATGTAAAATCTCACATTCACATTCTGGGTACATAACAAACAATATTTGTTTACACTCTTGTATCTCTAATATTTGGTTAATCTCACCTTGCCTGAAAAAAAATTACAAAGAATTATAGGAGGTAAAATTATAATTGACAAAAAGCCTCCCAATCTCTCAACACACACACACACACACACACACACACACACACACTTCATTTCTGGAGTCATCTCAACTCTTCTGGAATTCTAAGGACTTGATTTTCACACTACAGGTTCTGAAAACCAAAGATCTTCCCAAATAAGCTTTACCAGACCTATTTTCTCCATGCCTTCCACTAGCGAGAGTCAGACAGCAGAAAGCAAGATCCAGCCTGCAGAAGCCACCACATGATCAGGTACAGCTTCTCTGCTAAGAAGCTTAGCCTCAAACCCTGCATGTCAACTCCTCATCATTTCCAGTAGTTGGAGAACCACCACCATATGGCACACATATAAAGTTCCAGGCAAGAAGAGGCAGAGAAACTGGCTTTGTTGCCAATAGCTTTAGCTAGCAATATCTAGCACTTTTCATTTGATGACTTTAAATTAATAAAGCAGCAAAATAATAACAATCATCAAGCAGTGATTTAATAGATATGTAAAAGAGGAGGTTCTGTTTCCACATTAGCCATCAATTAGGGCAGACCAGCATCAGCCATCCACTTTTTAGATCGGCAATGTCCAATAGAATATTCTGTGATGATGTAAATGTTCTCTCTAATTCATGCTGTCCACCAAAGTCCCAGTCACACATGGCTATTGAGCAATTGAAATGTGACTAATGAAACTAAGGAACTTTAAATTTGGTTTAATTTTAATTAACTTAAATTTAAATGGTCACAAATGGCTAGTGACTACCATATTAAATAGCACACATATCTTCATTTCACAAATGGCACACCCCTGCAGTCCTGTGAGGGCCCAGTCAAACATGAGTTGGGAAAAGGCTTTGAGAGCCCTGATGGGCAGCACGAACATAAACTGGAATCCTGAGGCCTTGCAGCAGAGGCCCCTCTAGGGGACTGAAATCTGTTTATAGCACAGAGTATCTCCTGCCAGTTCCAGTTCAGGAGAACCTTAGCCAAGGAGTGAACAAGAGCAGTGGCTCTCCAGAGGAGTCAAATAGGAGGCCAGGGATCCATTAGTACTATATCTCTTCTAAGGACAAGAATTATGGGTAATTCCCCTCTCTTTAGAGCTAATTGTTAAAACAGGTACTTACTCCATGAAACAAAAATGCTCAAGGGCCATCTCCATAATTGAAAGGAAGGCTGAGCATAATCAAATGCAAACATAAATAGTGGATAAAAACAAGTACAGAATACCATACCCTCCCAAACAATTGAGATATCACTTTCAAAGACAGAGGGGTGTGGGATAGAAAATAATTTACTGACAAGGGGCAAAGTAATAATGCACTGCCCTGGATTTCTTTAGTTCAGGCAGTGGCAAAAAGAACTAAATGGAAAATTAAACTCCACTGAATAGCTTCTTACGAGACTAATAGAAACCAAAAGGCTCAATGAAGCAAGAAAATCACTTCATAATCAATTTTAGTCATATACAGCCTTGTGGTTTTCCTCTACTTCTGAGGAGGTCTGAAGGAATCATCTCCATTAGCAAATGTGCACTGGCTACACCAACATTTTCCAATGACTTTTTTCTTCCTTGCACCAACCTCAAGGTCCCAAGAAGAGAAAAACCAAAGAGAACAGATAGGAAAATCTAGGGTATCTACCTTCTCTCATGCAGCCACAACTAACATCTCTGAGCAAGTCTCCTAGGCCTATATTTATACTTCTGATCTCAAAAGAACCTGTTATGTAACTGAAGGCTACCATTTTCAATGGGGGGTTGACATATGTTATTACACTTGGCAGTGGATTGTGAATGATGGATTTGTCTCCAAATAAAGCTATACATAAACACAAAACTTGCTGGATACAAATTTTACCACCCATTGGACACACTAATGGAAATATTTAAACAATTCATTAGGTTTTTCATTAAAAAGTCAACATGTGTCCATCCATTCTCACATTGCCACAATGCATATGATATGAACACAAGTAGATCATTCTAGATGAAAAGCTGTGGGCTAAGGTTTTCTTGAAAAATAAAAATACTGACTAGTTAGAATGTGCCAAGTCCTGATCAGAGTTTTCAATTTTAATCTGACTACTATCCAAGTCCCTGTCAAAACCAGCCTCAGAAACCAGACATCTGAGGAAGGCAATCTAAAAGACAGGTTCTTTCTCCATTCTTCTCAGTGCATTCTATATTACAGTCCACTTAAAACAAAAGAATGCTTACTGGATTTGTCCCCTACAAAACAAAATTATTCAACCCTGCTTACTTTAACATCAGATTTTGTTCAGGGTCTATATAAAACTCAGAGTGAAAAAAATGTTTTTCTACATTTTCAGAAGAAAGTCTTGTTAAAGATATTGTCCATCACATAATTTAATGTCTATTGTGAAAATGCTTTTTTTGACTTCCAGCCAAGATGATGGTATAGGAAGATACGCTTTGCTTCCTCACATAACCAAAAGAAGGACGACAACCAATTTAAAAACAAAGAAACAAGGAGAACTGCCAGAAAATCAAGCTGTATGGAAGTCCAACAACCAAGAAGTTAAAGAAGAAACATTCATCCAGACTGGAAGGAGGGGTGGAGATGGGCAGCCAGGGTGGAGAGGATGTGCAGCAAGGCAGTGGCTGGTGGACAGGGAGGTCCCACATTTGCATTCGGATAAACCATGAGGACCAACTGAGGAGTGAGACAGGCCATGCAACCCAGGGTTCCAAAGTGGGGAATAAAGCCTCACAACAAACTCACAACTATCAACAACTGAACCTAAAAACAAAAACAAAAACAAACTAAGTAAACAACTAGAACAGGAACAGAATCACAGAAATGGAGATCACCTGGAAGGTTATCAGCAGGGAGGGGGCAGGGGAAGAATGGGGGAAAAGCTACAAGGAATAAGAAACATAATTGGTAGGTACAAAAAGACAAGGGGTGAATAGTATAGGAAATGGAGAAGCCAAAGAACTTATATGTAGGTCCCACGGACATGAACTAAGGCGGGGAGGATGCTGGAGGGAGGGGGGATGCAGGGCAAGAAGGATAAAGGGGAGGAAAAAAATGGGACAACTGTAATAGCACAGTCAATAAAACATACTTAAAAATGCTTTTATATCTGTTCTTACTAGTAACAGGAAAAAAGTTTATTTCTCAGCAAAGAACCAATATAATTATTGGCTATTTTATTAGATAATAATTATGTGATTCACTATATTTCTCTTTTTTCTTAACTGCCAGGACATTCAAAATTACATTTAATGTTTAGGTCCTGTAACCAAGTAGCTAAAGTGGTTATTACATTTGCTTTCCTCCATCCTACACCCATAGGGAGTTTAAATAAATTTTAATTTATGTTTAAACAGTCTTCTATACATATACATCTTTACTAAAAACTACTTTAAGTCCTTTTAATTAGCAGTCAGCCTCATAAAAGAGTTGTACTACCATACTACGAACACTGCATTACCAATGTTATCACAATATGGTATCGATAGTTCACTTGATAAATTCTCGTCCCAAAAGAAATATTCAACAGATACAGTGAGTACAGGCAGGGCAATAAGAAAAGCATGCAAAAAGATACAATATCCCTCAGGAACAACAGGAATAGGGCAATGTCCTCTAGGGAAGTTGGACTACAATATAAATTCTAAACAGGGCAAATACTACTTTTTACAGATAAGAAAATAGATGACAAAGAACTCAAGTAACTTGCCCTAGCCCTTGGCTCTCTCCACTATACCACGCTGTTGTGCCATGAGCCACTGCTAAGAAGAGAGCCTTCACAGACCATGTGGATGGCTCAAAGACCACAGAAGACAACCCTCGGGTGACAGAGGCTACACCTGCTAAAAAATGAGGTCACCTCAAGCATTCTCATTGAATCTTAGTAAATATGTACGGAGTAAATCATGAGATTTCTAACCTTTAAGGGGGTAAGAGGGAATAAGGCAGAAAAGAGGAAACTAGCAGTTACCACTCACCAATTGGTGCTAGGCACTAGAATAGCTGCTACACTTGTCTTACTTCATTTTCCCAACAATCCTTCTCTTCCAAATCTCTGATTTGATCTTCTGCTTCATCTGCTCCACTGCCAATACCCTGTAATGTATTCTTCATTTCTGACTGGTTCTTTCTTATATTTTCTAGTTCTGTTTTTGTTTCCTATCTGTTTGTTGATGTGCTAAATTCAACTACTCTTCCCCTAAGTTCATTGAGCATTCATAAACCACTGTTTGGAACTCTGCACCTATAAGATTGCTTGTTTCCATTTTGTTTACTTCTATTTTAGGAATTTTATTCTGTTCTTTCATTTGGGACATATTTCTTTGTCTTCTCATTTTGGCAGCCTCTCTGTATTGGTTTCTATGTATTATGTAGAGCTGCTACATCTCCCAGACTTGGTAGGGTATCCTTATGTAGTAGATGTTCTGTAGAGTTCAGTGACACAGCCTCCCTGATCACCTGAGTTGGGTACTCCAGGTGCATATACTGTGTGGGCTGTGTACACCCTTCTGTTGTACTTGAGCCTTGACTGCTGTTAGCACATAAAGGGAAGGGATTTACCCCCGGGCCAATCAGCTGCAAGGACTGTGTACAACCACTGTGGAGGATAAGCTGTGTAGGGGCCCACCCCATGGAGCAGAACTTACTTCAGCAGGGCTCTGGTGCCCACTGTGCTTGCCCCTTTAATGTGTGCGTATCTTGTGGAGGTGGCTCTGGGGCCTCCTGGGATGTGCAAACCAAAGTCAGCCACCACCTGTGTCCTGCCCAGGACCATCCAGCATGTGCTACAGAGATCTGCAGATGGCTGTTGCTTGTGCTGGGCTTGGAGGTGCTGTGAACCAAAGTCGTCTGCTGCTAGTGCTGGGCCTAGGGTCACTTAGTGAGAGATACTGGGCATGCTAAGGCCAGATGCTGCTTGTCTGAGAGATTTTAGGAAAGTCTGAAGCATGAGCCCAGATAGGCCATTCATATGGAAAAGCCACTGGAAATGGCGTGGGTACACCCACAAGTTTCATGGCACAGTGTTATCAGGAAATCACCAGAGCAGAGCAAAGAGTGTAAGCCAAGTTGATAACTCAGATATGGCTCCCAACTACTGGCTCTATGGGGGTACGGCTCAGCAAAGGAACAATGGCCTCTGCCAGCACTTCCATCTGGGAAAAAGCTGCCCCTCCAGCTCTCACCCTGATGCTAAACAATTCACTTCCTCCTCATATGTCCTTGGTGCCTTTTCAGCTGCTGCTCCAGCATTGGAGCTTAGAGCAAGTGAGCCCAAGTAAGTCCATGTGCAGGCCCATTAAAAGGAATGCCTGGGATTCCAGAAGCCCTCTGTCTCCCTCAACTACAATTCCCACTGGTTTCTACAGACAGAAGTTATGGTGCCTTCTGTTCTTGGAACTGGAATCCTGGGCTGAGGGGACTGATGTAGGGCTAGGACCACTCACTCTTCAAGGGAGACCTCTGTAGCCGAATGTCGTTCCTGTTTTTTAACCACCACAAGTGGGTGTTGGACCAGCCTGTTTTGCATTTTGCATTTGTATTTTGGCACCCCTCCTGCCAGTCTCAATGTGGCTTCTTCTTAATATCCTTAGTTGTATGACATCTGCTAGATTTCCAGGGATTCTGAATGATGGTTGTTCTGTAATTTAATTGTTATTTTGATGCAGCTATGGGAGGATTCCAGTACCACATTTACCTGTACTGTCATCTTGACCAAACTGCCAACCATTACATTTTAAAAATCAAACATTACAAAAATATATAATCATCCTATCATACTTATAATTACCATGTTTCTTCAAGAATAATTAACAGAACAGTTTTCCAATATATACATTCATATATATTTATTAGTAATAATTATTTCAAGAATGGAATCACACCATATTTTGCTGTACAGAATATTTTTTTATCATCTAGCAGCATGCCTTCAATATCACTCCATGTCGGCACATGTACATCTACCTCATATTTCTCAACAGTATCATAGTATTCTACTGCAGTGAACATAAGTCAAAATAATTTTAACAGATAGGAAGTATGTAGGCTGGGGGGAAGAGAGTAGAGAAACAGAGAATGGAAAAGAAGCTTTAGGACAAAAAGTAACATGAACAAAGGGAGGAAAGAAAGTCCAGGATACATCAAGGAAATGGAAGCTGTCCCATGGTTAGAAAACAAGGCAAGTATGCATAGGATCATGGGATATAAGGAGGAAAAAAAGTTGTGGGGCCTCACAATCGAGGTTGAGAAATTGGAAGTTAACTCTGTAGGCAACGGGGAGGCATTCTGGTTTCTTTAGGGGAAAATCATATTACAATAAGAACAGTAGTTAGGCCAATTCAGTGGCCAATATGATGTATATGATGCATCGGGAGGCAGACATACCTGGAGTTGGGGAAACTGGTGAAAGAGCCATAGCTCAGTAAGAAGTCAGGGTGGGAATGAGATGGAGCAGTGAGAATGAAAATAAATAATGGGACATAGCAAAGCAAGATGACTGATGAGACTGGACTGCGGGAAAAGAGAGAAAGATGCCTAAGTTTCAAGATGAGGTAACTGGGAGAATGATAATGCTATAATTAAATGGGAAGAAGAATGGGTTTTGAAGAAAATGACCTTGAGTTTGGTTTAAAAGAGCATGTAGCACCACTGGAACAGGTGGATAAATATCAGGCAGCTGAGAATATGGGTTAGGGACTCAGGAGTGAAGTTGAGGCTGAAAACACAGGCTTAGTAGTCATCTGTATGGCAGTAAGGGCTGAACCCATGAGGCAGAAAGCTGAGAGAGAAAAAATAACAGTTATGATATAACAACATAAAGCTGAAAGGTAGGAGGGAGAAAAGGAGTCAGAGAAGAGGTAAGAAGGGACTCCGATGAAAAAACAAATGTAGAAGCAATATCCCAAGTTTAACTTCTACATAAATAAGAGTTATTAAAAATAATAATAAAGTATTATATTTATAGGCTTTCTTCCTTCTCCCCTCTCCCAGCTCCAGCTCCACTCCTAGGGCTAGCAATCAGACATGAATGCCAGCCCCACCCCAGGACTCTATCTTCCAACCACTAGCCATCTCTTCGTTCCTAATCCAGCATTGTAATATGGTCCCACCTCTTTCCATGAGGTCCATGCTGTGTTGGGGAGATGAGGCCATAAGGACAGAGAGACTCTAAGAACCAATATGGATCTGATGGGCCACAAGTCTGGGTCCCTGAGGTAAAACAACAGCTTATGGGAATTGGGGGGCAATCAATGAGTCAAAGTGGGTAATATTGGTTTAAGTTCTTAAGGGTAGGGAGCTGTGAGGCTATGGGAGGGAGCTTCCAGAAGTAAGAAAAGGCCACACAGCTCTCAAACAATAAGGAGGGGGAAAGCGTCTTCAGAGTAAAAGTTACCAGACCATCTCCACCATGTCCAAAATGGCTACATGTGGTAGGTGTCCAGGCACCCATCCACTTCCAGGTGCCCACTCTCTTTTTCTACCAAGGCAGTTGAGGCAGTCAGCACCCATGTTTACCATAACTTGGGAACTCCTTACCCTACCTGGACCAGTACACCTCTGCTCCAGACTCTATCTTCACCCTCTCTTTCTATTTTGAGCTATTATTGAGCCTGTCAAGCTGCTACCTCTGGAGTGCAGGCTCATCTGAAAAGATGACACAGAATTCTGACCTTCTGCTTCCTGCTGCTGCTCTGCCCACAGTGGTTCTTTCATTCACTCATTCAGCAAACATTTGCTGACTACTTACTGACTGGGTGCCCTTTCCTTTTTTGTCATTACTCTGAAAAAGAACAGTAAATTCAAAAACATCATGAAACATTTTCAAAATCCAAATCACCCCTCATCAGCTGATTAAGAATAAAGCCTTTCTGCCCTGGCTGGCATAGCTCAGTGGATTGAGTGCAGGCTTCGAACCAGGCATCGCAGGTTCGATTCCCAGTAGGGCACATGCCTGGGTTGCAGGCCATGGCCCCCAGCAACTGCACATTGATGTTTCTCTCTCTCTCTCTCTCTTTCTCCTTCCCTTCCCTCTCTAAAAATAAATAAATAAAATCTTTTAAAAAAATAAAAGAATAAAGCCTTTCTAATAAATGGGTTTACTCCCCATGGGAACACGTGCCCATGTCCAAAAAAGCCAGGGCTCAGCTCATTATATCTGAGCAGTACAGTGTAACTTCCTGTGCCAACTCCACCAGCCCACCCAGCTCCTGTCCATCAACTCAGCTTCTAAGAACAATTTCCGGGGCAATGATAAGAAAAGCAGTCCTGAAGAAGTACAAGTATGCTATCCACATGTCTCAACTTCAAGCTTTTCCAGTGCAACTCCCAGCTAGACTGCCTATATTGTGACGGATATGCTCAGATTCCCCCTTCAAGGAAAGATTTGCTCCAGTCAGCAGGCAATCTACAGTGTCAGATCCTTCAAGGTCTGTCTCTCCTGCAGAGAGCTACTTTAATCAAGGTCATGACCTTTGGGAACAGCCTGTAACTATGACTGAACCAGGCATGGGTACAAAAAGCTAACCATTTTGGCCTAATGTAGGACAATCTGAAGAACACTCAATGCCCATGGCTTTGTTGGGCTTACATCACAGTTTCACTACTTCCTCTGTCCAATCTTACTTCCTCCTCCTTTCTTTCATATGTGCTTATCCCTAATAAATACTAGCTTCTACCTCAGTTTATACTTCAGGAGAACCCAACTAAAGACTTTTCAGACTTGTGAAGCAGCTACACATTGGGGGTCCTACTTGTGGCAAGACCCCAAGTTCTCATATGGCTAGACCACTGTCTTAGAGGAAGGAAGCAGAAAACAAGAAATATTCCCTCTGTGACTATGAAACATTTGGAGGATTTCTCCCAAAAGATCTTTTGTGAACTGAAATAAAAAGCAAGCAAAGATTAAAGTATCTAGTACCACCCACCAATCATAACCACATTCCTCTAGCTAGCACACACTACCCCTTTACTCAATCACTGGTTCAGATAATATATCCTCACAGAGACCTCTGACTCCCCATTCTTAGTGGAAGCCTGGCCTTCTATACCATAGAATACATACAAGCTATCAGATGGGGTCTCACCAACTTCTCACTTCCAAATGAATGGTGTGCACCTTATTTCTTTTTTTTCTTCCTTAAATATATTTTTATTTAATTTTTATTCAAGTACAGTTTTCTGTCTTTTACTCCCATCCCAGCCAACCCCCCAGCCCACCCTACCTCCCTCCCATTTCCACCCCCCTAGTTTTTGTCCATGTGTACTTTATACTTGTTCCTGTAATCCACCTTATTTCTTAACCACCCTCTCTCCTGAATCTCCCACTTGTCCCCATGTACCAGATCATCAGCATGTATACACACCCTCCAGTTTCTTCAACATGGAAGAACTTTGAAAACATTATGCTAAGTGAAGGAAACCAGGCATAAAAATGTCACATATTGTATGACTCCATTTATATGAAATATCCAGAATAGCTAATCCATAAAGACATAAAAGAGTTTGGTGGTTGCCAAGAGATAGGAAGAGGAAGTAATGGGGAATAACTCCTTAACAGGTACGGTGTTTCCCTTTAGGGTGATAAAATTGTTTTGGAACTAAAGGTGGTGATTGTGAATGTACTAAATGCCATTGAATTGCTCACTTTAAAACAATTAACTTTAACATTGGCAAATATGTAAGGGTTTGATCTCCAAAATACATAAAGAACTCAAATGACTCCACTCCAGGAAGACAAAAAAAAATTTTAAAAATGGGCAAAAGACCTGAACAGACACTTCTCCAAGGAGAACATACAGAGGGCCCAGAAACATATGAAAAGATGCTCAGCATCACTAGCCATGAGAGAGATGCAAATTAAAACCACAATGAGATACCACTTCAAACAGGTGAGAATGGCCATCATAAACAAATCAACACACAAGTGCTAGAGAGGATGTGGAGAAAAGGGAACCCTAGTGCGCTGTTAGTGGGGAAGGCAGACTGGTGCAGCCACTGTAGAAAACAGTGTGGAAGTTCCTCAGAAAAATAATAATGGAACTGCCTTTTGACCCGACAATTCCACTGCTAGGATTATATCCTAAGAACCCTAAAACACCAATCCAAAAAAACCTATGCACCCCAATGTTCATAGCAGCAAAATTTACAATAGTGCTGGAAGCAACCTAAATGCCCATCAGTAAATGAATGGATAAAAAAACTATGGTACATTTACATGATGGAATAATACCCAGCAGAAAAAAAAAAGGAGCTCCTACCCCTTGCGACAGCATGGATGAAACTGGAGAGCATTATGCTAAGTGAAATAAAAGCCAAGTGGTGAAAGACAAATACCATATGATCTCACCTTTAAGTGGAACCTAATCAACAAAACAAGCAAGCAAGCAAAATATAACCAGAGACATTGAAATTAAGATCAAACTGACAGTAACCAGAGGGGAGGTGGGAGGGGATAATGGGTGGGAAAGGGGATGGGTTTTCAGGAACATCTATAAAGGATGCTTGGACAAAACCAAGGTGGGGTGGGATCAGGGGAGGGAGATGGGGTGGAGTGGTGGGGGGAAAATGCAGACAACTGTACTTGAACAACAATAAAAAAAAGAAAAAAACTATTAACTTTATGTGAATTTCACCTCAGTTATTTAAAAAGACATAATAAAAAAAAACTTTCCTACATCTCTTCTGAATATTAGCTTTTCTCATTTCCTTTCCTTTCTCTTATACTGAGAAACTTCTCAAGGGTTGTCTACATTTGAATGTACCTCCTCACCTCTCACTCACTCCACAGCCCACTCCACTCTACTGCCACCCAGTGACAACCACTGGTGCTTCTTACTCCTCATCTCATGAGATTTTGTGGCAGCACCTCACACAAGTGATCAGTATCTCAGTTCTAAAGTACTCTGCCCTGAGCTCCTCGAGACTGCACACCTCTGATTACCTTCTACCTCTAGAGTCTATCCCTCCACAGGTTCCTTTGCTTATCCTCTTCTACCTACCTATAAGAGCTGAAATTTCTCAGAAGTCAATGCTTGGATCTTCTCTGGGGTTTATCACACACATATACAGAGGAATGCACAGAAATAATATTAGAAAGATTTGCTAGATAATAAAATATACTACACAGTCTATATACTAAAATAGTACAGTAACTGCTACATGAATAACAGAATTAGCAATGGAACAGGAAAATATTTCTAAAATAGATGCAAATACAAATGGAAATTTAGTAGCTTCTCAAATCTGTGGGGAAAGAACAGACTTTTTAATAAGCGGTATTGGGGTAATTTAAGAAACATATGGAAAAAAGATAAAATTAACTCTATACCTTATGCCTATACATCAGGGAAAATTCCAAATGAACTATATATAATGTAAAAAATGAAACTATACAAATACCAGGAGAAAACAGGTGAATTCCTCTGTAACCTGAATATAGTGAATAACTTTCCTAATTATGATTCAAAATCCAAAAGTAGTAACAAAATATTAATAAATTTGATTATATAAGTTTATAAATGTTTTAAATGCATGGAAAATATCATAAGTAAAAAGACAAATGACAAACTGGGAAAAAATTTGCAACTTAATATTATAGACAAAGTATTAATATCCCTAATATAGAGAGATTTTAAAAATAAAGAAAAAGGCTCGGGCTGCAAACCAAAGCATCACAGGTTCGATTCCCAGTCAGGGCACATGCCTGGTTTGCGCGCTAGGTCCCCACTGGGGGCCACCTTGGAGGCAACCACACATTGATATTTCTCTCTCTCTCTTTCTCCCTCCCTTACCATCTCTAAAAATAAATAAATAAAATATTTTTTAAAAAATTTAAAAAATAAAATAATAAAGAAAAAGACCAAAAGAACACTATAAAAAAAAAACCACAGAAGATATGAACAGTTAGTTCACATAAAAATATATACAATGCCCTTTCACTATATAAAAAGATGCTCAACTTTGCTCAGAATAAGAGAAAGGTAAAAACAACACTACAGAAGGAAACCATTTCTCTCATCGTCTGTAGGTGAGACTTTAGGAAAACAGGCACTTGCACACAAAGCTGATGGAAATGCAAAATGGTACAACCCCTAAGGAAGGGAATTTAGCAACATCTAAAAAACTTACAACTGCATTTACCTTTGACCCAGAAATTTGGCTCCTAGGAGTTAATTCCAAAGACATATTAGCAACAACCTGAGTGATCTTCAAAGCAGATGCTTCCCCAGAGCCTCCAGAAAGGAACACAGCCTGGTGACACCCTGATTTCAGCCTGTGACACCCTCAGCAGAAGACCTAGCTAACCAGTACCTGGACTTCTGACCTACACACATTGTGAGACTAAGTCTGTGGTAATCTGTCAGATGGTCACAATTTGTAATATGATCCTGCAAATAGGAAAAAGGTTCACACCATGACCAAGAGAAGGGAATGAGTCAGCTGTGTGAAAACTTAGGCCATATACTTTGGCTGCAGCAACAGACAGGCAGAGCTCAGGACTTAGAACACCTAAGGTTCTTGAGGCCAGCATTCTTCTCTGACCATCTAATGAGGGTGGGAGAGTGAAAGTTAGGAAGAAGATCAAGGAGGGAAAGACCCTAGCAGGATGCATTGCCGGTGAAGAGCATATATACTGAGATTTCAAATTTACATCTATAATCTGTAAGTACTTTGATTTATTTTTCTTATCTCATGGACACTCAGACTTTATGCTGGATGTCCTTGGAAAAGAAAAAAAATTTAACAAAAACATAGCCTGTTATTTGGTACAAATTTCTCCTTTGTAAGTTTTCTTTTTTTATATGTCTATTTCTGCAGATAACTGAACCCAACTGTGATATCTGAATAGTTTTAACAAAGTACATTCTGCTCTACTTGCAAAGGGAGGGGACCCTTGGCCTCTTCCTTAAGACAGACAAAATGGAAGGGGATGCAAGATGCTCTGCTTATTTGTCTCCAAAAAGAATCTAGCCCCAAGCCAGGGACCAATTCCTGTGCCCAGCAGGGAGCAAGCTTTTGTTGAGAGAGCACCACAGGTGTGATGGGCACAGCACCAACTACCGAAAGTAAAACTGCTGCATCTTCTGGCTCAGGAAAGACAAGGAGAACCTGAAAACCACAGGAGATGAAGAGTGCCAGGCACAAGGGAACCAACTTTTATCTTACAGTTTTGTTGTTCCTGATGACTTGTTCAGGCCTCAAATCAGCCTGACTCCATTCTTTGGGAAGTGTGTTCTATGGAGGCTTTAAAAATATTATGAGATAATCGAGTTCCAATGCAGGAAAAAAACAGGTGCTGCCCACAGCCCTCCAGAGCTCAGTCAGACCCATCTCTCTTCCAACATCCCCCCACTTCTTTCACCTGAAGAGGAGCCAACAGTACAAGTTTCCATCCAAAACCACCTCCATAAAAGTATGAAAATGGGAGGAAGGTAGTATAAGGAAGATAAATGGTAATGGGAAAAAAATACAATAAAAAAAAAAGTATGAGAGGAACCCACAGGACTTCCTGGAATGGGCACTAAGTGTGAAAGAGGTTGGTCCTTCTCTATGATGTTAAATGAAGTCCTCAAATCTCTCCATCTCTTGCCTATTATATCACTATCATCCACACATTTTTCAAAAACATTTTTAATTCATACTTTTAACCATGTATTTTACTATTCATTGTGTGAAGTAGGTTTTCTTTACTTTATCCTAAGTTTAGTCCCACTGAGATCAAGTAGTGTTGTCAGGTTCTACTGCCCAGAATTTGTTGAACCAGTCCACATTCCCATTACCATCAATCTTCAAGTTTTTAGTGTTCAACACATGTTCGTGATTAAATGAATTTTCCTTCACTGGTTTTACTTTTTGAGATCAAAGATTCCCATGCTTCCCTCACTGTCCTCACACACTCCACATCCATCATGCCAAACCAGCGAGTTCTGGATCACAGGTTTACACATGGGGTGGAGAGGGTATGGGGAGGAAGATGTTTTTCATTAACTAGCCCCCCACCTTCAGAAGCAACAACTTCTGCCAGCAAAGTAGTAAATGATGCCATTTACTTGTTCTTCCAACCGGTGGATGAACATATTAGAAGCACATACCCATTTCTGACATGACTCTCATTTCCATGTGAGCTAAAGGGGAAAAGAAACAAGTGCCATTTCCCCCACTGGAACAGGAAACCACTAGAAATCTCAAAGGAGAAAGCAAGAAGGTCCAAACACAAAATCCTCATGCTGCTTAAGGACAAAAGGATGACAAGAGAGGAATTCACTCTTTCATTCACTAACAACTACTGTATTTATTGAACACCAGCTATGAACTAAGCAAAGTTCTGGGCCTTGAAGATTCAGATGTGAGCAAGACAGACCAAAATCCCTATTCTCTCAGCATTTACATTGTAGTGTCAAAACATGATAAATAACATCAGTAAAATATATAGTATCAAACAAAGAAATGCTAAAGAGAAAAATAATGCAGGGAAAGGAATATGAGATGTCAAGGAAGAAGAAAGCATTTTTTAGACCGTGGCCAGGGAAGGCTTTGTTTGAGGAGATCACTTTTTTCTTTCTTTTTTCAGGGGAGGGTAGTAATTTTTTGGTAAAGATTTTATTTATTTACTTTTAGAGAGAGGGGAAGGGAGGGAGAAAGAGAAGGAGATAAACAGCAATGTGTGAGATACATCGATTGGTTGCCTCTCGCATGCCACCATCCTGGGACCTGGCCCACAACCCAGGCAGGTACCCTGACTAGGGATCAAACCAGCAACCTTTTAGTTCACAGGCCAGCACTCAATCCACTGAGCCACACTAGCCAGGTCTGGAGTAATTTCTGATTTACAGAAAACTTACAATGATAAGTACTGGGAGTTCCAAGAATTCCTGTACACCTCTGACCCAGTTTTAATACCATTATCATCTTACATTACTGTAGTACATTTGTCAATATTAAGAAACCAACACTGGTACATGGCTAGCAACTAAACCCTAGACTCTTCGTGTCTTACCAGTTTTTCCATTAATATTCTCTTTCTGTTCCAGCATACAATTCAGAATACCACATTGTATTTGGATGTCATCTTCTCTGGTCCATGATAATTTCTTGGTCTGTTCTTATTTATCACAGCCATGATAGTTTGAGGAGTATTGGTCTGGTATTTTGTACAGTGCCCTCTATATGAATTTGGCTGCTGTTTTTCTCATGATGACACTGAGGTTACTGGTTTTTGAGGAAGAATATCAAAAGTGAAGAGCCCTTGTTCTCACATCCTATGCTTACTGGGTTTCTCCACTAAAGTTACTGTTTTTTGCTTTCCATAATCTATTCTTTAAAAGTGAGTCACTAAGTTCAGAATACACTCAAAAGACTTAAGCCCCACTTCCTGGGGGTAGAAACATCTATATATACTACTGAATTCTTCTGTAAGAGAGATTTATCTTTTCTGTATTTGTTTATTCATTCATTCAATCATTTGTTTATAAAAGTTCAGGCTCATGTTATTTATTTTATATGTTGGGTCATAATCCAATTCTACATTATTTTGTTGCTTAAATCATTCTGAGCTTTGGCCACTGGAAGAAAATGTCACTTCTGCATGAAGACCTAAGAGAAATAAGAAGCTACCCACAAACCCATCTAAGAGAAGAGCATTCTAGGTCCCTAGGTGTGAAGCACCTGGTACGTTCAGGGAACAGGAGGGAGGCCAGGATGGCTAGAGGAAAGGAAATGTGAGGGAAAGTAGTAGGAGATAAAGTGACAAAGGTAATCGTGAGTCACATCATAGGGTTGTGTAGGCCATGGAAGGGACTTCAACTATTACTTTATAGGAGAAAAAAAGCCAAAGGATATTTTGCACACATGACAAAAAGATCACTCGAGCTGCTGTGTTGATGATTAACTGTGGTAAAAGCAGAAGGGGGAAGGCAATTTAGAAGTCTACTATAATAACCATAATAATCCAGGTGAGGAGCTCCAGCCAAGACGGAGAAAGTCAAACTGCCAGAAAATCAAACTGCATGGAACTCCAACAACCAAGGAGTTAAAGGAAAATTCATCCAGACTGGTAGGAGGGGCAGAGACAGGCAGCTGGACAGAAAGGACATGTGGCAAGATAGCAGACCCCACGGGCAAGGTGGGGCTGGCTGTCTAAGAAACTAAAGACTCAAAACCTCTAGCTGTAAAAAGTGTGGGGGTTGTGAAGGCAGGAGAAACTACCAGTCTCAAAGGAGAGTTTGTTGGAAAGCAGGGCTAGAGCAGAGCAAGCGGGTGGCATTGTTCCCTCTCTGACCCCTCACCCACAGGCAGAGCCAAGGCAGCAAAGAGGGTTGCCCTGCCCTGGCAAATACCTAAGGCTCTGCCCCTTTACAACATAACATGTGGACTGAGACAAAGAAATACAGCCCAAAAGAAAGGATAGCTCAAAACTCCAGAAAAAGAGCTAAGCAGCAAGGAGACAGACAACCTATCCTGATGCAGATTTCAAAATACTGGTAATCAGTATGCTCACAGAATTTATTGAGCTCGGTTGCAAAATGAAGGAAGAAATGAAAACTACACAAAGTGAAATGAAGCAAAATATACAGGGAACAGTGAAGGGAAGGAAACCAGGACTCAAATCAATGATCTGGAACAAAAGGAAGAAATAAACATTCAATCAGAACAGAATGAAGAAACAAGAATTCAAAAAACAAAAAAATGAGGAAAGGCTTAGGAACCTCCAGGACAACTTTAAGCACTACAATATCCAAATCACAGGGTGCCAAAAGGAGAAGAGGAAGAGCAAGAAGTTAAAAACTTATTTGAATAAATAATGAAGGAAAAATTCCCTAATCTGGCGAAGGAAATAGACTTCCAGGAAGCTCAGAGAGTCCCAAAGAAGTTGGACCCAAGGAGGAATACACCAAGGCACATCATCACTTAGTTACCTAAGATTAAAGATGAGGAGAGAATCTTAAAAGCAATAAGAGAAAAGGAGACAGTTATGTATAAAGGGGTTCCCACAAGACTATCAGCTGATTTCTCAAAAGAAACCTTACAGGAAAGAACGTCTGGAAAGAAGTATTTGAAGTCATGAAAGGCAAGGACCTACATCCAAGATTGCTCTATCCAGCAAAGCTAAATTTAGAATGGAAGGGCAGATCAAGTGCTTCCCAGACAATGTAAAGTTAAAGGAGTTCATCATTACCAAGCCCTTATTATATGAAATGTTAAAAGGACTTATCTAAGAAACAGAAGAAGATCAAAAACTATGAACAGTAAAATGACAACAAACTCATAACTATCAACAACTGAACCTAAAAAACAAAAACAAAAACTAAGCCAACAACTAGAACTGAATCACAGAAATGGAGATCATATGGAGGGTTATCAGTGGGGAGAGGGAAGGTGAGAATGGGAGGAAAAGTACAGAGAATAAGAAGTATAATTGGTAGGCATAAAAAGACAGGGGGAAGTTAAGAATAGTATAGGAAACAGAGAAGCCAAAGAACTTATATGTACAACACATGAACATGAACTAGGAGTGGGAGGAGAATGCTGGAGGGTAGGGGGATGCAAGGAGGAGAGGAGATAAAGGAGAGAAATAAACTGAGACAACTGTAATAGCATAATCAATAAAATATACTTAAACATTGATTTTTAAACAGCTTATCAAAATTGGTGAATTTTTGTGCAGCCATTTTAATATTAAAGACAGAAAAAATATGCTACATTTTTGGCATATTATGCTTTATTAAGAAAGGCAAAAACACAACAGAAATGCAAATAAAGATCTGTGCGGTGTATGGAAAAGGTGCTGTGATTGATTGAATGTGTCTAAGGTGGTTTGCAAAGTTTCTTGGTACTATTGAAATTTTGGCCAAATAATTTTTTGTCATGGTGCTGTCTTATGCATTTGAAGATGTTTAGCAGCACCCCTAGCCTCTACTCACTGGAAGCCAATAGTGGGAGATAGTCGACATAAAATATCCAAGTCGATAAAGTTATTAGTGAAAATGAAAAAAAATTATCCAGGTGAAAGATAATGGGGTACACTGGCCACAGGGGTAATGAAAAGTGGTAAGAATCCAAATATATTCTGAAGATAGAGCTGTAAGTTATACTGTCAGATAGGATGTGGGTAGGAGACAAAAAAAGGAGTCAAAAATGGCTATGAGAATTTTGGCCTGAGTAATTGAAAGGAGAGAGTTGCCATTAGCTGAGATGAAGGTTATAGGAGCTCAGTTTTAGACATGTAAGTTTGAGATGCCTATTAAACATCCACAGAGAAGTATCCCATAGGCAGAAAGATGGATAGGTGGGCCTGGAATTCAGTGAAGTATGGGCTGGAGATTTAAAAAAGAAAAGAAAAAAAAAAAAACCCTGGCCAGTGGCTCAGTCAGTTAGAACATGGTCCTGTACACTAAAAGGTTGCAGGTTCAATCCCTGGTGAGGCACATACTGAGGTTGTGGCTTGAATCCCTAGTCAGGATGCATATGGGAGGCAACCAATCAGTCTCTCTCTCTCTCTCTCTCTCTCTCTCTCTCATCAATAAAAAACATATCCTTCAGTAAGGGTTTAAAAAAAAAATCTGGCCATCATCAGCACACAGATGAAAGGTAAAGCCATGAGGCTAGATGAGATGACCAAGGACATAAGCGTCAATAGAGAAGAATAGAAGCCAAGGATAAGCCTGGGGATACCCTGTCACTAAGAGACCTGCCTTTAATAAGAAACAAATTAGCAAGTTTTTTCCCATCTGCTAGTACCTAGTACTGCTCTTTAGCCCATAAGCCTCAGGTCGCTCAGTAGGCAACGTTATTTCTCACTCACCTCTCTAAAATTCCCACCCACAATCTGTTCCTGTGCTGCCGTGCAACTGGTCTTCAACATAAGACAGTCATTATTGCCACCATCCCTTTGTAAGCTGTTCCTCCAACCTAGAAAACCCTCCTACTCCACCTCATCAAATGCCAGCTCTTTTATGAGCACCAATTAGTGTCCTAGCTTCTAAGTTTTATCTAACTACTCTAACTCATAATGAATGACTTTCCTCTCCAAAGTGGCCAATCTCTGAATTATTTCTATAACACCTGCTATCTGTACAATTAGATATTTATCACTTATTGATCTGTATGTCTAATTAGCTTTACCTCTATATAGCTCTTATATGTACTGCAGCTTCCTTTAAGAAAAATAGTATCATTCTTTTCTATTCCCCTAACAACCTGGCACATATACCTACCATATAGCAAGTGCTTAATAAATGTGTGTGAATTGTTTTACATCAATCCCATTATCCAATCAATCAGTAAGTTCCTTGAGAGTAGGGACTTGTTTTGTGTTCGTCCCTTATCTGGCACTGGGCTGGACACAGGTGGGCAGACACTCAGTATCTGCTTCCATCAAAGAGGTAGATGACAATGTTTCTATCCCTGGGGATCCTATAGTCTTAGCAAAAAAAAAATGAGAACGTGTGTCCTGTGTTTTATACCCAGTCTTCCCTGGATCCAGCTATTACCTGGTCAAGAGAAAAGTACCCAGGAACCAGAGAGAAGGAAATCCCAGGGCATCTGATGTGTGATGCAGAACAGGTTTGAGAAATACTCAAAACCATGGTGTTATCTTAACAGCCCAGACAAGAGGTTGTTCCAGCTGAGATGCTGGGCAAAAGAATCATAAAAGGCGAGCACTTCTTTGGAGAATCTCTTCTGAGAACACAGAGAGCACAGAATTTATATATATGTGTGTGTGTATGTATACATACATATATATACCCACACAGATATATATGTGGGTGTCCACTATAGAATTATTTATAACAATAAAAAACTGGAAACCACCTAAATACACAACAGTAATAATCAATTAAGCATAATTTGGTATATTCATACAATTGAAAAAGACCAGCACCTGGAAAATGTTCACTGCACACCTAAATATGTGCTAGAGGCTCTAAACTTTCAAAACTGCAAAATTTAGCTCCCAGTTTTTTTTTAAAGATTTGTTTATTTTAGAGAGAGGGGAAGGAAAGGACAAAGACAAAGAGAAACATCAATGTGTGAGACAAATATAACTGTGTGACTGCCTCTCTCACGGCCCCAACTGGAGACCTTGCCTGCAACCCAGGCATGTGCCCTGACTGGAAATCAAATCAGCAACCTTTCAGTTTGTGGGTTACCACCTACTCCATTGAGCCACACTGGTCAGGGCCCCCAGTTTCTAAAGGGAAAGTAAGTGCCTCAAAATACCACACACAGAATGACAGCACTTCTGTAAAAACAACTGGAGGAAGGTAAGTCATAATGTTATCTTTACACCTGGAGAGTGGAATAAGGGTGATTTTTGTTGTTGTTTCCCTTTGTGCATTTTTGTGCATTTTTTGTGTTTCCAAGTTTCCTGCTTTTAAAAACATTACTTTGTCAGCTGGAAAGAAAAATTTTTTAACAAATATGTAAGAGCCAAATTCTCAGCTCTCTAAGCATCTAACTGCTACCAGGCTCCTAATTCTGATATAAAATGCAAAAATCATAAGTCTAAACGTGTCCCCTCAATCTCCTCACCCACACATTCAAGACAGAGAGGAAACCAGTGAAACTGTGAGACTAACAGCTTCTCTCCGGCTGGATGGCTCAGTCACCTGGATCCTCAGTCAGTTGGTACACCAAAAGGTTGCGGGTTTGATCCCCAGTCAGGACACATATCTAGGTTGTGGGTTCGATCCCTGGGGCACATACAAGAGGCAACAGATCAATGTTTCTCATATCATTGTTTCTCTCTCTCCCCCCAGCATACTCCTCCTCTCTCCAAAAATCAATGATCATCGTTGCATTAGGATTTTAAATAATAACTACTAAAAAAAAATGAGACTATCATCTTCCTGAAGGGAAGATCCTAGTGTGTTTGTCTTTGGTTTCTCACCCAGGTTTTCTCAGCACCCTGTAAGGCATATATTTATTTAAGTGCTCACTAAACATGAAAAGGAAGGAGGAAGTGTCTTGAACTTATAAGGCACAAATGCCACTAATGCACTGACATCACCCAACCCCCATGCCATCCCTTCCACCCCATCCCAGGTCTGGTCCCTTTCTCTCCTACCTCTAGGCATTGCACAGACCAGCCAAGTAGTTCTTAGAACAGACAAGCTGCTGACTCTGTACCACAGCATTCATCTTTTGCTTTTTTTCCCCTTTCCCCTCTCCCTCCTCTTAAAAGGCGATCTTGCCTTTCAGCTAGTACAATGCACTGCACTGAACCTGTGTACCAGTCAGTCTGCAGAGAATCACTGAGAGAATGAATTTGAATAATAAAAGGCAGAACAAGGCGATACCTTGGAGAGAGACTTGGTGTTGTGCCTCCAATTTAGAACCTCATTTCAGTAGCTAATGCAGTCATTGGAGACATTAGCCTAATTTTTGCCAGGAGAGTCCAGCAACATAGCAATACTAAACCTGGGCACAGAGGACCCTGCTCATCTCAGAGACGGAGTATGGAGAATGACATTAGCAGCACTGCACTTACAGTGCAGAGAAAAGCAAACCTACACTCCATTACTCCAATCCATCAACAACCATGTTTAAAATAATGAAACAACAACAACGCAGAAATGTATGTGCAATTTGGAGTAGGCATAAAGTTCAAGGGAAGCCAAGACCCTTGAAGAGGCCCCTGTGGGGCACTTATAGACTATGGGGAAGGTAATATCAAAGGTCACGCAGTAAATGCAACCCTACAACTGATTTTGTGATTGCTAAACCCTATGTGCTGCAGGCCTTGGAAGGCTCCAGAATCTGCCAGCAGGTCAGTTTGCTGAGGGCCAAGATGGGGAAAAGCCCAAAAAGATCAGACTAGAAAGGAGAGGCTCAGCTACAGACACACCTACACAGACCCGGGGATGAGGAGACTATTCCTAAAACAAGCACTTCCCTTTGGTTAGGGTAAAAAGAAGACACTCTGGTCTGGTCCAGACTTGCCCTAAGTCTCTCCCCATGTGGTCAGTATCCTTGCTGCAGGAGCCAAGTAACTCAGGACCCTTTGCTTTCCTGTGGCTGTCTCCCTGTGTGAAGAGGGGAACAGGAGACTCAGTAGCAACAATGCCTAAGGAGCAGTCTCTGAGGGGCTCACCACTCCCTCCTAGACTGTGCCAACAGAGGGCCTGGCATGGGTTTCCCTGGATGGCCAGGCTGAGGAGGGGACTCCTTTCTCTTGTTCTAACAGGTTCTTGTTGGTGGGTGAGCAGCATTCGCTCTCTGTACCATAGATTTGTTTCTGGTGCCCCAAAATGTCATTTTGCCCTCCACTCTGTTATCTTAGGTCCTTTTGACTTATCTAGGGATAGGTGAGAAGAAGACAAAGTTTAACCAAGTCCTCATAGCTAAGGATTTTCTAGAACCCAATGTTCCTTTTTCCCTTTCCCTCTCCCCAATGTCATCAGTAACTCAATCTCAAAAACAACCTCTCAGCTTCACTGGCACTAGTCTGGAGGCCTAAATGACAGGTCAACACTCTAATGGTAGACACAAAGACACCTCTGAGTGGAAGGGTGGGACCGCCTACCTTCTTATTCAAATGGATTCCTACACAGGCTCTAGTGCTTAAGCTGTTTTCATTGTACTCAACACAGTGGTAACCACATAGCAATCAAAAACCGAAGGACTTGAGTTCTTCCCATAGGTCTCTCTATGAGATCCCTGGAATGTTGAGTGACTGTTCTCTATATCTCACAGATATTAAAGGATAGCCCTATAGGAGAAGCAGGGGTTTCTTGAAAGGAAAAAAAAGAGATAAGAAGCTGGACACCACAGACTCTACCCAAGAGGTATACACAAGGAAGGAAGGGAGCAATGCAGGGATAGGGAGGCATGGCATGCTCTTTATGCACATAGCCTGCCTGCCAAAATTTACTGGAAGGCAAGAACCCTAGATCTGTGGCTGAGGATTAAGTCACATTAAGAATCTCCTTTTTCTAAGCATCATGTGAAAAAAACTGCATCTCAGGAAGGGAAGGTGGGGAGGAAGAGACAATATGCCGGGAAGGTGGTGGTCTACAACTGGAAACACAGATTTCATTCTAATACTAAAACAGCCTCCTAAAATTACAAAGGGTCCACTCTAGAAGAAACTAGGAAGGCTAGACTGTGGCTTTGATAGAGTTTAAAATAGCACTGCCATGAAACTGTATCATCTCAGTATTGATAATTTCCCTATGAGAAACAAATATTCCTATAACCATAAATCAATTCCTCACTGCAATTTTAAAACTCTATCCAAACAAACAAACAAAAAACTCAGCTATTACTGGAAACTCTAAATGCTAGACACTAAGAAGCTGAGCTCCAGCATAATTAGGGGAAATTCTGAATGGTGCCCTGAGGCAGACCATACCAGAACAGGGTAGAAAGGAGTTATATACACTTAGAAAGCTCATTTAAGGAATATGCTGTGCATAATGCATGCAGGCCCAGGAGTGAGACACTTCCGACAGCCAGCTCAGAGGCAGGCTATGAGCCGAGAAACTGGCAGATGGCTGCCCCAGTAGCAACTGTGCATTCTCCAATGGCTAACTCCTCCAGTCCACCCTTAAGCAGAGGCTGATGCTCCCACAAAGGATGGGGTTGGACCAGCAGATATTACCCCCAAAGAACAGTGTCTTTCCCTAGGGAAGATAAACATTTGCCTCAGAAGGCAGAAGCGATTTCTCTCTGTGCAGGGGAAACGGAGCTGTAAACATAAAGTTGCTCATTCAAAAGAGACAGATGAGCTCCACCAGCCGAGCAGTGCCAAACCGTCTGTAAAGGGTTTGCACATCCATCAGCACAAGTGGCTGGTGGGGGAGGAGGCAAGGAGTGTGGAAGGCCCTCTTAGGGTATAGGACTCTCTGGTCTCAAGCCACTTGTTATTTGACTAAATAAAAGCCCCAGGAGAGTAGATGCATCCTTCCACTGGGACTCTAGCCTGAGCAGACACAGCAAAGGTGTGATATGAAGCAGAGTCTCTCTCCTCTAGTCCCAGTGCTCCCAGTCCTCCAAATCAATACCCAAGGACTGTCCACGTCAAGCCTTTGCATTCACAACCCCTCAAAGGTAGTTTGCTGATCAACCTTGAGCCAAACACTTCTGCCTCACACCACCATTCCTCTCCTTTTCCTTTTAGTCACGTGTGACTAAAAGAGAAATGACAGTTCACCAGTCTTATACCTAAAATAACCTATAGAGAAATATGGCTTATGAACTCCCTATAATACTATACATAATTCAGAGCCCAGGCATTTGTCACACTATTGAGTAATCCACACACATCCCAAGGGTCTGACAATAAAGTTTGTAAATCAATACCAAAAAGCAGTACACCTAGTCACTGAGTTAGAATACAAAGAACATTTTTTAGCATTGATTTTTTTTAACTTAAAAAATATGGGTTTCCAAGAGTAAATATTTGTGAGGAAGTTGTGTACTGGAATGAAAGACTTCATACTTTCCAGACCCCCCTGACAGCTGCCTTCAATGCAAAAATAAAAACTCCAAGATTCACATTCTCCCAATGATAATAATGACTTTCTTCTACAAACCTTGCTATTAGCATGACAGGGATGGCCACATCACTCATAAGAAAAGCAAATGTACCTTCTGCACCCAAGAAGAACAAGCAAAACACCAGCTTTGTGCAAGAGCAAGGCACTTAAAACAGGAAAGAAAATAAATTATTGCAGAGCTGTGTTTGAGCTTACTTTCCTCTCTTCTGGATGATCAAACAGTGAGTATGAGCAGAGAGGTAGGCATTACAATCCGCAAACATAGTGCCATAGTAATTGGTGCTTAGAGAGCTAAAATAGACAGAATTCATTTATTTTCCAAGGAACAGAAACAAGTGCCCTGACCGTTCAGCCTTGCACAGTTCTGATGCCAAATGAGTGGCCTCCTCTGCCCCTCTATGGCAAGGGTTAGACCTGGGCTACGTGTCTGTGTAGTTACCTGACCAATTATCTTCCTAGAACTCAGGATGCAGCAGATGTCCAGGGGCTAACGAGGCAGGCCTTAGGGCCCCTTAGTAAGAGCCCTCTCTCTGATACAGGAGGTGAGACAGAGGCAGCTGTGATCTGCTATGCATGGCTCCACCCTGGTCAGTTTCTCCTTTATCTAACAGGTCACTTGGACATTCACTTACTTTGTTTTAATTTTTTATCTTGAAATAATTTTAGACTTAGAGAAAAGACTATAGAGTTCCCATATACCCTTCACCAAGCTCCCCCTGAACTTATGTAACCAAAAAATAATTGTAAAAACTAAGAAATTAACATTGGTACAATAGTAATAACTAAACTAAAGACTTTATTCAGATTTCACCAGTTTTTCCTTTAGTATTCTTTTTTCTGTTCCAGAATCAAACCTAGGATACTACACTACATTTAGTTGTCACATTTCCTTAGTCTCCTTCAACCTGTGATAGCTCCTTAGTCTTTTTCTTTCTTGACTTGGACATACTTGAAGAATACTAGTCAGTTATGTTTTTAGATCATACCTCAGTTTAGGTTTGCCTGATATCCATTCATTTTTACTACAACAGAAACAATAGAAGCTAACATTGACTTCCAGCCAAGATGGAGGCATAAGTAGACATACTGTGCCTCCTCACCCAACCAAAAGGACAACAACAAATTAAAAAAAAACAACACACACACAGAACTGACAGAAAATTGAACTGTATGGAAATCCAGCAACCAAGAAGTTAAAGAAGAAACATTCATCCAGACCAGTGAGAGGGGCAGAGATGGGCAGCCAGGGCATAGAGGACTCATGGCAAGGCAGTGGTCAGAGGACTGGGACAGGCAAGGAAGCAACTGGAGGACCTGGGTAGGTGAGGCAGTGGCTGGCAGACCAGGCAGTCCCACATTTATATGCAGATAAACCAGTAGGAACAACTGGGGAGCAAGACAGACCACACAACCCAGGGTTCCAGTGCAGTGAAATAAAGCCTCAAACCACTGATTGAAAACACCCATGGGGCTGAGGCAGCAGTGGGAGAAGCTCCCAGCCTCACAGAAGAGTTCATGGGAGAGACCCACAGGGTCCTAGAAAGTACACAAGCCCACCCACCTGGGAATCAGCACCAGAAGGGCCCAATTTGATTGAGGGTAGCGGGGGAAGTAACTGAAAACTGGCCTTACTGTTCCCTCTCGGACCCCTCCCCCACATACAGCATCACAACACAGCAACGTGGGTTGCCCTGCCCAGGTGAACACGTAAGGCTCCTCCCCTCACTACATAACAAGTGTGTCAAGACAAAAAAAAAAAGGCCCAAATGACAGAACAGATCAAAGCTCCAGAAAGAGTACAACTAAGTGACAAAGAGATAGCCAACCTATCAGATACACAGTTCAAAACACTGGTAATCAAGATGCTCACAGAATTGGTTGAACATGGTCGCAAATTAGAGGAAAAATGAAGGCTATGAAAAGTGAAATAAAGGAAAATGTACAGGACACCAACAGTGACAGGAAGGAAACCAGGACTCAAATCAATGATCTGGAGTAGAAGGAAGAATAAATATTCAACCAGAACAGAATGAAGAAACAAGAATTCAAAAAAATGAGGAGAGGCTTAGGAACCTCCTGGACAACCTTAAACATTCCAACATCCAAATCATATGGGTGCCAGAAGGAGAAGAGGAAGAGCAAGAAGTTGAAAACTTATCTGAAAACATAATGAAGGAGAACTTACCCAATATGGCAAAGGAAACAGACTTTCAGGGAGTTCAGGAAACTCAGAGAGTCCCAAAGAAGTTGAGCCTAAGGAAGCATACACCAGGGCAGATCATAATTACATTACCCAAGGTTAAAGATAAGGAGATAATCTTAAAAGCAGCAAGAGAAAAGGAGACAGTTACCTACAAAGGAGTTCCCATAAGACTATTAGCTGATTTCTCAAAAGAAACCTCGCAGGTAACAAGTATTTGAAGTCATGAAAGGCCAAGGACCTACATCTAAGATGACTCTATCCAGCAAAGCTATCATTTAGAATGGAAGGACAGATAAAGTGCTTCCCAGATAAGGTCAAGTTAAAGGAGTTCATCATCACCAAGCCCTTATTACATGAAATGTTAAATCTAAGAAAAAGAAGATAAAAAATATGAACAGTAAAATAACAAACTCACAACTATTAACAACAAACCTTAAAAAAAAAAAAAAACAGAACACCCTAAGCCAACAACTAGAACAGGAACAGAATCACAGAAATGGAGATCATATGCAGGGTTATCAGTGGGGGATTGAGACAGGGAGAGATGGGGAAAAGGTACAGAGAATAAGTAGCATAAATGGTAGGTAGAAGATAGACAGGGAGAGGTTAAGAATAGTATAGGAAATGTAGAAGCCAAAGAACTTATATGTATGACCCACGGACATGAACTAAAGGAGGGAAATGTGGGTGGGAGGGGGTGGACAGGGTGGGCAAGAATAAAGGAGGGGAAATGGGACAACTGTAATAGCATAATCAATAAAATATATTTTTTAAAAAGCTAACATTTATTGAGTACTATGCATCTGACACTAAACACTTCAAACACCTTATTTACTACTTAAAACAACCCTCTGAAGTAAGTATTGTATTATTTTGCAGGTGATATTTCATTATAGGATATTTCATTAAACCTTAGTGGTACTAAGTAACTTGATCAAGGCTACCCACCTGTATGTAAAAGGCAGAGCTGAGCTGTGAACCCAGATGAACTGACTACAACACTCTGTCTGTATTGTCATGTCACTGTGACAGCTAGATGCCAAAATACAGCCTGGATTCTGCCCTCCATCAATCCCCTCTGAAGGGCACAGTTCTCTGAAGAAAGGGCATTCTAGGATTTTGTCTTTTTTTCAAAGAAGGCAAACTAATCCACTTTAATTTCTAAGTTGTACCTATACAACCATAAATTTCTTTCTCTTGATGACATCTTCCTAGCCTAAGGACAAAGAAGAGTCATTGTTCTCCTGAGACTTCACTCCCATCTAGTACCAGGCAGATGGGAAATATATGAGCAAGTAGGTGTGTTCAACTCAAAAGAACTCTCTTCCAAGGAAGTTCCAAGTATACTGAGACATTGTGGTCACAGGACAAGGGGAGGGGAAGAGAGGGATGCAAAATGAACACATACACCCTTCTGCAGTTACTTCTTCCCATGTCGTGCCCAGAAGTGCTCAACGACAGGCAGCACAAGCTGGTTCCTCCTCTTCAGCATTCGGCTCATTGGCAAAGATACAACCCATTCGTGCAGCACAGTGGGGAGGGTGTATCAAGGGACAGGGCTATGGGAGACAGGCTGGGAAAAACCCCAGCTGCACTCCAGGATTTGTTTTTAATGCTTATGACTTTAGATCACTCAGTTCCACAGACTTGATTTTCCTCAAATCCTTTCTCTGGCAATGCTAATGTGTTTTTCCTCTTGTTCTAACTGATCAGCAAAATATGTGGCTGAAAGGACTGACTTGGAAGTATTTCTCTGATGCTGGCAGAATCAAGAAAATATTCCCCCAACTATATACCTCCATGTCTATCCATCCCTGCCACCTGCCACTCAGCTGCAGGTAGAATCCATTATAGAAAAGGAGGAAAGAAGACAAGAGCGCAGATAGCAAGGCAGAAGAGCTGAGAGAGTAAAAATGAGAAGCGGGGAGCAAGAGAGTGAGAGAGGACATTTTGTTCAAACTGAGTCACTATAGAACCAAGAATTTCACTGACATGCATGAACAGTGTTAGATAATACCAGCAACTAGGTGAAAAGACTAGGCCTTCTTTTGATTTGTCTTTCTCTTACTTTTCCCCATTTCCCTTCACCTCCCAAATGTACCCCTCAACCCTATCACTAACATGGACTCCTGTAAATCAAATATTTCATCTGGCTACCCCTATTACTGACATGTGTGTGCAAGAAAATGCTCCTTCCCTTTGAAATCTACTATACCTAACTCCAAGGCACCTTCAGCTAGGCATGGATCAAATACTGGAGGTTAAAATGCTAATGGTATTTAGAAAACAATTCCTCCAGCCTCTCCATCTGCTGTGTAACCCAGTGGGAATCTGAAACCAGTATATAGCCCTCAAATTACACTGTACACAGGGCTACTTACTCCACAGTGTTTAGGAGAATCTGGATCTATCCCTATGATCTAACCTAGGAAATAAGATGGGGAAACTTGAGTAACTCTGAAACCTCTTGAATAATTTTCCCCATAATTCACAGAATTTTGTCCCCACATAGACCTAAATAATATTGCTTTCAATTAATGATCCTGCAGTTTCTATCTTCGGAAGAAAGGGAATCCTAGGAAAAGCAATGGGACCTAAGGCTCATTCACTGATCAAACATGGGCTCCAAAAGAGACCATGTGAAGAAGTAACTTACTCCTTTGTGGAGCACCTTGAAGCCTCCTTAAATAATGTATACAAAGGACCAAGCATGAGGGGCTTTCCCCCAAAAAATGTTACTTCTCCTCCCTTTTCCAACAGCTAGATTAGAATTCCTGGGCCCTATTCTGCCTCAGTCAGTTATTCTTGGCCATGAAATACTGGACAACCTCTTCACCCTCTGTCCAAAAGCCTGGCTTGCCAAAATCAGGATAAAGAACAGAGATTAACAAAATGATGTTTATGCAACTTTTAGGGGACTGCTGGGATGGGGACAGAAAGAGTTTTCTTTTTTCCTAAGCAAAAAAAAAAAAATTTACAAGTACATCATATTACTATTCCATTAAAACTCACCTCTCCCCAGATAAACTAATTATGGCCACAGATAATCAAATCTGAAAACTTTTTAATCCAAAGAAATGATTCTCTCCTCTTAAACAACTGCATTACACAAACCAGAAACAGATTATTCTGGAATTAAATAAATTAAATACAACTCAGTCTTTGTTTGCCCAAACCAACATTTATGGGAAATAAAGCAAGATCGACAACCTATTAGTTTATGAACAGTAACAAAACAAAATCCTACCATGAACAGAAATACAATCGGCCTGATTAGAGAGCACAAGCAACAAAGGCTTACAAAAGAGCCCACTGCACACAAGAATGTGATTCATTCAGGTTCTTTTTAGACCTGCCTAGAAGATCAGTGGCAAGTGGGATGCCACCTCTCCTGTGACCTTGGGCATTGCCAGAGGCCTCCAAGAGTCTTGATGTTGCCTGTTTCAGAAGAGGAAAGGTTGGAGCTGATTCAGATGAATTTCCAGTAAAGCCCTCTAGCTTGCCCCATAGGCCAGACAAAGGTTTTGCTCACCAACCCCCAAAGAAAATCCCTTAATGATCTGTCCATCATTCCTCATGCTCCAGCCATCCACTGTCCAGGGCTCAGATTGCTCTAGAAAGTCACCAAAGCCACTGATCCTGGCCAAGTCAGGATGTCAGAGGTCAATTGGGCCTTTCCTAACTCTGGGCAATGCTTAGTTCTAACCTTGTGAACGTCTAAGCACCTTCCTCACAGGGGTGTTACTTAACCTCTCCATTCCCCAAGCACTCAATCAAACACTTCTCTTTCATCATACAAGGTGAAGCCCCACCCTTGGTGTGGCTCAGAAAACTGAAGACATCTAATGGAAGCTTCCTTAATTTCCCTTTATATCTCTCCCACTTTTCCTTATTTTCTTCAAGCCTCTGCTTCTAATTTCCAAGGCTTATCATACTCACAAGGCCAAGACTTTCCATCTGCCACGTAAACAACTTTGCCTCATCAGTGATCTCCTCTCTGGGATTTCAAATCTATCAACACTGGTTCGTTGCCCCTCTGCTTTCCAGCATACACGAAAGCTCTCTCTACTCAGCTTCAATGACCCTGCCTCTGGGCAATCTTTCCATCAGAGGCCTCCTTTGTGCTCTCACAGACCTATATTCCTGTTTGGGGGTCCTCCTACACCATGAGTCCATGCAGACAAGCCTCTATCAAGTCCCACCATGGTATCTCCTGAATCAAGCATTATAGGAGTTCAACAAATGTGCAAAATATGAAATAAACAAGATTTTTATATGGCTGGCTCTAAAATTACCATTTTGGTTCTCTTTTTCCACTATTCTCAAACCCAGTAGTTTATATCATCGTCTTCATTTAATCATCCATTCACAGCACAGACCCTGACTGAACTCAAACTATTCACTCAGAGCTTAAACTTACTTTCACATCTTTAGATCTACTTGCCTTGTCAATTCTCCCCTTTATCTCCCCTCCCTCCCATTGCTCCCGTAAGCTTCCCACCACCACCATCCCATTATTCCCCTACAGATTCCTGCCTCTCCAACCAGATAGATACACTCTCGCTTTTACATCTCTATTCATGTCATCCCCCTTCCACTCATGTTTCCTGCCTGTCCTCTTCTCTACCTAGTCAAATATTATCTCCTCTTAAGTTACTGGTTAGTTCATACCTCCAGTGATGTGCCAGAAATAAAAATGGACCAGGTTCTAGAAAAGCGCCTCTCATTCCAGCTCTAGGCCAGCCCTTGAGAGCTATTCCCAGGCCTGGCTAGATCCAACCTTGGATATAGCTTGGGCAGTCTTAGCCAGCAGGGTGAGGCCGATATTAGAGGAAGAAGGGAAGTCAGGGCTACACAGATTGTCGGAACTAAAGCCAAGCCCTGGGCATGAGGACTGGAACTGGTTTTGGCAGCTAGTTTTCCATTATCCCTACTCCAGTCTTAAGTTTTTTATTTCAGTCAGTTTGAGTATCTGATCTTTGAGAGCTAAGACTATGCCACTCTGCTCTGCTAAACGTTCTTTATTAAACTTCAGAGAGAACAGGTGGATGGGGGAAGCAAAGGAAGAAGATGATAGGGGCCCAGGGTGAGCATTAAGCATACAAATGCTTATTAGAAAGAGGACGGCCAACAGCTGCTCTCCATTACCACCCAAGTCCACAGATTGCAAACTGGACCCTGGCCTGCCACATCCATGTAATGAAGACCAAAGCCCAGGCAGAGATGCTCAGGTGCCAGCACAGAGCTAAGCCAGCTAGTCTCAAAGTGGCCTCAGCCTTGGCAATGGCTGCCATGGAGGTCACAGCCTTCCTGTCCTGGCCTCCACCTGTTCCCCTAGAGGGGCTGTGGGATTTGGCTGCTATGGGACAGTGGTCAGCCATCCTGGGAGAACTCTACATATGGGAAAGGAGGTCTCTCTGAAATGAAGAGATCTAAACTGTCCTCATGGAACCCTCTGGTACCTTCATGCCTTCCATCCTTTTGTCCCCCAGTAAAGGATAATTTGGAGCCTCAGAAATTGCTCCTACAGGCCTCAAGAGGCCTGGCATCCTGCCATACCCCAGGAATTCCCCCTGACTAACTCATATTACCAAGGAGCAAAGGAGATGCTCAGAGTGGAGAATGCTGAACAAAGGCTGGGAAGGTGGCAATAATGAGGAAAATGGGCCAAAAGTATAAGAGAAGAGGAACAAATGAAGTTCTTGGGAAATCCCCAGGGGACCTGAAAGGCTTCAAAGTTGGGGAAGAAAGCATTGTGCAGAAAGAGGTAGCACCAAAGATAATTCCTGTTGAACACTTAATTCTAAAAAATTGCTGGAGATAGCAACTTGTGTTCAAGAGAGGAGAAAGATGACCCCACAGCACACAAAAACCATGCTGTTACCTCTGCCCAGCTCCTGCTCCACATTTCCACCACTGCACTTGAGCCAGGGTGAAAGATCATGCAACAGAGACCCCATCCTGTACCTTCCCTCAGGCCATTACCTCCTGGTGGCAGCCAAGAAGTCCCACTGAACCACTCTGATGAGCTACAGGAGCTTAGGTATGAACACCCACTGCTCATGGGCCTGCACAGGAGAGGGGTGGAGGGGGTGCACCTGTGAGTGAAGGAAGGGACAGAAGCAAGTCATACTCTTGTGAACCATCCTGGGGAATGAGATGACTCCTAATGAAGATCCCTCCACACTAGGGGTGAAAGGGAAGGTCACCTAACTCCCACCCACAGAGCTGGGAGGTGGCAGAAAGCACTGGAAGCTTGACCCCTTAGTACAACTCAATAGCAGCCTGTGGTATAATAAAAAGTATATCTGATCTTTGTCCCTGATTCCTGGCACAGAGTTCCTAAAACCCCTGGAACTTCCAGACTAATTATCTTTTTTATTTTTTTAAGATTTTACTTTAAGCCCTGGCTGGCGTAGCTCAGTGGATTGAGTGCACACTGCGAACCAAAGTGTCGCAGGTTCGATTCCCAGTCAGGGTACATGCCTGGGTTGCAGGCCATGACCCCCAGCAACTGCACATTGATGTTTCTCTCTCTCTCTCTCTCTCTTTCTTCCTCCCTTCCCTCTCTAAAAGTAAATAAATGAAATCTTTAAAAAATATATTTTATTTTATTTTTTAG
Organism: Phyllostomus hastatus; assembly: GCF_019186645.2. Taxonomy (NCBI): domain Eukaryota; kingdom Metazoa; phylum Chordata; class Mammalia; order Chiroptera; family Phyllostomidae; genus Phyllostomus; species Phyllostomus hastatus. The sequence continues at coordinate 28,724,742 of NW_025333611.1, read as the reverse complement.
AGGAAAAGGGAGGGAGAGAGAGAGGGAGAGAAACATCAATGTGCAAGAGAAACTTCAATCTGTTTCCTCTTGCATATGCCCCAAATGGGGACCTAGCTCACAACCTAGGTATGTGCCCTGACCAGGAATCAAACCAAGGCCCTCTTGGTTTACAGGACGATTCCCAAGCCACTGAGCTACACCAGTCAGTGCTAGTTATCTTTTCTTATTCCCAAGTTTATGCCAGTGGGATGACTCTTGGTAAGGGGCCATTAGATAATTTTAGGATGGCAGAAATACCAAGCTATGATTAGAAGGTTGGATATTTTAGCCCTACCCCTCTACCTGCAGGGGCGCAGAGGCTGGAGATTTAAGTTCTATCACTGATGGCCAATAGTTTAATCAATCATGCCTATGTAATTAAACTTCCATAAAAGCCTCTCAACAACAAGGTTCAGAGAGCTTCCAGGCTGGTGAACACACAGAAGTGCTGGGAGGGTGGTGTGCCCAGAGAGGGTGTGGAAGCTATAAACATCTCTTCCCATACCTTATCCTATGCATCTCTTCCATTTAGCTGTTCCTGAGTTGTACGCTTTACAATAAACCAATAAATGTAAGGAAAGTGTTTTCCTGAGTTCTGCAAACTGTTCTAGCAAATTATTGAACCTGAGAAGGGGGTCATGGGAAACCCCAACTTATAGCTGGTCAGTCAAAAAGGACAAGTGGCCTGGAGCTTGCAATGCATCTGTAGTAGAGGCAGAAGCACTAAGCCATTAAACTGTGGGCTCTGACACTAAGTCCAGGTATATAGTATCAGAATTAAAATGAATTGTTGGACACCCAGTTTGTGCTGGAGGACTGGAAGAATCACACAGCCCCATCCAAGCTGCAATGGGCCAAAGGCATAACAGACAAGTGTTCCTTCAGACAGATGTCCAGGGCCTGCAGGAAATCATACTCCTCTCTTAAATACTTGAAACAGAGTAGTTGGTCTACTATAAATGAGGTTTTTAAAATTCAATTCCCTCCCATTGCTCATGCAGATCTGAAATGATCTGACCAGATGGCTGGTGCTCTATAATTCTTGGATTGCTCTCATCAGTTGATGATTTGGATTTTCTTTTTTTTTTTAACCCCCTCACATGAACATGTTCCTACAAAGACTTCCTGCATGCTCCATCAAATGGGCTCTTTGTGCTAATGTTAATTTTTCAGAGGTTCTCACAGCCTCCTGGAAATCAGCTCAGGTCAATAAGGAACCCCAAGGCTGCACCTTCCTGAGCCCTCACAAGGCCAACATGCAGCACTACGTAATGGGTAGGGGGCAAGGGAGCCCTTTGCCTAGGCTGCCTTGTTGCTTCCACTGCTCCTTCAGATCCCAAAGAGAAGAGAGACAGCAAAGGTATATTTTTTCATATGACAACTACAGTCACTTATTGAATATTTCCTGTGTGCCAGGCCCTGTGTGAAACATTTAACATATGTTAATCTTGTTTTAGCCTCATGTCATCTTTGTGCAGTAGATATTTTTATCCCTATTTTCAGATGAGGAAACTAAGATTTAAAGATTCTCATCAACCTGACCAAGACCATACAGATTCAGCATTATAAAATTTAACCCACTACTCCACCAAGATCTCAGAGATAGAGAGAGAAGGCCCTTGCCTCCCCACACCCCTCCCTTGAGCCCTTACTGAGCACAAAACACTTCCACCAGAACATCCAAAAGGTACTTTGGGGCCTTTTTCTGTCTCTGTAGCCTCTGTGAGACTATGCACTACTGGAAGGCAGGGGTCGTGGCCTATTTACTACTGAAAGAAACAGTACGGCACAGTGACTAAGAGCTCAAGCTTAGGGCCACACAAAACTAGGATTGAATTCTGACTCTACCACTTATTGGTCATTTGGCTAAGTCAGTTTTCCTCTCTGAGATTCAGTTTTGTCTATAAAAATTAGGGTAGTTATAGCACCTGCCCTCAAATAATGCCTGGCACAGTTGATGCTCAGTAAATGTGATCTATTATCTGTATCTCCTACCAGTAGATTGTCTGGCACAAAACACGATCTCAGAAAATGCCCAAGGGGCACAAGCCCCACTATATATGGCTGTGACCAGCTTTCATGATAACAAGTGTACAGGCACAAAGCCCCGAGTTTCAGGGGTCCTCAGCCCCAGGACAAATTCCTGAGTTCCCTATCCAGACCCACAGGACCGCCAGCAAACAGCTTTCCTCTGCTTGCTTTGTGAACAGCTGATGCTGAATCCACACTCAAATGCTTACTGTGCTTCCATAAGGTGAGACAGATCCCAAAATAAACCAGAAGACAGAGAGAGCAAGACAAGAAAATCACTTCCAGGAACAAACGGCTCACAGTGAGGATGCTGACAGTGATAACAGAGGCAGGCATTCTTCAGGAGAGTGACCTACAGGGCTGAGTGGCTGGAGACCAATTCCCACCTGGCCTGCTGGAAAGACCCATGAAGTCATGGATTGGTCCCTGGTATCCCAACACATGAGTGAAAATCTGCCTTCAAGTGAACCCAGACCATATACACTAGTATCTCCTCCTTGGAGGCTTGAGGACAACAGAGCTGAAGTCCTCCCTTCAGAGGCCTGGTGGGAACAGAAGGTACTGAACTAAGGTCAACATAAACTAGCCACTTTGCCATTTTCTTAAAGGTCCCCAAAAGATACTCCACCATCTTCCTGTGCCATGTCCATGACTCTGGCAGGAAATGTTCTGCTAACCCCTGCTGTATCTCCCCAAAAATCTCTGAGGAGGGAGAGAGGGAAAGCATTTCATGACAATGGAAGTCTCTCCTTCTCAACATCTAAGGACAGAAAGGACAGGAAGGCTACATAATCATACACTCTCACTGGCATCTAATTCCACAATCGACTTGAGGCAGTGGCACAAAACACGGAGAAATGGAGACATGGAGAAATTAACATTTAAAAATTCAAACTGCTACGAACAGAGTGATGTCTTCACATCAAGAACCCTCACAACAGCCTCTGCAACAGGTAGGGCAGGACACTTCCCCCATATCACCAATGGGGAAACTGAAGGGCAAAAGGATTCAGTGACTTGCCCAAGATCCCCTAAGTAGCAAAGCTAGGATTTGAACCCAGAACCAGCTGAATCTAAAGTCAATCCTCTTAACCACAAAATTATATTACCCACCCCCCCTTTTATCTATCCATCAAACAAGTTCCCAGGTCTAGGTACATTCCTTTAATTTTTAAGTAGCTGTGTTGGAAGCTCCCAAACAGCATTCAGAATGTGGTGAATTAAATATTATACCCTGACTGAAGACAAGTGCCAGCTATCCACACAGATCATTCATTGTGAGGTCAATTTCCTACTGAAAGACATAAATATAAAAACTTCTCAATATACACACATAACACCTCAATCCTACACCAGGGCCTAAGAGAATCTTGTCTTTCTCCACTGGTCGCATTCCCAAGTACCAGAGTCAGAATAACTCTCTTAAAATGGGACAGGCACAACTGAAAGCAGAGGTGCTTTGCCCCTAAGCTGTGGGACCTGAGTGTCTGTGTTCTGTTTGAACACAATACACCAGCCTTCAGGACAGCTTCTAGGGAATATGGGGCAGAAGAATTTACAAGGGGCTCTTGAGAAACTAGAAGACAGAGGAAGATGTCAATGGGGCATCAAGTTAAATGTAAAAATCAATGCTCCACTCGAATTCTCTAGGAAACACTCAGAGCTTTCAGCCTGCCCACGTCACACATGCTCTGGTTCTCTCCCCCTAAGGCTACACAGGGGGCTCTTTGTTAGCCATTAACAGCAGCTCCACTGGCCAGAAGGCTGGGTAAGGGCCCTGGGTCAGAACTTTCAGGTTTGTTCTGCAATGTGGACCAGAGCCTTGAAGCGTACCACAAAAACTAAGAGGGTAGGAGTGGGATCCACGGGACATTGATCTCTACCTACTCCAGGCACTTGCCTGGTTTCAAGTTTACAAGCACTTTCAACCACATAAAAACAATAGATACAGCCCACGTCTTCTATTCCCACCCCTGAGAACTCCTCTAGTTTTAGTCTGCAAGGACCAGGGTCCTCAGTTCTCCAGGAAGCTAGGGGAGGGCAGACAGAAGTTAGATCTGCAGAACCCAGTACTCCTCTTCCTAAAACCTCCCTCTACCTAACACCATTAGTTCTTACTTGGCTTCCTTGGTGCTTCATCACTCTTCTGTGGCAGCAACTACTCCTGTGCAAGCCCAACAGGAGTAATATGACTACCAGAAAGTTGGCTGGCACAGCAGATGCTGTCCCTGCCTGCAGAGCAGCAATGGAGGCAGGGAGGATATGGTAATAAATATTGGCAAGAAGCTGATGAAACCACACTGTGGCAGCTGCCAGGGCTTGCCATTCACCTTGCCACAGTGCAGAATACAAACAGCCTACTCCTCAGAACAGGCTCAAGTATCATAGTCAGACAAGGACAACTGGGACTAGAAGAACAAGGGGGAAGAAGATAGGTCCAGGCTCTAAGGTCAGTGACATAGGACAAGTTAGGTGAATGACATAGGTCAAGTTACATAACCTCTCTAAGTCTCAATGTTTTCCTAGGAAAATAAAGATAATAATAGGTCCTATTATGTGAAGATTGAACAAGATTATGCATGTGAAGTACCTAACGCAGTACCTGAATATGATAAACACTCCACAATTTCTGGCTACTTTCATTATTATTTTAAGCTCTGGGCCTGGGTTCACAAGAAGGTTAGGAAAGTCATTCCTTCTAAGGATGCCCCATTTAAAAACCAGGTCAGGATCATGGCACAGGTTCCTTTAGCAAAAGAACACTCCTGCCCCACACCAGTGCTCAGGACTCTCCTGTGAACAATATTTCAGCAGCACTGAGCCGAGCAGAAGAGCCCAAAATAGCATTTGCAGAGCGAGGCACATGTCACTGCCTCTCCTGTGCTTCAGAAGTGCAGGGAAAGAAAGTTTTCAATCACTTGCTCAGAAAGCTTGGCCACCCACTTACTTGCCTTCCTTCGAGGGCACTGAAACCTCTGTTCTGCTGGAAAATGAAGGTCCCTAAGCCCTGCAGCAGCAGCCACCACTCTGATGAAGCACACCATTTCCCTCCAGCTGGTCAAAGAGTGGCTGCTCCTTTAAAGGAGCCTTTCGGGGACAAAGGATATATGCAATTTGAATTCAGAATGTGTTTCATGGGGACAGGGCTAGGGTTGGTACCTGGCCGAAGGGCCTGCCATTCATGGCTGGGGTGAAACACCTCCAGGTCATCGGAGTCTAGCTCCTCCTCTGCTGTAGTTTCCTTTCTCTCTGTTTCTTTGGTGGTGCTCTTCTCTGGGTTGGTCAGCGCAAACTCCTTCAGAGAAAAAGAAAAGCAAAAAAAAGCAACACAGAGCATGACTGACCACGGCTAAGCACGAGGCAACAGAAAGAAAATGGCCTGGGGTGGTACTCTCTCCCCTCGATGCTCCTCCTCCCCTCTCCAGCCATGTTTGGACCTTTCATGAGGTTAGCCCAGAACCAGTATGAGTGAGGCAATATGGTTAAATGAACATAGCACGTGCTGTGTGTATACAGCACGTCTGTACATGCATAAGGAAAAAGTCTACAGGTTTCATAATATCTTCAGGGGGTTAAGGGAACATAGTGGGAACAGGGATTAGCAAAAAGAAACAGTAAGAGACTTTCACGTTTTACTTGGTATGCTGCTATACACTGTTTGATGTTTAAAATACATACCTATTATTCTTACAGTTTAAATATATATATTTATAAAAGAAAACACACACACATGGACAGGAGATAAGGCCTCAGATGGCCACCCCAGATGTACAAAGGCTAGCAGCTGAGACCCAATTGATTCCCAAGCAGCCCAGCAGTGCACAGTAAGTACCTGGCAATTCCCCAGGATGCCTACGGTGCATAAATGATCACCTGGGACACCCCAACCCATGTGTAAGGGGTGCAAGGTGGGAAGCTGAGAGTCCCGCTGGGTTGAGAAAGGAAGAAGCCCAGGTTGGAAACCTCTTCCTAACACCTGTTTCCTTCTACCCTATGGAGAGCATGGAGGATTAATGAGATGGTGTCAATGGGGCACTTTAAGCTCAGGAGACAGAGACGCAAGATAAATACAAAGTGTTATTCATTTTCCTCCTTCCCAGCCCTTCTGTCCCATTTTTAAACCTGTTCTTACATAAAAACAGTAAGGCCTCAGGAAATTGGAACCAGCGGGTTCCAGAGCTTTGGAAAATTACATTTGGGAGGACAAGGAGGAACCCACACCAACACATGGGGATTTATTTTGGCCCTCCCACCTCCCCCACAATCACTTTTCCTCCACATCCCAATTCTCCCACAAACAATAGTAAGTATATATTTCATAGATTCCTCCCATGAGCCCAAACCTGTGCTAGGTACGTTATATATACCTCATTTTGGTTACCAACAATTCGAACCCTGCATGGGAGGTAACACTGCATCTCTTTCAAGCAGTGCCCCAGCTCCAGATGTGTCCCCACCTGCCTGAGTCCCTCAGGTCTGACCTTAAATTAACTGTCAGAGGAAAGGTTAAGATATTAAGGTGTTAGTGATAACAATGTAAAGCTCTTACAAGGATTTACATTTTAACAAGAAATGAAGACATGAAATTCAGATGGCAGGATTTCAGATCTTATTAAGAACCGGTAAGGAAACTATCTTGGGCAAAAAGAGGTCCTGAAATCATGTCATAAGTAATGAGAGGCAATGACTACATCATAATAGTTAAGAACTCAAGCTCCGTATCAGATAATGTAAAGTTCAAATCCCAGTTTCTTGTGACTCCAGGAAAGTTCATTAATTTTCTAAGTATCAGTTTCCACATTTGTGAAGTGGAGACAATAACATCTAGCTCGTAAATCAGATAGAGCACTAGCCCTGCATACAGGGTAGCTGTTACTCAGACGGTCCAGACTGGACAAGGCTGCGCCATGATATCCAACAGAGACACACAATATGGCATCACTTAGGCAGGTCAGGTTTGGGTTGTGTTCACCTGGGCAGCCAGGCCCCACAAATCCTTCCTCCTCCTTCTCCCTGAGGTTTGCGCAAATCTGAGCTCAAAAGAACACTAGGGACAGAAGAGAAAATGTGCTCGTGAGACTAAAGAGCAGACGCACTGACAGGAGGCACCCTACATGCTCTGAGGGCAGGAACATCAAACTTCCAACAGCCGAGTTCCTGAGGACAGGCTCTGTGTCATCTTTGCCCCTGTATTCCCCTAGCACAAGGCTTAATTTGTAGTCACCAAACAAAAGAAGGAAGGAACACCACCACCCACAAAATACAGTATGTCTTTTGGATGCCTTGGACTGAGGCCAAGTCCAAATGAGCTGAGTCTGCTGGAAGCCAGGTACCAGCCACACATTCCAGAACAAAGACCACCTTGTCCATTAAGTACCTGGAGCCTTTTATGCCAGAGCCTAGCCATGCTGGTCAGCCTCTACCTGAAGTACCATACACTAGACCGTGGGAGTAGGAGAATATTAATAAAATTTACCTCAGATATATGTGGGTCAAAAGCAGGGATGGATACTCATTTACATCCATCCCTTGTTGCAGGCATAAAGCAACAGGGAATGGTGGAACTGTAAAAACTGAAGCCCTCCTGCCTTGACTAAGGAATGCAGCTGCTACTCAGCTGGTCCACCACAGCCATGAATGCATTCAACTTGAAAACAGAAAACCAGATTTGTATGTGAAATTTTCTTATTTTTAGAACACCAAGAGGACCAAACTACACATCTATAAGCTTTAAATTACAACTTTTGCCTTAGTGTATCTATTAACCAGGCAATTCCTGGCAGTTGTGGCTGTGAACAAGCAACCAAATTCTCATCATCAAGAAAAGCAGATGGGAGGAGGTAGAAGAGGATATAGCAGGGATAAATGGTAACGGAAAAAAAAAACAATAAAAACTACCTATAGCCCTGGCTGGTGTGGCTCAGTGGATTGAGTGCCGGCCTGTGGACCAAAGGGTCACCAGTTCAATTCCTGGTCAGGGCACATGCCTGGGTTGCAGGCTGGGTCCCCAGCTGGGAGCATGCAAGAGGCAACCAGTCAATGTATCTTGTTTCTCTCCCTTTCTTTCTCCCTTTTCTTCCCCTCTATCGAAAAAATAAATTAATATATTTTTTAAAAAACTAAGAGAGAGAAGCAGAAAAAGGCAAGAAGAATGGTGATGATGAGAACATCGCAGAAAGTCCTTCAAAATCTAGGCAGGTCTAGTGTTTGTTTTAATGAGCAAGAGCTGGGAAATCCTCTCTTTCTAGATTTCTTTAGTAAGGTTATCAGAGTAGGTTCAAGAAGGATTAGAAGGAGAATAATGAACCACTGAGTCACATACTTTAAGCCTTATGAAGGCCAAACACTTTTGCAACAATCCTGCCACTGCTCAAAATGTTTTTTGGCTCCCTTTTACTTTCACTTTTGAACCAGGTGTTAAACCATAACCACACATACCACACACACACAATCTGTCATTATTTTACAGTGTACCTCAGTTTTTAGTGGAGGTTATACAAAACTGCTGCTCCCCTTCCTGATCAGCTCACCCTGTTCACCAAATCTGGCTCAGAGTAACTTTGGACTCACTGAAGATGATTCAGTCATATGAACATACCAAAAGTTAGACAGTCATTCAAAAGAGGAATTCTACAAAAGGTCTTCAGAAAAAGCAACATCAAAGGGATGAGGTTGTTAGGATGACAGTAGCTACCATTTACTGAGCCGTTCTTACCATATGCCTGTCACTGGGGTGACGTGTCTTCCATGTCTCACAACTCAGCCAAGTTTCATCTGTGAAGCACATACTTTTATAACCATTTTCCAGGTGAGGATGGATACTAGGCCTATGCAAAATCACAATGGTGGCAGAGCAGAGATTTAAGTCTAGACCTGCCTGACTCCAAAGCCCATGCATGATTTCTGACTAACTTCTGTGTTTTTGTTCTTAGTCATGTGTCCTAATGGTTGTGTCCTGGATACTGAGGAAATAAAGTGGGGGCAATGAGATTACCTTAGCACATCTATTAGCACAGGCCCCTTCCCAAGGGAAGGCTTTCATGGATCAAGTGAGGGACTACAGTCCCAGAGAAAGTAAGACTAGGCCCTCTGCCTGGGCAGTGTCCTGAACAGGAAAGAAAGACCAAGAGGTTAGAGAAGCCAGACAGCCCTTGGTCAGCTCTGAAGTAAATACTGTACTCTGGTGCCCTCTCACCTGGCTTCTCAGAGCTCCCTTCCATGCTGAATCCTTAGCTCCCTCTTCTCCCTGCCACCATCACTCCAAATACCAATTTCCTCTCAACTGACTGGCAAGAAATCCCAGCTAAGGTGTTAGCTGACAACAGCTTACCATGTCACACTTCCTTGCACTTGTATCTGAATAAGAGATTCTTAAAGATCAAAAACGTCAAGATCCAAGAGAATGAATGAATCTCTAATGGTATGTTGGTAGATGCTGTGACAGAAACAGACTGCCGGAGCAACATTCTGGGACAGAAGCATGTCTGACAGAGCCCTAAATTAAACCCCAGAAGCAGCCAATCTCTTACTAAAAATAACAGCTCACATTTATTGACCATTCATTCACCTTATTGTGCCAGTTCCAGTGCTAGGTGCTTTATATATATATATATAGTCACATTTGATCTATACTAAAATCTTAAGAGGCAAGCACCAACCCTGTTATACAGATGAGGCAACAAAGCTTAGAAATGGTCAAAGTGCCAAAATAGGTGGCAAAAAGAGTTTACCAAAGGTCTGTGCTCCTTCCACCGGGTTTCACTACCTCCTTCATTACTCACCACCTTTTTGAAGGCCAGTATACCACACAACCATATCACTTCAGCATCCACACTGCTCGTATGATGTAGCACCCAGGGAAGTGCCACAGCAAGAGCCAGAAGAAAGGCTAGCTCCAGATCATACCTGATATGCATGGTTAACCTTTCCTGGGTGGCCATTAATCTTCACAAATGCCTGCAGGGAGGACAATTCCATGTCTCCAGAAGCACTTGCCGGGACTTCAGGCTCTGAGGAAAGGATCATGACCATATCACCTTACCCACTGGCCATTTTCACTGTTGTGAAGGTGGCTGGCTACATCATTTGGAGTTTAAATGCCATCAGGGCAGCAATTTTTATGGTATGAGAGAAAAGATGCTTCAACTCCTACTTGTGCTTAGCACATGATGAAAGATTATGACAAATGGGTTACAGCTTAGGAACCGACATAAGGATAAAAGCAGCTTCTGTTGATGAAAGTCAGTATTAACATTTTTCTGAGACTAGACTCAATAGAACTAATATAAATGGGCCAGAATAATTATGGCTCTGAAAGCTCATCTTTTTGGTTAGACTATTATCCAGAAGGGACTTACTTACACACAGTCCATAAGTAAATTCATCAGCATGCTTTTGTTAATTGTGCATCTGCTGAAGCTCACGATGGGGAGCACTCAGGTCCTCATGAGCTGCAGGTTGGCGGTGAGGAGGGGGAAACAGCCCTGATCCCCTGTGATGCGTGGGTGCTTTTCTGGGTCAGGCTATGCCAAAGGCAGCCTCAACACTCATGCTATGGCCAGTCCCACCCTCAGGAGTCAATGGGATCTCATTCTCATTTTTCTTGAAGAAGAGGACAAAAAAAACCCAGTACCAACAAAATTCTAGAGAACATTAAAAGTTCAAAAGGATTCATAACTCCCAACTGTATATCCTCTCCTGCTCCACAGAGTGAGGAAATGCAGACAGAAAACAAATGACTTCAGAGACAAAGTGGAAGTTTGCCATGAGAGAAGAGGTGAACCTCATCTGAGCTTGTCATTAAATTCATCACAATTGTTATTTACACTTCAAGGCTCTCCTGCTCCAAAGCCTCCAGCACTTTACTCAACATTTAGTGGGAGTCCCCAGGGTTGGGGAAGGTGGCCAGGGGAGGGTAAAGCTGTCAGAACTGACAGTCAAGGCTTTCCAAGGGAGTGGAAAGAGAGGACATTAGGACCTGGTCAAGGGCAGGGTGTTTCTGATGCAGGCCAGGAGAAACCGGGCCGGGGCCTAAGCATGCTGCAGCCAGGCCAAGCTCAGGACCTTCTCAGGGAGAAGCTTGGCCTTCTCTCCTGTCTGTGCCAATGACAGAAACCCTAAACCATGAAGCCTATGTTAATAAAGAGAGGCCTGGAAGGGAAAAAAGGACAGAAGAAAAGAGGATACAGAGATACAGACAGACTTGAGAAAGCACACGGAAGATAGGAGCAGAGGAAGGAAACGTCTTACTTCATGCTTACCACATAGGCACCAGCTCTTGGGGGAAGTCCTGACCTTCCAGCTCTGCCAAAAACTGGCTGTATGAATTTGGCCAAGATACTTAAAATCTCTTAGCCTTAGTCTGTCTCTTCCTCTTCAAAATGAAGATAATTATAGTTGTCTACTTTATAGTATTGTTGGGGGGATTAAGTGAGAAGAGATATAAAGCACCTAATAACAATGTCTAATACATGGTAAGTTTCATATTATTATTAAAATTATTATCATTATCATCATCATACTTTCCCCAAAGAGAAACTGTACCATGAGCTTTAAACAGAGTCCAGAGGACTCAGAGATAGAGGGGACAAAATACGCAGACTTCGTGACACAGTGCTGGCCACACTCCTGTAAGAAAAATAAAAGCTCACCCCATTCCCACAGCAGCCTGGTGGCATAAAGGCTTTTTTGAACCCAAGAGGGATCCCTCTTGTGATAAGATACTTACTGGGTTCTGATGACTGAAGCAGAAGGTGAAGCAAAAGGCTATCAGTAGCCCAAGCAGCATGCCCAGAGGAGCCATTCTAGATAGGACCAGGCCCTGGGGAAGCATAGGGAGACCTGCTGAATACAAACACAGAAAACAGAAGTTCAACAGGAAGCTCAGTGCCTGATCACCCAGCATCGTGATTCCATGATGTCACCTGTTCAATGAATGTCAGACATTCCCACATAGAGGTACTATAGGTCTTCTGCCACAGGGGTAAATCAATGTGAATGAAGACTCCATCTTCCACAAGGAGTCCAGCCACCCAAAGGGAGACATGACTTTATTGGAACTGAGCCAGTCCTTGTCTCTTTCTTCCTCATTATCAACTTGATAACAGATTGTACAGGGTGGTATTGGCTATAGTAAGAAGAAAAGGAAACTAACCAATTGATTTGTGCATGGACAGACATGGGCCCAAATCTGCATAAGCCTTTATAACCATTCTAAACCATATCTGCAGTTAGACCTGAAGAGAGATGCTATCAGCATCCCCTAAACCAGCAAAATTCAGTATTCTCAAGCCACAAAGCCTTTCACATCACTTTTAAAACAGCCAAACAACTCAAAGTGCAGGCCCTAGTAGCTGTTAAAATTAAAATGACACAAAGATGAAAGGATATCCTATGTTTGTGGACTGGAGAGTTAATATTTTTAAGATGACAATACTACCAAAGCAATATGCAGATTCAATGCAATCCCAATTATGTTTTTTACCAACATGGAGAAAACTACCCTAAAATACATTTGGAATTTCAAGGGAACCAGAGCAGAAAAAAGCCAAGTTGGAAGACTCATACTTCCTGACTTCAAAAACTTACTACAAAGCTACAGTAATGAAAATAGTGTGGTACTGCCATAAGGATAGACATATAAACCAATGGAATAGAATTCAGAGCCCACAAATAATCACATATGTGGTCAATTATTTTCAGTAAGAGTGTCAAGAATATCCACTACAGAAATGACAGACTCTTCAACAAACCATCCTGGGACAATTAGATACCTACATGCAAAGGAATGAAGTAGACCCTTACCTTGCACCATATACAAACATGTAACTCAAAATGAATCAAAGACCTAGATTTAAAGCCAAAACTCTTAGAAGAAAGCATAGGGAAAATCTTAATAACTTTACATTTGACAATAGTTCCTTATATATAACACCAAAAACACAGGTAATAGAAGAAAAAAATAGATAAATTGAATGCCACCAAAATTAAAATGTGTGTGTAAAAGGACAATATCAAGAGAATGAACTTCTGGTCAAGATGGAGGCATAAGTAAACACAGGTTGCCTCCTTGCACAACCACAGCAAAAATTACAACTAAACTACAAAACAATTATCACCCAGAATCATCAGAAAATTGAGTTGTATGAAAATCCAACAACCAAAGAATTAAAGAAATCACATTCATTCAGACAGGTTGGAGGGGCAGAGACACACAGATACACAGAATGGGTAGTCCCACACCCACATGTGGTAGATAAAAATCTGGAGGGATACCTCAGGAGCAAGGGATCCCAGCCCCACACCAGATCACCCAGCCCAGGGTTCCAGTGCCAGGAAGATAAGTCCGCATAACTTCTGGGTGTAAAAACCATGGTGATTGGGGTAGTGGAAGAAACTGGGATTCTCAGATGTCTCCTCTTAAAGGGCCAGCAATGAACTTAGGACTTACACAGACTCACTCCCTGTGGTCTCCAGCACTGGGGCAGCAGCTGGATAGGCACCAGTGGCATACGGGGAGAAAATGAAGTGTCTGGCATCAGGGTGAGTGCCAGAGGATAGCTTCCTCCCAGACAAAACTCCAGAGGCCAGGCATCAACACTGTCCCTGTTCTGAGCATTCCCCCACATAGAGCAGCAGTGTATCAGAGACTCCATCAACTGGGTTTACATGGATTGCCCCGCCCTAGTGATTACCAAAGGCTCCGCCCCATCCAACTTACTGGTGAGCTTTCCTACAATAGGCCAGACTAAGACAGGGAGTCAAAACAGCTCTACATAATAAAAACAAACACAGGGAGGCTGACAAAATGAAGAGACAAAGAAATATGACCCACCTGAAAGAACAGAACAAAACTCCAGAAAAAGAACTAAACAAAATGGAGATAAGCAATCTATCAGATGTAGAATTCAAAACACTGGTTATTAGGATGTTCAAGAATCTCATTGGGTATTTCAACAGCATAAAAAAAGACCGAGGCAGAAATGAAGGTTACACTAAAAAATAAAAATTTACAGGGAACCAACAGTGGAATGCATGAAGCAAAGAATCAGATCAATGATTTGGAACATAAGCAAGAAAAAAAGCATTCAATCAGAACAGCGAGAAGAAAAAAGAATACAAAAAAACAAAGATAGGTTAAGGAGCCTCTGGGACAACTTCAAACATACCAACATTCAAATCATAGGGGTGCCAGAAGGAGAGAAGAGCAAGAAATTGAAAACTTATTTGAAAAAATAATAAAAGAAAACTTCCATAATTTGGTAAAGGAAATAGACCTACATGTCCAGGAAGCTCAGAGAGTTCCAAACAAGATGGGTGCAAACAGGACACAGCATAATTAAAATGCCAAATGTTAAAGATAAAGAGAAAATCTTAAACGCAGCAAGAGAAAACATAGTTACCTACCAAGGAGTTCCCATAGACTGTCAGCTGGTTTCTCAAAAGAAACTTTGTAGGCTACATGGGACTGGCAAGAGTATTCAAAGTGATGAAAAGTAAGGACCTATAACCTAGATTACTCTACCCAGCAAAGCTATCATTTAGAATCCAAAGACAGATAAAGTGCTTCCCAGAGAAGGTAAAGCTAAAGGAGTTCATCATCACCAAGTTGCTATTATATGAAATGTTAAAGGGAATTATTTAAGAAAATGAAGATCAAAACTATGAACAGTAAAATGGCAATAAATTCACAACTATCAACAATTGAATCTAAAAACCCAACTAAGCAAACAAGCATAAGAGAAACAGAATCATCACTCTGAAGATCATTTAGAGGGTTATCAGTTGGGAGGGGGAGAAGGGAGAATGGGGGAAAAGTGTAGGGATTGAGAAGTACAGATTGGTAGGTACAGAGTAGACAGGGGGAGGTTAAGAAGAGTATAGGAAATGGAGTAGCCAGAGATCTTATATACAGGACCCATGGCCATGAACTGAGGACAGGGGGATTGCCAGAGGGAATGGGGGGTACCAGGTAGAGTGGAGCAAAGGGGGGAAAAGTGGAACTATAATAGCATAATCAATAAAATATATATATATTTTAAAATAGAATGAAAGACAATCCATAAAATGGGAGAAAGTATTTGCAAATCATATATCTAATAAGAGTTTAATGTCTAGAATTTATAAACAACTCCATCAGCTCAGACAAGCAATGCAAATTAAAAATGGGCCCCAACAGGTATGGCTCAGTTGGTTGGGCATGGTCCCATGAACCAAAATGTCACTGGTTCAGTTCTGGTCAGGGTACATGCCTAGGTTGCAGGTAGGTTGGGGCACATGCCTGGGCTGCAGGTTCAGTCTCCTGGCATACACATGAAAGATAACCAATCGGTATTTCTTTCACACATTGATGTTTCTCACCCTTCCTGACTCCCTCCCTTCCCCTCTAAAATCAAAAATTAAATTAAGTTAAATTAAAAATGGACAAAGGACTTTCTCCAAAAAAAGATACACAAATGGCAATAGGGATATGAAAATATTATCAACATCATTAATCACTAAGGAAATGCAAATCAAAGCCACAATGACATAACACTTTAAATCCACTACAATTAAACAACAACCACGAAAGAAAATAACAAATGTTAACAAGGATGTAAAGAAACTAGAACCCTCATACATTGCAGGTGGGAATATATAATGATGCAGTTGCTGTGGGACACAATAGGTCAGTTTCCGAAAAAGCTAAACAGAATTACATATGATCCAGTAATTCCACTCATACGTATATATTCCACCCAAAAGACATGAAAACAGTGACTCAGATACTTCCACATGAATGCCAGCAGCATTATTCACAATAACTAAAAAGTGGAAATAACCCAAGAATCCATCAACAGATGAATGTATTTTTTTAGTGTGGTGCATGCATACAGTAGAATATTATTTACAAGTTTCAACAGGAATGAACCTTGAAAACATTATACCGACATAAGCCAGACATAAAATTACAGATACTATATGATTCTATTTAAATGAAATATCTAGAATAGACAAATTTAGAGAGATAATAAAGTAGGTTACAGGTTACCAGGAAACCTACTGGGTACAAAGTTTCTGTTTGAAGTGGTGAAAATAATTTGGTCAGTAAACTAGAGTGGAAGTCAAGAGAATTTAATCCAATTTGACAAATAATCTAGGAAAGGCAGAAAGAAAAACAAAATAAAAGATTTTTAAAAAGTCAAAAAAATTCAGCACATGTCAGTATTAGCCCAAACCCTTATAAAAGGTTTGTGTGGTAATCACACTCAGCTTCTATATACCTTATTAGGCAATTTATTCAATAGAGGCTTAACTAAATTAATGATGGGGGAACATCTCTTAAGAGTATGGTGTTTACTTTTCTCTTTCCTATCCCTGCCACACTCCTCCATGTTCCACCTCAAGAAATTGGTCTGTGACAAGACTGCAGTGGTACTGAAAGCCCTGCCTGCACCACTCTCAGAAGTTATTACCCTCTTGCCCAGCCCACCCCTTCTCAAGGGCAGACAGAAACTTTCCCTAAGGACATCTGGAGCCATGAAAGAAAACAGCCCTGCTGGACCGGCACAGTG
Source organism: Phyllostomus hastatus (assembly GCF_019186645.2). Lineage (NCBI taxonomy): Eukaryota > Metazoa > Chordata > Mammalia > Chiroptera > Phyllostomidae > Phyllostomus > Phyllostomus hastatus. The sequence goes on along the minus strand of NW_025333611.1, from coordinate 28,708,138 downwards.
CTAAAAAAGCACAGCCAAATGGAAAAGCAAGGCTTGGGTGCTATAAATAGCTGCTACACTCACCCAGCAGCAAAAGACTTTGCTTTCTGCCAGCTTCTCCCCTCTTTTTTTGTCGACAAAATGGACCGGCTGAATGCCACATAAGCTTCCCTCAGCAACCTGGCTCCCTGGGGCACCAATCACATTGAAAGACAGGGAATGAGTTCACAGCATGGCACTAGGTTCTGGACAGGTGCCTGGCCATGCCTGGGTATGAGGAGGTTGGGAGCCAGGCTGGATAAGGATGAATGAGGGGCAGGAGCTGCCACATCAGGAGAGAGAAGGGTGCAAAGGGAGGTGGGTCCCAAGATACCTTTCTTACCCCTGCAGCCTTGGCTGTGGGGAAAAAGGAATAAAAAATGGAAGTGGGGGACTCACAGCATTATGAGGACAACATATAAGAAAGAACAAAGATTATCCCAAAATCCATAGATTCCCTTTCCCCTATGTAAGATTGTATATGCATATGGGTATGCATGTACACACAGAGTTAGATGCTCCCTTCTGACAGGTATAAACACTGGAACTGGTGCTGGGGAAAAACATGAGGAGGAAGAGATAAATGAAAATAAAGATGTCAAAGGCAGAGACAACAAATCAGCAGGAGCAGGAGACCCAGAAAGGACGGAGGAAGAAGAGACTGGGGGCAGCTGACAGTGCACAAACAGCAACTTCCCCACTCCTGGAGTGGGAAGGGGAGTGAGGAAAGAGACAAATGGCAGCTTCTACAGGGCTCCTGGTGCCTCCAACTCCCACACACACATTAACGCCCTCAGAAGCATTTTCTGTCAATACTAAGAATGAGATCAATTGCAAATGAATCCTTCGTGTCTCCCCAATAATTCTAAATGGGCTGCACACCTGACAAATTTACTATCTCCGTATATGTTTTTCCATGAAACAGGGAGAGAGAGAACGTGGAGGGTGGGAAAGTGGGTGAGGAGAGACCTCAATGAGGTGAGACTGGGAGAAAGGTGTGAGAGTTTATCAGGCTTTGCAGGGGCACCCAGAGGGCGAGTGCAAACTCTGCAGCAAGCAGGCATGGATAATGGCGTCCTCTGTCCTCTTATGGCCCGGCCTGCAGCCATGTCACCTGCTCTCCTCCTTATTCAGGATATGGCAGGTGGACAACAAGCAGACATTGTTTTCCCTGGGCTTAATGCTGAAGCTGGGAAGACAGGAGGAAAGAGGGAAAGGGGAAGCGGCACGCAGGTATGTTCTTCCAGGATGGCCTACCACCTCGAGCAGGGACCTAGGCAGCAGCAGCAAAAGAAAACCTCAGACCCTGACATAAATAAAGCCAAAGTCAAGGCAACACATTGAGGCACAGGTTGGCACACTCAGCCTGAGGTTAGTGCCCTCTGCAGACCACTTACCACCCACTAACTCTGGGTTCACCTCATCAACTGCCTCTGCACATCCAGTAAACAAACCCTCCTTAGCTCTCAATGGAGGACAGACCTACACCTTTATTTTTACATCCTCCTTCCAACTTGAAATACTAGCTTTCGGTCCAAGAAAGGGAAACATTTCAATGTTCATTAAGTATCCTTGGGCTTTGGGACAAAAGAGATAAGGTATTTGAGATATCCATTTTCCTACCAAAATTGGCCATTTGCAGGCTGTACTTCCACTTAAATTAAGGTTGGATGCTCTCAGGAATCTGTACTGCCAGTTCACTGAAGCCAAAGAAGATGACAGGAGTGTAGGGAAAAGGCGGCCTATGGACTGACTGCCTAGCCATTACTTCCCTCAGTGCCTCATGTCCTCCACTCATTCAGACAGGACTGGGGGAGGGTACTGGATCCTATGTAAATAAGACATCCTCCCATAACTGTCTTTTCTTAAGGCAGGGAAGGATTCAAGAAGCCAACAAAGGAAGAAAGACTGGACTGCTGGCAGGCCCCATGGACAGTGTCTGCTTTCCAGTCACAGGGCCCAAGCACAGGGGACCAGGAAAAGGTCCCTCAGTAAGCAGAGCCACCTCAGAAGCCTATCTAGGAGCACTTGGAACTCCATCTTATAAAATGCTCACGCTCTTGACCTATGCTGTACATCTATGTATTTGTTTCCCCAATTATTTTGGAAAAGTAAAAGAGCAAGAATTCCTACCTTCATCTTATAAGGAGAAAACTGAAGCAGAGATAAAAACATTGGACAGAAAGTGTAGTACAGTCATACCTTGGTACTCATCAGCTTCAGAACTCGTCAAAGCCTGTACTCGTCACATTTTGATAAGAAAAAAACATTTAGGCACTCTCAGCACTTGCTCAGGACTCATCCCACTTGCTAGAACTTATATGAGTCACTACACCACCCCGCAAGAGAAAATCTTCATTACCTATCACTTGCTTGCCACTTGGTGCCCCTCTCTCACGATGAAACAGAGGTCTATGCATCAGTCTCACAGGAGCTCCTGAAGAGTGCAGAACCCCCACATATTCATCATTACTTGTCTTATACTTTTGCACATTTTAAGTGCTAATCATGGGTCACAAAAAGGTTAAGAATGATACCACTAAGCCTAAAAAGCAGTTAATGAGAACCATAATAAAAAAGAAAAAAGAGATTGTCACTAAGTATGAAAGTGGTGTGAGTGTGACTGATATCACTCATATGTTCAAGATGCAGAGAATGATGATCTTGATGATAGTGAGAAATAAGGAAGCGATTAAAGCAGCCAACATTGCTAAAGGTATAAAATTTGTGAGTAAGCAACATTCACAGACATTGGAAGAAGTTTGAAAAATTGCTTTACATTTGGATTAATGGAAAACAGCGGGTGACAGAATTTCTAAGGCAATAATTTGCAAGCAGACTAGGCAATTGCATGCTGAGCTGTTAAAAGACAAGCCTGAAACAAGGGTGTGAGAGCACTGAAGTGTTTAAAGCCAGTCATGGATGGTTTGATAAATTTTAAAAAAGAACTGGCATTCATAGTGTGAAGAGGCATGGAGAGGCAGCCAGTGCCAAAAAAGAAGCTCCAGAGTTTAGGGGGTATGTTGAGGCTGAGGGTTTTGTCCCCCCAACAAGTGTTTAACTACGATGAGGCTAGTTTGCTCTGGAAGAAAATGCCTAACAGAACCCACATCACTCAAGAGGAGAAGGCACTGCCAAGGCACAAGCGGATGAAGGACAAGCTAACTATGTTGTATGGGAATGCTAGAGGGGATTGAAAACTTAAGCCTCTACTAGGGTATCACAGTGAAAACCTACGAGTGTTCAAGAGACAGAATGTGATAAAAAGCAAGTTACATGTGATGTGGAGGGCCAATACTAAAGCTTGGGTGATAAGGAAGTTCTTTCTAGAGTAGACGAACAAAGTTTTGGGCTCTTGTGTGAAAAAACATTTGCAGGAAAACAAATTGCTTTTGAAGGGCTTTGTTTATTATGGACAACGCTCCTGCTCACCTTCCAGGCTTGGAGGACGACTTACTTGAGGAGCTGAATTTCATAACCGTGAAGTTCTTGCCCCTAACACAACTCTGCTCCAGCCCATGGACCAGCAGTTCATTTCCAACTCCAAAAACCTACATGAAGGTCCTTTTCCAGAGGTGTTTTGAAGTAACCTCTGATATACAGCTGACACTCAGAGAGCTCTAGAAGGACCATTTTAATACCCTCCACTGTGTTACTCTCACAGATGAGGCCTGGTGTAAAGTCTCTTACAAGACCATGAACTCTACCTGGAAGAAACTGTGTCCAGAAGCTGTAACTCCAAGGAACTTGGAAGGCTTTAAGGATGATCCTGGTGGCCTGACAGTGAAGTATATTATGTCTCTGGGCAGGTCTAGGGGCCTGCAGTTCAATGATGAAGATGTCGAAGAGTTAGTGGAGGAGCACAGAGCAGAGCTGAGCACTGAGGAGCTGCGGAAACTTCAAAAGGAGCAGCAACAGAGAGTGACTGAGGAAATTTCTTCTGGTGAGGAGGAGGGAAGGGAGGAAGCCTCTACTGCTGATAAAAGAAATGTGTGGTAAATGGGCTGAAGTGCAAAACTTTGTGGAGAAGTATCATCCAGACAAAGCTCTAACAAGCCAAATGTGGACCTGTTTAATGAACGATGTCACACTTTAGAAACATTTTGAAACAAAGACAGAAACAAGTTTCTCTTGATAGGTTTTTAGTGGAAACTCCCTAAGTCTGAGTCTCCAACCGTGTGCAGTGAAGCCAAGCAGTGAAGCCAAGCGACAGAAAACAGAAGAAACCTCTGAGAAGTCACCTGAAATTGTCTTGAAGAGGATTCCTCTTCCAACAATTAACCCCTCTCCTCCTCCTCCTCCTCTACCTCCCCACCATCCCATTATGCCAGGAACTCATCTCGGTACAAGTAAAGTGAAGTTAAATTTTATTTTATTTGTATGTAATTAATTGCCTTTTTATCCATGTCTGTTAGTTTTAAAGTTCTGTATCTTTTTAAATACACCCCATTAATTAATATTAGTCCAGTAAAATGTGAAAGTTCTGGGGAACTTTCACAAATTATCTCTAATTACATTATTTCTTATGGGAAAAATTCGTTTAGTACTCGTCGGTTTTGGTACTCATCACAAGTTCCAAAATGATTAATGACGAGTACCAAGGTACCACTGTAGAGCTGGATTTAAAGGCAAACAGACCTAAGGCCAATTCTTGGCTCTGCCAATTCCTAGCTATGTGATATTGGACACTACTTCACTAGTCCTCAGTTTCTTCATTGTAAAAATGGGTATAATAAGAGCTCTTATTTCAAAGAGTGTTAGGGAGGATTCAACAAAACAATGCATGGAAAGTGCTTGGTATAGCAGCTGGCACCTAGTTATCACACCTCATTAAAGCAGGGACAGTAACTTTCTCCTGTACCGAAAGCAGTAAGGATAAAGTCAGGCACCCTGGAACCACACTCCCCAGAGCTCCTGCCTCTTGCACAATCTACATACCCTCTAAGTTGACCCCACACCTGAAACTTTAGAACCAAAGCCTTTTGTTCAATATCTACTGCCAGGAGGGGTAAAGGAAATAAATGTTAGAGAAAGACACCCCCCTCCCACCCTGTAGCTGAAAATAAGAGACTCGAGCCAGTTTTCTGCTGAGCCCCAAGAAAGGCCCAGCCCACTCAGTGTTTTTCCCAGCATACTAGTGTCCAGAGAGCCAGGCCAAAATCATGTAGTAATGCCAGCTGCAGGAACACCTGTAAAACAATTTTCCGCTTTACAAACTGAAGGGCAGAGGATGAGCTGTTCTCATAGACACACATTCATTACTATTTATGGGCTACACAAACTCATACAAACACACACACACACACACACACAGTCACTTGCCTCTACACAAACAGAAACTCACTGCCTAATTTGAGCAGGCAAATATGAAGCTGAAGAAACAATGCAAAGAGTGCACTGAAAGGGCAGCCCTGACAAGAGAGAACAATGTGCAAAGGCTTAGGAAAAGAAATGGATTTTTAAAGAATAATTTAAAAGACAAGAGAAATAAGTTTAAAATAGTCAGACAAACAGGCTTCTTCCCCACTAAGACATAAACTAAACAAAAATTCAGGGGGTAGACAGCAATTAAGTGAAAAAAGCCTTTGAACAGCAAAAGAAGTATGGCTTCTAACCCTTCTGAACCATCCTTAAGCCAGGATGTCCAGAAGGGTTAGACCATTTATGTAATGGGAACAGTATCTGCCCCAAATATTAAAGTCATGCCTAAGGCCAAGCAAATAGGGACTGCTCTCAACAAATCCAAGGCACCCAAAAAAGAATAATTAGAGGAGGCTATTGGAGGATAGAAGGTTCACAACTAATCCGAGCCTCTGCCTGACCAGAGAGCTAAAAGCCAAAATCTACTTGCACAGCCTGGCCTTCTCCAGCCACAGCCTTCAAAGAATCTGAATGCTGGAACACAACTTAAAACTCATTCTTTATTTGGACTTCTAAAAATCCAGAAAACACAGCAGGGGCTCAATACCTATCTACATATAGAATAACCAGAGTTCAATGCCTTTCAGCACAGAGCTTGTCAGTGGATCCACGAAGGCCCTGGCAACTTCACACCTGTTGAAGACAAAAAGGTAGAGAGGGCTAGCGCTGGACAAGAATTTTGATACCATTGACACAGAGGTAATAACCAAGACAACAAAAATAAATTCCCTATCTTAGGGAGAAACCATAGAGAGACAGAAACAATTAGCCAAGAAAAGTCTTCAAGTCAGGGCTGGAAGTTAGGAAAAGAGGAGCAAGGGAACCAGACAAAAAACCAACAAGAGTAGTGAAGAATTACACAGGTCTAGAGAGGAGAGAATCCTACAGTTATAGGCAACAATGTCAAGAGATCAATCAGAATGAGGAGAAAATCCACTGGATTTGGCAATGAGGCTGCCAGAGGACCTTCAAAAGAGGGCACACGAATAGAACAGTTTGAAAGGCTGAATGGATCCGCTGAAATTTGGAGATTTGGAGCCACTTCTCTAAATCCAGCTTTTTAAACATTTTCAGTAGTCTTAATAATAACAAAGAAAAAAACTGACTCCAGTGGTCCTATAGAGGGATTCTCTGATGCCATAAAAGAGATTCCTATGATGGCTTGAGCTACCACCCCTCAACACACACATCCTTGGGACAGTAGTGGGCAGTCACAACAGCAGAGTGAGGGGGCAGGGAAGCATACTCTACAAGAACAAACTCCCTCAGACACAATTCCACCTTCTCTTAGCTTTCAGCCATGCCTCAGACCGCAGAAGCAGCTTCAGTCCTTACACTCTGCAGAGCTGTACTAATAATCATAACTGTAGCACTTGGTGTGAGGGATGAAGAGAAATACCCCAGTGACACCCAAGCCCCTAGTATTCAAGTGCAGAATCTGCACAGTGCAGAGGAAAATAAATTCTTTCATATAATAATCATAGTCAACATTTATAGAGCACTTTCTATGTTCCAAGCAAAGTTCTAAACTCACTTGCTCCTCCCCAAAATCCTCTGATTGCTGCTCATGTTTCTAATATGCTGCTCATTTTGCCCATGAGGGAACTAAAATTCACAGAGGTTAAGTAACTTGCCTGAGTCCACACAACCAGAGGATGATAGAATGAGGATTAAAAGACAGTTTGGCCCCAGAACTCATGCTCTTTCCACAGATTGTACTGCCTTTCCATTGGTCTATGAAATCAGCCACGGAAACTGGACTCACTTTATTTGCTCTGCAACAATGTGAATAAAAAATACACATTTTGTGTCAGGACAGAAATTTTTAAATAAGCCTCCTGGGACCCTCTTGTGGGGAGACCCACCTGTCTTCAAGTTTCTGCACATCACACATGCACGTGAGTGTACACACACACACAAACACACACACACATTTCAACTACTGAATGCCCTTTGCACAGCCCTGCCCATGGCAGAGGCACAGACATTCAAGAGGAAGAAGGCCCTTAACTCAAATTTCAGCTAGGTCACTGGCACCCTGTATGGCTTGACCTTTTTATTTCCCATCATTCAGGTTTCCAAGCTGTACAAGAAGCAAAAGCATCCTTACTCTCCCTCACAGAGCCCAGCACCATGCACTCCCCTCATATATTACCAACTTTGCGGAGAGGAGGAAAGAACTAAATAAGGTAAAAGTTGGCCAAGATGATATCCAAGCTTATTTCCAACCAGTCTACAAACCTGGCATGTCATGGTTCCCCAGCCAGGAAACATATAGGACAGGATTATTTCTACATGGCAGATGAAAACAAACAGAGCCCAAAAGGTAGATGGGGCTTGCCTCAGCACACCAGCAAGTGACCAGGTAAATTATAGAATATACCCCAGATCTGGTCAATGTACTTTCCAGTAAGCCCTAGGTTGCAAGCTCCTAGCAGATTGTGGGCAAAGAGACCTATTCCTTATACTTGCTTCCTGACCCTGGCTGAGATCCTGAGAGTGATATAGGCATGTGTCTGATGATAACAACAAAGGTTACCAGAATTTCCTCTTTACTCCATCTCCACTCCAGTGTAATGAAAATAGTAAGTGCTCTGAATTTCATCCCAGGTCTTCCCAACTAGTTGTGGGAGTTTGGGCTAGCTGCTTAACCTCTCCAAGGTTCAGTTCCTTCATCTGAAAAGGGACTTGATAGTAACTATTTTGTAAGATGGTTGTCAGTATTGAGATAACTTGAAACACACAGTACAGTGCCTGACACAAAGTGATGGTTCAAGAAGCTTTTAACAACTATTGTTAAGCAAATTCTGAGCAAAGGACAGGATAAACAAAAGCGGAGGGCTTTATCCTCACAGAGAGTTGTCTTCTATTCTAACAATCAAGCCTCTCCTTGGAACTCAGTTTCCCTGAGCCACAGGTCTGCCCACACACCTGAACTACACTCTAGGCGGCTCCAGAGGCACTTCCATTGGAACCTTTCATCGATACTGGCTGACTCCGCATTGGTGCCCACTGAAGAACAGCCACTTCAGACAGAGAACAGCCATTTTAGAGCCCAGCTTCCTGGTGACTCAGGCCTGTGTCCAAATTCCTGCTCCTACTCTCCTACCTCTATGGGGGAGTAGGAAGAGCAGGAGCAGAAAGGACAAACCTAGACAGCTTAAACAACACAAGACAGGGTCAGTTGTCATCCATGGGGTAAGGACCCCAAGGTCTTCTTCCCTTTCCTTTTAAAATAATAACTACATCACCTGACAGTATGCACAATGGGCTTTCCAAAGAATACCAGAGACTTTCAAACACTTATCCACACATCCTACAGTTCACCTGCTGTCTCCAAGCTTACAGAGAAGGTCAGGGTCTCTAAGTGCAACTATGATAGGACGGAAGGTATGACTTCCAGTCTATAGTGCCAAATGAACTATCTACAAATCAGTATGCACACCAACCCTTATTCTACCAGCCACTCTTGCATTCTGGATTACAAGTATTCAGCATTCACACTCTTGAAACCTCAGAAAGATATGTTAGCATCAGCCTCAGTCCCCTAAGCACAATGGGCACCATACTATGAAACAGAATGTAGAAAAGATACTATCACTGGCCTCCTGTTCACAACAAGTAGATAGCATGGCTGTAACATTTGACTCTCAGACAGTACAATATTAAAAAGAAAGCCCTCTTAAGGAATATGCCATGAAGAAATAATAGATACTGTCCTGGGCAAGTTGAGACATAAATTATGACTTTGAAATGTTGAGATGAGCAACAATTAGAGTGCTCCTTAAATTGACTGAGGAGCCCTTAGAAAGCAGCATTTTATGGGAACAAATTTAAAGGACACATGGACAAAAACTAGGGGGAGGGTGGTAAAGGGAGGGAAGTGGGGAGGGTTGGGAGGGTGGGCTGGATTGGGAGTAAAAGGGAGAAAACTGTACCTGAACAATGATTAAAATAAAATTTTTAAAAAATAAAAAACACCAAAAAAAAAAAAGAAAGCATTTACTTACAGAAACACTTAGCAACAGCATGATGATGGGTCACCAAACCCAGAACTCGCTACTACCACATTGGCATTGGTTGTGCCTTCCAGGTAAATCAGCAACTAAAACATCATATTTTATTTTTAACATGCCTAAGAGTCCAAGGCTATTTATAATCCCAGATCCTTAAAAACTTAAAAAGAGGATGAATTTTTAAATGTACACATTTACATACGTGGGCAGAAACACAAAAATCAGATGCCTCTCAACACAGCTCAGGGAGCCATAACTCACGGCTTTCACAATCCCACCTAACACCCAGAGAAAATCCAGGCGCCTTCTCTGAGAGATGGTGGGAGTCTGGGTAGGTAGCCAAGAAACAAAGAAACCTAAACTCAGCACTTGGCAGGACAATTAAGGAGCAGAGAATTTTAAGTGTATTGTTTCTAACTCTAAATATGTCTACATTTATTACCAATTTGGGATCAGAAACCACATTTAGTTCTGCCATGACCATGCACTAAAAATATTAAGCAGAGCATTATTGCCTAGGAAACAGCAGTCCTCTCTGTTCTCTCAGCCCATTTCAGAGCTGATTCTACATGGTCCCAGGCCTTCTCACCCTGGGCTTCACTGAGCCCAGTTATAAGCAGAACTGCCACTGTCCTGCCAAGGCATCGCTTACTTTTTAAAAAGCAGCAAAAGGAGCCAGGGCTAGAGACTATACAACTTCCTCATCCTCTCCAAGGCAGTGTTAGGTAGTCAGTAAAGTTCCATTTCACAGGCCTGTAGCAACTAGAACCCATCTGACTGGGAGCTATACAAGGGCAAAGACAACTGTTCACGCAACCCACTACTGTATTTTCATTGCTCAGTACTGTACCTGGCACTCAAAAAATATTTGTTGATTGAATAAAATCAACAATCTAAAAAGAGGTCATCTGAAACAGCACAATGGAAAATAATATCATTGAATAGATGAAAATATAGACTATGGTGATGCACAAAAACAGGTACATAAAATAGGTGAGCAGAAGCAGAGCATAACAGCACACATATATGAATTACTACTTTGAAAAAAGTGTGTGTAGTCACCTCTATGATCGAGGAAGAAGTCAGAATTATTGAAAGCTGTGCTCAATGGAGTCTTTCTTCCTGAAATGCTAGATATGTGAGAAAACATTTAAAATAAATATTAGTCTTTAATAAAGAACCAGCTCCATTGCCTGCTGACTTGATCTGACCCCTGGGATGGCTCAGAGGCCTTGTTCTTATTCAGCAACCTTAAGAACAGACCATCCATCCAACAGCCCAAGGAAAGAGAGAGCACAAGGGAAAAACCACGAGCTTAAAGACCAACTTACCAACTTGACCCTTCTGCCAGCAGAGCTCCCAGTCTGCATCAACAGTATGACTGGCTCCCTAAACAAGTGGCCAAGATGGATGTCTAGATACAAAAAAAATATGGAAAAGTTGACCTGGCCCAGCTTCAAGGCCAGAGTTCCAAATAGGTACCCTCCTGCCACATAGACCAGGGCCAACTAGCCAGCAAAGTGCCTATTACAGGTAACAGTATACCTAGCCTTATAAAATTTCAAAAACAAACAAACAAACAAAAAGAGCTCAGAAGGGAATACTTCCTATCTCATTCTCTGAGGTCAGAATTACCCTGATACCAAAGCAAGACAAGGACCCTACCAAAAAAAAAAAAAAAAAAAAAAAAACACACACTCTACAGACTAATACCCCTTATGAATATACATGCAAAAATCCTCAACAAACCAAATTCAGCAGCATATTAAAAGGATTATACAATATGATCAAGAGGGATTTATCCCAGGAATTCAAGAATGGCTCAACCCATGAAAATTAACCAACTTAATAAATTACATTGATAGAATAAAGGAAAAAAACACCTGATTACCTCAATTGATACAGAAAAAAAAGCATTTGACAAAATCTAATATCCTTTCATTACAAAAATACTCAATAAAACAGAAATAAAAGAGAACTTCATTAACATAATAAAAGGCCATATATGAAGAACCCATAGCTAACATCAAACTCAATGGTGAAAGACTGAAAGTTTTTCTCTTATGATCAGAAACAACACAAAAATATCTGCTTTTGCTACTTATTAAATATAATACTGGAATTTCTAGACAGAACAATTACAAGAAAAATAAAAGGTATCCATATTGAAAAGGAGGAAGCAAAGCTATCTCCATTCACAGATGACATGATCTCATATGAAGAAAACACTAAAGAATCTACAAAAAAAATACTGACAGAGCTAACAAAGTCAGCAGAGTTACAGATACAAAAATCACTCAAAAGTCAATTGTATTTTTATACACTTGCAACAAATAATCCAAAAAGGAAGTTAAGGAACTAACTCCAGCCCTGGCCAGTGTGGCTCAGTGGATTAAGCACTGGCCTGCAAACTGAAAGATCACCAGTTCAATAGTTGTTACTTTTCTCTGTGCCAGAAAATAAGCCTGTGAACACTGTTGGAATTATGGCAGCAGTGGATATCCAAAATAATCTGCTGGGAATTTCTTGGGTTGACAGTTCATGGATCCCCGCTTTGAACAATGGAAATGTCCTAGGTTACTTTTCAGAAAGAAGCAATCCCTTTTATGGCAGAACACGTAATAAATGAAGTGGTCAAAATGCAGAGACTAACATTAGAACACATAAATCAGATGGCTGGCATGGAATACATCCTTTTACATGCTCAAGAGCCCATTCTTTTTATTATTCAGAAGCAACAGTAGCAGTCCCCTAATAAAGTTATCCCACTGGGCTGAGTACTGTATCATTGCTGGAGTGATCATCTATCAGGCACCAGACTTAGAACCAGTTACAAACTCTAGAGTGCTTACTGCGGTGCATGGCATTCAGTCAGCTTTTGATGAAGCTATGTCATACCGTAGATATCGTCCTTCCAAGGGGTATCGGTGGCACTTCAAAGATCATAAAGAGCAAGATAAAGTCAACCCTAAAACCAAAAGGAAAGAAGAACCGAGCTCTATTTTCCAAAGGCAACATGTAGATGCTTTACTCCTAGACCTGGAACAAAAATTTCCACCCAAATTTATGCAGCAGAAGTCTGGAGAAAAGCCTGTCCCAGTGGATCAGACAAAGAAAGGGGCAGAACCTACACCAGAAACTGTAAAATCTGAGGAGGAGACCACAAAGAACATCCAACAGACAGTGAGCATTAAAGGCCCCCCTGAAAAACAAATGAGACTTCGGTGAGTATTGGACCAAAGAGAAGCTTGTAAGACTTCTTGTGTATTATTATTACACCTCATTACTGTGAAATGCTCTTAAACTTTAAAAGTGCTTTGTCACAACCCTCTCATTTGTATAGAATGTAATTGTTCTTTAAGAAAGGATATAAGGACTCTTATGCTTTTGATATGGATAGTTGTTTGTACCTTTTGTTACCTTTCCCCTATAGGACTTGATCAGCCTCCTCACGCACATGTGCACTGCTTTTATGTGTTTAAAACCAAATAAAGGTATTTGTCTAAATTTTTTTAAAAAAGATCACCAGTTCAATTCCTGGTCAGGGCACGCACCTGTGTTGCAGGCAAGATCCCCAGTTGGAGGCATGTGAGAGGCAACCAATCAATGTATCTCTTTTTTTTTTTTTTGAAAGATTTTATTTATTTATTTTTAGAGAGGGAAGAGAGGCAGAAAGAGAGAGAGAAACATCAATGTGTGGTTGCTGGGGGTCAGGGCCTGCAACCCAGGCATGTACCCTGACTGGGAATCGAACCTGTGACACTTTGGTTCACAGCCCGCGCTCAATCCACTGAGCTACGCCAGCCGGGTCAATGTATCTCTTGAGCACTGATTCTTCTCTCCCTCTCCTCTCCTTAAAAATAAATAAATATTTAAAAGTTCTTAAAAGAAATAGCATCAGAAAGAACAAAATACTTAGAAATAAATTTACCAAAGGAAAAGAGACTTTAAACAAGGTGCAAGACTTATACACTAAAAATTGCAAAACCTTGCTAAAAGGTATTAAAGAAGACCTAAATAAAGAGACATTCTGTGTTCAAAAATTAGAAGACTTAATATTGTCAACATGACAATACTACCAAGAGCAATATTCAGATTCAATGCAATCTCTGTCAAAATCCCAACAGCATTTTTTGTAATAATGGAAAAACATGCCCTAAAATTCATATGGAATTTCAAGGGACCCTGAATACCCAAAACAATCTTGAAGAAAAACAAAGTTGGAAGAGTCACATGTCCCAATTTCAAAACATTATCACAAAGCTACAGTAAACAAGACAGCATGGTACTGACGTAAATATACACTGTCACATCTGTAGTCTGGTTTTTAACAAGGGTACCATACTAAAAATGGATCAAAAAACTAAACTTAACAGCTATATAAAATTCTTGGAAGAAAATTAAGGGCAAAACTTCATGACCTGGGATTGGGCAACAGTTTCCTAAATGTGACACTAAAAACAGGAGACAAGAGATAAAATACATAAGTTAAACTTCATCAGAATTTTTAAATGAAGGATTTTATTTATTTATTTTTAAAGAGAAAGGGAGGGAGAGAGAGAAACATTGGTCAGTTCCCTCTTGCACACCCTCAACTGGGGACCTGGCCTGCAACCCAGGCATGTGCCCCAACCAGGAATCAAACTGGTGAATTATCAGTCCACGGGCCAGTGCTCAATCCACTGAGCCACACCTGCCAGGACAGAAATTTACTTCTAATGCCCAAATATCTGAAAAATAGTGACTCAGACAGATACTTGCATGTGAATGTTCACAGCAGTCAAAAGGTAGCAAAAATCTAAGTAACCATCAATAACCGAGTAGATTTTTAAAATAGATTTTTAAAATGTGGTATATATGGGGGTGAGCAAAAGTAGATTTACAGTTGGAAGTTGACGAAACACAGTTTATTCTTGTATTATTAATTTACTAATTATTGCATTATTTATTATTAACCTACATTAAAATGGAATATCATTCAGCTATGAAAAGAAATGAAGTTATGATACATGCTAAAACATGGATGAACTTTGAAAACAGTATGCTAAGTGGAATAAGCCAGACACAAAAGGATAAATATTATATAATTCCACTTATATAAAATATCTAGAATAGGCAAATTCATAGAGATGAAAGTAGATCAGAGGTCATCAAGGGGTGGGGATAGAGAATTTTTACCTTTCTTGAAATAATAAAGCATAATATGCCAAAAATGTTGTGTATATTCTTGCACCTTCAATATTAAAATGGTTATACAAAAATTCACCAATTTTGATAAGTTTTTTAAAAATGCACACTGAGCCCTGGCTGGTGTGGCTCAGTGAACCGAGTGCCAGTTTGTGAACCAAAGGGTCACTGGTTTGATTCCTAGTCAGGGCACACGCCTCAGCTGTGGACCAGGTCCCCAGTAGGGGGCATGTGAGAGGCAACCACACTGATGTTTCTCTCCCTTTCTCCCTCCCTTCCCCTCTCTCTAAAAATAAATAAAATCTTTTAAAAATAATAAAATGCCACTGATATAAGAGCTTTCACAGCACAATCTAACAAAACTGTTTTGAATGAAGTTAAAGACAACTAAGCACTACTAGAGCCATCATACAGAAAAAACTAGACAAACTTTTTGGCCAACCCAATACACATTCCCTGACGGCAAGGACTCCTTCCTCATCCACTGTTCCTTCCCTAGCTAGTGTAGGCTCTAGAATACTCAATAGAAGTACGGATGATAAGTGAATGAATGGGTGGGCAGAGAGATGAACACCTTAATCCAAGATAATGACATTCACCAGGGCAAGTGTGCAGAGCAGATTTTTCAGGAAGAGAGACATTACAAGGGCTTGCCAACCAGACCAAAGTCAACTTTTTTGTCTATGGGCAACTCAGCTTGTCTGCAACTCTGTAAACTGAACCCTAGCCCTGGACTTTCCTCTCACTTTCCTCATTACCCAATCAACAACAGTTCAGTGCCTGCTTTCACCCAACAGGATGCAGCCCTCATATCAAACCCAAAGCTTAGATTCTGTGCTGGGATTGAGTGGAGGGAATGTGGCATTAGTTTCAAACTTAAAATGTTCCTCCCAATCTCAGACTTTATTCCCAACAATCAAAATGGCCTCATCTCAACTCTGATTGGCACAGCAAGAGCCCATCCCATTAACAATTTACTGCATAAGCAGTACAGAGGAGGAGAGTAATCAACAAGGGAAACAGCTGAATTATTTCAGCAGCTGTAAATATGTTCTCTCTTCCCCCTCCTGCTTCAGGTCCACTGTGCCCCACACCTCCACATTGAATGAACTTGGGTTTGTCAAATATCTATGTCAACTGCAGTAACCAAACTTGAGTTCAAGAGGCAATATTAAAAAGCACTAATAAATTAATATTTAAATAACCATTTAATGTCAAGAAAATCTAACTTTTTTGAAGATTTTATTTTTATTGCTAATTGTTTTCAGAGAGAGGAGAAGGGAGGGAGAAAGACAGGGAGAGAAACATGGATCAGTTGCCAGCTGCATCTGGAGTGCCCTCAACTGGGGACCCAGCCGCAACCCGGGTATGTGCTCTGACTGGAAATCTAACCCGGCAAAAATCCAACTTTAAACATCCCCTAGTCTACTTGTTATTTAATTAAATTCCCTAAGATCCCTGGACACTGGCACAGAGCACATGGCCCTGCGGAGCAGTTCCCCAGCCCTGGCCTTGGCAGTCTAGAAGGGGAGAAGCCCACATCCCTGGAGAAGTGCCAGCAGAGCTCCGTTTTCTTCTAGAGTCTCCTAACAAGGTGGTTTCTCTTCACAGCCCTGCTGGTCTCTGCAGGGCAGCAAAAACATGACAAACACATTCTGAACATGGAAAATCGCCAAACCGGGCTACATTTTTTAAAGTGTACCTTTTTTAAGCACACAAAACCCCAAGACAGACACTTTTGCTCTAATATTGGTTCTTCTTAAGAGTGGTATATCACAAGATATTCAAGGATGTGTACAAGAGAGATACAACAGGATTCACAACAGCAGGTAGTGTCAGGAGGCTCTGCAAGATGCCACCGATCAAATCCCAGCCTGCCAGGAGTCATCAGCCTGCAACTGACAGGGGTACAGCTCAGCCAACAGCAACATCCTAGACTGAAGCCTCTGGGTTCCAGTGAGTGCGCTTGTGATGGGGATGCCAGCAGGACCCCGGAAGTCTCTCTTGCTGCAGCAGACTCTATGAGGATGACTTGCCAGCTGCCTTCTCACAGCCCCAGATTTGCTAAAAGGGAATGACATGCCAGCTAGCAACTCGCCCAAGTAAATATAACCTAGAAACAATCGGCTTCACAATCAGTCTCCAGGCAGAGTACGTTTGGCCAATAATCAGTAAGCATTTGGAGCCCAAGTTACAGGCAGCAGATGCTTTGAACCCAATCCCACTGGGTCATGAGTAAGACTATCATTTTAACAGTATCAATGGTGTGACAGATGCCAAGAAGTCCTCCCTTGCCTCACCCTTACAGCCGGGGCTCTGGTTCTTTCTAGTTTCCTTACAAAACTAGCACCTCACCTATCAGTTGGCCTTACTCTTTTGTCTCTGTCATCATCACCTTCCCTACACCTTCTTCTATTTTGCCTAAAGGGCCTTGCCCTGACACAAAGTGGAGGCAATTCTTCCCAATTATTCCATCCTGATTCTCACTGCTCAGGAATTCCACTTGTGGTAGCTCTCCTTAAAACAGCTACTGCAGCCTCTGGTTATGCCAACACAGAAAACACTGTAGAAGAAGCTTGGTTAGTATTACAGACTTTTACCATGAAAGGCAACCATTTCAATAAACAACAAGACACAAACCCTGACTTCAGAGAAGCCAGATGTTTGGATTGTAGCTCATGAAAACGTGGAGAGCATCCAGAAAAACAGAAGAGTACTATACCCATGCAACCCAGACACACTGCTCACTTACTACCTGCAGTTAACACCCGTGCCAAAGCCATTTCAAACCCAGATGAGCAGTTAACAGCCACACCAATCCAGAAAAATATTTTTTCAAAGACCTTGTTCATTTTCCCATATAGGAGAGCTAACAAAAGACCAAAAATCTGTGCACTGTGAAAAGATGAAGAAATCCTTACTGCTTACTACAGAATATATATTCAGTTGTCACCACCTCAAACCAGCAGATTATTTATCTTTCAACACATATTTACTGAGACTTGCTGTATCCCAAACATGTGCCAAGTGCTAGGATACAAAGACTAAGTAAATAGGGATCCTGTCTTCCAGGAGCTTCCAGATGGGCCATGGAGATAGATGAGTAAATCAGTAGTTATATAACAAGCACTATAACTACTATAGGGTCGAAAGAGCCTGAGAGAGATAACTAGAGGGCTCTGAGGCAGGAGAGAACAGATATCTCCATTAGGAGATCAGGGTCAAGGGGAATTTCCTGGAAGAGGTGAGCTTTAAAAATTAAAAGAGGAAAAAGAATCAACCAAACAAAGGCAATGAGAAAGGCATCCCAGAAACAAGAGTGTGTTTTAAAGACCCAGAGGCATGAGACTATAGGAATGAGCACATACTCCAACAACAGCTGGAGCAAAAGGCTCATGGCGAATGACATCATAATAGACAAGAACTCCTTTTGCCAGGCAGGCTGGATGAGTTTCAAACACATAGCTCATTGCACTGTCTTTTAGCAAACTTCCGGAATCTCCTTTTTAGAACAGCCCCTTGGTAAAAGGGAGATCAGAGAGAGGAAAATGAAGCCTGTTATAAACCTGCTAAGATAAGAGAGTCACCAGTGTTTGTGAACTCTACTTATAAACAAATTGCTTTGCCTTACAGTTGAGTGGTTTGTTGGCTCTTGCAAATTCTCAGCATCTATTAATAAAAAGAGCCAGTAAACAGAATCTGGAGTTGAACGGTATTAATTACCCCTCACAGTGGCCTAAAACTCCAGTAGATAACTTGAACAGGAAAGCAGTCTAAGATTCTAGACAGTCTTTGTGCCACCTCTCCCTGAGGGATATGCCTGTCTACTCTCTTCTCATAGGTTTCATACTCCACAAGTTCAAAGATAAGCTTATGCTCTTCCCCTACACTCCTAATCCTCTCAAGTCGCCTAGCTCTACTGTGCAAGCCAAAAACCCAGGAGCTCTCCTCAACACCTCCCTCCTTTCTCCCCAAACTGACCTTCCAACTCCTGTCCATCCATCACCAATTACTGTCAATTTTATCTGCTAAACCCTTTCCTCCTCACCTGCCCAAATTGCTATAAGCCACCCCCATCCTCTCAGGGGAGGGCAACTCAAGTGGACTTTCAATGATGCAAGAACCAAGCTGAGTAGCACCATGAAGAAATCAAAGGCACACACAGCTTTAATGAATCTCTTATTTGTTCAGTCCAGGGCTCCTGGAATACCCCAAATCCAGCCTTCTAAACCCCTCTGAAACACTATCAATAAAAGCTTTTTTCTGTACTCAAGCAGCCCATTCCATCACAGTAGTAACTGCAATGTGGGCTGCAGAGAGGTTTCGGTGTGTGGCATGAGTCCTCTAGAGATTCTGATGACTTGGGAGCCCATGACTGGACTTACGATTATGAGAATTAAATCCCAGGTGAGGCAAGCTTGGCTCCCCACAGCTCCACCTCATGGAGACCTACTATAGGGGTAGCCACTGAGTTGAAGTCTTTATCCCTACTCTGTCACCCTCCCTCAACATGAAAGAAGCCATTTCCTTCCACCAAAACAGGTGGAAGAAAGCAACTTTCAGAAGGATGATGTTAGTACTGATAGCTTAGAAACCACTTTCCCAAAATAAAGGACAAAACAGGTATTGAAAAAGGAGAGATCTGGTCATGCATCTCAGCCTCAAATCAATGGAAACTTCCCTTCATCCCATTCCCTATCATTGGACTGCAGACTAGCCCCAAAAGAATAAATGTATGTTGAATGGATAAAGAAATGAACAAATGGCAGGCTGAGGAGCTGGAGGGAAGGGACAACGGAAGAGAAAAAAAGAACTGTACAAAACCATCCTTTCATTCATTCATAGGCCACCAGCACCTACCATGTACTATGTACCTGTGCAAGGTACAGGCATGCACAAACTACAAAAGAGAAGAGGGGCAGAGCATAAAGGCACTCTTGTTCATCTATCTGGAATATTTCCAAATACAACTTTAAGAGCACTTCCTGGGTGGGAGAAAGGCTCTTCCATTCCATCTGGCTACAACCATCAAGCTAACCAATGTGGGTGATCACAGGTACATCCAGAAGCAGTCCAATGTAATGCACTGCCTTCTCAGGGTGCACTACTGGCAGTACTCTGAGCTTCACAGGGCCCCCTGCCCCACCCAATCTGATAATGCACAGCCTGGGATAGAAGGTGAAGCAAGGTTATATCATATATCAGATTCATGTGCACTGTGGTAGCTGCAAAAACCCTGTTCCTAAGGGTGCAACCTACAGCAAGCCTGTCCATCATGGTGCTAACAAGCTAAAGTTTGCTCAAAGCCTTCAGTCTGTTGCCAATGGACAAGCTGGATACCACTGTAGGGCTCTGAGAGTCCTGAATTCTTACTGGGCTGGTGAAGATTCCACATACAGATTCTTTGAGGTTATGCTCATTGATCCATTCCACAAGACTATCTGAAGGAATCCTGACACCCGATGGATAACCTACCAGTCCACAAGCACAGGAAGATGCAAGGGCTGACATCTGCAAGCTGCAAGAGCCATGGCCTTGGAAAGGGCCACAAGTTCCATCACATAGTCAAAAAAATAAAAATAAAAGCACCTACTGTTTCCTGACATTAAAGCCATGCCTAATGGCACACTTGCAAATAAAAATTTCACTTTTTATTATATCCAGTACTTTGGGGCCTTGAGGTTTCTTTTCTAAGGAAAAATCTGTCATTCATCTCTTTGATTAAAAATTGATTTAAATTGGCTTTCCTTAGGTAGGTACAAGGGGAAAACATATAGATTCACAGAGATAACCTGCCCAGCAACAGGACTGTGATGAGCTCTGGTGACTGCACAGTTGGGTCCCAACTCACTGCCGATGAAAGAAAATTAAAAAGCTCACAATGTGGAGCTTAAGCTTCAGCCAAAAGGAATTATCTTCCCACAAGCATCTCTGTTGGATTTTTGGTTAATGTAAAACACTTTCAAAAGGAAAGGAAAGGAAACCCCAAGGATATTTAACATATAACTTAGAATTTCTATATTTTTCAAATTCCCTTGCAGGGAGAAAAGGCAAAGAAGTCTTTATTTCTCAATCCTACTTTTCAAAACTTTTCCCATTGATTTGACATTGTCATAAAAATTTTCAATTTGTTGAGAGCACAGAGCAGAAAAATGTGCAGTGGCTGAGGAGTTTTAAGCGGCTGTGAAAGGAATGAAGTGAGAGCTAAAGTCCTGAAAACCATAAACTAAGCAACACAACCTTGGGCTCTGGGTCTGAGATCAAACACTAGGGCCTCAGGCCTGTGGCAGGCCACACTCTCCACCCACACTTCAGGCTATAGCACTCAGTGTTTTAGAGCAAATGGGAGACACTGCTGCAGTGTCAAAAGATCTTGAGGTAGAACATCAGCAAATGACCAGTATATACCTAAATTAAATATTAGCGGTCTTATTCTATAGCCAGAGCATGAATTTGCTCCTACCCTCCCCTGCTTGAAAACATTCAATGATTTTCCATAGCCCTCAGGATAAAGGCCAAATTCCATACCCAGACCCTCCACCATCCAACCTAGACTGGCACCTCAGCTTTATTTCTTTCTTCTCCCTGCCTACAACTGGCTTTACGGAACTTTTGTTTCCAATGCCCTAAGACATCTTGTCTCCCACTTTCAGACACATGTCTGACCCTCTGCTCAGAACTCTGTTCCCCCTCCTCTTTATCAGGCAAATTCCTATTCGTCCTGTAAGACACTTCCTCTAAGAGGCCCTTCCCACTAGTCCAGATTAGGTACTACCACAGCACCTGTACTTCTCTGATTATAGCACTTAATTACACTTTCTTGTATATAACAGTTGTCCAAAAAGGACCACATCCATTCCACCCAGCTAGCTTGAAGTTTAACACAAAAGCAATGTTTAATAAATTCTTGAAGGATGGTTTAGATTATGTGTCAGGCTTCGCTTCTTAGTTTTATCCTCAGTCACCCCCAAAGCCAATTATGTGCTTATCTCCCCTCTACCCTACTCCTACCCTTCATACTTCAGTCTTAATGAGTGGCTCACCAAGGCCTTAACCTCAAGCATGCTCATCATCAGTCATCCGTGCTATGTGTTGAACACAGCGTTAAGTAACTGAGACACAGAGATGATCAAGCCCCCTCTCCCACTTTCTAGTATAAAAAAAGGCATATAAGCAAATAACTGCCACATGATATGACACAGGTCATAATAATGACAGATACATGGGGTGTGGGCAGTGAGAAAATTAAGCTATTCTTTCCAATGTTCCCTTTTCTCCAGTTATTCCAGGCTAACTGTTCTCTATCCCTTCTCATTTTTACAGACAAAAATCCCTCCAGTGCTCTTTCCCTGGATATCTAGCCCAGATCAGACTATTCTAAGCTGGGCTCCTCTTCAGTTCCACATTAATTCAAATCTTTTCTGGCTTCTTTCTCACCTTCTTCAGTTCTTTTCCCAGGCTTCTTATTCACATACATCCCTGCCTCTACCCTACCCTGAGCCAATGAATCTAAACTACTATTTTTCCATCTCTTCCCTCAACTGTCTTGGGTGATCACATTTATGAAACATGTGCACTTACACAGAACATAATAGGCTAAAATTTTTTTAAAAAAGCAAAATTAACCATTCTCAACACAGACTTTCTCTACTTCCTCTTGCAATTTCAAGAGCCTTCAAAAAGATGCTCCCAATTCTGTTAGATTTCCAGGGAGGTTTATAGCACCCTTCACCCACAAGCCCCCAGTCACTGAACCTCTCCCTGGCTTGCCTTCCAGTCTCTATGAATACTAAGTCTGCTCTAACCAGTCACATATTCACTTAATCAGCATCTACCGAACAACTCTGTGGGCCAAGAACCATGTCCCCCACAGTGCCACACACAATGCTCTATACCTAACACATGCTTAATTTTTGCTCATGACTCAATCTCTGATAAGAAAACCAGGTGAGTCCTGACTGGTGTGTCTCAGTGAATTGATCGCTGGCCTACAAACTAAAGGATTGCCAGTTTGATTCCTAGTCAGGGTATATGCCTGGGTGGAGGGCTGGGCTCCCAGTAGTAGACATGTAAGAAGCAACCACACATTAATGGCTCCCTCTCTTTCTCCTTCCCTTCCCTCTAAAAATAAATAAATAAAATCTTTTAAAAAGAAAAAGAAAACCAGATAAGCCTCTCCTGAGCCTTGCTCAGGAATACTCCAGTATAAAAAAAATTCTGAAATGTACCCAGAGGTTTGAGCATTGCCCCCCCCTCAAACAAAAGCCTCTTATGCATCTAAGACCAGACCAAGGAAACAGTCACCCCAGCTAAGAAGATGCTGACACAGCTCTCCCATCAGTGTGCCAAGGGAGCCAGAGAAAACCAGTGTTATAAAATACCCTTTTAACCAAGTGACCTATCTTGGCTGGTGTAGATTTAGGAAAAAGTTTTCTCAAGAAACCAGTAATAAATGGAGGGGAAGAACAGAAATTAATGAACATAGTAATTATCCCCCAAAGTTGCAAATCAGAATAATTCCTCACTTGAAGACAAGTATGAAAAACAGTATTAAAATGCTTCAGGGATGTGTTCATGAAATAGCAGGTAACAGAATAGATAAAATATATTTATGATACTTCAGTGGGGACATGTACCTTTTGGCTAATAGCTATCAGATACTAAATACCACTGCAAAAATAATATTCTTCCATGCTTCATTATGGAGTTACAATTATCCATGGAAAGCAGCAACACAACAAACTGCCTTGAATGGTAAATGGGAATAATTCCAGATTCCAAGCTTCTCCCTAAGTTTCTGAGCACAAGGGGGTATAAGCCAGGTTATACCTCCGTATTAGTCTGCTAGGGCTCCCATAACAAAATACCATAGATTTGGTGGTTTAAAAATCAAACATTTGTTTTCTCACAGTTTTAGAGGTCAGAAGTTCAAGATCAAGGTTCTGACCCATTTGGTTTCTAGCAAGAGTGCTCTTTCTGGCTTGTTCATAGCTACCTTCTCCCTATGTACTCACATGGCCTTTCTTCAGTGTGTGGGTGCAGAGAGTGGGACACTAATCTTATCAAATCAGGATCCTACCCTTATTATTTCATTTAATCTTGATTACTTCCTCTAAATACCACCATATTAAGAGTTAGGGTTCTAACATATAAATTTTTAGGGACACACTCGAATCTGAAGGGTGAGGCCTGTTCCCAAAGACTAGCCCACGGTGAAAAATGAAGGTCTGGGTAAGAAGGTGGCCTTGGGAACACACCTGCTGACTGTGGGACATAATGGCCAAAGATCCTAGGGCTGCTGGGGGCCATGGTGGGTAGTGTGAGGGATAAACTGTTCCAAGTCAAATAAACCAAGGAACTATTTCTCTCCCTTTGACAAAAGAGAGCTGAATGACAATAATGGTGATATATAATATACATGTATATAAATAATACTAAGTACTAGGCACAACTACACACTTGAAACTATGTCAAATGTTTGTCATATAAGGTGTTGTTTAAGCCTCACAGAAACAAGGCATAGAAGATACAATTACCATTTTTATTTTACAGATAAGGAAACAAACATATATTAGTGAAAGTCACTTCCTAAAGTCATCCAGTGTGGCAGACAGAGTAAGAGGCCTCCAAAGATATCAGTCCCAATGCCTGGAACCTATAAATGTTACCTTATGGGGGAAAAAAGATCTTTGCAGATATGATTAAGGGCCTTAAAATGATTATTCTGAATTATCTGAATAGGCCCTAAATATAATCACAACGTCCTTATAAGAAAGAGGCAGAGGGAGATTTGGGACAAGTATATAAGAGAAGGTGACATGAAGACAGCACAGAGAGAACTGAAGATTTGAAGATGGTGAACTTAAAGAGTGGAGTGATGTAGCCACCACCAGGGAATGTCAGCAGCCACCAGAAACTGGAAGAAGCAATGAACAGAGTCTGCCCTAGGACCTTTGGAGGGAATGTGGCCTTGCCAACACTTCAATTTCAGTTCAGTGATACTGACTTCAGACTTCTGGCCTCTAAAACTAAGAGAGAATATATTTCTGCTGTTTTAAGCCATCAAGTTTGTGTTAATTTGTTACAGTAGCCACAGGAAACAAACTAGTGACAAAGCCAGGCTTTGCATCTGTGACTCCAGGCCTGTACTTTCAAGCCCTGTGCCTTGTTCTGTTTCTGCACATAGCCTCCCCAAGACAGATCAGAGCACTCTGGTGGGTGATCCTGCCAAGGTTTGAAGTAATCAGCACTGACAACCCATCTGCTGCAGTGCCTCAGACAAGCCTGTTTCCCCATCCCATATCACAGCAAAGCCACATCAGGGGCTGAACTAACAGCGCAAGTATTCTAATTATCAGATAAGGAGAGAAATAACCCAGAGTCTAACATCTTGATGTGAAAGCAAACCAAACTGTTTAACAAAGGTTTTGATCTAATTTATTTGTATCAATACCGAACTGTTTTCCAAAACATCTAGAGGCTCCTAACCCCTGTTGCTCTGTACCATCCAGCCTTCAATTTACTCTTTCCCACACAGACACATTTGGGGGAGGAGCATCAGCTGCAAGTAGTTCAGTCTCCTCCCTGCCCACTGTTCATCACTTAATGACTCCTCAGGGACAAGAAAAAAGGAGAAAGTCACACTGAGCCCCTCTCTCTGAGCCCTCAGGATTTGTTGATGTGAACAGTCTGGTGCAGAGGTGCCTCAAGTTAAACAACCCTGGAATTAATAAGCAGGCTAATAAACACATTGTCAGGGCAAAGGTACAGCTCCCAAAATGTTCTTTTTGAAACTATTCTGACATGTATGGCTCAGCTTTGATTATTTATAACACTTCAAAGAGCAGGTGGTGAAACATGGCAGTGGGTTTTGTAAAAATAACAATGTCTTGGTAACGGAGGACATTGTGGCTGCTATGGCGATTCGATCTTGGCTGAGGAGTCAGTATCCAGCTTAGGGTTTCCGGGAGAACCAGCTTGGTGGATTAGCAAAGGGGAATACCTGGGACTTATTAACATAATAAAACAATAGGTAACTCATTAGAGTACCCAGAGTTCTCCTATTTTTCTTTTTTGCTAGATGCTTTTCCCCCCCCAACCCTAGATTGTCCTTCAAGGTTCTTCTAACAACTTCCTCCTTTTCCCTTGCCAAGAAGGCTGTCTGATTTTCCATCAGTATCTCAAAATAACAATATTGCAACATTTAAAGAGTATTTATTCCATGTACATCGGGTTCACAACAACCCTATGTCATAAGGTACTACCACTATCCCATTACAGAAGAGGAAGCTAAGACTCAAGGGGTTAAGTCATTTTCCAAGGTCACAAGCTAACCAGTGGCAGAGACGGAATTAGAAAACAGATATGACTCCAAAGCCCCAAGCTCTTACCTATTATATCAAACTACCTGCCTCCCAAATGAACTGGGAGCCTTACTACTGTCACCTAAAGAAAGACATTAAGGAGACAAATCCACACATCTTTTACTTGAGCCTCTCACTGCTCAGAAAGACAGGCAAAAATGCTCTTAGAACCATCCAGAAATTTTCTTTCATTTGTTAGAGAGAACCATCTGTCAAATAGAGTCAGTCCCACAGAATCCTTGGGGGAATGCAAATGGATCTAGAAATGAAAGCAAGCTTACCTCTTTCTCCAGATGAACCCAAACCCCTGGATTTAGCAATTCCTAAAGGCAGCCCACCTCTGCTCCCTGCCTAAGTCTCAGCAGGTTGTCACCAAGATCCTCATTCCACACCAGGGAAATAATGGAGAATACCCAAATCTTGGGAAGGATCAAATAATAATAATAATGACCATCATCATCATCATCATCATCATCATCATCATAATGCAAAAAGGAAAGGAATAAGTAAGATGAAAACAAAGCTCAAATTCCTATTTATTATGTATCAGTTGGTTCTGATTTTTTAAGCTTCTCATTAAATTATTCTGGCTCCAAATTAGTTTTCTTTGCTTAAGTCCTAATTATTGCTTCAGCTCTCTTCAAATGGGTCCCCAAAGATGTTGGAAAAAAATATAACTGAAAGGTCACTTGTTCCATGGGAACTTCAGGAAGACTCTCTGACATCTTGCTCTGAAATGCTTATTTTATAACTTCATAGAATAATGAATTAATCATGGAAAGATTTCTCCATTTCCCCTGGCAACAGGGCTCACAGGGGCTAGACAGGCAAGGGAAAGGAAGATGGTACCAAAAACCAAAAAGGCCCTATTTCCTCATCTAGCAGCACATGCACAAAACATGCTCCCAAATTCTGCCCAAACCACTAGGCTAGAACTGCCAACGTCAGATTCCAAAGCTACAGGTCACTGTAGGTGACACTGTCCATTCTGCCGCAGGGGCGGGGAGGGGTGGGGGGGTCAGCAGGGTGCAGGAGATGAGGAATTGGGGGCAAAAAAAGAGGGGATAAAGAAGAAATGTAAATCATTGCTTAGAACTAGAAGCCCTACTGCTGCTTCTGCTAAGAGCTATCAAGGAAGAACAGAATCAACTTTCTGGCAAGGTAAGGCCATATAAGGGGATGTTAAAATATAGAAAAAGGAAAAAGATCAGAGGAGAGAAGAGTTTTATTACATCAGGTTTGCAATTTGCTTAGCTGAAGCTCTCTGAGTACCAAGTTTTTTAAGGTTTATTTTAAGAACTTTGAGGCCTTCGGGGTGTTGGGGACTCACTAATTCTACCCATCTCAAAGTTTCCTGAATTTTGATGTAATGAAGGGCCTTTCCATTAAACAGAATGAATTCCTCTTAAAGAAGTATCTATTCCTTACAAAATGAGTGTGTTCATGTTGGAGCAGGGGGCAGTGTGTAAGAGAAGAGAGACATTTGAGAGCTGTTTATTATTCTTTCAGATGCACAGGTGAAGAGCATGGGGGCAGGCTAAGAGGCCTGATCCTCCAAATTCTTGTGAACACAAAATTAGCAACTGTTTCTAAAGAAAAGAAAGGATTTAAGGAGAGAAAATCAATCTAAAAATAAAAAGATGTGAGTTTACTTTTTAACTGAAAAAAAAAAAAGGAAAAAAAAGGTGTAGCCTGATTAGGCATCACAGAAATTTAGGCCAGCACTACCCCTGAAGGTTAACAGCATCTCTAGTTTGACAGTCAAAATGGGAAGAGTATAACAGTGCATTTTACCCACCGCAAACACATCTTCATATTCACAAAAAAACAAGTCTGGGGAGTAGAGGATGAGGGAGGAGGAGATGAAGCCTAACGTGTTACCAGCAACCCTGGCAGAAAGAAAGCTGTGAGATTCTGAAAGAAAACATTTCTTTGAATAAAACCCAGCAGAAACAATGCAAAGGTCGGGAAACAGAGTAAGTAAGAAAGATTAAAGGTATAGAGATCTTATTTAGCTCAGAAGGGGATTTATTCAGCTCGGAAAGACTGAGAAGGGGAGGTGAAAGAAGTGAGAAGAGGCTTAATAATGATGTTTTGAGTCCAGTGAAAGTTGCTTGAGAGAGTCACTCACTTGTCTACCAAAAAGCTACCTTCTGGTACCAGAATCTTCAAATGCTTGTCTTGCTGGCTTACAGCTGAAATGCTTGCATAATAAAAGGTGTTGGGCCCTGGCTGGTGTGGCTTAGTGGATTGAGTGCTGGCCTGCAAACCAAGGGGTCGCTGGTTCCATTCCCAGTCAGGACATATGCCTGGGTGGCTGGCCAGGTCCCCAGTTGGGGGCATGCAATAGGCAACCACACATTGATGTTTCTCTCCCTCTCTTTCTCCCTCCCTTCCCCTCTCTAAAAATAAATAAATAAAATCTTTATAAAGAAATAAAGAAAATATTTATTTATAAATAAATAAAGAAAATATTTATTTATAAGTAAGTAAATAAATAAATAAAATCTTTAAAAAATAAAAGGGGCTGGGGAGAGGGGGCTTCACTATAAGTGGACTTATAGATGTTAATTAAATATAAATTAAAGATTACTCCAGAGCACCGATTTTCAAACTTTCTTCACTTCATGGCACACATAAACTACTAAAATTCTGTAGCACGCCAAAAAATATATATATTTTTTGCCAATCTGACAAAAAGTTAGGTATAATTTTGATTCACTCACACCAGATGGCTATTGTTGTGTTGGCTGCTGTCATTTTTTTATTTGACAATCTAAGGGAGAAGAGGTCAGTGCCCCTAACTAAATAATCAGGAAATGCATGTTTCAAAAATTCTTGTGGTACACTGGTTGAAAATCGCTGTCCCAGATGGATAGAGGATGGTCAGTAACTATAGCAAGATAAGACACTGACTTTACAGTAGCAAGAGTGACCAAATACCCTGAATTAGCCACAAGGCTAAGTCCTTCAAAGAAAGAAAATAAGCAAAAGGGAGAACTGATAAGGAGGCTGTCCAATGTTCCTCATTTGACAGCTTTATAAATAGTGAAGAGTCGACAATATCTAAGGTAGGTTAAGGTAAACAGGTACTTAGAGAAGGAAAAGGAGAATGCAGCTTTGAGTGGGAGAAAAGGAGCCTTGGAAATGAGTTGAGAACAGGATCTGTAGGGCTACAGGTCTCAAAAAAATACAGAAACTTTTAAGGAATAAAATCCAACTCTGCTAGCTCCAAACATCCTCTCCTGCTCATAATCATGCCTGGGATTTTACTCTCTAAATCCAGAACCAGGTTTTTGAGCACTAATAATATTTAGGACCCAAACATCTACAAAGGTGACTAGAGTCCTACTTTCTCCTTACTCCAGGGAGCTTGGAGCACTTCCCTCACAAAACAAAGAAAATAGATTGCCTAGACTTCGCCAGGTGGGTACACCAGCAGCACCCCCTACAATCCTTGCAGCTTCCCAGGTTACAGGCCCTCTACAAGGGTCTCACTCGTACCACTAATATTTTCCATAAAAACTAGACCACTGCCAGAAAGAAACACTATCTCCTCTGACCTCTCCATGTCCCACCCTGTTACTCCATAAGTTGTTTCTGTCTTGCCACTGTCAATGTGTCAATTCTGGTCTAATGCCCTTGTCTAAAAACTTAGGTAGTACTGCAAAAAATGCCTGTAGAAAATCAGAGTAAGATAAATTTGCCATGTCTTGGTGAGCTTTTGTATTTTTTTTACTCCAAGCAAATGCACTAATGCTTGCTTCATTATAAACAGAAAACCTAAAAATCTATACCCAAAACCTAGTGACCATAAACTGTCCTTTCCAGGAACAAAATGCCAGGAAGAAAGAGAGCCATATAAAATGAAGCCAGGGAAAACCAGCCTCTCCTCAGAAGGTTTCAGTTAATATGGGGAGACACTTAATAAGTAATGAAAGAGAAAGCCACCTTGATTACATTTATTTAAAAAAAAACAATATGAATATGAACACCTGTGCAACCCAGGTTCTGAGTAATAACAGAATCCATTCTTATTCCCAAACTCATTCATTCAACAAATGTTGTTTGCTCATCTACTATATGCGAGGCACTGTTCCTAGCATTGGGAATACAGCTACTCTCCTGGAACTAACATTGTGGGAAAACAAAGAGTCAACAAGAAGCAAACAAATAAGAAAAATAACAGATGGCTGTGTTAGGGTGACATGAGTAGTACTTTATACCAGAGGAAAGGAAGGAAGACACTTTCTCCTAAGTGACAGCAGAACCGAGATGTGAATAACAAGGAGCCAGTCAAGAGAAGGTGAGGGAAGAGTATTCCATGCAGAGGGTACAGTTAGAGCAAAGGCCCTCCGTGCGAAAAGCAGAAATGTCACTGTGGCCAGAATATTGAATATTACAGGAAATGCAGCTGCCAAGGCAGGCGAGCAGGGATCTGCTCATGAAAGGCCTGTAACCAGAGTAGGGTGGGTGTAATTATGTGCTATTGAGTCAGCTCTAAGGTAACCCTATGAATGAGTGATGTCCACAATGTGCTGTCCTCAACAGCCCTGCTCAACTCCTGGAGACACATGAATGTGGCTTCTTTATGGAGTCAATCCATCTCCTATTTGGTCTTCCTGTCCTGCTGCCTTCTATTTTTCTCAGTCTTACTGTCTTTTCCAAAGGACCTGCCTTCTCAGGATGTACCAAAAGTAGGACAGTTTCAGTTTTGTCATTTTTGCCCCCAGCAACGTCTCAGGCTTAATTTGCTCTAGGACCCACCTGTCTGTCTTTTAGGCAGTTCAGAGTATCTGTAGAGCTTTCCTTCATACTATATTTCAAATGAATCCATTTATTTTCCTATCAGCCTTCTTCTCTGTCCAATTTTTGTATGCATACATAGTAACCAGGAATACAATGGGTGATCTTAGCCTTGGTCTCTAACAATCATTTTTGCTCTTGATGATCTTTTCTAATTCTTCTATTGCTAACCTTCTGAGTCTCAGCCTTCTTGTTTTTTGTTTGTTTGTTTTTTTTTTTTTTGGCTGTGGTCTCCATTTGAATTGATGACTGAACCAAGGTAAGCAAAATCTTTAACAATTTCATTATCTTCATTGTCTATGTTAAAGTTGTGTATTTCTTCTGAAAGTCATGATTTTTGTCTTCTTGATGTTCAAATGCAGACTTGCTTTGGCACTTTCTTCCTTCACTTTCATCAGAAGCCACTTCAAATCATCACTGCTTTCTACCAGTAAAGAGGTATCATCTATATATCTTAAGTTATTGATATTTCTTTTACCAATCTTCATCCCTCCTTCCTCTGAATCTAGTCCAGTTTTTCATATATGTGCTGTATGCAATGAATCCTTGTCTAACACCTTTGCCCATGAGAAACCATTCTGGCTCTCCATATTCTGTCCTGACAGTGGCTTCCTGTCCACCATACAGGTTACACATCAGGACAATCAAGTGCTTCGGCATGCCCATTTCTTTCAGAGCAACCTATAGCATTTCAGGTTCCACAGGAGTGAGGACTTTATTCTAAGAATGATGCTAAGTCAGCAGAGGGTGTAAAGCAGGGGAGTGACATACTCCTCATTATTGAGGGAAGTTGATAATGATTCCAAGATGCAGACTGACTTTTAAAAAGTTTATCTGGCCACAGAAGTTTATAAGAGTTTCATTTCCCAAGAGAAATGCTTAACTGTTTTTAATCTATCAGTTATTCAATATGGACTATGGGAAAAGCATTATGCTAAGTATTTTACATACATTATTTCATTCAATTTTCAACCAACACTACAAGTAGATGTTATCATTCCCATTTTACAGATGAGGACACCAAAGACAATAATGGAGGGGAAGTGACTTTTCCAAGGCCACAGGCTACAGGATGTATGCAGCAGAGCCAAACCTGAAATCCAGGTTAGCCTGATTTGAAAGAGCCCGAGTTTCCAGCCACTTTGTTCAAATAACTCCACCCCTTCCATGACAAAGGGAAAACTTGGTTACCACTGAAGCCTTCTGCCTATTGTTTTCCCTCTGACGCAGTCTCTCATTTTCCCCAGTGAGGGACACAGATTGGGGCCTGACTCCAAATACTCTCCCTAGGAACCTTCCCTAACAAGCCAAATTCAACCTTACTGTTCCACGCCTTTGGCCAGCCTTTCTCAGGACCTATGGTCCCATCTGTGGCTTCTCTCCCAGATAGGGTTTAAATTCTTTGAAACCATGATAATCCTTAGAATTCACTGAGCACCTACTATGTGTCAAGCACATAAATGTGCATTATTTCATCCTAACTACCCAAGAAATGAGTATCAATACAACCTTATTCAGATGATGGAATTGAGTCACAGAAGCAACAAGACAAGATCAATCAGCAGAAGTGGAATTCCATTCCTTTCTACAGTATAGAGTACACACAGCTCACTAAATGGTGAGTGAATGAAGAGACATATAAACTCATCATGGCAACCCTCACTCCATAAATGGGGAAGAAAGAATAAGCACAGGTCAAGGCCTTGTAGGCACACACCCAGCTCTAGACACTCTCCAGGGGTGTCTGACCCACGGGCTGCACATGGCCCAGGACAGCTATGAATGTGACCCAATCACATGTGACAAAATTGTAAATTTACTTAAAACCTTTTTTTTGTTGTTCATCAGTTTTCATCAGTGTTTGTGTATCTAATATGTGGCTTAAGATAACTCTTCTTCTTCCACTGTGGCCCAGAGATGCCACAAGGTTGGACACCCTTGCTCTAGACAAATATATCCTCTCATGTTCTTAGCCAATACAGTCACCAATTCAGAGACAATTGGCTTTATCTTTTCTCCCCTAACCCGTCAACCCCACCAAAAAAATCAAATTAACCTTCCCCAACACCTCCACAAAACACAAGTCATTCTCCCCACCGCCCCAAGACCACTGGGAAGTTATTTCAATAACTAGGTACTGAACAAACCTTTACAGAAAATACAAAATAGTTTATTTTTCGTGGTCTCTTTTATGTCAACTATCCTACATGGCATTTTACAAAAGAAAAGTAACAGCAAAAATGGAATTTTAAAAAAAAAGGAATAAGAGGATCCAGAGATGTTTGCTACCAGAAATGGAGACTCATGAGGTAGCACAGAGAGAAGGCTGTTCCAGATGATGCAGTCCTAACAGAATTAGGGCTACTCCACTGAAAACTGACCACCCCCTCACCCCCAAGCAGGGAACAAATAGGAATCAGGGCATGCTAGGGGCCAGGGACAAGGAGGCTGGAGAAAGAGATCAAGTCAACAGTGGACATTTGATCTGGATCCCTTCTAGAAGACTCCCTAAGGTATATCCCCTTGTTCTGCAGAAGCATGACCACACAGAAGAAGACAAATAACAGAAAAGGTGACCACATGACTAAGCATCTCAAGGTCAGGACCACATCTTGACACTACCCCCAGCATGGAGCCCAGCACATAGTAGACATATTAAAAAGACAAACAAAAGTTAGTAGCCAAATACTACAACAATCGTGAACACTTTTTATTCAGTATTTACCCTGTAAAGGAACCCGAGCTCCTTCCTGTATTCTCATTGATACTTCCCAATAACCCTATAAGATTGAAGTATTATTTCCCAGCCCTGGCTGGTGTGGCTCAGTGGTTGACTGCTGGCCTGCAAACCGAGAAGTCAATAGTTTGATTCCGTCAGGGCACATGCCTGGGTTTCAAGGAAGGTCCCCAGTTGGAGGCACCGGAGAGGCAACAGATTGATGTGTTTCTCTCCCTCTCTTTCTCCCTCCCTCCCTTCCCCTTTCTCTTAAGATAAATAAGCAAAAATCTTTTTAAAAAAATATTATTCCCCAGTTAAACTAAGAAAGCTGTAAGTCAGGAAAGTGAAGTAACTTGTTCAATGTCACACAGCTTCTAAGTGGTGAAGATAAGACTGCAACTATAGTCTGCCCCAAGTCCAAAGAACATGCCATGCTCCTAACCACTGTACCACACAGCCTTGCAGCTTAGTAAGTGAACAGAACAATGGGCAAGGCCACTATACCACTGAGGAAGAACTCTGGTATAGGGTCTGGAACTACCAACCATGCACTTAACACTTGGTCTGACAGCGAGCGATTCTGATCCAGGCTTCCTTATGCCACAGGTCTCTCCTGTACCTCAGTCTTCCTGGCTATACAGTGGGAAGAATAACTTCAGCCCATTTCCAGCCCTCCAGACACTGGCTGCTGCCAAAAAGAGAACACATGCACACCTATATTACCCCATCACAATGGGAAACCACAGGTGCTAGCTTTGTCAACTTGGCACATCATACGTCAGGTAGCTGCTCATATCAGTGGCTTAAGTGGTCCAAGGTGAAAGAGGTAGCCCTCATCCAGTAGGACAGCCAACAGAGGAACAATGAAATGACAGATTACAAAGGACTCTACAGCTGTCAGTTATTAACAAGTGATAGGCCTAAAACCTCCAGGCCTTTTTCTGGGAAAGTGGGAAGGTATCAAAAGCCAAGTGCCCTGAGCCATGTCTTCGAGTGGCCAGGTGGCCCCAACAACTGACTATGGGCACTGAGAGAGGACTTGATGCAGGAGGAACAGGCAACATTTCAGGGAGTTGGCCTCAAGGTTATCATTTAGCTGACTGAAGGAAAACAAGCAGCCTATGACAATAATGTCTCTTTTCTGATCTTCATTTACTCCCTCATCGAAATCCACACCTGACAGAGTGATCTGTTCATACTGCAAATGTAATCACCTCACCACCACAACCACCACTAACCCCCCTCGAAGACTTTCCCTGTTCCCCAGGTAAATACAAATGCCTTGCCGCCGCTCACCTGGCTGCCCTTGCCAACGCCTCCAGCCTCATCTTGTATCCATTTCTTCTCACTCTCTGGGCTCCCGCCACATTTTCTTTCAGTTCCTCATAGTCAGATTTCTTCATCCCCCAGTACCTACCCCAGAGCCTTTCTAAGTGCTGGGCCCTCAGGCTGAAATGCATGTAGAGTTGCTTAGTAAACACCTGTTTATTCTTCACAATTTAACTCAAACATCATTCCTCAAGGAAGCCTTCCCTAATGCCCTCTTAACCCAGAACCAAGTCAAATCTCTGTCAAATGTTCTCATATTACCACATTCCTTTTTTTCTTCATATAAAATCATATATTACGTACAAGTACACAGAAAGATATACATGTCAGTTACCAAAATATTAGGGACCACATTCCTTTTTTCAATGCATTTATTACAATTGTAATTTTCTATGTGTGTATGATCATAATTTGATTAATGTCTATGTTCATTAATACATCTTGAGCAGGTATTGTATCTGACTTGGTCACAACAATATCTCTGGGCATATCCTAGTGTCTGGAATGTAACAGTTGCTGTATATATGTTTTTGAAAGAACAAAATTTCAGAGAGAAGGGAAATGAAGCTCTGTCAAATCAAATGGTTCTGCTTAGAGAAGGTGTTCACCCCTTGTGGGACATCATGCCAAATTCTTCTTTCCCCTCCCTTCTTCATCTTTCCCCGATTTCTGACAGAAGTTACCTTCTATGTCCAGTCATTCTTCATGCTGATGGTAGTCATAGTGATAAGATGGCCTAGAGCCAAAAATAGGCTAAAAAGATCACCTTGTGTGAGTGCTCCAGGTTTCCAAAATAAAAGTCCACAGCAAAGGCCAGCTAGATAAAAACACTAAAACCTTTACTCAGTAAAGAGGCTGAGCTGAACAACTAGCAGTCTCTGAAAAAGCAAGTACTTCCCAGGGCAGGCAGTGCCCCCAAGTGAACCACCCAAATGAAAAGGGATAGGGCAGCAAGGATGCAGGGGACTGAGGCAAAAGCACGTATGCCATTCCCTGAGGAGATTTTAAAACGTACCTTTTATTCCTTGGATAAAGCAGAGAGGTGCCCAAACATTAAATATCAAAGTCTCCCCTGATGAGGCAGCTTCAGAGGAGGTCTAGGATCATGGCTCAGAAAAGCAACACTACAGCCTAAATAAGCTCACATAAAACTCTAATTGAAGCCATAATTCCCTACAGAAGAAGGAGGGTCTCATCCTTGCCCTTTTACTACTCAGGGTAGGCAGCAGGGGGTAGGATGGGTGAAGCAGAAGCATTTACTGAGCTCTATTTAGTGGCAGGTATAGTGGTTGGTACTGCAGAGACAGGATTGTTAGTGAAAAACAAATGAGATATAGATGAGTACAGAACACAGACAGGCAGCCGAGGCTCAGCAAGCTTAAACAATCTGTCCGACTGCCAGTGAATGGCGAGGTCAGGAGCACACCCAAGTCTGCCTGAATCCAAAGACTCTTTTCTCCTACCCCAGTGCTGCCCTTGTGGGTCATCTCAGAGCCAGCTCTGCTCCTCCCCACTTCATCACCACCTTCCTAACCAGAATGGGAATGTAGCTCTGGCAAGCTCTTGGTTAAGGACAAGCTCTCTTCCGTGAGCACAGCCCACCACAACCAGTATGTACAGAACTGACGCATGCCAGGTGTGGAGCTCAGCTTGCAGCTGGGAGTAGAGCTCATCATCTGTGGCTATGGGGATGAGGCTGAATTTTCTGAAGATTCCAAACAGATCCACAGAGATGAAGTCCACTTTTCTCAGAACCCACTGCTGCTGGATGGTGAGATGGTAATCCTACAATCCAGAACATAAACCAAAGAATGGTGTGTGCTCAATCACATCATGAGAGAGATAGTACCTGCAGGGTAGACAAGCCCAGCTAGTCTCCATAACTCCTCTAGCTATGCAAAGAGAGTAGCAATTCTATATCTGAATCATCCATATCCACACAACATCTCCTGCAAGGTTAAGCATTCATTGTGTGGTATTTCAAAGTTAACCCTTCCCTCTGCACTCATTTCAGGATGTGCCCCTTATCAAAAACTATGCCAGTGGATTATTATAATGATAACTATAATATTATGCCATTATAATAACATTATTGCACTTTTTTCCTATACTTGACATATGTTGGCTGATAGATTTAACTGGTACATAACTAGTAGTGCTCTCTCCTTTCAACCAAACCTCTAGTGTGACTCCCAAAGCTAAATCTACTTGTAGCAAATGCCTAGCCCCAACAGCAATAGGGTTATCTGGCTTACCTGGGCTCAGCCACCATGCTTTCAGTGGTCACAGTGCCAGGAACAGAGACTCAACTTGGTCCCTAATTGTTGGCACACTTCCCTGCTCCTGGGAAGATGATAGAATTTGGGGAAATCACCAACCAGGAAGCACTTTATTGCTGAATGCCCCAACAAGCCTTGTACTGCAGAGGGATAAGCAGTACCAAATCACAAAGCCACACACCACAGCAAGAGAAGAGGAAAATGCATCTCTCCACTGGAAGTTCTCAAATAAACGGTCCCCAGAGAACCAGTCTGCTTCCTCACACACACTTCTTGGCAACTGCTGGTAAACTGGCAAAAGGGAGGGGAACAGGGAGAGGAAGGCAGTCTTCAGGCCCCTATTCTGAAGCTGAGAAATCCATCAACCTGGCTGTTGAGGCTTCTTTATCCAGGGCCCACAAAGGGCCAGAAACAAGTTCCACTTCCTATCAGTCAAAGCCCAGAATCTGCCTGTCACACTATTTATGGCAAACAAGGTAGAGAAAGATGTGAGATTCTATGACTGCAGAACATCAATATGCCTGAATCACACACAAACCTTATTAAAAGGCAACCCTTAGCAACCCTAGTGAGGCTACATAAAAAACACACATGATAAAATAAACACCAGGAGACCAGGCTTGGCCTACTTTGTTCTCTACCCTGTTAATACACAGGGCTTTTTTTTTTTTTTTTTTTGGCAGAAAGGGGGTGGAAGGTTATTTGAATTTAAATTACCAGTGAACACTGTAATCTGTGTTTAAGAAAAAAAAAACATTCAAGAGGGCCAAGTGCAGCCCTGGCTAGTGTGGCTTAGTGGACTGACTGCCGGCCTGTGAACCAAAGGGTCAATGGTTCAATTCCCAGTCGGGGCACATGCTTGGGTTGTGGCCAGATCCCCATTAGGGGGCATGCGAGAGGCAACCACACAAGGATGTTTCTCTCCCTCTCTTTCTCCTTCCACTCTCTCTAAAAATAAATATTTTTTTAAAAAAAGAGTGTCACAGCCCTGGCTGGCGTAGCTCAGTGGATTGAGCGCGGGCTGTGAACCAAAGTGTCGCAGGTTCGATTCCCAGCCAGGGTACACGCTTGGGTTGCAGGCCATAACCCCCAGCAACCGCACACTGATGTCTCTCTCTCTCTCTCTCTCTCTCTCTCTCTCTCTCTCTCTGTCTCCCTCCCTTCCCTCTCTAAAAGTGAATAAATAAAAAATCTTTTAAAAAAATTAAAAAAAAAAAGAGTGTCACATACAGGCCATTTGGGACATGGGTGGCCTAGGCAGTAGGAGTCCATGTGGCTTACTCCTTCAGCCTCAGCCCACTGACCTCTCATCACTTGGTAGGAGGCAAGCCAGCAGGCAAGACCCAGACAGCACAAAGGATCATGGTCCCCTAGATTTAGGGAGAAGATTGCCTTCTCAGAAGGAAATTAGTATGAAGCAACAAAGAATGAACAAGAACAGCCATCCACAGTAGTAACCCATCTAAGGAGGGGATTTGGAGATGTGTTACTAAGGGCAGGGACCATATCTGTCTCACTCACCATTATATTCCCATAGCCAAGCAGCACTTAATACATAGTGAGTGCTCAACAAAGAACTGTAGGTTGAATGGTAACCAGAAAGACTCCTAACGTTGGAAAGGATTGATGAGAGCTAGAATCTGCAAAGAATACATAAAAGGGGACCTAGACAATAAAAATGATTCTCAAATACATTCCTGGTGCTTTAACAGACTGAGAAATGTGTATTGGTGCTTTTTTGGGGGGTGGGTAAACTTATTGGGGTGACACTGGTTCACAAAACCATACAGGTTTCAAGTATACAACTCAACAAAACATCATCTACACACTGCGTCAGGCACCCCTTGCACCAAGCAATGTCTCTTTCCATCCCCATTTTCACTATTTGCCCACCTCCAACTATCCTCCACCCCCCATGTCTATGTCTACATGCCTTTTATATATTTTTTCTTAATCCCTTCACTTTCTTTCATCCAACCCCCAGCCCCACTCCTTTCTAACAGCTGTCAGTCTGTCCCATGTATCCATGCCTCTGTTTCTATTTTGTCAGTTCATTTTGTACATTAGAGTCCACACATAAGTGAGATCATATGGTAAGTCTTTCTCTGACTGGCTTATTTCACTTAGAATAATAATCTCCAGGTCCACCCACACTGTCACAAAAGATTTTTTTTATGGCCAAGTCCATTGAGTAAATGTACAGCTTTTTTATCCATTCATATACTGATGGACACTTGGGCTTTTTCCATATCGTAGCTATTGTAAATAACGCTGCAATGAACATAGGGGTACATATGTTCTTTTGAATTAGTGTTTTGGGCTTCTTTGGATCTATTCCCAGAAGTGGAATCACTGGGTCATAAGGCAGTTCCATTTTTAATTTTTTGAGGAAACACCATACTGTTTTCCACAGAGGCTGTACCAGCCTGCATTCCCACCAACAGTGCCCTAGGGTTCCCTTTCTTCCACATCCTTGCCAGCATTTGTTATTTGTTGATTTCTTGATGGTAGCCATTCTGGCAGGTGTGACATCTCTCACTGTAGTTTTAATTTGCATTTCTCTGATGACTAGTGACAGTGAGCACCTTTTCCTTTGTCTATTAGCAATCTGTATATCCTCTTTGGAGGATTGTCTATTCAGGTCCTTTGACCATTTTTCAATTGGGTTGTTTGTTATCTTGGTGTTGAGTAATATAAGTTCTTTATATATTTTAGAAATTTACCTTGACTGGTGAAGCTCAGTGGATTGAGCACAGGCCTGCAAACCAAATGGTCACTGGGTTTGAGTCCCATTCAGGGCACATGCCTGGGTTGCAGGCCAAGTCCATAGTAGGGGCATGCAAGAGGCAACCACACATTGATGTTTCTCTCCCTCTCTTTCTCCTTCCCTTCCCCTCTAAAAATAAAATCTTAAAAAAAAAAAATTAACCCCTTATCAGAGCTATCATTGGTAAATATGTTCTCCCATTCAGTGGATTCCCTTTTTATTTTGCTGATGGTTTCTTTTGCTGTGCGAAAGCTTTTTAGTTTGATGTCGTCCCACTTTTCTTTTGTTTTCCTTGCCCTAGGAGATATATTGGCAAAAATATTGCTATGAGAGATGTCTGAAATTTTATGGCCTATGTTTTCTTATAGGATCTTTATGGTTTTATAACTTACACTTAAGTCTTTAACCCATTTTGAGTTTATTCTTGTGCAAGCTGCTGGTCTAGTTTCATTTTTTTGCATGCATCTATCCAATCTTCCCAATACCATTTGTTGAAGAGACTGTCTTTACCCCATTGTATATTCTTGCCTCCTTTGTCAAATATTAACCATAAAGGCATGGGTTTATTTGTGCTCTCTATTCTATTCCATTGATCTTCATGCCTGTTCTTGTGCCAATACCATGCTGTTTTGATCACTATAGCTTTATAGTATAGTTTGATATCAGGTAGTATGACACCTCCGGCTTTTTCTTTCTCAAGATTGCTAACGCTATTTGGGGTCTTTTTTGGCTCCATATAAATTTTTGGAATATTCGTTCTAGTTCTGCGAGATATACCATTGGTTGACTCTATAGATTGCTTTGGGTAATATGGACATTTTAATATTTTTCCTATCCATGAACACTGTACAAGCTACTTATTTGTATCTTCCTCAATTTCTATCTTCAGTATCTTATAATTTTCCAAGTATAGGTCTTTTACCTCCTTGATTAAATTTATTCCTAGGTATCTTATTGTTTTGTTACAATAGTAAGTGGGATTGTTTTCTTTTAATTTTTTTATTTTATTTTTTAGAGAGGGGGAAGGGAGGGAAACATCGATGTGGAAAGATACAGCAATCAGTTGCCTCTTGCACACCCCCAACTGGGGACCTGGCCCACAACCCAGGCATGTGCCCTGACTGAGAATTAAACCAATGACCTTTCAGTTCACAGGCCAGCACTCAAACCACTGAGCCAAACCAGCCAGGCCTGGAATTGTTTTCTTAATATCTCTTTCTGATAGTTTATTATTGATGTATTAAAAATGCCACTGATTTTGAATATTAATTTTGTATCTTGCCAAATTCATTTTTTAGATTTGGTATGTCTTGATGAAGTCTTTAGGGTTTTCTATATACAATATCATGTCATCTGTGACTAATGACAGTTTTACTTCCTCCTTTCCAATTTGTATGCCTTTTATTTCTTCTTCTTGTCTGATTGATGTGGCTAGGACTTGAAGAACTATGTTGAATAAGAGTAGTGAAAGTGAACATTCCTGTCTTGTATCTGATCTTAAGGGAAACAAAGAAGCATATTTTGATCAAACTATTGAGTTGGCCAAAAAGTCCATTTCGTTTTTTTCATAAAATAAAAGACACATTTTTCACTTCAACAATAACTTTATTGATTTGAATATGTTGAGTATGTCAGCTATCTCCCATGTGGTATAACGTTGATAGTGATCAAATCAAGACATTGAGAACAATCAACTTCAATTGGCCTACCTGACCCTTGACTATCGTCCAGCAAGAAGTGCCCAGCATCTTCACAAGCCACTTTTGATACGTTTGATAAGTCACAGCACCTTCTCCATACATTGCACAAATCTATTTTGTGGTGTTTCAGTTGCATTTTTACCTTTCTTGTAATAATAAAGTATAACATGCCAAAAATGTTACACAT
The DNA here is from genome assembly GCF_019186645.2 of Phyllostomus hastatus. Lineage (NCBI taxonomy): Eukaryota > Metazoa > Chordata > Mammalia > Chiroptera > Phyllostomidae > Phyllostomus > Phyllostomus hastatus. The sequence goes on along the minus strand of NW_025333611.1, from coordinate 28,666,346 downwards.
TTTCTTCCATCTTCAATATTAAAAAGGCTACACAAAAATTCACCAACTTTGATGTTTTTAAATGCATGCCGATATGACAGATGTCACAACACAATCTAACAAAACTGTTTCAAATGAAGTTAAAGACAACTAAGCCCCACTAGAGCCATCTTACAGAAAAACAACCAAACTTTTTGGCCAACCCAATATTTATGTAGTCCTAAAAGGACTATGCTACAAGGAGAGAAGAGGAGAGGGAAGGAAAGAAGAGAATATATGGGGGGAAATATTTTACCTAGTGCTTACAGTGTGTGTGTGTGTGTGTGTGTGTGTGTGTGTGTGTGTGTGTGTCTGAAGACCACAGGGGGGTTACAGATGAATAGGAGCAGAGGTTAAGTAACTCATCTGAAGTCTCACAGCTAGTACACATTTTAAATCTGAGTATAGCTGATAATATGGCTTTATCAACTTCACCTTGTCATTCAGAGGTGAGCTGACTTCCAGGATAACCTTTCCTATAGAGATGACAATGCTCCTACCTGTGCACACAAACCAAACTACGTAGTCAAGTTTCTTAGAGTTAGTTAACTAGAACTGTGACTTGATGGTCTTATGAATTTCTGTGCTCGAGACAGCCCACTAAAACTTAAACCTGGGTATACTAACTGAGTTTCCAGACCTACAAAGCTGCCAACCAGTGAGAGCCTAACTAAGCCATTAGCTGGTACCTATCTGTGGGAGAACTCTCTTTGGAATAGCCAACCTGAGCATAATCTGTATGTGTCCCAGCAAGTCCTCTTCAGAGATTGCAAAGGAGGTACCAAGAACCTCTCCTACTCTGTGTTGTGACAGTGATGCACAGAATTCTCTTTAAAAGTAATCTAATTCTGGACTTCTGGCCAAGATGGAGGCATAGGTGGACGAACCGTACCTCCACGCACAACCAAGATTAGAACAACAACAATTTAGAGGCAGAATAACACCCAGAACTGACAGAAAATTTATCTGAATGGAAGTCAGACAGCCAAGAAGTTGAAGTAAACCCATTCATCCAGACCGGTAAGAGGGCTGGAGACGAGCAGCCAGGTGCAGGTCGTGGCATGGAAAGCAGAGAGAGTTGGGCACTTAAGGCAACCAGGGGCACATAAGGCATCTGGGGCACACAAGATCGCAGTGGGTGGACCCTGAGTACACAAGCAGAAGCTGGCAGACCCAGTGAGGCAGCGATTGTGGAGCAGAGCAGAGCTCACAACCCAGGATCCCAGAGAAGGGACTGAGGTCCCACAGAGAATGGAGCAAGCACCATTGTTCCCTCCCGACCTTGCCCCCACATACTGGGGTGCCCAGCCCTGATGAACACCTTAGGCTCCGCCCCTCACCATAACAGGAGCAACCAGACCAAAAAAAAAAAAAGAGAGAGAGAGAGATAGCTCAAACAGAAGAACAAATCAATGCCCCAGGACTCATCCTTTTAAGCGACCGAGAGATAGCCAATCTATCAGATGCACAGTTCAAAACACTGGTGATCAGGAAGCTCACAGAATTGGTTGATTTTAGTCACAAATTAGATAAACAAATGCAGGTTGCCATAAAAGAAATGAAGGAAAATGCACAGGGAACCAACAGTGATGGGAAGGAAACTGGGACTCAAAACAATAGAGTGGACCAGAAGGAAGAAAAAAAACAACCAAACAGGAAAGAATGGAGAAATAAGAATTCAAAAAAAATGATAAGCTTAGGAACCTCCAGGACATCTTTAAACATTCCAACATCCGAATTATAGGGGTACCAGAAGGGGAAGAAGGGCAACAGATTGAAAACGTATTTGAACAAATAATAAAGGAGAACTTCCCCATTCTGGCAAAGGAAATAGACTTCCAGGAAGTCCAGGAAGCTCAGAGAGTCCCAAAGAAGTTGGACTCAAGAAGAAACACACCAAGGCACATCATAATTACATTAGCCAAGGTAAAAATGAAGGAGAGACTCCTAGAAGCAGCAGTAGGGGGAACAGTAACCTACAAAGAAAGGGACAGTAACCTACAAAGGAGTTCCCATAAGACTGTCAGCTGATTTCTCAAAAGAGACCTTGCAGGCAAGAAGGGGCTGGAAAGAAGTATTCCAAGTCATGAAAGACAAGGACCTATATCCCAAATTACTCTATCCAGCAAAGCTTTCATTTAGAATGGAAAGGCAGATAAAGAGCTTCTCAGATAAGGTCAAGTTAAAGGAGTTCATCATCACCAAGCCCTTATTTTATGAAATGTTAAAGGGACTTATCTGAGAAAAGAAGATAAAAAAAACATGTATAGTAAAAGGACAGCAAACTCAATTATTAACAACCACACCTAAAGCAAAACCAAAAGAAACTAAGCAAACAACTAGAATAGGAACAGAACCACAGAAATGGAGACCACATGGACGGTTAGCAAAAAGGGAGTGGGAGGAGAGAAGGGGAAAAGGTACAGAGAATAAGTATCATAGATTGTAGGTTGAAAATAGATAGGGGGAGGGTAAGAATAATATGAGAAATATAGAAGCTAAAGAACTTATAAGTATGATACATGGACATGAACTAAAGGGGGGGATGTGGGTGGGAGAGGGTATAAAGGGTGGAGGGGAATGAAGGGGGAAGATGGGATAACTGTAATAGCATAATCAATAAAATATATTTTTAAAAATCTACAAAAAAGAGTAATCTAATTCTGATTTAAGTAGGAATAGAGATGGTAAAAAGGATTTCTGCTTTGTCTTCAGTGGCAAATACCACCTTCCTTCCATGTTGCTTGCTGCCTCTCTGGAGCTTCCAGAGACCTTCAACCCCCCAGGCAGCAGAGTAGAAAAGGTGTAATATGATATTCAATGTTGTATTCTGAAGAGACCAGTGGTGAGAATCAGCTAGTGTTTCTAATGAAGTGAATACTCTGGACAAACTCAGGGGAAGCAAAGTAGTACTAAAATATACTGCGTATCTCTCAGGGTTGTCTGTTTATTTTGCCTCCTGTATGAGGGTTTTCATCAGTTAACATTGTTTTTTAGGGGGTTTTTTTGTTGGGGTTTTTTTTTTTTTGAAGCTTGGGAAATCTGATGATTCACCCAGGTGCACAACAGCTGCTGGGAAGACCTGTGGGAAGGGGCCACCAGCAAAGGCGGGCTGTGTGTGGTGAGGAGGGTCTCCCAGGAGTTACCTCCATGCCAAGCCATATGTTGTCAGGATATTAATCCAAATCTATCTTGTGCAACTAACACTGTTTACTCTCTTGGGATATGAAGCATTAAATTATATCCAAGGACTACAAGAGTCCTTCCGATTCTCTTCCACACTTACTTCTTTGCCAAAAAGATTTGTAACCTGGAAACAAAGCCCTCTGCCTAATAACAGCAATAATACTCAGCAAGGAATAGGAAACCAGGCTGTCAATTCAAGCTTCCCTGAAAGGAACTGCCCCAGTGAAGCCTTACCCTGTCTAGAATATGGAGAAATCTACTACTGATCCCTTTTCCCAGAGAACACAGGCATACATAACTTGAGAGTCCTAAGAGAGAAAGGCTTGAGTCAAATGAGGGTACACTACAGCCCCACTCCTGCCCCAAATAAAACAACTCTGGAAACCCATGAGAGAATTCCAAAATGAGGAGACTACCTCACTGCTGCAAGAGCTAATAGCAAGGGGCCTGAATATGAAATTAGGCTACCTGGATTAGTCACTGCTCTACCCTGACTAGCTGTATGACCTTAAGTCATTTAAACTCTTCACACCTCAATTTTTTACCTCCATAAAATGTGGATGTTGTGAGGACCAGATAAAATAATGTATTTGAAAGTCGTTTAAAAACAGTAAATTACTAAACATACATTAGGCCTATTATTCCAAAGACTGCTGGGTGAGAAACCCTAAGACACTTCTGGGGAGCACAGAGGCAAACTGTCACCTAAAAGAGGCACTCTACAGTAACTGGGAATAGAAATCTGTAGAGAAACCCACACTCAGGAATAAAGTGAGAACAGAGTAGACTTTCAAGAGGAGACACACTTGGGTCTGCTCAGGTACATGTGAAAAATAAGAACAGCCCTGGCTGGTGTGGCTCAGTGGATTGAGCACTGGCCTAGAAACTGAAAGGTGGCTAATTTGATCCCTGATCAGGGCACATGCCTGGGTTGCCAGTCAGATCCCAAGTTGGGGGGTGCAAGAGGCAACAAATCAATGTGTTGCACATCAGTGTTTCTCTCCCTATCTCCCTCCTTTTACCTCTAAAAATAAATAAAATTTTTAAAAAATAAGAACAATATATGCAATGGTTCCAATTTGAAAAAGCACAAAGGTATACAGTGAAAGTCAGTCTCCCTCCTTCCCCATTCTCCAGCTACCCAGGGCCCCTCACCAAAGACAACCACTTTTTCCAGATTCTCCGTATTCTTCTAGAGATACTACAATCAGATAGTTCCTGCTCAGATGAGGATACCACTGGTGGCAACACTTTGAGACCCAGAAGGCACTGCCAAGCAAGTAAGCACTGTCAGGGGCTCTTAGGGTCTATGAAAAGATCAGGACAGCCAGAGGATAAGATATTGCCCTGCGAAAGATTCCACAGAGATCCAGATTTCCTTCTGGCTACTATACTTCTTTGCCCCTTGGCTGACCTCTATTAGGCAATACTTCTGTGTAATGTAAAATTCCCTCTCAGTTGCGTTTATTCACCCAGAGTGCCTTCTCAGAGACGCCATTAACAGGGATGGAAGTAAGAACAATAGTCAAACCTGCCTCGATGAAGGCTGGGCAAAAAGGGCAAAAGTCACAAAAGTCCCTGAGTCAACATCTTTTTAGGAACAGAATACAAGGGAGGATAAAACCTAGACCATAGATGGGGCTACTCAGGACTCAGTTGAAGAGACTAATTCACTACCCACAGAACACTACAGGACACTCAGGACCAAAGCCAGGCTTTCACCAAAATTCCCTCAAAAGCATTCAGACTATGCCCTCCTCTCCCTTTCTCCTTCCACAAAAAAACTTAAATGTGTAAAATCTAGCCTCTACCCTTTCTGCTACTTAGTGGCAGAAAGGTCACAAATAGGTAGCCTATAGGTCAAACCTGGACCATAGATGTGCTATGGTAGTCCCTGGGATTTCACAAAAATCTGGATTTCTTGCTTCTCTTATAATATGAAATGATAGAGCCATAGAGTCACACTCACAAATGACAGTGATAGGGTTAGTAGCAGCTGCCCCCACGGAACATATGAGCACTCCAGTTTGACACAGGCCAATCATTCCCTAATGCCTCACACTGACTGTTCCCTACCTGGTCCTGAAAACGTCTGCGTTGAAGACCCCTGGCCAGTAAGTAACAAAGGAGGCTGATTAACTGGTAAGCACAATAGCTGGCCAAATAGCAGTACTCCTGCATTCACGAGCATTTACTAAACACCCTCTATGAGCCAGGAACTATGCTAGGGGATGGGTACACAAAGAAGAATAAGGGATTCAGTGCCTGCCCTCCAGGAATTTCTAATCCAGTTAGAAATATAAGACTTACTCTTAAGAATAGAACTGCTTCAGACACAAAGGGGTCTGGGAATCAAGCATGCCAGACTCGCTATGGCTGGGGACCAAGGAATGCTTCAGGGAAGAACTAGGATTTGAACAAGACAGTTATCATTTCTCAGGCTTTCACATACTCATTCATCCAACAAGCATTTATGATGTCCATGTTACACTCATCATTATGGTAAAGACACAAAATAAAGCATAGCCAATGTCCTTGAGAAACTCATATACTATAATGAGACAAAATAACTAACCAGGATAAAGTATGCTGAATTCTATAATCAAAGAGTTGCTATGGGGATACAAATAAGGAGGTCCCAGGCAAGGCATGCTGAAGAAGGCGACTGTGCAGCATAAAGTAGGAAATTAAGGAGAGGGTACTCTGGGCAAAAGAACTGGCAGACACAAATATATGAGGCACGCTTAGAGACTACATGGACCAGCTTCTCAGGAGCAAAACGCACACGTGGGTAATGGTAGAGGATATAATTATAGTGGCAGAACAGGAATACTCCTCAATAGGCATGAAACACTAGGACAACTGAAACATTGGAATTTATTCAGCAGCCAGTGGGTGCCACTGAAGGCTTCTAAGCATGGATGTTCTCTACCAGCACTGTGTTTAGGAAGACCCCAAGGGGCAACGGAACACAATGTCCTGGAGGAAGCTGAAGCAGGAGATAGGAGAAGGTTCCTGTAATAACTCTAGAGCAGTTAGGGAAACAGGAGGAGCAGTGTAAGACTATGTGAGCTAGATACTGCATATGCTTGCAAAAATTTAAGACAATGGCATTTCTTTAAAACACTTTTTAATTCCTATTTTTACCAATACAGATTGGTCTTTCCCCCAAATAGTGTTTCATTTGTTTCATTCAGAGAAGGCATGGGCTATAGTTATGGTGCTTGAGTTTTTAAAAAAATTCAGCTTGAAATCAATACAATGTCGGGTAGGAGATTTGGGGGCTTTTCCCCACTCCCACCCCCATTGCTAAACTGGACTAGCTGTAAATCTCAAAGGGAAAGAGAGTCAACTTGACAAAAATCAGGTCAATGTATTTTCTTGTGCCTCCCACACTTTGCACAGGACCAGAAATGGACATACAAAAGAGAGGAATGCCATGACAGATGTCAAAGTTCCCTGAATGAGCTAACTGCTTCATGTCTGGCTGAAGAGCAGAGGCAAGAGACAAGAACCCATTATTGGAAGGCCCCATGCAGGACCAGACAGTCCTGCTCCATTAAAATCCCAACGTCGGTCCTGGCTGGTGTGGCTCAGTGGATTGAGCACCAGCCTGCGGCCCAAAGGGTCACCAATTCCATTCCCAGTCAGGGCGCAGGCCTGGATTGCAGGGCCTGGATTGCATGCCTGGATTGCAGGGCACATGCCCCAGTGGGGGCATGTGAGAGGTAACCACACATTGATGTTTCTCTCCCTCTCTTTCTTCTTCCTTTCCCCTCTCTCTACAAATAAAATCTTTGAAAAATATCTTTTCCAACGTCAGCCCTGACTGGTGTGGTTCAGTGGGTTGGGCGTCATCCTGCAAACCTAAAGGTCACCAACTGGGTTTGATTCCCAGTCAGCACACATGCCTGGGTTGCAGGCCAGGGACCAGGTCGGGAACGTGCAAAAGGCAACCAATCAATGTTTCTCTTGCACATCAATGTTCCTCTCCCTCTCATTCTCCTTCTCTTCCCCTCCCTCTGAAAATTAAATAAATAAAATCCCCATGTCAGACACTGCCCAGGAAACAGGGCCTGCTGGCTAGATCACTAGTTAAAGAGAGACTCAAAAAGATCAGAAATGAGTAGAGAAAGGACGGTGACAGCAGAGAAGCTGCGAAGTTCCTATTCACAACTTTCAGTTATTCAGGATGAGCTAGCTATGAATATTGATATGAATGATAAACCAACCAATAGTTGGAAACTATTGCCAACAAAGAAGGCAATGATGTGATGGTTAAGATAAAGCTTACTTGATCAGCATAACTTACCCTCTAACCAAGTCCTGGGTTAGGAACTGTTAACTGTTGCTGTTGACAATATACCGCACTTACATTGTACAGGGAAGTACTAATTCTCAAGATGGCTATAAAAGGAACTATTACTATTTCCATTCTACAGATCATGAAATTAAGTCTTAGAGAAAGTAAGTGACTTCTTTCCATCTGACAGCTAATAAGTAGATAGCACAATATGAAACCAAGTGAGCTGACTCCAAAGTGTTTTAAAACACTCTGACCTACCAATTCATTCCTTCCATTTTTCTTTTAGAGATGAATTAAAGGTTTGCCTGGGTCACCAGAAAAGGTCCATTGATGCCCTGGCCCCATTCTTTACAGAACACAGAGAAGTCTGGCCTAAGAGCTATTTCTTTGCTTCTAAAATGGGGAAACTTCAAATCTCTTTTTTAAGGGGTAACAGCAAGAGAAAACAGCAAACAGGAGAAATAGTCAGTAGAGAGGCCTTCTCCCCTTCTAGAGATTTTTAACTGCAGTAGCCTCTTGCATCTTTACAAGGCTTTAAATAATTTAACAACTTCGATGGCCACCCTCTGTGAGGCCTTTGGCTTGAGTCTCAGCTCTGCTACTAATACTCTGGTGGCCCTAAAAAGGGTATTATGACCCATTTCATTTATCTGGGGCTCAGGCTTGTCATCAGTAAAATAAGAACCCACCAAATGCATAACTACAACAGTGAGCAATGATAGACCTAAAAGACTATGTTCTGACTCTTCACTCACCCAAGGAACCATGAATGAACCAGACACAACCCTGATGTCTGCAATGAAATGGACATAAAGACCCCAAGGATGATCTCTTCTAGCCCAGATATATGATTTTAGACTTTAGCAGCTGGGCCCACAGATGGAGACTTTGCTTCATGGATACAATCAAACCCAACACCCCATGAGTATCAGATAGGGAGGGTCACTCAGCCTTGCAATCAGCCTTGCTTAGGACCTACTGGCCCCTTATGCCTCCAAGGCTTCCTACCCACTGGATTCAAAGCATGACCAATCAATCTTATATCTATTGACTGTCCTACTGTACTTTATATAACTTTATATAACTTGGAGTGAACTGAAGCTGGCTGGAATTCTAGAGTTTGGTCAGATGGATGCCGCCCACCTTGGAATCCTCACAGAAATGTAAGGCATATGTATGAAACTATTGCCAGAAGTAAAGAAATGTTCATTTAAAATGGCATTAGTCTTCCTCACCAGAACTTTGGGATGCATCTCAGATTCTTCCAGGTTCTAGAACTCCTCCCCTCACAAGACAGAAGAGGTAGAATACTTGCAGAGAGAGAACTTACTAGACATGGATTAGTTCAGTGACTGCTGTGATGTCCCTATACCTGTGATGACGATAAGTGGCAGTTAAAAGGCATAATCAAGAACTCCATCCCTCTGTGAAGGCATAGCCAGAAAGCAGACCTCAAAAACACACCCCTTCCCATTTCTCTATGGATATGACATGTGACATGAGCCACACATCAGACACTACCCAAAGGCTCCAACTTCCAGTCCAGGAACACCTGGGCCAACACAGGAGGTTCACTATGAAAAAAGAAGGCCTATGAGGCAATAGAGAAGCAGATGATAAATGCACCACCTCGAAAGTCCAAGATCTGAAAGAAAATAAAGGATACATTTCATTGCACCAGCCTTTTTGCAAAAGTCCAGGTAAAAATCATCCCTCCCACCTCCACCCACATCCCATTGCTTCTCAAATTCTCTTAATAGTATTAGGCTTTGAGACAATATGAATAACTTTGCATAAGGACAAACTACTCTGAATTATTAAGAATATCAACAAGCAAAATGGAAATGTTATTCTTACCAATCCTTACACTCATGACTATATAATGGCTAAGAAGTTTACTCTTTCAGTTATACTCTATACACAACAAGCTCAGCAATTAGAAACAGCTCAGCTGGTTGGAAAATGGATATACAGGGTGGGCCAAAAGCAGGTTTATAGTTGTGAGTATGCAAAGCACAGGGCTTATACTTGTATTATTATTTATTAATTATTGTATTATTTTCCACATGAATAACTATAAACCTACTTTTGTCCCACCCTGTAGTAAGGACACATTCACAGCTCTGACCCTCCTAAAGGCCAACTAACTGAAATCTTCCCATGACAACCAGCCACGGCTTAGCTACTACGAGCCATCTCACAAGAGGCCCAAACAGGAAAGGGTAACAAGGACACTAGCCTTTAAGGCATTCCCACCATAGAAAAACAGTAAGTAAGCTCTTCAACAGCAAGAATTTTTTCACATGAGAGACCCCAGCATCTTCCACTGGGCCTGGCACCTAGTAGGGCCTTGAGAAAATAAACTGAGGGTCAAATGCCTTGTTGATGACTGCAGACACCTGGGGGTGGGGGTGGGAGGGAGCAATAACACAGTGCAACAGAAAGAGCTCTGGAGTCAGAACTGGGTTTAAAGCTTGTCTACAGCAGACTTAAATCACTTAACCTCACTGAGCCTCAGTTTCTTCATCCATAAAATGGGAATACCAACTCTCTTACAAGCCTGATGTGCAAACTGGATGAGATAAAAGTTTATAGCAATAGGTGGATCTATTAGATAAAAAACAAGTCTTGATGACTGTATTAGAAAGAGAATGTAAGACATGCATTCTCAGTGAGGGAAATATCAACCCCAAAGGGGTGAAAATTGATTGCTGGGGAAGAGAAATCTTAGATATTATAACAGTTTGTTGCCCTCCGAAGGGCCAAAGTACATAAACAGGTACACAATATATCTGTGGTATTAAAATTCAGTTAGTTTCAGGGGGGTGCCAATTAGGAAAAGTCTCAAAAAGTGATAAAGAACAAAAGTTTAAAAAACACAATGTACAATACAAAGGGCAGACTCAGTTTCCATAAGGACGGTCATTAATTTGCATAAGTCACGGGTAGGATGATCAATTTGTACTGATTTGCCCCAGACTTTGCACTAAAGTCCCACATCTGGGAAATCCCTCAGTCCTGGGAAAACTAGGATGATTGTTCACCTTCCTTAGAGGAGAGATCAATACAGGCATTAAAATTTCGCAAATGAGGTAACTCCAAGAAACATGACAGATGTCATGAAGGATTTATAGCATTTCAGCAGCATTCCTGAGCCAAGACTGAAATATGCCATTTGCCCAGCACTAGGATCAGGCATTGGCATGAAATTTTTACTCATTCACTGACTATACCACTTTGTTATTGTTATGGGCTGCTTGTGTCCACCCCCAAATATATATGTTGAAGCTCTAATTCCTAGGGTGATAGTATTTGGAGGTGGGCCTTTGGGAGGTGATTAAGGTTAGATTAGGTCATGTGGGTGAAGTGAAGCCCAATGATGGGATTAGTGCCCTTATAGACAGATGACCAGACAGGAGCTCACTCCACTGAGCCACATGATGGTACAGCAGGAAGACAGCTATGAAACAAGAGGAGGGCCCTCATCAAACTCACCATGCCAGCCTCCAGAACTATAATAAATGCTTGTTGTTTAAGCTACCCACTGTATGGTATTCTGTTATAGCAGCCCACAACTTACTAAGACACTTCTCAATGCTTCAAACACCAAAGCCAAGGGCACTATTAAGAGAACGAGGACAAGACCATCAAGGGTATATATATCCAAAAAGCCACCAAGTATCTGAAAGATCTCACTTTACAGAAGTAATGTTGGCCATTCCATCACTACAATGGTAGAGTTGGTAGGCATGCCACACCAAACAGTGGGGCTGGACACAGGGTCAGTGGCCCAAAAAGAGTGCTAAATTTCTGCTCCACATGCTTAAGAATGCAGAGAGCAATGCTGAACTTAAGGGTTTAGATGCAGACTCTCTGGTTATTGAGCACACCCAGGTAAACAAAGCTCCCAAAATGGAGCACAGAACTTACAGAGCTCATGAATGGATTAACCCAAATATCAATTCTCCCTGCCACACTGTGATGACGATCCTTACTGAAAAACAGCACATTATTCCTAAACCAGAAGAGTTTGCACACAAGAAAAAGATATCCCAGGCAAAACTGAAGAAACAAAAAACTTATGGCCCAGGAATAAATTCAGCACAAAATAAATGCTCATAAAAGCAAAATGCAGGAGAGAGAGAGAGGATAGGAGCAGATATGACAGGCCATCACAACCACACCCTTGTCAATGAGCTGCCTCAGGGAATCTGAAAAAACCTCAAGTCTGGGCTGAACATAATTAGTTATATTGCTATTGAATTCTCAGTCTCAAAGGTAGAAAATTGCACAAGTGAGGACACCAGGCGTAAACCCTTAACAAACCACAAAAATTCTGGGAGATTCCTCTCGTGTGTCCTGAGCAGCCTGAATCTTTTAGAGGTGTTTGTCCCAAAGGCAAACTCAATTGTTGTTGATGCTGGGAATCAGAGGCTACCCTAAGCCCCACCTGAATAGTTAACAGGCTTTTCTCCTCCCCTACTCAGCAGTGAAAGTGAATAAAAGGGCAGAATATTCCCTTACACCACATATAATTAAAGTAAGCAGCTCTGTGTTGTGGAAGACTAAGGCAGCTTAAAGCCAACTCAGGAAAACATAAAGTATTCATCCTCATTCACTCAGAAAGAAAAAGATTAGCTCCGCAAGGACACATCTCCAAATTGACACACGAAATCCGGGAGTTAGAGAAGCCTACGCTATAGAGCATGATCTAAGCACCATCTGAGGCCCCAGAAAAAAATCCCCAGAAATACACAACCAAAGGGATGGCACTCTAAAAATGTTGAGATTAGCCGTTGTGAAAAGAGGATTACTCCAATACACTGGCAGACAGCCTCTGCAGCAAAGCTTCACTTAAAAAAAAAAAAAGATAGAATGTAATGGAGGAAAAAAAACAAGAGGCAAGATGAGAAGAGCATGAATCCACAAACAAAATGAACAGAATTCAAAGGCATCATCTATTTGGAAAAAGATGCAACTTGCTTTCAGAGATTGTCATTTTTTAATATTCTCATTAATAGCAAATCTTCATTCTTTGATGGTAAAAACAGATATTGCATTCCTATGTCCCAAGAGTTGTCATGTGTATGTATTACCTCCTTTAACCACTCCTCAAAGTATTTTTTAAAGATTTTATGTATTTATTTTTAGAGAGGGGAAGGGAGAGAGAAATAGAGGGAGAGAAACATTGGCCCATAACCCAGGCATGTGTCCTTACTGGGAACCAAACCCGCAACCTTCTGGTTTGCAAGCCCATGCTCCACTGAACCATACCAGCCAGGGCCAAAGTATCTTTTTTTAATTTGGGAGTATGTTTATTAAAGCTGGGGACTGTGAAACAAGAAGGGTCTAGCATAAAAGAAGCGAAAGGAGAGAGCCTAGGCAGGGCTGCTTTGACTGTCCAGGAACGTTAAGGGGGGAAAAGTGAGCCAAGGCAAACCTGCTGTCTGCTCACTGGAGAAACAGAGAAAAGAGACGGGTTCAGAGGTTTGGCTGGGGATGAACTGCCACTACCCATTGATCCCCTAGATGCAAGTCTGGCGGGGACCACTAGAGCAGTGATCCCTAGCCTTTTTGGCACCATTTTTATGCAGTGGAAAACCAAGCCTAAGAGATGAAATAACTTGTCCAAGATTATATGGATAATAAATTAGAGACTCAGAATCAAAACTCAAGTTTACCACACTCCCAAAAAGCACTATGTCCACTTCGGAAGAACTGTTAACTCATCTGTAGACAAGCTGGGTAACAAGGTTTATTAACCATGCCATTTGGAATTTTTAAAAAAATTTAATAGTGTGGTGTCATGTATTAATGTCTCTGAAGACCATTTCAGAAGCGAATTTTCAAAACTGTTTAGGAAATGGCCATATCACATAAGTGACACCACCCTCAACCCCCACCACCCACACCTACACATATTACTCTAAGGAGAACACCACTTATTGAAGGGTTAAGTTCTGGCATGTTCATTTTAAATCCATTTTGTTAACTTTTCAATTTCACTTAATTTTTTGGTGTCAATGAAACACACCAGGGCTCAAAACTGGCCTCTGCAGAGAAGTAATAGTTGGTCTTCAAAGACAGCAGAAAAGGGTAAAAAAGCAGGAATCAGAATACAAGGGAACTTTTCATTCCTGAGCTACCTCATCGCTACTAACATATTCCCTATTTCTACCATCTGTAAAATGGGGCCACTCTTTTCTGTAGCCAATTTCATCAGAACAACCCACATTAGCAGATTAAATTCACTAAATACCCAGAAGAAAGGTTAAAATAAATCTGATGTGACAATACCTTCCTTAAAAAGTAAGAGCCATGTTCTCAATTAAAATCACAAACCAAGTCTTGATCCATGTTACACAAACATCAATCCTGATATCCTCATGCCCTGGCTTCCAGTAAAATCCTAACCAATCCCCAAATCTGGCTATATTTTTATAAAAAAAGAAAAAAGCTTGGGTAGGGTGAGAGCTAAAAAGACAGATACAAAACATCTTTTACACTGTCAAAACAAACAGTGTTTATAAATATATCATCTTCTCTTAGCAAACATGGAGGATTCATTTTCCTCCAGCCCTCATAGTCTAATAAAATCCCCCTCCAAAGCATTTTGAAGTTTGGTTTGAGGTCAAGAAAGCAAGCTGGGTTTCACTGAAACCAGGCATTGAAAAATATTAGAAAACTGATCTTACATATGCGTCCGCAATGTATTTTTTAAAGGCACCAAATGGCCCTCCAGCTCTTCTAGCGCAAAGGGAAGCCCCCACTGGCCTCTCAAATGTCGGGCATTTCCTGACTCCTGGTTTTTCCCACCTTAAGTCACACGACAGGGGCTCATAGGTGAAGTAATTCTCTCCTGTCTTCTGAAACAGAGAATCTCAAAGCGAGGATTTTGGGACCACCCGAATCAGAACCACCTGAGAATTGCAGGTGCCCAGGCTCCACTTTATCCAAAACACCTGAGTTGAGGCCAGGGCCACGCACAAACTCCAGTACGATTTGCCACACAACCCAAGTCTGCAACCCCCACTTTAAAGCAAGTCTTTCTCTACCAGGACAAAGAAAAACACAAGATAGGAGTGGAAATACCATGGGGGTAGGACATTTCCATATGGTGAAGAGATAGCAGAGGTCTCAACCAAGAACAAGTGTCAATGCTGGAGCCGTCTGACAGAGGCACAAACTGAAACCGGGAGCAGGGAACAGGAAAGGAAACTGTAACAGATGTAGAGCCAAAAGGCCAGTCTCAGACCCCCACTGCGTCATCTCCTGACATTTAGGAAGAGTCACTAGAGACGTTATGAGTGGAAAAAGTAGGGAAAGCGGCCGTTGGGCTGAGAGGACAGATCTGCGGACACTACTGAGGAGCCCAGGGCCCACGTGGACGTCCCGCTTTGAAGACACTAGGGGTGGATGTGTGGGGACCCCAGCACCGGGCTGGGAGGGCTCAGGGGCCGCTGGCAGGAGGAGGCCTGGGTGGTGCCCTGAGCCCCCCCAACCAGCTCCAGGGCCGGGCGGCCCCCACCGCCCCTACCTTCGGCTTCCCGTCTGGCAGCCGAGGGGTAGACACAACCCCCACAATTCCAGGCGGCTGCAGTGGCAACCAGCTCCCGATGCGCAAACGCAGCAGCGACCGTCTGAACCCGTGAGCGTCCTGGCTATTACGTCACTGGTCGACTCACCCAATTGCCACCTTCCAGAAAAGCAAGCGGTTGCCTCATTGCCCGAGTAGCACTACAATTGTTAGCCCCGCCTTTTCCGGTTTTTGTTACGTTCCACCTCCAGTGTCTCTTTTCTCAAACTTCCTGGGACTTTTTTACCTGGATCCCTCCGCTGGACTGAGCGATGTTTAGAACAGATGGCCACGGACGTGGTTTTGCTAGACCGAAATTGTACTTCGAAGTTTCTTCTCTGATTGCCAAAGAGCCTAATTTCTTTCTAGGAGAAAGATTCTCAGAAAGGAACTGGCAGGTGTGGAGAGTAAAATAAATTAAGCTGTTGTGTCTTAGTTTGGGATAAAGCCAAGAGTCTGAAACAATAAATAGTCCTTTGAAAATTCATGCAGAATAGGCCACCTGCAAGTCACCTACTTTATATATGTGTGAATTGTGTGGCTTTTGGATAACGACCAAATATTTTAAAAATAAAAGTCACCTGCACCTCTAATGTTTACTAACATTGAATAGGTGCCCTCTGCTTACAATACATTGTATTTACTTATATAACTTTCTAAGATCAGAATTATCATCCCCTTTTTATAGATAAGGAAGCTGAGGCCCAAAATGGTTAAAGGATTTATACAAGGTCAAACAGTCAGAAAGTGATAGAACTGGAAAGTCAAGCCAGATTTGGGTGCCTCCAAAGTCATGTTCTCTTCCCATGTTACTATTAAGCCTTCACCTTGCCTCACTTGGCCAAGCTTTTGAGGGGTACTCTGGAAATCCCTCACAGTGCAGATAGTGGTACCTGGTCACTCAGGAGTGAAGAAAAGTATCATCCAAACAAGCAGTGACCTCCCCCAAATAGCAGGAATTCCCCAAGAGCAATCAAAATAAGAAAAAAGAAACACCCTGTCATTGGCATTCCTTTCCCTTTTCTATGTTATTATGTGAGCTTTAAAAGTTAATTTATTTTCTTGATTATGTTTACTTAAACCAGGTGCAAAACTGACTTTGCAGCCACTAAAACAAACCTTGATCAGTAGCCTAGGGAGGGAGAACAAGCCCCTGGGCAATAGTTGAGTGAGTAGTGCCAATTTTTTAGAAAGGTCTGGATGGGACACTTCCCTGGGCCTGGGTGGAAACATTCAGGAGATCAGTGAGAGTAGGAGCTGGACCCATGAATAATCCTAGCTTGCATCATTGCCTACTACCATAATGACAGATAAGAGCTCAAAAAATATCTATTGCATCAGTGATAAATTACAAAATGAATGTATAAGTCCTGGCTGGTGTGGCTCAGTGGATTGAGTGCTGGCCGGCAAACTGAAAAGTTGCCAGTTCAATTCCCAATCAGGGCACATGACTGGGTTGCCGCCCATGTCACAGTCAATGTTTCTCTCGCTCTCCGTCTCTGTCTCCCTTCCTTCCCCTCTCTCTAAAAATAAATAAATAAAATCTAAAATTTAGGTAACTACTTACAGCCAAGATGGAGGCATAAGTAGACACACTGTGCTTCTCCCACAACCAAAAGTACAACAAATTTAAAAACAAAAAACAACCAGAACTGGCAGAAAACCAAACTGTATGGAAGTCCAACAACCAAGGAGTTAAAGAAGAAACATTCATCCAGACCAGTAGGAAAGGCAGAGACAGGCAGCTGGGTGGAGAAGACTTGAGGCAAGGCTGCAGCTTGAGGAGTGCAGCAGGCAAGGAAGTGGCTTGCAGACTGGGTGGTCCCACATTCACATGCAGATAAACTGGGAAAACAACTGGGGAGCAAGAACACAACCCAGGGTTCCAGTGCAGGGAAATAAAGTCTCAAAGCCTCTGACTGAAAAAACCTGTGGGGGTTGAGGCAGCAGCAGGAAAAACTCCCAGCCTCACAGGAGAGTTTGCTGGAGAGACCCACAGGGTCCTAGAATGTACACAAGCCCACCCACCTGGGAATCAGCACCAGAAGGGCCCAATTTGATTATGGGAAGCTGGGGAAGTGACTGAAAACTGGCAGAGAGCATAGTAAGCAACACTGATACCTCTTGGACCCCTCTGCCATATACAGCATCACAACACAGCAATGTGGGTTGCCCTACCCTGGTGAACACCTAAGGCTCTGCCCCTTACTACATAACAGGCATGCTGAGACAAAAAAACAAACAAACAAACAAATGGCCCAAATGAAAGAACAGACCAAAGCTTCAGAAACAATACAACTAAGTGATGAAGAGACAGCCAACCTATCAGATGCACAATTCAAAACACTGGTGATCAGGATGCTCCAAGAACTCACTGGGCACTTCAACAGCATAAAAAAGACCCAGGCAGCAATGAAGGTTGCATTATGTGAAACGAAGAAAAAACCTACAGGGAACCAACAGGGACAAGAAGGAAACTGGGACTCAAATCAATGGTTTGAAGCAGAAGGAAGAAAGAAACATTCAACCAGAACAGAATGAAGAAACATGAATTCCAAAAAAATGAGGAAAGGCTTAGGAACCTCCAGGACATCTTTAAACATTCCAACATCTGAATCATAGGGGTGCCAGAAGAAGAGGAAGAGCAACAAGTGGAATACTTCTTTGAAAAAATAATGAACGAGAACTTCTCCAATCTGGCAAAGGAAATAGACTTCCAGGAAGTCCAGGAAGCTCAGAGAGTCCCAAAGAAGTAGGACCCAAGGAGGAGCACACCAAGGCACATCATAATTACATTAGCCAAGATTAAAGATAAGCAGAGAATCTTAAAAGCAACAAGAGAAAAGGAGACAGTTTCCTACAAAGGAGTTCCCATCAGACTGTCAGCTGATTTCTCAAAAGAAACTTTACAGGCAAGAAGGGGCTGGAAAGAAGTATTCCAAGTCATGAAAGGCAAGGACCTACATCCAAGATGACTCTATCCAGCAAAGCTATCATTTATAATAGAAGGGCAGATAAAGTGCTTCCCAGATAAGGTCAAGTTAAAGGAGTTCATTATCACCCAGCCCTTATTATATGAAATGTTAAAGGGCCTTATCTAAGAAAAAGAAGATCAAAACTACAAACAGTAAAATGACAACAAATTCACAGCTATTAACAACCAAACCTAAAAAAAAAATTTTAAAAAAAACTAAGCCAACAACTAGAACAGGAACAGAATCACAGAAATGGAGATCACATGGAGGGTTATCAGTGGGGGAGTGGGAGGAAGAGAGAGGCGGGGAAAGGGTACAAAGAATAAGTAGCATAAATGGTAGGTAGAAAATACACAGGGGGAGGTTTAGAATAGTATAGGAAATGTAGAAGCCAAAGAACTTGAACAACCCATGGACATGAACTAAAGCAGGGGAATGTGGGTGGGAAGGGGCATGCAGGGTGGACAGGAATAAAGGGGGGAAATGAGACAACTGTAATAGCATAATCAATAACCTATTTTTAAAATCTACAATTTTTAAAAAAACAAATTACAATCCAGCCGGACAAAAGTTATAAAGTGCTATAAGAGTAAGATGCTTAAAAATAGAATAAGCTAAAATCTTATAATAGAATGAATGAATAAATGTATGGGCCAAGAGAAGAGCCCAGCTAGTCACTGAGCTGCCAGCACTCATGAACCCAGCTTACATCTTGGGACAGATCTAACCAGCTCAAGTGTGTGCGGAAGGGAAATTCTGTGTCCCCCAGTCTCCTAACCTTGAAAAGCCCTGACTGAGAACCTTCCCAGAACTAGCTCTGAGCTCAGTTCTCCTGAACTGCTGAAACCAGTGTGTAGGGCCTAGCCTAAGCAGATAGCCTCTACTTTCATGGCTCCCCAAAAAGGAGGGCCACTGTAAAGGTGGGAAGTTTCAAGTCTACAGATCAGAGGGTAGGTGGGGATCATGGTAGTCTCTTCTCTTTGTTTCCTGGTATTACTCTTGGATTTGAGCAGAAATCAGTTTAAATTTTCCTTTTAAATAAATATTTAAAAAAAACACAACAGTTCTCCCTTGCACCTGTTGGAGATCTTCCAAGTTCCCTCTTCCACTCCCCTGAAGAGCAAAAGCTTAGAAGGGTAGAGAGCCTAAGGATTACCTTCAACCTGGCCACCATCAATCAGAGGAAACCACGGCACCTGGCTAGGCAGAGCATTAGATGATCAATCTCGCCTTTCTCAACAAGCAAAATGCGTTGAGTAGATCGTTTCTCCTCTACTCAGCCTTTCTCAATTAATCTCCCACAAGCCTGATACCCAGTTGTGTGAAAGCATTCCTGGCATCAAGAATTGGCTCCCTGCTTTCTCCGGATAAGCCTAAAATGTAGAGTGTGGGGAGCAGGGTTCCTAGCTCGCTCGCTCTCATACCATTTGTCCTACATTCTCCTCTCTGCTTCTACATCTCTGTTCCCCACCAGCTTTCACCATACACTTTAAATCCTGCTGTCAGGAATCCCGTCTGGACTCCAGACATTTTGTTCACTCAAAAACGAGTACCAAGTCACAAGTCTCTGTGGGGACTCAGGTGTGAAACAGCTCCACTAGGTTCTTACCCTCAAAGAGCTCAGGGTCTGATGAGAGACACAGAAATGTAAATAAACCAGATCAAAACAGCCCAGCAAGGGCCATAAAACAAAAATATTAGCAAAGAGCAATAAGAATAAGCCTACTCAGTTCACATTGCTGTCTCCCTTATGTGAGTAAAATTCACATTCATCATCTTATTTGCTCCAGACAGCCCTGTGAGGTAGATGATTGTATCCCCATTTTACAGATCAAACGAAAACTCTTCTCTCTGAACTCTTCAGAGCTGTACTGTCCCATACAGTAGCCAATAGCTGTATGTAGCATATTGATTTAAACTCATTAAAATTAAATAAAATTTAAAAATCAGTTTTTCTGTCACACTACCCACAGTTAAAGTGCACAACAGCCACATGCGACTAATTTCTACCACAGTGGATGGTCATATTATAGAACATTTCTGTCATTGTAGAAAACTCTATTGGACAACAGTGCTTTAGAGGCCCTGAGAGGCAGTACAAGGGCAGGAGTATGAAGCCAGAACTCTCAGTGTTCCCAGAAAAGCTAAGTCAAGCTGCCAATGAAAAAAGCAGGAAGCTCAGGGACACTGCAGAGGAGACCAAGAGGAACTCATTATCTGAATCAGAGTCCTCCACTTTCTGGGTTGCACTCAAAGGTTGGGTTGCAGCAGCCAAGACAGCACAGAGACCAGATGATCGCTATCCTGGAACCTGGGCACACCTGAGCCTGTATCAGCAACTTCCTCTGTGGCAGTCAGGAATTCTATGTCTCTTCACCCTAGGAGACTTCACACCCCCCAATGACTGTGCTTTGCTCTGTTTCTGGATCATTTCAGAAGGCCTCAGCTGCAGAAAAGGAAAAAAAAATAAGATTTTATTTATTTATTTATTTATTTATTTTTAGAGAGAGGGGAAGGAAGGGAGAGAGGGAGAGAAACATAAATGTGTGGTTGCCTCTCACACACCCCCTCCTGGGGACCTGGCCCACAACCCATGTGCTCTGACTGGGAATTGAACCAGCAACCCTTTGGTTCACAGGCCCGCACTTGGTCCACTGAGCCACACCAGCCAGGGGAGGAAAATTTTTTTAAAACAGTGTTTCTAGCCCCTGTGAAAGGTTTGTAAGACCTCCAAGTGGCAGTCTCCCACCTGCTGGAAGATCTTGGCAGTTCCAGGGAGCTTTGACCAGAAAAAGTAAAATGCAAGCTGCATTTGCTTTCAGCTAAATAGGCCTCTCTGGTTCACAGGGAAAACACTCAAAGGAAGAGACCTAGAAGACAGACAAGATTTCAAAATGTTCTCACCAGACAGCTACCATTGAGGCCAAAGCAAACCCCTGAGAACCATGATTCTCTCTCCAGAAACACCTTCAACTATACACCTACTCATGTGCACAGACATCTGACACAAATGCACTGCTTATAGGCACCTATGAAGACACTGAATCATAGGAAAACACACACAGTTAGGACAGACACAGCAACAGCCCTGTTCTGGTTATCCACTGCCATACAATAAGCACCCCCCAAACAACAATCATTTATTTAGCAGTTTGAGCAGAGCTTGGCTGGGGAGAATCAACTGTGTTGCATGTACTGCCAGCTGGGTTAACTCAACTAAGGCAAGATGCTTACTAGCATGACTGGCAATTGATGCTGGCTGTTGGTTGGGACCTCAGCTGGTGTAGTCAGCCAGGACATTGACAAGTGACCTCTTCCATTAGCTGCTTGGCCTCCTCACAACTCAGTGCCTGGGTTTCAAGAATGAGCGTCCCAAGAGAACAATATGTAAAAGTGCATGGTATATTTTTTAAGATTTTATTTATTTGTTTTCAGAGAGAGGGGAAGGAGAGGAGGAAGAGAGGGACAGAAACATCAATGTGAGAGAGAAACATCAATTGGATGCCTCCAGCATGCACAACTGAGGATGGAACCCACAACCCAGGCATGTGCCCTGACCAGAAATCAAACTGGTGACCTTTTGTCTTGTGGATGACACCCAACCAACTGAGCCACACTGGTCAGGGCAAAGTGCATGGTATTTTTATGACCTAGCCTCAGAAGTCACGTGCTCTATTAGTTGATGGAGTCACAAAGGTCTGTTTGTATTTAAAGAGAAGGAATCAAGCCCACCTCTTGACAGGAGGAATGTCAGTGTCATATTGTAAAAAGAACATGTGGGATGAAATATTATGGCAGCCACTTCTGGAAAATACAGTTGGCCACAAGCCCCACACCCTCATACAAACACCCACAGTCATGCACATAACTTACATGTCCAGGCTCATACACCCAGTGCACAGACATGTTTAGAAGTGTAGATAAATTAAAACATCCTGCATTCGTATACATACACACTGCCACACAGTGATATGTATATTGCCACAGATATATTACTTACATAATTATGCAATTAGGCACATCTAGTGAAATATGCAAACATACACATATAGAGTAGCCTTGAAAACCAGCCAGAGATCATTAGGAAACCAGGCCAGGGACAGATAAAATATAACCTAGATGTCAACTGTCCCCTTGCCCTGCTCCATTTCCCCATCAAGAACCCATACCTGAAAAAGCATCAGTGTGAAATGCCATATTTACTGAAGGTATCATAGTGGTGATGGAGAAGAATGTGAAAACCATACATCCCACAGCAGCAACTTGAAAAGCTATTTGAGCAGTCCTTTCCTCCCAAGTTCTTGTCTAACCTATCCCACCACCACGGATCATTTTTTATGTCGTTTCTTTATTTTGCACAGCACCTAGCCAGCCAGTTCACATCACCTCTTCCTGGCCTTTTTCCCCTCATGCTTCCAAATTCCTCACCCCTTTATCAACAGAGCAGTTCACATTTGCCCAGACCTGGTATAAAAACAGACAGGCAGGGGCTAGAACTGAAACCCCAGTGACCTGTCTGAAGACAGACTACTCTCTTGTCTCTCCTCCTGGACCATTTGTTCTCTCGCTCTTGTCAACTGCATCACACCAACATATGATTGGCTAAGACAGTTTAAGTCCACATACCAAACTGGGGTGAGCCAGAATGGCTCGAACTGTAATCTCCACGCCCACATACACACCTGGAAGAGCCCTAAGAACCAGGCCACTGCAGGCTGTTGTAGGACAGTCTCCATAGGCTCTCTCCCTAGTCTAATCTGTGTTTACCCCTACACAACAGTCAAGGCTGCCTCTCCCAGCAGGGAGCTGCAGAAGGGATGGTGTCTATGACAAGGGAATCCTGGGCATGGTTGGTATAGAGACTGATCATGCCAGCACAGTCCTGGGTGAGAAAGCCAATAGAGAGAACCCTTCTCTCCTCTGATACTGTCATTAATAAAGGTTCCCAAGCACCAAAGCTTTGGGAAGTCAAATGTGGAGAATAAGGTCTTGCCATATGACGTGTCTCAAGACATTAGATCATTGAATCCAATGTCACTGTCAGCAGAGATCCTGAATAGGTCATTGTGGAGCAGTTTAAGAGCAGACTTTGGAATTGGACAGACCTAGGTTCAAGTCTTGACTGCCCTTCATTACTAAGCAAGTTGCTTAAGGCTAACCAACTTTGGAGGGGTATTTCCTTATCTCTGTAATAGAGATTAAATGAGATGATGTGTATAAAGCTTTCAGCCCAGTGCCTGGCCCAGTGAGTGCTGAATAGTTCTAGCTACTAATACTGTTCTTTTCCCTGCCTGTTGACTATACGTAAATTGTGCTGGAGGCTGGGCAAAGTTAAATCACACACAGATGCACACACTTACAAACTCACACAGGAGATCCCACTTTATATCTCTACTTTCTAAGTATCCCACTCCTAGACCTACACACATCACACACACATTATATATCATGCCCAGGCTATATAGGAGCTTTTGTGGAAAGGTTGGAAAAAGAAGTATTACTCAGGCAAACAAATCATCCTTCCAGTCAAAAATGAGACACACAGGAAATGAAAGGTATGAAGTGTCTCTGGGACAGAGGATTTCAGAGAGGCTCTTCTGGGGAAAGGAAAACTATATTCTCTGAGCTGTGTGAGGGTGACAAATTCTATGTAGTTTTTCTCAGCAGCATCTTTATTACTCCATATGTTGGAGCCCACAATAGGCCCACTCAGGCGACAAGGGGCTGGTCACGTGCAACTTATCATTCTTATTTATTTAGCTAGTGTGGCTACCCATTTCCCCACAGCCTCCGCAGAGATGCCCAGGGTGGGAGGCACTGGCACCAAGATCATTACAGAATTATGAAATCCATCAAATCATCATTAGAACCACTGTGGGGAAATAAATCTTCCCTGGCTGAAACCGAGTTGCATAACCATAGGAACCCTGCTTCATTCTCCTAATGTCTGTTCCTCAGGAGCTGGCAGGGGTAAGATTTGGAAAATGGGGTAAAAGTTGAGGGATCTTTCTCCATGGCAGGAATCTAGAGGCTTTGGCCTTATCCACACCCCACCCAGGGGAACAAATGACAACAACCCAACATTAAACAGAGCTGTGCAGTTTATAATGCTCTCTCACACTCATCATATGATTTAATTCTCACAGAAATCCTGTGGGATGCAGGTTTTATTGCCCCTCATTAGCCAAAAAGGAAACTGAAGTTCAAATACTCTGAGAGATGCACCACAGTGTTGGGCCCCTGGTAGTCCCAAAATAGAGCAGGTAGAACAAAGTGCTCCTAAGAGGCCAAGTAGACCTTTAGCTCCAAATCTAATATTTTCATATTACAAATAAGTCAGATTCTACCTACCAGAGTGTGTCCATTAGTTAACAAATTTATTGAGTTCATATGCTAGGTGCTGTACTAAGAGCTGAGGATGTAGTGATGAGTGAGTGACTTAGCTTTACCCAACAGAGTACAGAAGAAGTGAAGCTATCCAGTTATAAGACTAGTCTTTGAGAATTTCCATTTCGGTCTTTTAGAGCCCTGAACCACTCTTTAATAAGTCTAACCACCCTGAGGGAAGGACAGTGTAGAAAGGAAGAGAGGCCCAGGTGAGCCCAGCCTTTCAGCTATTTTACCAAGGTACCAGGCATTAAGTGAAGCCTTTCTGGACCCTCCAGACCAGACCAGCCTCCAGCCGAGTGCCACTGAGAGGTCTCAGTCAATAACACATGGAGCAGAAGGGTTATTCAGCCAAATTCTTCCTGAATGCCTAATGCACAAAATTATGAGATGTAACAAAATAGTTGTTGTTGTTTTAATCCATGGGCTGGCAAACTTTTTCTATAAAGGGCCAGATGAGAAATATTGTAAATTTCGTGGGCCATGTCATGTATTATTCTTGTTTGTGTTTTTTTTAACATGCCTTTTAAAATGTTTTTAAAATTCTTAGTTTTCCAGTTATACTAACACAGGCTGTGAGCTGGATCTGTACATGGGCCCTACTTTGCCAGCCTCTGTTTTAAGCCATTATGGTTTGGGTAGTTTGTTACCTAGCAATAGCTAACCAGAACAGCCCCTTCCTTCATGAAACTAGTGCACTGCAAGTAAGACAAACATAAAACCAAAAATAATAATAATTAATCAAATCACTACACATACCCCAGGTGCCATGGCACTTAACATGACTGAGGGCTTCAGGAAAGGACCCCTCAAAAAGGAAACTTTTAGGCTGAGACTAGAAGTTTGCTGGTGAAAAGAAGCAGGGAAGAGTATAGTGGCCCAGCCTTTTTGGCTCAATGTGGGACTTCTGAAGAGCAATGCTAGTTCCATAGCTCTCTTTTGGATTGGCCAAGAGCCTACATCACAATTTGACTTCTTCCTCTGTCCAATATTCTGTTTCTGTCTCCTTCATTTCATAGATGTTGTTCCCTAATAAACATCTTGAACCCTAAACTCTGTCTCAGTGCCAGCCTCTGGAAAACTCAATCCATGACACTTGCCAAAGGGGAATTTAGTGACTCACGTAATTGGATAGTCCACAGGGAGAATTCTGAGTTTTAAGCAGAGGTAGATTTAGAGCTCTAACTCAGGTGACCAAAATGCGACACAGGACTTTCAATGCTAAAACCAGGAAAGTCCCATGCAAACTGGGATCATTAGTCACTCTTACTGCAATGTATAACCAGGTCTTGATATTGCTTCATTTCCTGGGTCTACTTTCAGCTTATTTGGATGAT
Organism: Phyllostomus hastatus; assembly: GCF_019186645.2. Lineage (NCBI taxonomy): Eukaryota > Metazoa > Chordata > Mammalia > Chiroptera > Phyllostomidae > Phyllostomus > Phyllostomus hastatus. Next base: position 28,640,561 of record NW_025333611.1, on the reverse strand, counting down.
TCAATCTCAGTCTCTATACATAGCAAAATAGGTCAGCGGCTTAAGACCCCATGTTCTCTCAAGTTGGAGTCTTACAAGGGAACTAGTTTGCTCCTTTCATGGCTCCAAAGAATTGGGTTGAGTCTTATTGGCTCTCACTGGCCTGCTTGGGTCATGTGACCATTTTTTTAGGTTAGTTTAAATTCACTTACTATAAAATTCATCCTTTTAAATTATGCAATTCAGTGGGTTTCAGTATATTCACAATGTTTTACAAATATCACCGCTATCTAATTACAAAATATTTTCATCACTTCAAAGAAAAACCTCATACCCATTAGCATACCCCTACCTCTAATTTCTGGCAACCACTAACATGCTTTCTGCTTCTATAGATTTGCCTGTTCTGGATATTTCATACAAATGAAATCATATAACATAGGACCTTTTGTGTTTGTCTTCCTTCACTTAGCATAATGTTTTCAGTTGTAGAATGAATCAGTACTTCCTTTTTATGGCTAAATAATATTCCCATTATGTGGATACATTAACATTTTGTTTATCCACTCATCAAATTAGACATTTGCATTGCTTCTATTTTTTTACCATTATGAATAATGCTCCTATAAACATTCATGTACAGGATTTTATTTGAACACCTGTTTTTAATTATCTTCAGTATATGTATCTAGGAGTAGAATTGTTGGGTTATATGGTAACTCTATGTATGTCCCTATTTTTTAATCAACCAGTATGGCCTGGAGGTTGGAAGGGTCTGGTTGGCTTAAATCTAAGTCACACATTCTACTCCTGGTGCTGAGGGTGGAGTGAGTTTCATTAGAATCACATGGACTGAGGAGAAAATAATGGTTCACCAGGAGGAAATGGGGCATGATTATCAGATGGAGATTAAACAGATTCTAAGCAGCAAATCCACAGATGACCACTGCAAATAGCTACATTTACTGAACACTTACTAAGAGCCAGGCACTGTGCTAAGTACATGTATTAGCTCATTTAACCCTCACAGAAACTTCATGAGGATTCTACTATTATTCTTATTTTTCAGATGAGGAAATTGAACCTCAGAAAAGTCTAATAAGTTGCCCAAGTTTATATACCTGGGAAGTGGGAATTTAAACCCACATCTACTGCAGAGCAAAGCATATGAGAAAAAAAAAGATTTCAAGTTATATTAAAATATAGCTGCTGGAGGCTCTTTTATTTCATTTGCCAAATATTTTTATAATCATTGGAGAAGAGTCTGTGTAACCAAAAATTTTCTTTCACTTCAAGGACAGGGAAGAACAGGTTTTTCTAATGAAAAAAATCACAGTTGACATTTTTTTCCTTTCAATTTCCAAGTAAGCTTCCAATTTTGTCAGATACTGCATCACTGGCATTGAAATTAGGCAGCTATATTTCTCAGAAAGCCCTCAGGGCTTCTTGGAACCAACCATCTTTTCTAACAGGTCTAGCAGAATCTAGCTAAATTCTTGTCATGAGATTAGGAAATGCAGAACTCCGTATCATCCTCTTACCCACCTTCAGATATGATTTATAAGAGCTCTTATCACAGGCTCTTCTGTGGTCCTCGTGATGATGACCTGCGGCCAGGAATTTCTGACATCCTACTCTCTAATCTGGTAGACCAGGGTTTGGACGGTGTGAGATGGGTGGACAAAAAAATGCAAGGTAACCAAAAAGTTGAAGGAATACAAGGAGTTGCATTTTATTGTCCCCCATCCTCCACCAGTTCCAAAATCACAGCAGAATAATTGCGTATTCAGTTGCACACTGTGCTAGGCTTCACACTAAGCTTCAGGCTTACAACACTACACTGACTCCTCCTTGAGAGGACACTTCCCACTACCCCACCTCCCCAAAACACACACATCCCGACTACAGCAACTTGCATCCTAAGTCCTCAGAAGATTTACTGCCTGTTCCACAAACAAATCAGTGAATACCCCCACAGTTGATTCCAAAGACAAGATGCTCATTTCCATGAGGACTTGTATGTCATTTGCATTATATTTGCAATTCATTTACATATCACATCTGCCCTGTCAAAATGTACATAAATCCTTTGTACTTTCACTTTTTTATTTTCTAAAAAGGGCTATGCCTCCACATCTTGCCCAGACTGTCTGGTAAAATTACTAGTTTGGTATTCTGGGCTTGATTGTGAATACTCTCACATGCCATGCTGAAATGTCAAACTGTAGAGAATCCCCCAGGATAGCAGAACTCGCTTGGAGATACTTCATTCATTCATTTATTGCAGAACTCTTTTTTGAACACCTACAATGTGCCAGGCACTCTTCTAGGTGCTGAGGATATATCCATGAACAAGGAGATTAAAATAATTACAGTATTTTAAAAGTTAACTGCTGTCATTTCAGAAGATCACTTGGCACCAACCCAATCAATAAATACAAATGTTAACCAACACTAAAATCTCCTCAAAGTGCTTGATTATAAGGTGGTCATCTGGGTATTACAGATTATGCTTACATTTTTTCATTAATTCTGAAATTAAATAGCAAATGTCTAAAGGGTACTGAAGGCCCTAAGAATGTGTTCTAGTGATCCATGGACCCCAAGTTTGAGAAACACTGATCAAGGAGCCTCTAAATAATTTAAAAATGGAAATGACCTAGGTTTGTGTCTGAGAAAGATAACTCTGACAGCTACATGGAAGGTAGGCTGGAAGTGGCTTGAGGCCAGAGATTGAGAGATCAGAGAGTTTTAGTAGTCTGGGTGTGACTCAGATTGTGAGGCTGTCCACACTTACAGCCTCATAACCGGTGGCCCCCTCACTGGTGTCTGCCTGAAATTCAGTCACACTACATATTTGGTGGCTTCAGAAGTTTTCAGTAAAAATTTGTACAGTCACGGGGAGTGTCACAACACATTGTGTCACTTGAAAAGTCAGCGCTAAACTTCCAGCTAAGATGGGGGCGTAAGTAAACACACTGTGCCTCCTCACACCACTAAAAGAAAGACAACAACAAATTTAAAAACAACAACAACAACAACAAAAACCAGGACTCACAGAAAATTGAACTGTATGGAAGTTCAACAACTAAGTAGTTAAAGAAGAAACATTCATCCAGACCAGTAGGAGGGGCAGAGACAGGCAGCTGGATGGAGAGGACTCGCATCAAGGCAGTGGCTGGAGAACCGAGGTGGGCAAGGCAGTGGCTGGCAGACGAAGGTATCCCACATTTTCATGCACATAAACTGGGAAAAACAACTGGGGAGCAAGAACACAACCCAGGGTTCCAGTGCAGGGAAATAAAGCCTCAAAGCCTCTGACTGAAAAAACCTGTGGGGGTTGAGGCAGCAGCAGGAAAAACTCCCAGCCTCACAGGAGAGTTTGCTGGAGAGACCCACAGGGTCCTAGAATGTACACAAGCCCACCCACCTGGGAATCAGCACCAGAAGGGCCCAATTTGATTATGGGAAGCTAGGAAAGTGACTGAAAACTGGCAGAGAGCATAGTAAGCACACTGATACCTCTTGGACCCCTCTGACATATACAGCATCACAACACAGCAATATGGGTTGCCCCACCCTGGTGAACACCTAAGGCTCCGCCCCTTCCTACATGTAACAGGTGTGTCAAGACAACAACAACAAATGGCCCAAATGAAAGAACAGATCAAAGCCCCAGAAAAAAATACAACGAAGCAAAGAAGAGGCAGCCAACCTATCAGATGCACAATTCAAAACACTGGTGATCAGGATGCTCCAAGAACTCACTGGGCACTTCAACAGCATAAAAAAGACCCAGGCAGCAATGAAGGTTGCATTATGTGAAACGAAGAAAAACCTACAGGGAACCAACAGGGACAAGAAGGAAACTGGGACTCAAATCAATGGTTTGAAGCAGAAGGAAGAAAGAAACATTCAACCAGAACAGAATGAAGAAACATGAATTCCAAAAAAATGAGGAAAGGCTTAGGAACCTCCAGGACATCTTTAAACATTCCAACATCTGAATCATAGGGGTGCCAGAAGAAGAGGAAGAGCAACAAGTGGAATACTTCTTTGAAAAAATAATGAACGAGAACTTCTCCAATCTGGCAAAGGAAATAGACTTCCAGGAAGTCCAGGAAGCTCAGAGAGTCCCAAAGAAGTAGGACCCAAGGAGGAGCACACCAAGGCACATCATAATTACATTAGCCAAGATTAAAGATAAGCAGAGAATCTTAAAAGCAACAAGAGAAAAGGAGACAGTTTCCTACAAAGGAGTTCCCATCAGACTGTCAGCTGATTTCTCAAAAGAAACTTTACAGGCAAGAAGGGGCTGGAAAGAAGTATTCCAAGTCATGAAAGGCAAGGACCTACATCCAAGATGACTCTATCCAGCAAAGCTATCATTTATAATAGAAGGGCAGATAAAGTGCTTCCCAGATAAGGTCAAGTTAAAGGAGTTCATTATCACCCAGCCCTTATTATATGAAATGTTAAAGGGACTTATCTAAGAAAAAGAAGATCAAAACTACAAACAGTAAAATGACAACAAATTCACAGCTATTAACAACCAAACCTAAAAAATAAAAATAAAAAAAACCTAAGCAAACAACTAGAACAGGAACAGAATCACAGAAATGGAGATCACATGGAGGGTTATCAGTCGGGGAGTGGGAGGAAGAGCGGGGGGAAAGGGTACAAAGAATAAGTAGCATAAATGGTAAGTAGAAAATAGACGGGGGGAGGTTTAGAATAGTATAGGAAATGTAGAAGCCAAAGAACTTGAACAACCCATGGACATGAACTAAAGCAGGGGAATGTGGGTGGGAAGGGGCGTGCAGGGCAGAGGGGAACAAAGTGGGGAAATGGGACAACTAATAGCATAACCAATACAGTATATTTAAAAAATAATAAAAAAGAAAAGTCAGCTCTAGACATGTCTATCCAAATTCTCTTATGTAATCATTAAGTGGTAGGTCCTTCTCAACTCTTGCAATACCCAGCTCTCAACTGACTCTACTCTCTCTTGCTCTTTGATATTTTATACTCTGGTACTCCAAATTCATCATCCCTTCATTTCAGTGGAGCAATCCATCTTCAATTCCAAAATTCCAAAGAGTGTGAGAAAACAAAGGGCCCCTTTCAATTTTAGGACCTACCCTATAAGATGTTATACATAACTTTTAAAAAATTGTCCTTAAGGAAAAGCTGGCAAGGACCTTATCAAGAGCAATAGCTCTGTAATGGAAAGAAGAGACAAAGACATGGCAGAGGGAGAATCAGGACTACGGGGGGAAAGGAAATCCATAGCCAAATACAAAGTTTCAAGGGATAGGCCACAAACATCTCATTGGGTCTTGGTCACATGGTCAGAGCAGGTTGCTTGGTTTAAATGCTCAGAGGTGCCCAGATAGTGTCTGGTTAAAACCCCAGGGTAACACCAACCTATAAAGAACAGAAAAGTAGTGGAGTGGAGCCCAAGGAGAAGTGATCAGAGAAGCAGAGAGAATGTATAGCATAAAACAAGAGTTTCAAGAGAGGAAGCCAACAATATAAAATGTCACAGAGAGGTCAAGTGCCAGGAAAACTGGAAAAAGTCACCAGATCTAGTGGATAAGGTGACTTTCTAGGAGCAGTTTTAGTGAGGTCTCGGGGGAGACACTGCTGATTACTTACCCAAAAGCCATTTTCCCCACTCTTCTTCCTTACTGGAGAAGACTACCTCCCACTATAGGGACTTAGAAATGTCACGTATTTTCTTAGTACCCCTTCCCTCACCCCTTTAAACCTAAGGGTAAACAAGTGACCTACTTCTAAACAATGGTACTTGGGAGCAAGTCTAGAAGCTTCTGTAAAGATGTTCCTCCTCAATACAATAGATATCTTCAACCCCTTTATTTCTTGCCTTGGAAATTGTCATGTGAACTCACACTGTTCAGAGCTGTGGTAGAATCTTAGACTATGAAGGGACAAGCCCAGGAATGGAATAAATACCCTGAAAATGGCCAATGACAAAAGCCTAGATTCTTGATGACATTACTGAGTGCCTAAACAATCAAACCTGAAGCTACTCACCTCTGGATTTCTTGTTATGTGACATAAAGAAATGTCTTTATTGCTTAAATCAGCTATTTCCAACTGGTGTGCCACAAGAATTTTTAAAACATGCAATACCTGACTATTTACTCAGGAGCTCTGACCTCTTTTCCCTTAAATCATCAAATTTAAAAAATGACAATAGCCAACACAACAATAGCTTTCTGATGTGAATGAATCAAAATTACACCTATATTTTTGTCCAATTAGCAAAAAAAAATTTTTTGATGAGCCACAGGATTTTAGTAATCATGTGTGCCATGAGGTGAAAAAGGTTGAAAATCACTGGTTTACCCACTGTTAGTTAACTATTTCATTATTTGCAACCGTGATACATGGTGGACATGGAAGCCAGAATTACATTTACCAAAGAAGGAATGGGAAAAAAAAAGTAAATGTTCTAAGAATTGTCCAGTGATTTCCAAATGCCAATCATTCAACTACCTGCATTAAAATTACATGGAGAACTTTATAAAAATATAGTTTTCTGACCTTTTTTTCCTGAAATATTCTGATTCAGTAAATCCAGCATAGAATCCAGAGATTTTTCTTTTTAATAAAGGCACCACTAGTACAACATTTTGGAAAATTGTTGTCACTTTCTTATAAAGTTAAATAAACAACTTCAGGTACCCCATAACCTGTAATTCAATTCCTGGATATTTACAAAAAGAAAAACATGTCCACAAAATGACATGTATGAGACTATCCATGGCAACTTTTCCCAATAGCTAAAACTGGAAACAAGCCCAAATGCCTTAATGGGAGGCTGAAAGAGGCTGAGGACCGAGGACGATCACAAAAATCACCAAGGGGCACTGAAGACACTTGATCATGACTGGAAATTAGACATTGGAGCCAGTAAACATGTTTCTGTGGTTTTCTCTAGCAGCCTGGAGACAGGAGCAGAGAAAATCAATCTTGTCTGATCTATTTGTGAGAATTAGAGTAGGAAGGACAAATAACAGGGGCAAATGAAGTAGAGGTAGTGGTGGCAATGAAGGCAAAGTGACTGTCTTTGTCTGAGGGTGCTTCTTGGTCCTTACCTTCTTCAATTTAACCATTTTTTGATTGTCATTCTATTACAGTTGTCCCAATTTTCCCCGTTTGTCCTCTGCCCATCCCCTGCCTCCACTCCCACAGTAGATTCCCACACTGTTGTTCATGTCTATGGGTTATTCATACATGTTCTTCTTTTTTTCTTTTAGGTTTTACTTATTTTTAGAGAAAAGGGCAGGGAGGGAGAGAAACATCGATGTGTGAGCGATACATCAATCATTTGCCTCTTGCACACCCCAAATGAGGACCTGGCCCACAACCCAGGCATGTGCCCTGACTGGAAATTAAACCAGTGACCCTTTGGTTTGCAGGCTGGCACTCAATCCACTGAGCCACACGAGCCAGGGTTCATACATGTTCTTTGTCTAATCCCTTCCCCTTCTTTACACCATTGTCCTCCTCCCCACTCCTCTCTGGTCACTTTCAGTCTGTTCCATGTTTCCATGCCTGTGGTTCTATTGAGGATGCTTTTGTCCAGGGCTTCCCTCATTCTGCCTTCTTTAGTTCTGCTCTCTGTGTGCCCGCTTTACACACTTGGAACTGAGACTTAAAGGAGAGAAAGTCAGAGAAATTGAAGTCAGTGTCCTGAGATGTTTGTCCCACCTGGGGACCCCAGAAATAAGCAGAGGCAAATCCAAGTTTCTGTGGCTGCCAAGGAGAATGCTCTCACTGAGGGCCTAAGGAGCTGTCATCTATGGAATATGGTAATTGGTGGCCTAAAAAAATTAATTGGGCTGTTCCAGATAAAAGATAAAAGGAAAATTCTGTCCAAACAGGTGTCACATTAATTTGGCAGGAGGCTGAGTGCTAATTTGCATATGTCAACATCCTCCCTTCCCTCTCCCCTCTCCCTCAGTCATGGCTTAGTTCTCTGGAGAGGAGAATCAGAGAAGAACAGCCTTACAGGGACGAGAAGGTTTTCCAAGGAAAGAAGTCCAGAAAAGGAGAAGGAAGATGGCTGCAGCATTATAACTCTAACTTTCCTTCCTCTGTCTCTGCCAGCTCAGTGAAACAAAAAATAAATAAATAAACCAAGTCTATCAAAGATCTACATTGTGCCCAGCCCTATGCTGAAAGCTTTGACACTAATCTTCCCAACAACCAAAGTCCAAGATCATACCCAGGTAAAAAGAGTGAAGTTTGTGGGAGCGGAAGTGTCACACAGTTAGTGAGGGGCCACACCAGGGACCCAACACAGGTCAGTCTGAAGCAAATGATGAGCTTCTTTTGAGCCAAGTGGTGCTTTCTGTGTGTGTCAAAAATTAATTGAGCCCTGGCTGGTGTGGCTCAGTGGGTTGAGTATCATCCCACAAACTGAAATGTTGCAGCTTCAATTCCTGGTCAGGGCACATGCCTGGGTTGCAGACCACGTCCCCAGTTGGGGGCAGGCAAAAGGCAACTAATTGATGTTTCTCTCTCACATCGATGTTTCTTTCCCTCTCTTTTTCCTTCCCTCCCCTCTCTCTAAAAATAAACAAATAAAATATTTTTAAAAAAAGATTAATTGACCATGTAGCCAGAGTAGACAATGAGCTATAGAGCACTGGCTTGCAGGAGAAAGCTCAATTTCTCTAATTCCCAGGACACCTAGTGACACACAGAACAACTGAGACTGCCATCCATCAACAATAACAAAACAACAAGAGGCACTACTTCTTCAGATCTTACTAAGTGCCAAGCACTGCTTTAAGTGCTTATAGATGTTATCTAATATTTATCTTTACAATAACCCTATGAGGCAGCTAACAATTATCCTGTCAAGCACCCATGGAACATATAAAAAATGGGCACATACAAGACTGGAGTGCACATCTCATCAGATATAAAAAAAAATCAATAGACCACTTTCTCTAATCAAAATAGATCTTAACAACAGAAAGGTAACAAGGGTCCCAGTGGAAACACTTTTAGACTCATGGGCAAAAAAAAAAAGGAATATTTAGAAATAAAAGTTAGTTGTGGAAGGCAAGTAAAGTGGTACTTAAAAAGAGATGTATGGATTTAAATTGTTATATAAGAAAAGCAGGCCCTTCCTGGCCATAGCTCATTGGATTGAGCGCTGGTCTGCAAACCAAAGAGTCACTGGTTCAATTCCCAGTTTAGGGCATATGTGGGTTACAGGCCAGGTTCCCCAGAGTGGGGCACATGAGAGACAACCACACATTGATGTTTCTCTCCCTCACTTTCCCCTTCCCTTCCCCTCTCTCTAAAAATAAATGATAAAATCTTTAAAAATAAATAAATAAATAAAATATAGAAAAACAAAGACAAGGAAAAGCTAAAAAAAAAATCCAACTCAAGAAGTTAAAAATGAACAGACTAATCCAAAAAATGAGTAAAAGGAGGAAATCATAAGACAAAGGCAAAAACTAATGAATTAGAAGTAGAGGTGCTATAGAAGATCAAGAAAACTATATCTTTATCCTTACCCAAGAATACACTTATTGATTTTAGAGAGAGAGGAAGGGAGGGAGAGAGTGCGGGAGAGAAACATCAATACCAGAAAGAAACATTGATGGGTTGCCTCTTGTAAATGCCCCAGCCCAGGACCAAACCCACAACCTAGGCATATGTCCTAACCAGGAATCGAACCCTCAACATTTCGGTAAAAGGACAACACTCCAACCAACTGAGCCACAATGGCCAGGGCTAAGAAAACTTTCTGATAAGCTTCATCAAGAAAAAGAGAAGGCATGGATAGAATGAGAGGGTATTATGCTAAGTGAAATAAGTCAGGGAAAGACAAATACCATATGATTTCACTTATATGTGGCATCTCAAGAACAAAATTAATGAACAAACAAAACAGAAACAAACTAATACAGAAAACAAACTGATGACTACTGGATGGGAGAGGAATCAAGGGGCTGAGTGAAAAAGGTGAAGGGATTAAGAAGTACAAATTGGTAGTCACAGAATAGTCACAGGGATATAAAGTACAGCATAGGGAATATAGTCAATAATATTGTAATAACTATGTATGGTGCTAGGTGAGTACTTGAATTATCAGAGAGTCACTTCATAAATTATATAATTGTCTAACCACTATGCTTTACACCTGAAACTAATATAAAATAATATTGAATGTCAGCTGGCTTCCAGCCAAGATGGAGGCATAGGTGGACGCACCGTACCTCCACATGCAACCAAGATAGGAACAACAACAATTTAGAAACAGAATAACATCCAGAACTGACAGAAAATTGATCTGAATAGAAGTCAGACAACCAAGAAGTTGAAATAGACCCTTTCATCCAGACCAGTAGGAGGGGCAGAGACAAGCAGCCAGGCGCGAGTCAGGCACGGAGAGCAGAGAGAGTTGGGACCGGGTGCAAAAGGCATCCAGGGGCGAAGACCGCAGTGGGTGGACCCTGAGTGTGCAAGCAGCAGCTGGCAGACCCTGGCCAAGGGGTGGCAACTGGCAGACCCAGTAAGGTGGCAATTGTAAAGCAAGGCAGTCCAAGCAACCCAGGATCCCAGTGTTGGGAAATAGAGCCTCGGGACATTGATTGAGGACACCTGTGGGAGTTGAGGCACACGGAGAGACACCCAGCCTCACAGGAGAGGTCCTTGGATGGTCCCACGGTGTGCACAAGCCCACCCACATGGGAATTGGCACCAGAGGGGCCCAGTTTGCTTGGGGGAAACAGCAGAAGGGACTGAGATCCCATGGAGAAGGGAACTACTGCCATAGTTCCCTCTCGACCCCGCCCCCACATACAATGTCACAACCTAGTGACTGGGGTGCCCCGCCCTGGTGAACACCTAAGGCTCCACCCCTTACTGTAACAGGCACAACCAGACCAAAAAAAAGAGAGATGGCTCAAACAGAAGACCAAATAAAAGCCCCAGAACCCATCCTTTTAAGTGACTGAGAGATAGCCAACCTATCAGATGCACAGTTCAAAACACTGGTGATCAGGAAGCTCACAGAATTGGTTGATTTTGGTCACAAATTAGATGAACAAATGCAGGCTATGATAAGAGAAATGAAGGAAAATGCACAGGGAACCAATAGTGATGGGAAGGAAACTGGCACTCAAATCAATGGAGTGGACCAGAAGGAAGAAAGAAACAACCAAACAGGAAAGAATGGAGAAATAAGAATTCAAAAAAACGAGGATAAGCTTAGGAATCTCCAGGACATCTTTAAACGTTCCAACATCCGAATTATAGGGGTACCAGAAGGAGAAGAGGAAGAGCAAGAAGTGGAAAAAGTTATTTGAACAAATAATAAAGAAGAACTTCCCCATTCTGGCAAAGGAAATAGACTTCCAGGAAGTCCAGGAAGCTCAGAGAGCCCCAAAGAAGTTGGACCCAAGGAGGAACATACCAAGGCACATCATAATTACATTAGCCAAGGTAAAAATGAAGGAGAAAATCCTAGAAGCAGCAAAAGATAAGGGGACAGTAACTTACAAAGGAGTTCCCATAAGACTGTCAGCTGATTTCTCAAAAGAGACCTTGCAGACAAGAAGGGGCTGGAAAGAAGTATTTAAAGTCATGAAAGGCAAGGACCTACATCCAAGATTGCTCTATCCAGCCAAGCTTTCATTTAGGATGGAAGGGCAGATAAAGTGCTTCTCAGATAAGGTCAAGTTAAAGGAGTTCATCATCACCAAGCCCTTATTTATGAAATGTTAAAGGGACTTATCTAAGAAAAGAAGATAAAAAAACATGTATAGTAAAATGACAGCAAACTCACAATTATTAACAACCACACCTAAAGCAAAACCAAAAGAAATTAAGCAAACAACTAGAATAGGAACAGAACCACAGAAATGGAGATCACATGGAGGGTTAGCAACAAGAAAGTGCAAGGAGGAGAGAGGAGGAAAAGGTATGGAGAATAAATAGCATAGATGGTAGGTAGAAAATAGACAGGGGGAGGGCAAGAATAGTATGGGAAATGTAGAAGCTAAAGAACTTATGACACATGGATGAACTAAGGGGGGAAATGTGGGTGGGAGGGGGGCAGGGTGGAGGGGAGTGAAGGGGGAAATGGGACAACTGTAATAGCATAATCAATAAAATATATTAAAAATAATATTGAATGTCAATTATAATTGAAAACTAAATGTTTTAAAAAGAAAAAGACATAAACAATATCAAAACATTTTAATGGGGACATACCTGCAGGTATAATAGAAAATTTAGTCATGAAGGAATACTATAAAGAATTACTATAAAGAATTTTAGGTCAATAAATTTTACATTTTTGATGAAATGAATAATGTCCCTTAAAATGGAAAAAGTGATCCTATAATGGAGATATTATTTCTTTTCCACAGATGAAGAAACTGAGGAACAAAGAGGAACTTGGTTCAGATTCCCATAGCAAGAAAGAGATAGAGTCTGGGTGTGAAGATCCAGGCAGTGGACCTCTAGTCCCTCCCTCCTCCCTCCCTCCATCCCACATTTAGTGAGCATCTGCTAGGCACCAGTCATTGTGCTAGGGATTGTAAGAATAACTTCTTGCCCTCAGGAAGTTCCCAATCTGGAACATACTAGAACAGGGACTAGGGTGAATCAAGTGAGATACCTAGAGTACAAAATTTAAGAATGTGTTCATTCTCACTTGCACAGCTCTCCTTAAATTTTGCACCCTAGTCCTGGCCCTGCTAATAAGCATAATCACAACTGCAAAGTTACATGCTTTCAAAAACTTGAAACAAGTAAGAATTCTGAGCTATGGATGTGAAAAAGGACATTTCAGAGAGAGGAATTAATATGAGCAAAGGACAGAACAGGGAAGTAGCATGATTTTTGGTGGAAACTACAAGCAGTTTGGTATTTTGGAGGCTCACCAATCAGTGCACAGAAAAAAGGCTAGAGAGATGGTGAGGTCCAGGTCATCATAGGTGCTTTATATCCTGCTAAGGAGCTTAGTTTTCACATTAAGGGTTTAGGCAGAGGCATGACACAGGCATAGCTGTATTTTAGAATGATCCCTCTGACAGGAATGTGGATAGTGGTGGACGTGGGAACAAGGCTGAGGACAGAGAGATGGGTTAGGAAGTGGTTGCAGCACCCAGACAAGAGATGAAGAGGCCCTGCACTAGAGCAATAGCAGTTGAAATAAAGAACAGGAAGTAGATTTAAGAAATATTTGAGATGAAAAATTGACAGGACTTAGTAGCTGATTGAATATGGGAGAAGAAAGTGTGAAAGGAATCAAGAATGAGGCCGCTTACTCTTCAGTTTCTGTTGTGAATAACAAGTACACAATGGTAACACCAACTTCCATCCATACATCCAATAATCTGTCCATCTGTTTAGTCATTCATTTATTCATTTTTTAATTCATACATTCATATGTCCATCCATCTATATATCTGTCCTTTGATCAAATTCTTGTTGAGTGTCAAAGCACCATGAAGAATACTTGTATATAAACAGCATAATGCTTAGACTTATTCATTTATTCATTCATTCACTAAACTTTTATTGATATCCTCCTGTGTGCCAGGTAGCAATCTAGATAATATAGTTTTTTATATAATAAGTACTATCACATATAACATATAATATATAATATAAAATATATCACCATGAAGAATACTTGTATATAAACAGCATAATGCTTAGACTTATTCATTTATTCATTCATTCACTAAACTTTTATTGATATCCTCCTGTGTGCCAGGTAGCAATCTAGATAATATAGTTTTTATATAATAAGTACTATCACATATAACATATAATATATAATATAAAATATATCACCATGAAGAATACTTGTATATAAACAGCATAATGCTTAGACTTATTCATTTATTCATTCATTCACTAAACTTTTATTGATATCCTCCTGTGTGCCAGGTAGCAATCTAGATAATATAGTTTTTATATAATAAGTACTATCACATATAACATATAATATATAATATAAAATATATATAATAGCAGTAAACAAACAGAAAAGGTCCTGTTTAAAGACTTGATGACCTAGTGGGAGATACAGATAGAATGCAAAGAAATAGTGTAATTTTGGGTAGTGAAATTTTTTTTGTAATAATTTCTCCTTGGGAGAAATGACTGATTCTAGGGCGGGCGCATGAAGTATATAATATGAGCCTAAAGCATCTTGCAGTTCCAGAATTGAAGGAAGGAAGGAACAAAGAAAGAAAGAACCCAAGCTCAATCAAAAACCCAATAATGGAGGTATATCAAAGGAACATAAGAGACAACTAAAAGATCTCACAATAATCAAAATTGGAACAATTTCAGCCCTAGCTGCTGTAGCTCAGTGGGTTGAGCATTGGCCTGGGAACCAAAAGGTCGCTGATTCAATTGCTGGTCAGGGCACAGGCCTGGGTTGCAGGCCTGGTCCCTGGTTGGGCACATTGATGTTTCTCTCCCTCTCTTTCTCCCTCCCCCCACTAAAAAAAAATCAGTAAAATCTTTGAAAAAATTGGAACAATTTGAGAGATCCAAACTACAGATATAAATTAGGATTCTGGATGCTGCAAAAGATCACCTAGAAATGAGCCTGGACAAAAGATAGACCCTTGCTTGGGTCCTTGACCTTGTAGAGGGCCCCAAGGCATAACAACCTTCATGGGCCTGAGGGCATGAAGAAAGGGGCAGGAGCTGCCAAGAAGGCAGGAGGAAAACCATGAGGGTGGTAGTGCCCAGAAAGCCAAGCAAAGAAAGTGTTTCCAGAGGAAGGGTATGATCGACTAGGTCAAATGCTGTTGGGACACAGAATAAATAACAACTGAAAATTGACAAATCAGTTTGGCAAATTGCTTCTTATCCAAGGAGGGAAAGCTAAGAAAAGTGAGAAAGAAAAGGAACCAACTGTGTTGCTCTGGAAAAAACCCAGAATATAATCCTTAACCAGGCTGCCTGGTAGGGGTTGGAGGCAGTGTTTAGAGAGAAAGATGGAACCCTCCAGATTGTCAATATTGAATACTTGTGTCTGAAGCCACTAAGCCAAATGAGGCAAGATTTCTAAATCTTCAGGCTAGAAAGATGATCACTAAGCACAAAAGTCTCTGTCTTCCAGGGAACTACACCTAAACTTGCAAACAGAAGGGCTTGCTGCCTGAAGGGACCAAACCAGGATTCTATTAGTTCATTCATCAAGTGTTTATGGAGTCCCCTACTATGTGCCAAGTAGTCTTATTGGCTCTATAGAAATAGCAGAGAACAAAACAGACAAAAGTCCCTGTCCTCAAAAGCTAATAATCTTCCCTGTCCCTGCATTTTCCTCTGGCCTCACCATCTTTGTTCCATGCCCAGAAGCCATGAGGCTATAGGGCATAACTGGGCAGATCTACCCATCACCTCCTGAGCCTAGTAGAACATATAAAACTCTCCCTTTTAGAACAAAGTACAGAGATCAGCCCCCTTGGCAGAGGGTAAATTTTCCCCTGGGTCAAACCCAGGCTAGGAGCAGAGGCTCCACACCTGGAGTGTCATTAGTTTGGATGTCACTGCAATTATCATGTTGGTCCTAGACAAAACCAAGTCACAATTAAGGACAGGATTTTAAATCACAACTTTCCAGAGTCTCATTAGGTAATTGATGCTGATCACATTGCTTAATGGGGACCCATAAAATGCTTGCTATTTATATTACAATGGGCAGAAAAAAGGCTCAGCTAACCAGATAACTGACTGGTGATGTGAGGAACTAGGGTGAATGGGTGGGAAGAGTCAGGAAAACTTCACCAGGTTTTCCTGCCTGTGTCTTTTAGCTTCCTATTGGTGATAATTGTTTGACCAGGTTGAGAAGACACTGTGCCTTGGTCTTCACAAAGCCCAGAGCTGCTCTTTCCAAGGGACAGCAACTGAGATAAGAATAGTCATTTAATAGGATTTTCTACAGCTGGTTAAATCGTTTGCTAAATGAGCAATTTCAATCATTTATTTTTCATTCAGTAGGAGGGAGTTAAGCTCATTTCTCCTCCAGCCTATATCCCCAGCTCCCTTATCCTCACTCCCTCACCAGCTATTAACAAGAAAGGTGGTACAGAAGGTACAATTGTAGCAAGACTCTTTGGGCCTGAGTTCTCCAGATCATGAGACTATAAAAGAGTGTCATTGCATTCCCCACCCTGCGCACCCCAGAACACCCTTGGAGACCCATGCACACCCTCCATATGCCAGTCTCCCTAGAAAAGAAGCCCCAGGGCAGGCCAACTTCCCTGCTACTCACCAGGAAGGGGCTATAACACTTCCTACTGCAGAAAAGAGGATACAGGTGAGATTCATTTCTTTCCATTGTTGAGACATGGGGCTTTTCCACAGGGAGCTTTCATTAAATCCCACAAATGAAGGCATATAAGGCATTTTCATAACCTTCAGGTATTTGAAAGAGATTCTTAGGGGAAAGGAAGGAATGATCTGGGAAGAAAGAAGCCATGGCATCTACTGACCTATGAACTGAAACTGATTTAACTGGAGATGTGTCTGGTAAGGAAGAATTTAGTGTTTACAAGATTCTACCTCTTGATTAGCCTGGGACCTTCTCATATCTGGAATCATTTCCACTTGTTCCATATGAATAACCACTCTTCTTCCTTTATTCTCCTTTCTCTCTTTCTCCTCCTCCTTCTCCTTCTTTCTATGTCTGCCTCTATCTCTGTCTCTATCTCTATCTTGTCTCTCTCCTCTGGTATGCTCCTCCTGTTTTCTTTTGCATTGGGATTGATAGCTGGTATGATGTCCTGGTTAAAAGCAAGTGCTTTCTCCTCCAAATTGACCTACAGATTCAACACAGTCCCTATCAAAATTCCAGCTGGCTTCTTTGCAGAAATTGACAAGACAATCCTAAACAATCTTGCGGAAATGCAAGAGACCCAGAATAGCACAACAATCTTAAAAAAAAAAGAACAAAGTTGGAGTACTCACACTTCCTGATTTTAAAACTCACTACAAATCTATGATAATCAAGACCGAGCGTTACAGTCATAGGGATAGACATATAAATCAATGGAATAGACTTGAGACTCCAGAGCAAACCCTCACATTTATAGTTAGTTGATTTTCAACAAAGATGTCAAAATAACTCAATAGCGAAAGAACAGCCTTCACAAATAATGGTGGGAAAACTGGATATCCACGTGCAAAAGAATGAACTTGGAGCCTTTCCTTATATCGTACATAAAAATGAATTCTAAATAAATCATAGATTTTAATGTAAGAGCTAAAACTATAAAACTCTGAAGAAAATATAAGAGTAAATCCTCATGATTTGGGGTTAGGCAAAGTCTTCTTAGATATTGCAACTAAAGGACAAGCTAGAAAAACAGCTAAGTTGGACTTCTTAATAGTAAGCAGTTTTGTGCTTCAAAGGATACCATCAATGAAGTGAAAAGACAACCCACATAATGAGAGACAATATTTGCAAGTCATATATCTGATAAGAAACTTGAATCCAGACTATCTAAAGAACTCTTGCAACTCAATAATAAAAAGACCATAACCCAATTTAAAAATGGGCAAAGAACCTAAATAGACATTTCACTAAGGAAGATATGCAAATGGACAATAAGCACATAAAAAGATGTTCAACATCATTAGTCATCAGAGAAATGAAAAACAAAACTGCAGTGAGTTACTACTTTATAACACGAGGATGGCAATAATAAAAAAGATAGATAACAACAAGTGGTGGACAGAATGTGGAGAAATTGAAACCTCATATACTGCTGGTAGGATTGTAAACTGGTGCAGCTGCTTTGAAAAACAGTCTGGCATTTCCTCAAAAGGTTGAACATAGCATTACCATATGGCCCAGCAATTCCACTCCTAGATATATATTCAAGGGAACTGAAAACAGGTGTTCACAGAAAAATTTATACATGAATGTTCACAGTAACATTATTTATGACAGCCATAAAGTGAAAGCAATCCCAATTCCTATCAACTGATAAGTGGGTAAAGACCATGTGGTATTATATGGTATATTCAAACAATATCCATACAATGGAATATTATTCCATTTCATTAACATTAATGGAATATTATTTGTCATTGAAAAGAACTGAAGTACTGATAAATACTAGAACATAAGTTAACCTTGACAACATTATGCTAAGTGAAAGAAGCCAATCACGAAAGACCATATACATATGATTTCCCTTATAGGAAATGTCCAGAATAGGCAAATCTATAGAAAAAGAAAGTAGATTAGAGATTACCAAGGACTGAGGGTGTTGAGGGGGAAATGGGAAGTGACTCCAAATCAGATGGGCTTTCTTTCTGAGGAGATGAAAATGTTCTAGGATTGATTGTGTAATGGTTGCACAACTCTGTAATATACTAAAAACCACTGAATTGTGCACTTTAAATTAATTGTATAGTATGCAAATTATATTTCAATAAATACAATATATTTACACATACATATATGTGAATAAAAAGCAATGGGCAACTCAAAAATTAACGAAAAATTGTGCATGTAATTGTTACAACTAAGAGGTCTGATTATTGTATTTTAAAGCAATAACAAAATTTTAAAACAATGTCTGAGGGCTCTGCTGCCAAATCTCAGTTCTGGTACCTGCTGAATACCCTGTGATTTTGTGGTACCCTGTGATTTTGAACAAGTTACTTAACCTCACTGAGTTCATTTTTCTTATCTTAAAATGTGCATTAGGTCATCGTGAGGATTAAATAAATTACCTTGTAAAGACACCTGGCACATAGTAGTTGCTCACTAAATGAAAAATATAAAAAAGAATCAGGTAACAGTGGTAACTAGAGAAGAGGAGAAGAAACAGTATTTGTGGGCCAAGGCCACAGTTGTACAGTTATGCTTAACTTTTGACTTGGGCTCCAGGGACATAAAGTAGTCCCTGACATTGAAGAGCAAGAAGGCTAAGGGGAAAGAAGGAGGGAAGGAAGGAAGGAAGGAAGGAAGGAAGGGAGGGAGGGAGGGAGGGAGGGAGGGAGGGAGGGAGGGAGGGAGGGAGGGAGGGAGGGAAGAAGGAAAGCAGAAGAGAAAAGAGAGAGAGGGATGGATGGAGGGAGGGAGGAAGGGAGAGAGGAAGGAAAGGAGGAAGGGAAAATGCAATGGTCATGGAAAAGTTGCTCAGGGACAGGAGGAAAGACTTCTAAATGGAAGAATATGCCCTGGCCAAGTGGCTTGGTTGGCTGGAGCATTGTCCTATACACCAAAAAGGTTGCAGGTTCCATCCCCCATCAGGGCACATACCTAGGTTGCAGTTTTGATCCCCTGTTGAGGTGCTTATGAAATAGATGTTTCTCTCTCACATCTCATATCAATTTCTCCCTTTCTATCTTTCTCCCCCGTCCTCTTTGTCTAAAATCAATAAACATATCTTTGGGTGAAGATTAAAAACACTTTTTTAATATAATCTAAACAGGGAGGATATCTTGAGTTGTCCCCTCCCCCCACTGTGAGTGACCAAAGAAATGTGAAGCACTCCCTTGTGGTGAAAACTGGATAGAGCCAGTCCAGGACAGAGGAAGAAGTGAAGAGCAATCGTGGATTGATTACTCTTGGCCAGGATGGGTAGTGAAGCTGACACAAGAGGTAGGGGATGGGGCCGGCCTCCCTGACCTTGAAAAGGTGAGCAGAGCCTTGGGAGTGCTTCCTGTCTCTTCCCGTTCCTAGCTCTTCGCAGACCCTAAGCCTCTGCATCTCCTTCTCCCTCCTACCAGCCCTCTTTTGGGGAACAGCCCAAAGCTCTGTGGGCAGAGCATGACACCTCCATCACTCCTCCTTCTAGTGACTCATTCACAAGACTGGGGGTGGCAGAAAGTGCCAGGGCCCTAGAGCTGCAGCCTTATCCACATTCTGGCAGTTTAGAGACATCCTATCTTCTTCCCTCCTCCCCCCACCCCCACCACCTCCTCTACTTCCAGTTCTGACTCGACATTTCCTCCTCCCCCAAAACTCTTCTTGCCTTTCCATTACCTCCTCCTTTCTCTTAACTCTGGTCTCCAGGGGCTGCTGGGTTGAAACAGCCTAATCCCAAGGGAAGCAGGCCCAACCCAGACCTAGAGGCCCTTTCCCAAGGGAAGCTTCCAGGCAAGGTCTCCATCCCCATGGCTAGGCCTTTGAGGGGCAGGCCCATGATGATGTAGAAAGAAAGCCTTCTGAGCAACACTTAAAACAACAAAATTATTTTACTATATGCTAAGTGTTACACATGCTTTGTCTCATATATTATTCCCAACAACTCGGTGAGGCCAATAGTATTATCACTACCATTTTGCCAGTGAGAAAAGAGAGAAAAAATAATTTGGAAAGTAGCTGACTGGGACTCAAACCCAGAACCCAGGACTCTTAACCACCAGGCTCATCTGTCTGTCTTGGGAATGGGGGTCAGTGTAGCTAGGGCAGACTATGCAATCGTGAGGCCCTCAGCACAGCTGCCCTGAAGTCTGGGGCTAAGGGCTTTGACACTAGCCTCCCTGGTATTCCCCAGAGCTTTGTGGACCTGCTCCACTCCACTCCTGAGGGGTGGGAAAGTAGAGGGCTACTCAGAGGATTCTTGTCCCTCTCAAAATCTTACCTTCCTGTTAAACACCTAGGACAAACACCAACGTGATTCTGGGGTGCCCAAGAGCTACCTAGAAAGAGGGAAAAGGAGCACTGCTTACAGTTACAGTCTGGCAAAAGGAGGTACAGACACCCAAGTGTAGGGTTAGTCCAAACTTGCAGACAGAGCAGACATCTGTCACACTGAAAAGGCACAGAGATGGCCCACATGAAAATAGAAATAATTATACCCTTGAATTGTGTAGCACTTTATAATTCCTCAGGCACTTTACAACCATTTGATCCTCCAGCTGACCTCTGAGGACCCAAGGAGGCAGAAAACATCTTTCATAAGCTGCGGTCCCTGTCAAGTCACCGCCCACCCCAGGGAGTAAAATAGGAGGCTGGCAAGGAAGTGAGTGAGTTAACCAAACCCAAGCCCCAGTACAAAACTGATAGTTTTTAAGGTGACTTTACCCTCAGACTCCTCAGATATCATATTTTCACTGGATTACCACATTTACATAACAGTACAGGGTGAGGGACCCTGATAAATCTTCTCTGCATGGGGATGAATACAGTGGAAGTGTATTCTGTTGACAGTGATTTGTTTTACTGCACTACTGCCCTTCAATTTAAGGAGGAAAGAACAAGGCTATTTCCTTATGAAGGGAGAGAGGAAAAGGAAGGAAAGAAGAGAAAGAGGGAGCAAGATAGGAAATCTAGAAACAGAGGAATGAATGAGAAGGGCAGAGATAGGAAGGAAGGGAGAGCCTTAGGTAAAGTGGAAAAAGAAAGGAAGGAAGGAAGGGAAGGAGGGAGGAAAGGTTCTCAGCAGTCAAGAATGTAGTGGTAAAAGGGCCCTGGCTGGTGTAGCTCAGTGGATTAAGTGTGAGCTGAGACTGAAGGATCACCAGTTCGATTCCCAGTCAGGGCACATACCTGGGTTTCAGGCCAGGTCCCCAGTGGGGGGCCATGTGAGAGGCAACCACACACTGATGTTTCTCTCCCTCTCTTTCTCCTTCCCTTTCCCTCTTTTTAAAAATAAATAAATAAAATCTTTTAAAAACAAGAATGTAGTGGTGAAAGGGATGGAACAATTCTGCACAAGGAGTGGTTGGCTGTTGGGGGGCAGCCCATAGTAGTGGGGTGCAAAAGGTTCAGAGGTTATTTGGGTGGGTGCCAGGATCTCTCCTTCCTAGCTGGTCAGGAGAGGCTGGGAGAGTAAGGAGAGTCACAGGCAAGGGATTCCTTTTAAGTCCACTTAAAGTGTTTTTGAAGGCCTGTGTGTACTTCTTCCCACCACATCCCACCACTCCATTCACCTGTATCAGAGAACAGGTGGGTTCTGGGGCACTGGGACTGAGATCTAAGAATCCCTGGGTCTGCATCTTTCTGATCCAGAGGCTTGTATTTCAGTCCCTGCTCTGCCACTAACTTAGCTGAAGGGTTTTAATCCCCTAAACTCTCAGTTTTGGTTTGTTTATTGGGAAAATGGGAATTTATTCATCCATCCAACAAATATTTACTGAGCGTATACCAGGCAGTGTGCTATGGCATTGTCTGTATAACAGAAAACAAGATAGGTAGCAGTCCTTTCCTTCCAAGAAAGCATAATCCAATGAAGCTAACTGAACTTCCTCTTAAAAAAGAGGCCCTGCCCACACTAGGGTAATAGTGATGAGAGCTCTCCCTACCAGGCACTACGCTAAGTGATTCCTTGTAGTAAATGTCCCACAACCCTCACAGCAACCCTGTGGCACAGCAGAACAAAGTTAGTTACATGAGCCTCTAGGCTCCCACAGCCCTCCAGCACAAGTCTTTATAAATCACTTTCCACCTTGTATAGTAATGGAACCTTTGTATAATGGGGCCTTAGCTCCTAACAGGGACAAATAAGTCTCTGGGCTACACTGTCTCCCAGGAAACTTAGACCCTAAAGGAAGGAAGAAGCAAGAAAACAGAGGAGGGGGTGTGAAAGGCCAGGTAAAGGCTGGGACTCCCCTAAACCTTTCTCCTATTCCACCTCTCCTTCAGTTTTTTACTTCACCACCCAAACAAGCATATCCATTGGCCTGCCTACCCTTCTGTCTCACCTGAGTAGAAGAGTAAGTCCTCACCTAATGCCATTAATAAGTTCTGCAACTTTTAGCAAAACAACAAGTAATGAAACCAACATTACCATAGGCTAATTAGTATAAACAAGAGTTAAGTTCCTACTGCATCTCATCAATGTTATGACAAAACAATGTTGAATAAAATGACATTAATCAAGGACCTGCAGTACTATGTCAAATGCCATTTATTTGAACCAAGTTATCCTTTTCCTGCTCCTTCCCCTCTTTGTCCCTCAACCCCCTTCCACAAAGAACTCACCCTGGGTCTCTTCCCAACAGCTGCTCCACGTCTCTGAGAGCTTCCTGACATTTGGTATGATGATGGGTTTGAGGGGCTATTTTCTCTCCAGAAGAGCAGCTCATGTAAGGTATGAAGAACCTGGTATGTTCTGGGAATCACAGATGGTAGTATCATGGTTAATCTGTGAAGTGGGGTTGGGAGAGTGGTGGCGAATGAAGCAGAACAGGGGCATGAACCAGCCTTGGTGGAAGATTTTGTCCCAGAAGCCATGGAAGCCATTGAAGAATTCTGTACGGGTTGGAACTCACCCCCTTTCCACTCAGCCACCCTCACTTACATACATCCCTTTCTACCTCTCTCTCACTTCTTCTTCCTTTACCTTCTCAACCCGAGCCCCCACCCCTGCCATCCTATTTGGCTCATAGCAAAATCTCAATAACATCAAAGATTTATTGAGAACCTTAACTGGGTAAAGTTTCTGTTCACATCACATTAACCACTTGGCACGTATGAGGTAGGCATTATTATTATTGTCCCCATTTCCCAGGTGAGAAACATGACTCCAGTAAGTGACTTGCCTTGAGTTACAAATCAAGGAAGAAGCAGAGCCCATTTTCTTAATCATTACACTAGTGGATCATGCCCTTTATCCTTTTCCAAACCTCTCCTGTGGAGAAAAACTTAGAGATATCTGTGGGAAGTCTTTGAGGTCTTAAGACAGAACAGGGAAAAAACAATAATGCAGAGACTGGACAATTGTGGAGGAGGAATTTCCAGGTTCTGATGGGGCCCATCTCACCCAGACTTGCTCGTGTCACTATGCTTCACGGGCAGTCATGCTTCTCCCATGCCCCCACTCCCTGTCTTGGTCAACTTGCTTCTTCCAGTCATCCTCCTTCACCTCCCTGGATACTGTTTTCCTTTGTCTTTCAGGTTCTATATTTCTTCAGAAAATGCCTGGATGGCCCTGACCAGTGTGTCTCAATTGGTTGAGTGTTATACTCCAAAGTGAAAGGTTGCCATTTCAATTCCTAGTCAAAGGACCTGCCTGCGTTACAGGCCTGGAACGCATTTGGGGCATGTTGATGTTTCTCTCACAGATCACATTGATGTTTCTTTCCCTCTCCTTCTCCTTCTCTTCCTTCTTCCTAAAAATAAATAAATAAAATCTTTTTTAAAAAATGCCTGGATGGACCAGGACCCTCTGGAAGACCTTCAGATAATTCAGGTATCTGCAGAGGATGGCCTCCCCTACCCTCCCCCAACTCTAACAAAAGAGGTCTGGCCTCATCCTGGGATTCCAAGGCTCTTCAGCAAAGATTAGCTGCTCCTCCCTACCTCATCTCCCACTATTTACCCTATGCCTCTCACAAGCTAAAAATACATAACCACATGTGCTTCCCAGAACATGCCAAGTTTTTGAAACCTTTGCCCTCTCTCTCTCTCTCTGGAATGCCAATGTCTGCTCTGCCCCAACTATTTCACCAGGAAAACTAATTATTCTCAGTCTTGATTCAAACATGACCTATAACCCACCAACATTATCATCTAGGCTATCATTTCTTGCCTGAACTACTTCCTCACTGGTCTCTAGGTTGCCACTTGGCCTCTACACCATCCATTTTCCCCAATGTGCCCTTCTTAAAACTTGTCAATGGTTTCCCATGTCCTCCAGGTAAACACATAACTTCTTTTTTTTTTTAAAGAAAGATTTTATTCATTTTATTTTTTAGAAAGGGGAAGGGAAGGAGAAAGAGAGGGAGACATCAGTGTGTGATTGCCTCTCATGCACCCCCTACTGGGGACCTGGCTTGAAACCCCAGCACATGCCCTAGACTAGGAATCAAACCAGCAACCCTTTGATTCACAGGCCAGCACTTAGTCCACTGAGCCACACCAGCCAGGGCTAAAGATACAACTTCTTAACCTGGCTTTGGCAGTTCTTCTACCTCACTCCCACCCACTCCTCTTGCTTCATGTCTTCCCACCCTGCCTACCACTCTGCTGGTACTCCAGTCAGATTTCTAGACACTGTTATTCAGTTCCTTGAAACTTGCTGTTCTCTCTTGACCTTACATGGTGTTCCCTTGCCTGGAATTCTCTTTCTCTCCTTTTTCCCCAGCTGACTTCTACTAACCTTTCAGGCAGGTCTCAGCCTGAACTCACTTCACCATGGTGCCTTGCAGAACCCCCTAAACTGGGCAAGCTGCCTCTACTTTCTGCCCCCATGGCACATTATTTTCCCTAGGACGACATTTATCCTGTTTGTTACTACCTTTTTATTTACTCCCATGTCTACCTGGGAGCCTACTTTATTTCCTGCTATAACCCAGAGTCTAGTACTGGTGGGCTCTCCATGAACAATTGTTAAAGTAGTGAGTGAACAAAGCCTTCCCAGTCTTCACAGTGCAGACTCAGGCACCCGCTGCAGCCTCTACCACCACCATCCTCATAGTCATTATTCTGGATGAGAGGTGATTGTTTCTCTGGGCATCCCTCTCTATTTATGGACTGGATGGTACCTTTAATGTTTATACTCCAATGCCTAATACAGAGGTCAGCATTCATCCTTCTATCCATCCTCTCATTGTTTTTAACAAATATTTATTGAGTATTAGAGACTGTGAATGCAACAGTGAATGAAGTAGAAGGGGCCCTGCCCTCAAGTTCACATTCTTGGGGCATAGATGGGAGCCTAGTGAGGAAGAAGTTCAGTGAGTCTCAGTCCTACTAGGAAGTCCCTGAGGGTTTTCCTTCCCAGAGCCACAAAGCAAGGAGCACAAACTCAGGGGAAGGAGACTATATTCTCTTGGTGACCTCTGGACCTCGCTTGTCTGGGTCTCCCTGGGACTCGCTATCAAGCAGCAACAGCAGGGAGAAAGGGAATAAGGATAGGAAGGGCAGGCTTAGTGAAAGGACAGGCAATGGTGCTACAGCCTGATGCCAATGAGCACTTGGCCAAGGCAATATGGTAACTGGCTTTCTTCTTTATGCTGGAGAAGAGAAAGAGAGATCCATCCACAGAGGGAAAGACATAAATGGATAGAGATGATGGAAAGAGAGAAAAAGCAGAAGAGAGGAGTCTAAAATACAAGGAGAGGGAAGGAGAATGAGGCACAAACAGAAGGCCTGCAGGGCTAAACTCTGCCTGCATTGCTGGGAAGGCAGCTCTGGGCATAGCTCCTTGTCTGGGTCACTGTGGGAAATAAAGAAAAAAGAGGATTCAATTTTGAGTATTTGGGATTCCCTAGATGTTTTCTAGAGACCTCTGATCCTGCAGATTGTCTCTGGCGCCATCTGGCCACCCCAGGAGGCTTCTGCCAGGGAACTGCTTGCCTCCAAACCAGGACATATTCCATGCAGACCCTCATGAGTAAGGGTCAGACAGTGATGAAAAATCATAGTCACTCTGGGCACATCAACTTCATCAATTTTCATCTTCCTCAGAAAAGATCATAGAAAAGACCCTGTGTTTTGCCATCTCTTTCCTAACTAGGGCTCCAGGTGCTGCTCTCTGAGATTCCAGCCCAACAATACCCAATAGACAAGCACAGTGCAGAAACTTCTGTGAGCTGAGACCTGGGGAGGCAGGCCCCCACCACCCAGGAGCCCCCCTGATGCCCTGCACAAGCCTGAGTTCCTGATAGAGCTGCTGCTCTTGCCAGCAGCCTCAGCTGCTGGCTCCTGAGGCTGTGATGCCATCTGCTGCTCAACTTCGGAATCTGGCTGACTGCTTATACAACCAAGGCCAAGGCTGGCTGCCAATGGACAAGGGGCCTGCCTAAGGCTCAGGACAGCCATCTTTGTCTCTGGTCAGACCCAGTAATGGGCCTCAGGGACAGAACAAATGCTATGTTCCCTGTCATCATTCTTCTAGACAAGGTAAGATCCCTCTCTTTAACAAAAAGAATCCTCTCCCATATAGTACAAGGGCTTACTTATCTTTGTGACCAATAGAATATGGTAGAAGTAATGGTACATAACTTCCAAGATTAGATAATAAAAGACACCACTGGCGCTAGCTCTCTCTCTCTTTCATATACATCACTCTGGCAGAAGCCAGTTGCCATGTCACAAAACCCCTATGGAGAGGCTCATGTAAGGAACTGAGGCTATCTGTCAACCACCACAAGAGTGAGCTTGGCAGCAGATCCTCCAGCCTCAGGCAAACCTACAGATGACTGAAGCCTTAGTGGATAGCCTGACTGCAACCTCATGAGTGACCCTGAGCCAGCTCAGCTGATCTGCTCCCAGTTCCTGACTCTCAGAAACTGGGTGAGATAAACTGAAACTGAGTTTAAGTTTGGGGGTAATTTGTTATGGAGAAACACAATAAACTGTCATGGTTTATTACATCATGGTATATCGTCTGCATTATATCACTTTATTTCCTTATCAGACCTGGCATCTGCATCCCACCCTCTCAGTCTCTCTCACCTCATCTTTTACTATCCTACCTTCTCCCCAGCTCAGCCTCACCCTAGGCTCCCTCCTGCCTCAGGACCTTTGAATTTGCTTTTCTCTCTACTGGAACCCCCTCCCAGCAACCTCTAAATATCTGCATAGTCATTCCCTTATCTCCTTCAGGTCTTCATTTACATCAAGCCTTTCCACTGTAGCCTTCTTGACCCCATGCATCTTGAAACTGCAATTCCCACATCTGCCTATCCTTTTCGCTACTTAATTTTTATTTTTAGCCCTTATGATTATATAACATAATAATAAAATATAGTTTACCTAATTATCTTGTAATGTCTATCTCCTCCACTGGAATGTAATAAGCTCCATGAAGGCAAGAATTTGTGATTTTTGCCTATTTTTATCACTGCTCTATCCCCACCACTTGAAATAGTGATAAGCACATAATAGATGTATAATACACATTTAATGAATGAGAAAACAATGAATGTCATAATTCACCAAATATAGTATGTATGTCTTCTAGATCCCCTATCATATATCACATACCATGTTATGATGTCTCACACATGTTACACTTAAATGTAGTGTAAGGCAGTGCAGAGAGACTAGAGTCATAAATGAGAAGACCTGGCTTTGTTGCTTGCTCCTAGCTATTTTACTATGAGCCAGGCATGTAACCTCTCTGGGCCTCAGTTTTACTCATCTGTAAAGTGAGGTTATTATGGTATTTGTAGAAATCAAGTGATGATTAATATCACAGTATTTTTAAAAAATCTAACACATGGTAAGTGTTTCTAAAATGTGTTCCAAAAGACCACATCCCAGAGTAAGCTCTTTTGGGAGGTAGTAAGTCAAAGAGGTTAGAGAAAAAATGGTTTCAATTTCTTTCTTTTTAAAAAGATTTTATTTATTTATTTTTAGAGAGAGGGGAAGAAGGACAGAGAGGAAAACATCAATGTGTGGTTGCCTCTTGCACACCCCTTACTGGGGACCTGGTCCATAACCCAGGCTTGTGCCCCAACTGGTAACCCATGACCCTTTGGTTTGCTGGCGGGCATTCAATTCACTGAGCCACACCAGCCTGGGCGGGTTTCAATTTCTACTGACCCCTCCAATATTCACAATTCACATTAGCACATGAAGGGCCCTGAAAATTCTGCAGGAAAGGTCTTCTCCCAAGGTACCTGACTGCATTTGGAGAAACACTGCTGTCTAAGAGCATTGCCTTTGTTATCAGGATAGTACTTTAGATCAAGAAGGAATTTTAAAGTTCTTCAAACAGAAATCCCACCTGGGGTGGGTGAGGAGATCCAAGAGCTGAAATGGAGATTTGAAGGAGAGAGAAGGGAGCAAGGAGGAAGGAAGAGGAGAAAAAGGAAAAGAAGGCACAAGAGATGAGAGATGGAAACTGAGAACAAGGAGAAATAAGATGAAAGGAAAATGATTTTGAAGGAATAAAGGACAACTAAACTCATCCTTTTTGAAAATAACTCTGCATAACAAAGGCAATCTGAAATTTCCCAGGAGTGGGGGTGAGGTTGGGAATTCAGGAATCCCACTGAGCCTTCGTATTCCTTTGACAGTTGCCTCTGCCAGTTTCTGCAGTTGGAGCCCAGCCTTCCTTTTCAGCTTCAGAGAACCTCTAATTGAAGAGATTTCTTCCTTATCAGGGAGGAGGAAGCAGGTAAACCAAATCAGCAGCTTCTCAATTTAGTGCACTTATTAAATGCCTGAAATGGCAGCTGCCAGTTTTCCGTTTCTTGTGAGCAATAAGCCTTCTTGGCAGCATTCATCTCCCCAGAGCACGCATGGCTTGGAAAAGGAATAGAAGTCCTCCCACAAAGATTTCCTGGGCTAAATGGGACATGAAGAGGTTGGCACGTTTATTCTCCACCTCAAAGTAGGCCTGTCTCACCCCAGTCCAAACAGATACTCTTAGAAAAGAAGATTCTGTTGCTCTCACTGGCATCCACCCACATTTCCACCCCTCGTAGTGAGGGAGCCCTTTGTTGTATTTCATTTCAATCTTTTCCCTATAATTTCATTTTTTTTATTGCCTTTCCTTTACTCCAGAAGAAGGGAGTGATCTGACTGTCATAAGTTGCATGCATAGTGACAAATATAGTAACAACCCATCTCTCTGGCTATATGATTAGTGAATATCATTTGAAGAAACTCATTTCCCACCAGTTGGGAGACAGGTGTGTTTTTTTGCGGGGGTGGTGTTTGTGGGTTTGGGTTTTTGGGTTGTTTTTTTTTTTGTAACTGTGTGATTCAAAGGTGGAATAGGGAGTAACATTAAAGGAAGTGGTATACATTGGGCATTTGCCTGGTCCCTTAAATATGGTATCTCATTAAACCTTCACTACCTAAAATGTAGAGATCACAATTCCCATTTTACAGATGAGCAAACTGAGGTCCAGAGGTTATTTGCCTAAAGTCAAATAGCTAATATGTAAGTGGTGAAGTCAGAAGCAGATCCACATCTGACTCCCAAATCCCTGTTCTCTTTACCCAGGGGGCTTGTATATATCACACAGAAACTGGTATCTCCCATTTCCTTGCATTCCTGGAATATATTTCATTTATTCTCTAACCCCACAAACATGGTAAGATTCTAGCTATATTCTCCTGCCCATTTATCCACTGCAGGGTAAAGTAAACATCAGAAAAGTGCAATTAAAGTGCAATTAACTCTCTTAAGCCTTTCCTGTGATCAAGTCTGAATTCACTCTACCTAATGTCCACCTGCCTCATCAGGCTGTAGTCTCCATCATAATAAGGACTATGTCTGTCTTATTCATTACTGTATCCCTTCTAATGTCTAGCACATCTACTACATAGCAGGACCCCTCATTTAGGGGTCTACATAGTAGACATTCAATGTTTGATGAATGAATGATTGGACAATGAAGAATCTCCAAAGCAAGATAAGAGAACCTGAGACAAAGATTAAAGGGCCAAGCTTTATTTTAAAAAGAAGCAAGGAAAAAGTGAGGTAGCCAGAGAATGAGAAGCAGTAAGATAAAACTCAGCACAAACAAGCAAGATAAATATAGCCTCTTGCCACTGTCCTTTTAAAATTACTTTCTATATTTGAGCCTAAGTGACAAGTGAAATCTCCTCTGTAATTTCCCATGTGTTCAGCTAATGAATTTCCGGCAAATGGTTTTAGTATTCGAGAGCCAATTTGGACATTGTGGGGGTGGGGATGGTGAGAAAATGAGGGGTATGGAAATAGACTAATTGAGTCTAGAAACCAAATGAAGGGGTGATTGGAGGCATGTGAGGAGAGAGCCAAGTTTTGGAACTTGCTCAACATCAAGAAAGCCTGGGAATTGGTTTTGCTCCCACTGATGTCACCATGATGTTTCCCTAAGTGCCATAGACGGAGTCAAGAATCCCAGGATGCCTTGCAACTATTCTTTGTACCACATTGTCAATCTTCTAAAGAGCTTTATTTGTTTATATGGAGGATTTATATTAATAATTTAATTTCAACCATTGGAGGGAATGAAGAGACTCTGGCTCTTTCAAGTCCATATACCTTACACAGTAGGTACACTATAAAGGTTGAACAAAATAATTTTGAGAATTAATCATTATGAGGAAGAGGAAGTATGGGAATGCACAATCTACCTCTTTGTTCGTGCTGACTACACAAATGCATTAAATTTCTCTGTATATGGAAGAGGAATTTCTCAGAGGAAGGACCTCTGAGAGGACACACGACCCAGCATAAATAGTCCTCTCTAGTCCTTAGATAAGCTAGGACCATGTGACCTATAATTTGAATCCACAACTTGAAATCAGAATTGCAGATCTTTCATGTCCCCAACTCTGCTTTTCATTGTTGTTTTAATAGCTTTATTGAAATGTAAGTCACATGCCATCTAATTCACCTACTTAAAGTGTACTGTTCAATGGTTTTTATTATATTCACAGATTTGTGTAACCATCACCACAATTTTAGAACATTTCCATCACTTTATTTTTTTAAAATATTGTATTTATTTACAGAGGGGAAAGGAGGGAGAAAGAGAGGGAGAGAAACATCAATGTGTGGTTGCTTCTCAGGCGCCCCCTACTGGGGACCAGGACGGCAACCCAGGCATGTGCCCTGACTGGGAATCAAACTGGTGATCCTTTGGTTTGTAGGCCATTGCTCTATCCACTGAGCCACACCAGCCATGGCTTTATCACTTTACAAAGAAACCCCATAACCTTTAGCTATAACCCTATCCCACAACCTCCAGACCTAAACAACCCTGAATTTACTATCTGTTTCTACCCTAGACTTTCCTAATCTGGACTTTCATATGAATGGAATCAAAGAATATGTGGTCTGGCTTCTTTAATTTAATGTAGTGTTTTCAAGGTTCATTCATTCTTGTTTAAGGCTAAATAATATTCCACCTGTGGTTATATTACATTGTTTATCCATTTGTCACTTAATAAATATTTGGGTTGTTTCAACCTTTTAGTTATTATGGATAATGCTACTATGAATATTTATGTACAAGTTTTTGTGTGGACATACATTTTCATTTTCTTGGGTATACACCCAGAAGTGGAATTGCTGAGTCATAAAGTAACTATGTTTAATTACTTGAAGAACTGCCAGACTTTTTTTCAACATGGCTACACCATTTTACATTCCCACCAGAGTATATGAGGGTTCCAATTTCTCTCTGTCTCTGCTTATCCAACTGTGCTTTCAAGAAATAATAACTGCAGGACCCCACTCTAACTTGGGTAGCTGTTATAGAAAGCAGCAACAAGAGGAAGACAGGGATGGTAAAGAAATCTCTCTTCTATTCTAAGCCCTTAGGATCAACCAGAGGGAATACTGCCTTCTCTACTCTCCCTGGCTTCCCAGGCTAGGTTAGCTGCCCCCTGACATATGCCAACAATACCTATACTTGTCTTTTTTCCCCCACTAGATTGTAAGCTTTAGTCAGGAAGTGGTCTCTATTGCTCTGACTTTATCTGTAGTGCCTGAACAGGGTCTGGCAAATGGTAAGTAGGTGCTTAATAAATGTTGATTGATTGACTGATTGAACAAGTGATTAAATACAATATTTCTCTACTGGTGTTTCCTGTCCAGGTAGGAGAGGAAAAGAACAGTCTTAGGGGCAAAAGGCATCAAGGAGGGAAGCAAGAAGAACAGCTTAGATAGAGAAATGGAAAGGTAGGCAAGCAGGTTGGAGACCTATTATCCCTTGAGGCCAGCCTTTCCATTATGAGGTCAAATTCAGAACTAAGGGACCTACCCTAATCCTTTGCCTTTCATCTGGCTGAATTTTTCCTTTTCTTTTTGTTATTATTCCTAACAATTTCGTCTTCAGGAAACAAGTGAACAAGTAGAAAAGTAGTTATTACAGGTAGAAGATCACATAAATCAACCCACCAAAATGAACTCAGAATTTAAAAGGATGGAGGTTAAGAAGGTTGAGTATGAAAGATTTTTAGGAAATGATAAAACCATAATCTAGGTTTTCCTCCAAAAGACACACTGAATGACCTATAACTAAAAATGGTATCCATCTTTAAAAAAAAAAGATTTTATTTATTTTTAGAGAGAGGGGAAGGGAAGGAGAAAGAGAGGGGGAGAAACATCAATATGTGGTTGCCTCTTACGTGACCCCCTTGTGTGGACCTGGCCTGCAACCCAGTCATGTGCCCTAACTGGGAATCAAACCAGTGACCCTTTGGTTCTCAGGCCCACGCTCAATCCACTGAGGGCATATGCCCTACACCAGCTAGGGCATATCTTTTCAATATAACATGAGAACATGGCCCATTGCTCAGCCTTACCATAATGGATGGCCTTCCCTCCATACAATCCTGCCTTCTACCGGGACTAATCTGTGAATCCTGTTGATACTAGGTCATTGGTTCATCTCTCCCCAAAGGCCTTGATATCTCTGTAGCCTCAATTACTTCCTGTCTCTTCTCTGAAAGCACACATGCATACATACACACAAACCTCATCTTTCCTTTTTCCTGAATCCTCAGGGTAGCTCTGCTTTCTCCATTTTGTGTGCTTGGAAGGAAAGAAAGCAAAATATATGAGATGCTTATGCAATTTCTTCTTTAGTAGAGCTCCACAGGACAATTACCCACCCAATCTGCCTGGTTTTATAGCTTTCATAACCCTTCTTTATGAACACACTATGACAGTTGGATGCAGACATTGATTATGGCAGCAGTCTTCAGCCACATTCCTATTTAACTGCAAAGCAGAGCTCCTGCCTATCAGGCCAGCACAGTTCATGTGACTTTTTTAATTACTCTATTTATATAAGCCTTTTTCCAACCACAGCTTGTGTCCAACTCCATCAAAACTGGAGAGAATTTGTGCTTGCTGCTTCTCCAGTGACTCTCTGGCCTTCTGACATAGGGTCACTTGCTAGAATCAGTGTAGGGCTCTGGGGTTTCTCAGCAGAGGTCTGTGTGCATAGGAAGGACATTTTTTTCCATTATGAAAAAGCTGATAAAATAAAACATGTTGGCTGATTCCCAAAGGCTTGCCTGGCAAAGGTGCCAGGTGCAATAGATCAGTAGAGCTGGTAGAATGCTGCAGAGGAGTCGACAGGAGGAGCTCTAGAATTTGTGGAATGGATTTAGGAATTACTGCTGCTGAGACTTGCCCCTCTGGGCCCCAGCTTCACCACCTGATCAGCAGGACAGAATCATATTGACTTCAGCTAGAGGGGAAGGAAGTTTTAGTGTTCAAAAGAAATGCTGGTAATTTGGTGAGCAATCTGTCCAGACCAAGGATGTGGCCTCTCTGGCTGATTGTGCCACGGTGGGAGTCTGGCAGAGAAAGCCAGTGTTCTTTGGCTGCTGCAGTTTAGCTAAGGATCCCACCACAGGCACCAGGGATGTAGTCCCGCAGGTTTAGGCTGTAGGAGTGACAGGCATAATCTACACAAAAACCTACTAGGGAGATTCTGAAAACCAAGGTGACCTTCGTGGGTGGGCGATCCATCAGCAGAATGAAAGTACTGCTGGAGAAAGCCAGAAAGAGGATCTGCGTGGGAGATGGAAAAAGCGTG
The DNA here is from genome assembly GCF_019186645.2 of Phyllostomus hastatus. Classification (NCBI taxonomy): domain Eukaryota; kingdom Metazoa; phylum Chordata; class Mammalia; order Chiroptera; family Phyllostomidae; genus Phyllostomus; species Phyllostomus hastatus. The sequence goes on along the minus strand of NW_025333611.1, from coordinate 28,606,142 downwards.
GGTTGAGCCTGCAGGAACCAAAAGGTGACAGGTGTGTGAGAACCGACTTCCGCGGGTGGGGGGGGGGGGGTGCTGTAGGCAGGCAGAAAGCACGGCCACAGTAGGACACACCGAGTTTTCTCTTTGGCCATTCCAAACGCAGGGGCCCTTCCATCCATAAGTAATAAAGAGGATGGCGGTCAAATAAATGTAGTCCTAGTTCGAATTCCAACCATTTCTTTCTGGGGTCTAACTCCCAAAACGTGCGTGCTCACCTATGCTGCCACATTGCTTTTTTTTTTTTTTTTTGCCAACTCGGTCTTTCCTGGGCGGGGCTTCCGGGCCGCTCACTGGGGCCCGCCCGGAAGCCTCACCGGGGCGGGACTTCCCTCGGAGTCCAGCAGCCCTTTTCCCTGCGGCCTCTGCCGGTGCTGGAGTGGTCCCAGGGAGCTCCGGACTCGAGGGTGAGTAAAGGCCAGGTAGGAAGAGGCCTTGGAGTTGTACCAGGCCGCGATGAGAGGCAACTGTGGGAAGACTTCTTTCTAGGTACGGGACGAAATTGGGGTTCGTTTCCTCGTGACCTCGGGTTTGGAGGGCACCTTAAAGAGACGCTGGGGCATCGTAGCCGTAGAGTCGACCCGTTTTCTACCATCCCTATTGTCCCTGAAATGTCGCCTAGAGCTGGTCGCCGAGAGCCTCATTCCCCAGGCACGAGGCCCAGAGACTTAAGAAGGGTTGTGAGGAACACGTGTCCGGTGGAGTTTGTCAACTTCAACCCAAACCGATGAAAGGGGCAGGCCGTTTTTAGATTTCGTTTTTAGCCCTGGACAATGAACCCATTGTAATTTACTTTCCCTCTACATTATTTGGAGGCGTCCTGGCTAGTGTGGCTCAGTGGATTGAGTGCCGGCCTGCGCACCAAAGGGTTGCCTGTTCAGTTCCCAGTCAGGGCACATGCCTGTGTTGTAGGCCAGGTCCCCATTTGGGGGCACGTGGGAAATAACCACACATTGATGTTTTTCTCCCTCCCTTTCTCTGAAAATAAAAATAAAATCTTTTAAAAACGTTATTTGGAGGCAGTTAGGAGTGTAACTAAGAGATGGCTGGGGAAAGGTATGGTCTTAGATACCCTAACCTTATATAAAAAAGGTAAATTATAAGTGTGAGTGGGTAGGAATGCATATTAACATTGCAGACATTTTGGTTATTTTCAACCAATAGTTGAGGTCTTTGACAATAATGTCAACTTGTCTTAAGTTCCTTTCAAAGTTCATGGCTCCTACTCCCCCACCACTGCAAAGCTAGTCAGGATGATCCCTTTGGCATCCATTACTGCAAACAATTATGTTTCCAAAGGGCTGCTTTTATATTTCTTAATGAGATCCCACAATTGAGGCCCTCCATAATCTAGTTTTAATCAGCTTGTGAATTTTCACTGCCCATTGCTCTCCCATGGTAACCGCCCCCCCCCACCCACTTTTTTAGCTTTTATTTATTTTTAGAGAGAGGAAGAGGAACATTAATTGGGTGCCTTTTGTTTACCCCCAACCCAGGATCACTAAAACCCAGGCATGTACCTGGAGCCTGAATGAACCGCCACCTTTGGGCTTGCAGGTCAGCACCCAACTCAGAGTCACACCAGTCAGGGCAACTTTTCCCTTCTGCTCACTTGTATCCATCATCTCCTTGCCTGCAATGTAGATCCTGATAATAAGTGTTTACTGCATGCCCACCCATTCTATACCAGATACCATCCTATGGGCTTAATATATATTCCATTTAAGCCTCCTAACCACCTTGTATACAGAGTACTATTAATAACATTTTGATTTTACAAATGAGGAGATTGAGGTAGAGACTTGTCAGCCATTTCTTGGCTCTTAAGCTTCCTGATACTTATTTACCAGACTGTTTATTTGTTCCATTGAACTGCTGTGGGACATAAGTAACAATAACATGAAAATAACACTAACCAAGAGCAAGTTATTGCCTGCTATTATTTCTGTGGCTCAGGCCTCGCCGTTTCATTTTTCCTTTTTTAAGATTTTATTTATTTTTAGAGAGGGGGGAAAGTAGGGAAAAAGAAAGGGAGAGAAACATCGATTGGTGGCTTCTTGTAAGCGCCCCAACCTGGGACCGGGCCTGTGACCCAGGTATATGACCTGACCGGGAATGGAACTCTAGCTTTGTTGGCTGGCACCCATCCAAGTGAGCCACGCTGGCCAGGACCTGTTATGGAGTTCGGAGGTCAGTGGTCTTGAACTCCACACAAGTGTTAACTAACTGTTGGCTGACTCTAACCTGGAATGTTTTGATTGCAGTTTTGGACTTTGAACAAATGCAATGTCAGGTGAGTGCAACTCCATTCACCTACTTTTGGCCCCAGCTGTAGGCAACTGCCTAGGTTGCCTTGTACCTAGGCAAGTGTTCCACTGCTGGGAGAATAGCAGCCAGTAGCTGGTTGGCATTCTGGGCCTGGTTCATGCCAACACTGTTGTTAACTACACCAGAATGCCAGCATAGTTGCTTATCTGTTCAGGTTAAATATGTAAGAGCATGATTTTGTAGAGAGAAACCTAAAAATTCAAATCTTTCTGAGTGGTTCACTTTAACAGGTTGGGCTGGTATTAATTTGTTTGAATCACACTTTAGAAACAACAAAGGTAATAAAGCCATGAAGGGATGTACAAGTACAGAAGAAAAGTCGGGCTTTTATTTTTTGAGCACCTACCAAGTGTTCAAAGGATGCCTTATACAGGGAGGAAGTCCATGGGATTTTTGCTAATATCACTGACATCAAAGTTCATGACTCCCACTCCCCCATACCATAAAACTAGACGGGATGATCCCTTTCTAGAGGGATTTCGTAGCTGTGTTTATCGATGAGAACGCCTTATAGGGAAATGTTGATGTGAATTTGCTTCAAAATTATAGGCATTGCTTAGTTCATTAATAAAATATAAAAATAGCAATAGATTGAGGGGCTCTAGACACTAGGCTTAGCTACAATCATACTGATTTCTGTTTTAGGCTGACAGTATGTTTGTGTTGGTTTCTTACTGATTTTCCAGGAGTGAACAGAGTTGTTGCCTCTTTGGAACAGTAAATCTTGAGCCCCCTTGGTAGTGATTTTGTTTTGGAATGCTAATTTTCTGAGAAGAGATGGTTCTCAGTTCTCAGCAGACACCACTCCGGGTGATGCTGGAGATTGTCCAATAGGGCCAACTTAGTTGCTGCTTCTGTGAAAAGTAACATTTTAGTTTCCATAGGAGGAACTGGTAAGGATATTGGGAGGCAGGGAAGTTATTTATCAAAGCTAGTTTTGTTCTATCAATTGGCTTCCTCTTAAAAGGGTTCTCTTAGCTAAAAGTTGAGTGCTTTGTTTGACTACCTCCGATATTCATCATGAATATAGCCTTTTATATATGGGATCTTTAGACTAGTGATATTTAGAGGGTTTGAGGGATGGTTAGTTTTAATGGTAATCATAGGTAAGAAGAAGGCAAATAATGGAAAATAAAATGATTTCTGAGGATATAAAATACGGTTAAATCATAAATGGCAGGAGGCATTCTGTTTATATCTGTACAGAAAAGCAGCCTTAGGAGCTGCTGTTTTAGTCTGGGTTGTTGAACAGTGAAATCTTTCTCTTTTTAGGATGACTTGAAAGTAGGGCATCCTTGGTCATCTTGAAGAGAGGAAATTGGTGGCAGGTGGACAGTCTATGGAGTTTTCAGGTAAATGTCCCTATTCATTCCAACACTGACTATGTATCAGGCCTCTGTTAGTTGATGTCCATCAGAAAACACTGGGAGGCAAAATTACCTACATTTGCCCCCAGTAAATTAATCCTGATTATGATTTTGATGGTTATGGTCTGAAGGCATGTGGAGTCTTTTGAGAGTATCTGTATCATTCCATCTAGGGAATTTATAGGGAAATTATAAATTCCATAAGGGAAAGAATACTGTATCTTGCCTTATTCACTGCTAGAGCCCACGCATAGTGCCTGGCACATGGCAAGTGTTCCCTGAATGTTGGATAAAATGACTGAAGGCATGAGAAAGGGATTCTATTTCCTATTTATTTAAAGGATTTGGCAGCAGGGTCTACCATCAATGCTTCCAGGCCTCTGTTTTGTAGTTAGGATTTAATTCCTGGAGATACCTGTATCCATGTCTTTTGCCTTGGGTGCCTGGGTATCTGAAACAAATAAGCTGTTTCAAGAATTGTCCAGCGGTTGTCAGCTATCCAGGCTAGTGTGATGCCTTGGATGGTGTTACACTGTTGGAAGAGCAAGCACTGCCTTTCATGAGGTCTGGCTCCAATCACTGTTTTAGTGTTGTAGCCAAGTACCTTTGGGCAGCGTTTTGCACCTCTGAGAGTGGAATAACTCCTCTTGTGGAGTTGGTCCTAGTCTGGGTGCGAACAATTCTTTTCTGTTAGGAAAGGACCCGTTGGGGACAGCCTATCATTCCTTTTCTCTGAACCCTAGATGCCTTCACCTGAGTGAGCAACCTGCCTCCATCAGGACCTCAGATGTCTGACAGACAGCCCTGTGTGGCACCAAGATAATTAATGTATGTAGTCCTTTTGTCATGTAGGTTCTAACTAACTTGCTTCAGCTCTGATGGATGGTATGAAATAATAGAAAGAAATATATTGGTCTCTGCTCCTGGTTCTTGGCCCAGAGCTCCTAAAACACTTAAAACTTTCTAGGGCACTTCGAGCACCTTGTGTTTAATACTCAGTTTTTTTACTTTGGTTCCTGACTAGGGCTCCTAAATCCCATGGAATTTCCCAGCTGGTAGGAGTGTCTTCTAATGGGGGCTGGTCACCAGAAAAACCAAGGACTGAAACTTAGAATTTTCAGTCCCGTCCCCTCCCCTGCATTCTCCAGAGAGGGCTGAGGGGATGGAAATGGAGTGGATAATTGATCATGCCTATGTGATGAAGCCTCCATAAAAATCCCAGTACCATGGGATTCAGAGAACATTCAGGCTGGTGAACACGTGGAGGTGCTGGAAGAGTAATGCACCCAGGGAGGTCGTGGAAGCTTGGCACCCCTTTCCATATACCTTGTCCTGGGCCTCTCCCATCCAGAAGTTCTCTGTCTTTTATCATGTCCTTTTATAATACTTTGGTAAACAGTAAGTACACAGTTTTCCTGAGCTCTGAGCTGCTCTAGCAAATTAGTTCAAACTGAGGAGGGGGTTGTGGGAACCTCCGGGGGGGGGGGTGGTATTTTGTTGTGTTTTGTTTTAATCTTTACCCCCATATATATGTTTTTTGTTGTTGTTTGTTTGTTTTTTGGTTTTTGTGTGTGTTTCTTTTAATTTGAGAGAGAAAGAGAGAAGCACTGACCGGTTGCCTTCTGTATGTGCTCCAAGGGGGAATCAAGCCCACAACCTTTGGTGTATGGGAGGATGCTCCAACCAACTAAGCCACCCAGCTGGTGCAGAACCTCCAATTTTTAGCCTATCAGTCAGAAGCACGAAGACAACTGAACTTCTGATTTAGCAGTGGGTGGGGGACAGTCATGGGGAATGTGTCCTTAACCTGTGGTATCTGATGCTGTCTCCAGCTGTAGATAGTGTCAGAATTGAGTTAAATTGTAGGGTACCCAGCTGGTGACACAGATATGCTTGGTATGGGGGAAAAATGACATATCTGGTGTCAGAAGTGTTGAGAGTGTGGTAGTAGTGTGACAGCAAAGGAAAAACAGAAGTGAGGTTTTCTTTCAGGTAGAAAACTAAACCTAAACTAAGCTCTCATTACCTAGAGCTCTGCTATGCAATACATGTGGCTATTTGAATGGTCAAAAATTAAATCAGTTTCTCCATCTCAGTATCTACTGACTACCATATTGGAAAGCTCAGAATAATTCCATCACTACAGAGCGTTTTATTACACACTATTACTTTAGAGGAGGGGTTGGCAATCTTCCTGTAAAGAGCCAGATAATATTTTAGGTTTGTGCACCACATAATCTCTGTTGCAACTACTCAGCTCTGCAGTTGCATTGTAAAAGCAGCCATAGACACCATGGCAACAAGTGAGCATTATTGTGTTCCAATAGAACTTTATTTATGGGTACAACCACTATGGAAAACAGTATGGAATTTTCTCAGAAAACTAAAAATGGGTCTGCCTTTTGATCCAGCAATTCCACTGCTAGGATTATATCCTAAGAACCCTGAAACACCAATACTAAAGAACCTTTGCACCCCGATGTTCATAGCAGCACAATTTACGATAGCTAGGTGCTAGAAGCAACCTAGGTGCCCATCAGTAAATGAATGGATCAAAAAAACTGGTACATTTACACAATGGAATTCTATGCAGCAGAAAGAAAGAAGGAGCTCCTACCCTTTGGGACAGCATGGATGGAACTGAAAAGCATTATGCTAAGCAAAATAAGCCAGACAGTGAAAGACAAATACTGTATGATCTCACCTTTAACAGGAACCTAAAGAACAAAACAAACAAGCAAAATATAACCAAAGACACTGAAATAGAGAACAGGCTGACAGTGACCAGAGGGGAAACGGGAGGGAATTTCAGGGGAAATGGGGAAGGGTTTACAGGAACAAATATAAAGGACACATGGACAAAAACGTTGGGGGGGGGAGTAAAAGACAAAACTGTACTTGAACAACAATTAAAACTAAAAAAAAACAACTATGGGTTCTGGAATTAAAATTACATAAAATTTTCAGTGTTGCAAGAAAAAAAAAAAAACAAGGACATTTCCCCCCAAACCATTTTAAGCTTAAGGGTCTTTCAAAAACAGATGGCAGGCCAGAACTGGCCTACAGGCTATAGTGTAGCAAGCCCTGTTCTAGAGAATGAAATTTAGGCCTTGAGACTTGATAGCTCATTAGTGACAGATTCAGGGCTAGTGCTAACGTGAAAATCTCCATGTTAGCAAGACTTTACCATAATAACCTTCAACTCTTCATCTTTTAGAAGACTAAGGTGACTTTAGTAGTAGAATAGTCTTTTTTTTTTAATGATTATTTTGTTTTATTTCATTTCATTTTATTTACATGGGGGAGAAGGAGAGAAACATCAGGGTGAGAAACATTGTTCACACACCCCAATTGGGGACTGGCCTACAACCCAGGCACATGCCCTGATTGGGAATCAAACCAGTGACCCTTTGGTTCATAGGCTGGCACTCAGTCCACTGAGCTATACCAGCCAGGGCAGAATAGTCCTTATTTATATTTGGGGTCTGTGTATACCTTTTGCGTGGATTACTTTTTTCATAGTAATTCTTTTAATGTACACCTAAGAAAGAAGAGCAGTCTTTAATTTACTGTAGATCCTGATCACAGCCTCAGTCTTAAATAGTGAAATAGAAATGGCTTCTAAGGGGAAATACATATCATGAATAGCCAGGGTTTATTTATTTATTTATTTTTAAATATATTTTATTGATTATGCTATTACAGTTGTCCCATTTCCCCCTTCATTCCCTCCACCATGCACACCCTCTCCCACCCACAATCCCCCCCTTTAGTTCATGTCCATGTGTCAGAAGTACTTTAGCTTCTACTTTTTCCATACTATTCTTGCCCTCCCCCTGTCTATTTCCTACCTACCATCTATGTTACTTATTCTCTGTACCTTTTCCCCCTCTCCTCCCACTCCCCTGTTAGCCCTCCATGTGATCTCCATTTCTGTGGTTCTGTCCCTGTTCTAGTTGTTTGATTAATTTGTTTTTATTTTTGTTTTAGGTGTGGTTGTTAATTGTGAGTTTGCTGTCATTTTACTATACATGTTTTTATCTTCTTTTTCTTAGATAAGTCCCTTTAACATTTCATAAATAAGGGCTTGGTGATGATGAACTCCTTTAACTTGACCTTATCTGAGGAGCACTATATCTGCCCTTCCATTCTAAATGAAAGCTTGGCTGGATAGAGCAATCTTGGATGTAGGTCCTTACCTTTCATGACTTGGAATACTTCTTTCCAACCCCTTCTTGCCTGTAAGGTCTCTTGAGAAATCAGCTAACAGTCTGATGGGAATTCCTTTGTAGGTTACTATCCCCTTATCTCTTGCTGCCTGTAGGTTCTCTCCTTCATTTTTACCTTGGCTAATGTAATTCTGATGTGCCTTGGTGTGTTCCTCCTTGGGTCCAACTTCTTGGGGACTCTGAGCTTCCTGGACTTCCTGGAAGTCTATTTCCTTTGCCAGAATGGGGAAGTTCTCCTTTATTATTTGTTCAAATAACTTTTCCACTTGTTGCTCTTCCTCTTTCCCTTCTGGTACCCCTATATGAATAGCCACGGTTTAAAATACGGGATCTTAGTTCCCTGGAGCAAGTTACCTTCCTGACCATGGTAACGCTACCCAGGTGCAGAGAGAGGTCCCTATGTTGCTACTTAAAAAGATAATTTATTTGGTATTTGTGCCTATATTTAATACCCTAAGAGGTTTCAATGGCTTAATCATGAACATTAAGGTAATTTAATGGGATTTCCTACTTGATAAGTGAAGTTAATTAGTCACCTACTACTCCCTGTTGACTTGATTTTTTTAACCCCCTGGTGAGTCTAAGAAGATGAAATAAAACATTTCAAAGGAGCTTTTTTTATTCATTCCTCATTTTTTTCTGTGTTGCGATGGAAGCTGAAATTGAATTGGCAGATTTACCAGCCTGTAAACATCCAAGCTGCCACCTTTGGCCATAAGTGACCATCAGTAAACACAAGTGCCCCTCTTTGTTGCATATTAAGAGGAAAAACTAAAGCAGGGTGAATAGGGGGCCCCAAGTATTGAATGCTAACCCATCACCTATCAATTTATTTCCCTTTCAGGGTCGAAAAAACTATTGTCAATGGACTTTTGAATTGAAAATTTGGATTACATGTCAGCCCTGGCTGGCGTAGCTCAGTGGATTGAGCGCGGGCTGTGAACCAAAGTGTTGCAGGTTCGATTCCCAGTCAGGGTACATGCCTGGGTTGCAGGTCATGACCCCCAGCAACCACACGTTGATGTTTTTCTCTCTCTATCTCCCTCCCTTCCCTATCTAAAAATAAATAAAATTTTAAAAATCTTAAAAAAAAATTTGGATTACATGTCTTAATTTTAATCAGGAAAACTAAATCCCAGAGGAATAAATTCTGCCGGCTCCAAAGGGACATGGAAAGGAGGCTCAGTACCTAGGAATTTACACAAAGGAAAACAACCTGATAAGAGCAACTAATTAAGAACTTTAAAAAGTGACGGTGAGCCCAGGATGGTGTATAGCTCAGTGGATTGGGCATGAGCCCACAAACCAAAGCATCACTGGTTTGATTCCTAGTCAGGGCACATGGCTTGGTTACAGGCCATGTCCCCAGTATGGGGTGTGCTAGAGGCAACCATACATTGATGTTTCACTCCCTCTCTTGTCCTTCCCTTCCTCTCTCTAAAAATAAATAGAGTCTTAAAACTAATAATAAAATAAATTAAAAGTTAAAAGAAAATTCCTAGACTGCCTCGGCTCTACCACTTTCAAGTTGTATGACCTTTGCTAAACTACTCAAGCTCTCAAAAAAAAAAAAAAGGTGACAATGACTCCTGTTAATTTAATCTTGCTGCTTAACTGGGGCTTTATAAATTGCTCCAGTTAATGGTCCTGTCAATATTCTCTTGGGAAACAATTTTACTGAATTAACAAGTCAATTATAATACTTAGAATGTCTGCTTAAAAACATCTTTCGGTTTATTGCTATTTTAACGAGCCAGCATGTTGGGTCATGTATTTGTCCACTGAATATGTTAAGGCCAGGTTTAAAGGGGACACTGTTACTTTGGCCTTCCCTGTTCTCCAGTAAAATCCCTTAGGGGTGTGAGGCTGTTCTGTACTGCTTGTACTACATGGGAAGGGAGTAATAAAATGGACCTTGAAATTTATTTTATTTTAGAATAGTTGTAGATACACAGAAAATTTGTAAGGATAGTACAAAGAACTCCTGCATACCCCACATGGAATTTCCACTAATATTAACATTTTACACCAGAGTAGTACGTTTGTGACAATTAATGGGCCAGTGTCATAAATTATTATTAACTTGAAGTCCATACTTTATTCTGATTTCCGTAGTTTTTACCTAATGTCCTTTCTTTGTTCCATGACCCCATTGAAGATACATTTAGTCATCATGTCTCTTTAGGTACCTCTTTGCTATGACAGCTTCTTAGACTTTCCTTGTTTTTGATGACCTTAAGTTTTGAGTCAGGTATTACGTAGAAAGTCCTTCAGTTAGGATGGAGCTTTTCTCATGATTAGTTTGGGCTTAAGGGATTTTGAGAGAAAGACCACAGAGGAAAAGTACATTTTTCACCACATAATAATATACCCCTGGGTGGTGTGGCCCAGTGGATTGAGTGACAGATCTCTGGTTCAATTCCCAGTCAGGCACATGCTTGGGAAAGTCTTTAAAAAAAAAAAAAATGTATATCAGCCCTAAGTGCTGTGGCTCAGTCAGTGGGGCATCATCCTGCAAAGTGAAAGGATTTCCTTGATCACCTGGCTGAGGTCTTATTTGCCAGGTTTGTCCACCGTAAAATTCCTCCCCTTCATCCAATACTGTTCCCTTTCCTTTTTTTTTATTGATGTTAGAGAGAAACATCTGTTCCACTTATTTTTGTATTAATTGGTTGACTCCTGTATATGGCCTCACCCGTGATATAACCCACAAGCTTGGCATATTGGGATGATGCTCTAACCAATTGAGCTATGTGGCCAGAGCCCCAATACTGTACTCTCCGCAATCACTGTGTGCAGCCTACACTTAAGAAGAGGGGACTTTTGCCATGCTTAAAGGTGGAATGTGTACATAGGTTACTTAGAATTGTTAGAAATTGATCTTTTCTCCCTTATTCAGTCAACTTTTTAAAAAAAAAGATGTTACTTATTTAATTTTAGAGAGGGGAAGGAAGGGAAAAGGAGAGGGAGAGAAACACTGATGTACAAGAGATACATCAATCAGTTGCCTCTTGCATGCACCCCCACTGGGATGTGGCCCACCAACCAGGCATGTGCCATGACTGGGAATTGAACTGGTGACCTTTTGGTTCACAGGCCAGCACTCAATCCACTGAGCCACACTAGCCAGGGCCCATGCAACTTATTTATATAACTATGGACTCATGGATACTTATTGTGTACTTGGGGAAGTAATCCAGTAATAGTTTGTTTTCAAATTGTTCCAGCTCTGACCATTTGGAGCTATTTCAGTTGTCTCCTGTGTCTTTTCAGTATGCCCCCATCATTGTGGGGTTATTGTTTTTGGGGACTTCTCACTTTATGGCACTACAGAATACTCCAGGCTCATCTTTTATTTTTCCTGTCCCAATTTCAGTGTCAACCAGTTATTGAAGGGGCCCTGGTTCCTTTGTAATTTAATGGCATTGAGGAACCAAGATCTGGGTGCCAGATGTGCTAATACCTGTATGGTAGGACACAGCACCTCTTGATGCTGAGGTGTTGCTTCTATGCCCTGTCTAGAAGATAGAACAATGAAATATATGTATATGCTAACTAGGATCCATAGTTCATTGCCTCCTTTATGTTACATTCTATTTTTAATATTCATACATTTTATCCCATTGCCTTTGTTTATTCTCTTTACTCTAGAATAGGGATTGAGCCTGTTTTCTCTTACAGTGAATACTGTATTCCCCAAGTGGCTGATTTTTTTTCCTTTTTAAATGTATTTTATTGATTATGTTATTACAGTTGTCCCATTTTCCCCTTTCACTCCCCTCCACCCTGCCCCCTCCCACCCACATTCTCCCCCTTTAGTTCATGTCCATGTATCATACTTATAAGTTCTTTAGCTTCTACTTTTCCCATACTATTGTTACCCTCCCCCTGTCTATTTTCTACCTACCATCTATGCTACTAACTCTACCTTTTCCCCCTCTCTCCTCCCACTCCCCTGTTGCTAACCCTCCATGTGATCTCCATTTCTGTGGTTCTGTCCCTGTTCTAGTTGTTTGATTAGTTTGTTTTTGTTTTAGGTGTGGTTGTTAATAATTGTGAGTTTGTTATCATTTTACTAGACATGTTTTTTATCTTCGTTTTCTTAGATAAGTCCCTTTAACATTTCATAAATAAGGGCTTAGTGATGATGAACTCCTTTAACTTGACCTTATCTGAGAAGCACTTTATCTGCCCTTCCATTCTAAATGAAAGCTTGGCTGGATAGAGTCATCTTGAATGTAGGTCCTTGCCTTTCATGACTTGGAATACTTCTTTCCAACCCCTTCTTGCCTGCAAGTTCTCTGTTGAGAAATCAGCTGACAGTCTTATGAAAATTCCTTTGTAGGTAATTCTGTCCTTTTCTCTTTACTGCTTTTAAGATTCTCTCCTTATCTTTCATCTTGGCTAATGTAATTCTGATGTGCCTTAGTGTGTTCCTCCTTGGGTCCTACTTCTTTGGGACTCTCTGAGCTTCCTGGACTTCCTGGAAGTCTACTTCCTTTGCCAGAATGGGGAAGTTCTCCTTTACTATTTGTTCAAATAACTTTTCAACTTGTTGCTCTTCCTCTTCTTCTGGTATCTCTATAATTCGGATTTTGAATGTTTAAAGATGTCCTGGAGGTTCCTAAGCCTCTCCTCATTTTTTTGAGTTCTTGTTTCTTCATTCTTTTCTGATTGGATATTTCTTCCTTCTGGACCACTCCATGGATTTGAGTCCCAGTTTTCTTCCCATCACTATTCCCTGTACGTATTCCTTTATTTCACTTAGCATAGCCTTCATTTTTTCATCTAATTTGCGACCAAATTCAACCAATTCTGTGAGCATCCTGATTACCAGTATTTTGAACTGTGCATCTGGTAGGTTGTCTGTCTCTTTGTAGCTTAGTTGTATTTTCTCTGGAGCTTTGATCTGTGCTTCCATTTGGGCTTTTTTTTTTTTTTTTTTTTTTTTGGTCTTGATGCACCTGTCTGTACTGAGGGGCAGAGCCTTAGGTGTTAGCCCAGGTGGAGAAACCCAGTTACTGTGGTGTGATGCTGTGTATAGGAGACGGTCGGAGAGAGAACAATAGTGCTTGCTCTGCTCTCAGCTGGATTTCAGTCACTTCCCCCGCATCCCACAAGCAAATTGGGCCCTTCTGGTGCTGATTCCCATGTGGGTGGGTTTGTGTATGTTCTAGGATCCTGTGGGTCTCTCCATGGAACACTCCTGTGAGGCTGGGAGTCTCGCCCAGCACCTCAACCCCCACAGGTGTTTCCAATTGGTGTTTTGAGGCTTTATTCCCCCCCGCACTGGGTCCCTGGGCTGCATGGTCTCACTCCCAGTTTTGCCTGATTTATCTGCACTCAAATGTGGGACCGCCTGGTCCACCAGCTACCTTGCTTGCCAAGCCCCTTCACAATCTGCTACCTCGCTGGGTCTGCCAGCTGTTGCCTTGTGTACCCAGGGTCCACCAGCCACAGCTTTGCAGTGACCCCCCTCCGCCCAGCCACCTGACTCTGCCCCTCCTACCTATCTGGATGAATGTGTCTACTTTAACTCCTTGGTTGTCAGGCTTCCATACAGTCCAATTTTCTGTCGGTACTGGTTGTTTTTTGTTTGTAAAAGATTTTATTTATTTATTTTTGGAGAGGGAAGGGAGGGATAAAGAGAGAGAGAGAAACATCAATGTGCAGTTTTGGGGGGTTGTGGCCTGCAACCCAGGCATGTACCCTGACTGGGAATCGAACCTGCGACACTTTGGTTCGCAGCCCACGCTCAATCCACTGAGCTACGCCAGCCAGGGCTTGTTTGTAAATTTTTGTTGTCCTTATTTTGGTTGTACGAGGAGGCACAGTGGTCTACCTACACCTCCATCTTGGCCAGAAGTCCTGACTGATATTTCTTACCCTAGGAGCTTACAGTAAAGGATGGGAATTTTGTTACCAGTTTCTGGTAAAAGGAAGGAGCCAAGCCCAGGCCCTTGTGTTCTAATGAGTTGAAGGAGAAGGGAAATGCCCTCAAGGCACAGAGGCTCTGCATTAGAATCATGGCTTCACCAGTGGCAGATAGTAGAACTTCCTCTACTTCCTCTCAGTTGTAATTCTCTAGAGGAGACCTCAAGGGGCTAAGTAAAGTTGTGACATATTGGCCACCCCAGCCAGTGATGGTTTAGACATGAGGCAATGAACAGGAGAGGGAAAGGACATAATAGAAAAGTTTTGTCTCAGCCTATATATACTACTACTCCCATGGCATTCTACTCACTTTTCCACACTGGGTTTTCCATTTCTTGCCCTTGTATAGTAGGATCCAGTCATAATCTTTCTCCAGAGGATGTTTCACATTACATTTGTCACATCCCAAACTCCTTTGTATAATATCTTCATGAGTATGTTAGAGGTAGAAATAACACATGCCAATTACTCATCTTGTCAGAAGACTGGTCATTTAACTCACACCTTTTCATGGCTTTTATCCACTGAACTCTATGCTAGACTTTGGGGATAAGCAGTGAACAAGATACAGTCCCTGCTCACCTTAACTTAACATGCTAGGACTTGTACAGTCTAGCCCTTAACTCTCACCTGATCTATCACCCTCAGATTACCTTCTGGCCACACTGGGTTTTTTTAGGCTTTTATAATAAGCTTTTTGAGCCCTGGCTGGTGTGGCTCAGTGGATTGAACACAGGCTTGCAAACCAAGGGGTCGTGGGTTTGAATCCCAGTAAGGGCCCATGCCTGGGTTGCAGGCCAGGTCCCCAGTTGGGTTCACATGAGAGGCAACTTCACATTGATGTTTCACTCCCTCTCTTTCTCCCTGCCTTTCCCTCTGTCTATAAAAATAAATAAAATCTAAAAAAGAAGAAGAAGAAGCCTTTTGAGACTAAGTCTCTGCACATACTGTTTCTCTTTCTGGTTCCATTTTCCTTCTCCACTTTGTCTAAGATCTCAGCTGCACATCTGCAGAGAAGCCACCTTCCCTGACTGTCTGAACACCCAATATATGTGTCATTGCACCATGTTTTACCACAGAACCAGAATCAGGTGCTAAGCAAGAATCCTTTGAAAAGGCATTCTCCAGCTTCTAAAGGTTTATCTCACTCCCATATAACCAAGCAGCCTCAATTCTACCGACTAACTAACTAAAGAGCCTTAGCTAGTAAACATTAATATCTATGTGTAGTGTACCCTAGAGGAAAGCCATAGGAATATCCTGCTTTTCAGTAATACCCAAGTAAATGTAATGGGAGTGCTAGTTTTGTTCTTATTAAAAAACTTTGTGCCATGGCCAGGTGGCTCGGTTGGAGCATCATCCTGTACACCAAAACACAAAAGGTTGTGGATTTGATTCCTGGTTGGGGCATGTACAGGAGGCAACTGATCAATGTTTCTCTCTCACATCTATCTTTCTCTCTCCCCTCCTCTCTCTAACATCAATAAATATAACCTTGGGTGAGGATTTAAAAAATTATTTTTTGAAACAAAATATAGAAACAAAGGTGTCAGATTTCCAAGTCATTTGCTAGTGGACCTTAAAGATATATCATAGTGCACGGTCTAGATATATAGAATACAGTCTAGAGATAGACCCTGAGACAAACTGTAAAAGTACAGGAAGAAAACAGGCAGTTTTATTCTTTATATAATTGTGTATATGAAACTAAATTTAGTTGCAAAAAGTATTAAATGAAAATAATGGATTTGCAGAGAATTTGTTCAAATTTGAGACATCTGTTAACTATATGTGTGGACTTTTATTACTTTTGGTAACACATACAGTTTTGGTCTTCATCATTAAGAAAATTTGTGAAACATCTTTATAAATTATAACTGACAAGTAGGTGCCAGGATGAAACTTAGAATTAAGTTTTAAATGGATAATTTTAATATATTTACTCTGGGGATCTATAAAAATGAATAACCTTTGAATCTGTGATTTTGTCATTTTAGCATATTTATGTAAATATTCTGCAAAACATGTGGCAATGTAGAAAATTGACATTTACTGTATATCGACCATGTTCCAGAACTGCTAATAAGTTTATTCTATACATTTCTTAATCCTCTCAACAAATCCCTACAAGGTACATGTTGTTATTTACCCAAGGTCACATAGTTACTGGGTCCGAGAACTAATATGGTATTCAGTGAATCTCCAAAACTACTGGTTGGTTTGGGGCTTTCATGTATAGTGCCCCAAGTCTTTCCAATCAATTGTTATAAATATCTACTTGTGTTTACCATCATCAACCTCATTCAGGCTAACATCATTCAGGGCCTACTGAAATGTCTGTCTTCTAGTGTTTTTATACCTGTTAAAATTCCAAATACCTTTTTTCAAGCCATTGGCATCTTAGCCACCCTTACTGTAGCTTGAGGATGATTCCTTCCCGCCCCCCCCCCCGCCCCCCGCCCCCCGCCAGTGGATTGAGCACCAGCCTGCAAACTGAAAGGTCAGCAGTTCAATTCCTAGTCAGGGCGCATGCCTGGGTTGTGGGTTCAGTGCCCAGTTGGGGTACATACAAGAGACAACTGATCAATGTTTCTCTCACACATCGATGTTTTTCTCACTCTTCCTCCCTTCTCCTCTCTCATAAATAAACAAATCTTTTAAAAAAATAAATAAATGTTCCTCTGGAAGGCCTGAATGGGTTACATATCCCTACCCCTAGCCTTGACCTATGACAGGGTTTATCACTTCCTATTAAATTCTTCAAGGATTTACTTTTTTAGAGGATGGGAGTGATGTTGTGTTTCCTTTTTAACTTCATGTATATACTGGTACATACCTGCTAAGTTAAGGGATAAAGACTTCATCAGTAGAAACACACTATAAACAAACCATTCTATAACAACACAATACAAAGGAAGGTCATTTCCAGATTATTTAAGAACATGCTCAAAGTGTCACAGGTTCGATTCCCAGCCAGGATACATGCTTCGGTTGCAGGCCATAACCCCCAGCAACTGCACATTGATGTTTCTCTCTCTCTCTCTGTCTCCCTCCCTTCTCTCTCTAAAAGTGAATAAATAAATAAATAAAATATTTTAAAAAACGTATGCTGAGAATATTTGCAGTTAATCTAAAAAATTACATAATCTCCCCATAGCTTTACAATGGCATTTGCTAAAACTGCTGAGAGTCAAGGTTCCTAACCTGATAAAAAATGTATCTTACTCCAAAAGCCTATGTGATGCATAATAGGGAAACTCTAGAAGCATTCCTGTTGACAAAGAGGCCTTCATTCAGAGGTAGTCAGGCAAGAGAAGAAAGTAAACATGTAAATGGGAAAAAAAGATAAAAATCATTTGTAGATGGTGAATTACTTAAATACTTCGAGTGTCCATTGAAAATAGTTCATTGAACTAGCAAGTTATCAGTTTGAAGGTAAACTGGAAGGAAAATAAAACTTGGAATATTTGAGACATGTATAAGTTACATGCAAAGAAAACATTAAAATACTGATAGGCAAATGAAACTTTAAATGGTAAACTATACCATATCCAAGAAATCTCAACATAAAAACAATTCTAAAGAAAACTAAGTTTTAAGAAATCTGAGTAAAAATAACAGGAATATTTTTGGAAATGGATAAGTTGATTCTAACATGCATTTGGAAAACTATAATATGCAGAATTGTGAGTCATAAAGGAAAACTAGGCCTATGCCATATGAAAATATTGCAAAAAGAGTAAAATGGGGTAGTCCTGGCACCTGAATACATTACTCAATGAATGGAACAGATAAGAAAGTCTAGAAATACCTGGCTGGTGCTTGGTGGATTGAGTGCTGGCCTACAAGTCAAAGGGTTGCTGGTTCGATCCGCAACCACAAATTGATGCTTCTCTCCCTCTCTTCCTTCCTCCTTTTCTAAAAATGAATAGATAAAATCTTTAAGAAAAAAAGATCCTTTAAAAAGAATATAGTCTAGAGATAGACCCGAGACAAATTGCAAAAGTACAGGAAGAAAACAGGCAGTTTTGTTCTTTATATAATTGTGTAGTAGCTTTGCCTTCTAAGTTAAAAACAAAATGAAGAATATTTAAAAAGAATGGATGATATGACTACATCTTAAAGACTCTGTATGCAAAAACAACATACAGAATGTTTGCCAAAGTTTAATTTTTCTTTAATTTCTATAAATCAAAAAGTGAAAGCTCAACAACCCAATAGATAAATGGGCAAAAGATACAAACAGTTGAAAGATGATGCTTAACCTCAGTTAAAGCAAGTAAAATCCATAGTTGAGATCCCATTCTTTAGCAGTCAATTTTCAAATATATTTCAATAGCAGCTACTAAAGGAATGGAGAAACAGGCACTCATTGGTTTAGAGAAAATTGGTATAATCATTAGGGAGGGCAATCTAGTATTTTTTTTTATTTTATTTTAATCATTCAAGTACAGTTTTCTCCCTTTTACTCCCAATCCAGCAGCCCCCCAACCCTCCCCAGTTCCCTCCCATTACCACCCTCCCCCTAGTTTTTGTCCATGTGTCCTTTAAGTTTGTTCCCGTGAACCCTTCCCAATGTCCTCTGAAATTCCCTCTTCTCTCCCCTTGGTCGCTGTCAGCCTGTCCTCTATTTCAGTGTCTTTGGTTATATTTTGCTTGTTTCTTTGTTTTGTTGTTTAGGTTCCTGTTAAAGGTGAGATCATATGGTATTTGTCTTTCACTGCCTGGCTTGTTTTGCTTAGCATAATGTTTCCTGGCTCCATCCAAGCTGTTGCAAAGGGTAGGAGTTCCTTCTTTCTTGCAATCTAGTATTTAAAAGATTTTCTGACTAAGCAATTCCAATGTAATCAAAAGAATGTTTTGTAACACTAAAATTATGATATTCCAATTTTAATGTTAAGAACAGTCAGCCTTGGCCATGTAGCTCAGTTGGTTAGAGCAGCCTCCCAATTTGCCAAAGTTGTGGGTTCGATCCCCATTCCGGGCATATATAAGAATCAACCAGTGAATTGCATCAATAAGTGGGACAAATGGATGTTTCTCCCTTCTCTCTAAAGTCAATAGATTAAAAGACACACAGCAGTCTGACTGCTTTTTCTGACAGACCATATGGCCCATAAGCCTAAAATTTCATTTGTCCCTTTACAGAAACTTTGCCTGCTCCCTGCTCTAGAATAGTACTGTATGAAAAAGATTTCTGCAATCACAAAAATGTTCTCCCTGTTGTCCGCTAAGTGTAGATAGTAAGGTTGAGAAAGGGAGTGTAGCTTATGACTGTTAAACAGTGGGCAGCATAGCTCTAGAAAATAAAGGGTTTATTTTGAACTACACATAGTTTTACATGTGTAGAGTAATATGTGCATGGATTTTTTATCACTACTCTGAATAGAAGAGAATAGAAAAATTCCTAAATTGTAAGTGGGAAGAAGGTTGGTTAAATTTTATACCATCCATATAATGGAATACTAGACAGACTTAATGAAAGATAACCAAACGAGAATAGTGTACAGTCTTAAAGCTTTGTTTAATGTATCACTGCACAACAAAGCACCTTAAAACTTTGTACTAGTTCAAACAGGTATTAAACTAATGTGGGTTAATTGGACTTAGCTGGGTCTACAGCTATCTGGTGGCTTCAGTTTGCCTGGCATTTGGCCCTGGCTGTCACCAGGAGCTCAGCTGGGCCTCTGCACTAATGTGCCATGGTTCTGTTGATGTGTGGCCTTCTTATATTGGTTGAAATTTTCACCACATGGCAAATGAGTTCCAGGTGGGTGAAAGCAGACCTTAAAAGTCAATTATGCATTCTGTTGGTCAAAACCAATTATAGGTACCTTCCAGATTCGAGTAGAGGGGAAATTGATTTCTCTAGTCCATGAGAAGAGTAGAATTCATGGCTGTCTTTAATTCATCACATTATGTGCACACACAAAATATTTAGATATTTACCCTGGCCAGGTGGCTCAGTTGGGGCATTGTCCTGATGTGCCAAGGTTTTGAGTTCGATCCAGGGTCAGGGCACATACAGAAGTCAACCAGTGAATGCATAAAGGGGTAGAACAATGTTTTTCTCCCTCCCTCCTTCCCTAAAATCAATAAATAAAGACAATTTTTAATGTTCATATATTTATAGAAAATCCTTAGAATACACAAGAAATGGTTGCTAGTGGTTGCTTTTGTGTAGGGAAATACAAGTTGAAGAGAAAGTTTGTTGTGTTCTTTGAATTTTATTATATGTATTTGCTATTCAAAAGCTCCTCTTTAAGTTCCTTCTCTACCTCCACTGATGAAAGAACCACTGATTAACAGTTTCTGCTTTGAAATAGCCTGAAGTATTGAAAAGATGGTAGACTGCCAAGAGATTCTGAGACCACAGGTCTGCTGAAGACAGTACAGTATAATGCTCAAAAGCTGGGTTTAGATTTATATAGAACTGGGTTCAAATCCTGCCTTTTTAGTTTCATGACCTTAGGCAAGGGTTGTTTTTGGTTTTGTTTTAAAATTTTATGTTTTTAGAGAGGAAGGAAGAGAGGAAGAGAGGAGAAACACCCATCAGTTGCCTCTCGAACATCCCCAACCAGCATGTGCCCTGACCAGGAATCAACTGAAGACCTTTTGGTTTGGGGGACAGTGCCCAACCCACTGAACCACACCAGTCAGGGCTAGGCAAGCTTTTTAATCTCTTATGTAAAACAGGAATAATGGCACTTGACCCTGAAAATTATAATGCATTATCACCTGCTTAGTGATTGTGTGGTGTTAAAATATTGGGTTTCCCAAAGGTCCATTTAGTTTTTCCATACAATAAAAGACATTTTTCATTTTCACCAATATATAGTGATTTGGATATTTTGAGTATGTCAACTATCTCCTGCATGGTATAATGTTGATCTCAGTAATGTCTCTATTTGATCTCTGTCAACCTCAGCTGTTCTACCAACTGTGAAACATCATCTAGAGAGACATCTCTAGCAGTACACTTTGCAAAGTTTAATATTTTATTCATTTATTTTTAGAGAGAGGAGAAGGGAGAGAGAAAGAGAGGGAGAGAAACATCAATGTGTGAGAGATACATCAATCCGTTGCCTCTCGCATGCCCCCAACTGGGGATCTGGGCTGCAACCCAGGCATGTACCCTATCTGGGAATCAAACCAACGACCTTTCTGTTCACAAGCCAGAACTCAATCCACTGAGCCACACCAGCCAGGACATAAACCACTTTTGACATTTTCAATCAGCCACAGCACCTTCTCCATACACTGCACAAAACTTTTTTGGATTTTAGTTGTGTTTTACCTTTCTTGAAATAATAAAGCATAAAATGTTGCATATCTTCCACCTTCAATATTAAAATGGTTACACAAAAATTCACCAATTTTGATGTGTGTTTTTTTATGCATACTGATATGACAGCTGTCACTATATAATCTAACAAAATTGTTTCAAATAAAGACAACTAAGTACTACTATAGCCATCTTATGGAAAAAACCTAACAAACTTTCTGGTCAACCCAAACCATGTCTTCAGTGTCTCCTGTGCTCAAAACTGCAAACATCTTCATTATCAGCTCAAATTGAGATGCTATCCTGTTACTTACACTTGAATTGAGCCAAAAGGCCAAGAAGTGATTATCCTGTTATTTAAAGGCTTATGTAGTAGGCCCTGGCATGGCAGCTGAGTTTGGTTAGAGCACCCATACGCCAATGTTGCAGGTTTAACCCCTGGTCAGGGCACATACAAGAATCAACCAATGGCCCTGACCAGTGTGGCTCAGTTGGTTGGGTGTCACCTGCAAAGTGAAAGGTCACTGGTTGGTTTGTTTCCTGGTTACAGCACATGCCTGTGTTGCAGGTTCAGTCCTCAGTCAAGGTGCATGTGAGAGACAACCAACCAATGTTTCTCTCCCTCTCTTTCTCCCTCCTTTCTTATTCTAAAAATAATGAATGCATAAATAAGTGGGACAACAAATTGATGTTTCTCTCTAAAATCAATAAACACAAACTTTTAAAGGCTTATATAATATAACTATAGTAAATTTGTCACTCAGACCTTTCAAAGTCTCAATAGATATTCTTGCTTTGTAGCCACATTCATTACCATCCCTGGTGCCCACCATACCCACTCTCCAGTAACACACAAACATGAATAGAGCTCTTGATCCATCTCTTCTCAGACACAGGTCCACCTTGAGGCCAGACTCCTTGTCCAAACTTCATCAGACCATGATGGTCAAGTTGGCAATTGCTCTTACCCATCATTTTATCCCCAGTTTAAATATATATATATATTTTTTGTTTGTTTTTAATCTTCAGATGAGGATATTTTTTCATTGCTTTTACAGAGAGGAAGTGAGAGAGAAACATCAATTGGTTGCATCCCATTTAGGCCTCCACCTGGGAATGAACCCACAACCTAGGAATGTGCCCTGACCAGGAAGTGAACCTGCAACCTTTCAGTTATGGGACAATGCTCCAACTGAGCCACACCAGCCAAGGCATATCCCCACTTTTTTTTTCTTTTTAATTGATTTTTAGAGAGAAAGAGAGAAGCACACATTGCTCTGTTTTTCCACCCACTCACACATCCATTGACTGCCTCTTATATGTGCCCCAACTAGGACAGAACCTGCAACCCTGTGCATCAGGATGATGTTCCAACCAACTAAGCTACCCAGCCAGGGCTATCCCCACTTTTATACAGTGTCCTTCATGAAATAGGCACTTGATGACTGAACTCTTGTTTTGGGTTTCCAATGCATCTTTTTGTTGATGAGCCACTAAGCAGATTCTAAATAAATACTCAATTGAAAAAGTTTGACTTTTCTTCTTTATTTTTTTTATTATTTATTTATTTATTTTTAGAGAGGAAAGGGGAGGGGGGAGAGAGAGAGATTAATGTGCGGTTGCTGGGGGCCATGGCCTGCAACCTAGGCATGTGCCCTGACTGGGAATCGAACCTGCGATGCCTGGTTTGCAGTCCGTGCTCAATCCACTGAGCTACGCCAGCCAGGGCAACTTTGCTTCTTACAATCACCAGATGGCATTACAGCCTTATACAAAAGCGTAAGCAAGTACAAATCTGAACTAAGATGCATTCATGTTTGTTTCTGTCTCCAGAAGAGCAGAGTAAAGCTTTTCCTCTAAGAACTGGGCACAACATAAAGGGATGTCTTAGCCAAGATAAGTTGTAATCAAAAGGTTCAAAGTAGAAAGCATATCTGCTTTTGAGTAGAAGACCCAAGAGTCACTGGAGAATTAGGATCCCCCGAAATTTCATCCCAAAGCTGAATATGCAGTATGGGCTTAAACATTTATTCAGGGGAGCCCCACACCTTGAAATGCCTTTTCAAAACCTGTAGAAAATCATACAGCATACCTGGAGATGTGGGATTGTAATTCCAGTCTTCACATTGGCTACTTAAAATTTTCATTGGTACAACTCTAGACCTCTCAACAGAAAACTTAGTCACAGAAGATTGAAGTCACCTGACTATAATTCCCATATCTTCAGACTTAGTGAAAACAGCATCATCTGCTATGTATTTACTGTTACAGTAAAGACATGTTTCCTTCCAATCCCATTGTTTTAGGAGCATTCATTATGAACTATTCTTTCTCTTCCTTGTTTTTTCAACCAATTCGAACCTAAGATGCCCTTCCTGCCAACCTAAGTGTGCCCAAAATTTCCCACAGTGAAACAAAAAACTCCCTTAACCCTGCTTTCTCCTCCAGCCTCTTAATAACCAGCCTCTTCTGCATTGGGTAGTTTTCATCCTTTGCTTCCCATAAACTTCAGCACCTCCAGTCTGATTTCTCCTGCTTTAATGGAAGCAATTCAATGTTAAGAATGATGCCCATGTTCATAACTCTTGGAGATGGTGTCAGTCTTAGTCTGACCTTGATGGCCTTTGACTCTGTTGATCATTTTGTCCTTTATGTGTTTTGACTATCAAAGCAGCAAAATTTATGTGCCTCCTCTCTTTTGCCATAATTTTTTTTATTGCTCCCCCCAACCCCCCTCCCAACTTGATCTCCTTTGCCATTCAACTCCACCTAGTTCGTTTTTCAAGGCTTGTTCCTAAGGCCTCCATTCACCACACTATCAACTCCCATTGCTTGATTTATATCAAGTCAAATTTGCCACTAACACAAACCCTTTTCTGCAAGCTCAAGACCCGTAAATACCACTCCTGACTTTAAAAATTGATGCCAGACTCAACTTGCCTGTTGTCTTCTCAGCTGAAACATTTTCCATTTGCCCCCTCAATAGCACCGCTAACTTTGGAGTCGACATTCATCCATGACACTTCTCTCCCTCATCTTCCATATCCATTCAAATTAACAAAACTAGCTACTTTTTGTCCTAAATGATGTCTTCAATTTTCTGCTTGTCTCTATTCTTCTCCATCTATGTATGCCCCTCCACTATCTTCACAGTGGACCCAGAATAATTTTTCAAAGGTAAGATTTGACCAAGCCCACTTAAGATTACAAAAATTTGAATGCTATTAAATCAGGACTTGTATTCACTGACTTACTTCAGACTTCAAAAGACGGCTGTCCCTCTGCTTTTGCATTTGAAACACCAGGGCAAGGACTATTTCCCCTCAGATTTATCTATGCAATCAATAGATTTATCTATTTATCAAAGTCCGCTACATGTTTTTCATACGTGCTATTCCTTTGCACATAGAGAACCTATCAGTCTTAAGAGTGTTTTACATTTAGTCAAATTCACCAATTGGCGATGGCGATCTTTTCGGCCGGATGGATCCGCTGTCTCAAAAGACCATCCTACACAGTTCCTGCTAGTAAAAACCAGCCAAAATGGTGTCACCTTCCTACAATTCCTCGGTGAATCATCAAAATTACCTGAGGATAGAAATCAGGTCTAAGGGACTCCCGCAACTCGATTCTAACACATATCCTATTTAAATTTTACACCGTGCAATTTAAGGGTTTGGAAAAAGGTTTTGAGGTTCAATGGGTCTCGAACCCGAAGGAGAAACGGTTCCTTCCCTACTTCCCGCCATCGGCGGGCTCCAGGATTAGAGAACAACCACCGCAGCCGAGAGAGCGAACGCTGGGGAGGAGGAGGGGCCTGGCGCGCGCAGAACTGAGATCCGAGGTGGGTGGGGGCAAACTCTCTCGCGAGAGTGGATTCTTTGGCTGCTGCCTCTGCCGCCACCTCTTACCAGCGCCGTTGCTGCGAGGGATTGTGGGAGCCTTCGCGTCCCGCTTGCTAGGAGAGAGGTAGCTCTCCTTTTCCCTCTCCCTTTTCTTAAGGTAGGCGTTAAGCGGGTAAGAATCGGGGTGGGGTGGCCGGGGGCTCTCCGCATCCGTCGGGAGGAGGCAGCAACAGCGACAGGGGCTGCGGGGAGCCGGCGGCGCGCCTTTCTCGCTCGCTCCCGCTCTGCCTCCCTCCTCTCTGCGTATGTGAGCCGCCTCATCGGCGGCCGCCATGTTAGGAGCGCAGTGGCGGCGCAACCAGTCTCGGGCGGCTGAGGTGAGCGGTCCCGGAGGGAGACACGCGGCCAGCCAAGGGCTTAGGGTGCGGTGGTATAGTCGGGGGACGCCGAGGGCAGCGGATCATCTGAGCTTCGCGCGTCCTGGACTTCTCGTGGGCGGGGGCGGGTCGACAAGCCCGTTACACGCGAGCTGCCGCGTTGAGAAGGGAGGAGCACTGGAGGCCTGAGGGACCGACTGCCCTCCAGGGGCCTGCCGTTTGGGGAGGATAATTAAGATAGTGAAGTCTTTGGGTAGTGCCAGTTCCACATGTTTGCTTTGTTTTCTCCACTTTGGGCCTGAAAATGTGCCCCAAAATGGAGGATTTCGCAGACTGAAAAGCTCGGCGGTTTAAGCAGCTCGTGTTTTTTTGGTGTTCCTTTTTTTTCGGTGTCAAGGCCTTTGCTTCTCGCCCATCGCCTCAGAGTACCTCCTAAGACTACGCTGCCCCCCTCCCCCCGCCCGCACATGCGCGCGCTATTTTAGCCGGACCTCAGAAACAATTCCTCCCCACCCCCAAGCGCTTAAAAATGGCCGAAAAATGAAACGTTAACGCTTGTTTTTCGTATTGCGTCGTGGGTAAAGCCATCTGCAGTACGCTGCAAGGCACGAGATTTGTTCTTGTTTAAAGAGTCACCTCACATTCCTTTTTCCTTTATTAAAATATTATAAACCTAGGTTCCTCTAGAGAGGATCGAGTCGTGTGGGACCTTCCGGTTTCCAGACAAAGGGTTTGGAGTACCGTGGTGTAGGCTTCGCATCCTTGTTCTTTTCATTGCCAGCGCTGTGCAATGTTCTTTTTGTGTTCTACAGGGATTTTTACCATTTACTGTAGAGGAATATTTCCTTGGTGTTTATACTGTTCTGTGGCCCTATTCTGTGGAATATTTCTATTGGCCCAGTTAACAGTTTTTCCATCCAGATATTTCCAGAATGGTTATGGAGATTCCGAAATTTCTAGTCTTTTCAAGTGCGCTGGAGTAATGTGAGAGTCGTTGATTTCCCAGGTCGTAGTAGATTTTGTATTGATGTTGTGTTTTGCTTGTCGAAAAGGGCTTGGATGAAGATTTTTAAATGGTAAGATAATTTTCTCCTAAATAAATGTAAATTGTACTCTGCGGGCAAAAATAATATCTAAGGCTTAAATGTTCCGGATAAAATTTCCTTTTAAAAACTCAAAGGTTAGTCACTTACGCAGTCTGTCGACGTAATTTTCCAACATTAGTATTGTTTTAGTAATCAAGGCAGGGAATACTGACTGGGAGAAAGCTCTGTGGTGTCTACTAAAGTATAAGAATGTTTCTGCAAACTCGAAAATTATACACAATTGAAGTACTACATTCAGATTTTTCTGCTTGGTTACGTAACATTTTGGAAAAGCAATCTTCAGCCAGATGATGTTTGTGTTGAAGTGCTTTATCTTCCTTTACATATAACATTATATTCTAATATCGGTGTATACTTTACCCAGACAGGAAATTTTCTTTTCATCATCTTTACATACCTCTCTTCTCAGCAGTGTGTAAGTGGGGTTGTTTTTATGTAGCGTTTTGAACTAATTAAGGGTTTTTACCCTTGATCTGAATATAATGTGCTAAAGGAGTCTTTAAACATTTATTTTGGTAATACTTTTAGGGAAGTGTAAACAATAATATTACAAGTCAGTTAATGATAACAAATTTTAACAAATGGAGGAGTGCAAAGAAAATGTTGCATAATTTTAGAAATAAAATGTGGTTCATATCATTAATTTTATAGAAGGTCGAAGCCCAAGAAAATTATAGATTTATATACATAAATGTTAATCTGTTATTAAGCATATTAAAAACCTGAAAGATTCAATATTTGGAGATTCATTATTGTGTGGCTATCAAATGTAAATATACATCTATAAAGGGAGAGTAATGACAGGGAAGTGATAACGGAATATAACACAAATTGGGAAAAAGGAAATGTAATAAAACTCAGCTGATGGCATATTTAATGATTTGTTATTTAAAGGAATGTGTAAATAAGCATAAAATAGAAATATACCTCAAAGCTCTGAATGTTGGCATTTTGTGTGATTTGTATTTCCTTCCTTGTGTTTTTCTGAAATTTCCTCAAGTTATAGTTACTTTTGTAATGAAGGGAGGGAAAGGAAACATTTTTGTAAATGTTAGAACTGCTAAAAAGACCGGAGTTTTGTCATGTGTTTTTTTGTTTTGTTTTAAGGATCTTCGTGTATCTTTGATAGGAATTGTTAGAAGTGAGCCAGCATCTTGAAGTCTGAAATGCAGTTTACAAGTGACAAAAAGTTGTAGTTCTTGTCCTGTAAGATAACTCTGGTTATTGTATGTAGACATATATAGGAATCAGAAAACATTCTTGTTTTAAAATACTAAGTTTGCTATTACTGGGACTAATGCTATTTAGTTTACAACATGAATCATAGCCATTAATTATTTTATGAATGAGCAAAACCAAAGAATTGGATAAGGACTTATTAGATGTTCTTAGCACATCTTTTTTTATATACTTCATTTAGTTAGAATTGCATTGTCTCCCATACTTGTGGCAGCGTGTTCTGAGTATACATGACTGGCTTTCACATAGAGGATGCTAAGTTTTTGGGGGGGGGGGTGAAAGGTTGTAGATGGTGTAGTTTTCCTCTTTTAATTTGTAGCTGTGTGGTGAGTCCTCACTAGATCAATTAAGATTTTGAAAAAGCTAGTCTCTTTAAAGGCTAATTGATATAAAATACTTGCTGATTTTTTTTTCTTGAAAGTTTTTAAAATGGCATATCTTTGATCTAGAGTCCCAATTAGCCTGTGGTACATATCTTAGGCAGAAATCCATTAGCGGGAAAAACAGAAAATGGTGCCATGGTGGGGGCTGGGAATAGTTCTTCCCAGCTACTGCTCTTCGATACACTGCTGGATAAGAAGAGCAAGGGTTGGGGGGGACCACCTGTAGTGGATGTCATAGTGGGCAGGTAGTAAATGCAGCAGGCATGGAAAGTAGTAAATTAGGGTCTGAAATAGGATCTCTGATTTGCAGTATCATAGATTGCTAATGAAGAACTTTCTCATTTTTCAAGGCGATTTGTGTGTTTTTCTTCCTCCCTTCCCCCTTTGTGGAGATTACTAGGATATTAAATATCTTCCTTTGGTATAGAAGAACCTATGCCATGTGTGAAATTTTAAAGTCAGGTGTTTGAGCAGTCAATGGTTGGAAAAGGAATAGCAATAACAAGTAAATACAAACATTTGTATTGGGTTGTCCAAAAGGTCCCTTTAGTTTTTTTCTGTAAAGTAAATGGCATTTTTCTTTAATTTTTACTAATAACTATTGATTTGGATATTTCAAATATGTTGGCTATTTCCTGCTATTCGATTCCAGTGGGTAGAGGCCAGGGGTGCTGCTAAACATCTTCCAATGCCTAAGGCAGCCCTGCAGCAAAGAAATATTTGGCGAGATTTCAGCAGTACCAAGAAACTTCCCAAATCACTTTTGACACATTCAGTCGGTCACAGCACCTCCTCCAAACACTGCACAAATCTTTTTGCATTTCAGTTGCGTTATCTTTCTTGAAATAATAAAACATAATATGCCAAAAATGTTTTGTATCTTTCATCTCTAAAATTAAAATGGCTACAAAAATTGGCTGATTTTTGTTGTTTTTTTTAACATGCGCTGATAGGACAACTGTCACAATACAATCTAACACAATTGTTTTGAGTAAAGACAACTAAGCACTACTAGAATCATTGTACAGAAAAAACATAGTGGACTTTTTGGCCAACCCAGTACTTAAAGTGTTCTTGCTGTGAGTTGTGAAACTTCAGAATAACTTTAATGCTTAACTGTGCCCTTGTATGGGCTGTGGTATTCTGAAAAAGCACTATGAAGGAGGCAGTTTTACACTTAAACAGCAGGAGACACCAAAAAATTTTTATAATCCTCTTGGTAAGTCCAGAAACTGGAAACAGCCTCAATGTTAATCAGTTGCAGAATAGATAAGTATATGTACCATAATAGTATCTGCTGTTGCAGTGAAAATGTGAGAGGAGAGAGGCATTCTGGGTAATAATTTGTACAGGTAATGAGCAGCCTCTTTGACTGCTCATAAAATGACCTCTCTCATAAGGTGTTGGTGTATGGTGGAAAGTAGGTTTAGGTAAGTAGGAGGCAACCAGCATATGAAAGGCATTGAAAACCATAGTGTGAACTTCATGTGGTAAGTAATGAGGTGTGTAGTGCAGTTTTTAAGCAGGAGAGTGGAAGATAATGAGTGATGTTTTTGGAAGTTGATATTGGAATCTGAACATGGATGGATGCATGCAAGGAGGCCACCCAAAAGGCCGCAGGACTGAAGATCTCCAGTAAGGTTGTGGCAGAGGAAATAGAGAGGTAAGGACTTTTTTCTGGAGAATTAGAAGGCAATTTAAAGGTAGACTGGCATGGAGAAGGAAGAAGGTAGAGGTTTAATTTGTCTACTTTAACTAGAATTCACTTCTCTTTTGATTTTACTTGTCTAAGTTACTACCAATCTTTAAATCTGGTCTTTTAAGCTGATTCAGGTTTGGTAACAAGGTTCAAATATGAATTCTGACTTGCATAGAAATGGATGGGACATAAAAATACAATACAAGTGAAAGGTTTATAAGCTCTTTATGCATATATCTCTTGGTCAATCCTTTTATCTCTAAAGTTTGTTTTCTCCTTGGTCTTGAGGATCAGGTTACATAGATTGTGAGCTTACCATGTGACAGGCACCATTCTAGGTATTTTATATAGATTAATTTATTAAACCTTAACATTCTTATGAAATAGTTATTGCTTTTATTCCCATTTTACATATTGGAAGCAAGTGATTTGTCCAAGGTCACACAGCTATTTTGTAATAAAACCAGGATTTAAATCAAGGTATTGTGAGCTCCAAAAATCTCAGTATATACCAAATCAAAGAGTTGTATAAATGTTTGTGGAAGCCAGGAAAGTAGAACGTAAAGTGAGGGTAGGGAAAAATCTAAAGCGTGCAGAATGGTGTCTTGATGAAAACTACTAATTTTGCTATTTATAAGTAAAGAAAAGAGTAAGCTGTGTTAGTAATATCAGATCAAATAAAAGAGTCAAAATTGTCCAGTAAGTGGAATAACTTTCTATCCTGTAGTATGGTCTTATTAATTAGTTTCCTTTATTGCTTAAATAATAAAATATTTAATGTCTAATTGAAAGTCACTAGGAAAAAATTTAAAGCTAGGAAGAAGAAAAATATTCCAAGTCTGAATAGGAATTCCTTCTACTGATTAGCATATTTTCTATCTTAGCAGCTGAAGACACTTTGCAACACTTTGATCAGTAGCCTAAGAATCAAGAAGTGGTCTAGAATTTGAATTTAGGTCTATAAGATGGTTTGAGAGCAATAATCTTAAAGCGCTTAAAAATACTAATTTTTGTTGTTTTCCAGCCTTTTTGGCTCTACATTTTATAATGTTCATCTTTCCTATTGTGTGATGAGGCACATATTGCATGTATTGATTCATACAAAACTGAAAATAATAGAGCTGAGATTTTATTTCCTAAGGGGTTTACTATTTAAATTAGTATTTAAACCTTTTAAGTCACTCTTAAGTATGCAGTAGTGATATGAAATTAAGCACGGAAGAGTAGATAAGAAAGTATAAGGTTTTAAAGTAGCTTAAGCTCTATATAAAAAACTGAGTAGTTCCTCACATGGTTTTTGAAAAAGTAAACCCTTAAGTGAAATAAAAGTTACAAGATATATTGAGAAAATAATTGGTGGTCACTAACTTAAAAATGAAAATTTACTAACACTTTAAAATGGAAAGTGTTAGTAAACTATTTATAAAATTAATAAGAAAACTTGAAGGAATTATTAACCTAACCCTGACTTTATGCAAAGTTCCAGGCATCATTTCCAGTGCATTCAGTAGTTTTCTCATGGATACCAGCAATATATACTTTTTTTTTAAAAAAATTGATTTGAAAAAGAGAAGGAAACATAGATTTGTTGTTCCACCCATTTATTCATTCATTGGTTGCTTCGTGTATGTGCTGTGGCCAGAGATTGAACCTGTAACATTGGTATATCGGGATGACGCTCTAACCACCTGAGGTAGCTGGCCAGGGCCTAACCCTGTACTTTTAATTGGAAATGATTAAGGTGCTTGGTTTAAAAGTTCTGACCACAGGAATCAATGCTTTTTTTGTGTGTGATTGACAAAAATTAAGCATCTGCCTTTCTAAATGATGCTTCTTTGAAATTACTAATAGTGATCAATCCTTGCCATCTATGATTGACACATTAGGGCATTTTTACTGTCATTGGTATTGTTGGTTGCTTCCTTAAACATACTTGGCATATTTTCGTAAGAGTAAGTTAACAAATCAAGGATGTTTGACCTTGATAAAACATTTGGGAAATCTGAAAGTTTTCTTGTACCATTTGTGTTTTTTAATTCAGAAGGGAGAATACTGTAAGAAACTATAGTGTTTTGGCTGGTGCTTATAAGTTTTTATGTGAAAGGGGTCAAAATCATGTCGGCATGAAGGTGTTTTTTTCCGAGTATCTCTACAAATTTTATGGTTCTGTCATCTTAAAATAAGTTGTTTTAAAGAAGTAATTCACATAGTTAAGAGCATAGCTAAAGATCCATATGGTAGTAGATTCCATTAAAACATAGAATTTTAAAATTTTGAATTTAGAAGCTAAAGATTTTCTTTTGTAATATCTGTTAAAGAACTAAAGTCTTTATGCTTGCTTTAGTAATTGTGCTAAATAAATAACCTCTGAAGGAATGAGTAATAGGACTAAAGGGTAATATTATTTTACATAGGAGAAAATAACCATTTGCTCTTGTTCTTCATGAACTTCCTGAGTGTGTTAAGCTTTGTTTTCTGAAATATTTTAGTATTCCACTTCTTTTAATTGGAGACAAATCTAGTAAAGATTATTAGATAGCTAACTATTCATGGAGTGGGAGGATTGAATATTACTGACTCAAAGTTAATTCCTAACTATGCATACAAGTAATATTTGTTCAGATGTGGAATATGAAGCTAGCATATTTAGTAGCATTTACAATTAGTCCATAAAGTAGCTTTAAGTTCTAGGTTAATTATTTAATAGAATTGTCTGTGAAAATGAGTTTTAAGCTTGTTAAGAATTTGACTTGGCTGGTGTGACTCTGAATTGAGCACCAGCCTGCAAACCACTGGGTTGCAGGTTAAGTTCCCAGTCACAGCACATGCCTGGGTTGCAGACCTGGTCGTCCAGTAGGGGGTGCACAGGAGGCCACCACACATTGATGTTTCTCTCCCTTTCTTTCCCCCTCCCTTCCCCTCTGTCTAAAGATAAAATCCTAAAAAAAAAAAAAATGTAAGAATATGAGTGTGTACCCTGGCTGGTGTAGTCTGGTGGAATGAGTGCAGGCCTGTGAACTAAAAGGTTGCTGGTTCAATTCCAGGTCAGGGCACATGCCTGGGTTGCATGCCAGGTCCCCAGTTGGAGGTATGTGAAAAGCAACTGATGGATGTTTCTCTTGCACATTGATATTTCTCTCCCTCAAGTTCCCTCTTTCTACAAACAAATAAAATTTTAAAAGAAAAAATGAATTTGAATATCAGATTGTAGTAAGTGGCATTTGTGAAGCCTAATTATGGATAATGATAACCCTTCTTTTTTAATGTTTTCCTGATTTGGGAGTGAAGATACTTTTTTGTAAGTGAAAGGTTCTAAAATGGGTAAATGAGGTTTTGATACTACATTTTAGAATCCTCTTCAAGGATCTATTTTTCAAACTTTTATTAACCTTTAATGTACTATGAAAAGGCAATTTTATTATTATGGGGGAAACTTACAGTAAAAGAACCTACTCTCTTAAAAGTCTTTACTAAACATCCAGTATTGTGCTAATAGGCGGTAGTTTTCGCTTAAATGAGCCTTTTAAAATGGCTTGTCTTGTGTTTATCATTGACCAAAGATGCTAAAGGAATTCTTTTTATAAAAGCTCTTTAAACAGTGTTGTCATGTCTGATTTCTCTTAGTTTCTTTGTTCTAATTTTTTAAAAAAAGACTTGTTTAATTGTGTTTCAAGGGTCTGGGTTGATTTTCTTATCAGTAATATTACTCTCATGTCATTGTGTGAGGATGTATTTAAGTTGAAACTCTGAGCAAAAATATTTAAGGTTATTCTTAATGAAATTGCAAGTTGTTGTGGAATTTACAATTTTTTGTCTTGCCCTTTTTCTGACATCCATTTTCTGTTTTAAGGTTATCTTCTACCTTCTCTTAACCTTTCTTTTTTGCAGATCCATTGTTTTCATTGTATCTTACAAAGAAAAGTAATTGAGATCTCTAATCCAACAAGCATTTTCTTAAAGTGTGATGAATTTAAAAGTTTTATTACACATGATCATAATACTATTGTATAATTTCCCTAAGGGAAAAGAATAGTTCTTTTTAAAAACTAGCTTTTCAGTAATACAAAGCTTTGACTATAACATGAAGAGCAAACCTGTAATTAATAACAACATTGGTACTTTGGAATACTGATTTTGAAAACCCTGTAAAAAGTTTTGATCTTTTACAATAAACTATATATGAAAATTTAGAAGGTCCTACCAATGTTTTTACACAGTATTTCAAATGCTTTTCTGTATGGCATTTATAAGACATATCAAAGAAACTTTCATCCAAAGAAGTCCACATACTCTTGTCTTTATTTTTATTAATCTTATCTAAAGCGTAACATACATAGTTTATATAGTGGATCTCATCCAGAACTAGTTTCTTTGATGTCCTTTCTTAAGTTCATCTTTCTTGGTGTGCAAAAACATCTGTAATCCAGTCACCTCTGATAGCATTTCTGTGTCTTTTTAACTTTTTTACATCTTTTTGTAAAATGTAGTCCTGCCTGTAACCTTTTTGAAAAGTGCTTCCTCTACCACTGTATTTGTCCAGTGTTTCCTTGCTTTATTCTATCATTGGTGGGATTGGTTCCATAATAGACATAGCTATTGACTATTGCCTGTTTACTAATAAAGTTAATGATCAAACATAAAATTGACTGAACAAAGCCTTTATGTAGAATTCCACAGCAAACAATTCAACTTCTGTATGTAGTTGTGGTTATAAAAAATTGTTTCATCAAGGCCATTTGTTATGTACATCATTTAATAATTTTACGAGAATCATGCATAAATAACTTTGCAAATTCCTACATAACTTTCTGAGGTAAAAATAAGAAAGAAAATGAAAATAATTTCATCTAGAAACACAACTTAGGTGATTGTATTCAGAATTTAAATTTTTCAGTTGATTATGGCTATTCTTGGGGAAAGTTTCCAGAAGTCCACGCAAGCAAGATCTTGTTTTCATTTTTTATGTGTTTTGAGCTCTAGAGGTGCTGAAGCCCTGAGCATTAAGTAAGTGTTGGTGGATGCTAATTTGGGGAGTTTCACTTCTTTAAATCACCTACACTTCCTGTATTTCCCCCCCCCCCCTTGGGAGGTCTCTCATTTCTATACTCAACATACTTAGTTCTTACCTTGTAAGATTAGAAAATAAATAAGCACTGCCTAACATAGGGTAGACAGTGAAAAGGCAGTTTATGTGGCCTAAATTTGTGCAGAAATCCTTGAACTGTAGGAAGTCACTTAATTTTCTTCCCATCTGTCTTCACCTCAAATTGGTTTTGCTGTATAAAGATCTCAGCTATTGTGTTTGGTCTTAGATCTTATACTAGGTACTTGACACCTAAACTTCACTTGTGATTTTACTTGGTTCTTTCTGATACTTTTAATAGGTCTCATTTTCTAAAGCAGAATACGACTGATTCATCTTTGACTTGTTGACATTGATTTTTTTTTGTTTGTTTTTAGTCTTCTAGAACTTAAGCATCATACTATAGGGTGTATTTTTATTCTTCTGAAGGAAGAGTCCCATCTATATTTTTACCAAAATTTTGATGTACTTAGACATCTAACCCTTCAATTGAAATGTTTTTAAATTTAGTATGAAATTCCCTTTAACAGTAAAACTGTAGCATGAAAGACTACTTTTTAAATATATGCAGGCTCTGCATACATCTGGAATCTGTTTAAGAAATATAATAAATTCCTTGTTAAGTTTGAGATCTTGAATGTTTTTTTTTTTTTAATCAACATGATGCATAAGTTTTTTTCTTTAAAAAACGGCATCTACTTTAAAGGGATTTATGACTAAAATTGCTTATTTTTCTACAGAGTTGTCTGCTGGTTCTCAGCTTGAAGAAGATTCTACAGTCCTTATTGATCCTTTTTCTTGGCGTTACCATTTTTTGAAGCACAGTTAACCTAGTTTTCTAGTTTGAGCTTTCTTTTTGGCCATCTTGAAAAAAATTTTTTTTTTAATCTATAAGCTAGACAAGAGATAGTTCTACAATGTCCAAGTCATTCCAGCAGTCATCTCTCGGTAGGGACGCGCAGAGTCATGGGCGTGACCTGTCTGCAGCAGGAATAGGCCTTCTTGCTGCTGCTACCCAGTCTTTAAGTATGCCAGCATCTCTTGGAAGGATGAACCAGGGTACTGCACGCCTTGCTAGTTTAATGAATCTTGGAATGAGTTCTTCATTGAATCAACAAGGAGCTCATAGTGCACTGTCTTCTGCTAGTACTTCTTCCCATAATTTGCAGTCTATATTTAACATTGGAAGTAGAGGTCCACTCCCTTTGTCTTCTCAACACCGTGGAGATGCAGACCAGGCCAGTAACATTTTGGCCAGCTTTGGTTTGTCTGCTAGAGACTTAGATGAACTGAGTCGTTATCCAGAGGACAAGATTACTCCTGAGAATTTGCCCCAAATCCTTCTACAACTTAAAAGGAGGAGAACTGAAGAAGGCCCTACATTGAGTTATGGTAGAGATGGCAGATCTGCTACACGGGAGCCACCATACAGAGTACCTAGGGATGATTGGGAAGATAAAAGGCACTTTAGAAGAGATAGTTTTGATGATCGTGGTCCTAGTCTCAACCCAGTGCTTGATTATGACCATGGAAGTCGTTCTCAAGAATCTGGTTATTATGACAGAATGGATTATGAAGATGACAGATTAAGAGATGGAGAAAGGTGTAGGGATGATTCCTTTTTTGGCGAGACTTCGCATAACTATCATAAATTTGACAGTGAGTATGAGAGAATGGGACGTGGTCCTGGCCCCTTACAAGAGAGATCTCTCTTTGAGAAAAAGAGGGGCGCTCCTCCAAGTAGCAATATTGAAGACTTCCATGGACTCTTACCGAAGGGTTATCCCCATCTGTGCTCTATATGTGACTTGCCAGTTCATTCTAATAAGGTGAGTTAATGCAACAGATGCTTCTAATTTCTTTTACATTGTAGTGTCTATTCTGTATTTACCTATATCTTTTACTCTAATTCTGTAGTCTGGTGACACTGAGTTGATCAAGAATTTTTATACTTTTGAGAACACTTTATTTGGAAGGTTAATTGTTTTTTGAGCATTTTAAACCAGGGCTTTACATTAATACAATCTGCCTAGATTACTTCTGGCCACAAAGCTGTCATCCACTCGGATTATCTTGTTGGTTTTTGGCATCAGTATATTCTTCTTAATCATATTTAAGCAGTTTTTTTGTCTGCTTTGTTGAATTGTTTTAAGCATTTTTGGTTTTTTGCAGTCAATGCACTCTGCCATTCAGGATGCTAGATTTTAGCTCTCCATCTGTCTTGATTGCTGATTTGTATGTGGTAAAGATGGATTCTTGAACAATTCTCTTTTTTTCTTTATCTGTGGCTACAGGGAAAGAGTTAATGTAGAGCCCTGGTGTGTGTTTCAGTATGTTTTATATTTTAAATTAGTTCATTCTTCCTTTTTTAATTTCCCTTTAACACAAATTCTCATACTATGACCTATGACTGGAGTTTTTCATCATTTTTTTTCTTTTCCACAACTTTCTTAAACATACTTCCGAACTCACTTTTTATTATCACATACTGCATCTATCCCTTTAGAGACTTAGAAAAATCGACTACTGCAGTATCCTGCTCTATGTTCCTCATAAGCATATTCTTTTTCTGACTTAGGGTTAGACTTCTGGTATAGTCATTTGAGCAAAAAGTAAACAAAGGTGTATCGAATTCTCCTTTGCTTTAATTATCACATCTGGCAAAATGGGAACTTTTTCAAAAATGCCCTTTTAAATATGTTGTCCTTTCTCTTGCAACATTACTATTTTACTCTCTGATTTTTTTTTTTCAATACACAGTGCAGTTGACTTAAAAGTCAGCATTATAGCACTCTACTAGCTTGATCTATTATCTGACCATCCGTTTTTCCTGATGTGCTACATAGTTAATTCTATTTAACTAACAGGAACATGTTGCTGCCATGAAATTGATGGTTACTGTTACATGGGTTTTTTTAATTTACAGTAACATCTGGAAAGGTCATTTTCTTATTCCTCTTAAATGGAATTTTTAGTGAGTATTGTTTTTTGAGTAAACTAAATCATAAATTAACATTAGAGATTTTGTTCCATAATCTGTATTTCAGTATTTTGTCTCAGATAACTAAGACTATTTATATTTGAATTTAGAGTACTTTAAAAATGTCTGAAACATAATTCTTAATATGTATTTATTACAAAAATCTTCATGTATAGTTTTAAGTACTATACAAAAAATATTTTTTATAGACAAACAAGGAATATATTATTCTTTGTTTCATACCAAAATCAGTAACATTAAATACTAAATTTAAGTTCATAGATTTTCATTTAAGACAGAACCCAAAAGTCATAGAAATTTGGAAAATTTTGCTTGGTATGTGTTTTTGGTGTTGTCTTTTTCAAATTTGTTGGATAATACTATGTATATCATGGAATTTAGGTTTTGTTCAGTACTAAATTTCAAGTTCTAGATCTGATGGCAGCTGATTTAACAGGTTCATTAAACTTGCGTGACTCAGTATTTTTGTTAACTTCTTGCCTATTTGCAGTAATTGCAATATTGATAGGTGTTTTCAGGTAGAATCTCTAAATTCCAAGGAAAATCACTAAAGTGTCTCAAATGAAAGTATAGGGATTTAAAATCTTTGTTACTGGAGTCATCATGAACCAAAACCTGTTGTTAGAAGTGTCCCCTTTTCCTGACTGTGAGCAGTAATTTAACCTTGTTGCTTGCATATAGAAAATCAATTGAGTAAAGGAACAAAAAAGGAAGCCATGGGAGGACTTGAATAAAAAAAATTTTCTTTTATAGATATGATTAATTTTTCTCTAAATTTTGCTACTTCTAGTTCCTGGACAATGATATTAATAAGTGATAGTAAATAGGTCTAAATTAACATAGAACAGTCTAAAAATTTTGGTGAAACTTTGGGTTCAAGAGTAAGGTACCCTAACTCTAGAGCAAGAGATACTTTTAACCTGTAAAATGCTTAGGCCCTGGCTAGTTTTGGTTTTCTTAGTATTGGGAATATTTAAGAACTAGTTTGTAGAGGTCCTTTGATTCTTTTATTTACAAAATTTATAATTAGTTGTAAATTGGACCAATTTTATGAAGTGTAAGCACCTGGATTGATTCTCAATCTATTCTAGTGTCCTTAATATAACTGATGTTTTCTGGGTACCTGCATTATTGGGGGGGAACACCTAAATATTCACATGTAGCAGCAGTGGTCCTTACTTTATTTGATAGCTGATAAAGAAACAATGACTTCAGAAAAAATTCCTGTGGTGAAAGTAGATAATGAAAATTTTTTTAAACATTTAATCCTGCTCTCTGGTATTGCTGCATAACTTGGAAAATCTGTTCTTTTCATTTAGTGGTAGCATTAAATAATATACACGATCAAAACAGTAAAATGAAACGAGAAACTTTAGGTGAAAAACATCCTAATTAGTCTAGTCATCATTAGTTTTGCTATTTTAAGTGACTTTCAGTGATGGTGTTGCTTTTCTTTCTAGGTCATTTTAGAATGTCAAGTTGCTTTTCTACACAACCTCAAATTCTTTCACTTAAAGAAAGCTGCCCTTTCGCTGTCTTGTCACTTGAGTTCATACTTTTCCTTTTAGTATTATACTAGAAGACATGTTATTCTTTATTCTGCCATTCCAGAATTGCTTCTCCAAATTATCCTGTCTTTATATAACTGTTTTCTGACAGAACTTCTGAATTCAAACCATGAATCCTTGTTCTTTATTAGTCTGATGTGAGAATTACCTCAATGTAGAATCCAAAGAAAGGGGTTTTCAAAAAACCCTTTGACTCTTAATCTTCACCTTAAACCAAACAGTAAAAGATCAGGTGTGGTAATACAGATTAGTATGGGTGGGCTTGGGAGATTTGTAACTGCTTCTTTCATCTTGGCCTTCCTTCTGGTACTTCAGTATTTACAAAGATCAGCCACACTTAGCATAAGTTTGAACCTTTAAAGGGCATGGGGGATTGGATATTAATTTCTGTTCAACTAGATACCCTTTCCATCTCCTATGTATTAGAAGCATGCCTTAATAGGCTATCTTACTCCTCTCCCAACATACTCCTTTTCAAGAATGTTTTTAGTTCAGAAAATTTTAAATTACTTGTTTAATCCCTCTTCTGGATTTGTGAACTTTATGGTGCCCCTTGCTTACAGCCATTTTAAAAATGGTCTCCAAGTCAGTGGTCTGTTACTTTACAATTAAAACCTTTTTATATCCCAAATATCTGGATGTTGAGACAGCTGTAGAGTTCTCTTTGAATTTCTTAGTTAATAGCCATTGTTTTCAAAAGACAATCTAGATTTGAGAGCTAGATCTTCAAGTTCTGAAAAGTTCTGTGTGGATATATTCCATTTTAGTGCTCTCACAGGATTTTAGTTAATTGTCTTACAGCACGGGATGTATGTAAACTTGTAATATAAAGCAGTTTTTAAAATTAGGATCCCATTTATAAGATACAAATCTAAAGCTTTTCAAAAAGGCATCTCTTGTAATTTGGTTCCTTCTTTTAATTCAGCTCTAAGTGAGACCCTTTTTAAAAACATTGCCTGACCATGTTTTATATTCCAAATATAATTGTCTTAGGTAGTGTGGGTGTTGCAAAAGTTGTTGCCTCATTTTGTGGGAATTTATGAAACAGTAATACTTAAAAAGCAGGCATTGTAAAACAAGATACCTTTTTATAAGCAGTGTAATAAATAGTTTGCTTTTTGAGCACTTTCTGTGTGCTTGGCACTGTTCTGATAAGCATTTTACCTTTCATTATTTACTTTTTATAAAACCAAAGGAGAGTACTGAATCACAGTGAATTTATTTTGTACCAGGGATTCACATTTAGCAAGTAAGTGAAACCTTGGAAGTGGAATCCAGGCAGTGTGCAGCACAGCCTACTTTTCCTAACAACTTTTTTCTTACGTTACCTAAAACATCAATCATTTATATATGAAATAGGAAAAATACTAATTTCATTAAATTTAGGATAATCAAAAGCAAATATTGACTACAGTGTTTCCTTCATTAAAAGTTGGGAACAGGCATTGAAATTTGCTCTTTTATTTTTGCTAAATACAATGGGGGCTTAATTTTTGGATAAATGGGGAGCATTTCCTTATAAAAACCATTTCTGTTTAATCATCTTAGCTTTTTATATCTGTAGCATACTTGGATCACACCCCAAAAGCTGGATGAAATTAAAGCTTATATCTTTAATTGTTCACATTTAAAGCATCTGTTTCCTAGAAAAGTAGCTATAAGCGTGGCTTTTCTGTCATATTTAGAATGATGTAAAAAAAACATTTCTAAAATGACATGAATAATTTAGTTTGGTCTACACAAATTAATGTCTTGCTGATCTCAAGGTCAGTTACTATTCTTGATCTTTATTAACTCTGTATCTTTTCCCTGTCAAGTCTATTAGTATATTAACCAAATTAATCCAGTTTTTCCAAGAATGTGCTTGGCGTATTTGAGGGCAGGATCAAGATACATGGCTTCGGAGAAATGGTTTTAAATTCAGTATGATTAGTGAATGTGCAGGTGTTTGTACAGCCTATGATATTGCATGTAGATTAACATCCTAAGAGTTTGAATGGTTCAAATAAAAATATTTTAGCTTTATTTTTGTTAATTCTACTAATTTACTTTGCTGCAGGAGTGGAGTCAACATATCAATGGAGCAAGTCACAGTCGTCGATGCCAGCTTCTTCTTGAAATGTAGGAGTTTGAAATACCTTTAAAGCATCCTTAATCCTGAATCAGAAACAGGCCATTGGTTGATTTTTGGAAGTTGGTTATTTATTTGTAATATCCACATTGTTATTACTGCATAGTTGATACTGCCCAGGCAATGCTAGTTACAAGAGATCGTATATGGAATATTAGATTCAGTGATAGTGGTACTTTGTTACTTAATATTTCTACAGTAAATTATCATCAGTCTTTTTTTATACAAACAGAATTTTTAAGATAGCTTTTGATACATAGAATATTTTCAGTAGCTATAATACATGCTCTAAAAATACCAATATACAAAAGAGGAGAAGGTCGTTAGCATTTACAAATTAGTTGTTAAGCAAAAGCCTTCTGGATGTAGTTTTTGGTTTTGCGATACCTTTCTGATTTTACGCTACAATGAAATTGAATTTCTGAAGAATCTCCCTATCTAAGCAGCACACACAATATCCATTGTCCTGGACTTGCAATTTTCATACATATCTAGCTCTGTTGAGGGGTGTCCTTTACAGTGTGCTCTTGGTACTTAAAATGGAGGAAAAAACCTGTTGTTGGTCCTTCCTTCTCCATATAGCCCATACTTCCAATTCCTCATACAATATTTTTCCTACTTAAGACTTAACAAATAATGGAGAACTTTAATTTTAGCATTAACTACCTACATTTTCAAGCAGTACAGAACAAGTTTTTGTTTTATTTTTGTTCATTTGGATTAATTTGGAGTTTTGAAATTTTTCTTTGAGCAATATCTATACTATATCCAACATGTTTAAACTGTAATATTTTTAACACTTAGACTCTCATATAACTTTACTAATAAATAATCTCCATTTTAAAGGCCAAACAAGGCTACTTTGTGAAAAGGATAGTTTTATTTTAAAGTTAATTTTCTGGTCTTTTTAAAGCTACCCAGAATGGAATCCTGACAATGATACAGGACACACCATGTAAGTTAAAATTTTTAAGCTATTGTTTGTAAAGGAGATCAGTATAAGGAATTCAGGTTAAACTTTCAAAATATTTTCTGAATTTTTTAAAATTAAATATGAGGGGAAAGTCACTATGAATGAAAGAATTGTTAAAAACTATTTTATGTACTTTTTATTTTATTACTATTAAGATTTTTTCCTAGTTGCTTCACACACAAATGCCTCCAAAGATTAGAATCGTAGTTATAGAAGGAGTGTTTTAACAATAAATCTTAATTATTTCTGACAGATGTCTTTGTCAGTTCCTTATATATTGTCTTCCCATTACTAGGGGTGACCCATTCATGTTGCAGCAATCCACAAACCCAGCACCAGGAATTCTGGGGCCTCCACCTCCCTCATTTCACCTTGGGGGACCAGCAGTTGGACCAAGAGGAAATTTGGGTGATTATAAAATTTATGTTGTTGTTTCCTAAGAGCTTTACTGTAAAAATAAATAGTGGTTATGGTCAAAAGAAGGATTATTAAACTGTTACTCAGAAATAACATTGCACAAAAAGACATGATACTTATGATATTTGTAATATCCTTCCAGTGTTTGAAAGTTGTTTTTCTATTGAAATCACCTGTTAGAGCAAGTATGTTTACTATAAGACTGAAAAAAGTAATTTTTCTTCCATAAAGGTGCTGGAAATGGGAACCTGCAAGGACCAAGACACATGCAAAAAGGCAGAGTGGTTAGTAACACAGCTGTTGATTTTACTCTATTTGCTATAATCACTGTATGAGTGATTTGACTTAAATCCTTGCTAATTGAATTTGTCATAGTCCTTACTCAGAAAACTGCTATAGTTTGAATCCATCAGAGTTTTCTAGGACTTTGATTAAGTTAAAGCTTTTTTAAGATTGTACTTATTTTTAGAGAAGGGAAAGAAGGGAGAAAAACATCAATGTATGGTTGTGTGTCATGTCCCCTCCTAGGGACCCGGCCTGCAACCCAGGAATGTGCCCTAGACCAGTAATGAAACTGGTTGACCCTTTGGTTCACAGGCCAGCACTCAGTCCCCTGAGCCACACCAGCCAGGGCATAAAACTTTAATATGCTTACAGTTGAGAGGTCCCACCTTGATTCAGGGTCTTAAGAACTTTGCTATCCAGTAGTATTCACAGTATTCAATTTAAAAATCAGTGTAGAGACTGCTTTCTGAAGTAATGAGATCTACTCTACCCCACTGACATTTGATTTTCTGTCTAGTTTTTAAATTCTCTAGAATGTTATATGAGTTGTGATTTTAAATAATCTATTCTGGTTAACATTAGACTAGACTTAGCAAATTTGTAACACATAATCTGTCTCATTGCTTTTAAAGGGATTTGTTGGTTTCATTTTTTTTCTCTCTGTAATGCATAGGAAACTAGCCGAGTTGTTCACATCATGGATTTTCAGCGAGGGAAAAACTTGAGATACCAATTACTACAGCTGGTGGAACCATTTGGAGTCATTTCAAATCATCTCATTTTAAATAAAATTAATGAGGTATGAGTTGAAATAAATGTAGTGTATGTTCATCACTAATATATTTCCTAAACAGATTACATGGTTTTGTATTAGTAAAAGAACTGGATGTGAACAAATGCAAAGAAAAAGAACTTAATGTAACCTTAAATTATCCATATGGAATGAAGTAGAGGAAAAACCAGTGAAGTGTGTTGATATAGTAAGTGTTAAATAGGCCCTTTAAGTGAAGTAACATAAAATGAAACCATTCTTACCACGAGCTAATTAGTATAAACAAGAGTTAAGTTCTGATAGCATCTCAACAAT
Source organism: Phyllostomus hastatus (assembly GCF_019186645.2). Taxonomy (NCBI): domain Eukaryota; kingdom Metazoa; phylum Chordata; class Mammalia; order Chiroptera; family Phyllostomidae; genus Phyllostomus; species Phyllostomus hastatus. The sequence goes on along the minus strand of NW_025333611.1, from coordinate 28,561,769 downwards.
GTTAACAATGAAACATTATTCAAGAACCTGTTGAAATAGTAAATTCTAGTACTAATGGATAATTTATAAATTGTGTTTCTTAAGCTGTGAATTGTCATTATTTAAACTACTGTAAGTTCTGTAAAAGGATAATTCTTTGGAAAGCCATTTCAGACTTTTACCAAAATTGTGCTAAATCGTATTTCAAGTCCAGTAGGCATAAGTGATAGTTTTAGTAGCATGAATAAAATCTGAGGTGGCCTTTAATAAAATAGCAAGTCAGCAATGTTGGTAATTCTGCTTTTAGATTCTTGAAAGTATTTTTCACTTAACTGGTTAAATGTCTGGAAAAACTTTGAACAATAATTGTTTGAAATAGTTTTTTGTCTGTGTGTTTATAATTTCAGGCATTTATTGAAATGGCAACCACAGAAGATGCTCAGGCTGCAGTAGATTATTATACAACAACACCAGCATTAGTGTTTGGCAAGCCAGTGAGAGTTCATTTATCCCAGAAGTACAAAAGAATAAAGGTAATACCTATTTTTTTTTTAGGTTTGTATTACCAGTCATTTATTACATTTTAATAATTAGCTACTTTAAATTGCTGCTAATAACTAGGATAATATTAACTATTAACTAACAATTACTGCATCCCTACCAACATTTGACATTACCTTATTTCCTGTTTATTAAATTAAAGAAACCTGAAGGGAAGCCAGACCAGAAGTTTGATCAGAAGCAAGAGCTTGGACGTGTGATACATCTCAGCAACTTACCTCATTCTGGCTATTCTGACAGTGCTGTCCTTAAGCTTGCTGAGCCTTATGGGAAAATAAAGAATTACATACTGATGAGAATGAAAAGTCAGGTAATACATGTGTAGAAGTTTTAAAAAAGATTTATTTCTTAAAATTTTGGGGGTATATATCCTCATTTTTAATAAAGAAAGCAAGGGGAGGTAATTTTCCTTATTGTCTCATAAGTAGATTTCCTTTGCCAAACAATGATAAATGTTTTCATTTTTTTAAGATTTTATTTATTTTTAGAGAGAGAAACATCAGTGTGGAATTGCCTCTCGAATGCCCCCCTTCTAGGGACCTAACCCCCGCAACCCAGGCATGTGCCCTGACCTAGGAATCGAATGGGCTATCCTTTGGTTTGCAGTCTGGCATTTAATCCGCTGAGCCACACCAGCCAGGGTTGATGGTCCATTGTCATCCCCCCCCCACACACATTGTATTAGATGCTAAGAGTAAAGCATTGAATAGATACCAAAGAGTGTAAATGGGAAGTAAAGCTCTCTTGCTCAGCCTAGTAACATTATTTGTTTCCAGGGTTTGCTTCCAAAAATCTTTGTGTGTGTATAGATGTTCTGTGCCCCCCCCCCATTTTATTTATTATTTTGGGGGAGAGAGGAAGGGAGTGGGGGTGAGGAGCATCAATTGGTTGCCTCTTGTAGGTGCCCTGACCAGGACTGAATCCTTAACAGCATACTGAGGTTATATCCTTTCAGGCGTTTTCATTAACTTTTTATTCTTTTTATTACAGTATTTTGAGTATTATTTTCCAGGCTTACTTTAATTACTTTTTGCAGAAAGCCTTCAAATACGTGGTTTAATATTTGGTACTACTTTGTAAATCTAAGTTGTCCTTATTTTATTGAGTGACTTAACTCTTACCAATGACTCTGCTAAAGATAAAATTTCCCTAACAAGTGGATAGAAAGAATAAAAAGCACTAGAGTTCTACATAATTCTTTGGAAAAAATGTTTCTTTTTAAGGCCTTTATTGAGATGGAGACCAGAGAAGATGCGATGGCAATGGTCGACCACTGTTTGAAAAAGGCCCTTTGGTTTCAAGGGAGATGTGTGAAAGTTGACCTTTCTGAAAAATATAAAAAATTGGTACTAAGGGTATGTAGTACTTGGCTTGTAATTATTAAGAATATAGGGTTTGGTTATTGAAAGAGTTACCTCTTTCCCAGTATTCTTCAGTAGCAAAAGTGTTTTTTATCTAGTGTTCTATAAAAGCTCCTTTGTGCTTTTATCCATTTATTGTATTTTAGGTTTTACTTGAACATTTCTGCTATGAAGATACTTTATTATCTACTGCTTTAGTGAAATGTTGTTTATAATGAACTGCTGACTAGGTAGCTTAAATTCTCAGGTATATTTGTAGGGATTGAAGAAGCTTATTTGATTATATGAGGGATGGCTATCAATTAATGAGATATATTCTGTAAATGAATATTTTAATACATTAACTTAACTAATGCAAAATTTTGTCTTTTAGATTCCTAACAGAGGCATTGACTTACTGAAAAAAGATAAATCTCGGTAATTTTATTGTGTCTCTGTATGTGTGAACAGTACGGTATTAAACTGTTGTTTTCCAACTCAGAATTTATTGAAGTGTACCTTCTTGATTTCAGAAAAAGGTCTTACTCTCCAGATGGCAAAGAATCTCCAAGTGATAAGAAATCCAAAACTGATGGTTCCCAGAAGACTGAAAATACAACTGAAGGTAAAGAACAAGAGGAGAAATCAGGTGAAGATGGTGAAAAAGGTGAAAAAGATGACCAAGCAGAACAAGAACCTAGCATGCTTCTTGAATCTGAAGATGAGCTACTTGTAGATGAAGAAGAAGCAGCAGCACTTCTAGAAAGTGGCAGTTCAGTGGGAGATGAGACAGATCTTGCTAATTTAGGTGATGTGACTTCTGATGGGAAAAAGGAACCTTCGGACAAAGCTGTGAAAAAAGATGGAAGTACAAGTGCTTCAGCTGCAAAGAAAAAGCTTAAAAAGGTAAAGAAGATTGTGCATTGACCTGTTCTAACAGAAAACAAGATCAGTGTTTCAAATTATTTACCCTGACGGGATCAGATTAAAGAGAATTAGTCATTTATGTTAGAAAAAAATCAGATATGAACAATAATACAAGCATTTAAGTCTAAACTCTGCAATAAATAGATTAAATAGTACCTCTTATAGTTGCCTTAAAAAACGCCAACTCACAAAGAACTTTTTAGTAATGGAGAAAGATTTTTCTGTATGGTAGTGTGTATATACTTACAGGCAGCTATATAGTTCATCCTGTTTTTTGAAAGGGGGGTGTGAGTTTGCATTGATTTAACTAACCAAAGATACGTAAAACATTTTTCTACTCATTCAAAAATTGTCAAAGACTTTTTATATTTGAGAAATGTGAGCTTGGTCATATACTTTAATAACTTTTTTAAAACAATCTTTTTAATCCTTACCAAGGATGTGTTTATTGAATTTAGAGAGATAGAAAGGGAGAACGATAGAAACATCAATTGCCTCCTGTACGTACTTTGACCTGGGGTTGAACCCACAACCTTTTTTTTTTTGGTATACAGGATGATGCTCCAGCCAACTGAGCTACTCAGCCAGGGCAGATACTCGAATAACTTATTTTTCTTAGACCACGTTACAAATAAGAGCATATCAGGTGAATATGAATATAAAAGATACATACATGATGCAAAGAACAGTAAAGACTTATGTTATACTAACAGCCTACATCAAGGAATCGAGCATTAAAATGCCTTTGAAGCCCCTTATGTTAAGTGGCTCTTGAAATGAGACTTTTGTAATCCTAGCTTATTAGTTTCTTCTAAACAGCACTCGACTATTGGAAAACTAATTTTTACTTCCAGATTGTCAAGAGCTTGTGATTATTGAGCATTTATTACATGCTATAAATTTTTCTAAGCTCTTTATATACAGTAATTTAATCTTAACAGTAACCATGTGCAGTAGATGTCTTAGTTATCTGTGTCTTATGAATGAGGAAACTGAGGCATGGAGAAGTTCCATAAATTGTAAATTGTCCATCATCGTATTGCTTATAAGTGACTGGGCCAAAAATTGAAATCTAGGTGGGTCATGCTCCAGAGCTTGCCCCCCCTGCCCCCCCAAATCCACTGCACTGTTTTAGACTATTCTCTAAACATCAGTGGTATCATAAGATACTGCCTTCCAAAGGACATCATTCAATTATTTGTAACTAATCAGGTTTTTGATATATTCCCTATTAGTGTAAAAGTCTCAAAGTGTAGAATATGAATGCCCTTGTTTTGTAGTTTTTGTGTAAGGCAAGCCTTCAATTATTTAGCTTTAAAACAAGCTAAGTTTTTGTGTGGTTTTTTGGTTTTTGATTTTTTTTTTTCCCCCAATCAGTGATTTTGGGGGGGGGAGGAAGGCCAGTATTTTGAGAGAATGCATAAAGACAAAGACGCTATCCCTTTCCCTTCAAGTAAAGCAAATGGAAGGGATACTGCAGGACAATTGTTGCAGAGTAAATTTGTCTTTCTTAACAGCGTCGTTTCCCAGGGAATATGGAAGGTTTTGTCACTCTAGATGAGGTTGGTGATGAGGAAGATTCGGAACTTCAGAAACTTCGTAAATCGGGCATGGCATTTAAATCTGGTGACAAAAATGATGATGGTTTGGTTGAAATTAAGGTGGACAAGATGGAGGAACTTGATCAAGACAACGAAGCAGCGTTGGAAAATGGAATTAAAAATGAGGAAAATGCAGAACCAGGCGCTGAATCTGCTGAGAATGCTGATGACCCCAACAAAGACACAAGTGAAAATGCAGATGGCCAAAGTGATGAAAACAAGGAAGACTATACAATCCCAGATGAGTATAGAATTGGACCATATCAGCCCAATGTTCCTGTTGGTGAGATTTAAGGCTTTTGTTCTTTCCCTCTCACCCTCCCCAAACTCTTCATGATTTTAAAATTGGTTTTACATAAGCTCTGATAGCATTTTACATTTATTTCTGTACAGAACAACTTGTAAATCTTGATATATTCTCTTTTCTTACTCAAGTCACCTTATTTTGTATTATCTTTTGTTACCATTACACGCAATATGGACTCTCCTCAAAGCTTTCTGAGAATTTTACCTTGTTTTTGTTTTATCTGTTATATTTGTGCCTTTTTAAGAGTACTATTAGGTGGGATCTTGAACATCAATTAAATGCAACTCACTAATGTCATGTTTTTTGTTGGAATTTTTTCTTTTTTTTTTAGCTTAGGTTTTATTGGAGTTCACACAAAAAAAAATTTTTGAGAATACCAATACTCAGTTTACTGAATTTGTAAGAATGTATGTTTGTGTTCTAGGTATAGACTATGTGATACCTAAAACAGGGTTTTACTGTAAGCTGTGTTCACTCTTTTATACAAATGAAGAAGTTGCAAAGAATACTCATTGCAGCAGCCTTCCTCATTATCAGAAATTAAAGGTAAGGCTAAATCTTAGCCTTAATTCCTTTGTTAAAACAAATCATACAAGTTTATGGAAAATAAAATGTGTATAGTACCTTCTGTGGACCCAGAGATAACAGTTTTCTGTCTTTATTGATGGGCCGTAAGTAGTTTAATTCTAGAAACATTTATTCAGACTCTTTCTATAATGACACTAATTAAATGATGGTGATTTAGTGATTTTTTAACCATGTCATAAATTAAAGTTATTTTTAGTATTCTCAAATGTGTACTGGATTATAATTTGTCTAATTTGGACAATACTGGATGCCAGAAGACCAAGTGGCATAATATAAAGCTGAATATTAAATTCAGTTTTATAAAGTGCTGTGTCCTGTCATATTTAATGATTTTTACATGGACTTTAAATGATTATTTGTTAATAATTATAGTCTTCAGTAACTTTTATGACCAATAGAATATAAGATTAATGGGATAAATTAATAAAGCACAAAAGACTAAATAAGAAATTTCTACTTTGATAATTTAAAATTTGGTAATTTAGTGGCTTTAAGGATTGAGCATTGAAATAGATGATGCGAAAACAACATCTAAGGAAGAATTAAAGAACTGAACTCATAATTGTAGATAACTTGTTTATTTACACTTGTTTATAATATAAAACTACAAAAGTAGTCATCAAACATGTTTTATGAGTTGACTAGATGGATATTATGAATTTAGGAAATCTAGTTCTTGGCTATATCACTTGTTTTAGATATGTGTTCTTTGCTGTCTACATGTACCTCACCATCGTGAATATGTAAAAAGAATGATGGTTATTTTCAACAGTAGAAGCAATTTCGTATTTTATCTGATTTGATATTAAGCTGTTCAGTGGCAGAAACTGTATTAGAGATCTATAAATGTGGTCTCTGGGTGCTTGATACTTTAAAAAGAACATCATGCTTTCTAATATTTTCTAGATACACTTTAGGAGGTGGCTCTTATTTCCTATTTTAAAAGAACTTTGTAGACTTTATTAAAGAATTATTAAGTAGTATCTTGCTAATGAATTGATACTTTACTAACAGCCTTATTTTTATCTTTTTATTTTAACTGTTTAAGGTTATAATGGCTTCTAATCCTCATCAATTTCCATTAACTATACAGTTAATGAATTTCTGCCAAAAGCAAAAAAGCTTTTGATGTTTTAGATTAGATTTTTACTTAAATTTTTCTTGAGATTTTATTTATTTTGAGAGAAGGGAAGGGAAGAAGAAAAAGGAAGGGAAACATCAGTGTGTGAGAGACGCATTCATCAGTTAGTTGCCTTTCACATATCCCCAACTGGGGACCAGGCCTGCAGTCCAGGCACTTGCCCTTACTGGGAATACTGAGCCACACCAGCCAGGACAAGACTATTTATAGTTTTTGTACTTTCATTAATGTCTTAACCAATCTCTGATGTTGGGACCTCTAGAAATTACAGGCCTAATACAGGGGTCTGCAAGCTACACTTCCAGCCCAGCTACCATTTTTAATCAAGTTTTCTTGGGCTACAGCTACTACCATTCATTAAGTATTGTTTATGGCCACTTATAGTCCTATAATGGCAGAATTGAATAGTTGAGACAAAGATCAAATGGCCCACAAACCTAAAAAAATCTACTGCTGACCCTTTAAAAAAAATGTTGCCCACTGGGTTTAGTGGAAAGGAGCATTGAATAAATTCATGTCATTTTAACTAATCTATATTCTTGAAGTAGTAGCAATTCTACTTCGTGACTATGGTCTTATTTTTCTCATCTTTATGTTAGTGTTAATTGCATATAGAAAGACTTGTTTTTCACATTCTACCATTTTTTTCCTCCCATTTCCTATTGTGGTATCTTGAACCAGATTAGTTTTGTACACTATAATAGGAATAACTGTGAGTCTTTAAAATAGTGATATGATTATAGGCTAAATTATATTCAAATCTCCAAAGTTGGATAGACTTTTATTTTGGAGTTCATTGATTTGTGTTTTTCTTAAGTGACTCAATCCCTGAATTTTTTTGTCTTTTCAGAAATTTCTGAATAAATTGGCAGAAGAACGCAGACAGAAGAAGGAAACTTAAGATGTGCAAGAAACTTAAAGATTTCAAAGGAAATAATGGTTCTTTGTTTTTAATGTTAACCTTTTTTAAATACAATACTGATAGTTAGAAGAAAACCATTGTACTCTTTTTGTTTTAGTGGAAAAATAATAGATGTCTGTTCATGTGTTAGGTGTTATAGCAAAAACATATACGGTTAAGTTAATGAAGAATTGTTTTTGTTTTATCAGAATGGTAACAGACAAGTACTTTGTAGAGACTGACTTCGTAATCTACTTAAGACAACTTGCACCACTAAGAAAAAGATACATAGAACTATTCAAAGAAATGAAATTTAGTAGTTCTGAGCTTCAAAGAAATGTCAAAAACTTTTGATTCCGTTCAATAAAGAACAAAACCAGTTGTATTTTTATTACTTTCATCTGAAACATTCCACATTTCAATCTGAGCCTTGCAGACTTTTCATTTTGAGTTTGAAGCTTTTTTGATTGCTTTTCATTTTTGGAGAACTTCATTAACTAAGAGTAGCAATTTAAATACAGGTGCAGTTTTCTTTTAATGTTACGCTGTTGTTTAGGTAATAAGAAATATTAAGTAATTGGCTTTAGATTTTGTAATTTTCTCCCCTAAGTTTCTGCTAGATTTCGTATTCTAGTAGTCAATGTATTTTTGGTGAAACGTTAAAAAAAAATCCCATTCTCTTTGACCAGTATTAATTTTTTGAGACCTTATTGCTTGTCACTTGAATCCTGTAGCTGTCATACATCTGGTATAAGCAACATCTGATTCTTGAAGTGTGTAGACCATCTTTTCATATTTTCAAGATGTAATTTTACACTTAAGCATTTTAAAAACAGTTTGGCTATAATCTAGATGCACGCTTCTAATCCATATACCTGCACATGTGACCTTTGTGAACAGAAATTTGCATGTATAATCTGTGTTTACTTGTAACTTTCTGGTTATATACTGCTTATATCTGTGGATTCAAGTTTCTGACGTGAATACAATAAAAACTTAGGTCATGTTCATTGGTTATACATGTTTGGAATGTTAACCAATATATTTGTCACTTGTGGTTTTTATTCACTGTTATACTTTTTTGCATGCTTTAACAAATTACTACATTTTTAATCTAGAGTGTTCTAAAGCGTGCTACTAAAGATCTGAGTTTTAAAGTTTCGGGTGCTGGTGGATTTCTTGTTCCTGTTATTTAACAAAATGAGGCTGTTCATGGTTTTGTAAAACTTTGGGAGTTGAATGCTAAGGATGAAGAAATAGCAAACACTGAAGTTTAGGCATGTTTCAGTATTTAGCAGAAAGATTAGAAATAACATGGAATAGTTATACCCAGAAATAACGAAAGATAGTTGTACCAGCCTTATATGTTGGGTTTCTTGGTATAACAGATTATCTGTGTACAGTTTTGGGGTTTTTTTTTTTGTTTTTTTTTTTAATCTTAATTTATTTTTAGAGAGAGAGGAAGGGAGAGAAACATCAGTGTGAGAGAGAAACATTGATTGGTTGCCCCCCACACAAGCCCCAGTGGGGGAACCAAATCCACAACCCAGGCTTGTGCCCTGACCAGGGATTGAACCAGTGACCTTTCAGTGCACAGGCCAACACTTGACTGACTGAACCACACCAGCCACGGCTACAGGAACCCTTTTTGAAACATCCAAGTGTATTAAAGGAAATGTCAAATAGTTGTATAAACTTTTAAGGTCTACCTTTGAAGGTCAGGTGATAATTTTTTAATGTAACATGCACAAAAAATCCTTGCCAGTTTACTTCTGCAGTTTAATTTTGGTCTTGACTAATTACCTACTTTAGTTCAATTTCAACTTTTAACTAACAGCATCAACACAAAGCTTTATGTGTACAGTGGCATTCCTGATTGTTTCTTGTCAATGATAGCTTTTTTCCCCATAGGTCCTACTTGTCAAAGTACCAAGTTGTAGAAAATGTTTAATATATTCATTGGAGAGCATTTAGAAAGTGGGACTCTCAAACTACTAGTGATAAATAAAACAGTAACAACTATTTCCCAGATTATGGCAAACCTTTATTTAGTAGGGATTTTTCTACTTATACATGCTGTAAAGCTTTTTTAATTTTTTTTTTAAGATTTTATTTATTTATTTTTGGAGAGGGGAAGGGAGAAAGAAAAAAGAAAACAAACCTTGATGTGAAAGAGAATAGAATGTTGATCAGTTAGTTGCCTCTCGCACATCCCCAAAAGTTGGGAGCATGGCCTGAAACTGGGAATCAAACCGTGACCTTTCAGTTCACATCCAGGGCTGCTGTAGAGTTTAAGAATGTCTTCTACCTCCATTTTGGCCTTTAGTTTAATCCTAATCCTGTTGAGGGAAGCTTAGAAACACCTATTAGGTATTATGAAAGGTATTAAGGTTGTGAAGCAGAAGAGTACACATAGTTTTTACCTGGCTTTGTTCACAATGGATTTTCAGTGTCTTGAAACAGTAAAATAAACAGGCTTATGGTGTGTGGTAGAAATCTGCTGGAACACAGCAAAACATTTTTTGAAAATCAGATGAGTTTAAAAATGGTAGTGTCAATAGGCTACTTAAGATGATGTACAGTAGTGCTCAGAGCAGCTCTGTATTCCTTAAAATGGGGCTTAGTATCTCTCAAAGCTCAGATGTTGAATGGTAATGAGTTTGATATTGTGGTGCCTGGCAGGAACCTGACTTTTTGTTGAGCTGGGGTTAAAGTGCTCCTTCACTTTGATTCCTGTCCTGTGAATGTCGGGGGTAAGGCTGAGATATTTTTCCTTTATACTAGTGGTTCTCCAATGTTAGCAAGTGTCAACATTACATGGAGGCTCCTTTGAAACATTGGGCCCTGCGTGTAGAATTTCTGATGTGTTAGGTTTCAGGTAGGTCTTAATTTGCATTTTTAACAAATTAATGGATAGTAATGGCATCAAGGATAGAGGCCACACTGAAGAGGAAATTGGTTTACCTGTAGTTGAAGTGGTTTTGTTAGGCTATTGCAATCAGATGTCTAGCTTAGAGACTACTGAAGTAACTGGTTTTGCTACTCTTCCAAATCTAAAACTAGGAACCATGAAAATAAATCACCATTTGGGGGCCTGGGCAATGCATTTCTTTAAAATTACCCCATTTTAGAACCCTGGGTACTGCTTTTCCAAGTTTATTTTTTGCTCAGAATATTTAAAAAGTTGTAATTTTCTGGGGACCTGACACAGACATTGCAAGAAAGGAACAGATACATGAAGTCTTGGGAATTCACTATTTTGCCTGACCAGAGGTTTTTTTCCTTTTCATTTTTTCCTTTTCTGTCATACCACTCTTAATCACAATAAAGGAGTTAAGGAAAAGGCGCGGTGACAGTTTGTTGAAGTTTTAAGTGAATAGTAAGAAGGATATAACTACCTCTCATCAGGTACAGTTAATCTGCTGATTGATATTGGCTAGGGCTTGATTAAAGTACTGTCGCTTCTGTCTCCTGGGTTGAATCCAGTAGCTTGAGGCTGTGCTTGGACTTCTGATGGTTGGGTTCCATCCATCAACATTCCAGAATTGTACCCCACTGCTCCCGGCTCTGGTGGGCCTAGATTTGCCAGTGCTGTAACCTGGCCAGGAGCAACCTTTTTCAGTGGGTATCTGACACCTAGGTACATGGAAAGAATCTCAAGCAGAAGTCAGGCACAGAATGAGTTAGGATTCTATGTGCGGAAAGAGACTATGGACCCAGGACTTTGATATTCCTCAGATCATCAAACAATTGGGAGTAATTAAAAACCAAAAGAAAAATAACATCAGACACCAAGCTCAAAGTGCTTCATACATACAATCTGGTGGTTATTGGGTCCCATGTGTCCCAGGCTCTGGAGAGTTACTTTCATTGAATAGTACCTCAGAGGTAATTAAGGGTAATTCAAATGCTCTCTTGAGGACTACCAGGGAGGAAGAATGTTCTCACTGTGCGTGAATTTTAGAAACCACATTTCTGCTTTCCAGTGGTGGTTCCCTAAACCTTCCTCACATACCATCTCATTAGTAAATTATCTCTGAAAATCTGCATGGCTCATTTCCCTCCCTCCTGATTAAATGCAGATTTCCTTTAAAAGATACGTATTAAGTAAATGTTTGAAGATACAGATACCAATTACTTGAGATAGAAAAATATTGGATGATGACTCGGAAGGTAACACTAATTTTTTAAGAGTTAAAAGACCTTAAAATTTTTAGTCCTGGCCTTTGAACTACAGCTACAATTTCCACAATATAAGCTATGTAAAAGCCAAATGTATGAAAAGGGGCAATCTGTTGGGCGTAGTAGACCAAAAAAGTGCCCACCCCGATAGCAGTATGTCCTAACACTTTATGATCTTGGGGGCAGTTTCCCAGAATGTGATTTCACAAAAAATAAAGGTCTGGGGAAAGTCTGTATTCTAATTTATTTTGTGGTGTCATGAGTGTCTGTGGGAGAAGAGGTGCAGTTTAAGTAATTTTTAGTGTAAGGAATGCTGAAACTCATGACCTCCTAACTCATTTCCCTGATGCTGGCTGGCTACTTCACCTCTCAAGAACCAAGTGTCTCCCCAACTCATTTCAAGCAGCTGTTAAGCTACACAAAACAAGCAGCAGGAAAGGGCCTGGCTGAGGCTGGAGAAAAGGAATTGCCTATGCCCTCTAGTATTCCACACATAGGCACACATCACCCTTCTGCTAAAACCTTTACATATTAAATCAACTTTTTTGTTTTGGGTTTTATCCTATTTTTAACTGGTGATAACACATTGTATGACCATCACCATACCCGTAACTTCATCTTGTAATACAAACTAGACCCATTAAACAACTTGTCCAGCCCTTCACAACCATTACAATTTCTCTAATTTTCACTACCTTGTAGGTGGAATGAAAGTATTTGTCTTTTGTGACCTCACCTAATGTGATGTAAGCCACATATTGCAGAATTCCTTCCTTAAAGGCTGAATAATACTTCACTGCATGTATTTATGAAGTCTGTGCAGAAGGTATCCAGCCAGGTAATATGAAAGACATTTATTGAAGATAATAGAAGAAACGTGAAACAATGATGCCTCAGTCCCCTTCTCAGTAGGCACCTTGGTACCTCACACAGTTCTCGCAATCAGCTACCCTGTCATAACTTTCCTGAATCTTAACAATGGTCTGAAATCTCTTTCAAGGGTGATTTGAGTTTGGGGAAAAAGGCAGAATTTGCAGGGTGCCAAATCTGGACTGCAGGGCAGCCGAGTCACCTGGGTGATGTTTTGCCAAAATGTGCTTGAGACAATGCGTGAATGGGAGCCTTGTTATGGTGAAGCTGCCAATCAATCACCAGTTACCCATAGCAGCGGCCTTCTGAATCATCCAAGTAGTTCTTGCAGAGGAATGTCCAGGCGTAATGCAAAATTTGATAGAGATGCCTTCTTGCTCTAGCCTGTTGAGTGTGATAGCCACAGTATACATGCTCACTCAAGGCGTCTAACACCACCACTGACTAGTACAGTGAAAACAAGTCATTGGTCATGCATGTGGGTTCCAATCCACTCTCCTGGGCTGCCAGGTTACATCTGTGTCCTGCAAACCATTCTCATTACATTAACAATGGCTGGACTTTTTCTGGACAGACCTCATACCACATTTGCTTATTCCTCCATTGATACACGATTTGCTACCACAGTTGAAGTATTGCCAGTAATGCTGCTGTGGACATGTATGTACAAATATCTCTAGACTCTACTCCCCAGTTCTTATGAATACATACTAGTAGAATTCCTGGGTAATATAGTAATTCTATTTTTAATTTTTTGAGGAGCCCTGTACTGTTTTCCATATCAGCTGTACCATTTTACGTTCCTACCAACAGTGCACAAGGGTTCAATTTCACATCCTCGCTTATATTTGTTATTTTTTGTTTATTTGATAGTAAAAATGAGGTGGTATCATTTAAAGTTTACTACAACTTTTCTAGGAAAAGATTGTGCCAGTTACTGCTTTGTGTAGTATCCTCAGAGTAACAGTGCTGGCACATAGAATGCATTCAAAGTTTGTTGAGTGAAGTTTTATCTCCTTACCAGAATTATAAACATTCACAGCAGGGACCATTGCTTCCCTGCATAGTGCTAGGCTCTTACTCAAGACTCAGTAATGCTGAGGTGTACATATTCTGTGCATCATACAAGTGAGCATAGGGAAAAGCTATTACCAAATTACAGAAATGTGTTAGACTTCAAGTGTGATTTTTCTTTTTATAAATTCAACTCAAGCTTTCATAGAGATTCAGACAATATAAAGTATACAGGACAGGAGACAGTCCTTCAAGATCTGACCACATAGATACTATTCTATCATATTTGCATTCATACTACAGTGCATATATATATATATATATAATTTTAGATTATAAATGCTGTTTTGTAGCCTTTTAAGAATTTATGGATATCATTCCATATCAATGAATATACATCTTTTTAATAACTTCAAAATTCATTTAACCAATTACCTATTGATAGGTTTTTAGGTGTTTTTTATTGTAACAGCTATGAATATCCTTATGTCTTTACATATGTCCAGTGTCTTTGGACAGGCCTGTATGTGAAACGTTTCAGTCAGAAGATCTACACTCGGGTGGACAGAAGTAGGTTAATTATAAATAATACAAGAATGGTCTTTCGAGTATTTACCACTGTATACTTACTTTTGCCCCTCCCTGCGTTTTACATGATAAAAAGGTCTGCAGGAACGTTAGTCCAAGTCCGTGTATCTTTTCAAGGACTTCAGTCCCCAGCTTCCCCACTCACTGCATCCCATCATTACAGAAAGGCGGTTGCAGTCTATCCAGCCTTTCAACATACCCCACAGCCGTCAGGTTACGCTGGAAAGGCTGTTGCGCACGCACATTTTTGCAGCCTGGGAGAAAAATCTTTGAGGTCGCGAGTTCCCTCACGCGCTCTCTAGTGGCCTTGGAGGGCTGCGTTGACAGAACGAGAGGGCGGGGCCCACGAAGGCGGAAGTTAAGTCACTTCCGGGCTGGGGTGTTTGTTTGGACTGGAGCAGGGAGGCGACGGACGAAGCGCGCGTCGAGCGGGGGAGCGGCGCTGCCTGTGGAGATCCGCGGAGGCCGACCGGATTCGTTGGCTACCGTCCCCGCTGCCGTGCACTGGGTGAGGGATTCCCTTGGGCGGAGCGGCGAAAAGGGTGCGACGGCACTAGCGGTCGAGGGACGGTACCTCGGCGACGGCCGAGGGGCCTAGAGGGTCCCCTGGGTTGTTGGTCTCCCAGCCCTATATCGTCTTTTTTATTATTTGCCAATTTCAGCCGAGTATGAGGGATATGTTTCACTGACTTGCTCTCTTTTTACTCTAAGAAATGGCCGTCGCTTTTTTTTCTCATTGTCATTATTATTTATGATTTGGATCTCGCTGCACTTTATCCGGGTCCTCCGTGGCGCGCGAGGGTTGCTGGGATGGCCCTTTCTCGCGTTCTGCCCAACCCCCCCCCCCCCCAGCCTCTTGGAACACACCCCTCCGGTACCCTTTTCCTCTGCCCCCCTGGGCCGCCTGGCAACAAAGCTCATTGTTTCTCCCCTACTTTACGCCTGCGCGTCACCACGCGCGGCCCCTAGTTGCTGCGCGTGCGCGCTTTTTCCAAAGCTAGAATGGGAGAAGAAAAAGGGATGGAGGGTCTGGCGGGCTGACAGACGTCCTAGGGAGCTTTTTGCAACGGACCACCGGCCTGTACTTTCTGATTCTATTTCTCCCACTTTTTCGTTTTCCGATACCCCTTGTTTATTCTTATGTTGATAGGAGAGCCTTTCGTTTTTGGGGTTTTGAGCCATGAACTCTAAGGGCCCGTCCAATTCATTATTTGATTCTGGTCACCTTTTAATTTCTCTTACTTTGTCCTTACTCTCCACCACCACCAAAAATGTATGGCTTATGGCAAGGTTTTTGAAAACATATGTTGAAGCAAGCCAGCAATATTATTTTCTAATGATTCCAGAAAGGGGCCTTTTCTGCTTTCTTTTGTTGTCTTGTTTTCCCTGTTTTTCCCACCCCAGTATCTCACGGAAACCACAACTTCTAGAAAGAATTTGGCATCCAATTTGCCGTGGGAGACGGTGGCAGCTAATAGCTTTTGGCATTTATTTCAACAAAAAATTCCCACTTTGCCTGTTCTGGGTAGTCTTGTTTTGTGCCTTGGTGGCATGATTTTTCACAAATTGCATTTGAGCAGTTGATCAGATGTTGGTTTACATTTTCATTCAGTAGCCTTTGGATTTTCATCCCCTGCAGGTTATGTTCACCATTAAGAAAGGGGTCTCCATAAGGATTTCAAATGAAGATGATCAATGCTTACTGTTTGTGCTTCTGTTTCCGGCTTATGAACGAAAATAATAGGCAAATTAGCAGCCTGTTTATATTACTTGCTATTTGTGAACTTGAACAAAATGTATTTCCCCCCACAAATATGTGTCTATGACAAATGAAAATAGATACCTTTACAGAAATTATGGTGTATTCATTTGTTTCTTTAAGGGATGAGAATTAGGTGATGGAGACTCACGGTAATGGTTTCAAGGCTTGGAAGGTTGGCTGTTTTTATTATAGTGTGTAACACGTTGTTCCTTAAGAGCTCAAATTGTGGTAGGTATTAATCTCCACCCTGTTTGGAACAGAGTAAATTTATGGTATATGGGTTGTTTTTGTTTGTTTTGTTTTCAGTAAGTACTCTGCATCTTATTCAGCTTTATCCCTTTATGACTTGAGTGTGATGCTCCAGTTTTAATAAAAAATATAAACATTTATAAAAAGTCTGCTGTTAGCATAGCAATATTATGGGAGAAGCAAGAAGATTGAAAATAAGGCCCCTAACTCTTTCCTTTTGTGCTTTTACATATTCTTGTAATTTATAAACTTTTCAAATTTGTTATAACAACCTTGAAATAAGCAGAGCAAGTTTTATCTTGCCCACTTTGAAACTGATAGAAGCTTGAGAGATTATTTTTATTTTATTAGGCACATATTTCTGTAGCATTTAGAAATGCTAGGTATTATTCGATTTCAATAAGTGCTTTTACAAGTATTTAATCTTTGATGTCTCTAAGTGGTAGTACTACCTACTAAAGATAACAAATGAAGATGTGAAGTAACGTACCCAGTGTTCCACAGCTAGTAAGAGCTGGAATTCAAATCCAAGTAGTCTAGAGATGATGTGCTCTTAACCATTATAATGTGCTGCCCGTGATTTTAAGTGATAAATCCAGGATCTTGTGGATACATAGTAGCATATTTGGGATTTGAACCCAGTCCAAGACTAAAGTTGTCCAAGTTATTGCCTTTGTGATCTGTGGTGTTGTACAGATGCCTTAATAGTTTGCATTTGATAGAGCCTGAGGTTCAATTCCAGTAATTCAATTTTTTCCCCTTAATTTTGCCATCGTTTAGAGCAGTGGTGCCCAGTGAGATAGCTACTAAGCAGCTTTGTCTGTTGAGCACTTGAAATGTGGCATGTGCAACCAAAGAACTAAATTTTTAATAGAACTGTAATTCATTTAAATTTAAATTAGTCACACTTAGCCAGTTGTTACTACAATACATGGCGTGGTTCAGAAGTTAGAATTGCCTGTGCTTATTTTTTTGTGTCAGTTTTTATAAATAAGGGTGGTGTTTCTGATGTGCTTTGCGTTTTTTTCCTTTTATTTTTATTGTTGACACTAATACAGATGTCCCCATTCTCCCCTCCCCCTGCCTCCACCCATTCCCTGCTGCCCCCTTCCCTCTGGCCATCACCACAGCGTTGTCTGTATCTGTGAGTTATGTATATATGTTCTTTGGCTAATCCTTTCACCTTTTTTCATCTAGTTCCCCCTTCCCCCTCCCCTCTAACAGGTGTTAGTCTATTCCATGTGTCCATGCCTCTTTTTCTAGTTTGTCAGTTTATTTTGTTCATTAGATTCCACATATAAATGAGATCATACGGTATTTGTCTTTCTCTGACTGGCCTATTTCACTTAGCAGAATATTCTCCAGGTCCATTTGTGCTGTTGGAAAAGGTAAGGTTTCCTTCTTTTTTACAGCTGCATAGTATTGCATTGTGTAAATGTACCACAGCTTTTTTATCCATTCATCTACTGCTGGGCACTTGGACTGTGTCCAGATCTTGGCTATGGTAAATAACACTGCTATGAACATAGGGGTACATATATTGGTTTAAATTGGTGTTTCAGCACTAGCTGGTGTGGCTCAGTAGGTTGAATGCTGGCCTGTGAACCAAAGGGTCGTGGGTTCAGTTCCCAGTCTTGGGCACATTTCTGGGTTGTGGGCCAGGTCCTCAATAGGTGGTGCATGAGGGGCAGCCATACATTGATGTTTCTCTCCTCTCTTTCTCCCTCCCTTATCCTCTCTAAAACTAAATGAATACATTCTTTAAAAAAATAAATTGATGTTTCAGGATTCTTAGAATATATTCCCAGAAATGGGATTACTGGGTCAAAAGGCAGTTCAAAAAAATTTTAATTTTTTGAGGAAATTCAGTACTGTTTTCTACAGTGGCTGCACCAGACTACATTCCCACCAGTATTATAGTAGGGTTCCTTTTTCTCTACCTCCTTACCAGAACTTGTTGTTAGTTGATTTATTGATGGTGGCCATTCTGGCAGACGTGAGGTGATATCTCATTGTGGTTTTTATTTGCATCTCTCTGATGATTAGTGATGTTGAGCACTTTTTCATATGTCTGTTGGCCATTTGTATGTCCTCTTCGGACAAGTGACTATTTAGGTCCTTTGCCCATTTTTTTAATTGGATTATTTGTCTTTTGGTGTTGTAGTATAAGTTTTTTTATATATATATATTGGAAATCAAACCCTTGTTCTATAAATCATTGGAGAGTATGTTCTCCCATACTGTAGGTTCCCTTCTTTTAAGTATATTTTATTGATTATGCTATTACAGTTGTCCCTATTTTTTTCCCCCTTTGCCTCCCTCCATCTGGTATGTCCTCCCTTCCTCCCACAGTTTCCCACCTTAGTTCATGTCCAGGGGTCATTCATTTAAGTTTTTTGGCTTCTCCATTTCCTATACTACTTTTAACATCTCCTTGTCAATTTTGTACCTACCAACTATGTTTCTTTTTTTAATTCTTTTTTAGAGAGGAGAAAGGAGGGAGAAAGAGAAGGAGACATCAATGTGTGGTTGCCTCTTGTGCACCCCCTACTGGGCATGTGGCCCGCAACCCAGACAGGTGCCCTAGACTGGGAATCAAACCAGCCACCCTTTGATTCAAAGGCCGGCACTCAATGCATTGAGCCACACCAGTCAGGGCCAATTGTGCTTCTTAATCCCTGTACCTTTTTCCCCATTCTCCCCCTTTACCCTTCCCGCTGATAACCCTCCATATAATTCCATTTCTGTGATTCTGTTCATGTTCTAGTTGTTTGCTTAGTTTGTTTTTGTTTTTTAGATTCAGTTGTTGATAGTTGTGAGTTGTCGTTTTATATTCATAGTTTTGATCTTATTTTCTTAAATAAGTCCCTTTAACACTTCATACAATAGGGGCTTGGTGATGATGAACTCCTTTAACTTTACCTTGTCTGAGAAGCATTTTATCTGCCCTTCCATTCTAAATGATAGCTTTGCTCGATAGCGTAATCTAGGTTGTAGGCCCTTGCTTTTCACCACTTGGAATACTTCTTGCCAGTCCCTTCTTGCCTTTTGAGAAATCAGCTGACAATCTTATGGGAACTCCTTTGTAGGTAACTTTGCCTTTTCTCTTGCTGCTTTTAAGATTCTTTATTTTTAACCTTAGGCATTTTAATTATGATATGTCTTGATGTGGTCCTCTTTGGGTCCAACTCGTTTGGGAGACTATGCTTCCTGGACTTGTATGTCTGATTCCTTCACCTAACTAGAGAAGTTTTCTTTCATTTTTTCAAATAAGTTTTCAATTCCTTTCTGTTCTTCTTCCCCTTCTAGCATCCCTATGATTTGGATGTTGGCACTTTTGGAGGTGTCCCAGAGTCATCTTATTCTCTCCTCATTTTTTTTGAATTCTTGTTTCTTCATTCTGTACTGGTTGACTGTTTATTTCTTCCTTATGTTCCAAATCATTGGTTTGAGCCCTGATTTCCTTCCCTTCACTGTTGGTTCCCTGTGGATATTTCTTTATTTCACTTAGTGTAGCCTTTATTTCTTCCCTTATGCATTGGCCATACTCAATGAGTTCTCTGAGCATCCTTATACCAGTGTTTTGAACTCTATCTGATCAGATGGCTATCTTAATTTTGCTTAGTTCTTTTTCTGGAGTTTCGATCTGTTCTTTCATTTGGGCCATATTTCTTTGTGTTTAGCAGCCTCCCTGTGTTAGTTTCTATGTATTAGGTAGAGCTGTTTTGACTCCCTTTCTTGGTGCACCTGTTATATTGTAAGGGGTGGATGGAGGCTTAGGTATTTGCCAGGCTCGGGCAACCTGCTTCACTGCTTTGTGGTGCTGTATGTGAGTTCCCTTTTCACTTTGTTGATAGTTTCTTTAGCTGTGCAGAAACTATTTAGTTTAATGTAGTCTCATTTACTTATTTTTTTCTTTATTTCCCTTGCTCTAGGAGACATTGGCAAAAAAATATTGTTACGAGATTTTTCTTCTAGGATTTCTATGTTTTCACTGCTTATATTTAAGTCTTTTATCCATTTTAAGTTTATTCTTGTATAATGGTGTAAGTTGGTGGTCTACTTTCATTTTTTTTTTGTTTGCATGTTCCTTTCCAGTTTTCCCAGCACCATTTATTGAAGAGACCAACTTCATTCCATTGTTATGCTCTTGCCTCCTTTCTCAAATACTAATTGACCCATGTAGGCATGGGTTTATTTCTGTGCTCTCTGTTCTGTTCCATTGATTTATATGCCTGTTCTTGTGCTAGTACCAGGCTGTTCTGATTACAGTGGCTATCCCTCCAACTTTGTTCTTCTTTCTCAAGATTGCTGAGGCTATTTGGGATCTTTTCTGGCTCCATATAAATTTTTAGAGTGTTTGTTCTAGATCTGTGAAATATGCCATTCGTATTTAAATGGGAATTGTGTTGAATCTATAGATTGCTTTGAGTAGTGTGTACATTTTTATGATGTTCATTCTATCCATCCATGAACACGGTGTATGCATCCACTTATTTTTACCTCCTTGATTAAATTTATTTCTAAGTACCTCTTTCTTTGTTCTTGTTGCAATAGTAAATGGGATTTTCTTAATTTTTATTTCTGATAATTCATTATTGGTGTATAGAAATGCTACTGATTTCTGAATGTTAATTTTGTACCTTGCTACTTTGCCAAATTCATTTATTAGATCTAGTAGCTTTTCAGTGGAGTCTTGAGGGTTTTCTATGCACAGTATCATGTCATCTGTGAGTAATGACAATGTTGGTTCCTCCTTTCCTATTTCAATGCCTTTTATTTTTTTCTGATTGCTGTGACTAGGACTTAACAGTACTATGTTGAATGAGAGTGGTGAACGTAGACTTCCCTGTCTTATTCCTGATCTTAAAATAAATGCTTTTAGTTTTTGCCCATTGAGTATGATGGGTTTGTCATGTGTGACCTTTATTACATTGAGATATGCACCCTCTATTCCCACTCTAATGAGAGATTTTGTCATAAATGGGATTTTATTTTTTTTTTTAATTTTTATTTATTGATTTGAAGGGAGGGGAGCAGAGAGAAAGACAGGCATCAATTTGTTGTCCCAGTTATTTGTGCATTCATTGTTTGAGTTTGTTGTTGTTGTTTTTCCTTAAAGATTTTATTTATTCCCAGAGAGAGGGGAAGGGAGTGAGAAAGAGAGGGAGAGAAACATCAATGTGTAGTTGCCTCTCACAAGCCCCCTACTGGGGACCTGACCCATAACCCAAGCATGTGCCCTGACTGTGAATTGAACTGGGGACTCTGGTTTGCAGGCCGGCACTCAATTCACTGAGCCACACCAGCCAGGGCCCATTGTTCGATTCTTGTACATGCCCTGACTGGGGATTGAACCTGCAACCTTTGCATATCCAGACAATGTTCTAATCAGCTGAGCTACCTGGTTGGGGCAGGTAGCTGGATTTTATAAAATGCTTTTTCTGCATCTATTGATACGATCATATGGTTTTTGTTCTTCATTTTGTTTATGTGGTATATCACATTTATTGATTTGTGGATATTGTACCAAGCTTGCATCCCCTAAATAAATCTCACTTGATTGTGGTATATGACTTTTTAATGTATTGCTGGATCCAGTTTGATAATATTTTTGTTGAGAATTTTAGCATCTATATTCATCGGGGATATTGGCCTATATTTTCTTTCTTTGTAGTGTCTTTATCTGGTTTTGGAAGTAGGGTAATGCTGGCCTTGCAAAGTGAGCCTGGGAGTTTTCCCTCCTCTTGATTTTTTTTTAAATAGTTTAAGAAGGGTAGGTGTTAGTTTTTTGAATGTTTGGTAAAATTCACCTGTGAACCCACCCAGTCTGGAGCTTTTATTATTTGGGTTTTGTTTTGTTTTTATTACTGCTTCAGTTTCACTAGTTGTAATCTGTCTATTAAGATTCTCTGACTCTTCCTGATTCAGGTTTAGAAGATTGTTTGTTTCTAGGAATTTACCCATTTTTCCTAGATTGTCCAGTTTGTTAGTATATAGTTGTTAGTAATATTTTCTTGAAATCCTTTGTATTTCTTTGGTGTCATTGTACTTCTCTTTCATTTTTTATTGTATTTATTTGGATCCTCTTTTTTTTCTTGATGAGTCTGGTTAAAGGTTTGTTGATCTTATTTTATTGTTTTGTTTTGTTTTTTTCCAGTTCTTTCAGTGATAGGTTAGTTTAGTTTTTCTTGTTTCCTGAAGTAGGCCTATAATGCTATGAGTTTTCCTCTTAGGACTGCTTTTGCTGTGTCCCATAGATTTTGGTTTGTTCTCATTTTCATTTGTTTCATGGTAACTTTTGATTTCTTCCTTGGTCTCATTGTTAACCTTCTAGTAACATTATTTAGCTTCCATGACTGTGTGTTTCAGATTTTTTCTTATGGTTGATTTCTAGTTTCATACCATTATGGTCAGAGAAGGTGCTTGATATGATTTCAGTTGTCTTAAATTTATTGAGACCTACTATGTGTCCTACCTAACATGGTCTACCCTAGAAAATGTTCCATGTGTGCTTGAAAATAATGTGTAGTCTGCTTTTGGGGGGCAAAATGCTCTAAAGATATCAATTAAATCCGTCTGATATAGTGTCTCATTTAAGTCCACCGTTTCCTTGTTGACTGTCTGGAAGATCTATCCATTGATGTCAATGGGGTATTGAAATCCCCTACTATGACTGTAAATTGTTATCCTTTTTTTATGTCTATCAAGATTTGCTTTACATATTTAGGTGCTCCTATGTTGGGTACATAAATGTTTATTTACCAGAAATATATCCTCTTGTTGGAGAGCATAATAATAAGAAAACTTATTAATATGAATTTTTGTCACCAGTGATGATAGGTAGTGCTGAGCAATCCTTACTCGTACCTTTACGTCATCACCCTTGTTACATCGCAGTTTAGATTAGGGTTGTATAGTCTTTGGGATTTTTCTGTGACATTATTTCACCTACAGGTTTATGGACATGTAATTTTTACCAAATACCTTTTCTAAAAACCTTTCATTGCTATAAATGTTTAATGAGCACTAAGATAATACTTTCCTCTGCCAGGCTCTCTACTTAGGTACTTTTATTGCTATCCTTTTTATAGATGGGGAACCTGAGACATGGAGAACTTAAATTACTTGCCCAAGGGATCTAGAGCTCGTACTTTTAATCATTATTTTATACTGCCCAACATTAAACCAGAATTTCAATGTTCCTCACAAACTTCTGAGTGGAAAACCAGTTGATACAAAATTTCTTTATCCTTTCTTACTAACTGCTGAAGGTCTCTTTCAACTAGTATGCTAAGATACAAAATATGTATGTAAGGTTAAGGAATCACAGTATTTCAAAGTAGAGTCTGTCAGAAGTAAAGATAGTGACTGTGGAGTCACATTAAAGAAAGAGACAGGAGGGAGCTTTTTTAACCCCTAACCTGAGGACATGTTTATCGATTTTACACAGACAAACGTCAGTGTGAGAGAGAAACATTGAGGGGTTGCCACCCATACACACCGACAGGTTATTGAACCACAGTTTATGTATGTGCCCTGACTGGAGAGCAGCCCTGCAATGTTTTTGATATACAAGACGATGGTTCTACCAACTGAGCCACCAGGCTAGAGTGATAGAAGAGAATTTTATTAGAATTTTAATAAGAATTTTTACAAGGTAAAGGGGGGTTTCAAAAACTTAAAAGATTTACATATTTTAAATTTTTATACAGAATATGAAAGAAGGGACATTGCTAGAAAGCATTATGTGTAGGTAGGAGGCATTTCAGGATTTGGGGGCGAACAGCTGAAGATAAGAGTTTATAGATTAAAAGTGCCAGGCAACAATTAAAAAAAAAAAAAAACTGTTCTCCCCTAACCAAAATCTGGTGACATTTCTGAATTTAAGTGTTAGGCTGTCACCTAGACAGGATGTTTACAAAAGAACAAAAATTAGGTTTTTTTATAATAGTGAAAGCTGTAACATTTGTAGATTAGTGACAGAAGTCTAAATCTGTCCCACTTATTAAAATATAAAGGCAAAAGACTTAAAGTGGCTTAGAAATAGATATCAGGTTACCTGTAGAACTGTTAAACCAAAACAGATGTCAAGTTAGGGAAACAGTGATAAGCAGTAGGCATAAACAGGTGATCATATGAAATTTAAGTGTGCATTTTAAAAATTCTATGGAAAGATAAATACTGTAAGGGAAAACCTAATAATGTGGATCTAACAGTGCTAATCTATTTCCACAGAACTTAGGAGATGGTGTGGGGGGAGGAAGTTGGTAAGTAAAATCATTTGAAAAATCTTGCCTTGTCTTGGATCAGGGACTTGGTTAGGTATACTGAAGAAGGAAAAGCATTCTGAATGTCTTGAATTGGATATGGGTTTATAGAATATATTTTTAATTGACAGGAAAGTATTCAAATATTTAATTGCACAATAGATGTAAGTCATATCATTATACTGTACACCTTAAACTTACATGGTGCTGATGTCAATTATATCTCAAACTGGAAAAAGAAAAAACACTGATTCCTCAGTAGTCTGTAAGTAAATAAAAAATAAAGCTTTTTTAATTTTTTTTAAGAAAATCATTTAAAATAGGGCAGTGATCATTGCAGGAATAGAATGTGAAAATAAACCAAATATAAAATTATGATGGAAGACATAAAGCCAACCAAACATCAGTTGTCAAAAATGTTAATTCCCTACGAGACAGATTATTTAGGTCGAATAATCTAACTTAGAGGATTTGATCTCATCACTTTCAGAATTTAACAGATGAATTTAAAAAATCAGCTTAATATATATGTATATACACACATCATCTTTGTATCTTAGAAATAGAAATCATTTTTTCGTTTAAAGCCCCAGGAATATTTTACAAAAATCAACTGTAGTTCCCTGCAAACAAAACTAATAAATCC
Source organism: Phyllostomus hastatus (assembly GCF_019186645.2). NCBI lineage: Eukaryota > Metazoa > Chordata > Mammalia > Chiroptera > Phyllostomidae > Phyllostomus > Phyllostomus hastatus. The sequence goes on along the minus strand of NW_025333611.1, from coordinate 28,536,843 downwards.
CAAAAGTAAAGGCTTTTTTGTCTACATTTTATAACATAATAAAACTAGGAATTAGGGCATCAAGAGATAACTAAAAGAACTTTAACTGCTTGGAGATTAAGAAAAATATTCTTTAAAGGGACCCCTGGCTGGTGTTGCTCAGTGGATTGAGTGCCAGCCTGCGAACTGGAAGGTTGCAGGTTTGATTCCCAGTCAGGGCACATGCCTGGGTTACCAGCCAGGTCCTCAGGTAGGTGTGTGTGAGAGGCAGCCAGTTGATACATCTCTCACACATCAATGTTTCTCTCCCTCTCTTTCTCCTTTCCCCTCTCCCTAAAAAATAAATAAATCTTCCAAGACAAAGAAAAATAATGCTTCTGAATCTGTGGCTCATTATAAATTAAGTAATAATTTGTAATTACCTAAAATTGATAAGAAATATACTCTATATAAAAACTTCTAGGGAATATTTATAGGCACAAAACTTTCAGTAAGTGAAAGGTTGAAAATAAACATTGTTCAACTTGAAACACAAAGAGCAGCAAATTGGCTGAAATTAAGTAGAAAGGAAGGAAAAATAAAGTGTGAAAACTGAAGTTAATTAAATAAAAATAAGTAGAAAAGATGAATACAACCAAGACCATGGGTTTTGTTCATTAAAGTTGAATTATTTAATAGGTAATCTATCCAAAACTTAAAAGATACAAGAAAAATATCTCCAGCCACCTCGTTCTCCCTGTAGGTAACCAATATTCATAGTTTTTTAAACAACTCTTAGTGAACTATGATTGATATACCATGCATTTTACCCATTTAAAGTATACAGTAGAGTGTTTTTAGTCTATTCACAGTTATGCATTCATCACCACAATCAGTTTTAGAACATTTTTTAATTACCCTCAGAAAGAAACCATATACCCCTTAACCATCATGCAACATGTAGTTCTTTGTGGTTTTTTTCCCTTGACATGTTTTCATTATTCATGTTATAATGTATCAGGTCTTTCATGAGTAATTCCATTGTGTAGACATACCACATTGTATTTATTCACTTATTTACTAGGTCCCTTTGGGTTGTATTTACTTTTTGGCTATTGAAAATAATACTGCTATGCACAAGTTTATGTGTACTTACGTGTTTTCTAGCCATTCTAGTGTAAAGTGGTGTCTCGTTGTGGGGTTTGGGGTGTGTTTTGTTGTTGTTGTTTTGCTTGTTTGGGTTTTGTTTTTTTTGTTTTTTTGTTTGTTTGTTTGTTTTTTTGTTTTTTTGTTTTTTGTTTTTTTTAGAAAGAGGGGAAGGGAGGGTGAAAGAGGGAGAGAAACATCAATATGTGGTTGCCTCTCACACCCCCCCTACGGGGACCTGGCCTGCAACCCAGGCATGTGCCCTGACCAGGAATCCACCTTTTGGTTCGCAGGCCTGTGTTCAATCCACTGTGCCACACCAACCAGGGCTTGTTTTGGTTTTCATTGAATTTCCCTACTGGTTAATGATGTTGATCGTCTCCTCATGTATCTATTGGCCATTTATATGTCCTTTGGAAAACTATTCAGTCCTTTGCCCATTTTTAAATTGGGTGGTTTATATTTTTATTATCAAGTAGCAGTAGTTCTTTATATATTCTAGATACAAGTCTAATCAGATACAATTTGCTTCTCAGTTTCTTTTATATCTTTTCAGAGATTTTCTGCATTTGTAAACCATGAAGACACACACACACAGATCCCCCTCTTTTACATATATGAATTTAGTACACTCACTGTGCTGCAAATTGCAAAGGTGGAATTTTTTCCCCCCTAAATCTCTGGTAGGCCTAATCAAGGAAAAGAGAAACATAAAATGAAATTAGCTGTGAAAAAAAAGAATAAGAAAATTAGAATAGTGGCATTCTGTGCGAAGTACAGTCTTTGTCTTTTTATAACAAAATTGAAATTCTGGAGAAAATAACATTTTAATGAAATATAAATCACCATTAACCAAAGAGGTAGAAAACTTGAATAGACCTATCATAACAAGAAAAAATAAATAAATCTTGTTAAAGACTAGTTTTGAAGCATTTGAGATTTTACAAATTTATTTTACCATTTTTATCCTGGCATTTGTTGTCAGTTTTGGCTTAAAGAAACTGTCATTAAAATTCTCTTTAAAAGAAATGTACTAATTTAAATCATGCCAAGCTCATAAAATTTTAGATTTATTTACCTTCAGGAATTACATAGTTCTTGTTATTCAAATTATTCCTGAACATAAGGATGGAAATTTCCTGGCTTATTTATGTTTGAAAGCAGTTTTCTGCAGGGATATAACATTCTGGGGGTTGCAATTATTTTCTTACAATGTAGGTTTTTTTTTTTAAGATTTTATTTATTTTTAGAGAGGTGAAGGGAGGGGGAGAGAGAGAGAGAGAGAGAGAAACATAAACATCAATGTGTGGTTGCCTCTCATGTGGCCCCCACTGGGGACCTGGCCCACAACCCAGGCATGTGCCCTGACTGAGAATCGGACCTGCGATGCTTTGGTTCGCAGCCCACGCTCAATCCACTGAGCTACGCCAGCCAGGGCTAGTTTTACTTTTTATTGTGTTGAAAAGCAGCTGATTTTTCTTGTCTCATTTTAAAAATGTTTCTGCTCTGGCTGGCTAGCTCAGTTGGTTAGATCAGGGGTGTCAAACTCATTTTCACCAGGGGCCACAGCAGCCTCCCAGTTGCCTTCAAATGTCCGAATGTAATTTTAGGACTGAGTAACTCCTTAACAGTTAAGTGAGGGTTCAGTGCTGCCACTGGGTAGAAACAAGGTGCTGGGCCGGATGAAACAAGGCTGAGGGCCAGATTTGGCCGTGGGCCTTGTGTTTGCCACCTGTGGGTTAGAGCATTGTTCCAGTATGCCAAGGTTGTGGGTTTGGTCCCTGGTCAGGGCACATACAAGAGTCAACCAATAAATGCATAAATAAGTGGAACAAATCACTGTTTCTCTCTCTCCCTCTCTCCCTCTCTCTCCCTCCTCCCCCCTACACACTACCTCTCTCACCACCACTGCCCCCCCCCCCGCCTTTCCCCATCCCAACCCTTCCTCTCTCTCTTAAAAAAAATCAATAAATAAACTTTAAAAGGTTGAATCTCATTTTAAGTGTGTGTGTGTGTGTGTGTGTGTGTGTTTTAGGTTGAGTCTTTTTTTTTTTTTTTTTTTAAGATTTATTTTTAGAGAGAGGGGAAGGGAAGGCTAAAGAGAGGGATACAAACATGAATGTGTGGTTGCCTCTCACATGCCCCCCACTGAGAACCCAGCCTGCAACCTAGGCATGTGCCCTAGACTGGGAATCGAACCAGCAACCACCCTCTGATTCAAAGGCCCGTGCTCAATCCACTAAGCTATACCAGCTGGAGCTAAAAAATATATTTTTAATATATATTCCCATAGATATATTTTTTAATGGTTGGTTTTTTGCTTTTAAGAATTCTCTCATTTTCTGCAGTTTATATTATATTGTGATTTGTAGCTAGCTTTGAGATTCTTGGTCTTCTTAAACATGTTGGTTGATATTTTTCATCAGATCTAGAATAATCAGATTGTGCCTCTGTCCCATTTGTGCTCTTCTGGAACTTGGTAGTTGACATTCTGTCCACTGCATTGCTTAAAACTTTTTTGTATTTTCTGTCTTTTTGTCTTTGATGTTTTCTGGACAGTCTTTTATCTTCCAGTTCTTCTATTGTATCTGATCTGCTGCCAAACTTATTGTATTTTCACATTGTGATTTCTATATATCTAGACGTCGTATTGCCTTTTTTCCCAGTCTTCTATGCACTTTTTATACTTTGCTTTTCTCTGAGGATATTTTCAAGGTTTACATGCAATAATCATTTGTTTTGTCATATGTGTTATTTAATCCCAATATTTGCAATTGGGTATGGGTCTGACAATGCTCTCTATAAATTGTGCTGCTTGCTCATTGTGCCTTGTTTTTACCTTTTGGGTTTGGTTATCTTTAATCATATATTGCTTGTTGCCCTTAAATTATTTGTGGAGCCCTGGCTGGTGTGGCTCAGTGGATTGAGTGCCAGCCTGGGAACTGAAAGGTCGCCTGTTCAGTCCCTTATCAGGGCACGTGCTTGGGCTGTGGGCCAGGTCTGCAGTTGGGGGCATGTGAGAGGCAACTGATTGATGTTTCTCCCCCTGTGTTTCTCTCTCTCTAAAAACAAATAAATAAAATCTTTAAAAATAATTTTTTAAAAAATTATTTGTGGAGGTCCTAAGGCCTAGAATGAATGTGTCTTCCTCCCAGGGAGTTTAACCTTTGCTTTTAACAGTAACTGGCAGTGAGGACACTGCCATTTCAGGACCATTTCATAGTTAGTTCACCACCTAGGATGTTCTCGACCTCACAGGTTGAGGAGACTTGCTTCCTCCTATCCACAGGAGAATCAGCTATAGTCACAGTGTCCTTGTTCCCATCCATCTCTTCTCAATTTGCATGGTAGGAAGTGAGAGTTACTTTTGGTTTACTCTTACCCTGAGCATATAATTACCCTGAGCAATTACAGCCTAGCCCTTAAAGGTCTTCTTGGTTTAGAGTGGGTAAGATTTTCTACTCATTTTTCCAGCTCTACTTCTGTGCCTCTTGTTCCATAAAGCATCCAAGGAGCAACCCCAAAGAAACCTAATAAGCAAAAGGCCGCTTCATTGTTTAAAAGTTGTACTTTGCTGCCTGAATTCCCACTTTACTTTCTTGTCAACCCTTTGTTGCTTTTAAGGATTTCTTGTAAAATATTTTATTTTTTAGTACAAAGACTGGTTCAAATAATCTAGCCAGCTATTATTGGTAAAAAGTCCTGATTTATTTATGTATTACAGAATTAAAACAATTTCAAGAGAATAGATACACTGTCTTACTGGCCAAAAAACTTAATATAAAAATATCAATGCTGATCAAGTTGCAGAATTTAATAAAATTCTAATCAGACTATTATAGACAAAATGATTCTAAAGTTCATATGAAAAATAAGCATGCAAGCTTTTCCCTCAAAAGGTGGGGAAGGGGATTGTGCTACTGCAGAAGAAAACTTACTCTAGTAATTTTTTATTTGTTTTTGTAGTTTTCAACTCCAGAAGTTCTATTTAGTTTCTTTCTTATAATTTTTCTCTGTTGATGTTCTCTCTCTTTTTTTTTTTTATGAAACCTCATTCTTGTGGTTTCCTTTAGTTCTCTGTACATGGTTTTCTTTATTTAGCTCTTTGAACATATTTTAAATACCTGTTTAAAGTCTTTATCTTTTTTCCTGTGTATAAGCCATACTTTCTTATTTCTTTGCTTGCCTTAAAATTTTTATTGAAAACTGGACATTTTGAATATTATGTTGAAGCTCCACAAACCAGATTCTTCCCTCTCCCCAGGTTTGTTCTGCTTTAGTTTGGTGACTTTTCTGAACTAATTTTGTAAAACTCCACAGTCTTTTGTGTCTGAGGCCAATGAAGTCACTGTTCCATTAGCTTAGTGATCCACTGGTTATTTAAAAGAGATTTACTGCCCTGGCTGATGTAGTTCAGTGAGTTGAGTGCTGGCCTGTGAACCAAAGGGTTGCTGGTTCAATTCCCAGTCAGGGCACATGCTTGGGTTGCAAGCCAGGTCCCCAGTAAGGGGGTGCATGAGAGGCAACCGCACATTGATGTTTCTCTCCCTTTCTCTCTCCCCCCTCTCTAAAAATAAAATAAATAAAATATTTTTAAAAGAGATTTCCTTAAATACCTGTAAACCAAAAACAAAACTCTCCCAGTCTTTGCAGATGGACTCTTGTGTGTATGTGGAGGCATACCTTCAACACTTAGACAGATTACAACTCTTTCTTAGCTTTCATTTTATGTGCAGAACATGAAGGCCATCCAGAGGTGAGATTGTAGGGTCGTCCCAGGCCTTTCCCCAAAGCATTTGCTTTCCTCCTAGGCTTTTCACTTTTTTTTTTTTTTTTAAGATTTTATATATTTTCAGAGAGGGGAGGGAGGGAGGGAAGGAGAGGAGAGAGGGAGGGACAGGGGGGTGGGGAAGGGGGGAGGGAGGGGGGAGAGAGAGAGAGAGAGAGAGAGAGAGAGAGAGAGAGAGAGAGAGAGAGAGAGAGAGAGAGAGAGAGAGAAACATCAATGTGCGGTTGCTGGGGGTCATGGCCTGCAACCCAGGCATGTACCCTGACTGGGGATCGAACCTGCAACACTTTGGTTCGCAGCCCGAGCTCAATCCACTGAGCTACGCCAGCCAGAGCCGGCTTTTCACTTTTATTTGTTGTTTGTTCCAACTGTTATTTCTTGCCCTAGGCAGCATTGGCTACTATTACATGTAGCTTTATGTTTGAACATAGGCCAATCACTTTACGATTTTATCTTTTAAAATTGTAAACCTTATGGTGTTTGAACTACATATTCAGTATTTTTAAATAGCAAACACAAAAAAAGGAAGCACTGTAAAGAGTGTGGTCCAGGAAGGGTCAAGAACAGGTCATAGAAGAAACTTAAAAACCCAGTATAATGCCTTATATTAGAACATTTTGAGTTTAGTAATTGTATGTCTGTCAATATTCTGAAAATAAATGATCCTTACCCCTCTGACTTGCACTTGACTGGCCAACAGTTGTTTCTTCCTTTAGCTTTCTAAAGTATAAGATTAGTGTCCAGGCTCCAGTTCATTCTTTTACCTTCAGTTATGATTTGTTTCCCAAATATTGCATGACAAAGTAATTCCATTTACTTAGACTTCATGGACTCTCTCACTGGGATCTTGAGCAAAACCACAGGTTGTTTGATGACATGCTAGCAGGCAAAAAGCTGACCCGGGACTTTGTCAAATGTAGGGATTGGGTCCTTTTTACTAAGCACTGTTTATATTTTGTACTGGTTAGTATCGTATAAGGAGGAAGGAACCCCTTGGGATTCCCAGACTATAGAATTTGCTGAAGCAGATATTTCATTGTTTTACAAAAACTTGTGTTCATAAAATGCATGGCATACACTTTTATTTTTTTTTTTTTAATGTTTGCATTTATATAGAGATTTACTTTAGTCACCTGAAAGCAAATTTTAAAACAAAACTATTTCTAAATGGACATGTCTCACATACACAGTTGCCACTTAACTATTCAGTTCTATTTGAATATTGATTATACTCTGCTAAACATGATTTTTGCTGTTTTTCATTGCAATATAAGTCACTTGTTATTATTTTGGTCTTTGAAAGCTAAGATTAATGGGTACATGTTGGGATAGGATGCATGTTAGGAAAATAATAATGAAAAGCTGTTATAAATTGGGGTGTCTTTGAACGTAGTTTAATGATTGGTTCATACAAAGAGTAAACAAAGTTCCATCCTCTTGCAAAGCAGAGTTAGCTTCTGCTTTTCATTATGTTTGAGATGGATCTAAATGTAATTCATGTAAAGATGAACATGTAAATATTTGGTTGCTGATATAAGAATGAGTAATTTTCAGCCCTGACTGGCGTAGCTCAGTGGATTGAGCACGGGCTGCGAACTAAAGTGTCGCAGGTTCGATTCCCAGTCAGGCCACATACCTGGGTTGCAGGCCACGGCCCCCAGCAATCACATATTGATGTTTCTCTCTCTCTCTCTCTTTCTCCCTCCCTTCCCTCTCTAAAAATAAATACATCTTTTTTTTAAATCTTTAAAAAAAGAATGAGTAATTTTCTTTAGAGGAACTTACGCTTTTTAGTCAAAACATCAAAATGAAGAGTTTATTAATTAAAGTTTAATGATAAATAAAAATATCAAAGATATCCATTATCTGTTTTCTTTTCTTTCTTTTTTTTTATTCTTTTTTTTAAGATTTTTATTTATTTATTTTTAGAGAGGGAAGGGAGGGAGAAAGAGAGAGAGAGAAACATTAATGTGTGGTTGCTGGGGGCCATGGCCTGCAACCCAGGCATGTGCCCTACTGGGAATTGAACCTGTGATGCTTTGGTTCACAGCCCACACTCAATCCACTGAGCTATGCCAGCCAGGGCCCATTATCTGTTTTCTGTCTTGCTGGCTTTCACAGCGCCTCAAGTTCCTAACCCAAATCATGTTGTCTTTCTATCCACACCCTAGCACATACATAAATCTCAGAGTTTGTATGTGTGTGTGTGTGTGTGTATACACACACACACGATAACTAGGGCAGATGTTCTCAGTAATTTATAGTAGTTTGGGAACCTCTTAACTAAAAATGTCAATGCTATTTGTTAGTATTCAGAATTTGCGAAAATACATATGTGTCAGGATAAGACATCCTACCCTTGGCTTAGAGGCTAAGTTCATATTATATAATAAAAATTTTTTACCTAGGTTTCATAAAGGTAAGTCCATAAAAATGGATTAAAAGGGTTAGACAACACATAGATCAAGCCTTTCCCTGAACCTTAACCCATGGAAAAAAACTTTCCACTAGGAGATTTTATTAGTGTTTTACCTGATTTTGATAACTTTGGAGTAAGAAGCCTGAAGAAGTTGGGGTTTGTTTATTTGTTTGTTTTTGTTTTTAACTCTATACTCAGGCTTCCTTTGGCACAAGTCACACCACTGTTTAGATTTATGTACAAGTAACTCTTGTTTTATATAAACCCAGTTTTAGAATGTTGTAGAATTCCAAATTTAACATTTCAACTTCTAGCCTGCAATTATGTCAATAAAAATCAGATCAAGTTATCACCTACAAGCGTACCTCAGAAATATTGAAGGTTCCAGACCACAATAAAAGCGAGTCTTGCAATACAGCCATTTATAATCCTTTTGCCGGTGGATGGATTGCCTTCAATTCGTAAAAATCACATCTGTGAAGCTTAATAAAATGAGGCATGCCTGTATTGAGTATAAGAAACCAATTAGACCTACTGCATTAGATACTCTTTTTACTCCCATAAAGAGGTGAGATGATAAAGAGATGGTTGTTGCACAAAGAGATTGGATGCCTGAAACTCATTGTACAATGGATATCCAGACATGAACCCACAAATAAGGCAAATACAGGAACCTTTGAGCCACACAGGGGTTAGAGGCGAAATCCGTGTACTAAGTATAGCTGGCCCTCCAACTATATGCAGATTCCCAGCTGTGGATTTGACTCTTGAACAACAGCTTTGAACTGCACTGTCCAGTTGAACTGTAGTAAACTGAAAAAAAAATATGTAAATTTGAACCTGTACAGTTCAAACCCATGTTACTAAGGGAAAAACTATCAACTGTAGAGTGGGCTATGAGATCTAGGGACTGAGGAACTAAAAGGTTATTAAAAATGTGTTAGTTTTGCCCTGGCTGGTGTGGCTCAGTGGATTGAGTGCTGGCCCTCAAACCAAAGGGTCACTGGTTCAATTCCCAGTCTAGGGCACATTCTGGGGTTGCTGGCCAGATTCCCTGTAGGGGGCATGTGAGAGGCCACCACACGATCTTTTAAAAGTAAATAGTGACATTGGATGGTGTGGGGACTCCATTTACGTAAGCAATTGATTACTTTGACTATTATCTGATAGATTTAGGTTTTTCTGGGCTGTTTCATAAACATTGAAATCATTTGGGGGGAAATGAAGCTTTCCAGTCGCTTGATTTATCATGTGCATCAATATATCATGTGCATCTAACACCTAACTGTGTCTGGTGCCTGGTGATAATAAATGCTTACTAAGAAAAAATGACTGACTAAATTAACCCTATTGTTTTTCTTTTAAGGTTAAAAACGACAACCAATTCCAACCATGAAAGATCCAAGTCGCAGCAGTACTAGCCCAAGCATCATCAATGAAGATGTGATTATTAATGGTCATTCTCATGAAGATGACAATCCATTTGCAGAGTACATGTGGATGGAAAATGAAGAGGAATTTAACAGACAAGTTAGTTTTGAGTACAAACATGTTCTGTTCTTTTTTTTTTTTTTTTGTACCCACTACAGCCCTCAAATAATGTACCTAGTTCTTTAAATGTTTTTTATCTGTTCCCTTATCTGTGAAATATGTGGATTTATATGTGCACTCCTACGTTATCTGGATGCTGATTACTACCAGGTTAGTGAGTTTTTTTTCAGGGTTCCGCCCCAGAGATTCTGATTCAAGTAGACTAGGGCGTAGTCTGGGAAACTTGTTTTTTTAAAGTTCCCAGATGGTTCCAGTGAGCAATTAGGTTTGGAAACCACTGCCTTACAACAATCATATTGCTTTATTGCAGTGAAAGTAAAGAGAATAGGATTCAGGAGCAGACACTCATAGCTACTAGGGTTAGAGAATTCTTTTACATTAATAAATACTGTCTTAAGTCGCCAGCTTGATTTTGTCATATCTGATGATGGATATTCAAGAGTAAAATAATATAGTCTTACCCTGTTGGTATGGTCCTGCTGAGTGGCTCAGTTGGTTGGAGCATCCTCCCGTAGACCGAAAGGTCGCCGGGTTCAATTCCTGGTCAGGGTACATACCTAGGTTGTAGGTTTGGTCCCTGATTGGGGTCCATGTGGGAGGCAATCAATCAGCATTTCTCTCACATTAATGTTTCTCTTCTCTTCCCTTTCTTTCTCTCTCTAGAATCAGTAAATGTGTGTGTGCTTTTTTTTTTTTTTTTTAATTTAGAAAACGAAAACAAAAATGCAATGTAGTCTTGCCCTGATGATTGGTGTGGTTCAGGAGCTTGGGTGTTGTCCTGCAAACCAAAAGGTGCCAGTTAGATTCCCGGACAGGGCACATGCCTGGGTTGCGGGCCAGGTCCCTGGTTGGATGTGTGTGAGAGGCAACTGATAAACATCGTTGTTTCTCTTGCACATTGATGTTTCTCCCTCCCTCCCTCCCTTCCTTCCTTCCTTCTCCCTCCCTCCCTCCTCCTCTCTCTGAAAATAAATAAATCTAAAACAACAAGACAATGTAGTCTTATTTCGCTAAGAATCAGTTGCAGCCCTTACTGGTGTAGCTCAGTGGATTGAGCGCGGGCTGTGAACCAAAGGGTCACCAGTTTGATTCCCAGTCAGGGCACAGGCCTGAGTTGCGTGCCAGGTCCCCAGTTGGGGCCATGTGAGAGGCAACCACACATTGATGTTTCTCTCCCTCTGTTTCTCCCTCCTTTCCCCCCTCTCTAAAAATAAATAAACAAAATTTTTAAAAATAGTAATAATCAGATGGAGTTTTGATTGTTTATTTGTAACTACCCTTGCCCCGCCCTACCCTCTAAAGGTGTTGTTGTTGTTATTTCAGTCATTTTGAGTAGGTTTAGGGTTTATACAGTTGTAAAGTATAATAGGTAATTCTGACATGCATTCCTCAGTGAGAATACTCCTTTATTTGTTAATTCTTCCTCTCTACCTTCAATGGGAAAAGTATGTTCTTTTAAGATAAGTAAAGACATAGCAAAACCCTAAACAGATCTTCCCAGGTATTAAGGTAAACATTTTTCTTCCTTAGCACAGAAGAGGAAGTGTGATATTGTGCTTTTAAATAGCTCAAGATATTTCATGCTGTTCTAGTGATATTTTACCAAGTATGCTATAAATTATCCTTTATTTATTATAAATCCAGATAGAAGAGGAGTTATGGGAAGAGGAATTTATTGAACGCTGTTTCCAAGAAATGCTGGAAGAGGAAGAAGAACATGAATGGTTTATTCCAGCTCGAGATCTTCCACAAACTATGGACCAAATCCAAGACCAATTTAATGACCTTGTTATCAGTGATGGCTCTTCTCTGGAAGATCTTGTGGTAAAAAGTTATTTTTCATCTTTTTAAAACCTAGCTCATTTTTTCCATAAGTGGAAAAGCCAGCAACCATCTGTTTAAGAAGAGTTCTACATCTCTTTCCCTTCTGAAATTGTACTGCCTTTTACTATGGAAGCAGAGGCCTCTCAGTCTCACTTATGACATGGAGTGACTTCTGGCAACACTCTGGAGTTAGTCTGAGATTTCTAACAGACTTCTTGCCACTGCTTTTAGTTTTGATAACTTTTGCCCTAGGATGTGTAAATGACTTAAAGCAAATCCAAAAGAAGTACACAGTATGTCCATGTGACCTGCCTATATAGAAGTACCTTGATGGAGAGGTTTTGTTCTTTAATTTTGTCTTAAAAGTTTGATGAAATTCACAAATTTTTATCTGAAATGTAAAATTTTGGAGATCTTCCCCCCCTGAATTCAGGAACTCCAGGATTTTCATTGAGTTAACCCTGCCTCCTTTTGGAACTGGAATTTAATAACGACATCTATTAAGCTTTTGGCAGAGGAGAGCTTAAAAATGCTTATTTGCATCTTTAATTATTCTCAGTGTCTCACTGCTGATGGTATATTTGTTATAAAAAGTATTTTTAGGAATTGTCATAACTAGACATCAGTACTAAAGTAGAACCTAATGAATTCTTCACTAAAAATAAGATAAAGTCAGAAAGTTAACCTTTCTGTCCTTATTGATAATATCTATTTGCTTCTACAAGGTCTCTGAAATTTACCCCTATACCCCTATATTCTGAAGTATTTCTTGAAACTGTCTTCTGTTCACTGTGCTGTGACTTCCTAACCTGGCTGTGCATCATAATTACTTATGAAATATTAAAAACAAAACAGAGTCCTCAGCTACATCCCAGAATTGCAGAATCAATCATCTAGACATGTTTATTTTTAAAAAGAACTCCCAGCCCTGGCTGGTGGCTCAGTGAATTGAGTGCTGACCTGCAAACCAAAGGGTCGCTGGTTCCATTCCCAGCCAGGGCATATCCCAGGGTTCCTGGCCAGGTCTACAGTATGGGGTGTGAGAGAGGCAACCATACATTAATGTTTCTCTCCCTCTCCTTTTCCTTCCCCTTCCCCTCTCTCTAAAAATAAATAATTTTTTTAATGCCACCTTTTAAAAAAAAAAAAAAGCACTCCCAGAAGATACTACCAACCTCCCCTATCAGCTATTTGGAAACCATTCTTCTAAAGGGCTGTATAGAGAACACTGAAATTTGAATTTTGGTATAGTCTTTGTTACAGTAAATGACCCTATTGAGGAGGTATGTGATCTGAATAGTCTGTTGGGATATGCTTGCTTATGCTACATTAGTTACTCCAGAAATAACCCTGGTTGCTCTGATGAGTTAAGCCCTTTGCTGGGTATAATGTATAACTCTAATCTGGAACCAGTAGAAATCCATTGTCTAGAAACTGGTTTGTTCAATTTGATTATTTGAGGTTGCTTATACCAAAAGATTGCACATTCAAGAACACTGCTTTTTATTTAAACCTCACACGTTTATATATATTTCCCTTGAGAGAAGGAAGACTATGTCCCATGCAAGGAAATGGTTGTATATAAATTATGAAACTAAAATTAAATTATTGCTCCAACATGTTGTTTAATGTGGTTTGGTCTTAAAGTAAGTGACATAGGAGGCTTAGAATCAGTATAAAAGTTTTCCAGCGTGCCTACATGTCAGGCCCTGGAATCCATTTTGATTTCTTTTCATCTTTTTCAACTTGCATTCCAAGATGTGGTAGAGGAAATGTTCTAGGTGTTCCCTATATGCTGACACATCTGCTTAGGAAAGTAAAGATTCAGAGATACAGAATAATGTGGTACAAGTCTCTAAGGCTCTCAGAGACTTTGGCCCATTCTTCCCCTAACTGATTGAAAAATGGAGTCCTGGAGAGAGCGACTTTGCCAAGCTCACATGGGAAGTTAGTTAGGGGCATAGCTGGGGTTCCAGTTTAGGTCTTCTGATTCCCCATGTGGTTTTCCTATTATATACCATGTTTCCTGTGGGAATTAGAATACAGCAATTGTAGAAAGACAACTCCACATTTTCAATGAATATCATAAAGTAAAATTAATCTATAAACAACTCCCCAATCACTTTAATCATTTCAACACTTGTTTAATATTCTTATGATAGCCCTGTCTGGTGTGGCTCAGTGGACTGAGTGCCAGCCTGTGAACCAAAGGGTCTCCAGTTCAGTTCCCAGTCAGGGCACATGCCCAGGTTTCAGGCCAGGTCCCAGGCAGGGGAAGGGAGTAAGAAGCCACCACACATTGGTGTTTCTCTCCTTCTCTCTCTCCCTTTCCCTGTGCCTAAAAATAAATAAATAAAATCTTTAAAATACATATTTTTACAAGAAAGTTTAAAGAAAGTCAAATATAGTTAAAGGAACAGAATTCCTTGTTCTGTGATTCTTTCTTTCTTTTTAGATTTTATTTATTTATTTTTAGAGAGAGGAGGGAGGGAGGGAGGGAGGGAGAGAAACATCAATGTGCGGTTGCTGGGGGTCATGGCCTGCAACCCAGGCATGTGGCCTGACTGGGAATCGAACCTGCTACACTTTGGTTCGCAGCCAGCGCTCAATCCACTGAGCTACACCAGCCAGGGCTCTGTGATACTTTCTTAGTCTATGTGAAGTTAGTGGGTATCTAGTTACACTTCAGCAAATTTAATTTCCATTCCTACTTTAGAAAGTTGATAAAATTTGATAATAATGCATATACCTTACATTTGGTTCCTGCCTTCCCAGCCACAGGTTTTTTGGGGTTTATTGATCTCAGTTCTTGCTTTTGTTTAGTATTTTTTGGAAGGTGTTTTGCATGTACATGTGGGTTGAATGCTTCTGAGTATATGAAGCCATCTGTTAATGAACTTGCTTTTTTATGTACTTATTTTCCAGGTCAAGAGCAATCTGAACCCAAATGCAAAGGAGTTTGTTCCTGGGGTGAAGTACTAAAATATTTGAGTAGACGGGGCCCTCTTTTGGTGGATGTAGCACAATTTCCACACTGTGAAGGCAGTATTAGAAGACTTAATTGTAAAAGCTCTCTTGTCACTGTGTTACACTTATGCATTGCCAAAGTTTTGTTAGTCTTGCATGCTTAATAAAAGTGCTGAGACTGTTATTAAGTAAAAAGCTGTCAAACATTTACTGAAAAACAGAATTGGCCCCATGGCTTGATGTGAAGACAGCAAGGAAAGAAGCACCAGTCAAGTTGTGACAAAGCACCAGATTAAATGACCTTTAACTTAGTGAATTGTCTTTTTTTGAGACTAAACTGGTCCCTTAGGATTAACTAACACATTACTGTCTAAGCTTTTTTTAAGTGAGTAAATTTAAATTAAGTTCTAGTTGCTAGGCAAATTTCTCAGTTCAGACTTAAATTTGTATTTGTCCCAATCAAAAAGAATCTTCTGAGGAATGTTGTTAATTTGAAATAATTCATTGTAGACACATCCGTCTTCGGTTCCTGAGGTAGTGATCAGATTAGAACTAGTATTGGCTTTTGTGCTATGTTATCATGTCAAAATATATCTGAGGAAGTATGTAATTTGAGAGCTGCATCTCCTGCAATTCTCATTGTAGCTATCCCTTTGTAAAGTCTAACATTTGACCAACCCTTAATCCAATTGAACAAAGAAATTATATGATTTGAGTGGTGCTTTTCCTTGCTTTGTTAACCATCACTACAATAGTCTGCAGCACAACTTTTCTTTTAACTAAGCTAGAACAGTTTTGGCTTCTTAAACTTCATATTTGGGTAGGTTAAGCTGCCATACGTGTTCAGTGTGAATAGTGTTTAAGTTGAAAATATTGTAAAAAAATTATATTTTTTCAAAAATATTTAAAAAAATAAATAATAGTAGAACTAAGCTGATGGTTGTGTTTCTTGGTACTGAATGCAAACTTTCCAGTGGTGATACTCACTTAGTTGTGGGCTCAGTCCCTCAGGATAACCCTGCTGGCAAGATTTGCTGAGAGAACAGACTAGACTATTAGATGCCATTGTGTCAGACACCTTGCTATGTATCTGTCTAAAGTACAACAGTAAAATGAAGCCCAAAGCCCCTTCTGTAAGCCACACTGACCTCAGGCTACAATGTGAGAGCAATTGTAGGATATCCATGTTAAGAAACTTGACCTGACTTGACTATAACCTTCATTGGCTTTTTCCCTTCACAAGCCATTGCTGGTCTAACTGGACTGGTTTGCTATTTTGATACCACTTTTTCCCTGTCACAAGCTTATTTATAATATATTTATGGCACATCTTTTTTTTAGAGAGGAGGGAAGGGAGGGAGGGAGAAAGAGAAAGATAGAAACACCAGTGTGTGGTTGCCTCTTGCATGGCCCCCACCACAACCCAGGCATGTGCCCTGACTGGGAATTGAACTGGTGACCCCCTGGTTCACAGGCTTGCATTCAATCCATTGAGCCACACCAGCCAGGGCTGTTTATGGCAAGTCTTAATTTAGGATATAGTCTGTCAATCAACTAGCAATTTCCTGGTTTTACATACACTTCTTCCTCATGACCCTACTCAGCTATTAATAATGTCCTCTGTGCTTTCCTTGAGCTTGTTGGGGTCAGGATTAGGAAAGCCATGTAATCAGTTCTGGCTCAGATTCTTCCTGGGAGATAGCTGGGTGTGAGCACCTATGCCCCAGTGGTTTTTAATAGCTATTGTAACAAACTAATAATCAGGTAGTTTTTTAAAGAAACACTGAAGTAGAGATGATCCTGCCATGGTTCTTGTTCTTTTTGGAGCCATGATACAAACAGTCCTTTCTGTTACCTAAGAGCTCAGTACCACAAGTAGCACTGCTGGCTTATAGATCCTTTCTCAGCTCAGAAATATTTCCACATCCTGCCAAATGATCATAGTGCAGTATTTTTGGAGATTATAAACTTAGGCATTGTAAACTAATGATTAAGAGCAAAGACCAGCCCTGGCTGGTGTGGCTTAGTGCCAGCCTGCAAACTGAAAGGTCACCAGTTCAATTCCCAGTCAGGGCATATGCCTGGGTTGCGGGACAGGTTTCCCAGTGGAGGGCATGCAAGAGGCAATGGATGGAACCGTTCAGTGTTTCTCTCGTGCATCAGTGTTTCTTTCTCTCTCTTTCTCCCTCCTTTCCCCTCTCTAAACAAATAAATAAAACCTTAAAAAGAGAGATAAAGCAGACACTAGCCAGACTTCATGTGAATCCAGTGATTGGACAAGGCATTCGACCTTTCTATGATAGCTTCTGCCTCTTTAAAATGGTAGTAATAACAGTATTTATCTCATGATTATGTGATTAGTTAATATATATCAAGCACTTAGACAGTCTCTGGCACATAGAAAATTCTATTTAAATTATTGTTGTTATGCCCTGGCTGGTGTGGCTCAGTAGACTGAGTGCCGGCCTGTGAGCCAAACAGTCACTGGTTGTATTCCCAATCAGGGTACATGCCTGGATTGTGGGCCAGGTCCCCAGTGGTGGGTGCACAAGAGGCAACCACACATTGGTGTTTCTCTCCTTCCCCCTCTCTAAAAATAAATAAATCGTTGTTATTACTATTGAGTAGTCACCTAGGCTGAGCTCTCATTTTGTTGGAACTTTTCTTAGGGACCATGCACATTAAAACTATTTTGATGTTTAATTATTAGAGAGCCAGGTATCTGCATTACAGGTAGAGATGGAAAGTTTTAGAGCACCACTACTTCATTTTGAAGTCCTTGGGACAGATGGTCACCCCACGGTAACTAAAGTAAGTCACCCTGTTTTTTTTATGACCATTATTAAAACAAGGCACATGAGAGGATTTTTTTGGTTCTTGTGCTATATCATTTCTTAGCCTTTTCCACATCATATAGTGTTATTTGTTTAGCATACTGGAGTTCAGAGATGAGGCTGACTGCAGGTGGCTAGAGTTATGTCACTTGGCTTCCAGTTGACCCAGCTTCTGCCCAGGTACCCAGAAGGCTGAAGCGATCAGTACTGCAACATACTTGTAATGTCCTACTAGCCCACACCAGTTGGGAAGTTCCATTCTCACTATAAAATTGTTAAGTAATTCCACTTAAAATCCATATATTGACTTTTTATCAAGTTTACCTTCCCCTTGAGGACACCGAAATAGACCACAAAAATGGAAACTGAGTGGTTTGGTATTTCTTTGGTTAAAGCAGAAGAAGTGTGATTTTTCAACCCTCTCACCAAAGCCATAGACTAACACACCCTACCTTACCTGAGTAATTTTTCAGACTTTGGTGCAGACAGGCTCAGTTTCTCTACTTTCTGGAACTGGAAGCTGATCTGATCTTGAAGAAAATCCTTTGAAGACTGGGCAGATAGGGATGTATTTCAGAAAGGCAAACCTTTTTACCATGTTCATTCCAATGGGGAAGTCATAGCTCTTGAGACTGATAGACATCTCACTGTTGGCATGGGCCCCAGCTTTCCACTGGATCAGCCCTCGTTCTTCTGGGCTCCCTGCAAAAGGACAGCGGGGTCACTTACAAGGGCCAGCCACTATCAGCCACCTCCCCTTCCCATGTAGTTCTGAAGCAGACTTCTGGAATGAGTGTCTTGATTCTCAAGTATCTCTGGTTCTAAAAAGGATTGAATTCATAATTTTTCAGCTCCTGACTTGGCCAGAGTTCTAGGGAACCCTAAAGGATACAGGTTATAATTAGTGTCTGTTGTGTATCTGCAGTGTGCCAGGTTTTGTGCTAAGTGCTTTAACTTCATTATCTTATTTCTTCAAAATACACCTGAAGGCGCTATTACACAAAATTTTATCATGAAGAGACTGCGAAAAAGTTTAAGTAATTGTCATCCTGCACCTTGAATATGGGGCAAATGTGAGCTGGGCTGTTGGGGACCAAAAAGTACCCAGACTCTGCTGTGGGGGCAGGTTGGTGTGTATTGAAACACTATAATCAGTATTCACATGATTTTGTATTTGGAAAATAAACTCTTGTTTCTATAATGCAACCTCAGAAAGTCAAGCTAAGTGCCATATTTTTTGGACTATAAGACACACACTCCCTCCCCATTTGGGAGGAGTAATGGTTGTTAATGCTGCTGTTGAGTTCTGTTTACATTTACATTGGTGAAATGTTATTTATGTTATTAAATATTTTACCACTTTTTTTTTTCAATTTTTTTTCCTATTTTCCTTTATTTTTTTTTTTAAGATTTTATTTATTTATTTTTAGGGAGGGAAGGGGGGAGAGAGAGAGAGAGAGAGAGAGAGAGAGAGAAACATCAATGTGCGGTTGCTGGGGGTTATGGCCTGCAACCCAGGAATGTACCCTGGCTGGGAATCGAACCTGGGACACTTTGGTTCCCAGCCCGCGCTCAATCCACTGAGCTACGCCAGCCAGGGCTCCTATTTTCCTTTAAAACCTGTGTGTGTCTTATGGTCCAAAAATACGGTAAAATCTTTGGTAGTGGTGGTAAGGATTTTTTACAACTAGGGGAATTTGCCCTACAAAGTGGGAGAGGGGTGCATGAGCTCTCTGAGGTTTTCACAAGGCAGCTGGTTGATGAAGACTGTGGCACAGTATAAATCTGTCGGTAAGAGGGAGATTTCCATATGCTGGCAGTCCAGCCTGAAAACCCCATGAGCAGTGCAAATGAAATAAGTCCCAGAGTCAGATAAGGGCACTGAGGGAGAGCTCAGGTCTTCAGGGAAGACTACTTGGAGGAGGTACTCTGAGTTGGGCCTGGCCGCACAAGTGGGAAAAGTGGAAGGGAAGAGCTGTCGGTGTGGCGCACAGCTCTGTTGTCTGGTTGCCCCATCACCACTGCCAGGACACGACAGCTGGCCCAGAATTCCCTTACCCACCTCTCGTATCCCTCCCTCCCTGCCTGCAAGGCCTCTGATTCTCCAAGTCCCTTTCATTCCGAGCCCCACCAGTCTCATCCAGGAAACCCTCCAGATGACTCCAGCCTAGTCCTATTGACCTTACTGCTTTAAGCTCAGTTTTACGTCCTGTCTTGTGCTAAGAGCTCCTCAGAGACTTAAACACTTTTTCTTTTGCACATCCCTTTTAGTGTCTAACCAAAGGCCAAGCCAGTAAACTCCTCTAGCATTTTGTGAACTAAATTGATTGCCCCTCTAAGGTTGGGTTATGGATGGATGGAGAAAGAGCAAATGCAAAGTGATATATCAGCAAAGTGTTCCCATCCCACAAAAGAAAGCTAGTAAGGACTTGAGCTCTGAGCTAGCAAGATCTGGGTTGGAATCCGGATTGTATGACCTTAAGCAAGTGATTTCACCACTCTGAGCTTTAGCTTCCTCACCAGTGTGTATTGAAGGACTCTTGAAGATTATGTGGCATAATATATGATCCCCTGGCAGGGATGGTTGCTGATGGACAGTTGGATAGAAGGATGAAGATGTGAGGAACTCCACGAGGCAGTCTGAGACTTAACAACTGGTGAGCTTAATCCAGCTACCCAAGTCACGGAGAAGCCCCTCAGTTCACAGCTGCACGCCTGATGCCCTCCGTGTCCCCAGATCCCCTAGGCATTGAGGCTGCTGAATTTCTCCCCAGCCCAGCTGCCTCTAAATGGGGGGAGGTGGGTACCATGATCCAAGGGATAGCTGCTACCAAGAGCTCCTTCATTATCTGATACTGTCTAAAATCCCTAAAAGTGCCAGGGAGTTTTTGGCTCTTTCTTGCCCACACTCCAACCCACCAGCTGTGCGTAGCCAGACTCAACTCATACCTTGAGAGAGAAGGAAAAGCAAGTAGGGGTCTGCAGCCCTGTTCAAACTGTCAAGTGGTAGGAGGTAGGGGGCCATCCTGTTACTCCCATTTCTAATCTCCCAGGAGTGATGCCGCCTTTACTCCAGTCTCCGTGGAGCTTTTCCAGATCTCCCAGTCCCCCTGAAACCCTCCAGCAAAGGTGGTATGGTAAAATGGCTGGGACATAGGCCATGGACAGCGTCAGATGGACTTTGTTAATATCCAAGATTTGCAAAATTAGAAATCTGCAGAAGTTGTGACCTTTGGTGAGTCACTTGATAGTTTCTGCCTCACAGGAGTTTTCAAGGGTGACACAGCTCCATGCCTGACCCATAGAAGATGTTCGATAAATGTTAACAATGCTTGTTACTAGTTAAGGCATCTGGTGACATTTAGTTTTTATATAATTGATGGGCACATAAATGTGGTCCGGGAGGGTTCTGTGGAACCCCCACTAAGTATCCACAATCCCTGTAAAAAGCCCTAATAGCAAAGAGAAAAGTTAGGGGTCTTTCTGAGTAGCCACTGTTGCAGGTTGCTGGCATATTTGGAGTGGGTTTTTCAAATAAACTGGTGCTGCGTTTCTGTCTGTCCTAACACAGCAAAAGCACCCGAAGGATAACCCTCACCCTGGTGGCTAACAAGAAGTGAAGAAAAGATAAGAGCCCTGGAATTACTCTCCTAGCCCTGCCCTCTTCAAGACCTGTGAGGCATGTCTGTGCCTCTGGCCAGTGGTCTCTCCCTCCAACTAGAGGGCACTCCACCAGCCCATCTGTTCCTGCTTCTTCCTGCTGCAGGGCTTCCATTGCATTGGACCAGATCACAGCTCTGGTTCAGGGACCATTTGTTGGAGTGCAGATGAGTCCAGCCTCATTCTGTTTTCTTCCCAGGACTGACCCATACCTGGCACAGTGTTGTCCAATATGAAAGCAAGGCACCCACCCACGAACATTTCCGTGGTCAGCAGCACAGTCAGAATCTGGTCCACTTCAGCACTGCCTGTGGAATAGGCCAGGGGCTAATGGGTGTCATGGCCCCATCTAGAGAACAGACCTCAGGGACTTCTACTTGTGCAGCCTGACTTCCTTGAGCAGGTTGGAGGTGGAACCGCACAAACCCTGACCTTCAAGCCTATCTGCACCTCTGCCTCTCCCACCCTTGGATTCACATCACAGTTTTGCTAGTTGCTACTTGTCTTGGGACAAATCATTTAAGCCTCACTTCCCTCCACTGTGACATGGACATGATAACAGTATCTGTCTCATGGAGTTGTTAAAATTGAGCATATGTAAAGCTCAATACCTGTCCACAGAAATTGTCTTAGAAAAGGACACTTGGTAATTAATTAGCTTCTTAGCTGCTGATTAGCATCCAGAGTCCAGCAGATTTATTGCTGTAGCTGCGTGGAGCATTTGAGGGAGGGAGCTGTGCTCAGAGGCTGGCCCTCCACACCTCCCCCTCCCCCAGTGACATTCAGGTACCTGTATTGATGGCACCAGGGTTAGACTCCAGGTAATTTGGCAGTGTAAGCCCGAAGAACATGGAAAATCCAAGTACGAAGAGGTTGCGGGAGGAGTTCATGTCCACGAACTGCAGGTTGGACAGCCCCACAGCGGTAATCATGCCTGAGGGCGCAGGAGAACCTCTGGAGGCATTGTGCGGGCTGGGTGCGCTCCACCACTCCGCCACCGCGCTGCCACCTGGGATCCACGCGTGCGCAACACTCACCGAAGAGGGTGCAGAACATGCCACCCAGGATGGGGTCAGGGAGCGAAGCAAAGAGGGCTGTGAATTTGCCAATGGTGCCCAGGAGCAGCATGATGCCCGCACCGTACTGCACCACGCGCCGGCTGCCCACCTGCCAGGGAGACAGAGGGCGGGGCTGTATAAATCCAGGGGTGAGTTCTGGGCGGGACACGGTGGGTGGGGCCTGTGATGACGCACAGGGCTTGATACAGCTCCAAGTCTTTCAAAGACTGCCTGGGGCAAGGCCAAAGCTGAGACCCGCCTGGAGAGAGGCCTGCAGCAAATAGAGTGGGTGGAGCTCTGTTCTGCTCTTGTTCAGCAAAGTACCTTGGTAATCCCCAGCACGCCAATGTTGGGGCTGGACGAGGTGGACCCGTTGCCTGTGCCCAACAGCCCTGCGATAATGCAGCAGATGCCTTCCGTGAAGATGCCCCTGTAAAGAAACGGAGCGTGGGGGGATTTGGTCCAAGCTCTGCCCCATTACCCTGGCTGGGATGCTCGCCTTCTGTGAAAGCTGCCAACTATCTGTAGTAGACTCCCCACTCCAGGCCAAAGGTAGGTGTGGGAGCCAGGAGCTCCGGTCGGAGCACTAGTCCCAGTGCTCTGGCACTTATTCCCTTAGGCGATTCTGGGTTTCAATTTCCTCACCTGTGAAATGGGGACACTAAGTGTACCTGTCTCACAAAGTCATTGGCAGAATGTGTAAAACAACTCACCGCAGGGGCTATGTACATGGAAGGTTGTCAATGACTAGTATCCCTTGAATTCATTATCTGCTCAACTCCTCACAAATACTCAAAGTAAGAGATGAGAACATCCCATTTCATAAATAAGGAGAATGAAGTCTGGAGAGTATCAGTGACTTGCCCAAGTCTACATTTTTGGGACTCAACCCTATTACTCTGTTTGCTTCCTGAGTGGCCTCAGAAGGGATCAGATATTGGGGAGCGCAGATGGGCATACCTATTGATAGCATGTACCGGAGGGGGTGGTGCACCAGCCAGGCGGGCACAAGCATAGTAATCACCAATGGATTCAATGATACCCGCCAATGTGGCACTGAACATTCCCAGGACAGCAGCTGCAGTCACCGTAGGCAAGCCCCACTGACCTGGGTTGAGGGGAGACAAGAGGATGAATGCAGTGCCCCTGGATGGGTTAGGAGGTAGGTGAGGTAGTTGGGGGGTGAGGATAAAGGGATCTCAAGCTGGAGTGGAAGCTGCAGAGGTGTGGGAACTTAGGTGGGATCACTCAGTCACAAAGCTTGGCAGTAAGGCTTCATCTGAGTTAAACCACTCTGCCTGGCACACGATACATGTGCGGCTAATGCTAGTTTTATCATCAGCTGGATTGGGATCAGCAGAAGCCTAATAGATTGTCTGAGTTGGGGGCAGAGGGGCCCAGGTAGGGTTGCTCACAGGGGTAGGGGATTCGGATCCAGGGTGCAATAGACATGATGTTCCCTCGGGCATCCGTCCGTGCCTGGAAGCCATAGGCTGTAGGGTCTGTGGGTAGCACATCTGTCAGGGTCAGGACGTAGCAGAGCAACCACATGGTCATAATGGCCAGCACAATCTGAAGTGGGGAAGGACGAGGTGCACACTGAGGGCCCTAGAGTTCTTGTTCCAGGCTAACCAGCCTCTACCTCAGCCCTAGCCCTAGCCCCAACCCCAGCCTTTGCCCCAGCCCTAGATCCCAGCCCCCATCACCTGCTCCAGTCCCTGTCTGGGACCTAGTCTCTGCTCTAGCTCTTGTTCCCCTGCTATTCCAGCCCTTGCCCCCTACTTTGGCCCTGGACACAAGTCCAGCCCCGCCCCAGTCCCAGCTGCCTGTCAATTCCTCACAGGAAACATCTTGAAGATCTGAATGCGGAGGAGAGTGAGGCCCTTGCCCCAGCGGTAGACAGGCAGCAGGAAGGTGAGGTTGCGCAGGTACTGGGAGAAGAGGATGATCAGGAGAATGGAGCTGGGGGCAGAGGCACAAAAAGAGATGGCTTGTAGGACAGGCTGGGGACAGGAGACAGGACTAAGGGGGAAGAAAAGGTAGGGGGCAAATGGGCTGGGGCTGGACAAGGATCAGTTCTGGTGTCTGCTCACCAAGCTGAGATGCCCCAGTGCGAACCAGCTCGGTCACCAGCAGCTTGGAAGACAGAGAGGCCAATAAGGGCGATGGTGGGGGTGACCGTGAGAGGCCCAATGTAGCTGAGCAGGGCTCCAGGCAGCCCCATCAGCCCGATCACCACTTCCACCGTGCTGGACACCATGATTGCACCTTGAACCTGGAAGAGCAAAGATTAACTATAAGTTACTATGTAGAAGCCATGACCTCCACATTAAGAAAAAAAAAAAAGGCCTCTGGGCTACCTCCTAATTCAGCATAGCCCTTACTCCCATCTAGCCCCCTCCTCAGGTCCAGGTCCCTTCTACTCCACATGGGAACCCACCTCTCGTATTCGTGGGTGCCAGATATGAGAGGTGTTCAGAGGCAGACTCCAGTTACCATAGATCTCCTCTGGGGGCAGAGATGGGGACAAATACATGTGAACAGGGAACAGAGACATAGGGAGAGAAGGTGCTGCCGTGAATGCATCCCGGTGTCTGAACTTGGGACAGTCTCCCAGACCTCCAGGCTTCTAGTCCCCCAACTCTCCAGCACAGACCCCAGAAGTGTGCTCACCTTCCGGGGGACATTTCCACTTCTCCAAAGCCAGGATGGCTTTGGCTGGGATCAGAAATGCAAAGGCACTAGCCTGGAACAGCGGCAGCCTGGAAGGGGAAGCACAGAATAGCAAGAGTGGGGGAGGGTGGGGGTGGGACATAAAGACAGTTGAGGCCAGGGGAGAGGGACACCAGAGAGAGGGGGAGAGAAAGAGTCACACAAAGGGACACAGACAGAGGGACAAGGGCAGGGGCATAGCAGAGGGCAGTCACTGAGGCCCCAGGCAGGACTCTATAACATCTTGGGAAACCAGGGAGGAAAACAAATGGAGCCCCTGGCCCACAGCCTGTCCCCTTTCTTTCTCAACACCAGCTCCTGCACTGTGAGGGGCCGCATGCCGAGAAGTGGACAACTTAGTTCTTGCATCCAAGCTCCACTCACACCCTTCCTCCCTCCTCTCACCACACAACCAACCATGTTTGGCCACCTGGGCCTAGGGTTGTGACAAGGGGGTGGGCCCCCCAGGAAGACAGACTATTGAAGAGGCCTGCACAAGCCCTTGAAGCAGGGAAGCAGGTGGTCCTCTTTACCCTGAATAGGGCTTAATCAGCTTGGTGAGCAGGCACCAGGGCTGGTCCTTGTCCAGCTAAGGCACATCCCCTTAAAAACACAGACTCCTAGTCCTTGAGGAGTGCCAGATGCCTGGGTAGGACCCCAGCTGCCTGGCTGTAAGGCTGTGCCTGGGAGAAGAAGCAGAAGGTGTGGGCAAATCCAGCTTTCTTTGTCCCTTGAGTCCTCTGAGACCACCTGCTTGTGCTGTGTGTCTGTGTGGGAGTGGGGCAGCTCACCGGATGCCCAGTGTGGTCTGGATGAGGGTGGTGATGCCCACGCAGGTGAAGATGGTGCCAATGAGCTGGCTGACCACATGCTGGTCACGGCCCACACACAGCGCCTCAGCCAGGAGGAAGGGCACGGCGATGGTGCCACTGAAGCATGTCAGGTAATGCTGGGGGGCGAGGGGGTGTGCATGAGACCCACAGGGCTTAGAGGGAAACAGGGACCCATAACAGTTCTCAAGCCAGCCTCATTGGGCCTGAAGCTATGCTGCCCTAGGAAACACACCCACCCAGAGTGGCCACTCCCACAGGGAATTCCCAGAGGGTTGCCGCTCACCTCTGGGGATTCCTAATCTGCCCCCAAGTTATTCCTGCATCTTCTGTGGAGCAGGCCCTCTTCCCTGTCACTGACACCCCGCCCGGCAGGTGACACTTGCTCCCAGGGGGTTAATCCTCTCTTGGGCACCGTAAGCCTCTTCCCCACCCCTGATTGCTGATGGTCACTGTTGCTGACCTTAGGTTTCTCTTCCTGTTACCCAAGATAACCTTGGTAGCCAGGGAGGGGGCAGGGATCCTGGGGAGTGTGCAGTGGGGAGACCCGTGGAGGAAGCCCACCTGGAAGCCCAGCAGGATGCACAGGTACCAGGGCGGCACATCCTCAATCTTGTACAGCATGTCAAACTTGGGTTCTGTGGGCAGGGACACGGGGGGGTCCCTCGTGGAGGTCCCTGCTAGGCCCAGGTCCTCATGCTGGGGACAGAAGAAAGCAAGTAACTCAGGGCGGAGAGGTGGACACTGGCAAAGTCAGTTCTGCCCAGAATCAGTCAGGTGCCTAAATGGCCTGCCAGCTCCTCAGAATGGGGTCTGAGCCTGGGGTCCTCACCTCCATCCCGGTCCATCCACCCAGTTGTCCCTGGGCCTGACTACTAGGCCCCCACCTCACATTGCTCTGTGCAGGCTGAGTCCACTGTGCAGGCCCCTGGAGCCCTCAGGACCCAGGCCTTCTAGCGAAGGGAATGGGCCCCTAAATCAGAAGTCCTGGGGCCAAGAAAGAAGGCTGGAGACTGGACAGGCCCTTTTGGGCCCAATCTGGCCCCACCTCTGCCCTTTGGAGGTCCTTGGGATGTCATTTTAAGGTAGGGGTAGGTTGTGCCCCTACTGGCCCTCAAGCTGAAGTCTTCTTCACCCCCACTGCCACCCCTTCCCCATCCCCCAATTGTCATGCTGAACCTGGGACAGTCGCTCAATCAAGTTTATCAGAAGCTTTGTCTCTGCCCTCCCAGGGAGAAGGCCTGTGCAGCCCTCCAACCCCCGCCCCACCCTGCCCCTACCCAGCTCCCACCCATCCCCCAGCACCTGTGTCTGGCCCTCGGGTTCCTCCTGGGCCCTCATCTTTGGGACACAGGTATGAGCAGTTCCTGAGGAGAAGAGGGGATGGCTATAGAAAGGCCAAGGAGGACTTTACTCCACATATCAGACATTGTTCAAAGTAAATCTGTAACCAGATCCCCAGCTCCGATCAAGATTGCGAAAGCAGGACCCATGTGGAGGTAATGTATTAACTCTGGTCACAGGGAGTGGCGAAGGCTGCCCAAGCCTCTGCCACATCCACCACCCGCACCTAAGCCTGGACATGAGACCTGTTCTTGTTTTCCAAGAGGGGGCCAGATTGGAGGTGAGGCGTGGACAGTTTGGAAGTTTACCAAGCTCTGGATGAAGCAACAGGAAAAAGAGTAGAAACAGCCATTGTTATGTTACCATCTGAATATTAATATCAAGTTAACCATTGTCGTCATAACCACTCTCATTATTGAGGAATAACTGTGTGCCAGGCAACATCTATGTGTTGTGTTTAAGCCCAAGTGCTAGGCAGTGCTAACCTCTTTTACAGCTCGGGAAACAGATTAAGAGATGTGATCCCACCAAGGCCACACAGGTAGCAAGATGACAGAAAACGATTGCTAAAATTCAGGCTGGCCCGAGCTCCCGCATTTATGCTGTATTGAATATAATGAGACAGTACCCTCCCCACCACCACTGCTCACCCCCTCAGGGTCACTGGGGCATACAACAGAAGGAGCTGCCAAGCCTGGCCCTGCCTTGCCTGTGCCCCAAGTCAGGGCCCAGTGAAAAATGAAAATGCAGTTCCGAAAGTACTATAAATTTTAAGACAGCAACAGCAGAACACTGGATAGTCCGGGGCCTTTCTAAGAACTGGGCCATGTGAGTGCAAGTCGCACAACTCCCGAAGCCAGCCCCGGGCTCAGCCTGTCTTTCCTTCCTGGCAGATCCAGCCCAGCCTGGCCGTGGGGCCTGGAGCTGGCTGAGAGGGACCTGGTGTCTGAGAGGCTAAGGCCCCCCAGCCGGTAGGGTCTAGGCCTAAGCTTCTGCTCCCCACAGTGCTGCCCCGGTCCCAGCCCTCCTAGGGCCCACCTACTTCTGGGTTGCTGTGCCCGTGGCCAGACCTGGGCCCGAGGGCTCACAGGCAGCACCGCTCTCCAGCTGGGAAACAGCTTCATGACAGCCCGGAGTCCGTCCTGGGCCTGTTCAGCCTCCAGGCTGTTCCTCCGTCCAACTGGCCTCTTCTCTCCCTTCTTGGCTTCTGCTCCCAGGTTCCCAAAGTCGTCTGACCAGTTTGAAGCTTCAGAGCTGCTCCTCAACACTTTCCTTCCACCCTCTCCTCCCCAGTACTGCCCAGGGGGCCGTGGAGGCAGAGCCCTACCTCTCCCTGTCCTCTAGACAATTCAGCTACACAGACAAGGCCTTGAAATTGTGCAGGGTCTCAGATACAGTCACACAAAGGACTCACAACACCCAGACTCAGACCCCACATGAACACAGGGCACATCACAGGCTCCCAACTCCATGCCTAATATGACTCAGCAGTTCCTTGGGCCCTGACTCCCATCCTGGTGCCTAGGGGTTCTCTTCTGGGGAGAGGGTCAGGGATGAGGGGCCTCAGGCAGGTCAGGAACAGGGGATAAATTGTAGGGGGCTGGGCTGCAGTGTAGCTCAGGGAAGCTGGAGAGTCAGGGTGAGCTTGGTGTACCCCTATTCCTCTAGGAATGACCTTTCCCCACCCCCCAAATCTCAATTTCCTCCCAACCCTTCCACTGCTCATCCTGGGACTTGTCCTGAGCCTCTTTTCCTGCCTAAGCCTTGGTTTCCGCATCTGTCACCTGGGGATTAGTGTCTGTTCTGTCCGCCTCCCAGGGCTTTGGAGGATCAGAGAGATACCCACTGAGGAAACTGCAAGTTGTAACATCACCTGACCCCAGGTTCCCAGACCCAGGTAGGCCCCAGGCAGGACCCTTGACTCTGTTTGCTAAGGGAAGAGCCCCAGGGCCAAACAATTTCTGGGGAGAGCAGGACTTCGAGCTGAGATGCTGAATCCAGCCCATTCCAGTAACCCTGCCCCACCTTCTTTCAGGCAGGCACCCAGGGCTCAGCCATGCCAGCTGGGGTCAGAGAGTGAGCAGCAGCTGGGCGTAGACCCAGTGAGACTGCCGTTCCGGGTGGGGCCCCAATAGCACCCAGTGGTTGCAGTAGGTGTGTCTACAAGGTGCCCTGCTTATGGAGTTTTCCACAGTTTTTCTTCTTCTTATGGTGGAGCTGGGGTTTCACCGTTTGCATAACCGGATCCATATGCCTTTGCTCACTGACATTCCCAAACACAACAGACCTCGCTCGCCTCTGGAAGACGATGGGAACTGTGTTTGGCCCTCTAGGGGGACATCAGCAGAAACACCAACCTCTGTCCTCCCAGCCCCTCAAGCACATTTTGCAGAGAGAAAGAATCGAGGTCCCTGAGTTTTATTTGAGTCCACAGGGGAAGGCCTGACCCCTCCCAGACCCCAGCGCCCCAAAGCCGGAGGAGGAGGGAGAGTGGCAGCCCAGAAGAGCAAGGCCTCCCTGCCCTCAAGCAGCCTGTAGAAAGGAGTCAGAGCAGATCCAGAAGAAGCCCCGCTGTCCTCAGGGGCTGACCCCAACGGGAAGGAGGAGTTGGACTAGAGCTCTGCCCTTGTGACTGGCACCTCCTCTGAGCAGGCCCCCCTGGGGCCTCCACACAGCAATGCCTTCAGAGCCTCTTGGCCTTGTTGGTGGGCTTCATAGATCTGGTCTTCTCCAAACTCCCCCAGGTAGTGCAGACATGTCACAGAGAGCCTAGGGGATTCCAACGGGAGCGTCAGACTCTGCCAGCCCATAGGGGCAGACTAAGGTTCCCAGGGTTCCATCCTGCCTCCCTGCTCCCATCATACCTGATGGGCCAGGGGCCCCCTGTGATCATCACACTGATGTGTGGCTCTGGCCCATTGCTAAGTCCTGGGCCCGTGAGACGTTTCACCTGGTTCACTTCTCGAACCCCGTAGCTGGAGGAGAGAGACACAGCATTAGTGAGGGCCTGGTCAGTGGGGGACCTGTCTGTACATGAAGCTGGCACACTGGACCTTTGCTGAGTTCAGTGCCCAGATTCTGAACCTCCCTGATGGAAAACTGAGGACCAGAGAGCGGAAGCTCCTGGCCCCATGACCTTGTTGCTTGGGCACCTACCCTTCGACTTGCTCCCAGCTCCAGGACTCAGACTTGGTCCCAACTGACCCTCTACCTTGACCAGAGCCCTAGTGGAGTGTGTGTGAGAGGGAGAGTGGGGACCTCCACCCACCAAGTCCTGCTCCTGGAGGAAAGAAGGGACCAAACTTTCAACTCACTCCTGCCAGGCCTGGGAGCAGCTCTTGTCCAGGACATCTGTGTAAACCGACTCGCTCAGCTCCTGATGCCCCCTGTGGGTGTGAAGCTTGGCCTCTGCCTTTGCCAGATGTTGCCCCATCTGGAACAAGGAGGAGCTGAGAGTCAGGGCTTAGGGACCGCTCAGTGTGGGGGAGAAAACAGGAGCCTGGATCTCTGGGGGAGAATGAGGTGGCAAGGGAGACTTCGGAGCAGGAAGCACCTGTGAGGCAGGCCTCAGGGTCCTCCCCCAGGTCCTGAAAGCTGGGACTGGACCAGCTGAGGCAGGATCCACTTTCCTGGGATGGGGTGGGTGGGTGGAAAACACTGGGGTGGAAGTTTAGACCAGGGCACAGGGTCCCTCCCCCAGAGCGCACCTGCCCATCAGCCCATGCTATTTTAAACCACAAGGAAAGAAAAAAAAACAAAAACCCCAGCCCATTCTTCAGTGACACGTGTACGTATAGGTCCCTTCCCCACCCCCACACCCCACAGAGGTACTCAGGTAGGCTTGACAGGCTTGTGTGTGAACACAGACATACACACACTCACACTCGTATATCTATGCACTCAGAATACATGCACACATACACCAGCACTCCTCGGTCTTATTTTAGGAAGGAGTCCAGACCGGAACATGGGCCTGGAACTGGAAGAGCCTGAGACCACAAGGTGGTGACTCCCTGGGACCTCGAGATACTGCGGGGTATCCCAGATTTCCAGTCTCCTTTGGACAGACAAATGTGTAAACTGAGGCACGGAGGTTCAGATGAGGCAAAGATGGCAATATCATGGAAGGCTGAGCCCAGTTGGATGGCTGGAAGTGGGGTTTGGGCATCAAAGGCAAGTGGTGGCATCTGAGGTAGATGGAGGGGTCTGGCTTAAGGAGGCCTGGACAGGGGAACCGCTCCAGCAAGGGACTCACCTGGTAGGCCACCGCCCTGCAGGCATCACAGCGAAAGTGCGCAGGCATGTGAGCTGAGAACTTCTCCTCATCATCCAGCTGTGGGGCAGTGGCCGTGAGTGGAGCACTGTCCCCGAGGCCCCCTGGGATAGCCCAGGCCCCCAGCAGCAGCAGTAGCAGTGGCAGTGACAGCCTCATGGTTCGTGGAGCCAGCTCGGTGAGCATGGGCTGTGGTCAGGATGCAGATGTACGAGTGTGCGGTGGGGGCCTCCCCAGAGCACCTGGCCCAGACCAATGGGGAACCGACACCTCAACCCTCCCATTTTCTCCCTTTCGCCCAGAGGTGCACCTCCTCTGGTGGGACACCGGCACCAGCCAACTGAGCTCCATTTCTTGGGTAGGGGACAATGAGGCAAGGAGAGTGGCTGGGCCTGGGCAAGATACATGGGGCTGACACTTCCCAAGTCCTGGGATCTGGCTGTGTGGCAGGCTCTGTGCTGAGCACTTCCCAGGAGGGGGGTGGTTGGCTACTGTAATCTTTATTCTACCACAGACACATGAAGGCTCGGAGAGAAGTGACAAATCCAAGGCCATGCATCTAGAGGGGCCGTGCTGAAATTGGAGCCCAGACCCTGTTGACCCCAAAGCCTACTGGCTACTGAGCCGTCAGGAGGAACAATGCCACAGGCATGGTTGCCAGCCTAGGGGTCCCTCCCTGGGAGGCAAACTCACTGAGGCAGGGATACCACAATATATGAAAGACATACACGATCTCCTTCCCTAAGCCCTAGTGTCATGCCCAGGCATGAAAGGGCATGGGTGGGGGGGTGTTAAAGGGCCACAGCAGGAAATCAGACACCTTACACCAGTTGTTCCAGCCATCAGAGCCCGTTGGGTCAGAGATTTATTGCTCACCAGGATGAGGTGACAAGCCCAAGGCCCTCCATGTTATGGAAACAGCATCTCTGGCCATGAAAAGATGTCCAGCTTTTTCTGGCTCATAGTTCTCACAGTCAGCTTCCAGTTCAAGGCAGGGGCAGGGACTCCGAGGGCCCCTGGTCTCCCAAGGGCATGAAACTTAATGAAGGCATCCATCTCCGCCCTGAATACTGCTTCTAACAGGCACTCTTCTTCCCCAAACTCATCACGTCACATACCTGTGCAGCAAGGTCCGGGCACTTCAAGCTCAGAACTCACACAGACCCCCGCACAGAGCACCTTCCACTTAACTCCATGCATCTTCCTCTGCCCTCCTCAGCGGCTGCTGGAACCTCAGGGCAGCTGGAACGCATGCTCTGGGCCCGTCCCTTACTATGCTGTGAGCAGCATGCAGAGCCAGCGCCTCTCAGCGTGGTTGTCACATCTGTGCTGGGGGAGTGAAACCAGCTGAGGGCTCTAAGTTCTCTCTGGCCACCCCCACACAGAAGCGTCCCTTCTACTGTCTGCCCTATCCCACTCTCTGCTCCACCCAGAGGGGTCAGGAGGCTCCTCTGGAAGAACTGTTCAACCATTTTCCTGCTTGTAAGTCCTTCCTGATGACTCACTTCATCTGCTCCCTACTCAGGGTGGGAATGGCTGAAGCCCCCATCCCTGGCCCCAGGATGAGCCAGCTCAGCTCTGAAGGCTTAGAGAAGCCAAGTCAGAAGCCGGGGTTGATGGGGGAATACAGGGTGGGGCCCCCAGCTAAGGACTATAGCCACTTTCTCACTTGCCTCCAAGTACCCCATAGCACCTCCTGTACTACTTCCCTGCTCCACCTCCACCTGCTGTCCCCACAGCTCCCTTTCTCGGACACAGCCTGACCTGGCTGCACTGGCCACTTCCCCTCACAGCTTCCCAGGCCAAGGCTTAGATTTTCTTCCAAAGCATAACAGATTGATGGCCAGAGTCTTTCTCCCTCCATCCCACTGTTGCTCACTAGCCTGCTCCACTTCAGCTGGGCCCACCTTCAGGGAGGAACAGACAACTACTACCTCTGCGGGCAGCCCTGTCCCCTGCTGCTCCCAATTCCTGCTGTTCCTAGCGAACACCAACACCCCCTCAGCCTGGCTCCTGGGGACAGGTCCCAAGACTTCTCTCTTTCCCACGCGCACACACACACACCACACTCTGGGAATGCTTGGGAAAGGGGTACACAACGCTGTTGTGGAAGGAAGGCAGTCACTTCCTGAACTCCAGCTCCATCAGCTCCCGGGGCTCAGTTACATTCTCTGAAGGTAACTTCCGGTCTGAGGACTAGATGAGATGGACAAAAAAGGTGACAGAAGACGGGCAGGTGACTGGATGCCTGAACCTTTCAAGGCCATCAATAGGCCTCAACACCATGCGGATCAGGTCCTGGGGGCCTCACACAGGGAACAAGGAGCCCTTACTGGCCTGGGCAGGACCCGGACCCAAGCTGGTAGAAGGAGCACAGAGGAACAGAGGGGGTGCAGGGCTGGGGGTCCCACTCACGGGCAGGTAGTACATCCCGTCCAGGGACCCCGCCTCCGAAGCCCAGGGTAGCTGGGTGCCGCTGAAGGGTGGCGGGCCCGGGGATGGCGGCAATGAGAGGCCAGGGATAGGCCCATAGGCGGGCGGGTAGAGGCTGGGGTTTAGGGCCAGCGGGGTGTAGATGCGTCGGGGTAGCCCCGGGGGCGAGGGCGGCAGAAGCACCTCCACGTACTGCCCGCTCTCAGGGTCAAAGAGCAGCCGCAGCCGAGGCTGCCGCGGCGCCTCCACGAAGTAGTAGCGGCCACTCTCAGGGTCCACCAGGACCTTCCCCGTGCGCGCGGCCCCAGGTGGCCTGCGTGACCCCGGGGAGGGGCCGTCAGGGGACCGGTCCATCGGAGGAGCAGAGGCTGCACGGGGCTGGGGCGGAGCCTTTATGCCAGCCAATGCCTGGGGCTCCCGCAGGACAGGCACCTGGGTCGTAGTCGCAGGCTCGGGGGCCAAAGGGGGAGTCTCCAATTTGGGTGCTCTCCCCGGACTCGAGCTAGGGTGCACCTGAGGGGAGCTGGGGCGGGGTGGTCCAGACGGTTGGACCCCTGCTGGCCCTATGGACGGCTGTTGGGGTAAGGTGCGAGCTCCACCTAGGGGGCTGGTCGGACCCTCACCATCCGGAACAAGGCGCTGGGCCTCGGTAACCGGGTTTCCCCCTCCAGAACAGCGCACCAGGACTCCCCTGGTTTCCTCTGGCCGGCGGCCCAATGCCAGGGCACCAGGCAGGCGGATCTCAGTGCGCGCGAAGGGTTTCGCCGTGCTGTTCTCTGCCCTTCGCCGCAGGACCCCGTTGGGCTGAGAAGCGTCCCGGGGGGCTGTGTTGGGGGATGGTTCTGGGGACTCGTAGGGGTGCGATACCACAGGTAGAAAGTCCTTGAGATAAACAGAGGTGTAGTGAGCCGGGGCGGGGGTCCCCGGCACCTGGAGCTCTTGCGTCTTGGATGCACCACCCTCTTCCCGGCGGGAATCCGCAGGAGGCGCAGGCAGCCCTGAGCCTGGGATTCCCGCCGGGAAGCTCGGCGCGTATGTGGTTTTCACCATTTTGCGCACGTCGCGGGGCCGTGGAATAGCCACACGCGGGCGTTCCGGAGCCGCTTCTCCAGGGCCCAAGGCTTCTGGGCGCGCATCCGAATCCACGGTGGCCACGAGGCGACTGAAGGGCGGGTCGGGTGCAGCCACCTCTGGCGACCGCTGACCGCGTCGGGAGGCAAGACCCAGCATCTCCCGCGTGGAAGGACTCCCAGCCTCCGTTAGCTCTGGAGTCCTGGGTGAGGATGGCGTAGGCGGCGCCAGCTTCCCCTGGACCACGCCGTTCACGGCTTCCCGCATAGAGACTACCGATGAACTCTGCACTGTGGGATCCCACGTCTCTTGGGGCGAAGGGCTCCACGTCCCAACAGGACCAGCTGGAGCCTCCCCTGAGATCAAGGCCGGCGGGGATGGGCTCCTGCTCCTCTCTACTGTAGCTCCGATTTCGGGATGTGGAACCTCCCACCGCGAAGGGGCCTCCGGGGACGGGCTTCTTGCCCTGGCAACACCCGGATTCCACGGAGAAAGGGTCAGAGGGGAAGAGCTTTTTCTGCTGACAGTTTCCTCGACGGTGGGATCCTGATTTTCCCACGCGGAGTATGCCTCGGGGAAGGACGGGCTACTCACCTTCCGAATAGCCCGATCCCACGGGGGCAGGTTCTGCGGGGCCAGGCAGTGAGAACCCCGCACGGCTCCATTTGGAGCCTGCCCCAGCGAGGACGGGCTCCTCGGCCTCACAGCCTTACTTGGAACTTCCCGGGGGTCCCTGGATTCGAAAGGCGGACTCTGTGGCCTCAGAATGGTTCGATCCGGAGTCTCTCCTGGGAACCTAGTCTTGGGTTCCTGGTTCTGCGTCTCCTGGGTCTTCTCCACTGACTGCAGGAAGATGCTGGAACTAACCGGACCCAGTGGCTCGGTCCCGGGAGCGGGCTTGTCGCGCCGAATCGCGCGTTCACGGAGGCTGGGCCACGGCCGTGGGGCCCTGGCAGGGGCTGAATTATATTGCAGTCGGGGTGGCCGAGACCTGCCATCCTCCTGGACCATTCGGGTACTGCTGTCCGTTTTTCGAGTCTCGGGCTCTGGTTGATCCGTGGGCCCGAAGGTGGCGCTGCTCGGGGCAGGAGCCACGGGGTTCAGTTTTCTGGCCAGCGCCGCCTGCACGATGCCCGCGGCGGCCTGCAGGCGGCCCAGGGACTCGTCCAGGGAGCCGGTACGCAGGAACAGTCGGGGGCGCGGCGCGCAGGCCTCCCGCGGGGGACTCCGAGGCCGGGGGCGCAACTCGATCTGACGCTTGGGCACCGTCCGGGGCCTGGCGGGCGCCGCACGCTCCTCCAGCGCCACCTCCACACATTCGAACTGCGCAGGGGTGGCGGGACCCGGCCCACGGGGCCGCAGCTCCAGGTAGGTAGCCCAGCGGGAGCCACCGTCGGGGGACTGGGGCTGTGGTGCGGCGGGGGAGGGAGACCTGGGCCCTGGTGGAGAGAGGCTTCGGAAAGCCCGCGCTGTGATCTGTTGCACCTCACCATCCGCGGAGTCGGAGGGGCTGAACAGGGCCCCCGCGCCGAAGATGACTTCCATTTCCCCCGACGGCAGCATGCGCAGCTGGGGCTGGGGCGGCCGCGGGCCTGAGCCCGGGCCTCGCGGGAAACCCGAGCCGGGCGGGAGCTGCTGGAGGCTATTCTGGGCGCTGACGGACAGGCGAGGCTGCGCCACCGCCCCCAGCGCAGGGGCCACCCGGGGCCAATTCGCCCGGCCCTGTGCGTCCGGCCCAATGTCCGGGGGCTCTGGAGAACCCGGAGCCGTGTGGTAGGAGCCTGACGAACCGGAGGAGTCCTGGCGCTGCGCGGGGGCCGAGGGTAGTTGACCTGTGAGCCCGGGCAGGGCTGGCGGGGCGAGCGCGATCAGCATGGTGGGGCCGGACACCGCTCACTACCTCCCTCGCACTCGCCTCTGCTGCTGCTGCGGACGCCCGCACTGTCCCCGCCCCGCCCGCGGATGCCATGGGGTCACTGCTCCTTAAAGTGGCCGCGGCCGCTCGCGACCCAGCGGTGTCGCCAGCAGGAGACCTGGACCCTGGGCCTTACCCTCCCAAGCCCCTTCTCCGGCGCGGCTTGGACCGCCGGGGTAGCACTCCAGGTTTTGGCGGACAGGAAGGTGAGGGGAGGAAACCGAGGTTGATGGGGAGGCCCGTCTGAGGTCAAGCACAGTGCATGTGGATCCGTGTGTGAGCCAGGGGCACAGACTTTCAGGCCGGGCAACTCAGGTCTTGCCAGCAATTTTGTCTTCCCCTCAACCCTCAGTGGCTTCCCATCACAGCAGGGCACCCCTGCTCCCTGACTCTGTCATCCCATCCCAGTTGGAGCTCCTAAGAGTGCACCCACTTTCCTTGACCAGTCAACTCCAATTGCGTGGAGGACTCCCCTTCCCCCCACCCCCACTCCAAAAGTTGTGCTTGGGACCCAGGAAGCTGCTGTCCCTGGCTAGGCCCACTGCCTTTAGTGGGAACTTACTGGAAGGAATTGCAGTGGACAGGTCTTGTATAGGCTGCTTGGGCAACCAGAGCAAGTCCGGGATGCTGATGTGGACTCTCTTAGGAACACTTTGGGTTGCCATGGAAAGTCCCACTGAGGCAGGCATCGCTCTGTGCTCCCCCAGGTACTCACAAGGCCCTCATTCAGCCCCCACCACTTCAGCACTAGCTCTGGGGACAGGCACTGGTGGGTAAGGAGCCACCATTTGTAAGTGTTCTGGGGCAATGACAACGGGCACTATTTGCCCTAATACTTCTGACTTCTAGGTCCTGCATGATTCAGTCTCAGTGGGCCCTGCAGCACTGCTCCCTCCTCTGCACTTACTTTCACACTGACCCAGGAAAAGCTAGACTTGAGGAATCTGACTCAGTCTCCCTAGTGGGTCCCCTGCCAGGATGAGTCCCTGTGATCACCGAGCTGTCAAGTGATGACTTCTGAGAGGATGAAGCCTGCCACGGCCCCTCACAGACTGTTTCCCCACCTTAAAAAGAGACATGGCATTCTCCCTTTCCCTCCTCCCATTTGTGAACACTGATGAGTTTCTGTTTGGGGGAAGAGTTAAGAAGGTGCACATGTAATTCACAATATAACATTTTTGTTTTGTGGTGATTTCCCAAACTGTGGTCCAGGAACCCACTGTCTTCGAGGTCTCTGGTCAGGGCTTTCTCTCTCCCTCTCTCTTCTCTCCCCCTCACACACAGGGCTGTTTATATAGGTAGGGATTAAATACCGACTAAGAAAGGACAGTGCCCACTAGACAACAAAGCAGTCCTCCCCTAGGCTGCAACCCCATAATCCCATGGACCCCTGGCAGGTGGTGCTCCAAGGCCTGTTCCCCACTCAGTCCCTGATAACTTAATTCTCACATCACCAAGGCCCAGGAGGCAGGCAGGCAGGAAGGAGTGTCTTCTCTTAACCTGTCCCTTTCCTGGGGGCCAGGCCACTGGTAAGTCTTCAGGGGGTACCCACAGGGGTAGGAAGGACCAGGATGGGGATCCCCACAGCACAGAAGGCAGAGCTCAGGTTACAAACAGAAAGCAGACAACCATTTTTATTTTCCCCTGGGGTGCTGGTGGCTCCATGCCTGACGTGTCCCCAAGGCTTTCTTATGCTTCTGGTCTAGCACCTGGGCCATGTAGTTCTCCTGCTGCCTCTGGATCCGGAAGTCAGACATGTGATTCCTGCAAGGAGCCAGCTGGGCGTGGGCTGGGGACAGCCCCAGTAGGGGCCAGAAGTCTGGCTCTCATATCCATTAACAACCCCCAGCCTGTCCATGACCCCTCACCTGAAGATCTGTTTCTGATGGCTGATAACTTGCTGCAATTCCTTAATCTCATTCTCTTTGCCATTAAGTATATCTTCTTGCTTTATAATGTGAGACTCAATTTCTGTGGGGGAGAGAGGCAGGGAGGAGGTGGTTCCATCCCACGGGCCCCTTCCTGAGACAAGATATTCCATCGTGGGTCTTTTCAGAGCTTGGCTCCTGCCACCCAGAGGTTCTCTATGAGTAGCTGCTAATACTTTAGTAAGAATGAGTTTATTATGGAGTCTTGATGAGGTGGTAGGGACACAAAGTCTGATAAATGTGTCAGTGACTTCACAACTCTATTCTGGACCAGGTGACTCACAGGAGGGCAGGCAAAGGCCCTTGGAGAGAGGTGGCAGCCCTGCCCAAAGGCAGAAGAATGAATGGCTCCTGGCCTCATCTCCCGCAGATCTTTGCACACGTCGCCTCTTTAGTGAGACTCTCCCTAGTCTAAAATTATAACCCTTTCCAATACTTCCTGTCTCTTTCTCCTGCTTCACTTTCCTTTGTAACATGTATATATAACATACCATGTATTTTGCTCATTTACCTTCTCCCTGAGGATGCAAGGACAAGGATTTTTGTTTTATTCATGGTTTTAACCCTAAGGCCTAAAATAGTATCTGGCACATAATAGGTGCACGATACATTTATGGAATGAACAAACAGGATGTCCCCTGGAGGTTTTGGACTTAGAAACATCACCTAGTTCGGTCATCTCAATCCAATTAGACCTCCTGAGGGCCAGCCAGGTGTGTCCAGCCCTTGGCAGGGTCCCTGCCATTGAGGCAACAGCTCCTTAAAGGAGTGTTAAGATTCAGGAACCGATCAGAGGACAGAACAAGGTGACATTTCAATGAATGTTGGTGGAACAGTATTACCATTTTGGGCAAGTTGCCTCCTTTTCAGACCAGTGTCATTCATTTCTATAGATGTGGGCAGAGACAGCCCCTGCAGGGTGGGGAGGACCCAGGGAAATTAATGGTTGCAAAGCTCACCGGCTAGTTAAGGCTCATTAGATGCCAGGATGATTTTTGTGACTTGGGTCAGAATCCAGTGAGGCTGTAGGGACCTGCGGGGTGCTTCATTTACATAACTGTCTCTCAGGAAGCCCTGGAAAATTCTGATCCTCACAGGAAGAAAATCCCACTGCCTTTAAATGTTAGACACAGAGTAACTAAAACAGAAGCTCTGAAAATACAGAAACGCTGAAGCATTCAAGGTTTCAGAAGAGACGGCCTGGTAACAAGTTAAGGCACAGCATAGAAAAGAGGAGGCACAGGTGAAGGAGGGGAAGGAAGACATGAGCTCATGGGGTCTCGGGCCCCGGACAATCAGCACTCCTTCCCCTGGTCATGCAGCTAATCCAGACTCACTGCTTGTGAAGTTCTCTTGACAAAAAGCATCAGAAATTTGTGTGAATCTTTTAAAGTAAATGAGATAAATATAAAATAAAGGGCACCCAGTGAGGGAATGGTTAGAAAAGCCCTTTGAAAAGATTCAGGAACTGTGCACGTAAAACCAAACTGAAACTACACAAAGGAAGAGGCAGTGGGGAGGCGCAGACCAGGAGGAGGCCAGGGGGCGGCAGTTCGGGTCACCAGATCTGCTCAGGTGAGGGCTCCTGCCCCACTGGAGGGATTCGGGACATTCTGGAAGGAGGTAGCCAGGCTCCATCCCTGTGACTCACACACACCTTCCAGCCCTGGGCCTTGGCTAATCTCTAGGAAATGCCCTAAAGGAAGGATGGCTTTTCCTAGCACTGCCAGGGAAGTGAGGGTGGGGGATGTCCAGAGAAAGGGAAAGGACTAGGGACCAGTGTCCTGGGTATGAAGGCAGTGACTGCCTATTGGGCCCCAGGAGGCCCTAATGGGAGCCCTTGATCAAATAACCATGAGGCCTGTCAGGTCACCTGGCCAGATCAAGATGGCAGCCTGCTGGCAACTTACCAGTGAGAATACTCACCAAGGGAGAGAGAAGTCTGGATTGGAAGGTAGAGGGCACCCAAAGCTCCAGGTAGGGCCCATCAAGAGAGACTTTTTGAACCTCTTTGGGGCTTGAGCTCTGGGCTCTGGCCTATTCAAAATCTGCTGCAGTGAATGAAGCAGATGTTGTATATGGAATTCATACCTACTTCTTAAAATATGTATAAAAAAAAATATGGGAGTTTAGCATCCTGGGAAAATGAAAATGGGCAGCTGATTGAAAGTGCCCCGCAACTCACGGCACCAGCTGAGCTAAGTGGCTACATGCATCTGCATGGAGCAGAGCTGAAAACTAATGGCCCACAGGCATACTTTATTTGGCCCATACAATATTTTTAAAATTTCTAAATCACCCTGGCTGATATGACTGAGTGGACTGAGTGCTGGACTGTGAGCAAAGGGTCACAGGTTCAATTCCCAGTCAGGGCACAGGCCTGGGTTGCAGGCCAGGGTGACACGTGAAAGACATCCACACATTGATGTTTCTCTCTCTCTCATTCTCCCTCCCTCCCCCTCTCTAAAAATAAATAAATAAAACTCTGCCTTCATTCTTAAAAATAAAATAAAATTTCTAAATCAGTTGCCACCACTAAAAAGTCAGAAAACCTTCCATTAAAACCGGTTTCTTTTTTAAAGCTCTGACAGGCCCTGGCTGTTGTGCCTTAGTGAATTGAGTGCCAGCCTGTCAACCAAATGGTCCCCGGTTCAATTCCCAGTCAGGGCACATACCTGGGTTGCGGGCCAGGTCCCCAGTAGGGGGCGTGTGAGAGGCAACCACATATTGATGATTCTTTCCCTTGTTCTCCTTCCCTTCCCCTCAAAAAAATAAATAAATAAAAAATAAAATCTTTACAGCTCTGACAGTACTGGACCCCTATTTCCACAGCAGAGTAGCTAAGCCCTCGCGAGGGCCCGTCTCTCCGCATCACCACAGTCCCCACTCTGCCCTACTAATCCCCACCCGGAAACTAGGGATCAGCTCCCAAGTAGTACTGTGCTTGCTCTGTTGTTTCTCTTTTAACAGAGTTATGAACAAAGTATACTAGTTCTAATATCCATCAAAAGAGGGAAAACAAAAGGTGGACTAAGAAAGGTTGTATGTTTCAAGAAAAATGGGAGCAAGCCCGTTCCTTTATGGCCATGAAGAATATTGTACACCAACTGCTTTCCTCATTTCCGTGGCCTGCCTGGTCCCTGAAGGCCTTTGCGAAGCTGTGGCCCACCTGGGCCTGCCTGTATCCTCATCCGGGAACAGAAGTTGGGATGAAACCCTGCCCTGGACATGGGCATGGAGCAGTTAGGGATGAGCCCGTGTATATAAGCGTGGGAAGGAGCACGGGCCTCCCGCCTACCATTGCACTTGGTGATGAGCTGGTCCTTCTTACTGGACTCCTGCAGGGCTCTGCTCTTGACAGTGGAGAGCCTGGGTGGAAAACATAAGAAAGGGTGGGAAGACTGACAGGCAGATGGGACCCCTAACCTTCCCTCCTACCAAAGCCCACTTACGCCTTTTCAAAGGCCAGCTTCTCTTTCTCCAGCTGTTTAGACAGCACTTCTACCTCTCCGAGGGCAAACTGCAACTTCTCCTCTTCCTTAGTCAGGAGGACCTTGGTCTTGGCATGAGCAGCTTTCTCGTCCTGCAGGGGCAACACCAGTAACCTCATTACCCCAACCACGTTGGATCTCCTAGGCTCCCTCAACCAGCCCCCTTACTCAAAGGGCCACACAGAAGCCAGGGCACGGAAAGATTCTGTCCTCATTACTGAGGCTGGAGGCTCTCAGAAGCCAATACTCAATGACTCTGCTCAACCACAGAGATCCTGGGACATGGGGTAAGATTAGGAGCCTGCAGAGGCCATTACTCACCACCAGCTTCTTTTCCAGTGCCTGG
Organism: Phyllostomus hastatus; assembly: GCF_019186645.2. Taxonomy (NCBI): domain Eukaryota; kingdom Metazoa; phylum Chordata; class Mammalia; order Chiroptera; family Phyllostomidae; genus Phyllostomus; species Phyllostomus hastatus. The sequence goes on along the minus strand of NW_025333611.1, from coordinate 28,494,294 downwards.
AACTCTTCTTTACTGACAAAATTTTCATCCTGGAGAACCATCTGCAATAGACACTGGCTCAGGAAGGGCCTGGGGCTGGGGTGTCCTCAGGGACCAGGAGCAAGGATGGATAATGGGATGATGCCCATGGCATCCAGGATGAGGTTGGGGCCCTGGGAAGGGAGAATTCGGTTCCACAAGATTCACTGAGGCTCAGCTCTAGGTCCTGCCCTCAAGGAGCAACCAGTCTTATAGAGGAGATAGCCCACAGCCAGAACTTGTAACATGGTGTGTACTACGATGGAGAAGCACAAAGTGGTGTTCAGAGGAGGGTCCTGACCCTAAGGAAGGGTCAGAACTGCTTCAGGAGAAAGGGACATCAAATCAGACCTGAGATCTGCCTGCTATGTAGGGGTGGGCCAGAAGAGGGGTGGAAGAGAAAAGTGTTCTAAAAGAGAAAACTGTGAGAAAAAGGCCAGGGATGGAGCATGCCTCTTAAAGAAACGAAGAGGAAGAGTTGGGTACCTTCAGGTAACTGAAGGTAATTCAATGCTTAGGGCTGCATATACAGCCATTAGAATGAGAAAGAAAGGTAAATCATCTTATTTCTGAGATAAAGTTATCTCCCACCTTTTTATCAAGATAGAAAACAAAAACAAAATAACCATGAACTCTACCTGGCCAGGATTTTAGCATGCCTGTCCAGATAATCTAGGGCTCCAAGCTTTGCTCCCATGAATTGGGGTTTGACTGAGAAAGCAAAAGCAAAGGGACATAAAGGGGTCAGAAACCAAAGCCCTTAAATTATCGTGTGCAAGGTTCAAATCTGTGCTTACTGCACTCAGCGTGGCAGACACTTCATTAGACACTGGGGAGATGATGTCCCTATTTGGAAGGATGCCTGAACCAGAGGGTCTTGGGAAGTCAGTGAAGTCATCCCCAACTAGATATGGGGAAAATGAGGCTCAATGAATAGAGACATATCTACCGGGCCCTGCACAAACAGGCAAAGAGAGTAGAGAACAACTTGATTTAAATTAAAATTCCCTTGTAAAATATTCATGAAATTCTTCCCCTTTGGCTCCACCCCCACAAGCCGTAACACATCTAGGCCCCGCCTCCTGGTGACGCTATTGGTAATGGGCTCTCGGCACGCCCCTTGCTTCCGTACAGGGTCTGGCCCCTACCCCACCATTTAGGCGGCCTCTCCCTCAGCTCTTTTGGCTGCGTACCACGTTCCTCAGCTGATGGATCAGTTCCTCCTGAGATTCAATCACGTCCCGCAGTTGATCGAAGGCGAGACACACCGACCCTGACCCCCCCTGCGACCACCCGGCGGGCGTCGCCATCTTTTGCCCCCGCCAGCCCGTTGGAAATGGCTGCCGCTGAGTCGCTCACCACATCGCCCACCAATGAAGATGAGACGCCACAGAGCACCCTGGCAACCGGGGGCGGGGACTTTAGCTGTTAGCCGGGATAGGACGGCCTCTTAAAGGAGTCGCCCGGGGAATTTAAAACCCTTAGGAATTGAAGTTTATAGAGAATTTGCCCATCTGTATTATCTTGTGTTTCTCACGCAGTCCTGAGGAGCAGGCGGGGACGGGCTAATATTGACATTTCCTTCATGAGCCAGTGAACAGGCAACACATCCGCCCTCAGCCTCCTCCCAGAAACTGCAAGACCGTGAAGCAAGAGCCATTTAAAGCAGCACCTGTATCTTTAGCTTCACACGCCTCTCTCCCACCCTAATCTCTAAATATACCACAGAGTATGAGACTCCAGCCTCCTGTGTTCTCTCTTCCTCCTACAACATATGCAGTACTTAGGAGGCCCTAACTTAAGAAATGAAGGCGAGGCTGAAGAATAGAAAAGGAGAGTGGTCTCATCCAAGATGAGTCCTGGTAATCTGGTACCAGGCTCTTTGCAGCCAAATGGAGCCAAATGCGACCGTATCAGTGCTGCGGAGGGCACTGAAGAAGAGTCCGAAGAGATGGGAATTGAAGTGGAGCATGAAGGAGACTTCTAAAACGGGTAGGGAAGGGTAAAGTGATCACACATCTTCACCAAATCCCTATCTCCCTTTGTTTTGAAACCCAGTTAAGATCAAGCTTAGGGAATATCAGAGCTAATATTGATCGAGTATTCACTATTTCATGGCACAATTATGACACATTAGTATTATTTCACTTGCTCTTCATAATAACCTTGGGAAGTAGATTCTAATGTCCACATTTTACAGATGAGGAAATGCGGGTTCTCTAGAGTGAATAACTCGCCCAAAGTCACCCAAGCTACTAAACTTTGGAACAGTTTTCAGGTGGGCAGTTTGATTCCAGATTCCATATTCTTAAAAAAAATTAATTTATTTTTAGAGAGAGGGGAAGGGAGGGAGAAAGAGAGGGAGAGAAACATCAGTGTGAGAGAGAAACACCATTGGCTGCATCTTGTACATGTCCTGACCAGGGACGGACAGGCAACCTAGCCATGTGCCCTCACTGGGAACAGACCCAACGACCTTTTGCCCAACCAACTGAGCCCACACTGGAGTTCACGTTCTTAACCATGATGTTTTGCTGCATTTTTGTTGAACATAATAGATACTGAAGATATGGAAGCAGGAAATGACTATATTAAGGAGTTAGCAAAAAATATTATCATTGTCCAGGAGGGAAGCTGAGAGTTTAGGTAAGCCACTCAGGATGCTCCCCAGGGCTCCCGAGGGGTCTGTTTTTTTGGCTGGATTTTGTGACCTGACAAACATGGTCATTCCTGTGGGGCTGTCAGTGATAGCCCTTGTTTTATCTTCCCTTGTTGCTTGTGTCTGTTCTCGTGTCCTTGAGAGCAAGGCTATTTCCGGCAGCCAGTCTAAAAGGGCCCCAGAGTATACTGTTCACTAGGACTTCTGTGATGGAAATGCTCGTCTGCACTGTCCAGTACTGCAGCCACTGGCTAATGTGGGCTATTTGGACCTTGAAACATGGCTCATGTAACTAAGGAATTGCTTTTTAAATTTTTAAAAACTTTAAAATTTACATTAAAATAGCTTTATGTGACCCTGACTGGTATGGCTCAGAGAGTTGGGAGTTGTCCTGAAAACTGAAAGGTCATGGGTTCGATTCCTGGTCAGGGCACACGCCTGGGTTGTAGGCTACGTCTCTGGTTGGGGGCATGCAAGAGGCAAATGATCAATGTTTCTCCAGCACATCGATGTTTCTTTCCCTCTTTCTGTCTCCCTTCCCCTCTCTCTAAAAATAAATAAATAAAATATTTAAAAAATAAATAAATAGCCTTATGTGGCTACTGGCTACTGTTTTGGACAGCGTATGAGGGCCTAGAGGATGCAGTTATACAGGTTGTGTGCCTCAGCACAGAGCTTTCTTGGAACTTTGTCCATCAAATATGAATGTTCACCTGAATCACCCTGGACAAAGCTGCACATTCCTCTGGGGCAGTGATCCCTGAATCTTCCCTTGAACTCTGTCCCCTCTGTAGGGTTTTTCATGAGGGGCTGCTTGGTATCTCTTGCCATTCACCATTTACCTCCACCAGCTGGAACAGGCTACCTTGTACACTTAGGGGAAAGCCCTGGAGCACAGTTAGCTCCAGCAGCCGGTTCCCTGGGGATAGACAGTAATGAGCAAGAGAGAATGCTGGATATCAGCATAGTGATGGGGACAGTCAGCTTGGTTGGGGACTACCACAGACTCCCGCTCTCTAGGTCAACAAACATGAGCTCCTGGCCAATCAGGGCTCAGTGGGGTGGGATGACAGGGCATCACAATGAGCTCTGTGATCCTGCCTGAGAAAGAGTGGCTTTCTTCACAGGGTTATCATCATGATTGATCTGGTTTTCTATTGCTGTATAACACATCACCCAAAATTTATACCTTAAAAAAAGTCAGTTTGCTCAGGAATTTTTCAATTTGGGCAGAGTTCAATAGTGAAAGCTCATCTCTGCTCCATGTAGTATCAGCTGGTATGGTTGTTGAGGGAAGGAGGGAGGCTAGAAGTTCCACCACCAAGATAGCTCCCTCACAGAACTAGCAAATTGGTGCTGTCAGCTGGGAGCTCATCTGAGACTGAGGACCAACGGTCTTGTTCCTCTCCATGGACTTGGTGACAGGATTCAAGAGAAAGTATTAAAACTGACAGGAAATGGAAGATGCCAAGTTTCTTGAGGCCTGGGCCTCAAAAGCAGCATAGTGTCATTTCTGCTGTATTCCATTGATTAAGGAGCCATAGAGTCCAGCTTCCAGGAGAGTGAACACATCCCACCTTTTGATGGGAGGAGTTTCAGTTTGGGCTACACATCCAGAGGAAGTCCTGAAAGATGGCATATCATTCCCTTCAGGATTCAGCTTGAATAAAACTAGACTGGAACTTAGACTAGTAGGGGACACAGGCAATAATCAAACACTTAAATCTCAAGCTAAGTCATTATTCAAATAAATAGCATTATAGTTATGACAGGTGCTAAGAAAGAAAGGAATGAGAGTATTTTACAAGGAGATTTAACCCAGTCTAGGGTAAAGGGAAGGCTTCTGTGAGAGTGATTTGTGAGCTGGAACCTAGGAAGATTATTAGGGGCACTTAGTGAAGAGGGGAGGAGGGCCAGGTGAGTGGGAAAGGGCTCCAGAAAGAGGGAGCAGTACACATCAAGTCCCTGGGTTAGCAGAGCGTAGTCGTGAAAATGCTGGTAGGCAGAAAAGAAAAGGATGTACAGGGCAAGCAGGGGTAGAGGCCAGAAACTTGGTAGAGCCTTATTAAGTATTAGGCCATGCTGAGGACTTTGGTAATTATTTTGGGGGCAAAAGAAAGCTACTGAAATATTTTAAGCCAGAGGGTGATGTGATATAATTTATGCTGTGAAATGATCTGTCTAGTTGCAGTAAGGTGTGCATGCTGGCGGGGCTGGAAGTCGATGTACAGAGACTACTTATACTCGTGAGGCTACTGAAAGTTTTTATCGGAGGAAGATGATAGTTTAGGCAGATGGTGTCAGAGGAGATGGAGAGTGTAGATGGATTTAGGATGTTCTGGAGGTAAAACTGTCGGGACTTAGCAGTGATGGAGGGGATGTGGTGAAAAGGCTGTTTTGGTAGTTTATTGCTGCAGACTACCACAAAATGTAATTAATGACTTAACACGACAACCATTTTATTATTTGCTCATGAGTCTGCAGTTCGAAGAGGGCTTGTTGGGACAGCTAATTTTTGCTCTGTCCAATCAGCTGGCATAAATAGCTCATATGTCCATGATCTTAGTTCTTTCTGCTAGCTCAGTCATTTGGTTCTCCTTTGCATACCTTCTTCATGTGGTTAGCTTGGTGGTCTCGGGGAGCTTGGACTCACATGGCAGCTGGCTTCCCTTAAGTGTAAAAATGGAAGCTGCTAGCTTTGCCACATTCTATGGATTAAAGATCAAAGGCCAGCCCAGATCAGAAAGTGAACCACGCAAGGGGTTGAATATTAGCTGTGATCCATTGTGGGACAGCAGATCAAATCTGCCAGTTTCCTGGGCTTCTAGCTTTTGTATTTGGCTGGATGATGATACTATTTATGGAAATGGGAGCACTCAAGACGTGTTTCTCCCATTTTCTCCATTAAAAAAATAAATTGCCGTACTCTGTGAGAAGGGTGGCTATACTCCAGGTTTCTCTTCCTTAGAGTTGCTTTCACTGATCCCTCATAATGGATTAAATCTCTTTGTTATATATTCCCGAGGTTCCCTTGGTATCCCCTTTGATATTCACCCTCTGGGGAGCATTGTCAAAAGTTAGGTTCCCCATTAGAAGTGAGCTCCAGGAGCCTTGGTGCTGGTCTCGCTTGTTCCTGATTCCCATCCCAGAAGCTCAGCTCACCTGACGTGTGTAAATCTCTGTTGAATTGAATCTCAACTCAATCTTTCTCCAAATGACAGGGTAGTCTGACCAGTTGGGCTCTGGAGAACCCAACTGAAACATACACTGTTTCTTTTAACCAAAAAGTTTCCTAAATACAGGCCATTAGGGACAAAGCCGGCAAGGAACTGAAATAACAGCTGATTTTCAGATGCTAAGTAGTTTTGACCTGTCCACTGGCTGTAATATACTGCAGCCACTGTTTTCTGATAGAAAGCACAGAACTAGTGATGGCACCAAGGCAACCTGTTCCCACTGAAGGATGAGAGAGGACCGGGGAAGAGGTTTTCTAGTCTTCAGTGGCTCTGAAGGAGTCAGGTAATATGTGGTGCCCAAGGGTGCCATGGGCAAAGGTAAAAGGACAAAGGAAAAACATAAAGCCATTTTTTAAATATAAAATCATTTAATTTCTTTCTGGGCTAAAATACACTCAGTCCAGATGCAGATCAGGTGACCAGATTTTTCAGGATTTGGACTCCTCCAGGAGCTGATTCCAACTGTGTCAAACCTGGCTCTGGTCACAGAACATTCACATCTTTAATTCCAAATACTGAATGGGATGCAAGTGATGTAATCATACCTAACACATGGGTACATAGTTACTTGGTGGTCACTGCATGAGGTATCAACAATGCAGGCTCAAAGAATAAGATGTACAGTAACTTGGCCCTTCCCCAAAACAGATGTATTAGGAGACTAAGGTTACACCTTAAATGAATCCAAAATAAACACTGATTAAGTGCTAGCTCCAGAGAGGAGCAGTGCATGCAGAGACAACTTGTGTGTGTGTGGCCAGTTGTAACAGAAAGCTGCTCAATCCCAACAGCGCCTTCTCACAAAGACAGTCCTGAGCGTGAGGTGAACATGAGAAAAACACAGAGCCTGGCCAGGCTGCTGGACCCCACGTCCCAGTGGGGTTTGGAGTTCGTTGTAATTTCTAAATTTCCAAGAGAAAGCAGAGCCATTGTATTTTCTTACTGGTCACTTTTTCCAGGCTGTGAGGCCTGGAGCTGATTTGATCAAGGAAGTTCACACTTTCTGGTTTGAGCAGACAAATCCCTAGGTTGCTAATCTGGGGACATGGATGCCTTCCAGCTGTGGTGTCCCTTGTGGTGAGGATTTTCACGCTCCCATCCTCACTGCTGGTCATGCAAAGAGCACTGTCACTTGAATGACAAGAGCTTCAGTGTTTGCTTGAGCCTCAAGCCCTATTTCTTAGCCGCTCTCCCAGCACACATCTCCAACCTGCGCTAATGCTCATAGGCCCAGTCTAGAGCTGCATGCCAAGTTCTGCCAGCAAGAACAAACCTCACCTAGAGAGTGAATATATGACTAGGAAACCTTCCAAGAGATTAGGCAAGAGGAAAGTGCTTACCTTTACCACCATGCAGACAACCCATCTAAACTATAACCTGGGAAAGTATAGTTTCACAATATTCTGGACCGTACCAAATAGATTCATCTATCCTTCAACCAAATGAAATAGCATTCCCTTGAGGAAACCAGATGTGAGTGTGGTCTGCTAGGCAGTAAATAAAACAGCACCCTCAGCGTTATAAAAACAGGCGATAGGCCTGACATTTATTGGAGTTAGTGTTGCCTCTGTGTCGTACCATCACAGATGACTAATGTCTGCCACGAAATCCGTAAAATGTGTGACTGCGCTTCGAGGGCATCGAGAGCAGGGTCTTTTTTAGCCTGTCAAGTCAGTTTAATTATGGCCCACTTTCTAGCAGGGGTTGGGGTTGAAGAGAACGTTGATTTTTGTGTGCACAGGAAAACCTCCCATAAGCCTGATGGGCTCACAGGCACGTTTTACCATGTAAGTCCCTTCAGTCATTCGGAGGGAATCAAGAAAGCCCCCAAAACCCAGGATAGACACAGTTGGGCAGCAAAATCTGGCTGTCTCTGGAGCTGCTCCCCTTCCCCACAGCTGAGCGGTTGTCCCCAGCAGCTGCTAACACCCCACTCTTTACCTCTGGAGGCATCCCCTGACCCTGTGGAAGCATGCCAGACACATCTGTCTGAGTCCTGGCCGGGCATCAGAAAGGAGAAACTCCACTCTGGAAATGAGCTTTCGTGTTGAATCTCTGTCCAACAGGGACTTTTCTCCCATCCTGAGGAAAATGAGTGCTGGCAGCCGCCGCCTACTGACCCTTCCAGGCTCAGATTCCTGGTAATCTAGGCAGCTCAGTCTGGTGGCTTGCGTCTGCAGGAAGGCCCAGCACCACGTGGCCTGGGCAGCCCTTCCTCGTCACCAGGGGGAGGGCTGGCTGCCTGCCTTTGAGGGACCTTGCGTTCTGTATACTAAGTTGGTACAGAGTCTTGGTTCCTAATGACTGGGGGAAAGATGTCCTGATGGATGAAGGACTGCCACAGAAAGGATGCAGGGTCACAGGGTCTGGGGGGACAGGAGCATTCTTGGGAAAGATTCTACTTTACCAGTCTGGCTAGAATCACCTGAGAAATTGGGATGATCTCACACTTTCTACTTGATAATCACACTATTATGTAGCTCTGCCACTATCACTTGTGTGACCCCGGCCAACCATTCATCCTCTCTGGGCCAGTATTCTCATTCATAAAAATGGGGATGACATGTCCACTTCACAGAGCTGTGTGGAGGTGAAAGTAAGAAAAGGCATGTGAGAGCCCCTGCTTCATGCTAGGCACTCAATAAATGTTGACTAGGTGAAAAAACATTTCCTATCATGGACTACAGGGCACTGGGTTGGACAAAGAGACTGCTGGGGCCAACACCAGACCCCCATGGCCATGGAATGAAGGTCTCTCCCTCGATCTCTAGGCACGAGCAAGTAGTCCAGTCAGCTGGCAGTGCCAGCTCCTCTGCAGTCTCACCACTGTACGTCTGCGGGGTGCGGGGGCCCAGTTCCTGTGATGTGGCAAAAGGAAGTGACAAAAAGGACATTCTCTGGGCACTACGATGGACTGAGAAGTGGAGACAAAGTGTTGCCTTTTACCTTTACCCCTGGTCCCTACTTCCATTGAACTGTTTCACTCAATTGCTTTTAATTTCTGGAACCCTCTGCAAGAGAGAGAGAGTTAGGGAAGTAGAAGAAGAAACTCAAATCAGGCATTTTGCTAATAATTCTGAATAGAGATTCAACAAATAGAATACTACTGACGGTAATAGTTTACTTTTCTCCACATTCCCATTAGGAAATGGAAATATGAGTAGGAACACGTTCCAAAGGCTGGGCTCTGGGGAAGACGACGACTCTCATGTAGGGAGAGGTATAATTCTTGGTGCACTTTGTAAACAACTAACATTCAGCTGCTTTGGCTATGCCTAGGAATGACTGGTTAGTGAGGAAGGGAAGGAAGAAGACTTGAACCTGCTGTGGGATGCCCTGAACTACACTCCTAAGGCCCGGCAGGTATGGGGTGGGAAGGCTGAATCCAACGTGTTGCCATTAATTCAACTTAGAAGAACTGTTTCCGGCCCCTAGAGCCAATCCCAGGAAGGATTCTGTGGCCAGTCTGGCTCCATGTTCAAGTGCCTCTAACTCAGCCCACCGAAGTTAGCAAATTGTAAAATGTTCATCATTTCCTAGTTCTGTATTATCAAATGGAATTAGGAACATAAATAACAAGTAGCAAAACCCCGACCCTGCATAGAACTATCATCCTCTCAGCCCCCTCTGCGTAGGCCAATAAGTTTGGACAGTTTTTCACAGTTTTCAAGTTTCAGCGACTCGGCTTTCTCTTTCAGTCGTTCATCTCTGTACAATCCTGCCAAGTTTGTCAGCTCCGACTCTGAAAGATAAAAGAGGCAACCAATTCATCAAAAACACTCAAGCTCCTTTGTGTCATTTCAAATAGTTCTGAAATCAAAGTTCCTTTTACTTTATTTAATGTTTTCTCTTTCGATTAAATTTAAGGACCACTCATTTATTCAAGAAACACATATCAGGCAGCCATCCTCCACCAGGCGCTAAGGATTAAAGGACACCTGTGGGCCTGGAGTCCACCAGCATCTCTGCTCTACTATAAAAACACCAGACTCAGTTCTTATCAACAGAACATTTGGCACCAGATTTAGGAAGCGTGCATGTGTGCAGTAAGAGGAGACTGTTTCACAGTCTTCCTACGAATGGTATTCAGATGGCAGTTGGGAGAGAATGGACTCCAGTCGCCTGTTCCTGTCATCTGAAACAAAGACAGCTGCTTCATTCTTTCCCTTGTGTTGCTGGATCATAGCTCACACTCACTCACTGACACAGAGCCTGCTTCTGGTGGGTAGGCCTTCCATAGAAGGCCAGGTTGCCGGCAGCTTCCTTCATTCCCTCCCCACATGTGGGGTACCTAACTCAAAGACCAGAGGCAGCCAAACTCCTTTAAAAGTGAAATCATCTGGATCTGGTGACCGTTGTCTCCTTGACTAAATGAATTTCACTTTCTCTTAATGGTGGAGAAGGTCATTCTATTTTTAACCAGAATATAATCTCCGCAGTCTTCCCCAACTCAACAGTAGTGGCAGCCTCTATTTTTTATTGTTTCGTAAAGTTTCAGAAACAGCCTTGGGAGGAAAGACCTTAAAAGCACCTCCAGAGACATGCTGTGTATTCACAGGATGGCATGCTTGGATGGGCTGCGTCTCTTCCGAAAGCCCCCGACAGCAGGCAGCTACGCAATGTTTAAAGGACCATGCTTGTGAAAATGCTATTTTAATCATTTGGAAGTATGCTATCCATTCTTAATCATCTTGCTGACAGATTTTGTTTTTCTTGGTGGAGCCAGAGACACCTGTCTGATTAATCAGTGAACTGCCTGGAAACAGGAATTAATACTTAGACAGGGGGAACAATGGGCATTGGTTTCTGAATAAGCTTCTATCGACACAAAACACCGTCTGGCATTTCTGCTCACAATGATTCTATTTACACCAAGTAAGGCCCAAAGTGCAGATTAAGTGCAGGACTCCAGGGTGAGGGGTGGGTATGCATGAAAACCCTCCCCCTACAATGAGGGCTCAGAGCCTGGGCCCTAGCTCAGCAGTTGCTTGGCAAGCGGCGAGTCTCCTAGGCTTCAGAACAATGTGCTCTCTTCCCTTGCTGCGGGTGCCTGCAGTGCCTGCTAGCCACAGCTTGCCTTGGCACCGTCTCCTTGCAGGTGATGGGCTTCATGGAGGAACATGTGCTGCACCCAAATGAAAGCCCTCCGCTCCTATGTCCTGCCCAGAGGGCAGCACTAACTCATATTTCTCTGGCTCCTTTGGCTTGTGGGAGAACTGCTTAGGAGGCCTCTATAAAATCAGTCTGTCCCTTTGGTCCTCTGGAATCACACCGGTTACACCGGTGTTACACCGGTGTATGGGACAGCTTCTGTGGCTTTGCTTTTCCCTGAAATGATTTCTGTAGGTATTTTTTCTCCTTCCTTCTCATCTTTTTGTTTTTTGATTTCCTTAGGTTTTTTGCTCACAAAGCTTATCTAAATACCTCATTGCTTGAAATCTCACTCCAGAAAATGTCAGGGCTATTGATTCGTACTATTTTCTACATTGAAGACCACGGTAACAAGCTGGTGAAAGATAATTATGCATATGTGAATGCTTTTCTTAAAACATCACACTGCTTTTCATAAAGTTCATTGAAACTGTGTTTCAGTGCTCCAGAGCTTGAGACTCCTGCCCCAGAGCAACGACTTTGCACAAGGTTAGTGACTCAAAACAAACCATGTCCCAAACCCCCACCACCACGCTTAGAGAAACTTCTCTCCAAACTGCCAGTGAACCCTTTTGCTTTTCAATGAAGCAAAAGGTCAACTCAGTGACTATGTTATGTTTGACAGGTTTGGTTAATATTCAATAACTTCTAAGGGGAGAAAATCTTTGGGAGGGACAGGATTGAGAGAACATCTTTTCTTTGTAAAAGGTTTACTGTACCCTGAATGCCAGTATAATAGGTGGGCAGAGCACTGAGCCTTCAAGGTAAACTGACTCAGACAAGGTGCCAAGAGAATCAAGTCCCAGAACCTCTCCCGAGAACACTCTGTGCAAAAACCCAGATCAGAATCTTGATGGTGGAAGACCCCAACAGATCCCAGCCACCCTTATGATCCAGCCTAATGAGACAGCGCTGCATCCAGTCTAGCAAGGCCAGTCAAGGCCCGAACTCCACCAGGAACGAGGCACTTACTATGTGCCAGACACCGTGCTAAGCACCCCTTCCATTTTCTGTAATCCATAAAACCTCTCTAGGAAGAAGTTCATTTACCCCCATTACGGAGCCTAAGCTTCGACCCACTCTGCTCCCCTTCTCCAGGGCACAGAAAGAAGTGCTCCTCCGCCAGACAGAGCGAGGAGCTCAGCTCAGCTCAGCTGGGCCAGGAGGCGGCTCCTGCCCGTTACTTTTGCCCATCCCAGCCCACTGGCATGGCCACTTCCCCTGGCGTCAGGTTTATTTTCTAGACGCAGCTGTGAAGGAGAAAACAGGGCAATTAGTGTTCATAGTAAAAAATTACTCATAGAATTCACTCAGATTAAGCATTCTAAGGGAGAGCAGAGAAAAGAAATGAACAAAAGATTAAAAAAGACAATGGGTAACTTTGCTAAAACCGGTTTCGATTCGGTATTTTGCCAAGAGTGAACTTTGTTCTCAAGTGGGTTTATTTTTACCACCTCCAAGGGCTAAATTTAACCTTGTTGGCTGCACTTGCTGCTGGATCCGGAGGGCAGATGCTGCTTGTTCTCAAATGGCATTTGGGTTGTGTGGGGGCTACGGACAGTCACCGCCATCCTTAAATGCCAGAAATAGATTTTTAAGGGGTTTGTGCTGATAACCCCGGTTAGAACCTGTGGGTACATGCATCATGTTTACTCACTGGATTTTTATTTATACATCAAGAGTGCAAAAGCCCCGAAAATAGCCCTTGTGGGGGTGAGGGCAAACGTCTAGAGGCCGCCTTAGGTGCAATCCTTATTATGAGCTCCTTGGGTAGTTCCAGCTGGGGTATGTGTGCGGGTGTGTGTGTGTCTGAAGAATGTCAAATGCAGATTTTCATCCAGTTCTTGTAGAAAGCAACAAATTCAAAACCCTCCCAGGGCCCAAAACAAGGGGGGCTTTCAGGGCACACACTGTGGCCTTTACCAGATTTGGATCTACAAATATACGGCCTTTCAGTCTGAGGCCTTTGTCTTGATCCAAATTCTTTCCTGATTTTTGGAAACTTGTAGGATACTTCCTGAACCCTCAGACTTTTCAACAAAAAAAGCAACTTTCTCCTTTTGCTTAATTCCCCCTTATGCCCCAGAGTCATTGCCTACCATGCTCCTAATGCAGCTAAGAGTTCAGCTGGGCTTTGCCCTACGGATGTAGAGGGCAGAGACAAGGTCCCTAAGACCAGGGTTAGGACACTAACCCTGTTCTGTGAGTCCTAATCCTCAGCATTTTCATTGTTTTCCAGTCTTGAGACTCTTCTCTTCCAAAGACATTTGTTGAGCACCTGTTCTGAAATAAGGACTGGGCCAGGTTCTGGCGACACAAAATTCATAAGACATGGTTCTTGTCCTCAGACCCCACAGTCCAGTGCGGAGACTGACATGTACCTACAGAACACTAGCTCTGTGAGAGCAGCTCTGTGTCAAGGGGATGAGCAAAGTGCTTTGACAACACACAGGAAGGAGAGATTAACTCGGGGCGGGGCTGGGATGCATGAAGGGTCAGCTAGGGCTTAGCAGCACTGTGACTGAAGAGCTAATTTTATCAGACACTTTCAGATGTTTAATAATACCCAGTACTAAGGTTTTTAAAAAATGAGTTAGAGTTTGCTTTCAAAAAATTAACGAAGCCACATTTTATAAGAAAGTTACTAACAGTGCGTGTGTGTGTATAAGTCAAGTGGGATAAAAAGTGAATCTGTTGGCTGAGGAACAGGGCTACGCTTGCTACCAGCACTCCCCGTTAACACTCATTAGAGCTGTAAGCCAAGTGGCTGTTGCTGTTGCCCAAACTGTCTCCAGAGAGGGAAACAGAGTGGCAGGCCTGCCCACACCCACCCTCACTGAAGCAGCAGACCCAGGGAGGGTGGCTTTTGCTCTGTGTCCATAGCTGACAGGAGAGGGAGGGAGGGGGCATGTGTCTCAATAACAAAAACTTATAAACCTTTGGTCTAGCTCAAAAAGTTAGGCTGGATCAAACAGATTTCCCTCTTGGGAATGTGGTTGGAATTAGGAAAGTGGACCAAATCAGCTAGCAGCGAGAACTTACAGAGGAAGCTTGTGATAAAAGAAAAAGGGGCCAGTGATTGGTGGGACTGGAGAAATTGGAAGAGCAACCACAGAAGACAAGGTTATGAAGGAGGAGAGCCTGAAGAAGCAAAGGAAGGCAGATGCAGAGAGCGGAGCGGGAGCAGATGGGCAGAGAGAGGTAAAGGCTCAGAGACAGGAGGATACAGAGGCGTCTAGTGCTTCCAGCCTAAGTTCCTAAGATTTCCAACTCCTGGCTACACGTGTCCTGTCAATAAACGTCCCTTTTTTATAGTAGCCTGAATGGACCTCCGTCCTGACTCTGTTCACATAAACACGTGCAGCTCAAACAAGGAGAGAGGACTGATCAGGAAGCTGGGGGGTGCCGCAGGTTGGAAGCATGGCCCCCAGCGAAAGCCTCTTTAAGAGCATCTTACTTTGTTGTTTCTCCTTCCAGCAACTCGTCTGGATGTAGTCAATGTAATCCTTCTCTATCGTCTTCTCCAGCTCACGCAGAGATGCTCCCCTGTAGACCTTGTCAAAGTTTTTATCCACAAAGTAAGGCACCTGCAGGTTCTGGGTTTCTCTAGAAATGGTATAGCCCAAGGTCCTAAAACCGGGAGAGAAAGGCTCAGGTAAGTTTGTTATATTTGGCGGCATCACTCAGCACTGGCCTCACAGACAACGCGATCACAATGACCTCTGCATAGGGTAGAGGTAGATATCATGGTCTAAGGCACCTAATGTTGATAATTTCCCTAGCAAAGTAGTTAGTGTAATGTTGTTATTATTGCTCTTCCATGAGCATCTTCATGCTGTGGGTTCAGCCTCAGCTGAATTCTCTTAAAGGATTCCTCTCTTTTATGTGTTCTATGCTAAAAGTACAATGCTAATGTCCAAAATTCAATTCAGATATTGTGTAGGACCTAGGTAGTACTTGGTGCAACCGAGCAAATGCTGGTTGAATAAACTGTTACAGTAAACTATTTACAAATAAGCAATTAGCTCACACCCACCCAGCATCAATCTGTAGGACACAATAGAAAGTACTTCACACATAGCTAAGTGAGAACTGCAGCAACAACAACAACAACAAAAAAACCCCACAAGATTCCATTGATGCTTCTAGGCTACTTTTGTGGGTCTAAGGTCTCCAATGGTATCTGGTGCTTAGAAATATTGACAGGTCTGGGTTAACTAAATTTTAACCATAAAAAAGTATAGAAGGGAACTCAAATTCAAGGTAAAATAATGTAGCAGCAATGTGCAAGATGCAAGCTGATTTTACTCAAGCTGGACAAATTCTATCTCAAATGAGCTATACTTGACCTTTCCTCAGCCTCCTCCTTTGATCTCTCTCCTTCAGGAACTTGCTGAGTGTCCAAGAGCTCAGGCCATGACCACTCCCACCTCCCTCTGGGGAACCGTTAGCAGTTTCCTGACTGCCCCACTGGCCTGACAGGAAAGGAGGCAGTAGCACATGGAGAAACATGGGAAGTCGGGAAATGAGGGTTTCAGGCCGGTGTGATCTGATAGCAATGACCTATCTGTGAGTCTCAGATTTCCTCTCTGTGAAATGAGGATATTGACTTAGAAGGATACTTTTCAGTCTCCAGTGGTCACCAGCAAAGACTCTTCCTCCTAGGTATTGCCCAATGGACTGCATGTTTTAAGGTTTTTGTCCACTAAGCTATAATAATAAGTAATGGCTCATTTTCTCATTATTAATTTTTTAAAATAATGATTTTTGAACTTTAGCATGGACCAATAATAACCTGGAGTGCTTCTTCAAAGGCAGACGGCTGGCTCTCACCCTCATTTTTATCACCCTCACCAGTTTCTGGTTCAGTAAATAGAGACGAGGCCTAAGAGTCTGCATTTCAAACATGTTGCCAGTTGATGCTGATGGTCTGGGGACCAACTTTGAGAATTGAGTTCATTGAAATAATTAATGAAGAAATAAAAAATTCCTATCAGGGCTCATAATCTTCATGTAATACAAGCATTACAATGCATTTCTATATTTTCAGCAAAAGCAAAGAAATGTGATAGCTATGGTTTGATTATACGACCTTATCATAAATAAATGTCCTATTGCAATTCCTTAAATTTAAAATCAGTGATCTCAGCTACTATGTTCCCAGACCCACAGGAGTCCAGCAATCCTATCACAAGCTCAACAGATCCTTTTAACTTGAACACCGTATGATAAGGATTTAATCTGAACCTGGAGTTACTTTCTATTAATATTTCAGAAATCAGTTGTTGCTGTTCTGCAACTGACCAGATGATGTCGCTGTCAAACAAAGCAATCCATGTCCTGAGTACACAGAAAACTGTCTACAGTATTTTTGAGTCTATGCACTATTATTATTCAGCTGTTGGCTTTAAACACAAAACCATGTTTTCCACAACAAAAGGTAAAATAAAATGTTAGTTATGTACAAGAAAAAACTTCAAGTCTTTCACCATTCAGATTGTTAAGATTTATAAATATTTGACTTACGATTTGTAGAATAGACTATATGGGGGATTAGTAGCTAGCAGCTGAGTAATGACAGATATAATCACAATCACAAGAACTGGAAGTAACTGGATAAATGCAGAATACGTAGTCTGAAAAAGAAAAAATATCTGGTGTAAGTGTTCTTCATCAATATAAAGCTTATAGGAAATAGGATTGTTTTCCCAAAGAAAATACATAATACCAGTTTGCTGAGAGGTACCGAACAACTCTTTGTTCTTTCTGCTGAGAAAGCTAAAGGAGGCCCACCCACAATCTGATTGACACACAGTAATTCTCCTGCATTCCCCTTTTCTAAGACCAGTGAAGTAGACACCTCTGGGTGGGTCTGCCCAGACTGACTCCCATGGGGCCATGTTAGTATTGCCCAATACTGTATAACTTTGTTGCTTCGGCCACAGCTGAACAGACTAGGGGACAACTAACTCTAGCAGGGATAATCACATTCTCCCCACTCCTAGGAATTTGGGATTGTGATTCATCATCATTTACTGCTAGGCAGTCACTCAAATGAAGGACACATACTCTTAGGCACTGGGGTCTGGCTGTTTACAAGGGTAAGTAGAACAAGCAAGGCTGATTAGAGAGAACACAGCAGATGAAAAAGGGTGGGGAAACTGGAGACAATCTGGCCTCAACTAGTCATGGAGCGCAGTTGTGTGGGTGCCCGGCAGCACACATTCCTGGTTCCCATCTGTCGTGAGGTTGAGCTGTGCTTCTTACCCTTGAGCTTCATGATACCCCTTTGATCCATTACCTTAAACCCCCTTTAGTTTTGAATATTTTGAAGGTTAAAGATTTTATTTATTTACTTTTAGAGAGGGGAAGGGAAGGAGAAAGAGGGAGAGAAACATCAATCAGTTGCCTCTTGCACAAGCCCCAACTGGGGACCAAGCCCACAACCCAGGCATGTGCCCTGACAAGGAATCAACCTGCAACCTTTTGCTTTGTGGGACGACACCCAGCCAACTGAGCCACACCGGCCAGGGTGAAGGGGGTTCTTATTTTCTGCAGTCAAGAATACCTTGGTCAAGGTACCCCAAAGGGGAAATGATTTCCTGGGATAGCCACTAAAGAATGGGTGAGGAAGGGGATTACCCTTCTGGTCTATCTGGGCCAACTATCCAGGTCTTCTTACCACAGCTCCTGCCTTCCTAAAGCTCATTTCAGTAACAAACTTCAGTTTGAACTTCTTTTTTTTTAAAGATTTTATTTATTTATTTTTAGAGAGGGAAGGGAGAGAGAGAGAGAGAAACATCAATGTGCAGTTGCTGGGGGTCATGGCCTGCAACCCAGGCATGTGCCCTGACTGGGAATCGAACCTGCGATGCTTTGGTTCACAGCCCGTGCTCAATCCACTGAACTATGCCAGCCAGGGCTCAGTTTGAACTTCTAACACCAGATCATCTACCATAAAGGCCAGCTTAGTACAAGTGTTTATGAGCAGCATTTCACCTGTCCTCCCTACGTACCTGAGGTTTATCTTCTTCCTCCTCCTTCCGTGTCTGCATCCTCTCATGTCGGTGCCGCCGGTGGTAATAGTGGGCATCATCTGTCACATTGGAAAACATATGAATATTTCCTGAAAAAGAAAGAAAAACCCTTAGTATGGGATATGGTAAACTCTCCTTCCTTGCCTTTCCCAAGTTTCTTCCTCCAAATTAGGTTCTCTGAAGGCAGAATATTGTCCCATCTCACCCAGCAGAAAAATAAGACAATAGGTAAACCAAGTGAACTACCTGGAGATGGAATGTACTTAGCTCCCTGCCTTTGTTTAAATAGTCCTTTGTAACCAGTGAGTTCGAGAACTGTAAAAGCAATTAAAGAAAGAGCATTTGGGCCCTGAGTCCTGTCTGACATCCTATGTTTGCTTCCTTGCCCAATATCAGAATCTTTAGCAGCAACACATGAAATTCAACTTACTTCCTGGGCATTTAATTATCCCAATTTCCAACTTGCTGAGGGTGCTTTTCTAACTTTTATCTTTCTATAGCTGTTATTTTGCAATAATAATAATAATAGGCATTTTGCTACTAATTTATAAAGAACTTAAAAATATCTACTCCTCACAGCAGCCCTGTGAGGTAGGTATTATTAACCCCATTTTTCAGGTAAAGAAACAGAATAAAAGAGACTAAGTTATTTGGTTAGAATCACGCAGAGTTGGAGGCTGGAGAGTTGCCTCAAATGCAAGTTCACCTGATTCCAAATTCTTGCTGTTTTCACCATACTCTTTTTTTTTTTTTTTATGACAATTCTGGGATACTAACCTGTAGGAAAGTGTCCTCCAAAGAAGACATTGAATAGCTCTTCCGGAGTGATGTCAGCTTCAAAGTCCCTGTAATAATCATAAGGTCTGGCTCGAGGGGCAGTGAAAGTCACCTGTTCATCTCCATATTCATCATAGCGGAGTCTCTTGTCAGGATTGCTAAGCACAGCAAAGGCATTTCCTATTGCTGCAAACAAACAGAAAAGCACATGAATACATAGTCTTGGCTGTAGCTGAAGGTGATCACAGTAGCAGCAATGAAGAGCCTGGAGTTGACTGGTGCTGGGCAGCTTCACAGGGACCTAGAGAGGTGCTTGGGCTTAGAAAATTCACCAAAGTGCTTGCCCTTGAAATTTTGCATGATCTAGTTAGAAAAGCCAGAAACAACACTGGACTCCAGATGAACTAAGAACTACTGTTTTCATTCATAAAAATGTGTTCTTATTTCACTTGAGAGCAATAGTT
Source organism: Phyllostomus hastatus (assembly GCF_019186645.2). Taxonomy (NCBI): domain Eukaryota; kingdom Metazoa; phylum Chordata; class Mammalia; order Chiroptera; family Phyllostomidae; genus Phyllostomus; species Phyllostomus hastatus. Next base: position 28,474,952 of record NW_025333611.1, on the reverse strand, counting down.
TATGGTTGGGAATAGTTCATACATTAAGTATTGGTGTTCTAATTTGAAGTTTAGAAACAATTTTCTGAAGAAAATAATCAGTAAAATTATTGTTTGGCTAGAAGCAAAGTCCTTACTCACCACAATCTTTTTCAGCTTCCTTTAGAAAATGGTCTTTAGAACTCTGGCTGGTGTGGCTCAGTAGAGTGAGTGCCTGCCTGTGAACCAAAGTGTCACCAGTTCAATTCCCAGTCAGGGCACATGCCTGGGTTGCAGGCCAGGTCCCCAGGAGGGGGAGCATGAGAGGCAACCATACACTGATGTTTCTCTCCCTTTCTTTCTCCCTCCCTTTCCCTCTTTCTAACAATAAATAAATAAAATCTTAAAAAAAGAAAGTGGTCTTTAGAAATCAAGAAATGTATCTCTAATGTCTCAATGAAAGATCAAAGACTGAATAGATTACAAATGTCATCATCACCTCTCCTCCCTATTTGTCCAATTTATTTCAAACATATAATCCATACCTCCAATTAAATACCCCCCGAATCTTTTAAAGGTATCCCCACCCCTATCTCTGATTCAGTCAACACTATCAGAAACACAGAAAGAGCAGTACTTTATGATTCTTTTACCAGGGGAATTGTTGAATGTTTACAGCAATAAAACAGCTAAGCAAACAAACAAACAAACAAAAACCCTAAATAGAGTTGCTTAAACATTCACATCCCTTGAAATCGGGCAAATACATGAAAGCAATGGTATCAGTCTGTGAGAATCTGTACATGAGGAATGTGGGTTTCCTGTGTGTTTCTCTGTAGAAACCGTGGGGAGAACCAGATTCACCATGGCACATCATCTGAGGTAAATGGTGACTTTTTAAAATTTCTCAGATCCATCATTTTTTTACTTTTGAAAATTTCAAATCTATAGACGAGTTGAAAAAATAGTACAATAAACACATGTATACCCTTTACCTTGACTCACCAATTGTTAGCATTTTGACACTTTGCTTCCTTCAATTCTCTATACATACATAAATACATATAATACATTTTTATTTCTTTTGCTGAGCCATTTGAAAGTAGGCTGCAAATATTATAACACTTTACCCCTAATATTTCAACATGCATCTCCTAAAAAGAAAGACATTCTTCACCCTGACTGGTGTGGCACAGTGGATTGAGTGCCAGCCTGTGAGCCCAAAGGTTGCTGGTTCGATTCCCAGTCAGGGCACATGCCTGGGTTGTGGGCCAGGTCCCTGGACACATGCAACAGGCAACCAATTCAACGTTTCTCTCACACAACCATGTTTCCCTCTCTGTCTTCCTCCCTTCCCTTCTCTCTAAAAAAGAATAAATAAAAGACCTTCCCCTACACCATTATGACAGCTAAGAAAATGAACATTAATTATCACCCAGTCAAGGTTTACCATATATTTTGCACTTGGTTTCATATCTCTTTAGTTTCTTTTATTTATTTACTTATTTATAAGATCTTATTTATTTATTTTTAGAGAGAGTGGTAGGGAGAAAAACATCAATGTGAAAGAGAAACATTGATCAGTTGCCTCTCACATACCTTCAACTGAAGACCTAGCTGGCAATCCAGGCATGTGCCCTGACTGGGAATCAAACCAGCAACCTTTTGGTTCACAGGCTAGTGCTCAATCCACTGAGCCACACCAGCCAGCACTCTTTAGTTTCTTTTAATCTAGACTAGTCTCTCCAACTTTTTTGCTTTATGTTATATTAAATTTTTTGAAGAGTAGTTCAGTGTTTTTTTTGTAGAATGTCCCATATTTTGATTGTTTCTTCAATATTATATTCAGGTCAAACATTTTGGCAACATACTATACCACATTATGTAAGACTGTTTCAGTATTGGTGATGTTGGATCATTTGATTAAAGTGATGACAGCTAGGCATCTCCATTATAAAGGAATCTCCCCGTTTGTAATCAATAAGTATTCTGTGGGGTGATACTTGACACCATGTAAATATCCTATTCAACAACCAACTATCACACAATGGTTTTAGCATTGATAATTGTTGTCTGAATCAATGACTTCACTGAGGGTGAAGCTCTTAAGTAAGATTTTATTTGTGTGTTGGGTCCAAAATATTTTTAAAAATTTAATCCTTACCCAAGGATATGTATACTGATTTTAGAGAGAGAGGGAGGGGGAGAGCGAGAGCGAGAGCGAGAGAGATGTATGTGAGAGAAACACCTCTGATCAGTTGCTTCCCATATGCGCCCCAACCATGGATTGAACCTGCATCCTAGGTATGTGCCCTGACTGGTAATCACACCTGCAGACTTTTGGTGGACCAGATGGATGCTCCAACCAACCAAGGCACCTGGCTAGGACTCGAAATATTTTTTAAGAATATATTTCTGGCTCTTTCTGGCTCCGGCTGCCGCTGCGAGAGGAACTCCAGCCATGTCTGCCCACTTGCAATGGATGGACATCCGGAACTGCTCCAGTTTCCTGATCAAGAGGAACAAGCAGACGTACAGCACCGAACCCAATAATCTTAAGGCCCGCAACTCCTTTCACTACAAGGGGCTGATTCACCGCAAGACGGTGGGTGTGAAGCCAGCGGCCGATGGCAAAGGTGTGGTGGTCGTCATGAAGCGGAGATCTGGCCAACGAAAGCTGGCCACCTCCTACGTGCGGACCACCATCAACGAGAACGCCCTGGCCACCCTGAGCAGCATCCGGCACATGATCCACAAGAACAAGTACCGCCCAGGCCTGTGCATTGCGGCCATCCGCAGGGCCAGCGCCATCTCGCACAGCCAGAAGCCCGTGATGGTGAAGAAGTGGGCCCGCTCCACCAAGAGCTCCTGAGCACCCCCTCCCCCCAGAGCAATAAAGGTATCAGCTAGCTTTCTTCGGGGGAAAAAAAAAAGATATTTCTGAAAGTACCATGGAAATCAATGGAAAAAAGATTAGACAGGTTTCTCACATGAACATGTTGGGTGCTAACAGAAGCTTAATGAACGAAGGGTCCTATGGTTGGAGAAGTTCAGGAATGCTGTCTAGGTCCTGCTTGCAAGCGGCCAATAGCCTGTAAGTTCCACAAAAGGAATCACGTTTGTTTTACTCACCGTGGCTCCTGGCACATAGATCTTCCACAAATATTTGCTGAACCAATAGGTAAGTGGTCCCAAAAGGTATTATAGAGAAACAAAATATTTTTTTCCAAAAGAAATTAAGGTGATGTGAATGAAGACAGGAGGGAGCTAGGCTGATAATCACTATTTAAGAGGTGTGGCAAGGAAAAAATCCCTGCTATGGCTTCATAAAACAGTTACAGGAGAGGCTGAAAACAGGGTGTTATGACTGATCATCACAAGAAGGGCAGAATTAAGCATTAGTTCAGGGTCAGACCTTTGAAAGCATCTGTTGCTCCAGGAGCACAGTTCTTGTCAGGGTGAAATTTCAGGGCGAGTTTTCGGTAAGCTTTCTTAAGCTCTTCATCACTGGCATCTCGAGAAACTCCCAGAATTTCATAGTAATTTCTGCATTTCTTGATCCTAAAAACACACATCAGAAACATAAATGTCTACAAAGGCCCCTTTTATACAATTAAATACAAAGTAGTATACTGATCTTCCTTCTAGTTTGTGAGCCCCAAAACAAACCTAGAAGAAAATTGCCAAACACATGAATGAAACATTTAAAGTCATTAACAATGTCCTTCCACTGAGAGTGTAATGTCTTTCAAAGTAGTTTCACATCTGATATTTCACTCTTTCTATGTTCCTACAGGTAGCAGACAGAGCAAGTGTGCTAACCCACCCTGTCAAGGTGCAGGCTCAGGTCCTGAGAGTTGAACCACAGCCAGCAGAGCTAGAAGGAATACCTGTCCACTCTATTTGTTTATTATTTTCCCTTTCTCTCTCTTTATTCCTAAAGCCATCTTTTTAAACTTTGTTTTTAAAGTTAATCTGAGTATATACCCATGATAGGAGAAAAATATCCAACAGTACTAAACTGTATGCAGTAAAAACATTTTCCACTCCCCCATTCCCTGTCCCCAAGGCCCCCACTCCAAGGGCAGCCGCTGTTAGAAGTTTTCCTCGAACCCTATGCCCAGAGTGAGAGTACATGTACAGGGGCACTTCTATTTTTTTTTTTTTAACCTAATGGCAGGTCTTAGGTACTTATAATCACCTTTCTACATCTTGTTTTTTTTTTTAATTAACAATTTATCTTAGAGATTGATCCATAACAAATAGAGATGAGAAGTATAGGAAAAGAGTTTAGAGTGGCAGTTCTGAATCTTCTGATCTCAGAAATATTTTATACTCTTAAAAGCTTTTGTTCATGTGAGTTATATCTATCAATATTTACCATAGTGGAATAAAAACAAAAAAATTTAAAACACAGCATGATGACATAATTACATATCAGGTAGCTTTTCAAAAACTCCACTGTACAATCCTGAAAGCATAATAATGAAAAAGCAAATAATGTGCTTGTATTACTATGAAAAGTTTAAAACTTGCAGATCCCCCAAAAGGGTCTTGGAGTTCCCAAACCACACTCTGAGAACTGCTGAACTAGAGCATGAACTGGGGAGTCAAAATGCCTTGACTGGGATCTGATCTTGCTGTGTAGTTGACCTCTGTGCCTCAGGGTTGTCTTCTGAAGTGGGCTAATAATGACAACTGTTTTCACCGAGTTGTTACTATTAAATGAAGAACTCATCACAGTGCTCGATACTCTTCTGTCTCTCCCTCTCTCCTCTATAAAGTACTTGTTTAATAACAGCTTTATTAAGCTATAATTCACATATTGCAAAGTTCACTCTTAAAATGTACAATTCAGTGGTTTTTAAAGTATATTCAGAGTTGTGCACCCCTCACCACTATCTAGTTCCAGAACATTCTCATCACCCCATAAAGAAACCCAGTACTCATTAATAGTCATCCCTCACTCTCCCACTCCCCAGCCTCTGGCAACCACTACTCTACTTCCTGTCTCTATAAATTTGCCTATTCAGGACATTTTATATATAGGGAATATACAATATGTGGCCTTTTGTGTCTGGCTTTCTTTACTAGCATAATGTTCAAGGTTCATTCATATTGTAGCATGTAATTGTATTTATTCCTTTTTATTACCGAAAAGTATTCATTGTACGGACATTCCCCACTTTGTTCATCCATTCATCAGTTAATGGATTATTCCAGGTTGTTTCCATTTGGGGGGCATTATGAATAATGCTGTATGAACATTCATGTATAGGTTTTTGTGTGGAGATATATTTTTATTTCTCTTGGTATATTCCTAGTAGTGGGTTGCTAGGTCATATTCTATGGTTACTCTTCTGAGGAAATGCCATATTTTCCAAACTGGCTGTACCATTTTATATTCCTGCAAGTAATGTACAAGGGTTCCAATTTCTCCACATTCTCATTAATACTTGTTATTGTCCATCTTTTTTATTATAGCCATCCCAGTGAATACAAGATAATACGGTATCTCATTGTGACTTTGATTTGCATTTTCCTCATGACTAATGATACTGAGCAACTTTTCATGTGCATATTGGCCATTTGTCTGTCTTCTTTGGAGGAATACCTATTCAGATCATTTGCCCATTTTTCTTTTATTATCTTTTAAAGATTTTATATATATTGACTTCCGGCAAGATGGAGGAATAGGTGGACGCACTGTGCCTCCTCGCACAACCAAGATTGGAACAACAATAATTTACAGATAGAATAACACTCGGAACTGATAGAGGATTTATCTGAATGGAAGTCGGACAGCCAAGAAGTTGAAGTAGACCCGTGCATCCAGACTGGTAGGGGACGACGAGCCGGGTGGGTGCGGGGCTGGCGCGGGTCGGCGGCACACGGAGGTTGGGAAGGATTTGCCGCGAAATCATCACGACAGCCATCCAGGGCACAAGAACGCAGCGGGGGTCCCTGAGTGCGCAAGCTGCGGCTGGCGGACCCATTGAGGCAGCGATTGTGGACCAGGGTAGAGCTCGCAGCCCAGGATCCCAGAGAAGGGTCTGAGCCCAGGAGAACGGATCTGCCATCATTGTTCCCTCCCGTCCCGCTCCCGCCCCCGCCCCCACATATAACGTCACAATCTAGCGACTGGGGTGCCCAGCCCCGTGAACACCTAAGGCTCCACCCCCCACCGTAACAAGAGCGACCAGACCAAAAAGGAGAGAGACAGGGAAAGACATAAGATATGTTTCCAACAGAACAGATCAGTCCCCCCAGGACTCATCCTTTTGAGCGACCAAGAAATAGCCAATCTATCAGATGCACAGTTCAAAACACTGGTGATCAGAAAGCTCACGGAATTGGTTGATTCTGGGTGCAATTTAGATGAAAGGATGCAGGTTACCATAAAAGAGATGCAGGAAGATACACGGAGGAGAGCCAATAGAGACAGGAAGGAATCTGAGTCTCAAAACAATACAGTGGACCAGAAGGAAGATAGAATCAACCAAGCAGGAAAGCATGATGAAATAAGAATTCAAAAAATCTAGGAAAAGCTTAAGAGCATCCAGGATACCTTTAAACGTTCCAACATCCGAATTATAGGGGTACCAGAAAGGGAAGGGGAAAAGCAACAAATTGAGCACGTATTTGAACAAATAATAAAGGAGAACTTCCCCAATCTGGCAAAGGGAACAGTCTTCCAAGAAATCCAAGAAGCTCAGAGAGCCCCAAAGAAGTTGGACCCAAGAAGAAACACACCAAGGCACATCATAATTACATTAGCCAAGGTAAAAACGAAGGAGAGAATCCTAGAAGCAGCAAGAGATAAGGGGACAGTCACCTACAAAGGAGTTCCCATCAGACTGTCAGCTGATTTCTCCAAAAAGACCTTACAGGCAAGAAGGGGCTGGAAAGAAATATTCCAAGTCATGAAAGACAAGGACCTACATCCCAGATTGCTCTATCCAGCAAAGCTCTCATTTAGAATGGAAGGGAAGATAAAGTGCTTTTCAGATAAGGTCAAGTTAAAGGAGTTCATCATCACCAAGCCCTTATTTTATGAAATGCTAAAGGGACTTATCTAAGAAAAGAAGATAAAGAAAAAGACATGTATAGTAAAAGGACAGCAAACTCACAATTATTAACAGCCACACCTAAAGCAAAACCAAAAGAAACTAAGTAAACAACTAGAACAGGAACAGAACCACAGAAATGGAGGGCACATGGAGAGCTAGCAGCAGGGGGGTGGGAGGAGGAGAGAGGGGGAAAAGGTATAGAGAATAAGTAGCATAGAATGTAGGTTGAAAATAGTTAGGGGGAGGGCAAGAATAGTACAGGAAATGTAGAAGCTAAAGAACTCACAAGTATGACACATGGACATGAACTAAAGGGGGGGAATGTGGGTGGGAGAGGGGGTACAGGGTGGAGGGGAGAGAAGGGGGGAAATGGGACAACTGTAATAGCATAATCAATAAAATATATTTTTAAAAAAGATTTTATATATATTTTTTAGAGAGATGGGAAGGGAAGGAGAAAAAGAGGAAGAGAAATACCAATGTGCGAAAGATTCATTTGCCTCTTGCATGCCCCAACTGGGGACCTGGCCCACAGCCCAGGCACATGCTTGACTGGGAATTGAACTGGTGACCTTTCAGTTTGCAGGCCGGCACTGAATCCACTGAGCCATACCAGCCAGGGTGTCATTTCCCCATTTTTCAAGTGGACTGTCTATTATTGAGTTGTAAGAGTACTTTGCATGTTCTAGATATAAGTCCCTTATCAGATATATAATTTGAAAATATTTTCTCCTGTACTGTGGGTTGATTTTTCACTTCCTTGATGTTATCTTTTGAAGTACAAAAGTTTTAAATTTTTATAATATCCACTTTATCTATTATTTTTTTGCTTGTGCTTTGGGTGTCATGTCAAGAATCATCGCCTAATCCAATGTCACAAAGACTTACGCTTATGTTTTCTTCTAACAGTTTTATAGTTTTAGCCCTTACATTTAGGACTTACATTAGGTCTTTGAGTTAATTTTTGTATCTGTGTGAGGAAAGGGTCCAAGTTCATTCTTTTGTATATGGCTACTCAGTTGTTCCAACATTTGTTAAAGACGATTCTTCACCCCATTAAATTGTCTTGGTGCTCTTGTCAAAAATCAATTGTCGGCCCTAGCTGGTGTAGTTCAGTGGATTGAGTGCAGGCTGAGAACCAAAGTGTTGCAGGTTCTATTCCCAGTCAGGGCACATGCCTGGGTTGCAGGCCACGGCCCCCAGTGATCACACATTGATGCTTCTCTCTCTCTCTCTTTCTCCCTCCCTTCCCTCTCTAAAAATAAATAAATAAAATCTTAGAAAAAATCAATTGTCCATAAATATAAAAGGTTATTTATGGACTCTCAAAATTCCATTCCATAGATCTACATGGCTATCCTATCCTAGTCTACACTGTCTTCATTACTGTAACTTTGTAGTAAGCTTTGAAATTGGAAAATGTGAATCCTCCAACTTTATTCTTTTTCAAGACTGTTTTGGCTGTTCTGGTCCCTTGCGTTTCCATATGAATTTTAGCAACATCTTGTCAATTTCTGCAAAGAGCAACTGGGAATTTGATAGGGATGTGTGAAATCTGTTGATCAATTTGGTGAGTATTACATATTACCAATAATATGCCTTAGAATCCATAAACACAGGCTATCTTCATATTTATTTAGATATTTAATTTCTTTTAATCAAGTTTTGTAGTTTTCAAGGTACAGTTTTACTCCTGTTAAATTTATTGCTAAGCATTTTATTTTTTTTAAGGTGTTATAAATGAAACTTTTTTTTTTAATTGTTTTCTTGTCCATTTTGGATTATTCATTGCTATTGTATACAGAGACAATGATTTTTGTATATTGACCTTATACTTTGCAACTTTGATGAAGTAATTTATTATTTCTAATAGCTTCTGTTTGTGTGTATGTGTGTATATATTCCTTAGGATTTTCTATACTAGATCATATCACCTGTGAATACAGTTTTACTTCTTCTTTCCAATCTGGATGAATTCTATTTCTTTTTGTTCCCTAACTGCCCTGGCTTGGGCCTCTAATACAATGTTCAACAGAAGTGGCTAGAGTGAACATGCTTGTCTTGTTCCTGTCCTGTTTCTGATCTTGGAACACACTGCATTGTTCACCATTAAGTATGATGCTAGCTGTGGATTATTTGTAGATGGCCTTTACCAGGTTGAGGAAGTGCCCCTCTATTTGTACTGTGTGGAGTGGTGTTGTTATGAAAGTGTTAGATGTTTTTTTAAAGATAGGTCAAGAGAGGGAGAAAGAGAGGGAGAGAAACATGGATCTGTGAGAAAAACATCCATCAGTTGCCTCTTGCACACTTCCAATTTTGTCAATATTTAAAAAAACCCCGCCTTGGTTGGCGTAGCTCAGTGGATTGAGCACAGGCTGCGAACCAAAGTGTTGCAGGTTCGATTCCCAGTCAGGGTACATGCCTGGGTTGCAGGCCATGACCCCCAGCAACCGCACATTGATATTTCTCTCTCTCTGTCTATCTCTCTCCCTTCCCTCTCTAAAAATAAATAAATTTTTAAAAAAATTAATTAAAAAAAACAAGCTTTTGGTCTTGTTGCCTTTATCCTCTATTTCATTTATTTTTACTCTGTATTATTTCCTTCATTCTGTTTGCTTGGATTTAATTTGCTCTTCTTGTTTTAGTTTGTTAAGGTAGAAGACCCGTAAGTTATTGAGTGTATATAAGAATATATATAAATATTTATAGCCATAAATTTCCTTCTAAATATTGTTGTAGTTTCATTCCATACATTTCAGTATTGTATATTTTCATTGCCAATCATCTCAAAGTATTTTCAAATTTTCCTTGTGATTTCCTCTGTGACCTATTTGTTATTTAGGAATATGTTGTTTAATTTTCACATTTGTGAATGTTACAACTTTCCTTCTGTTGTTCATTTCAGAGAACATACACTGTATGGTTTTAATCCTTCTAAATTTATTGAGGCTTGTTTTATGACCTAACATATGGTCTATCCTGGACAATGTTCCATGTATACTTGAGAAGACTATATATTCTGCTGCTTTGGGGTAGAATGTTGTATAGATGTCTGTTATATCTAGTTGATTTTCCCTGCCTCTCTTACAGTAGAAGCAGGACAGATATCTCAGATTACACCCTACTACTCGACTTCTACTAGTCCTGCCCCTAATGCTAAGAAGCTATTTTGCTTTAATAACAACAACAACAGCAACAACAACAGTCAATACTTATATAGCAAATTGTCTGTGCCAGGCACTCTACATAAAATCACTCAACTAATCCCACCTCAGGCTCACCTTTGAACCCCAAGCAGCTGCTCTTCAGTGTAAGTGGCATTCCCCTCACCCTGCCAGGTCTGATTCCACTCATTCTCAGACTTCTTTTCCTTTTGTGCCTTCATGCAGTTACAGCAGCCACAGGGGTCATGAGTTTCACGAGGTCTGTCCTCTGCGTATTTGTTTCTTCTAACTGCATCAATGTAAGCTGCAAAGCAACAGTCACTCCGTTAGTCCTCAATCTGACCTGCGAATCAATTTTGCTACCTGCCTAACCTATCTGGGAGGCTGCTTGTAGGCAGGAGAGCTGAGTGTGAGGGTCAGGCTACTGACATCATGATGACTTTTAAGCATCCACAAAACAAATAAACACCTTCCTTGAGAAAACAATACTGAAAATATGGAAGCAACCATGAAATACTTATAATTCCAGAAACATGAAGCCATACCTAATAATGTCCATCATACCTACAGTGGTCAGTCATCAAATAATTTTGGCTCAGAGCTAGAAAAGGTGCTCAAGAGGTGTCTGCCCAATACCTAGCCTTTAGTGCAATGCAGGGGGAAGGCCTAGTTTTCTATGGTGCATGGTCAGAAGTGATATTGCTCATAAAATAACTTTTTTGTTGCAATGCCTCCCACCACTAAGATTTAAAGAAGAGATGAATTCAATTCTTTCTAAGCTAACAGTAATTAGAACTAATATGTACAAGACACTGGTTGGATAGATCAAGGAGAGGTATGGGTAAGATCTACTCCTGACCATAAGAGTGTTACAGTTTAAAGGGAGAGAATTTAATTAATCTTAACACCTACGGAATGTAAAGAGGGCCATAGCAACCCAGTCAAAGAAGGCAGAGTACTCATGTCCCATCTGGAGGATATGGAACATATTTTTAAAACATTCTTTTCCTGCCATGGCTGGTGTGGCTCAGTGGCTTGAGCATGGGCTGTGAACCAAAGAGTCACAGGTTCGATTCCCAGTCAGGGCACATGCCCTGGTTGTGGGCCGAGTCCCCAGAGAGGGCCACGTGAGAGACAACCACACACTGATGTTTCTCTCCCTCTCTTTCTCTCTCCCTTCCTCTCTAAAAATAAATATATAGAATATTAAAAAGAAAACATTCTTCTCCTGCTTAACATCCCTTAGTGACTACACATTGCTCCTTGTCCAGATTTCTTACCATGGGTCCAGGCTGTCTCCTGCCTCATTTCACCACATGCTCCTTTGCAGTCTATGCTTTAGCCAGTCCAAGCTCTGTGACCAGCAATGCTTTCCCTTCTCTCTGCTCCTTCTGCCCACCACATTCCTCCTGCAAGGCACTAACTACAATGCATTCTTTATGTCATCATTGTAACACTGTCTCCATAAGGCCTCCTCTGACATCCAGGCTGTGTTGGCTGCCTTGTCAGTGTGGTTTCCAAAAGTGGACCTTACTGTGTATAGCCCAGGACTTATTGACCCTGCTTTGTAATTGACTGTTTACCTGTCAAACTCCCTCAGTGAACTAAGAGTTCTGTGATCTCTGGGGCCCACGCCTGTCAAATTCCTGCTGCAAGATCAGCATAATGCAGGGTACATAATAGGTATTGGATCAATACTCTTTGCCTGACTGTAGGATGGAAAAAAACGGCCTGTCCGTCCTGGTGTGGGCTGCAGCGACAAGACCAAACCGAGACCAAGGATCAGGTGGCCCAGGTTGGTAGCGAGCATAAGGGGCCGGGTTAAGTAAACTGCGGGAGACCGCATTGCCCCGCTGACCCTTTGGCCACCCTGGTGCGGGCGGAGTCTGATTGCCCAGAGGACCCTGGGCGGGGCCGGGCCGGGCCGGGCCGGGCCGGGGCGGGGCTGGGGGCCGGAGGCTACGAGGCATCACAGATGACTCTGGGCTCCGGGCCTCTTTCTCCGCTTGAGCCAGCGTTCTCAGTTTTGGGATCCCGGCCCCTGCCCTGAATGGTCCACCACCTCCTCATTTGGAACCCTGCTCAGGCTCAACATGTCATAGGCCTGCATTCTTCACCTCAAGCCCAGGATCTCAGCTCTCGGGCACCTTCTAGGGCCCCATCCCTGATCGCTCCCAAACCCCACTCTGTCCCACCCTATGGCCAGGACCTGGTACCTTCCGTCCAGCGCTCCCCGCTGCCCAGAGTAGCTGCCATTTCTGGTTCCCAGTCAGCAGGTCAGCCGAGCCTCTCCGGCGCCTGAGGCTAAAAAAGATGAGGGGGGGCCTGGGGGAGGGGGCAAGAAGCGTGGGGCATGCTGGTCATTGTAGTCCAACCCATTGAAGCAGCGGGACATTGGACTACAACTTCCGGCAGTCTCCGCGAAAGGGACAGTTGGAGATGCAGTGGAGTAAGGGGCTCTTCCTTTGGAAGCGAGGCCTGTAGAGGTGCGTTGTTGCTAGTTGACTGCTGCGCGGCTAGTGGCTCACAGCAGGAAACTGTGACCACTGTGGGCAGCGCTGTTCTTCTTCTGAAGAATGGGGATAGTGGCTTCGTCCCCGCCTAACACTGGGGACATTCAAGGAGGCGCGATGATACCCTGCCTGGGAAAGCCTTTGCAAACTATGGGCTAGAGTGTGACAGTATGACTGTTTTTCTCCTCAGGGAGGTCGTTTCAAAATATACAAGAATGCCCTCTGGTCCGGTAACTCAATTGATTAAAGCGTGGTCCCATACGCCAAGGTTTTGGGTTTCATCCTCCTTCAGGGAACAAACAAGAATCAACCAATGATTGCATAAATGGGGAAGTCGATCTCTCTCTCTCTCTCTCTGTCTCTCTCTCTCTTTGAGATCGATAAATAATAAAAAATATATATATATACACTAACGCCTGTTAGGAGACTCAGAGACAGGTTTTGGGGATGCTGAACCCAACCCTGGGAAGTTAAGAGCCATGAAAAGTAGAAAAGTGGGGTAAATTTATGTGGATAGAGGGCAGTCTGGGTCTACCCCTCCTCCCTCAGCCCTTCAGGCACAGCGTCATTAGAGGAACCACTGGAGGTCAGGGGTGGAGAAAGAAAAATAGGGCAGGTGCATATTACAGCTGGCATTGCAGCCCCTGTCTTCGTTTTCTTTATCTTCCATCTCATCCTACTCCAGGACCCTTCTGAGACCTTTCTCATCTCTTACCCCAGTAGTTTCCTTAGTCCATTCCCTTTTATCTGAAGACCACACCTTAGAAGATCAGTAAAAAGAAAGTGAAGAAATATTCCCGCTTTCTCTCACTTAGGTTTGCATGGAGTCGAGCCTTTTAGCAAAGAATAAAACCAGTTCTTCAGCCCTGAGTGGTGTGACTCAGTGGACTGAGTGCCGGCCAGCGAACAAATCAGGGCACATGCCTGGGTTGCAGGCCAGATCCCCAGTACTGGGTGTGCAATAGGCAACCATACATAGATATTTCTCCCTCCCTTCTACTCTCTCTAAAAATAAATAAAATCTTTAAAACAAACAAACAAACAAACAAACCAAAAAAACCCAATTCTGTAAAAGTGAAAAAAATGATCATGGTCATCCCCAAACCAAACCAAAAAGCCTTAGGTAGTTTGGGAAGACTAGACATTTTGCTCTAGAAATTGGAAAGGTGGGGTGTGCCTTGGAGTCCAGGGGAGACACTCAGAGATGTCCTGGTTGCATGAAGTTAGAAGTATCAGTTGAAAGTGGGAGTGCTAGACAACTGTAGGGGTGATTGGACTGAAAAGCCATACTAAATTATGGGGCTACTCAGAAGTAGAGTCCAGGTTCAAGAACACTGGACAAGATTTGGGACACTGGGGCCTCTTTGAAATACTAATATATGGTACCTCAACAGCCTTTCCCGTCACCTTCTGAAACCTCACTTTCCCCTTCTTTTCTAGACAACTCATTTAACTCCAAATCAGAAAAAAAAGAGGTTCAGAATTGCAGCCTTCTGAGATAATTGCCATGCAGCTGTACCCTTCTGTTCATTTATACCTCAACTAACTCTTCTAGATGAATTTTCCTATGACTCTATCACCAGTACTAACTTAGAACTCCAAACCCCAGCATTTAGAACACTTCCATGCCAGTTTTTGTTTAAGTACACCAAACACTCAACAAAATAATTCCCACGGTCAAATTCAATCTCCGTGTTTGGTAAAAGAAAAAGCTGTGGGTTCAAAGGGTTCAGGATGGTGGGGTTAGGGAAAGCAACAGCAGGAAGAGCGAGAGAGCCACTGGGAAGGAAAGGGAAGGGAAATTGGGATCTGTAAGGCAGTTCACAAAGATAAGAAGGTAGGTGCAGAAAGAAGTTCAAAGAAGTGAGAAAGGACATCCGTTAATCCAGGGGTGCCGCTGAGCAAAGACACACCATGTTTTCCAGCAGATTCAAATAGAATTAAGTAGTACTGACCTGACTTTGGGAAACTGTGTGCAGGACCTAGGCCAAGGGGATGCACCATGATTTTTGTACACTATTTTACCTAGAGCCAGCCTCAGATTTCTATCAGTTTTCTCTCCTAACTTTTAGAAATGCTTGTTGAACTGTAGTGAATTTTTGCTCGTGATTCTGAGGTTGACCGTGTGCCCTATATGGTTGAGATGATACTCCATCCAGACCTGGAAGAAAGATGCCAAGTAAATGACTGCTCTGTCCAACTGGGTCTGTGCACCAGAGCTGGTTTGCTTGTTGCCCTTGCGTGGGATGGGGGGAGAAGTGAAAAAAGGACACTCTACAGCAACCACCCTACCCCCACCACTTGTTCCTGCTTTGGAAGTCTGTAGTTCTGGGTTAGAATAGGGAGGAAGCTGTCTTGTAAATGCCCACCATCCTGTTGTCTAGACATCAAGGAAGAGATATTGTCTCAGGGAAGCTTCAGGAGCTGCAGAAGGCTGCACTCGGATTTCCTGTCAGAGGTGGGGTCTTGTTTTTGCATAAATAGCAGAACCCCCTTATATAGTTTGCTAGAGAGCAGAATTCAGCATTAAGTGAATTCATCCTCTACCCTTTCTAAAAGGATAGTTATTTAGCAACTGGAAAATGAATATGGCTAATGTGATACTGCAGTGCTAGTTTTAGGGTAAAAGCCTTTCAATCTCATATTAATACCAGTTCACCCCTTTCCCCCCGCATATAAATACCTTATGACTAACAGCTTGTGTTTGCAGGACATTGTCCAGAGTTGGGGAAGCTTATGGCCTTATAATGGAGACATCAACTGAGTTACCTAGAGTGAAACCCATGTCCTTGACCTAATTAGTCCAGCATGGTAAGCAGCCGAACTAGGTGCCCATGATAGTCAGAATAACAACTGAAACAGAATCCAGTACTTCTAGCCATTGTTACGTCACCCGGAGGGTTCTATCCCAATGACAGATTTTTGTACTGGAGCTAGCTGGGAAGTCAGGTGCTTTTGGCAGTGTGGCTAAAATAAAATACATCTGAATTATTTTTTAGAAATACTACAGTATTGCTGTCATGGGTTGAGTACTCCAAGAAATAGACTCTGAGACACTAAGAGTTGCATGCTGACATTTTATTGGTGAGTGCCTCCAGGAGCATCTCTGAGGCGTAAGGGGAGCAGGATTGGGCCAGAAGTTGAGACAAGAGGTCCAGGTCTTCATCCCCACACCCATTCCCATCAACCAGTCATCAACCAGCTGTGAGCCCTTAGCAGCCAACACTTCCAGCAGTGGGGGAACGAGTGCCATGATCCTGAAGTGTGGGACCTAGACACAAGTGGCACGCCATGTTTTTCTGCTATAGTTGTCAACTAGTGCTTCCCAGGTATCTCCACATTTACCACCCCATTTTACAGGGCCATGAGGTAGACAGGGCCAGGTAGGTTCATTCTCTCCTTTGTACATGTGAATACAAAGGGAAATCTAGGTACAGGGGATGTAAAAGACTTGCCCAGAATCACCTAAGGCTTGTCTCTGGCTCCCACTCAGAGAAATATCTACTGAAAAGATTGTTTTTTCCTACTTTGAGAATTCATAGGACTTTAGAACATAAGGATCAGAAAAGTCAGTAGAGGCAAGTAGTCCAGCCACCTCACTTTTAAAGCAAACAGGCTCCATGATGGGGGCTGATTTCTCCAATGTTGAGCTGTGCATCTGTGGCAAAGCCCAACCTTGTGACTAGTCTTCCTGCACTCAAGAGCCGGTGTTCACGACCTCTGACATGCCGGGCCCAACGTGCCACGGGAGAGCTGCAGACGTGAGCAGGCTGCAGGCGCTGCCCCGAGGATTTTAGAATCCGCTGTTTCTTTAGTGCACGTGAATTGTTTTAGCGACACAGAGAAAATGAAACTTTTTGTTCTAGGCTTTCTCTCTCATATCACCTTGAGGAGTCTAAATCCAGAAGAAAAGAGCCTATTTTGGCTTCGGAATGGGTAATCCCTGTCCTCCCTCTGTTTTAAACCGCCAACGAGCAGATGCTTACACAGAGTTGAATGCTGCCTGCAAACATACACAGACGACTCTCCCGTCGACTCTTCCCAAGATTTATTTTCAAACACAGATTACTAAGAAAACAGATAATTGCTTTCTTTTCCTCCTTCTGTTTAAATGACTTTACATTATTTATTATCCTTTATTTTTAGGACACAAAGATAAAGCTGTATGGGGTAAAGAGGTGGGTTTTGCATTATAAAGTCACAGACCTGTCTTCGCCCAGACCTTCCCAGTGTTGTTCCCACAGCCAGAACCACAGTGAGGGAGGTCTGCCCTGGGGCAGGCGGAGGACATTTGCCCTTTTAGTATTCAGCTCATACCCCCGGCGTTTCCTAGTCAGAACGCTGTTGTGTCTCCCATGTTCTCACTCTCCAGATTTAGTATTTCTCTACAGATTTAGATTTCTCTAGCAATCTCTGACAATTGCTCTCTGGCTACAGCTCCTCTTCTCGCCCCTCTGTTAGAGTGGCTAGGCTAGTCAGTCACTGCATCCCCATACTCAGTAAACTAGACGGACAGAGGTAGGCCTGACAAAAAGTTCTTTCCACCTCCCAGGTCTCTCAGAGTTCCTCGCAGGGGCAGAAATTTGCATACATGCCTTGCCTAGATAAGGAGGCCCCAGAGCTGCTAGAATGTTCTGTTAAGAAATGTGCATGGGAGCATAGATCTTAAAAGAAATGAGGCTACAGGCCAGAAAATAATTTTAATGCCAAGTAGAATGGACCAAGCCACTTTGTCATTTTCCTTGCTTTTGCTCTACAGACTTCCCCTTCCTATGACATTGAGAAGGTGGGAGGAGCTGGCCGTGTTCCTAGAGTGACTGTCCATCCATGTGGGAGAGAGGCTTTCGTGTTGGTAGCTTGCTCCTAAGTCTGAAGGAACGTCAGTATCCTTTAGATCTGCAGTAATGTAGTATGGAGGAGATGTGAAGCAAAAAAATAATTTATGTGGTTTATTGCCTCTACTGATCCCATCGCCTTCCTCCTTACAGTCACAGGGCAGCTGCATCATCTTCGGTCTCCTAGGGACCCAAGGTTGCTTTTAAAGAACCTGCAAAATAAATACTTAATGAGGAAGGATGAACTCCTCGGGAGTGGTAAAATAGGCAAGAGGAGAGAAAAGGCTGGGTCTTTGAAAATATCTCATTTCTGGTTAAGGAACAAGAGCCTGACTACTTTAACATATTTTCTATTTATGTATCCTAGAGGATGCATTATAATATTCCAAGTAAATATAAGTGTTACTTTAAATAAAAAAGGAGCCTGAAAAGGAGAAGAGGGGGACCAGGAAAAATGCACCTTCTCTGCTGAGCGGCACCCTTTGCTGTTATTCATGTTGATATTCTTCATGGAGATGAGGGTGATGCTATCTTTCTCTCCATTGGCTGTGGAGCAGCTAGAGGTAGGAAGGAAACATGGGTTATAGATAAGAAAAGTGGGAGGGCAATGTGGGGGTCAAGGAACTGTGTAGGGCTTGTTGAAAAGTAGACCTTTGTTTCAGTGGTGGACCCTAATGAAATGAAAATGTTTTGAAGTCCAAAAGACTTGTATTTAAATCTTTGTATTACTACCTACTGCTTGTGTGGTCTTGACCAAGTTATGACCTCCCTTGAGTCTCAATATTTTATCTGCCTGAATAGAATATCTGCCTTAGTAATATCTGCCTGAGAGAATTACTCTAAGAATTTGAGATAATATTACCAAATATCTACCACAGGGCTTAGGACGTACAAGGTATTCAGTAAGTGGTTCCTTAAATGAGTATCTTCTTATTTAAGGAGTATAGTAGAATCTGAATTCCTATACTTTTAATGAAGGGGTAATAAGGGCTTAGCCCTGGGATTGAGGAGTTCCAGTCCATCCCCCATCACCAGTTGATTCCTTTCAGGTCCAGGTCTGCTCCTGTCCTGCTTGCCCCCAGCTCTGGCTTCAGAGGGGGCTGTCAGAATTCCATCCGTGGGTATGTGTGTGTAGAAGACAGGAAGCGTTGGTTGTTGGCTCCCTCTTGGAGGGGAGACTGAGGTCAGATGGATGATTCCAACTTATACCTCTGACAGTCTTACCTTTCAGATAGCCCGGAACTCCCAGGCTTCTGGGGATCTGTAAAAATCCAAAGGCACAGACTGGGGATCACATACTGTTACTCAGAAGTCCAACCTGCCTTTCAAAGGTCACCAAAGTGGACTTTCCCATTTTATCCACTGATGCGGATGTGCCATTCCAGCCCTCAATTCCAGGCTGGATGTCAGTCCCAGGATCTAGCTGTGAGTGCTCAGCAGAGAGAGGCAAAGGGGGGCCCTGAGGGTCAGGCATGTACCTTCGGGTTCCTTATTCTTCCGACACTTAAACCTTAGACTGACCACGCTGACCAGGATGATCACAACCACCACCAGAATGACAATGAAGCTGATAACACCTGAACAAAGAAAAGGTTGGGGTGAAGGGGAGGC
Organism: Phyllostomus hastatus; assembly: GCF_019186645.2. Lineage (NCBI taxonomy): Eukaryota > Metazoa > Chordata > Mammalia > Chiroptera > Phyllostomidae > Phyllostomus > Phyllostomus hastatus. The sequence continues at coordinate 28,455,801 of NW_025333611.1, read as the reverse complement.
AGAGGAAGGGACAAAAGGGGGTAACAGGAGTTTAAATTATTTTCCCAGCTAAGTGCTGTGTAGACAGGCTCCGGAGCAAAGTGAATTCCACTTCTGTGCTGAGAAGGGGAACGAGCTCTCAGCCTGCTGCCCTGGCCAGCATGGGCTCCACAGCCCTTCCCCACCCTCCCATGAGAACATGGAACCCCGCAGAGCCCAGCCGAACTGACTAGAGAGCCAGTGGAGACTCTTTCCCACCAGAGCCTTCTTTGTCAGCCAAACCCTCCCAGCACAAATAAGTGAGATCTGAACTTTTGTTTCCAGACTCAGAGTCCAAGTCAGTTCACGGGTGGGGTCCCTGCCACACCCCACTGTCTCCTCCCTCTCACCAAATGCGGCCACGGTGAGCACCGTCTCTGAGGTAGGGCTGGGCAGGATGGTGGAGTCTCCTCTGGTCCTCAGGTTCATGGTGGCTGATTTGGTGGTAACATTTTGAGAAGTGTCTAAAATGGAGTGGTGATGGGTTCATCAGTGAAGGAACTCAGCCTACAGAGAGAGCTAGCTCCCCTCCCACTTCCTCCAGGTAAAGGACTGCGGACACAGCTCAAGCCCTGCAGAAAAGACTTCCTCCCTGCCCATCTGACCAGGTCCCATGAGGATGGAGGCCAGGACTGGATGTTGTGGGATCACATGACTAGATGGCTGGTTGTTTGTGTTACTAGTTCCAAAGGACTCCAGAAAGTTCAGGATGCTTCCCTCACTATGCTCTTCCCACCACCCCCTTGGAGTCGAGAAGATTGGGATTTATGCTGCAGATATAGGGAGACAGACTAGGCAAGGTAGACTCATCGTGTTTTGCCAAGGGTTGAAGAGGGAGGAAAGAAGGGCACCAAAATTTGTCCCCAGGCACTGACTGATCTAGTGTGTCAGCCTGCCAGGTAAGACACCCAAGTTTCTGGTCCCCTTAAAAGGTGGTATGGTCACCCATCTCTTCCCTTCTGGAACTCATTGCAGGCCTAACTGCTGTTCCATTTCCTTGTCCTCACCTCTGTCCTAAATAAGCCTGGGAGTTTAAAAAAAATCCCAGAGCCAAGAGGTAGGATGAGAGAAAGGGTCAGGGTAGTCTTTGTTGGGAGTCCACACAGGACGTCCCTCCACTTCTGCTGCCACTGCTGCTGCTGCTGCTTGGGACACCATGCTCGTGCCACGAACAGCGGGCCAAGGTGGCAGGTACCCACCCCTGCCCAGCTCTTCTCCCGCACTGCTGGGTGAGGACCAACCTGCCCTGAGAGGTGTGCAACCCTTTCCTAACCTTGTCTGCCTTCCTTTGCACTGTTTGGTTCTCCTAACCTTCTCTTTCTCTCTCTGTGCCTTGATCGATCCTGAGTCCATACTCTTTCTACCTTCACTGTGACCAGGCCCAGGTTCCTGACTCTACTCCCCACCAAACCTCATTCCCTTCCAGACCAGGGTGCCGCTGATGTGGATCCTGGCCCTGAGACCCCTCATTGTGGGGCAAGACCTGGGCCCCCTGAAGAGGAGAGGAAGGAACCCAGCCAGACATGACCCATTGTATTTTACCGCCAGCCCCACATACTTACCAAGGGCTGATATGTGCTGTTGTGGCTGGGATGGAGTCAGGCCCGGCAAGCTCTGGAAGTGACCATCTATGGTGCTTGACCTCGGCGTCACGGGTGTGGGGACCTGTGAGGCCTTCCCTGGAGTGGCTGTGGATTAGGAAGCATGTATGAGCCTGCTTGGGGCTCCAACCAGCACACACGCAGAGAAGGCTCTTTAGTCCAAGATCGTTCTTCTCATTACTGCTTTCATTCCAGAAGGAGCCATCCTCTCTCACACCTCTGGGTCTTCACCCGTGCAGTTCCCTCTGCCTGGAATACACCCTACCACCCTTCACCTCCCAGTCTTCATTTGGTCAACTCATTCTTTGGTCTCTGCTTCAGCTCTCCCTCACTCTGGAATGTACTCGCTGGCCCTCAAGTCAGAAGCTGCTGACATTTGTCTGGGCTCCAGCAGCACTCTGCCATGCGCATCGCAGCCCTTCTCACCCTGCTTTGTGATTGGCGACATGACGTCTTGTTTACTTGTCTGCTCCCCCATGAGTGTGCATTCTCCTTTAGAGCAGAAACTGTGCCTGCCTCCCCATGGGGCCCTCCCTGGATGGAATTTGTAGTGTGAGTAGCGGAGTACCTGGGGCACTGGCGCTGGACAGAGACCTTGGGCTACTGGGCTCTGAGGAAGCACTGTCTTCTGCAAGGACAGACGCAGAATGGGAAGTGGAGGTGGGGCAGGTTTGATGACACCACACTTCTAACCCATATGAGAACCTTTGGACCGCAAGCAAGTCTGAAGGGATAGGCAGGGGACTGGGTGGAGGGCTGGGATTGGCCCCTCGACAACCACACTCACCTGCGCTGGGAGTTGACTCTGTGGTCATCTGAGGCTGTTTGTTGCCTCTTATTGCTCTGTCCCCCTCTTTTGCCCTATAGCTGGCGTTTTCTACGCTTTCTCCCTACCCCATCCCTCACCTGCAACAATTCCTCTCATTCCACTTTCAAGGCAGGTTAGACTGGGCCAAGCTGAAACAGGTCCCTAGAAGTGCTCAGTCTTGAATGCCCTGAGGTCTGGCCCCACCCCTAATCACTTGAGATCTGCATAAAACAGGGCCTAGAGATCCTCTCACCCTTACCAAGCTCCCAGACCTAAATGCTGGAGGAGGTCCTGTGTGCTGGGTCTTACCCTGAGGGCTAGAGGGCTGCGTTGTGGTGGGCTGGGAGTTGTGGCCTGCAAAAGAAAGCAAAACACAGACTAGCTTCGTGAGGCTCCTGCCCAGCACATACAGCCCCCAGAAAAACTGAGGCCTTTTGCCTTTCCAAGCCTCCCATGCCGACAGAGGCCTAAAGGATGTGGCTCCAGCTTAGGGGGCTGGCTTCCTCTGAGACTGTGATTGAATAGCACCATCACCACCACCTCATGATTCAGCATCCCGGAGTCCTTTCCTGTCTCTTCAGTCTCACATGGGTTTTATACCAACCTGACACAACGTCAGGGGAAGGTCATTTTAAATTAGTGATGTCTAAAGACAGAGGGCCAGTGACCTGCCAGTCTAGACAAAGACTCCAGGTCTCTAGGCTAATGTCGTCACTACACCACCATCGAGCCAGCCGTTTTCCCCTGTGGATCTCATCACACCAGTCCTGTCCCAAGGGAAGGGGATGGAAAGATGTGATGAATAAGATGGAGTTTGGGCCTGGGGTTGGTATCTGGGCTGTATCTCTGCCCTCCTCCAGCAGGAGGAGGGGCCTACAGGAAGCAAGTCCTGGCATATGTACAGGAGACAGGGAAGCTGTAGAACGAGTGATCAGCTTACTCTTACAGGCAGAGCCTACTCAGAAATGATTGTTGTTGGACAAACCTGGGGAGGAGGTCACTAGGAGGCCCCAGTAAGAAGCCCAGATTAGATCGTTTGGTAAGTACGAGTGTATGCCGGTCAGCCTCTGTACAGATGTGTGTGTGTGTGTGTGTGTGTGTGTGTGTGTGTGCGTGCGCGCGCTTGTGTGCCATATATGTGTCCCCCGTGTCTGTGGGACCTCAAAGGTCAGGTTGTGTTTGCTCATTTTCCACAATGAAATCATTCTTAAAACCTGTGAACAATGTGAAAGGAAAACGTGGGGAAGTGGAGCCGCCCAGCTGGGTTCCCGTCCCTCCGCTCCGGCTGGGACGACAGCCGCTGGCCCGGCTCTCCTGTTCCCTCCGCCCCTCATCATCAGGGAAACACTAAGCCGGGCCTGGGCGAACAGAGGCGGCTGGGGGCCAGGGGCCCGCCCAGCCTGGGGCAGCCTGCTGGTCTGTTTATTTTCCTTAGCCACTGCCTTCCTCCATGGGGCTATCACTTGGATGGCGTGGAATTAATTGTTTCCAAGCCCACACTTTCCCAAACGCTAGGCCATGCGGTGTTTTTCCAGGTCAGCATCTTCGATACTTCATTCCCTCACTGGGTGGTAGGTCGGGTCAAGAGGGGAGTGAAAACTTACGGGTGCCCCAGGCTAAAGAGAACTTTCCCCAGCTGGGGAATGACCCTTTTAATCCAAGGCATGTCCTGAAAACACCTATCAGTAAGTCCCAGGGGCCAAGTTCCAGTAGGTTGCTCTTTGTCTCCTGCCCCCTCCCGCTACGGGAACTTTTTGTCACCAGGAGATGCCTCTGTGAGTAGAGGAGGGATTTAGGGAGCATCAGTTTTGACAGGCCAGGGTGCCTCTGACCACTGGGCACTCAGACAACCAGAGCACACTGGCCATGGGGATTTCTTATTTTACTGTTTCCTCTCCCTCATTCCCACCTGCTCCATTTCCACCCAGCCTCTCTCTCCTCCCCTTCCACAACCTCATCCAGTATTCCTCAGCAGCATATTTTAGTGCTTAACAAATCATGGAGTGTGGAGTCTGGCAGGCCTGAGTTCAAGTCCTGACCCTGTCACTTATTGACCCGAGCCTTAGTTTTCTCCTCATTAAAATACACGTGATTTTAGCCGTGGGCAGTGTGGCTCAATTGGTTGGAGCATTGTCCTGTAAACCAAAAGGTTGCAGGTTCTATCCCTGGTCAGGGCATATGTGTAGGTTGTGGGTTTGGTCCCCAGTCGGGTTCAGTCCCTGGTCAGGGTGCATACGGTTGGTTGGGGTGCACACAAGAGGCGACTGATTGATGTTTCTCTCCCCCTCTCTCTAAAATCAATAGGCATGACCTTGGATGAGTATAAAAAATAATAATAAAATAACATACAAGTGATTTTAGTACCTTATATGTGGTTGTGAGGATAAGAAAATGCACATAAAGTACTTAATGCAGTGTCTGACAGATAGTTCATGCTCTATAAATGCTGGACATTTAAAATTTTTTCCCATTGTGTCAAATCCTCCCAGTCTCAAGCCTACTATGCCCTGATGTATGTATCCACAGTCAAGTCCCTCTGTGGTCCTGAATATCCTCCAAAGCATTCCTTGGTTCACCAAAATGAAGGAGACAGTAAGTGCTCTGAGATACTCGGTAAGAGGATAGGGTATGCAAGCAGTGAGCACGGCTTCCATAGAGTTTACACAGGGCAGTCCTAGTCCTGGCCCCCGTCAGGGACAAGGCAGTGTGTAAGGAAGCTGGGAGAAGCCCAAGCCTATGAAAATCCCACCTCATGAGTCTCATCTTTCAACCTTCTCTACCATTTCTGCAATTTCTACAACAGCCTAGTTCCCCAGCCCCAGATCAAAAGTGTGACTCTATCCTGTGGGAGGAGTCAGGGAGGAGTGGGGTGGGTGACCACAGTTTGACTTCCAAGCCATGGACCTTTAGAGAAATGTCTGACCTCCCCGGGAGGCAGTCTTCTAGTGCTCAGGCCTTCTCACCCACCACCAAGGAAGGGCGTCCTCCCTCCCATCCAAGCTCTCCCACACTCTCCACTGCTGCTTTGGGCACAGGTTCATCACCCTCCACGGAGGACTCATGGAGGGTGCTGTGGGGGTGGGAAGAAACGAACTAAGGGAAGTTGCTGCCCCATGAGTCAGAATCGCCTGGATTTCTCTTAGTTCCCAGCAACTGCTCCCTAATTAGAGGACCCCCTCTGGGCTACTTCTCTACTCATCCCTGGCAGGGCTCTGTCTGGGAGGTGTTCTCAAGTCATCTCTTCCGAAGCTCATCTCAACTGGGCCCCTGGGTGAGGATGTTGAGTACATCCTCTTCGGGAAATAATTCTTTGTATCTAACTTGAATCCCTCTTGCTGTGAGCTTAGAGTCAGTATTTGGAATTCCGAGGTTGTTACTCCCCACACTAAAGAAGAAAAAAGATCACCCGTAAAGCCCAAGGTGCAGACAATGTCATGCTAGTAGAACACCATGGAAGGAGCTTTGGGGCCTCAACCTCACACCCACACAGTCATTTCCCGAATTTCAGGAGGCCAGCCTTTCATGGGGGCCCCAGTTCACCCTGGAAATTTTCCCACAAAAAGCCTTAACCATATGCTGTTTTACTCTTGCCTGATAATGTCTACCTCCAAACCCAACCGATCCCTTGCACAAAAGGCTCTGGAATTTCCCTTGGGCACAGCCCTGGATGAAGAGCTGGATGTGAGGTGTGTGTCCTGGAAGAGGGATAGGACCACCAGCCCTGGGAGGGAACTGCTGAAGGAGAGGGGCCAGTGCCTCTTACCTTGGACTAGGAGGAAGCCGAGGATCACCCAGCACAGCCGCGTTGCTCTGACAGTCCCCATGTCAGCTGGGTCTGTAGTGGGCAGGCAGCTGCTCCGTGGAGGCTCTGTCCATAGTGGAGAAGAGAGAGGGAGTGCTGGGGCGGGGAGGGGCTGGGGGCTGGCTCTCCAGGAGCTTCCTGTCAAAGAATAGAAGGAAACAGATTGGGACTAACTCCAGGGGCCCTGCTCAGCCTGACAGCCCAGACGAGGATGTAAGGCTGAAACATCGATGACTGTGCCCTGGGCTCCGGGACTCTGAGTGGCCTGGGCTAGTGCCAGTTGTGCTCTCCTCCAGGGCCTGTGCTCAAAGACCAGTGATGGCGACACACCATCCCACCCCTCCCCACCCCACCCTCGCCCCCTGCCTTCCCCTCCCAGGGATCCATCATGTACCTCCACACACCACCTGGAAGATTTCCTGGAGTGTGATCCAGTCCCCCAAGCCCATTCTGTTTCAGACTGTGACTGTGCTCTAAAGCTCAGCCCACCAGCCGCCCATGCTGTATATACCCAGAATTCTTCACATTCTTCTCTCTCCCCAGGACTACCAATGCAGATGGGGCTCCCAGTATATCTTATTATTGTTATTCTTTTTTATTTTAAAGATTTTATTTATTTATTTTTAGAGAAGGGTAAGGAGGGAGAAAGAGAGGGAGAGGAACATCAATGTGTGGTTACCTCTCGTTTGCCCCCTACTTGGGATCTGGTCCACAACCCAGGCATGTGCCCTGACTGGGAATCGAATCAGGGACCCTTTGGTTTGCAGGCCAGAACTCAGTCCACTGAGCCACACCAGCCAGGGCTTATTATTGTTACAGTTTTAAAAAATATTATTGTGGGTAAGAGTCAAATTTCATATTATTTTTATTTATTTTTAAGGTTTTTATTTATTTTTAGAGAGAGGGGAAGGGAGGGAGAAAGAAGGAGAGGAACATCAATGTCTGGTTGCCTCTTGCATGCCCCCTACTGGGGACCCAGCCCACAACCCAGGCATGTGCCCTGACTGGGAATGACCCTTTGGTTTTCAGGCTGGCACTCAATCCACTGAGCCATGACAGCCAAGGCTATTATTGTTATTCTTAAGGAAAAAACAAGAGAACCACATTCCAAGCATCCCTCCCTTTGGGCACTACCCGTACTCTGGGGTCAGGCCCTCCCTGTGCTCCAGCAGTATTCTTATTCTTAGCATTCAGCCACCATACATCCCACAGTACTCTCTCCTGTAGACACATTGTCACTGTTTTCAGTATCCTTAGGACCTGGCACAATGCTTGACATATAGCGGGTCCTCAGCACATATTTATTAAACTAAACTCAAAAGGTTTACAGCAATGTAACGCACAATCCTCTTTAATATAATTATCATTGTGAATTTTCTTCTAGCCTGTGATATAATATGCATATATATGTAATCATTTTATAACTGGTGTCCTTTTGTCTCTTATTTTTGTTTTTTTATGAATATTTCATTTTGAAGCAATCACAAATGTACAGAAAGTACATCATACAGAACTTTTCTTCCTTGAACCTTTTGAGGGTAAATTGCCAACAGAATGCCCAATCACTCAGAGTGTTGTAGTATGTATTTCCTACAAATAAGGACAATCTCCTATATAATCAATACAGCCATCAAAATTAGAAAATTAATTTTGATATATTAATACTATCTAATCCTCAGATTTCATTCCAGTTTTGACAGTTGTCCCAAGAATGTTTTTTATAGCAAAGCGGTCTGGTCTAGCCCTGACCGGTGTGGCTCGGGTAGCTCTCGTCCCCCCTCAAAGCAAAAGGCTACTGGTAGGATTCCCAGTCGAGGCACTTGCCTAGGTTGTGGGTTCGGTCCCTGATTGGGGTAAAATCGATATTTCTATCTCACATCAATTTTCTCTCCCTGTTTTTCTCCTCTCTAAATAGACAATTAATACATAGATATATATTTTTAAAAGGTTCCAGTCCAGAATCACTCATTGTACACCTCTTTTGTCTCCTTCAATCTGGAACAATTCTTCAGTTGTTCCATGATTTTCATGACCTTGACATTTTTAAAGGTTACAGTCCAATTGTGTTGTAGAGTTTCCCTCACTTGGGTTCATCAGGTCATGCATCTTTGGCAAGAATGTCACAGAAGCAGTGTTGTGTTCCTCTCTTTGCAGCCTATCAATTGGTGCACGGTTTTTGATCTGTTCCATGGATGGTCACTTGACCACTTGCTTAAGGTGGTGTCTGCTACTGTCTTAGTTTCCTGCGGCCATGTACCAATGACCATAAACTGGGGACTTAAAACAACAGAAATGTACTCTCTCACAGTTCTGGAGGCCAGAAGTCAAAATCAAGGTATTAACAGAGCCACACCCACTCTGAAGATGGAGAGAAGAATCCATTCCTGGCCTCTTCCAGCTTCTGGTGGCTGTTGGCCACGCCTTGGCATTCCTTGGTTTGTAGCTGCATCGCTTTGGTCTCTGTCTCTGTCTCTGTCTTCACATCGCTTTCTCCTTTGTGTTTCTCTCCAAGGACCGTGGTCCTTGAATCCAGTGCTGTTCTAGATAATCCAGGGTGACCTGCTCATCCCAAGATCCTTAACTTAGTTACATTTGCAAAGGCTCTTTTTCTAAGTAAGGTAATATTCATATATTCTCAGAATTAAGATACGGACATATCTTTTTGGAAACTACCATTCGGCCACTATAGCCAGTTTTCTCCACCTCAAAGTTACTCTTTTCCCTTTGTAATTAATAAGTATTTTGTGGGGTGATACTTTGAAACTATGTGAATATTATATATTACAAGCATTTATTATTTTGATACTCAAATTGTCCCCATTTTGGCCACTGGGGACCCCTTCAGGCTGACTTCCGTGTCCTTTCAACCTGTGTCCATCATTCTTTGAACACTTCCTTACTTTCTGGCATAACAGGATATGCAGCTTCATCTCCTGCTTTACCAGCCCCAGCCCTGCAATCAGCTCTTTCTCCAAGGGGCCCTACTTTCTTTTAATGGAAATAATATTCAGAAACTGAGACATCACGCCTGCCTGAACACTGAAGGGTCGCCGGTTCCATTCCCAGTCAGGGCGCATGCCTGGACCACAGGACAGGTGCCCAGTAGGGGGTGCTCGAGAGGCTACCACACTCTGATGTTTTTCTCCCTCTCTTTCTCCCTCCTTTCCCCTCTCTAAAACTAAATGAATAAAATATTAAAAAAAAGAAAGTGAGACATCATAGATACAGAGAACAAACTGATGGTTGCTGAATGGGAGTGGATGGGATGAGGGGCGAGGTGAAAAGGTAAAGTGATTAAGAAGTACAAATGGGTAGTTACAGAATAGTCATGAGGATGTAAAGTACAGCATGGGAAATATAATCATTAATATTGTAATAACTATGCATAGTGCCAGGTGGGCACTAGACTTATTGGGAGGGATCACTTTGTAAATTATATAAATGACAACCACTATGCTATACACCTGAAACTACTACAAAGTAATATTGACTGTCAACTGTAATTGAAAGAAATAAAACACCCGAGATCTAGGTGGCAGGTGTGCCCACTGCTGTGAGGGGGTGGCTTCTCCAAGGCCCTTCTCTGAAACTTGGCTCCCATTATCCTCGTTTGATCACTCCCTCTGTAACCTAGCTCCCACCTCCACCACTGTCCTTGTCTCACGGATGCCTTCCACATTCTACTCAGGCCCCAACCCTCCACCCCGGGCCATTCCCCCACCTTTCCTATTCCTTGTGGGCTCGGAACCCCTGCTCTGGGCCACTGTGACTTCCCCGACCCCCACCCCCCATTGATAACCTTGTTCTGCCTGACCTTTAGGACTGAATTATTCCAGAAGGGAGAGGAAGAGGAAGAAGAAAACTTTCCTTATTTTCAAACTATATGCATTTTCTGCTGGCTCACAATTTTCATAGTGATTATCTTTAATGGCAACTTATGTAATATTCTGTGGTCTATCTAATCATCTTTCTGCTTTTGAACATTTAAGCTGATTCCATTTTTCCCTTTTATGACTGATTCTGGCATGAACAGCTATAGTACTATCACACTGTTTTTTCAGTCATTCTTAGAATGATTTTTCTTTGTGGTTTTTAAAAAAAGATTTTATTTGTTTATTTGTTTGTTTTTAGAGAGAGGGGAAGGAAGAAGAAAGGGAGAAAAACATAGATGTGAGAGAGAAGCATCCACTGGTCACCTCCCATACATGCCCCAATCAGGACCGAACCCACAACCCAGGCATGAGCCCTGATAGGGAACTGAACTGGCAACCTTTTGCTTTGCAGGATGACCCCAACTAACTGATCCATACCGGTCAGGGCTCATGGTGTGTGTGTGTGTGTGTGTGTGTGTGTGTGTGTATAACAGCTTTATTGAGATATCACTCACATACTGCTTGCTATAGGCTGAAAGTTTGTGTCTCCTGAAAATTCATATATTGAAATCCGAACTCCAGTGGTAATGGTATTAGGCCATGGGAGCTTTGGGAGGTGATTAGGTCATGAGGACAGAGCCCTTATGACGGAGATGAGTGTCCTTATAAAAGAGGCCCAGAGAGCTGGCCTGCCCATTCTGCCATGTGAGGATGCAGCAAGAAGGCACTATCTGGGAACCAGGAAGTGGGCTCTCATCAAGAGACCAGATCTGTTTGTGGCTTGATCTTGGATTTCCCAGCCTACAGAACTATGAGGAAAAAAATCTCTGTTGTTTATAAACCACCCAGTTTGTGATATTTTGGTATAGCAACCTGAGCAGACTAAGACACATAGTATGCAATGTATTGATTAAAAGTGTACAATTCAGTGGCTTTTAGTATATTCAGACTTGTATAACCATTCCCACAAACAACTTTAGAACATTTTTATTACCCCACAAAGATATCCCACTCCCCTTATAGAGCTATAGCTTGTAATAAGAAGGCTGGAAGTAGGGTGTGGCTGAAATGGGCAGCCCTGGCTCTTGGCTTACTCTGGTGACCCAGAGCTTAAGATGAGCTCTGGAAGTCAGCCAGCTCTCAATGGCTCTCTGTCATGGCAACCTATAGGGAACGATCCATGTGGCAGTGGCAGATGCAGGCCAGCTCCTGATTCAGAAAGCTGGCAGGAGCAAGGAGGCACACAGGACCCAGGTCCACAAATCAGTTTTCCCATGGGGAACCAGGCCTGCATCGTACCTAGGCTGCCTTGAAGCTTGCTTTTGCTAAAACTTCCTCACCCTGAATTGAAGCAGAAAATGTTTACTGCATATCTTTAAAGTAACTTCCTAAAATCTGTGCTAAACCTCCCAAAGATGGAGTGTAACCAGTTCAACCACTTTTCCCCTTGCATTAGCAACATTCTTTCCTTTGTTATCTGTAAAAGGTAATCACTTAAAGTGAACCTGTGCATAGTAAATGAGGACCATACTGGATATAATGTGCCTAGAAAAGCAATAAAAGTCTGTCCAGGCAAGGGTCGGGGCTCTCTCTCACTTAGAGAGTGGCCATGCCGTCCCTTTTTCTCCACAGGACTTCTGCAGTCTGCGTGAATTTGCTTGTCACATCCATAACACACAGACCCCGCTGGTCGGAGTCCACATCAGCAACCTCTCATTGGCCTGCTGAGGATGTTCCCACAGTCCTTCTCCAGCTTCCTTTGCAGAATCCTAACCTTGGCTTCCCTCAGTGGGGACAGAATGAGGGAAGAAGGACTGCTCTTTGTCTTACTTAGGCCAAAGGGCCACTTCCACCTCCCATGGGGAGTTGGAAAACAGATGTGACCCCACTGTACAGAACTGAGTCGGGGAACTCCAGCCCAGAGGGGTGATGGTAGGGAGAGCCCCAGAGTCCTTGTATCTTTGGTCCCAGGGCTCACACCTTGAAAGTCATGGCTTTTCTTCTGTAAAACAAGAACAGATTCTTAGTCATTTCAGCCCTATGAAAACATCTAAGAGGGTCCCTGAGAGCAAAAGCCGAAAAGAAACAGAGGGAGCAAGTCAGTGAACACTTGTCAAGGCTCAGAGTGCCTCCCACAGGTGAAGGGTGCTCCTTGCCAGCCTCCAGTACTAAGGACAGGACAATGGTGGGAGGTTAGTCAAGGTTCTGCTTCTATTCAGCAAGCTCTTATCCAGCACCTGTGTGGGGTACCAGTTACTGTGATGGACTCCGGGAACCAGACAGGAATGCCCTGATGGGGTTCACAGACTGGGAAGAAAAATGAGCCCCCACACACCTGTACCATAAGACAAATGTCAAGAGCAAGTTAAGAAACATACTGCTACAGGGTTTAAGGAAAAGAGAAATCTACTTCAGTATATATTCCGGAGTAGGTGACATTTGAACTAAGCCATTAAAGGGGGTTAGTGTTTGGATGGTGGGACTTGGGGAAGGGTGAGCATGGAGATGGGAAAGAGAGAGAAGGCTGGGACAATAATCTGGTCCTTGAAGTGCCACCCCTTACCCTTTCTGAAGCCCTTTAGGAGATAATCCAGGATTGATGAGGGAGGGGAAGGAAAAATCAGTCATCAGAAGGATCAGAAATTGGGTTTTGGACTCAAAGGCAGGAGCCCCCGTGGTGGTGCCTGTGAGAGCAATGGGACATGTGCATTGAGGAGGCAGGGGCAGAGGGCAAGTGGCTGGTGCTCTGCACTGTGGCAGGATCCAGATTCCCTCTGGCTGATGTCTCAGGGGTCCGAGGTGGGAGGTAGAGAATGATTGCAGCTTCTGATTGCATCGGGAGTGCTATCCCCCCAGGGATCGCAACTAGGGGCGAGCCTCCTAGTTGGTTTCAAGGCCAGCCAGCTGCTGGTCTCACTCACTTTGCAGGTGGGGCCAGCAGCCCAGTGACCTAGGCTTAAGTGAGTTTGGAGGTCTGAGTGGGGCTCCTGAATGTCAGGGTGTGAGCAGCTTGGCTGAGAGCTAGGGAATCAGGGTCAAGCCACTGGGGAGGGAAGTTGCTGGCAGTCTCTTGGTCTCCACGCTGGAATGAGGGGGAAGTGATGCATGCACAACAAGGGACAGCATGAGGGATGGCTGGTCCCAAGGAGTTAACTGGGACAAAATATTACCCTTTGTAAACTGTCTCCAGAGGGAGGAGAGCCCAGTGAGCACTTCTTGTGACTTAGACATGTTAAATCACACACTTTCTCAAATGAAGTCACTGCATTCAGACAAATGCAGAGACATGCAGAATTCATATTCATAAAAACCAAAGAAGAAAACAACCCAAAGAGAAAAGAATGCCTTGCATGGGAATGATAAACATCAAATTCAACAAGATGGTTATCCCTGGGGTGAGGAGGGGGGGTTCTATTTTATTTGTAACATTTTGGTTCTTAAAAAAATTTATTTTCTCACCCTTGCTGGTGTGGCTCAGGAGATTGAGTGCCCACCTGCAGACCAAAAGCTCAGCGGTTTGGAACCGACTGGGGTACATGCCTGTCTTGCAGGTTGGACCCCCAGTTGGGGGCGTACGAGAGGCAGTCAACTGATGTTTCTCTCCCTCTCTTCCTCCTTTCCCCTCTCTATAAAAATACATAAATAAAATATTTAAAATTTTTTTCTTAATTTTTTATTGTACATTTTCCATTACCATTTCTCTCCCTTATATCCTCTTCCATCTCCACCTACCCTCCTGTCCTCCAAACGTTTTGAAATAAATGTGACAAACTATTGAGACAGACAGAGCTGGTGGTTGGGCCAGACAGATTTACTATATTATAGTCTATGATTTTCTGGTGTGTTTGAGATATTGCTAAAAAAAATCGAAGGGTAGTACTTCAGGAAATAGGTTGGGGTGGGGACTCAGTACATCCTGGTGGGTGGCGGGGCTGGGTAGGAACAATGAATGGCCAAGTGTCTGCGATCAGGTAGAGGAGGGATGGGCAGGCAGACCCACCCAGGCTCCTGAAGCTGGCAGGGGGCACGAAAGGAGGTGCCAAGGAGTAAGATCAAGGTATTGTCAGAGTTAAAGGCTGCTGTCAGTATTGTCCCTACGTTCAAGGAAGTGAAAGCGCGGGAGAGCACTGAGGGTGTGTGTGTAGAGGGTGTGTGCCCCGTGAGCCTTATGGGACGTGGCAGCTCCGGGTAGGGGCCCAGCTGGGACGGCAGGCTCTCCTTTGACCAGCTGGCCACCAGTCTTGCGGGAATCTTGCGCTGGGGAACAATGCTCCAGGTAGACTCTCCCCTCACCCGCTCCTGCGAGGGTAGCCTGACTCCCTGAAGGGGCCCCTTGCCTTTCACCAGCCTGTGCTTCCTTTTTCCCCTGCACATCCGGGGGAGCTGCTTACCCAGCGCTGCCTGGGAGCTGTGGCCTGAGCCCCAGAGAGCCTCAGAATTTTAAGGGAGGTGGGGGTGGGATATTGGGCTTTCCATATTCAGAGGGACACGTGTTGGGGGATGGGATGGGGTAGACAGTGTGACTGAGAGACTAAAGGGAGTGGGTTTGTTCTGGACAGCCTTTTCTGGACCCCAAATGCCTACCCATCAGAAGAGCCAGGCTGAAGGCCCAGAGTGAAGGGAGGGGCTCCACCTCACAGTGCTTACTTGCGATGGTCCAACTGGGGACCATGAGGCTAGGTAGAAAAAAGTTTTTGAGACTGTGATGACCTTGCTGGCTCTGGGGTTTATTGTTTGGAGGTTTGCTATCTTCACGGCAACCCCCACAACCCCACACTTAGCAGGGTGGAGACAGGCAGAGGTAGGGGTCAGGACTTCCAACTTTAGGCAAAACAACTCTGGGGCCCTGAAGGAGGTAGATAGAGGCTGCCATGGCATCTCCTCAGTCTGTCCTGGGCAGAGCCAGGAACCCACACTGGGCACCTCCTCCCCTCTAAGCCTAGACTCTGATCCTGAGACCTGAGCGGGTATTATGAAAGAGATATTCCCCTTGACACATTTCTGGGGTTCCTATTTCTCCTTCCTCTTTCCCTTCCCCCAGGTCACTCCTTCCCTATCCCCCCTTCTATGTGCATCGTGAGAACCTAAGATGCTGGACACAGTGACTCCCTTTTCCCAGGACTCTAAGAAGCATTGCTCACTGCCCACTGCCCACTGCCCAGGACATGGGATAGCAGCCCATAGTGTGCTGAGATTCCTGACCTAGGACACAGGGTCTATTTAGGCATTTTGATGGAGACCTGGGAAGGGAGGGCTGTAGGAGGGAACCTGCAGGACTAAACTCTGTAACCAAGCCCCTCTCTTTGTCCCTTTCCAAACAACTTCATCTCCCTCCCTCTCTGTTTCTTTTTTCTCTGTCTCTCTGTGTCTGTTTTCATTGCTTTCTGTTTATCTCTTCTTCTCTTTTTCTCTTTGCGTCTTTCTTTCTCCCCATATCCCCCTCTGCCTGTCTTTTTTATTCTTCTGTTGCTATGTTTGTATTCACCTCTATGTTTCAGTCTCTCTATTCTGTCTCGCTCTCTCCATGTCTTTACTCTCTCTTTGCTTCTGTTCTTCTCACTCTCCCCCTGAAGCTCTCTGTCTCTCCCTTTCAGTTCCCTTTGGGGGTCTGTTTCTCTCTACTTCAGTCTTTTTCTGTGTGTACTTGCCCATGTCACCGTCTCTCTCTGCCACTCCCCTCCCAGGCTGACCACTCTTCCTGGCCTCCTCCAGCTGTGAACGGCTCAGCAGGGCAGGAGCCCCAGAGGCAGCTCCCAGAGGTGCTGAGTGGGGCCTGGGAACCACCTCCAGAGGATGGACTGCCTCTGCTCACCGTCATCACCGCCATGTTTGTCCTGCTGGCAGTCTGTATTGTGGTGGCAGTCCACTTTGGGCCAAGTCTACACCAGGGCCGTGCCAATCTCCCCACAGAACCACCAGCCCCAAAGCCAAAGGATGGCGTCTACCTTACCCACTGGCGAGTGCTGGGCCCTGAGGACAGACATGAAGACACCCAGGAGGGCCCTCCTGTCTCTAGCTCCTGCCTTGTGCCAGGTGGACCTAAGCTCAGCACTGATGAAGTCACATATCTATAGGAGGGTGACTTTGGAAAGCTGGTGTGACCTGGCTCAGAACAAGAAACTGAACAGAGAACTAGGGCAAAAACAAACTGGGGCCTGGGTGTCAGTCAGAGCTTCGGAAGGACACATATAGACTAAGCTGGAGCTGCCCTTTCTGCAGAGTACAGAGAAAGCCTTGTGTGGACAGGAGAAAATAAAAGAAGCTTGAAAGCCCAGCCCAGACATATGCTATGTCCAGTCCCTGTGCCCAAGGCTGCCCTTACAAAGCTTCTTTCTCTTCTCCAGGGACCACCAGCCCCCTGAGCCTCCTTCTCCGAGTCCCCACCCCTCCTCCCATCCCTAATCTTCTTTCCTTTGGGTGTCAAGGTAAGTTCATCTTGGAAGATTCCACCACTCAGCCTACCTTTGTGCAGGGATGTCAGAGGCTCCCTGTCAAGGCCTGCTGCCCCAGTGCCCAGGTGCCCATGAGATCCAGCCAAGGAGTGCCAAGGCAAAGGACCCAGGGCTCTGCCTTCTCTGGGACTCAGGAGAGGAAGGAGAATCTGTTGCCCTTCACTGATCGGGGGACATCCTTTTGACTCTCAGGGCCCAGGACTTGCTAACAATTTTTAAGGCCCTTGCAAACCCCCAGGCACCAATTATGGCTCCCCAAATTGGCTTTGAATGGCCCCCAGTCTCTTGGGGCAAGACTCTGCCTTGCCTTCCCACGATGCGATGGGGGAAATTTGGGAGCTCTCGTTACCTTCCCCTCTCTGTGTGCATGGGACTGTTGGAACTAGCCTAGTATTTACCCCAGGACATTTCCCAAATCCTGGTGGGGAAACAGAAAGAAAAAAATGAGGAACTTCATGGAGCTTGTTTGCAGGAAGAAAGGAGTGGAGAGAAGACCTACAGAAGGAGGGACATGGAGGTTGGGAAGAGGCTGGAAGCCAGGAAGGCAGAGCTGAGCCTCCCAGTGGCTTCCTGGAAAGGTACCTTTTTCCCTGACACTTCTGAGCTTCATTTATGTGCAGTTAAGAACATGCAGACAGACATTTATGGAGCCACCTCTGCGTGCTTTACCCTGGGGAATAACTGAAGGAATAACAAGTCAACCCTGGGGATTGCCCTCGGTGAGACCCCAGCAGTCAGGGAAGCTGAGAAATAACAGAAGGTAAAGAGGAACAGAGATGGGGATTATAATGTGTGCAGAGGACCAGCTTGCCACCTTTGAGCTGATGAGAGGCAGCTCTAAGGTTAATAGCTGCCCTTCCTGGAGGCCAGCTATGTGTTGGGCACTGGCTTCCTCCATGGGCCTGCAGATATTGTACCGTTCACTCCTCATAACACCTTTGGGAAGAGGAGCCACTGTTATCCCCATCTTACAGTTGGGAATATTAAGACACCCAGGTGGATACGTGTACTAAGTGGTAGAGAAGGGTTCAAACCTGGGGCCACCAGACTCCACAGCCTGAGCACCATGTTGCAGGCCAGATGGGTGGGGACAGTCATGTTGGGGAGGCCCTTGATCCTGGTCTGGCTTCTAGCTATAGGAGTGACTGGTGTGATGTGGGAGGGTCCTCAGGGCTGGAGACAGAATGGCTGGGACAGCTGGGGAGAGGAAGGGACTATTTCCCCTTCACTCTCTTGGCTGTGTCGTCCTTAGGGGCAGTTGGTTCCCTCTGGCCAATGTGTGTCTGTGTGTGGAGCCCTTCTCTACAGCATGCTGTACTCAGATGTGCATATTGAGCATTTGTGTCAAAAACAAAGGTGGGAGGGAAGGAAGGAACAAGTGCTGGGTGGAATGAATGGAACTGGTAGAAATGGGCTGCCTCCTCTCCCAGATGGGGGCAATTTTGCCACCAAAGTGTCACTGCAGTGGCTCAGTTCTAACAGCAATAGCATCCTTATGCCATAAGGCATGGCAGGTGGCTGGCTGTGCTGTCCCCCAGAGTATGTCCCACCTCTTCACACAAACCCTCTTCCCCCGTCCCTTTGTGGGCTCTCTCATCTGGGCATGTTTACTCAGTGCCCCCTGCATGAGCAGCCCCTTACCCATGCATGGTCATGTGCCCCCCACAGCATTGGTATGCTCCCTCAGGCAGCCCCTGGTCTCTTCCTGCTCCCCACCAAGTCCCCCATTGGAGACAAGGGCACTGAAAGGGCAGGTGGAGGGGAGGGTACTGCCCAACCCTCTGCCCTCAGCTTGCCTGTCCACACTGAACTGATACCCACCCCCCCCACCACTGCCCTATACTGGGATGAGGAGGGGTGTGAAGAAGCATGTCTGTGCAAGCTGGTTTGGACACTGCAGATGATAAATGCCAGTAGCTTGTATCAGTCAGAGTTCAGCCAAAGAAAGGTGGCACACTCAAATGTGTAATGTGAGGAGTGTTTAAAAAGGAGACCATTTAGAAAAGGCAGGAATAAGGGAACCAAAGGTGACAGTGAGTATGACAGGACGCCCCTTGGTGGGGAGCCATACCTCTGCTGGGTCTGAAGGGCCAGGGGGAGGAAGCAGTTCATGGGACCTAGAGAGACACAGGGTTCCTGGGCAAGTTTGGTCAAGACATGCAGACAGTTCATAGTGACCTTGACACCACAGAGAGGGTGCCAAGGTAGGCAGGGCAGTAATTATGACCCCATTTCATAGATGAAGGCACTGAGACTCATCTTGCCCAAGGTCCTAGGACTCATCTTGAGATGTCAGGTCCTTGTACCTTCTTTGAGATGCCCCTGGGGGAGGAAATGGCTTTGCTGAGTATCTAGCCCCTAAAGAAAGCCCCCAATCCAGAGAGTCTTGGGGATTTCTGGGGGCTCAGACGAGCTGACCCTGGGCCTCAGTAGACATCCGTGCGGAGCGGGAGAGGCTGATCTGTGCTACTGATGAGGAGCTCGGGCTCTTGGTACAGCGTGGAAGAGTCAGGCATCACCGAGGTTCTTGCACTATCCACAATAACCTCCTCCTTTTCCTCCTGCTTCAGGTGCCTGAGAATCTCCTGTGACAGGGAGAAGCTGCTTCCCTCTGCAGATTCTGGAATGCAGGTGGGGAGTGGAGTGAGAACCTCACACATTCCCACTCCAACACACCCAGAGAACTTGCTGGGCAGATCCGTCAACTCTCCCTCCTCTCCTTCCTACTCTCCCTCCCCATCCAGCTCATGGAGGTTAGAGTTTCATGGATTCCTAGAGATAGAAGTGGTTTTAGAGATAGTGGAATTCTACCCTCTTGCTTTTAGAGATAATGCTTAGAGAAGGGCAGAGACCTGCCCGAGATCATGCAGGGAAGGAGTGTCAGAGCTGGGACTGCAGCACTTCTCGGTCTCAATTCTTGGCCTGGGCTCTTTTGCTTCCTCTACTTCCCTAGATGAGGTGAGGAGCCCCTAGAGCCTACCTTTTCATGTTCTACCCAAGACCCATGGTCAAAGACCTTAGAGCAACCAAGCATCCCAACCTGGGGAGGTGGACCTCTCTAGGGGAGGAAGGGGCAGGGCTTGACTGCCTGACCACTTGGGAAGTCCTAGGGCGTGAGGCTGTCATTATCTCCTTCTGACCCCTGGAAGACCCCTTACTCCTCCTGCCCTCCAGACTATCATCAGTCCCTTACCCTGATAGACGATGAGGCGACAGTTTTTCCGATACTCAGGGGCATCTTCCAGGATGTCTTCAAGTGTCCGGCAGAAGAGTTTGGCCTGCTCAAGCCGATCCTCCCGGCTAAAGGCAGCTCGGCTATCCTGGGACATGGCAAACAGGGTCTGCAAGGGGGTGGCATACTCCAGAACACAGGTGCCCACCTGGAGGAGGTGAGGGGAAGACCAGACTAAACCAGGGCAGACAGACTCTGGACCCCAGTACCCTCACAGGGACCCCACTCCCTCAGTCTGTAGAGATGGAGTCCTGGGAGGTGCCGCCCTAATGGGGTTATGCTGTCCAGTTGGACTTTGCCTCTGATACCCAACTCCAAAAATCAGGGTCAGGACTGGGTTAAATTTACCCTTCACAGATCCTCTTCCTAAGATCCCAGGGCAAGGCCCCCTGAGCCAGGTTGTCAACTGCTCTTGTTTGAAATCCAACCCGGGGGCCAGGCTCTGGGGTTCAATCCTGCTCTGGGTCTCCCCCTACCCCAAGCGAAATCCATCAGATGTTCTCACAACCTTCATCTAGGGCAGCTTTATGGTAAAAAACATGGTATACTCAGGTTGAAGTTGTCTACTCTCTCCCTGGTTCTCTGAGCATCGCTTTCATCAACTGTAGAGTAGAGGTTGTAATAGTCCCTACCCCACAGAGTGATGGTGAGGATTTATGGCGTGGTTAGATGAAGCATCTAGAGTAGCATATGGCAAGCATAAGTGCTCAGTAAATGTTACTTATCCTCATTCGGTGCTGAATCTTGATCAGCCCTGGGACTCATTGGGTAAACTGAGGCTCAGAGAAGGGCTGTACATTTTTATCAGTGGTTGGCTAGAGCCCAGAGTTCTGGGGGTCTGGGTCTGAGCCTTCCCAGCAGGACCCACCTTCCTGCACACTCACCAGTCTCCCGTTCTCCAGAAGCTCATAGATGCTGTTGGTGTAAACCCGGCTCTTGATGCCGGCTCGGTCAGCTTTCTGCAGGGGCAGCTCATGCAGGAAGCGAATGTTGGGGTCAACCACACTCAGGTCGTTAGGCACCCCACAGTCCAACGGGATGAGAATGTACAGCCGGTGGCTTGCTGTGCCCTGTAGCGTGTTGTTGTGGTGCTGATTATAACTGCGGATCCGGGCCGGAAGCTCTGAGGTAGAGAGGCCCAAGAAGACATTCTCACAAACCCTGTCTCCCAACTGGGCCATTGGTCCCCTCCATGTGTAGGTTCAACAGAAATGAGAGTCCAGTCCCCTCATACTGCCTAGGAGGCCAAGAGGGGCAGTACATTCAAAAACCCTCCCTTCCACCTACTCCCACCACCGCTTTCTCCCCCTGTCCTTTGTGCAGATTTCTGTCAGCCCCACTCCTTCCCCCCACAGCTTCCAGGGCTCTGAGAGGCAGGCAGAGCCCTGCAAGGTGACATTGCCAGCACCCCCAGGTGCACAGAGTCAGACCTCCAGCACGAGCCATTTCCTAGCAGAGGCCCAGGTGTCCAGGGAAGGCAGCAACAAGATGTGGGACAACCCGGGCCTGAGCGGACAAGTGGGAAGAGTGAGACGCCGCACAGAGACTCGCAGTAGGGTGGTCCAGGGTCCAAGCTCTGCCCTCACTGTCTCCTCTCAGATCCTGTCTTCTCTTACTAAGCTGTGTGACTTTGGACAAGTCACTTTATCTCTTGGAACCAAAATTTTCTTATCTCTTAAGCAAGAATAATGATTATCCCCTTTGTCACAGGGGTGAATGAAAAGAGAAAATACACATGAAGGGCACACAGCATGCAGTAAATAGGTATTGAAAGAATTCATGGGTGACCTTGGACAAGTCACTTGATATTCACCTGATACTCACAGACACAATAACAACATTCTTCATGCCTACAGGATTGCTTTGGGAATCAAGTGATTTGTTAGATATGAAAATACTTTGAAAAATATACCAACTTCTGGAAATGACGTGTCTTAATGTCTGTGTGTCTTGTAGATCTAGAAATGAGGACAGAGGGTGGCCCACCTGGCAGAATCAGCTTCAGGTATCCGATGTAAAAGGACCATGCCAGCCCATGGGCCACGTTGAGCTTCCTTTGTTCACAGACTGCAGAGACCTCAGCTGGGGCCAGGCACTGTGGACAGCAGGGTGGGGGTCAGGGGGCCTCCATGAAGGACAACTAGGGCTCTCCTCCTCCAAGAAGATTTCCCCACCTACTGCTGATTTTCTCCTTTCTCTGCCACTGCTGACCCCGCTATTCCAGGACATTATAGGTTTCACTCCAAGAACCAACCTTTAAATTAGTCCCACTCCCTGTACTGAGCTCAGAGCAGGTCACACTTCCTGCCACAGCCTCCACTTGGTCATACCCCCCACGTCCCTCTGTGTCACACCTGGAGGTCCAAGAGGATGTTCAGGGCCTCTGAGAGGCTCAGGAGCATAAGCATCCAAGTGAAGGGCAGGTCAGCTGGACTTGGAAGGAAGGCGATGAAATAGCAGGACAGCAGCAGCAGAGTCCCACAGCGGATGGGGCAGCCCATGCAGGCCCGCACAGCCTTCCAGTAGCTGCTCTGGTACCTAGAGGTGAGAGCCAAACCCCAGACTCCAACTCGGCTAGTGACATTCTAGGAGGGGCAGAGCTGGGGGTCAAGGGATTAAGACGTGCTGAGTGAGTGCCCAGTCACCACGGGCACTGTAGGGACTCACCTGGAGTGGATGTGGCGTAGTTCCTCAGTCAGATGGCACACTCTCTTGAGCAACAATCCCAGCTGCACGGAGGCCAGGTGGAGCGTCAGCCACCAGAGAATGTGTTTTGGCTGCTCACCTAAGTGCCAAAGGGCTACCAGGCAGATACTCAGCAAAACAAGGGCTGCCTTCTTAGCCCTGGGACCTCTGGGCT
This sequence comes from Phyllostomus hastatus, assembly GCF_019186645.2. NCBI lineage: Eukaryota > Metazoa > Chordata > Mammalia > Chiroptera > Phyllostomidae > Phyllostomus > Phyllostomus hastatus. Next base: position 28,433,156 of record NW_025333611.1, on the reverse strand, counting down.
GAGGGATGGATGGGTGTAAGCTGGAGTAGGCCATCTGTGGGTACCAAGGAATCCATGCTATGCTCCTGTCCCTCTCCTTTCATTCCATGACTGACATCCTGACTGGGCACCTCTCCCCAACTGTCCCTTTTCCTGAGGCCCAGCCATAACCAGGGGCTGCTCTTAGAGACTCCCATGGGGGACAGGCTGGGGATATAGCATCCCAGAGCTCCAGTCCAGGAGAGATTTGTTGAAAACAGAACAGGTGGAGAAGTAGGCCCACACATATACTCCCCACCCAACCCCAGGAAGACCACAGGGCAGTGAAGAAAGAAGGCAGCTACCATCCCAGGCCCAGACCTGTGAGGTGCCATCCACCTAGGGACCCTTTGGGGACCTGAGCTTCCCTCTCCCCAAAATCCACCCAGAAAGGCTCTTAGCAAAGTTGAAAACCACGGTTCAGGGAGAGGGGGCAGGGCAGCCAAAAGGGATCTCCAGGGGTCTCAACCTTGGAGCTTTGGCTGGGCTGCTCCTGACCCTACCTCCTACCTCCAGATGGAAGCTTGTTTCTGGCAGTCAACAGGAAGAGAAGCCTCGATACAATGGCTCTGGCTCGCAGGGACTAAGGGCAGCCTCTCCGGGTGTAGCCTGAAAATGGAAAGTTAAAAACAAGTTGAAGCTTTCTCTACAACACTGCACCCCTGGCATCTCAGATCACAGCTCAGAGTGCATTAGGGAGGAGGGTATTTCCTGGTCTCTAGGGACAGAGGAAGAGCCCTCCTCCCAAGGCCCTGATGAGTCATGCAGCAGTCCTGGGGGGTGTGGTTGGCAAAGCTTGTGCAGGCCCCCACTCCACGGCAGTTTGCTATCCCAAAGCCAAGTTTCATAAATTGCCTCACACGCTCCTGAACCACAACCTAACACCAGCTCCCCCTTAAGCTATGCACAAGTAAACACATTCTACCGATCCCCACACAGCACTCCACACACCCAGCCTAAGGCATCACATGCTACACCATGCCGCCCTGCCTGATTATTTTTATTCTGATTTCCAGATGAGATTCTCTTTTTCTGAAGACTGTGATATCAGAAGGGAGGCGGGGAAAATGAGCAATTATTTCCTGTAAGACCAGCCTTTTGAGTAAAGAGCTTGGTAGGAGCAGAAAGCCAGCAGGGGAGTGTAGGATTTGGGCTCTTCACAGGAAGTGGTCACGCCTGTGACTTCTCAGAGAGAATCTGGTGGTTCCAGCCAAAAAGGAAGTTGCACGGATAATAATAATAAATTATACCAAGTGTTGTGCATATTATTCCACTTAATCAACTCAGCTACCCTGTCAGACAGTTATAATACTATCCCCATTTTACAGATGGGAAATCTGAGGGTCAGTGAGGTGAATTAACCTTACCACATTCCACAGATAGTAAATGAAGGAGCGGGGACTGGAAGACAGGTGGGTTGCTCCAAAGGGCAGCTTGCTTTGTGCCTTGATTTTCTGGGAAAGGGCAGAAAGTGCCAGGATCCAGTTTCATGCTTACAGTTTCTGCTGGAGTGGGAAGTGCCTCTGGCCTCTTCCTGGCAGCCTGATGAGCTGATGTGGTTTGAGGGTGGGCAGGCCTGGAGAGTGGGATCGGGGTGCCACCCTCAGAGCAGCAGCAGTTCATTCCTGCCCAGGCCGGAGAGTCCTTGCTTTGACCCTCCCCCACATCACAGTCAGACACAAGAAGACACAACGAGGCTTCCTGAAAACTCTCTTGGTTTTGAAACTCATTTCCTAAGAATGGAAGTAATTCCCTCCGTTTTCTCTCCCTTACACTTGGCTCACAGAGGGGCTCACCGAGGTGGACAAGGTCTCAGCTGTTTCACGGCCAAAGACAACGGAGGTTGCCTGAGAGAAGGCCCACACAGAGTCCTGCTGGAGGGGCCCCAGGTCCAGCTGCGTGGAGCAGCCTCTAGCCCCCAGGATCCTGCCCTGCTTTCCAGCCCCAGCTCCCGTGGGCAGCACCGCTGCTGCCAGCTCCGCTGCTCCACGCTGGTTGTCGTTTCCTCTGAAGCCTGATTCTTCTCCAAACCCTGTTCTTCCTTCCCTGGCAGAAAATCCTTTACTTGATAGGCCAGGTTGGCACTCTGCTTCAGAAGTCTTAAAAACACACACATAATCGTGGACCTAGCAATCCATTTCTAGGAATCCTTTTTATTTTTCTCCTTACTATGGAATTTATTGGGGGATGGATATTGGTTAAGAAAATCATACAGGTTTCAAGTGCCCAATTCTATGACACATCATCTGTGCACTGTGCTGTGCGTCCACCACCATTGACCCCCCCCCATGACCTCCTCCCTCTCCCCTCACCCCCAGGAATCCTTCCTCAAGAAATAATCACCTTTAACCTGAAACCGATATAATTTTTAAAAGTTTTACTTTATTATTTATTTTACAGAAAGAGAAACACAGATCCGCTGTTCCACCTATTTCGTCATTCATTGGTTGCTTCCTGTATGTGTCCTGACCGGGGATTGAACCACAACTTCTGTGTATTGGGATGATGCACTAAAAAACTGCACTACCTGGCCAGGGAAAACCTCTATCATTTTATTAACCAATGTCACCCCAATACATTCAATTAAAAGAGGAAAAAAATCACCATGCATGCATCTCAGTCTAGCAGCCTCCCACTTAGCTAAATAAATTATGGTTCACCTTACAGTTGAATGTTGGGCAGCCACTAAAAATGGTGATGTAATTTTGTATTATTGATCTTTAAATATGCTTATTATATGCTTCTTACTGGAGAAAAGCAGTGCACAAAACAGTATAACTGCATTTTAAGAAATATGCATGGCTGCCCTGACTGGTGAGGCTCAGCTGGTTGGGCACTATCTCTCAAAGCAAAAGGTTGCTGGTTCAATTCCTGGTCAAGGCATATGCCTGGGTTGTGGGTTCGATCCCCTGGTCCAGGAGCACAGGAGAGGCAACCGATTGATGTTTCTCTCCCTCTCTTTCTCCACCCCCTCTCCTTTCTCTAAAAAGAAATAAATAAAATGTTCTTTAAAAAAAGAAATACACATGACATGAAAAAGTCTGGAAGGGTATATAACAAAATGCTAACAATGATTACTCTGTGCAGTGGGAATATAAGTGATTTTTAGTATATTTTCCCCTTTTTGTTCATGATGTTTTCTGGGGTTTCTTTTCCTGTCAGTGAACATAAATTGGTTGTTTACTGTTTAGAGAATGCTGTAAAGAGAAAAAAAAGCTAACAGTGCCTCAGCCTTGGGGCTTTGGGAATAGACAGGACTGCTGGTGAATGTGTCAGGCACTGTTGTCATGACAACTGCCGCTGGCCAGAGCAATGGGTATTACACCCCTGAAAGAGAAAGTAATTAACCACAGATGTGCTAAGAGTTGTGAAGAATGCATTCCTATTGCTGCTCTGAGGGAAAGCCTAGTCCAAATTTTCCTGAAGGAGTGCCATTTAAGCCAAGTTCAAAAGGAGCAAGGGACAGGATGTGGGGAAGGTGCTGGTATAGAACACTCTGAAAGAGCAGCAGGTGTAAAGGCCCTGGAGCTGGGAGAAGGAGCTTAGCCTGCGGAGGAGCAGAGAGATGGGTGGTATGGCTAAGGCAGGTAAGCATGGTGGGGGTCTTTATTATTTTCTTAGGGCTACTGTCGCGAAGTTCCATAAATGTAGTGGCTTTAACCAACAGAAATTTATTCTCTCACACTTCTGGAGGCTGGAAGGCTCGAATCAAGGTGTTGACAGGACCACGTGTCCTTGGAAGCCTCTTAGGTGAGGTAGCCCCAGGTGTTCCTTGGCTCGCAGCAGCAGCACCCCAGTCTCTGTCTCCATCACATGATGTGCTTCAACTTGTGTGTCTCTGTCTTCATGTGGTGTTTTCTCTTCTCATAAGGATACCAGTTGTCCTGGCTAGTGTGGCTCAGTGGATTGAGTGCTGGCCTGTGAACTAAACGGTCACTGGTTCAATTCCCAATCAGGGCACATGCCTGGATTGCGGGCCAGCTCCCCAGGTGGAGGGGTGCACAAGAGGCAACAACACATTGACGTCTCTATCCTTCTCTCCCTCCCTTCCCCTCTCTAAAAATAGATAAATTTAAAAAGAAAGAAATGAGAGCTGAGCACTTCCAGGGGTCTGGAATGAAGAAGCAACTACCACACAATGTCACTCAGCAGTGTGTGAGACAGGCAGCCTGGAACTGAGGTCTAATTTCTCTCTGTGGCCCTTAGCTTCCTCTTCAGATGACAGTGTCAGTCTGGAAGAGCTGATCTGTCTGAGTGTTGAAGACAGTCCCATGTGTGCAGCTGTCTTGATGCTCTCCAGGAACTGAGGCCTTGGTCACAGTCTGCAGGACTCGGACCACTCTCAAGATCCCTTTCTATGACCCCTTCTTACATCACTGGCCCTGGGTGGAATTGCGTTCCCTAAAAAGATATGTTGAAGCCCTGGCTGGTGCAGCTCAGTGGACTGAGTGCTGGCCTACGAACTGAAATGTCACTGGTTCAGTTCTCAGTCAGGACACATGCCTGGGTTGTGGGCCAGGTCCCCAGTTGGAGGCAGGCGAGAGGCAATCGACTGATGTTTCTCTCTCTCTCTCTTTCTCCCTCCCGTCCCCTCTCTCTAAAAATAAATAAATAAAATATTTTTTTAAAAAAAGATATGTTGAAATCCTAAACCCCCCAGTACCTGTGAATGCGACCTTATTTGGAGATAGTGTCCTTGTGGATGTAATGACTTCATCCTAATGAAGTCATTAAGGTGGGCCGTAATCCAATATGACTGGTATCTTTTTTTTTAAAGGAAGAGCTTTTTACAGATTTTATTTATTTATTTATTTTAGGGAGGGGAAGGGAGGGAGAAAGAAAGGGAGAGAAACATCAATGTGTATTTGCCTCTCACGCGCCACCCGGCCCCAACTGGGGACCTGGCCTGCAACCCAGGCATGTGCCCTGACTGGGAATCGAACCAGTGACACTTTGATTTGCAGGCCAGCACTCAACCACTGAGCCACATCAGCCAGGGCAGCTCTCATTTCTGTATCCAGCCCAGTTATAACTTCCATCCTCATTATCAATGTGCCTGGGAGAGGAATAAACTTCTAAGCACTTCTTCAGCAGATGCTGGTCCGGGGACAGAGTGTGTGTGGGATAGGGAAGCCTGTGGCCTCAAAGGAGCTGCCCTTTGCTCACGCAACCTCTTTCATGTTTAAAAGTTTCTGAAATCAATGTGCAAAGGTCCCTGAATCCTGCTAGGACAAAAGACATTGGAGGGATTTTAATAGCAGCTGACCATGGATCCAATTTGGCCTCTGCCTTTACTAGCTATGTGACCTTGGCCCAGTTATTTAACTGCTTTGAGCATCAGTTTCCTCACACCTAAAATAGGAATGGTAACACCTTTTATCTCAGAAGATTGTCATGAGGATGGAAAATAATGCTGTTGTAGACCTGACTTCTTGTAGGTGCTCAGTAGCTGTTCTTTGTCACCACCACCACCACCACCACCTTTATCATCATTGCCATTAATGGTCACACTCCTGGCCCTGGCTGGTGTGGCTCAGTGGGTTGAGCACTGGCCTGCCAACCAAAGGGTCTCTGGTTAAATTCCCAGTCAGGCCACAGGCCTGAGTTGCGGGCCAGGTCAGATTCCCAGTAGGGGGGCGCACAAGAGGCAACCACACATTGATGTTTCTCTCCCTCTTTCCCTCCCTTCCCCCTTGTCTAAAATAAATAAATAAAATCTTAAAAAAAAAAACCAGTCATATTCCTGGGGTTGCCAGACCGTGTCATCTTGGCCTTTACCATGGGCTCCAGTCACCTTTCCAACAGAGATTCGATGTCTCCTCCATGGGTGGCTCTGAATCTGACCCCAGCTACCTCCTTGTGATGATTTCATTGCACCGTGAGGGAGTCAACTAGTGTGTCACGGTCTTTCCTGGATAAGATGACAGCTTAGTAGATGTGATAGAAAAAAAAAGGGTGAATGATGCATGGTTGGGGTGCAGAAGCACATCCGGCTGAGCTACTGTATCTCTAGGGAGTGAATAATGTACCACACACTCTGGGAAGCAGGTATCCAGCAGAGTAGAGAGATCTACAGTTGTTTTTGTTTGTTTTTGGTAGCAGCTTTATTGAGATGTAATTAATATACCATACAACTCACCTATTTAAAGTGCACAATTAAGCAATTTTAGTATACTCACATAGTTGTGCAACCATTCTCACAATCAACTTCAGAACATCTTCATCACCCCCAAAAGATATCCCTTAGCCATCACCCCTCAACCATCCTCACCCCCACCCCACCCCCAGGCAATCAGTAATCTACCTTCTGTTTCTGTGGGTTTGCCTATTCTGGGCATTCCATATAAATGAAATCATACAGTATGTGATTATGTCTGTCTTCTTATTGCGTTATCATGATATAATGACAGTACATAGTGAGCAACCACAGAAATGACAGTGTAGTGCTAGATTTACTGACACTGAGAGACGTTTATAGTATATTTTTAAATCACAGAACTAGTTACAAAATAGTCCATATTAAATAAACTCTGATGCTTCCATTCAAGGAAATATTCTGCAGCTCTTTTAAAAAACGAGACAGCTCTTTATATGCCGCTGTGGAAATCTCTGAAAGATATAGTGAAGGAAAAGAGCAGTTGCTGAACAGTGAGTGTGGAGACAAAAGCACAGAGATGCATATTTTATAACATAGTGAGGGCGGTGAACTGAGTGACTGAGGGCTAGTGAGGGAGGGAGACTCACTTTAACTGTTTATCTTTTTGTGCTTCTGTACCTTTGAAGTTTTATATTGTGTGCATTATTACCTATATGAACATTAAATAAAATAGTAATATACCACAGTATATATATTATGATACCATTTTTATTTTTTAAAGTAGACATTTGCATGAGAAAAATTCTGGTTGTAAATACAACAAAATATTCATAATGGTTATTTTGGAAGGGGATTTAGGCTCTCTGGGGGTTAAAAAATATACCCACCAATTATTTGATACTCCTCCCTTCAAACGTGTAGGACTGCCCTGGCCGGGTAGTCCGGCAGGTTGGAGCGTTATCCCGATGCGCCAGGGCTGTGGGTTCCATCCCCGGTCAGGGCTCGTGCAGCGTCAACCACTGAATGCAGAAATAAGTAGAACAACAAGTCAGTATTTCTCTCTCTCTCTCTCTCTCTCTCTCTCTCTCTCTCTCTCTCTCTCTCTCTCTCTCTCTCTCTCTCTCTCTCTCTCTCTCTCTCTCTCTCTCTCTCTCTCTCTCTCTCTCTCTCTCTCTCTCTCTCTCTCTCGCCCCAGATCAACAAGGAAGTTTAAAACAATTTTTTAAAAAGTGTAGGACTAACTAGATCATAAAAGGCTTTGTGGCTTCTTCCTTGTTCTCTTTTTTGGATCGCTTGCTCTGGGGACAGTCAGCTGCCCGTATCATGAGACTCTCAAGAAGCTACAGAGGGGTCCAAGAGGTGGGCTACAAGGCCTGTCATCAGCAATCAGGGACATTTGGCCAGGTCTGAAAACCATACACCTTGCGAGTGGAACCCCAGCCCCTGCCAAACCTTCAGATGACTGCAGCTCTGGCTGACAACCTGATTACCATCTCATGAGAAACCCAGTTCGGCCACTCCAAAATTCCTGCGTCTGAGGAACGGTGAGAGAACAAATGCTTGTTTGAAGCTAGTAAGTTTTGGGGTAATTGTTGCACAGCAATAAATATAATAGTGCAAGTATTTAGGTAGTGCAGGTATTTAGATTTTTGTTTATTGTTGCCATAAATTTTAATTAAAATTAATGCATATTTGTGTAATTAAAACTGAGATAAGCCCTAGCAGGGTAGCTCAGTTTGTTAGAGGGTCATCCTGATATGCCAAGGTTGCTAGTTCAATTCCCAGTCAAGGCACATACAAGACTCAACAAAGGAATGTATAAATAAGTGGAACAACAGATAGATGTCTCTCTCTCTCTCCACCCCCACCCCTGCTTTCTTCTCTTTCTCTAAAAAAAGTCAGTCAATAAAAAAATTTAAATACGTTTTATTGATTATGGCCCTGCTTAGTGGATTGAATGCTGGCCTGAGAACCTAAGTGTTGCCAGTTTGATTCCCAGTCAGGGTACATGCCTGGGTTTCAGGCCAGGTCCCCAGTAGGGGGTGCATGAACGGCAACCACACACTGATGTTTCTCTCCCTCTCTTTCTCCTTCTCTTCCCCTCTCTCTAAAAATAAATAAATAAAGTCTTTAAAAATATATTTTATTGATTATGCTATTATAGTTGTCCCATTTCCCCCCTTTATTCCTTTCCACTCTGCACCCCTCCTCTCATCTGTATTTCCTGCCCCTCTTAGGTCATGTTCATGGGTCATACATATAAGTTATTTGGCTTCTACATTTCTTATACTATTCTTAACTTCCCCCTGTCTATTTTGTACCTACAATGTATGCTACTTATTCCCTGTACCTTTTCTCCCATTCCCTTCTCTCCCCATCCCTCTAATATCCCTCCATGTGATCTCCATTTCTGTGATTCTGTTCCTGGTCTATTTGTTTGCTTAGTTTGTTTGTTTGTTTGTTTTATTTTTTTTTAAGTTCAGTTGTTGATAGTTGTGAGTTTGTGGTCATTTTACTGTTCATATTCTTGATTTTCTTCTTTTTCTTAGATAAGTCCCTTTAACATTTCATAAAATAAGGACTGGGTGATGATGAACTCCTTTAACTTGACCTTACTGGGAGGCACTTTATCTGCCCTTCCATTCTAAATGATAACTTTGCTGGATAGAGTAATCTTGGATGTAGATCCTTGCCTTTCATGACTTGGAATACTTCTTTCCAGCCCCTTCTTGCCTGCAAGTTTTCTTTTGAGAAATCAGCTGATAGTCTAATTGGAACTGCTTTGTAGGTAACTATCTCCTCTTCTCTTGCTGCTTTTAAGATTCCTTCCTTATCTTTCATCTTGGGTAATGTAATTATGATGTGTCTTGGTGTGTGCTCCCTTGGGGCCAACTTCTTTGGGACTTTCTGAGCTTCCTGGAGTTCCTGGAAGTCTATTTCCTTTGCCAGATTGGGGAAGTTCTCTCTCATTATGTTTTCACATAAGTTTTCAATTTCTTGCTCTTCTTCTTCTCCTTCTCCAGCACCCCTATGATTTGGATGTTGGAATGTTTCAAGTTGTCCAGGAGGTTCCAAAGCCTCTCCTCATTTTTAAAAAATTCTTGTTTCTTCATTCTTTTCTGGTAGAGTATTTATTTCTTCTTTCTGCTCCACACTGTTGATTTGAGTCCCAGTTTCCTTCCTGTCACTGTTGGTTCCCTGTACATTTTCCTTTATTTCACTTTTCATAGACCTCACCTTTTCCTCTATTTTGTGACCATACTCAACCACTTCTGTGAACGTCCTGCTTGCTAGTGTTTTGAACTGTGTATCTGATAGGTTGGCTATCTCTTCAATGCTTAGTTGTATTGTTTCTGTAGCTTTGATCTGTTCTTTCATTTGGGCCATTTTTTTTTTTTTTTGTCTCAGCATGCCAGTTACATAGTAAGGGGTGGAACCTTAGATATTCACCAGGGCGGGGTAACCCACATTGCTGCATGTGATGCTATATGTGGGGTAGGGGTCAGAGAGGGAACAAATGCTGTTTGTTTGGCTCTGGGCCGGCTTTCAGTCACTTCCTCTACCACCCACAAGCAAACCCGGCCCTTCTGGTGCTGATTTCTGGGTAGGTGGGTTTGTGTGCACCCTAGGACCCTGTGGGTCTCTACAATGAAGTCTCCTGTGAGGCTAGGAGTTTCTCCTGCCACCGCAAACTACACAGGTTTTTCCAGTTAGAGGTTTTGAGGCTTTCTTTCTCCACACTGGAACCCTTGGTCGTGCGGCCTGTCTTGCTCCCCAGTTGTTCCTCCCAGTTTATCCACATGCAAATGTGGGACTGCCTGCTCTGCCAGCCACTGCCTCACCTGGTCCACCAGCCGTTGTCTTGCAGGCGTCCTCTCCATCTTGTTACCCATCTCCGCCACCCCCCTACAGGTCTGGATGAATGTTTCTTTAACTCTTTGGTTGTCAGACTTCAATACAGTTCGATTTTCTGGCAGTTCTGGTTGTTTTTTTGTTTTTAAATTTGTTGTTGTCCTTCTTGTGCGAGGAGGCACAGTGTAGCTACCTACACCTCCATCTTGGCTGGAAGTCTAATCAATAAAAAAAAACTTTTAAAAATATTTTATTTATTTATTTTTAGAGAGGGAAAGGAGGGAGATAGAGAGAGAGAGAGAGAGAGAGAGGAACACCAATGTGTGGTTGCTGGGGGTCATGGCCTGCAACCCAGGCATGTACCCTGACTGGGAATCGAACCTGTGACACTTTGGTTTGCAGCCTGCGCTCAATCCACTGAGCTACTCCAGCCAGGGCCAATAAAAATTTTTAATAAAATAAAAATGCCTGCTTCATAACTGATAAAGCAGTGCACAAATTACAAAAAAATGAAAAATAAAAAGTAAAGCTGAGAAAAAGGGAATGAGCAAGAGAACAATGGGAATATAGCTCTGTCTGAGGTTCGTCCACTCAGCTGTGTGATCCCTAGATGGGGACACTGTGGCCTCCTAGCACTTTGAGTGATGAGTCTTCAAGGGCCCCGGAGCACTATGAAAAGTGCACGGTAAGCCACCATCAAAAGGCTGCTGCCTTCCTTGGCTGCGTGTGTGGGAATGCAGTGCCTGCATTAAGGGAGGTGACTTCATGGTTTCCCAGAACTCACGTCACACCAGATCTGGGCATTGGACACATGTGTCCAGAAGCTGCTGAAGGACCTGACGGTGACTCCTCCTTCTTTTGGGACCCCTTGCCTCACTGTTCCTTCCTCAGTTGTACACTCTAGCAAGACTGAGCCTTGGCAGGGCTCCTGATACTCCATGCTCTCTCTCACTATCTGGATGGCTTTTCCTGTCCCCCAAGAGCCCCACTTGTCCCCATGATGCTGCATTTTCCAATGAGCAAACTAAGCTCAGGGTACCTGCAAAACTCTCTCAAGTTTTCTTTAAACACTTTGATATTTGAAACAGCATTGAAGTTGCTCACCCTTTGCCTGACCACAGAGAGACCTCCCCAGCAAGACTCCGTGGGTCCTGTGCTGGCTGAGGGTCTTGCCTCCTGGTCTGTGTCAGCCCAGATCTCTCCTATTTGGCCTTGTGCATATTTTACTGTTGCTGCTGGTTTGGCTGTTGGTTTCTTGGACTGAAAAAAAGCCATGGGAAGACAAGCATAAGCTTTGCTTGCTCTTTGCTGTGGACTCAAGGCCTGACATAGAGTAAATGCTCTGTATAGAGTCATGAATGATGAACGAACAAACCAACTCAGGAAACCAAGCAACTCTGAGTGTCTGAAGGGCTTTATGGGGCAGAAAGGTCTTCCTCTTTGTGACCACAGAAGGCAGAACTAGGACAAGTTGAAGTGAGTGCCAAATTCTGGTTTTTAAGTCAGGAAGAATCTTATAATAGTACTGGCTGCCTGTAGATGAGCTACAGTCTCCAAAGGGGTTTACAAGAAGACTGGTGGACTGTCTGTGAGGGATGGGCTGCAGACTGGACAAAGGTTGTGAGTTCCCAAGATCCCAGGCAAACTGGGCTATTGAAGAAGTCATGAGGGTGTCTTTTTGGTGGCAGAGGGGCAAGAAGTTGGGTTGGGGTTTTTTTGTTTTTGTTTTTTCCCCACTTGAGGAACTTGTTTCTGATTCAAGCTGGCTGAGAGGATCTGGTCAGGTTCACTCATCCACACTTCCCCATTCCAGTTCATTTTTTCTCAGACCTTGGAGAGACCTTGTAACTGGCACTGGTGACACCTGGTGGCCAACTGGACTTGAGCAGAGGTCGCTTTACCTCCTACCTGTTCTGGTTCATGGCTATATAGCAGGGCCTAGTACAAAGCTAGGCATATTTAATGAATGAATGAATGAATGAATGAATGCAGACTGTAAAGAGGAGGATGAAGAAGAGATGCTGTCTCTCTGGGTCTGAGATCTGACCAGGGGATCAATTGGAACTGCAGGAGGGGGCCAAACAGACAATTCATCCACTCAAGGATACTCTGACAGAAGGGCCTCTGCTCTTTCTCCTGCCTCCCTCCTCTGTGTCTGTCCTGTGTCCTAGGGGCACTTGTGAGATGAGAAAGGGGGCTATTTAAGGAAAAGGCTGAAGTTAATTAAAAACTGCTTCTGCATGTGAGCTTAACTGTGCCCTGGAGCTATGAATAGAGAACCGTGAGCTTGGTAGGAAGTGTCTGAGTAATGGTTTTTTCCAAGAGAGGACACGGAGGCCTAAGGTCCTACAGCCAGACTGTAGCAGAGCCAGAATTCCCAGCTCCAGTTCCCTAGGTCAAATCATAGCACTTGACACCCTAAGATAGAAACACAGTGGAAAGGAGCCGTTGATGTGGAGCCTAAAGGAGCAAGAACAAGCACTTTAGCCTAGCAAAAAAGGGCTTATCCATCACTGATGACACCTCTAGCACAAGCCTTTCCTTCCAACTAAAGAGCTGCATCACTGTCTGCCCAAACTGAATGTGCATCACCTCCGATCTCACCCAGAGCCCTCCTCTCAAACTCTGCTTTATATCCATCCCTTCAACTGTATGGATGGGCTTAACCTCCCTGAGCCTCAGATTCCTAATCTGCAAAGGGATTGTTTGAGGTATGAGAGGCTGCAAATCAAATGCTTAGAACAGTGTTTGGCACCTGGTAAGCATTCAATAAGAATCATAGCTGATATTTTTGTTGCTATGGTAATTAAGACCCAGTTCAAGTTCTCCCCACAACCCCCAAGCAGATGGAGACATCCTTGAGAGCAGAGGGCAGAATTCCTTGACTTTGGACCCAGAGAAGACTGAGGATATGGCAGTGGTCTCTATTGGCTCTAGAGGGCATCTGCTGGCTGGTTTCCCTTAGAGCCTTTCCTATGGGCTGCGCTGCTGTCTGAGCCTGGATTTCTGGCTTTCATTTCTTGAGGCTGTAATGAGTCATTTGTCTGGGCTGAGCTTGGGATTTCTCTGATAGGTCAAAGAACAAAGAGAGACAAGGTGCTGCTGGAGTACAAAGATGCTGTCCCCAGCTGCCCTGGATTGCACAGAAGGAACTCAAAACCTCCATCACAGGAGCAGGGATAGGTCCACGAGGCCACAGAGACGAAAGCTGGTATATAGGCACAAGTTCTCCTGGTCATCCTCGGGAAGTCGTGTGTCCCTAAACTAGAACCCTATGGGTGGCAGCTTAAGGGGAACTGAAAGAACCCACTACCCCTCAGTCCTCTCTTTCCTCCATCTCCAGGGCTGACTTATTCTGGGTTGCTCTGATCTCTCACACCATGCCAGGTCCTAAAGTTGCTTTATGCCAAGCAAGGATTGAATTATGCGAAGGATTTGCCAAGGTATTGATTCATTCGGTATTCATAAAGTATTTATTGAGCCCCTTCTCTGCACCAGTCACCTTGCCATAAAACTTGCATTGTGGTTGTGGGGATAGACAAAGAAGCAGACAGGTAAAACTCCACTCTAAAAGGGGTGTTTTAGACCTGGCTGTTGTGGCTCAGTGGACTGAGACTGGCCTGCAAACCTACAGATTGCTAGTTGGATTCTCACTGGAGCACATACCTGGGTTGTAGGCCAGGTCCCCAGTAGGGGGCACGCAAGAGGCAACCAATTGATGTTTCTTTTTCCCTCCCATCTCTCTCTCAAAATAAATAAATAAAATCTTTTTTTTTTTTTGAGATTTTATTTATTTATTTTTTAGAGAGGGAAGGGAGAGAGAAAGAGAGAGAGAGAGAAACATCAATGTGCGGTTGCTGGGGGTCATGGCCTGCAACCCAGGCATATGCCCTGACTGGGAATCGAACCTGCGACACTTTGGTTCGCAGCCTGCGCTCAATCCACTGAGCTACGCCAGCCAGGGCTAAATAAATAAAATCTTAAAAAGAAGAAGAAGAAGAAGAAGAAGAAGAAGAAGAAGGGTTGTTTTAGGGAGTAAGCCTAGGGCTCGGGGAGAGCAGGAGAGAGGTGACTTTTCAATTCAGTGTGTAGGAGTGGAGGAGGTGTAGTCGCTAGGCAAGCGGAAACTGTGTACACGCTGGGAAGACGGAGAGCCCTGGTATTTTTGAGGAGCTGAGTCCACAGCTAGGCCAAAGAGGCCCAGGCCCCACGCAGTTGGGCGCATACCCGTCCTCTATCCCTCTGGTGACCCTCCCCCGGCGGCGCCATTCCCGGCATGCCTCCCGGCGGTGACTTCATGGGGCTCAGGTGCCGCGGCCACGGGCTCCGCTAGATGGCACTGCTCCCAGCAGTCTGCCTCGGTCCGGCCCGCCAGCAGGCCCGCTCCTGCTTCAGAGCCTCTGGGACCGTGGGTCCGGACCTGCCCTGCCGCAACGGTCAACGCCGCTTCGGTGCTGAGGCCACTGGCTAGCGGGCCCTGGCTCTTTCTCTACGCTTTTGCCCAGAGAGCTTGTGTTTTTGCATGCTTCTCTGGGTGTGCAAGCAGAAACCGGAACACCATCCCTGAAAGTGTTATCATCCTCACACCCACAACCCAGGCGGTCGTGGGGTCTGGTGTCCTTTCTCTCTTCCAATTGTCTCCAGAGCCCCCCCCGACCCGTGCCCTCCCTCGAAGCCGCTAGCATGATGATGAACATGACAGACTGCAGGATCAACTCCTATCTGTAACCTTGAGGAAACAATCTTCCCCATTCTCGTTTCCTTTAAAATTAGATGGAAATAATACTGCTTTAGTTGGGAGGACTAAAAGAAATAATCTTAAAAAAAAAACTTATTTATTTATTTTTAGAGAGAGGGGAAGGGAGGGAGAGAGAAAGGGAGAGAAACATGGATCAGTTACTTTTCACATGCCCCCAACTGGGGACCCTGGCATGCAACCCAGGCATGTGCACTGACTGGGAATCAAACAGGCAACCTTTTTGTTTGCAGGCAGACACTCAATCTGCTGAGCCACACCAGCCAGGGCAGAAATAATCTTTTTTTAATTACAAAGCAAGTCGTCAATTAATATCAGCTACTTTAACACTTCTTTCTGTGGTGCTGGAATATATACTCAGTGGCCCAGACTTTTCAATGGCTTCTGACTGCCCTCAGAATCAGGTCCAAACCTTTAGCTTGGCCTACAAGGCTCTTTCAGTCTCATTTCCTGTTACTCACCACCTCTTCCTCCACAACACCCTTTGTTGGCTTTGTCATAGACTCCTCTGTGTCCTGGCCTGAATACCCTTTTCTCTACCTGCCAAAAACTCTCCTCACCATTTGAGACTTCTCAAAAGCCTCCTGTCAAATGCCCCTGAGTTTTAAGATACCCAGAACTAGCATTATCAGAAACAAAATGGGAACATTAAGGAACAGAATGTCACAAGTATAGACATGCTTGAGTACCCTATTCTTATTTTAGGGACAAACAATGGCTGGGGAGGTGATTGAGCTGGGATATTAGAAGAGAAGTGGCCCTGGTTGGTGTAGCTCAGTGGATTGAGCACAGGCTGTGAACCAAAGGGTCACCAGTTTGATTCCTAGTCAGGGCACATTCCTGGGTTTCGGTCCAGGTCCCCAGTATGGGGCACATGAGAGGCAACCATACATTGATATTTCTCTCCTTCTCTTTCCCTCTCTCTAAAAATGAATAAATAAATTCTTTTAAAAAATAAGTAAAAAAAAAAAAAGAAGAAGTGAATGAGGGAGGAGAAAAGAAAAAGAGCTCCCCCCACCCCTTACCCCACCAGGCTCCCTGCCCTGAGGAGGCCACCTCCCCAGGAACCAGGTCAGGTTTCCAGACAAAAGTGGTTTACAGTTTCATAGAGGCAGATGCTGCTTACCCATCTGAGTAGCCTTTTGAGCTTTGGGAATGGGTGCCACTTAGTCATCTGTCTGTTGGCATCTGGCACCCTGAAAACCAGAGACAAGCTCATGTGAGGAGACCAGCAAGATCTGGGGCAATACAAGCTGATGGAGGATTTGGGCTGGCAGCCTCTGTGGGGGATCTAGACCCCAACAGACCCCTGTAAATATCCCAAAATGTCCACACCTCTACCCAAACTCCTTCAGTTCCCTTACCAGGTCATCTAGAGCCTTTGTTCAATGGGGTCAGCTTCACAGAGGTGAGGGGCACAGAATAAAAAAATCCTTCCCAACCATCTCAGTCCTTCCCCAGTACCGGTCAGTGTGTATGCCAGACATTAGGGCTGGGCAATGCTGGGCAGATGGCATAGCTAGAACAATATCACTCATGCCATCTTGGTGGGGAAGATGAGCAAACCATGAGGATAAGATGTGACAAGTCCTGTGTGAGGATTAAATGAACTAGAGGCAGGCAATGTATTGGAGTTGTCAGAGGCCTAGACTGGCATCAGATGATGCTCTTAAAGTGCTAGTGCCATACATGACATATAAGGAGTGATCAAAAAGATTTACCTGCTGTTTTTTACCCAAGAGTCTATTGAAGATGCAAAGGTCTAGTGTCTGGCTCATCCTCTAAGCCTTCTGCATGCTCCCAACAAATATGAACCCCCTCACACCATTAAATCTCTGTTATCATTCACAGCCCCCTGAGCAGAGGTGAGCACTGCCCCGCTCCTCACAGACAGCCTGGGTTGATCACCTGAACAGAGGACAATGGAGAAGAAAAGACAATGGGAAAAAGACTGGGGGAGGGACTGCCACCTCTAGAGGAAGTAGTTCAGATCTTTGGGGTACTGCACACCAAGGGGCCCATCTGGTGGAAGGGGTTCCTGGAGGACTTGTCCTGGAAATCCACTTGCATCAATTACCTGTATCAGAGAAAGAGAAGGGGCTCCCAGCCCTGCATGGTGCTGCTAGGGTTGTGCCCCCTACTATCCAGATCATTGAAGACATTCCTGCTGATGCCGAAGAGTATTAGAAAGGGGACCACAGGAGTGTTTAGGTCTTCTTCCTTGCTACAGCTTTTGTTTTAACGTCAACTTTTAGATCTGCTGGGGCTTCTTACTCTGGAGTTCACTGGGCCACAGAAAGACAGGGGTCCATCCAGGGGCTAAATATAAAACCAGTCAAAGGCCACTGACTCCCATTTCTACCCAAGTTTTGCCAAATATGGCCTTTCCCCCTTTAACAGGATACATACATGCTCATTTGCAAATAAATTAGAAACCACAGATAAGCAACAAAGAAAAAATATTTTATGTACTGTGATGTTTTATCATTTTTTCTTAAAAATATGAAAAGTTAAATAAAATACATTCTGAACATTTGCTCCTGTCATTAAAACCTTCTCCTGCTGCAGGATCGTTGGTGGCCGTAGACTGTTGTGTTGAGGAGGTGCGTGCACGTGTGTGTTTGTGTGTGGCCAGTCTCCTATCCTTAGACATGGAGGTCGTTTCTGTTTAAAAGGAACATAGAGAGGCCCATCCTTACAACAAAGTCCTTGCTAGGCTCCTTAGTTATTTCAAGATGCATCTCTAGATGTGGACTTGCTGGGTCAAAGGGAACACACTTTTGACTGTATTGCCAAAATACAATGGGCCTGTTTAATGTTGGATTTTAGGAGTCAAGTGAGGAGAAAAAGCTCTGGGGAGGTGGAGAGAGGCAGGAGAAGGAGCCGGGTTTAGAAAACCCTGGGAGGTAAAACTAGAAAATAACCATGAAAATAACCAGTAAGCCCCCTCCCCCCACTCCAGCTTCCCTGCTCGAATCCAGAGTTCCCCATCCTCTAGGGCCTTCCAAAGGAGGGAAACCTAGCCGTAGGGAGTAGGGGATTGAGGAACAGTAGGGGCCAATGGTGCTAAGGTGATGACCTAAGCCACTTTGCTCTTCCTCAGCATTTAATTTTAGGCATTGCACTAAATGATTTATAGGCATTATGTAATTTAATTCTCACCAAAGTAGGTATTATTTTTATTTCCAATTTATGAATGAGGACAGTGAGGCACAAAGGAGCTAAGGGACTTGGCTAAGGCTATAGAGCTGACAGGTGGTAGAGTGAGAGTTCTGAAGAAACTAGGATTTTCCCCACCCTCAACCCTGCTGCATGGGCTGCTTAGATTTGATCCAAACTTGGTTACCCTGGGAAGGAGGAACTTGACAAAAGAGGATTGAAGCTTCGCCTGACCACCTCCCAACCTTCTCCAGGAGCTATACTTTGGCCAGGGCCAGCAGCTGACCTGGTGATGAGGGAGATTTCCACAGAGCCCCTTCCCTCACTGGTGATGTGTGATCCTTAAGGGGTTTGGCTAGCCCCAGAACGGATGGAGAGGATGGCTGGATTGGGAGGGGTTGGGAGGGATTGGGGAGCTAATCCTTTATGACTTCAGGAAGGTCTGTAATAAATGGAGGGACAATGAGTGATGAAGGGGGTACTGAAAATCCCAGCGGGTGAGCTGGAGGTGAGAGAGGGTACAAAAATCTGATATGGGAGGTCAGGGGAAGCTGAAGTACCAGTCCCGGTAAGGACGGACAGGTTTGGAAGTGCAGGCGGCATGGAGGTAGCAAGCACTGGTTTCAGAGTCCCGGAGCAAGCTTTCAGCCCCCACCTCACCCCAACCCGCACCCCCCTGCCCTTCTGTTGCCCTGTCACTTTGAGTAGTTAAGGACCCTCAGCCTTCTTTTTCACATCTGTAACAGTATCTTCCACCTAGAACAGTTGTGAGGGGTTTGGTAACTAATAAGCACTCAAGAAAAGCTAGCTATTATTATCTAGTGTGAAGTCTTGGGTGTGGTAAGTGTTCCATAACAAGAAGACATTGTTATGCATTATGGAGCCAACCCTGCAGGCCCAGCCTAGAAATCTGCACAGGGGGGTGGTGTTGGGGGGGGGGCGGAGGGTGTGGGGGAGTGTGTGGAGCAGGGATCAAAGGAAGCCTAAGGATCCTGACTGTGAAAACCCCTTAGGAGGCTCCAAGTTTCCTTACCCTGGCCAGGAGGGTAAGGATTATTGATGATGATTATTAAGCGCTAGCAGGGGACCAATCCCAAACTTGGCCCATTCACCCTCACCCGCTCCATCTCTAGAAGGGGTCAATAGTCCCCCTCGGAGAAGTATAAAGACCTGGGTGAAAATAGGCCAGAAAGCCACGCACAGAAGTTGGGCCAGGTGCAAATGTTCCCCTCCTGCCTCCATGCCAACAGATAGTACCTGGGTCTCCAGAGATGGGTTCAGGGCAAAGAAAGAGTGGGAGGTGCCCACATGAGCACTACCCCACCCACCTTCTCTCCCCCACAGAGTTTGACAGGCTGCACCTGAAACAAGAGAGAAAAACAGGGCCTTAAAAAAATTACCTCCTCTCACTACAGAACCCACTTGAATAAACCAAACTGACAAGAGGAGAGATTAGATGAGCCTGCAAGAGGGAGTTTATTTATCTGCTGACAGCAATGTTAAGTGAACTGCTTTTAGAGCTGTTGGGGACCTTCTGTTGGCAATCTGTAAGAACAACAATAACTACCTGGTCAGGTGCCTGGTGCTTGAGGGAGAACAAATATCTGTCACCCCAAATTGTGCCATTTGGGATATTGATTTTAAACTGATTCTTAACAAACAAAAGACTCAGAAAGAAGGTCAATCTTTGACCCTCCCCCTTCCTGCCTAAAAAAAAAAAAACTGCTAGAAAAACCTGCATCAGGAAGGGAACTTTAGCATGTGCACCTCAGCACAGGTGAATTAGCACATACATGACACAGGAGGACATCTAGCAAAGCCTGTTTTCCTCTGTGTCCCATTGTTTCTGGATGGCCCAGCAAGAATAGTTTACCAATGGTTGCTCTTTCTACTACCGTAGAATTACCTACTCTCCTTTTGGAGTCTCAGACTCCTCCCCTCTTCTCCTTTGCCCAGAAGGGCATGTCAGCCTCATCTGTCTCATGTGTTTAAGGTCTCATATCTTATGACACCCCTGCACATACATCTGTAGTCAACTTTGTACGTTGTCTCCTGTTAAACTGTCAATCTGTCTGTTAATTTGATCAGTCCAGCAAGAAGAACTTAAAAGGCGGAAGGAAAATTAGTTTTTATGCTCCCAGATGCTCTTCATATGTGCCTGCAACAGTCCACTGGGTACGTGCTATTATTACCCTTTTCTACAGATGAAGGAATTGCTTAGAGTTTGGAAAGCCATGTGCCCAGTGTTATTCAGCAAGATAAATGGCAGTGCCAGAACCTCCATCCACTGGGCAACTCTGCTTCTTGGAAATTAACATTCAGGGAGGGGCTGGGTGGGCCCAATTTAGAGCCTCCCATAACGGCTCTCAAGGCTTCTTGTGTTTAGTTTGTAGTCTCTGGCCATCCCCCGTACAGCTGTCACCTAGGATTACTGGTAGACGTGGATGCTGTTAATCTCTGGCTACCATGGTTGGGGGTTTCCATGAATCACAAAAAGGGCTCAAAAGCCTCTCAGAGCAGAAGTCCTTAGTGTCCTCCCTTTAGGGCTAGAGACCTTCTTCAGAAAAGGAGCCACTGTGTGTGGGGTCCTCACCCACAGCAGCGGGAGTGAGGGAGACAGGAACTGCACAGGCATTGCCATTCATTCATCTTGTCATTCTCATGCTTGGGCATCCCAGGAGTCTACATCCCAGTTTCACAAATTGGGAAACCCAGGTTCAGAAAGATATAGGCATGCAAGTCTCTGAGCAATACTACAAGTGACCACAAAGCATAGAAAAAGTGTGTCTGGGTTCATCTGTGATGAGAAATGTCTTTGGATGCGGGAAGCAGGGAGTCTCACGCATTGTTGGTGGAGAGTGTGTCTTACAACCTTCTTAAGAAGCGGTCTGGCAATAGCTACTGATAACTTAAATTTGCATATCCTTTCACCTAGAAATAATATATCTAGGAATGTATCCTACAGGTGTGCTAAAAATTAACCTCAAATTAAGTATCCTTCAATGGGAGTCAGTTAAATAAATTATGATGCAATCCTTCTTATTAAACACTCTAAAGTTCTTAAAAAGAAAAGTATAGCTCTGCATGTAAAAATGCCGGGTCCAAATTTCTGACCCACGGAACCCATGAGCATAATAAATTGTTGTTTGATACCACTGAATTTTGGGGCAATTAGTCACACAGTTATAGGACCCAGAATCCTGCTCTATTAGCATGTGAGTCCTATGAGGGCTTCAACTTCATCTAGTTTACACCTTGGAGCTAGCATGCGGGCCAACACAAACTAGCTGCTCAATGAGTATTTGTTGAATGAAAGGATGTATCTCTCTCTTCATTCCTAACTGATACAATTGGTCCCAAGATGTTAAGGGCCAAAATGCCCCTTTGCAAGGGCCATTTACATGTTAGAAGGGAATTCTTGATCCCCAGAAATAAAACTCAGGGTAGAGATTCAGGGGTTAGGTGAGAGTTTGGCTCACAAAGGGGGCCTCACACACATGTACACATTTTTGACTTCCTGTCTAGTGTTAGTGTCAGCAGGTGGCCACCCAGTGAGTGTGTAAGGCCTCAGCCCAGCCACCCATCCTCAGGTACCTGACAGTATTTAGAGAGACCTGGTACTCCCAAAGGGCAATTTGATCACAGGCTCCGGTCTACAAGGTGACAAAGAGGTCTTTAGGGGGACAGGGGAAGAGCTGGCACAAAATAGATATTTCAGACCCTTTGGTTCACTGGCCAGCACTCAATCCACTGAGCCACACCAGCCAGGGCAAGAATTTTACACACATATATATGTAACAATTATATATATAATTTTATATATAACATATATAAAATGAGGTCTGTCAGGGAAAAGTCCAGCCATTGTTAATATAATGAGAATGGTTTGTGTGACATTGATGTAACCTGGCAGCCGAGGAGAGTGGACTGGAATGCATATGCGTGAATAATGATTTCACTGTGTTAGTCAGTGGGGGTGGTAGATACTGTTAAGTTAGCATGTGTACTGTGTGGCTGTAGCATTCAAAATGAGTGAATAGAGCAATGAATCTGCATCAAATTTTGTGTTAAGCTTGAACATTTCTCCACAGAAACTATTCAGATGATTCAGAAGGCTGCAGCTATGGGCAACTGGTGACCGGCAGCTTCATCAGGAAATGTGCCCACTTGTACGTCAGGTCTCATACACTTTTTTGGCAACTAAACAGCAAATCACCCAGGTGATTCAGCCTTGTACCACCCTCTCCATAGCCCAGATTTGATGCCCCACAACTTCTGGCTTTTCTCCAAACTAAAATCACCTTTGAAAGGGAAGAGATTTCAGATTTCAGACTGTTGATGAGATTCAGGAAAATACAGTGGGGCAGCTGATGGCAATTGGGAGAACTGTGTGAGGTCCCAAGGTGCCTACTTGGAAGGGGACTGAGGCACCATTGTCGTATGTACAATGTTTCTTGTATCTTGTATATTCTTCAATAAATGTCTCTATTTTTCATATTACATTGCTGGATACCTTCTGGACAGACCATAACATGTGTATGTGTGTGCATATATGTATATATATATGCATATAAATGTATATATGTGTATACATATGTTCACACATTGTGAATATATATATACATCTCCTCACCAGAGGATATGCTTATTGATTTTAGGGAGAGATAAAGGGAGAAAGAGAGAGAGAAACATCAATCAGTTGCCTCCCATATGCACCCTGATCAGAAATCAAACCTGTAACCTAGGTATGTGCCCTGACTGGGGATCAAACGTGCAACCCTTTGGTACATGGGATGATGCTCCAACCAACCGAGCCATTTGTCCAGGGCAGATACTTGCTCTAGAATTTTTTGAAGCATGGATGCTAGTGCAGGGGAAGAGAGACCACAGTTGCTCCCCTGACTCTTAGGCTTTTGTGCACAATTTTCCTTTGCCTGAAAAGGCAGCCCTTCCTCATTAGGCTGATTACCTCTTACCTGTCATTCAGGTTTCAAATGAGATGTCTGCCCTTCCAAGACTCCTTCCCCGAGCCTCACAATCCAGATTGCACCCCTCCTTCATGTGACACATCCTCCTATGCCTATCCCTAACAAAGCCCTAGTTTCCTCATCTGGAAACTGTTTACTCATCTGTAAAAAAAAAAAAATGAGTGTCCACCTTATAGGGTGGTTGGTTGGATTTAAATGAGGCAATGCTCAGAGTCAGGGTTCAGTAGCAATGGTGATGTTAGTTTTTGCTTTTGCTATAGGGTTCATTCCACAGGATTATAATTTTCTATATTATCATGGTCCCACTTGACCATGAGCACACTTAGTTCAGTATTATTCATTGTATCCCTAGACTCACTCACAAAGCACATTTATCAATCACTTATTCATTCATTGAACAAATAATGATTGATCCATTACCCAACATGTGCCAGGCATAGCACAGGTGTTGAGGGCTCAGGAAGTACTTGTTGAAAGAATGACAGAAAACTGAGGTACCCTCCATAAGATCATTCTCCATTTCAGTGAAATGGAAGGAGGAAGAATCTCCACTCTATTTCCCAATGTTAAATATTCATTGAGCGATAGTTCTCAGCCTTTTTACCCTTGCCTTCCTTCTCAAGAACACTCAAAGCCAACAGAGAGCCTGGATACCTACCCAGGAGAAACAAACAAAAAAAAAACGAAACAAAACCAAGCCCATACGAAGACTTGCTTGTGAATGTTCATAGCAGCATCATTCATGATAGCCAGAAAGTAGAGACAACATTTGGGTTGTTTATCAATCAACTGATAAATTCATGAAATTTCATTTCAAAAAAAATTCATGAAAATTCATTTCAAAATGAAATGCTATTTAGCAATAAAAAGAAATAAAAAAGGAACAAAATACTGATACATACTATAACACTGATGAACTTCAAAAACATTATGCTCAGTAAAGGACTCCAGACACAAAAGAACAAATATTGTATGGTTCCATTTTATGAAATGTCCAGAAAATGCAAATCTGTAGAGAAAAGGGAGAGATTAGTGGTTATCCAGAGGGGTGTGGGACTGAGAGTCTATAAATGGGACTGTAAAGATACTCCAAAATTAGTTTGTGGTGATGATTACATAGCTCTAAATATACAAAAAGTCATTGATGTGTATACCTGAAATGAGTGAATTTGATGGCATATAAGTTATATTGCAATAAAACTTTTTTTTTTTTAAAGGAAGAGCCCTGGCTGGTGTGGCTCAGTGGACTAAGGGCTGCCCTGTGAATGAAAAGGTTGCTGGTTTGATTCCCAGTTAGGGCACATGCCTGGGTTGTGGGCCAGGTGCCCAGTTGGGGAAGAGGCAACCAATTGATCAATGTTTGTCTCCCTCTCTTTCTCCCTCCCTTCCCCTCTCTCTAAAAATAAATAAAAATAAAATATTTTTAAAAAGGAAGAAAAGGATTGTGAATGACCAGTATGTTGTTCAAAGTATTGAAAAATAGTTAATCCCAAGGATTTTCCTAGAGAACAATCTCTCCATACACACAAAAATCTAAAACATGCACAACCTCTGACCCAGCACTTTCACTTCTAGGAATTTATTCTAAAGACATAGTCAATTGGGCAGAGATATTTGTACAAGGATATTTCCTGTTGTATTGTTTAGAATTTTGAACATTTGGAAATAATCCAATATATTCTTATAAGGAATTGGTTAATAAATATATAAGACTGTGAAGTTTTTTTTATATATAAAGAATCAGTTTTTTAAAGGACTTTATTTATTTATTTTTTAGAGAGGGTAGGGAGGGAGAAAGAGAGAGAGAGAGAGAAACATCAATGTGCGGTTGCTGGGGGTCATGGCCTGCAACCTGGGCATGTACCCTGACTGGGAATTGAACCTGTGACACTTTGGTTCACAGCCCGCACTCAATCTACTGAGCTACACCAGCCAGGCTGGCTGTGAAGTTCTTAAAGAGCATAAAGTTGGGTCCTATCTGGTGTGGCTCAGTGGACTGAGTGCCAGCCTGAGAATTGAAAGGTCACCAGTTTGATTCCCAGCCAGGGTATATGCCTGGGTTGTGGGCCAGGTCCCCAGTTGGGGGCATGTAAGAGGCAACCACACATTGATGTTTCTTTCCCTGTCTTTCTCTCTCCCTTCCCCTTTCTCTAAAGATAAATAAATTGTTACAAATCTTTAAAAAAAGAGCATAGCCCTGGCTGGTGTGGCTCAGTGGATTGAATGCCAGCCTTGTGGACCAAAGGGTTTCTGGTTTGATTCCCAGTCAGGGCACATGCCTGGGTTCCGGCCAGGTCCCCAGTAGGGGTTGCTTGAGAGGCAATCACACAGTGATGTGTCTCTCCCTCTGTTTCTCCCTCTCTTCCTCTTTCTCTAAAAATAACTAAATAAAATCTTTAAAAAAGGGGGGAGTAAAGTTCATCTGCATCGATTAACATGGAAATATGTTCATTGATATGCATTTTTATTATTACAGAATTTTTCAAAATATACAAAGGTAGAAAGAACAGATTATAACGAGCCCTCACACATCCATTACTCAGCTTCAATAATTACTATCATGGAAGTCTTGTTTTATTTGTACCTCTATTGGCTTATTTCTTGTGTTATTTTGAAGCAAATCCCAGACATAATTTCATCTGTAAAAACTTCAGTATGTTTATTTGAAAGAGAAAGATTCTATTTAAAAAAACAAAATATACTTTAAAAATAGTAATAAATCTTTAAATATCCTCAAATATCTAGTTAGTGTTCAAATTTTAAGTTGTGTCATAAATTTAATTTGTAATTGTTTGAATCAGAATATAAATAGTGACCACACATGGTGGTTGATTGATATACTTCTTAAATATTGATCAGACTTAATCATATATCATACAATTATATATAATCATATACCATACAATTCACCCACTTAAAGAGAACAAGTTAATAGATTTTAGTGTATTTGCAGCTTTGCATCTATCGTCACAATTTTAGGACACTTTCATCCTCCTAACAGTAACCCCCTCCCTTTAAGCATCACCCCCTTCAATTCCCTCATCCTTTATAGCTGTTGTTTTTTTTTTTTTTTTTGAGAGTCATTGACTGCAAAGCTTCTTGGCCAAGAAGTCATAGTTTTTATTTTTTTATTTTTTTAAATGTTTTATTTATGTACTTTTAGAGAGAGGAGATAGAGAGGGAGAGAAATATGGATCAGTGGCCTCTCAGGAACCCCCAACTGGGACCTGGCCCACAACCCAACCATGTGCCCTGACTGGGAATCAAACTAGCAACCCTTTGGTTGGCAGGCTGGCGCTCAATGCACTGAGCCACACCAGCCAGGGCTAAAAGTCTTAGTTTTTATTTTTATTAATTTTTAATTTTTGTTTATTGATTTTAGAGAGAGAGGAGGCAGAAAGCTGAGGGGGGAGAGAATCAACTTGTTGTTTCACTTATTTATGCATTTATTCATTAATTCTTATATGTGTTCCTGACCTGGGACTGAGCCCCTAAACTTGATATCGAGACAATGCTCCAACTAACTGAGCTACCTGGAAAGGGCAAAAATACCTACTTTCTGTCTCTATGAATTTGCCTATTCTGGACATTTCATAAAATAAAATCATATCATTCATGGTCCCTTGTGACTGGCTTCTTTTACTGAGCATGTTTTTAAGGTTCGTTCATGTTGTAGCACGTATCAATACTTCATTTTTTATGACCAGATAATATACCGTTGTACAAATATATCCCATTTTATTTAGCCATTCATCAGTTGGTAAACATTTGAGTTGTCTCCTTTTTTTTTTACTGTTATGAATAATACTGCTATGAACATTTTTGTACAAGCTTTTGGTGTGGATTCTTAAGTATCTTTTAATTTATGTTTCCTCTGTCTGTGCTTGTGTGCGTACGTGTGAGTGTTTATGTGAGAACGAGAACTTAACTACAACCTGTTTGCTGAAGAAACTGTGGTGCTTGTCATGTAGTTTCTCCAAATTTGGATTTTGTTGGTTGCATATCCAAAGTGTAGTTTTGACATGCTTTCCTTTGCATTTCCTGTTACTTCATAGTTAGATGTAGAGACTTGATGGCAAGACCGCTTCATAGTTGGTGTGGTAGACTGCTACCAGAAGACACACAGTGCCCGGCATAACGCTCCATTTCTCAATCAGTTAATTCACTAGAGGTTGCATAATGCTGATATTCTATCATTCCTTCTTAAAATATTATCTGGAATATTCTATAAAAAGAAACTTCCCCTTATCTGTTTTGTTAACCAATGGCATGATATAGTTTTGATAAAAAGATATATTAGAGAACATCCATGTTCATAGCAGCATAATTCACAATAGTTGAAAGGTAAAAGCCACCCAAGTGTCGACAGATGAACGAATATATCTACAATGGGATATTCTTCAACCTTAAAAATGTAGGGAATTCTGACTCATCTACAACACGGATGAACCTTGACAACATTAAGTTATGTGAAATACATTGGTCACAAAAGAACACATACTATATGATTCCACTTATTTGGGTTATCTAGAGTAGCCACGTTCATAGAGACAGAAGTGAAATGGTGGTTGTCAGGGGTTGGGGTAAAGGGAATGGGGAGTACTGTTTAATGGGTATCAAGTTTCAGCTTTGTAAGATAAAAACATTCCTGTGGATGGATGGTGGTAATGGCCATACAACAACGTACTTAATGCCACTCAACTCTACATTTAAAAATGACTAAAATGGGAGATTTTTGTCATGTACATTTTACCACAATTTAAAACGTTTAAAAAGTACATCACAGAGTGGAATACTAGCCAGCAAAGAACAAATGACGCACACAACTTGGATGGCTCTCAAGGGCATTATGCAGAGTGAGAAAAGCCAATCTCAAAATGTCACATACTGTCTGATTCCATTTACACAGCATTCTCAAAGTGACAGAATTATGGAGATGGAAAATAGATCAGGTAGCGATGCTGGAATGGAGGAGTGGTAGATGTGACTATGAAGGGATACCACGAAGGAAATCTCTGTGGTGATAGAATAGTTCTGTCTCTTGGTTGTGGTAATGGCTGCCGGAATCTGCTCATGTGATAAAATGGCATTAAATTATATACACACATTGTACCAACGTCAGTTTTCTGGTTTTGATATTGTACTGTAATTATGCGATGCAACTGTGGGAGTGAGCTAGATGAAGGGCACACTGGAACTTTTTGTACAATTCTTGCTGCTTCCTGTGAGTGAATCTGTAAATATTTAAAAAATAAAGCTTAAAACAGTACATTCATAGAACCTTCTACGTAGTAATAGCAGTTATTATTATGCTCATATTTGAAACAACTGATGTCCAAGTTAAGTGTCGATTGTCAAAGTCATCCTGGATTCTTAACCACAATGTCATACCATATGTGTTGTATGGATATTTATGTGTACAATATTTACATTAAAAAGTTTGGAGGGACACACATTTGTTATGGCGGTTATTCCTGGGAAGTTAGGATTAAGGGAGGGAACTTGAAGTTTTAGCTCTATAGGTTTCTGTATTGTTTGACTCATTTACAACAAAACACATTCCTTTTATAATCTGCGTAAAAATATTAAATTTTTTTTTCACTTGAGGAGGCGGGGAAGGTAAAGCTGGTGAGGCACCCCCTACTCCGTGCCCCAAGGATGGTGACGCCCGGCAGGGCCCAGACGAGCAGAAAGAAGTAGGGAGGGGTGGGGCGGGGCGCGGCGGGGCGTTAGAGGCGGCTTTCTCACCCTCAACTGACACTTCTCAAAGCCAGCCCCACCTCTCAGGTCCCCTCTGCCTGTTTCCCATTGGCTCACGTTTACTGGAACAGGAACCTTTTCCAAGGAACGCTTCTAGGGCATCGGTAAAAATAGATGTTTAAAAAGTGATAACATTCACGTGGAGCTTCGCCACCAAATCCTAATTTCAGTGGAAATGTACAAGGTCGTGAAACATAGCATTAAGTTTCGTCTGCTTTCTCGCTTAAACAGGATTGACTTCAACCAAAAGTTTAATTTTCTTAATGTAAATTAGAGGGAAATCAGCCATACCATGATCTGGACTGCACACAATTTGCCTGAAGCATTTTTAATGTTCTCACTTCGTCTTCTCTACCCATGAAGAGGAAGGGAAGGCAGCAGAATGCCCTGGAAACCAGTGGAGTGATTTAAGGAACCCCACAGAAGGCAAATAATACATTCATAGCCTTGCATGTTTATTAACCAATTCCCTGTTAGAGTATATGTATTTTTTCTATTTCTTTTTTGATGAATTTTTCATAACAAAAGCAAATCATGCTTATTATTTTACAGTGTAAATACTGTAGGAGTATCTAAAGCAAAACCTTTCCTCACTCTTCCCATGAAATTCCCCAGGGATAACTAAGTAAACTATTAAAAATTAGGTCTTCATCTGTCTAGATCTTTTTCTATGCACATTCTAACACACATACACACACAGATAACACACAACTGGAATTTCATGAAGATAAACACCCTTTTATTGAGGTATAACTTAGAATAAATCTTGAAAATCTTAAGTGTACAGCTTTATATATGTGTAATATATATTTTATATTAAAAAATATATGAGATCTGTCTTATCCAGAAGTTATCCAGCCATGTAATATGAAAAATAGAGAGATTTACTGAAGAAGATGTAAGATACAAGAAACATCGTACACAGGACAATGACACATCAGTCCCCTTCAAAGTAGGCACCCTGGGACCTTACACCATTCTCCCAACCACCATCAGCTGCCCTGCCATATTTTCCTGAATGTCATCAACAGCCTGGAATCTCTTCCCTTTCATAGGTGTTTTTAGTTTTGGGAAAAGCCAGAAGTCACAGGTTGCCAAATCTGGACTATGGTGGGTGAGGGCTGAGTCACCTGGGTGATTCGATGTTTTATAAAAAAAAACAACTCTGCAGGAGATCTGATGCATGAAGCTGCCAATCACCAGTTGCCTATAGCCGCAGCCGTTTTTGTTGTATTGCATCTCTCAAACGACAAAGAACATCGAGGTAGTATTCCTTATTGTTTGGCCTGGAGGGGTGTACTCGTGATGGGCATAAACCTTCCCAATCAAAAAAACACAGTTAACATGGTCTTGATCTTGCTGTGACTTCGCCACTCCTTCTTTGGGTGTGGAAAACCAGGTGTCTTCTACTGGGACAACTGGGCCTTCATTTCCAGATCATAGCTGTAGGCCCACAGTTCATCTCTGGTTACTACCTTCATGAGGAAATCTGGTTCATTGGTATTGGTTTGAATCAAGTCATGAGCAACTGCAGCACAATGTTCCTTGTGCTCTGGTAGCAGAAGATGCGGAACGAATTTCGCCATGACACATTTCATGCCAAGATCCTGCATCAATATCTTGGACACAGTAGTTTTCGGAATTCCCAAATCAGCTTCTAGTTCTCGCACTGTCAGTCACCAAGCTTTGTTGATTGCAGCCTGTACATGTTCAACATTCTCAGGTATTCTGCTTGCTGCAGACCTTCCAGAATGTAGATCACTTTCAACAGATTCTAGACCATCTTTGAAGTGTTTGTGCCATGCTTTTATTTGCACTGTACTTATTCCATCATCTCCGAAAGCCTTCTGAATCATCTGAATAGTTTCTGCAGAGGAATGTTCAAGCTTAATGCAAAATTTGATGCAGATTTATTGTTCTGTTCGCTTAGTCATTTTGAATGTGACTGTCACACTGTACCCATGCTCACTCAAGAGCGTTTGCTGCCTCCCACTGACTAGTACAGTGAAGTTGTCATTGTTCATGCATACCCATTCGAGTCCACTCTCCTTGGCTGCCAGGTTACACTGACGTTATGCAAACTGTTCTCGTTACATTAACAATGACTGGACTTATCTTCCGGACAGACCGTGTGTATATATATGCAGAATTGTCAAAACTCATGGAACTGAACATTTAAAAGT
This sequence comes from Phyllostomus hastatus, assembly GCF_019186645.2. Taxonomy (NCBI): domain Eukaryota; kingdom Metazoa; phylum Chordata; class Mammalia; order Chiroptera; family Phyllostomidae; genus Phyllostomus; species Phyllostomus hastatus. The sequence goes on along the minus strand of NW_025333611.1, from coordinate 28,402,343 downwards.
CTGTGCATTTTATTTGTAAATTGTATTGTAAAACATAAAAATGTCCCCAAACATTCCACTCTCTTTAAGATAGTACCACCATTAGAGGCTATTAGAGATTACCGCATTTGCAGTGTATAACTTGCACCCATGTTTCTGTGTGCATTATATGTGGATTATTATGCCCATGGTATGCAATCATTATACCCATGTATAATGTATCCTTATTTTTCCCTCAAAAATTTAGGCAAAAAAGTGCACATTATGCACAGAAAAATACAATATTTGTTACAGGCTAATCTAGTTCTGTAGAAAGCCAGATTTTGTGAGTTTGAAAGTAGCTCTTTTTTTTTCCCAGTCAAAAATCAGAACAGTGGTTTACCAAAAGAATTATAGTACATAATTTTACATTCTTTTTGTCCAGCCACTCTGTCTCATTATATACAATTCAGGGTGTGTTCTGCCTACCATCCTTTATTCTGCTTTGGACACCTGGTCCCATATCCATGCCATACTTTACAGAAATTGCTAAGTAAAGAAATGACATGAGCTTTGCCACCTGACTCTTTCTTATGTTTGTGGGCAGCCTGATTTTATCCTAAAAGTCATCTTTCAGGAAACTTTCCTTGCCAGCCACCCAGATTAGGTCAGGTTCCTTTAGATCAGCGTCCTGCCATCAGAGAGGGATCACACTTTATTGTAATGGTTGCACAAATGGCTCATTCAATAGACTGTCAGTTTCTGGAGAGCAGAGATGTTGCCTCTTTTGTTCCTCCTTTTAATCCCCAATGTCTGGCATATGAAGGACACTTGTTGAACGAATTCATAAATGACTGGCTGAATAATGAGCAGCTCAAGAAAACCTTTATACTCACAAATTATTGAATAAGACAGAAGCTCCCTTAAAACAAACAAACAAACAAACAAACAAACAGCCCTGGCTGGTGTGGTGCAGTGGATTGTGTGCCGGCCCGTGAACCAAAGGGTCTCTGGTTTGATTCCCAGTCAGGGCATGTGCCTGGGTTGTGAGCCATGTCCCCAGTACGGGGTGTGTGAGAGGCAACCACACATTGTTGTTTTCTTATCTTTCTCCTTCCCTTCCCCTCTCTCCAAAAATAAATAAAATCTTTAAAACAAACAAACAAAACCACTCTATGGGATTCCAAGACTTTACGTCACAGAACTACAGTCTCGATCCAATATAGAGGGGTTCAAAACCTAGCAGAAAGGAGAAATACCATCTTCTACTCTGTCCTCAGGGAAGATACTGCTGTGTAAATGTGGACTTCCTCCTGGTGAAGTCATTTGCAAAGGAGAAGGAGATGTTTGTGCACACTTGTGCCTCTTCCCTTATTGAAGTCAGTAGTGCTGAAAGGTAATGTGATAAGTGACATTGTGGTTTAGCACTGGGGCTTTGCAATCAGTGGGTTTGAGCCCTATTCTGCTATTTATAGTTTAAAGTTTGCATAAGTTACGTGACCTCTTAAGACTAGGTTTTTCTCAGCAGTAAAACAGGGATAATGTTAGCATCTTCATAGGACTGTGAAATTAACAAAATCCATGTAAAATGTTCCTGGCCTGAAGGAAGTACTCATCAAATATTACCTGTGATGGTGATGGTGATATTTTTCTATTAGAAAAGGCTGGTCCCAGCCAACTGTTTGCCCTTGAAAGAAGTCTACCACATCAGTCCCTGTGAAGTTGGGAATGGTGTTCTGCTTTGGATTTTCAGAGCCCTCAACCACTACTCTTTCCCATGGACCTTGTGGCTGGGATGAGAGTGCCTCAGCAAAGGGGCAGATCTTTCGCTGCAGGCTCAGCCCACGTACCATGTGGTAGAAATATTGGGGGCTTTCAGCCTGGAAAACAAACAGTCTGGCTATTTAACCTAAAGATAGACCCCCAGTCTCCCTCTAGATCCTGGAGAGGAAGTGGGAGGACAAGAAACACTTGAGTGGAAGGCTGTGCATATACAAGTTGTTCACCAAATCTGTTACTATTATTTGGTATTATTCAAAGGGGAAGTTTAAACAATTTAAAAATGTGATTCTGTTAGTTATTAACCCTGCTGCTTGAAAGAATTTACCTATCTGTAAAAGTGGCTTACATAGCAAAGGATGTGCACAAGTCATGTATTTATCGTGTGTGTGGTGGGGGGAGGGTGGAATCTGTAAAGACAGGAAGAGAAAAGGAGCCCTGGGTGGGTGGCTCAGTTGGTTAGAGCATTGTCCCACTACGCCAAGGTTGTGGGTTTGGTCCCTGGTCAGGGCACATATAATGAACCAATGAATGCATATGTAAGTAGTAAATAGAACAGCAAATCAATTTTTCTGTCTCTCCCTTTCTCTCTCTCTCAAAAAATTAATTGAAAAAGAAAGAACCGAAAAGAACTTCAAGTTCCAGAGGAGTAGGGGACCTTTGGAGAGAAAGACAGAGATGTTGCCCTGCAGAGGGGAAAGGCGGGGTCTGTCTAAGGACAATAAGGCAGATGAGGTGGCAGAGCAGTGTAGACAGCAGAGCCCTTATTTCTGAGAAGCTGGTGGTTCTCACAGTATAAAGCCTACAAAGGCCCAGCCTCTTCACTACTGGGAAAGATATAAGGATGTAAAATTTAAAATCCAATGGCTTCAGCAGGAAACAAAATGTATAACACACTTGTATTTTCAATAGTGTATAGAGACTAGACAATATAAGTGATATATGTGGTATATGCATAGAATAACACCTCTATTTGGTGGCTATATGAGAGGGATTATGAAGGACTTTTGCTTCCTAAGCCATACATTTCTGAAATGTTGAATGTTTTATACTGAATATGTATTATTTTTTTTAAAGCAACACTGTATTTTTAATTTTTTTTAAAGATTATAGAGGGGTCAAGACAGAAAGAGAGGAAGATAAAAACATCAATTGGTTGCCTCTCCCATGCCCCCAACTGGGGACTTGGCCAGCAACCCAGGCATGTGCCCTGACCAGGAATCAAACCAGTGACCTTTCAGTCTGCAGGCCAGTGCTCAATTCACTGGGCCACACCAGCCTGAGCTATTATTTTCATATCAATAAAAAATAAAATTGTAAAGTTTTAAAATCCAATTACATGTCATAGCAAAAAATTGGACAGAGTCTAACTACTCATCAATTGGGAAAAGATAGAGGGTACTGTAATTCACACGACAGAATACTATGCCATCATGAAAAGGATGAGATCCACATGTACTACTGTGGAAGAACTATCACAATATTACTGAAGTTAAAAAAAGAGCAACTGCACACCTGAAACTAATATAATATTGTATGTCCACTGTAATTTAAAAATAAAAAATATTAAAAAACAAACAACGAACAACTGCAAGCCCTGGCTGGGTGGCTCAGTTGTTTAGAAAGTCCTTCCAATACACCAAGGTCACAGGTTCAATCCCTGATCAGGGCAAATACAAGAATTAACCAATCAATGCATCAATGAGTGGAACAACAAATCAACATTTCTCTCTCTCTCTCTTCCCCCCTTTCTCTCTCTCGCATATCAATAATAAATTTTAAAAAAATTTTAAAAGCAACTGCAGTGAAATGTGTTTGATATAATTCTTTTTTTGTGGGTTAAGAAAGTCTTGCTTTACCTTCCTCCCTCAAGTGAAAAATTTTTAAATATTTTTACTCTGATTATAAAAGGAATGTGTTTGTCGTAAATGAGTCAAACAATACAGAAACCCATTGTGCTAAAACTTCAAGCTCCCTCCCAATTCTAACTTCCCAGGAATAACCTCCATAGCAAATGATATGTGACCCTCCAAACTTTTTAAGGTAAATATTGTACATATAAATATCCATACAATACATATGGTATGACATAGTGGTTAAGAATCCAGGATGACTTTGAAAATCAACTTTTAACTTGAACATTTTTGGTTTTCTTAAATATAAAATGAGCATAAGTAATAATTGCTATTTTAATTTTTTTACTTGTATGGACTCTTACTACATAGAATTTCTATAAATGTACTGTTTTAAAGTTTAATGTTTTAAAAATATTTATAGATTCACAGGAAGCAGCAAGAATTGTACAGAAAGTTCTGGTATGCCTTTATATATCATATTCATATTTTTGTAACATCCACCCAAAACAATATATAAACCATTTTCATTATCCCAGAAAATTTCCTTGATCCCTTTCTGGACAAATGATTTCCCCAACAACAGCAACCACTTCAAACACCAAAAATTAGTTTTGTCTGTTTCTTGGCTTCATACAAATGGAATTGTATAATATACTTCATATTCTTTTGTGTCTTTCTTCTTTTGCTTAACATAACTGTTTTGAGACTCATCCATGTTGTTGAGTGTATCAATAGTTCATCTTTCTTTTTGTTGTAGAATTCCATTGTATGAATATATCATAATTTGTTATCCTATTCTCCTGTGGAAGGACATTTGGATTGTCTGTACTTTGGGGCTGTATATGAATAAGGCTGTTATAAACATTTGTGTACAAGTCATTTTGTGGACATTTTTTCAATTTTCTTAAGTAAGTAAGAGTAGAATTGCTGGGTTATATGGTAGGTATATGTTTAATTTTATTAGAAATTACCAAACGGTTTTCCAAACTGCTATTCCATTTTACGCTCTCACCTGGAATGTATGAGAGTTCCAGCCGCTGAACTTCCTCGCTATCACTTACCGTTGTTAATGTCTTTTATTTTAGCCATTCCAGTAAATGTATAATTTTAATTTGCATTTCCCTTATGGCTAACAAATTCCAAAGTAGTTGAAAATAACCTTTGGTCAGAAAATAGATCACAGGGGGTATATGAGTATTTTAAACTGACTGAAAATAAAAACAAAACATAAAATTGTGGGATGTAGCAAAAGCAGTATGCTTTTAATGCTTTACTAGAAAGTGCTTATATTAAAAAAAGGAAAAGTGTAAAATTGGTGATCTAAGATCCTACTTTAAGAAGCTAAAAAAAAAAAAAAGAACAAATTATATCCAAAATAAGAAGAGAGAAAATGAGGGCAGAAGTCAATAAAATAGAAAATAGAGAAAATACAAGGTAAAAATTTGGTTCTTTGGAGGATTAATAAAATTGATAAATTTCTACCAAGATTTATCAAGGAAAAAATAGAGAAAACACAAATAACCAATATCAGAGATACAAAAAGAGACATCATTATATGCTACAGATGATAAGAGGAAAAATAAGATATTATTATGAATAAGTTTATTCTTTTTTTTTAAAGAAATACCTGATACTTTCTTTTTTTTTTTAATTAAATTTTTTTTTTTTTTTTAGAGAGGCAAGGGGAGAGAGAGAGAGGGGCGGGGGGCGGGGGAGAAACATCAATGTGCGGTTGCTGGGGGTTATGGCCTGCAACCCAGGAATGTACCCTGGCTGGGAATCGAACCTGGGACACTGAGTAAGTTTATTCTAATCAACAACTTAAATGAAACGGAGAAATTCCTTTAAAAACACAAAGTATCACAATGGGCACAGGAAGCAAAAAGAAAAACCTAAATACCCCATAGTTATTAAAGAAATTGAACTTATTATCTAACACTTTCCACAAAGAAAATTCTAGCCCTGACCTGTGTGGCTCAGTTGGTTGTGCGTCTTCCCTCAAAGTGAAAGGTTGCTGGTTGGATCCTAAGTCAGGGCACCGGCCTGAGTTGAAGGTTTGGTCCCAGTAGGGGCCTGTTCCAGAGGCAACCGATTGCTGTTTCTCTCTCACAGCAATGTCTCCCTCTCTTTCTCCCTCCCACTCCCTCTCTTTAAAAAGCAAAAAGTTAAAAAAATTAATTGAGCACATTTGGTGGCATGCAAAATTTAAAGAAAAGAAGACTACAGGATCAGTTGTCTTCACTGGTGAACTCTACCACATATTTAAGGAAGAAAAAAATAGTCATATACAAAGTCCTTCAGAGCACAGAGGAGGAAATACTTTCCAATTCAGTATTACTTAAAAAAAAAAAATCCTCACTTGATGGTATATTTACTAATTTTAGAGAGGAAGGGAGAGAAAGAGAAACCTTGACGTTAGAGATAAACATTGATTGGTTACCTCCCTTACACATTCCAACTGAGGATCAAACCTGCAACCTAGGTGTGTGCCCTGATCAGGAATTGAACTCACAACCTTTTGACGTACCAACCGAGTCACCCAGCTAGGGCTTCCCAATTTATTGTGAGGCCAGAATAACCTTGACATAAAAATTTGATAAAGATATTACAGAAAATTAAAAATGGATATCTTTCATGAACATAGATGCAAAAATCTGATCACTCTTTGATGAAGCAATATCATTTCTAGAGTTTACCCTAAAGAAGCATCCTTGAAATTGTACAAAGATTAACTACAGAATATCCACTACAGTAATATTTTTAATAGTAAAAATTGGAAACAACTTAAAATATCCCCAAAGTGTGACCAGTTAGGTAAACATGGTACATTTATATGATAGAATATGTAGCTATTAAAATAGGATTGAAACATGAATTGAAAAAGAAAAACTCAATATATATTGTTTATTTTAAAAGTAGATTCTAGGGCCCTGACTGGGTTGCTCAGTTGGTGAGAATGCTCCCAATACCCCAAGGTTGGGGGTTCGGGAACATACAAGAATCAACCAATAAATGCATAAATAAGTGCAACAACAAATTGATGTTTCTCTCTCTCACAAATCAATTAAAAAAAAAAAATCTCAACATCAAGCCACCATAGCTTTAGGGGGGAAAAAAAGTAGATTCCAAAGATTACAAGTGCTCTCACCCCTCTGCCAAAGTGAGATGGATATGTTACCTTGACTGTAGTAAATCACTTCACTGTGTTTACGTATATCAAGTCATCATGTTGTACATCTTAAATATATACAACTTTTATTTTTAAATAAAGGTAAGTTACCAAATAGTACTATGATTTGATGCTTTTCAAAGAAAAATATGTATATTTATATGTTAGGAAAAAAGACTGGAAGGACATAAACCAAATGTCAAAAATTATCATTGGGTGATGAGAGTATAGTTGACTTTTATTTCCTTCCTTTTGCTTCTCTGTATTTCTTGCACAAATATATGATGCTTTTCTAATACAAATTGTTGCAGAAAAAAATGAAAGTATTACCAATGGACATTTTTCCACTTCTCCCCTCATATTTATTAGGACAAAAAAATGTGGGGCTGTGGAATGTTTCTTTTTGACTTCTAACCTTGAACACACCCATCCTGGAGGACTGGATACAGTTTTTCCCTCCTCTGACTCAGAGTTCACAGGGGCCCTGCCTATTGGCCTAACCTTCTCTGCTAAGATGAGGTAGTATAAATTTTCTAACTGCCCTACTGTGTGACTTTTGGCAAGATCCTTGTCTTAGGGGCTCCAGTTTCTCCTCTTAAAATTCATAAATTAGAATCAATGATCTTCAAGTTCTCTACCAGACAAAGGAAAAAACACAGAAAACCTCGGGGTACACCTGAGAATGTGGGCCCCCTACTCCCAGGAAAATATTCCTTACTAATCTCCCATGTGAGTGTCTCCAGCCAGATAGTAAGCACCTCCCAGTCTAGGCCTGGCCTTACATCTCACTGATCTTGGTGCAGGGCTGGACGGAGTAGTTGCTAGGTAAATTAGCTCTTTGCTTTCACCTCCTAAAAGACAATTCCAGAATAGGTGTTCTAGGCTTGCCCCTGATGATGAGCTGAACCAGAAGGATGGTATTAACTATTGGAGCATACACTGTGCAAGTCCTTCTCTCCAATTCCCCCGCCCCCAGGTAATAGGTGCAGTACTTGTTTGTAACAATTCACATAGCAGAGTGAGGTCTGCACACTTCTATGGCTGAGAGACATTTAAGCTGTTATCCAGCGGAGGCCTTGATTTGGAAAACCGATCGCAAGACTGCCCGCGTTATGCGAGAGTACACATTCCCCGTAGGTGCCCAGGCTGTTACCACGCAGTTTTGGGAAAGGGATCTGGCGAGTCCCAACTTTGCCAGTGTGGAGCTGTGTGACCTTGGACAAGTCCCTTCCTCCTTCAGGAACGTTGCAGTGGGGGTAAGTGTCACCTCCCGGGTTGGTCTTCGCTATGAGGACGGTAAAATGACCTGGAAAATATTCCCCTTCAAACGTTTTTTACCTCCACTGACACTCGCGTGGGGGACCAGAAGCAAAGGACTCAAGGGTCGTGGCGCGAGAGTACCCTCCACCCGCACCAAGGTTCTCGCGAGAAGTCCTCTCTGAGCTTCGCGGCGTTATCCTCTCGGCAGCCGAGGCCGCGACGGCGCGTTTAAGATTTCGCTGGAGCGGCTCGTATCCCTCCGCCGCCTACGCTGCCCAGCCCTCCTTCCTCCGGTCCGCCAATCCCCGCGCCTCCCGACCTGCCCCTCGGCCTGGGCCCACCCCGCGCTCGGGCGGCCCCACCCCGGCGGCGCCGCCCGCCTGCCCGCCCGCGAGTCCCTCGGTCCACCTGCAGCAGGCAGTCGGTCCCTCCAGCTGTCCGACCGAGCGGCGCCGACCCAGCCTGAGGCCTGGGCTCTGGCTCCCCGGCGGAGGGATTCGCGACGGCTGAGGAGGCGGTGCTGAGTTAAAGAGGAAGAGGCCACTACCGCGGCGGCGGCGGCGGCGGCTGCTCGGACTGCAGCGCATAAAGGGGCCGCCGCCGGGTGATGCGGTGACCGCTGCGGCAGGCGCAGGAGCCCAGTGGGCCTCGGCCCTCAGTAGGTCCCGCTGAACGCGCGCTTCCGAGCTCTCCATCTTCTCCAATCAACCCGCGGTCACCGAGGCGGCCTCGCGCCCCCTCGCCCCTTCCCCGTCCCTCCCCTGTCCCCGTCCCCGCCCTGGGGGTTGCCGCCACCCGCCTCCCACGATGGCTCTAAAGAGAATCCACAAGGTAAGCGGTAGGAGGTCGGCCGTGCGTTTGGGCCGCTGGGCGGGCAAGCTGAGCGGGCTGCGGCCTGCACTTTCCGCCGTCGCCAAACCGGGCTTGCGGCCTCTTCGGACCCAGCTGCGGGCGATGTCCTCGCCGGGCGGCCTTCAGACACTCCACTCCCAGTGATGGCGCCCGTGGAGGCCCCGGCGCGCAGCCCGCACCTAGGCCCGAGGTGCGCTCGTCCGCTCAGCGTTCCTCCCGGCCTCCTTCCTGGTCCCTGCCTGGTATGGAGTCCCAGGGCCTCTCTCCGGCCTGGGACTGCTGCGCTAGTGGGCCATTGTCCCGGCCTGCCGGGAGTGGGGGCTGGGACCGGGGCATTGGGCGGCCACTTCGACAGAGGTCAGGAGGGCTCGCCCCATCTCTGCATCTTCTCCACCCCCACTCCCCTTTCCCTGCTCTTTCCACAGAACCGCCTGAGCTACTCTTATCTCACAGTGACGGAGGACGCCTTTTTGTCCGATCCACAAGTATTTCTTGAGTTCTCTTACCTCTTGGCGGCCGCACACTTCGGCCCACTCTACTTGTCCAGAAACTGTTAGAGTAGGAAGTTTAGAAGGAAAAAAAAACCCAAAACAACAAAAACCATGAGTCTTTTGAGGGAGGAGGGAAGTAGAGGGAGAAGCAATTTATTCCATGAGGTTGCCAAATTTAGTCAGAAACTAACACTTCATTTTTAAAGGAATGAATGTAATAGAAAAGCTGTTAAATCGACAGGGGTATAGGTAGAATCCTGAACATTGTAAACCACTGGAGAAATCGCACAATGTCCTTCTACAGCTTAAATTAGGTATCCCTTCTACAGGGATACCCTTTTAACCTAGAAGGGATTTTGTTAGATTTTTCCATTAGAAAGGACTTCTTTGCCCTTTAAGACGAAGAGTTATTCTTTTAGTTATTTATACGGAAGTTTTCCTGATACTGCTTCTAGAATACAGGCTTGTCTTAAAAATTAGGGTTTCTCTCCCCCAGTGTTATAACTTTCTAGTGCCTTTCACTATAATTTTTTTTAGATGTGGGAAAGTGCCACTGGTGATTTTTGTTTGGTGTTTCACTTGGCTGTATTAAACCTAGTCACTTGGAAGTAGATGCTGGAATTATCTGTCTGCCCTGAAATATGGGATGGAGATGCAAGGGGAAGAGAACCCATTTTCACTTTGCCTTAAACTAAATGAAAATGTAGATTGTTGGACAGTTTAAATACTTAAGCTCAGCAATTGGTTCTCATTTCATTCTTGTTGAAAGACCTTTAATGTGAAATTAATCCCAATAGTTACTGTAAATTAGGTTAGATCTTTACCAAATTCTTTTAACTCTTTTGACTTACAACAAATTGAAAAAGGCAGACTTGAGAAAGAGTAGATCTTGTACTGAAGTGAAGGAAGTTATTTGTTAAAAGAAGCTTGAACTTTAAGCAAAGATCTCAAAAGGACCATTCAGGGAGCAACAGCACACTGAGCAATGGTAATCCAAGTAAAAATATATATGTATTTTAAAGGCTTTTAGGAGTTCCTAGGTTCTTACAGAGAGTAATTGGGAAGTTGGGAGATTGTACTGTAGAAAATTGTGCTCTTATTTTAAAACCTTAAGAGAAGTATGTATAATGTGATAATTTAGTCAAGAAATGTAGCCTTTAATCTCTACATTGGTTGATACATGTGTTATGTTTTTTCAGAGGGGAATAGCATTCAAAACATGCATTTTAATTTTTAAGTATACTTGCCCCCAGTAGTAACGGTTTCTTTTGAGTTACCTGCCTCCTCATGGGTAACTCAATCGGGATTTTCCTCTGGCATATGCCCTTATAAACATTTTGATAAGGAAAATCAACTTTAGACAATGATAAATTGAACTTTTGAAGCTCAGTATTAACCTCCCCACCTCCCTGGTTTATTACCCAGAACCCTCCTTCAGTATGGTTCAATTTCTGACACTGCCAAGGATTATAAAAGTAACTTTTATTTTTGGTACACTTGTTAATAAGATTGTGAAAACAAAATGGAGATTTTTTTCTCCCCAAACTTTATATATGACACCAATTTTAAGTTGCAGACTTACCTAGGTATGGATGAGATCAATCCTTTCTTATCCTCAGTCCTGTTAATGTACTCACAATGGAATCCCTAAAAGACTTAGGTGGCTTATGTAATTGACCTTGGTCTTGAGTCTTCCCAATTACCATTCTCTGAAAAAAATAGTTCTACTTAAATACACTTTAAACTATCATGAACTGTTGCACCTGGGTTTTAATAAGATTTTGCTAAGAAAAAGTACATTTGACATGTGACGTCTTGAGGAATACAGTATCTTGTTTCTCTGACAGAGGGAAATAGTGTTCTGTGAATTTGACAGTGCCATGTATTTTTTTGAAAAATCTTTTGATGGACTTCACTTTTATATACACTTTAAAGTCTCCTGACCTATGCTTTAACAGTGTACCAGAAAGGGTCGTTATGAATATCCAGTGTAGTACTGTGCAGGGATTAGGACCCTCTGGGGTTGTTTGTATGTATACCAAATGGCCCCACCCTGCTATATTTTGAGGTTTTCTGCTGACATTATAGGTCTTGAGCTTTGATTTTGATGCTTTGAGTGTTTGCCTCTAGCAGCACCACCCCCAGTCTTTTTCCAGTTGGCTGCATCTCATCTGTTGTAGGCTGGGAAACCAGATCACAGAGCTTATTAAAATTATGTCTAAAATAAGATCCAGTAGGCTCTTGAGTGAAGAGGGAGAGCTTCATGTGTTCTGTGAACTGTGTGGTCTCTTTCGCTGATCAGAGACCTTTTAAACTCGCTTCCTGTTTTTCTTCTTTTGTTAGATGCAGGAGGCTTTTTCGTGCTCTTACAGTATCATAATATTGAAATATATAAGGTTAATTCCTTTATTCTTGGGAACACTAAAAGGCTGGATATCTTGATTCTTTGAGGAGTTGAAGACAGACTGGTTGGGATACTAGAAACTCTTTTCTTAACAGTAATAGTGCCTTGTACATTTTAATGGTATTCTGCTAGCTGTAGTTAACATTTGTTATACACAGCTTTAATGCTAGGATCATCACGTGATTTAGTCTATTTTTATGGTAAAGATTTAATTAAAAAATTCCAGTTACAGTTGACATACAATATTTTTGTTAGGTGTACAACATAGTGACTAGACATTTATATACCTTACAAAATGATCACCCTGATAAGTCTAGTATGTATCTTGACACCAAACATAATTATTACAATATTATTGTCTATATTCCCTATGATATAGTTCACATCTTCGAGACTATTTTTGTAACTGGCAATTTGTATTTCTTAATCCCTTTAACATTTTTTCACCCATTCTCCCCCAATGCCCTTCCCAGCGACCATCAATTTGTTCTCAACTATGATAAAGGTTTTTATGGCTAGCTTCTTTTAAGGCCCTTTAAAAGACAATAACTAACTTAATTAATTAATTAATTAATTTCTCAGTAAAATAGACATTTCAAACTGATGGCTATAAAAGCCAGGCACGCAACCAAAGTGAGCTAAGAGAATGGGGTGGCGGGGGCAGGGTGGAAGAGCTAGAAATTGCTTGTGCTATCAGAAGAGGGCAGCTGCTACCTAGCTTTCTCCAAATATTGCTATTGACAGAATCTGTGGACCCCGGGTTGCCAGATCGATCAATCGATCGATCGATCTTTCTTCACTTAACCTCCCTCCCTCCCTCCCTCCCTCCCTTTCTTCGAAGCCACAAATCCAGATTTTTGGCAGCCAATTCAAATTTTAAAACAATCACCATACTTTTTTGATAGACACCAGTTTAATATGTGCATTGGAAGTAGCAAAGGATTAAGGTTCAATAAGTAATCAGGAGTATAAGGATTAAATCATTTAAACCACATTTACTATATTTTTAAAAGTTTCAAAGTATTGCTTTATGTATATGGACAAGATTAGGTAGTTTACGTAAACTTCCAATTCCTTGCTGAGATTCTGTATGGTTATGTGTGTGGTTATAGGGAAAGCAAATTGAGTGGATGCATTGATCCCATAGTAGAAATTTACATCTTAATCTTAAGATGTGTTTATGTTATGAATTATCTTTCTGTAGACTACATACTTTTAAAATGTCTAAGACTGGGAAATTACTAAAGAATGATTCTTAAGGATATGGGAAAGGAGCTGAAACACTGTAACTAATTTACTAAATTTAAAAAGATATTGTTTTAAAATACTATACTAGAAGTGTGATACCATATATTTTTACCAACCCTTACCAAATCAGAGGTAAGGATTGAGTGAATTCCAGTCAAAATGATGAAACATTTGGAAATAGCCCTGTGGAGTACTGAGAACTTTAATGTAATGAATGGTTGGCTGAAGATGCCTGAATTAGTTCTGTCTTGGAAAGCAAAATACATGGTCTGGTCTTACTCCAAAAGATAAGCTTGTTGAAATCTTCAGGAAGAGTGTTTTTGTTTTAAAGAAAAAGATGCTTTACTTTATAAAAGATTCATTGAATCGAGAAACTTTCTTTGCATCTTCAAGTTTGCTATTTAAATGTAATTTAAACAGCCATCATTGAACAATAACTATTAGTAAATCCAGGTTTTCTTTAAAGTCTCCTTGTGAGTATTACTGTACTGTTGACGGACAGAGGAAGTGTTGACAAAGTCCAGTTTTGGATATTTTAGTCCGTAGAGAGAGTGCTGCTAAAATATCCTAGGTAATTTCCAGGACAGGAATACCTGACTCATGCCTGATGTTGCCAGGAACATCTGCAGCCTCATCCCAGAAATGCAGAAGCACACCTGTTTTTTCTGTAGAAATACAGCTTTGCTGGTTAGGTTCCTAGGCTAACCTTCAAAATCATAATAAACAGTGACACAGAAAAATAAAGTATCATTTGTTTTTTTGTCTGCAGAGTCAATTGAAATTCCAAATACAAGAATCATAAAAATTTTAGCACTGCAATACATCTCGAAGCTATTTTCTGAAAAGGTCATGTGATCTAACTAGGATTAGATCAAAAACCAGGATTTCTTGACTATGTCCTGTCTTTCTGGCAGGCCCTGTACCCTTATAGAGCTATTACGTATGCAGTGGTTTTCTTTTATTCAGACAATTGTGTATTTAAAACTATGCCCTGGAACTGGAAGATCTTTTCGTCTCTTTATGTTGGAGAGGTAGGTGTCTTTAACTCCTTCAAAATTATGCAAATTTGGAATGTTTGTGCTTCCAAATACCATATTCATCAGAGTCAGCTGTGTTTTTTAATCTCTTCAGAAGATTAAGAATCATTTCCCTACCTCCTTAAACACTGCTCTAATCTCAGTAGGTGTCCTAAGTACCTCTTTTACAGAGAAAATAGAAATCTTATTTGTGAATTATAAAAAAAATTTCCTTTGAAGCCTTTCAAAACAAAACAAAACCTCACAGCTACCATCTCTAGAGAACTCTATCAGAATTACTGAATCTTGTGAACATCCCTAGTAGAGTTCTGTACTCCCTGGTTAGATGAGAAAATGGAGACTTGGAGAAGTAAACAAACTTGCCTATGATTATATGGTTATGGTCAGACAAGCCAGGATTTAGATGTAAGCAATTCTTTTTTTTTTTTTTTATGGTTCTTTTATTTTTTTACTGTACTTTTCCCGTTATCATTTATCCCCTTTATACTCTCTTCCACCTCCACCCCCACCCCACAATCATCACACTGTTGTCCATGTCCACGAGCCCCCCCCCTTTTTTTTTTTTGGCTTGATCCCTCCACCGCCTAACCGCCCTCCCCAAGAGCTCTCAGCCTGCTCTCTATCTATGAATCTCTGTCTCTACTTTGCTTATTAGTTCAGTTTGTTCATTAGATTCTACATATGAGTGAAGTCATATTGTATTTGTCTTATTCTGACTGGCTTATTACTTAACATAATATTCTCTGGGTCTACCCATACTGTCACAGAAGGTAAAATTTTCTTCTTTTTTTATAGCCAAGTGGTATTCCATTGTGTAAATGTATCATAGTTGTTTTATTCACTCATGTACTCAGCACTTCAGCTGCTTCCAACTTTGGTGATTGTAAATGTCACTACAAACATAGGGGTGTTTATATTCTTTCAAAATAGTGTTTTGGGTTTTTTCGGATAAATTCCCAGAAGTGGAATCACTGGGTCGTAAGGCAGTTCCTTTTTTTTAAATTTTATTTTATTTTTATTGATCTTAGAGGAAAGGAGAGAGAGAAAGAGAAACACCAATGTGTTGTTCCACTGATTTGTGCATTCATTGGTTGATTCTTGTATGTGTCCTGACTGGGGATCAAGTCAGCAACCTTGGCATATCAGGAGGACACTCTAATCAACTGAGCAACCGGGCCGGGTTCTATTTTTAATGTTTTGAGGTAACTGCATATGCATACTGCTTTCCACAGTGGCTACACCAGTCTGCATTCCCACCAGCAGTGCAGAAGGGTTCCCCTTTCTCCACATCCTCACCAGCACTTGTTGTTCATTGATTTATTGATGATAGTCATTCTGATCTGTGTGAGGTTTCAATTTACATTTCTCTGATGATGAGTGATCTTGTGTGCATCTTTTAATATGTCTGTTGGCCATCTGTCCTCTTTGGAGAAGTGTATTCAGGTTGTTTGCCTATTTTTTAATGGAACAGAATGGAGAGCCCAGACTTTTTATAAATCCACACTTTTTTTTTTTTTAAGATTTTATATATTTATTTTTAGAGGGGGGAAGGGAGGGAGAAAGAAAGGGAGAGAAACATCAATGTGTGGCTGGCTTTCAAGCGCCCCTCACTGGGGACCTGGCCCATAACCCAGGCATGTGCCCTGACTAGGAATTGAATCAGCAACCCTTTGTTTCACATGCTGGTGCTCAGTCCACTGACCCACACCAGCCAGGGCATAAACCCACACCTTTATAGTCAACTAATATTTGACAGAGGAAGCTCACACATATAATAGGCTAAAGATAGTTTATTCAATAAATGGTGTTGGGAAAATTGGACAGATACATGCAGAAAAATGAAAGTAGATCACCTTCTAACACCATACATAAAAATAAATTCAAAATGGATTAAAGACTTAAATGTTAGACCCAAAACCATAAAAATCCTAGAAATCCTAGAAGAAAACATAAGTGTAAAATCTGAGACATTGCTCGTAGTAATATTTTTTCTGATGTATCTCCTCAGGAAAGGGAAACAAAAAATAAACAGGACTACATCAAACTGAAAAGTTCTTGCACAACAAAGAAAACCATCTACAGGATTAAAAAACCCACTGAATGGGAGAACATATTTGCAGATATATCTGATAAAGGGTTAATATGCAAAATTTATAAAGAGCGTATTTTAAAAATATGCATTCTTAACTACAGAGCCAGCCATTGTTCCAAATTACCTTAATCATCATCTCTCCTTTTCTTTGGAGAAGCTATACTTTTCCCTTTGCCAGGATAACTTTTGCTTTCCATCTTTTTTTTGCTGCCAGATCCTTGCTCTCTAGTAATTGTCCCAGTGCTCCTAGTTCTAGTCTCTTCTCTCTTAATTCCCTTCACGTTATGCCACGTTATCCAGGAGATTTCCCTCATCCTAAACAAACAAAAAAACCCCTTTAACTCCCTTCGCTCACTAGAGCCAATGCCTTCCTCTTCTTTATCCCTTCCATGTCTGGCATTTCAGCACCATGGTTACTAAAAGAATAATCTGTTCACTGTTCTGGGACCATTTAGTAAGGTCATTGATAATTACCAAACTCAGTGGATACCTCAGTTTTTATCTAACTTTTGTAACAGCATGGTTATCACTAATTTCCCTTAGCCTTTTTTTTTCTGTCCTCACCTGAGGATATTTTATTACTGATTTTAGAGAGACCAGGGTTGAGGTGGGTAGACAGAGAGAAACATTGATATGAGAGAGACGCATCTGTGGGTTGCTCCTGCATGTGCCCTGACCAGGTATCAAACCTGCACCCTAGGTATGCTCTTTAATTTAACCGAGAATCAAACCTGTACCCTTTTGGTGTGCCATACAATGCTCCAGTCAGCTGAGTTACCTGGCCAGGGCTCCCTTAGCTTTGATAAATTGTCTCCTCCTTTCTTTCTTTTTTTTTTTTTTTTAATTATTTTTAAAGGAGAACATTTTTTTAAAAGATTTTATTTATTTATTTTTAGAGAGGGAAGGGAGAGAGAGAGAGAAACATCAATGTGCGGTTGCTGGGGGCCGTGGCCTGCAACCCAGGCATGTGCCCTGACTAGGATTCGAACCTGCGATGCTTTGGTTCGCAGCCCACGCTCAATCCACTGAGCTACGCCAGCCAGGGCTCCTCCTTTCTTATATCTAATGTTTCCCAACTTCATTAGAATACTTTTTAAAAAGATTTTTAAAAGGTTTTTATCTATTTCTTTTTAGAGAGTGGGAGAAGGAAGGAGAATTAGAAGGAGAGAAATGTTGATGTGGGAGAAATACATAGACCAGGCACCTGGCCTACAACCCAGGCATGTGCCCTGAGTGGGAATTGAACCAGTGACCTTTAGGTTTGCAGGCTGGCACTCAATCCACTGAACCATACCAGCCAGGGCAGAACACTTTTCAAACGACTAATATTATTGATGGATACAAACAAGTTCATGAAATAATTCACATTTGGATTAAAATTGCTAGCACACTTGGATTAAAATTGACAGCACGGATGGTATATAATTAATTAAAATATATAATCAAAATATCACAAGCACAAAATTAATATATTCAGATGGTACATCATTCATTGTTATTTTGTTATAATGTAACACTTTAAGAATAGTATTTTTCTTCCATAATAAAAGGATCCTCATCAAGTGTTGCATTAAATACATTATTGTATATATTCATTATATATGAAAATTTGTTTCACACAGTTGCATTGTAGCAAAAAAATACTGCACATTTTCAATATTCATGCATATAGGCTAGTACCAACATTATTGTCTCATGGACAGGTCACCTAACTAAAAAAATAATCTGTGCTCATGTTTGTTTTAAAATAATCTGACTTTGGGGCTTAAGAATCAAAGGACTTTGATTTTTATTTAAAACTTTTGAAGTCTAGCTATAAGTCCATGGGGAATAGGTTAGTATAGTAGAAATATTTAATATACAATAATTTTGGATTAAGTAACTTCTCAGATGTACAAAGTAATAAGAAACGGGAGAGATCAGTGGAGTAGTCACATAGACAGTATTGCCTTGTGGTTAAATGTTACTTGTGCATCAGACACAGTGGTTATCATTTGCTTTGTGTGTGCAAGTTTCTTGAGGTAAATTATTAGTTTAAATCTCCAGAAATATATAGTATTTCTTAAAAACATATTAAACATGGACAAAATTTAGGACAAAATATTGCCACTTTTATTACTATACTACATATTAGTACTTCAAGAGAAATATTACTATAATTGAAACAGTTCTAATTGATCCTACCCAGAATCATTTTCCTGTAGTCTTTGTACTTTTCCTTATACAGAGAATGTCTTTCCACCCTAACTCCCTGCTTCTAATTCTTTATTCATCCTTGGAGACCCAGCAGAAAAGGCGGCTCTGTGAAGTATGTCCCAGGCATGTAGGCAGTTAAGTAGGGTTCCATTATAAAACTGTTTAGTGTGTGGACATGGTTGACTCTTCCCCCCCTAGACTGAGTTCTCCTGATCAAAGTCCCTGTCTTATTCATTATATTCCTTGAATATCACTGGATGTCTGATACATAGTAGGCATTCAGTTTTTGCCAACAGTGTTCAGGAAATGCCAACAGCAAGTGGTGTGGTGGGGAAAAATAGTAGGATTTTGAAGTGTTGTGCCTATTGAGTCAGTTTCTAACTTACTGTGCCTTAGGCAAGTCACTTAACTGATTTTCTTCAGCCTCAGCTCCCTTGTCAATAGAATGGGGATAGTGTTCTACCCTGCAAGTCTGTCGGGAACGAGTTGAAAGGAAATGTGGACACATAATAGGTAGTAGTTTTTAATATTATCACTGTGGCTTAACTGTCCAGTAATGTTGACCCCATGAAATGGGTAGAATCGTGAAATCTTAGGTGTCAGTGTTGTCTTTTTAGCATTTCACTTCATCGCCACCCCAACAACAAAAGCTCCAAAACAACAACAAAACATACACCATGGTATTGTAAAAGTAATGTCTTACAATAGTTCTAAGTGGAGAAAGGGACTGAATTCCACATTTTTTCCTCAACAAGCTTCAAAATACTGTCACCCGAATGTCTTTCTAATACATGTGGTATTTTTGTTGGTCTGGAAGAGAAAACAATTCTCTTTAGCATTATCTGGTAGTAGAAGTATCTGCTGTTGTCCTTCGAGCACTTCCCCTACCGCTTATAGAGCATCATGCCAGTATAAGTGAGAGCACTCCTTTGCCAACTTCCTAAAGGTTTATATCAGATGACATTTTTGAAATCAGAGTTGTTTTGCAGAAACCATAATGGTATCAGTTTAGAAATAGCCCTGGCTGGTGTGGCTCAGTGAATCAAATGTTTGATTCTCAGTCAGGGCACATGCCTGGGTTGCAGATCAGGTCCCCATTTGGGGGCACGTGAGAGGCAACCACACATTGATGTTTCTCTCCCTCTCTTTCTCTCTCTCTTTCCTTCTCTCTGGAAATAAAAGAAATCTTAAAAAAAAATTTTTTTTAAATAGATTCCTTAAAATAATATATTAAAGGAAGTGATTGATTTTCTTTAGATTAAACGTCCTCTTATTTATACCCTCTGTATTAGTTTCATAGGGCTGCTATAATAAATTACAAAAAAAAAAACAAACCAAAAAACCCAAACCCTGAGTGGCTTAAAACAGCAGAAATTTATTCTCTCATAGTTTTGGAACCCAGGAGTCCAGAATTAGTGTGCTAGTAGGGATACACTCCCTTTGGAGGCTCTGTGGGAGCAGAGTCCTTCCTTGCCTCTTTTCAGCATTCCTTGGCTTCCTAGATACGTGGTCACATCACTCCAGTCTCTCTTTCATCTTCATTACCTTTCCCTTTCTGTGTGTCTTCCCCTTTTTTGTCTCTTACAAGGACACTTGATATTAAATTTAGGGCCCACACATGTCATTCAGGATAATCTTGTCAAGATCCTTAATTACATCTACAAAGACAGTTTTTTTAAATAAAATAATATTCACAGGTCCCAAGAATTAAGATGTGCCACATATCTTTTTGGGAACCATTCAATCCAATATACTCTATAATCACATTCTAATAAAGTGACTGCTGTAATTGCCTTTGGGCTCTTCTGATTTTTTTAAACTTTCTAAAATTTTGAAACAATCTCAAATCTACAGAAAAGTTGCAAATATAATACATAGAACATTTCTTCCTTAACCATTTTAGAGTAAGTTGTAACCATGATTCCTCATCTACCCCAAGTATTTTAATGTGTATTTCTTACAAATAAGGACGTGCTGCTACACAATCACAATATAATCATCAAAATTAGGAAATTCATTGAGATCTTACTGCCATCTAATCTTTAGATCCCATTCAGGTTTTGCTAGTTCTAATCATGTTCTAAATAGGAAAGGATCCAGTCTAGAGTTAGCTTGCATTTAGTTATCTTTCTTTAGTCTCTTTCCGTTGCTTAGTTTTTCCTTGGCTCCGTGACCTCGATACTTTTGAAAATAGAGTCCAGTTATTTTGGAGAATGTCCTACCACTTAGGTTTGTTTGATGTTTTCTCGAGATCAGATCTAGACCATACATCTTAGGCAGGAATGTCACAGTAGCAGTGCTGTATCCCACTCTTTGCATCCTATCAAGTGGTATATGGTTTTGATTGAATTTTTCTCATTACTTCCTGTCAGGTAGTATACAGTTTCACTTTGACCCGTTACTGAGAATTTTTACTCATTATTTGACTAAAGTGATGTCTACCAACATTTCTTTTCCCTCTATAATCAGTAAGTGATTTGTTAAATTTGAAGATCAGGAACAACATTTTCAGTATTGGCATTCTTTTTCTGACAGTGAGAAACCTGGCTTTTGTTATTCTTAATATATTTACTCATTTGATCAGTTCCCCTGTATGTAATCAACCTCCCATTGCTTTGGCTGACCTGTATAGATACCATTCTTTCTCCCCCGCTTTCCTGTGGATACCCTTCTTAACTCTGCCCTGACTAGAACATCCTGCACTGGATCATGCCCATCCCTTGTGGATGTCCTCATCATTTTAAGGAAACAAAGTAAGCCCTGGCTTGTGTAGCTCAGTGGATCAAATACCAGCCTGTGAACCAAATGGTCGCTGGTTTGATTCCCAGTCAGGGCACATGCCTGGGTTATGGGCCAGGTCCCCAGTAGGGGGTGTGCAAGAGGCAACCATACATTGATGTTTCTCTCCCTCTTTCTCTCTCCCTTCTCCTTTCTAAAAATAAAATCTTTTAAAAAAGTAAAATACAGGACATATTTGACACAAATTCTATAAAAACTATTTAAAACAATAGTGCTGCCCTGGCTGGTGTGGCTCAGTGGACCAGGCACCAGCCTGTGAACTGAAGGGTCACCGTTTTGATTCCCACTCAGGACACATGCCTGGGTTGTGGATCAGGTCCCCAGTTGGGGGTGGGGTGCAAGAGGCCACCGATCAATGTTTCTCCCTCTCTTTCTCTCTCCCTCTGAAAATAAATAAAATTTTTAAAAAATAGTGCTAGATATGTAGAATATAACTTAAAACAGAGGAAGTTCAACCCAGTGAAACTGTATACCCATTAAATAATAACTCCCCATCCTCTCTTTCCTCAAACCCTGACAACCACTATTCAATTTTCTGTCTCCATTTTGACTAGGTTTCTTGTAAGTGTAATCATACAGTATTTATCTTTTTGTTACTGACTGACTTCATTTAGCATAGTGTCCTCAAGGTTCATTCACATTGTGAGAATTTCCTTCTTTTTTTTTTATAAAATTTCCTTCTTTTTTTTTTTAAGGCTAAACAGTATTCCACTTTATGTATATACCCCATTTTGCCTACTCATTTTTTGGCTGGTGGACACTTGGATTGCTTATACTTTTTAGGTATTCTGAATAATGCTGCTATGAACATGGGTGTGCAAATTCTCTTTGAGATCCTTCTATCAACTATTTTGGGTAATACGTAGAAGTGGAATTGCTAGACCATATGGTAATTTTTAATTTTTTGAGGAACTACCATACTGTTTTACACAGTGGCTATGTCATTTTACATTCCCACTAACAATGCACAAGGGTTCCAATTTCTCCAAATCCTCACCAACACTTACCATTTTTGTTTGGGATTTTTTTTTTCTGGTAGTAGCTATCTTGATGGGTGTAAGATGATGGTTTTTGATTTATTTTAAGTTAATTTTGTATATGGTGTGAAGTAGGAGGGGTCTCAGTTCATCTTTCGCCTGTAAATATTTAGTTCTCCTAGCATTTGTTGAAAAGACTCTTCTTTCCTCCATTGAATTATTTTGGTACCTGTGTCAAAAACCAATTGGCCATTGATGTATGGATTTATTTCTGGACTCTCGATTCTTTTCTGTTGATCTATATGTCTGTTCTTATGCTACTACCATACTGTTTTGAATACTGTAGCTTTGTATTAAGTTTTGAAATCAGGAAATGCTAGAATTCCAACTTTGTTCTTTCCAAATTGTTTTGGCTGTTTGGGTCCCCTGCATTCTCATATGAACTTTAGGATCAGCTTGCCATTTCTATAAAAACAAAAAACAAAGCAGTTGGAATTTTTATAGAGATTGCATGAATTTGGACTAGACCTCCTATATTTTCTACTTTCCATCTTTGTCTTTTATCTACTTTAAACATTTAAAAAAAATTATCTACTTTAAAAATAAAAAAATTACAATTTACATTCAGTATTATTTTACATTAGTTTTGGGTGTATGGCATAGTGGTTAGGCAATTATACTTTACAAAGTGGTCCTCCTGATATTTTAAGTGACCACCTGGCACCACACGCAGTTATTGACCATATTCCCTAGGCTCTTATTTACATCCCCATGACTATTTTATGATCAGCAATCTGTGTTACTTAATTCCTTTATCTTTTTCATCCAGCCTCCCAACTTCCCTCTCCTCCGGCAGCCATCAGTCTAATCTCTGTGTCTGTGAATCTGTTTCTGTGGTGTTTGTTTATTTTGCTCTTTATACTTCACAAATAAGTGAAATCATGTGGTATTTATTTTTCTCTGACTTATTTCACTTAGTGTGATACCCTTTAGGTCCATCCATGTTGTTGTAAATGATAAGATTTCATTCTTCTTTTTTAAGGTTTTATTTATTTATTTATTTTTAAAGATTTTATTTATTTATTTATTTTGAGAGAGGGAAGGGAGGGAGATAGAGAGAGACATCAATGTGTGGTTGCTGGGGGTCATGGCCTGCAACCCAGGCATGTACCCTGACTGGGAATTGAACCTGCGACACTTTGGTTCGCAGCCCGCGCTCAATCCACTGAGCTATGCCAGCCAGGGCCAGGTTTTATTTATTTTTAAGAGAGGGGAAGAGAGGGAGAAAGAAACATTAATGTGTGGTTGTTTCTCAAGCACCCCCTACTGGGAACCTGGCCTGCAACCTAGGCACATATCCTGACTGGTATTGAACCAGCACCCTTTGGTTCGCAGGCTGGCACTCAGTCCACTTAGTCACATCAGCCAGGTCATTTTTTTTTTCTTTATGGCCAAGTAATATTCTATTGTATATGTACCACAGCTGTTGTATATTTGAATCCTCACCTGAGGGTATGTTTATTGATTTTTTTTTTTTTTTTTAAGAGAGAGGGGAAGGGAAAGGGAGAGAGAAATATTGATGTGAAAAAGAAACATCGATTGGTTGCCTCCTTGTATGTGCCTCAACCAGGGATTGAACCCTCAACTAGGTTGTGTGCCCTGACCAGACTTTGAACCTACAACCTTTTGGTGTAAAAGATAACATTTGAACCAACTGAGCCACGTGGCCAGGGCCTGTGCCACAGCTTTTTTATCTCTTCATCTGTTGCTGGGTAGGTACTTGGGTTGCTTCTCTATCTTGGCTGTTGTAAATAATGCTGCAAGTCTTTTATCTACTTTTTGAAAGACTTTCTCATTCTCAGAAACTATGTTTGTTTTAAGGATTTTATTCTTGTTTCATAGAAGCAATAGCTTCTCTTTAAGGGTATTTATGATGGTTTTTCCTTTGTTTTGACTCTGTTTCCTCCTTGCATGGTCTTTGTTTTCTTCTGCTTTTTTTCTCCACATTATTTTGGTCATTCATGTTGTAGGTGAATCATAGGGTTGATTCCTTCATTATCAGTTGCCCATCCTTTTAAATTTAAGAAGAGGGTACTAAAAAGCTGATTAAAAGGTCTGAGCATATGGAGGTAAGGTTTGGCAATATAGTTTGGCCTGGCTGTTTCTCCAGATGAACTGCTAATGCCACTGAATTGTATAGCTCTTTACATCGTATTGGTCAGATTTTCCTGAGGATTTACTAATCTCCTGCCTGGCAGGTACAGGTTTCCAGTGTTCTCTGAACCACTGGGAACAAAGTACGAATAGAAGTGTTCACTTAACTTTCCTGTTTTCCATACATCATCCATGCCCTTGACTGTGCCTATGGTCTCTCAGGCCCGAGACATCCTGTTTTATGCTCTCCAGAGAACAAACTTCCAGCCTGTTGCTTGGGACAGCGGGCATTCAACGGAGGAGTCCAGAGTCAGGGAAGTACCCTAAACATCACTTTATTAGTTTTAAATTTTGAAGTTTTATGATTTTTTAAAAAGGATTTATTTTTAGAGAGAGGAGAAGGGAGGGAGAAAGAGAGGGAGAGAAACTTTGACGTGTGAGAGGAACATTGCTCAATGAGGGAGAGAAACATCAATCAGTTGCCTCTTGAAAGCCCCCAACCAGGGACCTGTCCGGTAAGCCAGGCATGTGTCCTGACTGGGAATTGAACTAGTGACCTTTCAGTTTGCAGGATAACACCCAACTCACTGTCCTCACCAGTCAGGGAGTAAAGTTTTAAGATTTTATCGATACACAACGTATAAGCATTCTTTTGGTTGTTTTAAAAATTTACATAGATGTTATGGAAATGTGCAGATGCTTCTAATTTACAGTGGGATGATATTCTAATAAACCCACTGTGAACTGAAGATATCTTGTCAAAAATGCATGTAATACATCTGGCCTACTGAAATGAATACCATAGCCTAGTTAGCCTCGCCTACCTTATACGTGCTCAGAACACTCACATTAGCCTACAGTTACGCAGTTATCTTGAATTTCATCTCAAGAATAATTTCCTTCCTATTCACCAGAAGCAGGAGACACAGATGGGCGTTTTTTAGATGTGGTGGGATGTGAAAACCCAAAACACAATTTTCAGGAAATGCTGACAACACAGTACACTATAGATATTGGTTGTTCACCCTCATGATCACGTAGCTTACTGCCGCTACCCAGCATCTCAAGACTCATACCAAATATTGGTAGCCCAAGGAAAAGATCAAAATTCAAAGTACGGTTTCTGCCGAATGTGTATCACTTTTGTACCACTGTAAAATAAAAAATTATAAGTCAAACTATTTTAAGTCAGGGATTATGTGTATACATTTTAAATAACATGCATTTTCACTGAATGCAAATATACCAAAGATACATTTTTAAAAATGTATTCCCCTATGATAGACATTTATTTCCAAGATTTTGCTACTGCAGACAGTTAGGCTTTGTTATTCCTCATATGTGTTTCTTAGTGCACATATAGTAAGTAGAATTGTTTGGTTCTGGATTGTGAGCTTTTTATTTTTTGTAAGTTATTGGCAAATTGTTTTCCAAAATTTTTAGGCAGTCAACTACAGGATATGAGAATTTGTAACTGACTGGTTTTTTAAAGCTCTTATGACAAATATAACACACTATAGGAAAAGATACAAAATAGATGTCTGATAAACTTCAGTGAAATTTTCAAACACATACAAACATTGAATGTTCTATAAAAATTTCCATGTGCCCCATCACCCATTCTTTTGTGTTAATTCTTGATTCTCTTCCACCCTCACTTATTTTGAAGCCAATCTCAAATGTCATATGATCTTTTTTTTTTTTTTAACATCAATGTGTGGTTGCCTCCCACATGCCCCCAACTGGGGACCTGGCCCACAACCCAGGCATGTGCCCTGACTGGGAATCGATCTGCTGACCCTTTGGTTCACAAGCTGCTGACCCTTTGGATCACAGGCTGGTGCTCAGACCACTGAGCCACACCAGCCAGGGTGTGTCATAGGATCTTTTATATGTAACTGATTCAGAAGGTATTACTAAAAGATAAGGCAGTGGTTCTCAGCTGGGGGCGATTTTGCCCGCCAGGTGACATTTGGCATTGTTATAGATGTTTTTGGTTTTCACAACTGGAAGTTTACTGGGTGCTACTGGCATCTAGTAGGTAGAGGTTAGCAAGCTGCTAAACATCCTACCATGCAAAGACTTACCCGCTCTGATGTGACACAGTGGGTTGGGTATCATCCTGCAAACCAAAAGGTCACGTTCAATTCCTAGTCAGGGCTCTTGCCTGGGTTGTTGGCCAGGTTCCCTGTTGAGGACTTGAGAGAGGCAATTGATCACTGTTTCTCTCCCTCTCTTTCTCCTTCCCTTCTCCTCTCTCTAAAAATAAATAAAATCTTTAAAAAACAAAACAAAGCAATTTTCTGGCCTGAAAGCCAGTAGTACCCAGATTGAAAAACCTGGAGGAAAGGACTCTTTAAATTACACACGCAATTCTATTACTACATCTAAAAATATAAACAATTTCTTGATAGCAAATGCCTAGTTAAATTTTTTCTTTCAAATTAGATTTTTTACATTTGATTTGTTTGAATCAATGTATAAATAAGTGAATTAATTGGTTGATGTCTTTTAAGTCTTTGTTAGTATATAGTTATCCCTCTTTTCATACACTTTTTTTGTTGAATAAAACAGGTTCCGTATTCTGTATACTGTCCCACATTCTGTAGATACTGCTGATTGTATCCTCATCTGCTTAGATTTGCAAGCAGTCCTCCTGTTTTTAGCCCTTCTTCCAGGGGTGCTTGCCCAGTCAGTTTCTGAGCCATTGTAAATTAAATTTGGTTCCTTCTTGAGTTTTTCCTATGAACTAGGATTCACCTTTTTGTGACTGCTAATAAGCCACTATCAGTTATCAGTCTGCTTTTTAGGTTCTAAAAGTTTTGATACTGTTGTCTCCTTTCTCATTTTTATACTGGTGGGTTAAACCTTTAAAAAAAATCTGTTTCCTCTTATTGTAATAGGATTTTGAGAGAGAGTAAAAGTAATATTTGTCACTTTGCTTGGAAGTCTGAAATACTTTCAATGGTTCTTCCTGTATATATTTTTTAACACATGCTATAGTGTTACATCAAAATTCATGTGTCTAGGGATTGTAGCTTTAAAAGAATAGGTACTTCAAAAGTCATAAAATGCAGAACCCCTGTGGATCTATTTACTTATATATAACTGAAAAAAGTATTGGACATTAAATATTATGGAAATAGTAATATTCTCATACATTAATATATAACATTTTAAAATGACTGTCTTCTAAATTTAGCTAAGTTGGGTAACTTATTTACTTCATTTGAGCTTTTAGGTAAATACTTATACCTGCTAAGATTAAATATTGTTTGTTGCTGTAAAAGACCGTGGGCAATATATTAGAATGTTAAATTTGAAGGGACATGGATCACTTGAAATAAACTACTTTTATTATCACTTTCCCTCCTTAACAGTATTTTAAAATATTAAAACTATTTCTCTTGGGCTAATAGCTTTCAGTAACAGGGTAGGGTTTTTTGTTTGTTTTAGTATTTAACAGAATTAGAAATTTGTAATTGTTTTGCTGAGAAACTGCTATGGTGGTAATTGTTGGAAGAATTTGTTTATTAAGAGTCCTATCCTCTTCAGAGACATATAGGGGCATTTATCAGTTAGCTTTGCTGTATAACAAATGACCCCAAAATTTAGTGCCTTAAAAATGATTTATTATGTCACAGGGTTCTGTGGATTGACAAGCGGTTTTGCTTCATATGTTGTCAGCCAGAGTCTTTCCTGTGGTTGTATTCTGCTGGCATCAGGGTTAGAAGGTCTAAGAAGACCATTCCCCCCTGTCTGGGCTTTGACGATGACTGTTGGCTAGAATGTGCACCTCCTACCCGTGAATGGGCACCCCCTTTCCAAGAAGATAATGCGTACCTTCTGTGTGGTGGCTCATTGGTGGCTCAGAGCTCCGAGAGAGCAAAAGAAGAAAAACTGTACTTGTAACTGATACAGTGCCATATTTACTTCTCAAGACGCATGTCCAGCCTAGATTCAATTGGAAGAGAAGTAGACTACTTTTTTTTAATCCTCACCCAAGGACATGCTTATTGACTTTAGAGAGGGCAGGAGGGGGAGAGAGATGGGGAGAGAAACATTGATGCGAAAGAAAAACGTCTACTGGTTTCCTCTTGTACATGTCCCCAGAAACTGAACCTGCAGCCTAGGCACAGTGTCCTGACCAGGAATCAAACCCGTGACCTTTTGATTTATAGGACTTCTCTCCAACCAAAAGGGCATACTGCCCAGGGCTAGGCTACTTCTTGGTAAGAGGAGTGGTACGTTCTTGCAGGGAGGATAGAAATTGTTGGCAACTGTCTGGAAACGATTTGTTACAGGAGAAAATGTACTAAATGTTTTCTTAATAACATAGTATTTTCTTCTTGGATAAGGTCATGTGTTGTAAACTTAATTATGTGGCAGAATTTTGCTTCTTTGGATTCATTAAAAACAATTCTAATGGTTAAGTAATATTAAATTAGCATTTTCAAAATGTTGATTTCAAAAAAGTTTTTCTGAAGATTTGTTTGGCTAGTCAGTAGGAGAAGGGAAAAAGAAAGAGTAGAGGGGAAGGGAAAGGCTCGCTCATTGGATGTGAAACCCAAAAGTGCGATTTTTTTAGGAAGTCTAGCCATTTACTTGCAGCTTGGTCTTTTCCTGTCAGAATAACTTACTAAATTGCTTTATTTTTTCCAGCTTCATTGAAAGATAAATGATATGTAATATTGTTTAAGCTTAAGGTATATAGTGTTGATTTGGTACACTTACACATTGCCGAGTGATTACCACTGTAGTGTTAGCTAACACCTCCATCACTGCACACAATTACCATTTTTTGGCGTGTGTGTTTTAAGATCTATTCTCAGCAAGTTTCAAGTATATAATACAGTATTACTAACTATAATTGCCATGCTGTACATTAATTAGATCCCCAGAACTTATTTGTCTTGTAAGTGGAAGATGGTAGTCTTTGACCAGCATTGCCCCATTTCCCCCAATCCCTCCTGCCTCCAAGTTACTTTGTTCAGGCTACTGCCAGGAGACTAAGGATAAGGAATTAAAACAATAAAAGATCTTAGGATCTAAATGTTCTAAAAAGCCATATATGTACATGGATTAAATTATTTCTTGCAGCATTAAAATGTAATTACTAGGTTCTTTTGAGTTTTTACCTTGTGTTATTTAGTTTTTCCTATAAGATTACCAGTCTAATGATCAAGGAGGTGGTCCTCTTCCTGCATGTCTGTCTGTTCTGGAAAATGTCAGATAAAATTGAGTTACAGGAAGAAAGAATTTCTTACTGTCAGCCTTGTTCCTACTAAAACTCTTGCTTAACTCATTTTATTGATAGCACACATGTATTAGGAAACTTGAAGCTGACGGGGCTGTACTCTTTTTTTAAACTTGATTCAGAATGTTTTCATACCAAAGAACTTCTCTGCTTGCCACCTCCTCTTTGTTAATCTCAAAAATCTCAGAATTCTGAAGTAGCACCACTGTAGTGATTATTTGAGTTAAGCATTCCCCGTGAGTTAATTGGTCAGATTTACCATAGTAAAAACTGGTTACAGCCCTGGCTGATGCAGCTCAGTGGATTGAGTGCTAGACTATGAAGCAAAGGGTCACTGGTTCAATTCCCAATCAGGGCACATGCCTGGGTTGCAGGCCAGGTCTCCAGTGGGGGACACGAGAGAGGCAACCACACATTGATGTTTTTCTCCCTCTCTTTCTCCCTCATGTCCCTTCTCTCTAAAAATAAATTAAAATTAAAAAAAAAACCTGCTTACAAGTGCTATGCTTTGTTCTTAATATCAGAAATTATAAATGTTTTTGAAATAGATAATGCTAGTTGTGGTACCAGACCTTTTACCAGCCTAACTGTAGACTTGAATTTTCTGTCTAATCCCCTCCCAGCTCTTGCTGCAAATAAAATGGAAATACATTTAGAGTGTGAATTTTATCCTAGGAAAACAGAAACTGTTCATTTTTCTTACTGTCATGGTACTGTAATATCCACCCCCAAGACAGTAGTAAATGCTTCTATTACTTTGCAGAAAATACTTGATTAGATAGCATCTCAAGTGGTTTCAACATGGACAAAGAGCTCCTATCTCTAAGCTTACATAAAAGGTAATTTTGAAAAGGCATTTCTTCCGATGTACCTATTTACACTTCTGTTATTATTGTCTAGTATTTAGTTTTAGAGAGTGGGCTGTTCTAGGGAGATGCAAAAATTTTTTTTTAAAGTCAGTTGGTGTTTTGAATAATTATTCTAGAATACAATCTCAGACCTGACACTTGGTTCAGGCTTTTCCTTTATTTTTTTTTTACTTGAATTGTATTTTTTTGTACTTTGACTCATCATATGAAATAGCTTTGCAAATATGTAGCCAGTCTTCTAGCATGGTAAGATTTAATGGCTTTCTTGACTGTTGGTCACCTACCTAACTTTCTATAGTAGAGATTGTTGGTCTGTAGCACAGATGGCAAACACAAGGCCCGTGGGCTGAATCTGGCCCTCCACCTTATTTTATCCAGCTCAGCACCCAGTGGCAGCGCCGAACTCCTTGCCCCTAGTTAAGGAGCAGTTACATTTATACAGTCCTAAAATTACATTCAGCCCTTTGAAGGCAGGCGCAAGGCTGATGTGGCCCCCGGTGAAAATGAGTTTGACACCCCTGGTCTATAGAAGACTGATGTAACTGGGAAGATTCATCATTTTGAACTCCCTAGGTTAGTGTTAGAGAACTTGTGACACAGAAACTGACTGCTTTAGAAGAGTGAAGTCCATGAGAAGTATTACTTCTAAGTTTCAAGGATTTACAGTTATAGTTTAACAGTTTTCATATATTTCAAAACATCAGAATACCAAAACTTAACCATATACTACTTACTAAAAACAGTATGTGTGATTTTTTTAGGGGGTAGAGGTACACTTTTATGGGATACAATGGGAAATAGGATGTTATTTTTACCTCTTTTTGAGGTCCCCATTGTCTCACCACTCTAGCACAGAAGCACAAGAAGATAATATTAAAATTCATTTATTTCTCATTTTCTGAATTTTGGGACTATGGTATGTGGCGATTAGTGTTACAGAGGAGTGTGGCAGTGATTGTTGATAAAATAAGTTTTTTAGGTTTCCGTTTCTTACAGTTGACCCTTGAGCAACATAGGTTTGAACTGTGGGGGTCCACTTCTATGTGGATTTTTTCCAGTAACTACATAAAGTACTGTAAATGAGGAAATTGGGAAATATGGAAAACCGTATTTCCTTATGGTTTTGTTAATAACATTTGTCTTTTCGCTAGCTGACTTTATTATAAGAATACAGTATAGGATATATATAACACACAAAGTGTGTTATCAATTGTTTATGTTATAGGTAATGTTTCCAGTCAACAGTAGACTATTAGTAGTTAAGGTTTGGGGAGTCAGAAGTTATGCTAATTCCTATGTTGCCCAAGGTCAACTGTAGTTAACTAAGGAATCAGCTGGTGTAAAGATTCTAGTTACCCAGATGGTTGTCCACATGCCAGGAAGAGAGCTCTTTTCCTAGAGGTTCAGTATTTTCTCAGGAGCTTACTTAGTGAGTGGTAGAATCTTTTAGCATAGGTGCTTCATCACCTGTTAGCACATAGACTCTCCCCATTTACCTGGCTTTGTGTCACCCCCATTTGGACATAGAATGTTGAAGAACATTGACTGAAAGGAAAAGGAATTTTATCTGTTCATTCAGGCATATGAGTGCCTTTTACATTCTAGTTCTAGTGTCTGGGAAATGCGGTAGAGAATATGATACACTTTGTCTACTCAAGGAATTGATCATTAAGCATTTAAGTGGGGGAGGTGAGGGCATACAAAAGTTAACTTTTGACAGTTGAGGACAAAAAAATTGAACATGAAATAATAATAGTATCATATGATACTAGATTTGTGTAATACAGATTTGTGTATTAATGAATACAGTAGCTGCTTGGAGAAAGAAGGATGTCCATGGGGAATAAAAAAGATTGTTTTCATCTTTAAAAAGTAGTATGTAAATACTGATCTTTTAAATTGTAAGTATGTTGTGTTTTAGAACCATAACTGTGCCATGCCTTGGCTGGTGTGGCTCAGTGTATCAAATGCTTGCCTGTGAACTGAAGAGTTACCAGTTTGGTTCCCTGTCAGAGCACATGCCTGGGTTTTGGGCCAGGTCCCTGGCTGGGGGCATGCGATAGACAACCGGTTGATGTTTCTCTCTCTGTCTTTCTACCTCCATTCCACTCCCTCTTATATATATATATTTTAAACCATAACTGTGCTATTGTGAAGACAGATAAAAAACAAACTGGGCTCTAGCCTTTTAAAAACAATTTTTAACCTCAGGTTCATAATTGGGTTGATTAGATGCATTGTCAGAATTTCATACTGGTTTCTTTGTGAAACTTAAAATGTGCCAAGCTAATTTGAATGTCTTATAATTCAACTGTAATTCATTTTATAGAAAAATCTTGTAAATCTGAACTCATTAATTTTTACTTAAAACTTTATTTCCTATCGTTGACTTTTTCCCACTTGCCAAATGGTGACAGACCTCATTATTCTCTGGCTTCCTGGGACCCTCCCTTATTGAACTATAAACCTGGTTGTATAATTAAGGTCAATAGGGTCTAGAGAAAGGATTTTCTTTAAGATTTTAAAATTCTTTGAGTTCCTGTTTTACCTTAGGTTAATTGGGATTTCCTCTGTTATGCAGAATTTTAGATCATACTTATTTCATAAACAAGCTTGACTTTCTGGGTTATGAGAATGGATTGTATAAGCTTTCAGGGCACATGCCTGGGTTGCAGGCCAGGTCCCCAGTTGAGGGCGTGCAAGAGGCAACCACACATTGATGTTTTCTCCCTCTCTTTCGCCCTCCCTTCCCCTTTCTCTAAAAATAAATAAATAAAATCTTAAATTAAAAAAAAAAAAAGTCCAAAGGAACACCTGCTCATTTGATGCAGATGGCAGAAAGATTAGATGGGAGGCCTGCTTTGATAACTGTGTTGATTTTCTCCAGTAGAATTTCCACAGAAAAGAAGATAAAATGCTTTCTTTCCTTTTGCTTGTTGGAAGCCATGTCCATTTCTGTGGGTCTGGGATATTATGAAGGAAGGGGGAAGGATATCTCTGCATTAATGATCTTAGAATATCTGTAAACTCAAGTACGGAGACAAATTAAGTCCAAAAGATGCAGGGTATTTTGTCTTAGGGTATGATAATCACTTATGTAACAAATCTGAGCTGTACTTGCCTAATCCCAGCACACCACTAAAATGAGTCAAAAATGAAAGCATTGGGTTTATAACAGTCACAAAGTAAATAATGATCTCAGCCACTATGAAGTGTTGGCCATAATTTGGCAATGAATGTGATGGGGCTCTTCTGAGAAGTAGGGATAGTTTGATGGATAAACTTCTGGGGTCAAGAACCAGAAGAAACAAACTGTCTTCCTTTTGCTCAGCCAAATGAATGAGCCTGTACTGCTTTCTTCCAAAACATAGTTTCTCTTCTCATCTCCATTTTTTTAAAGATTTTATTTACTATTTTTAGAGAGGGGGAAGGGAGAGAGAAAGAGGGGGAGAAATATCAGTGTGTGGTTGCCTCTCACACGCCCCCTACTGGGGACCTGGCCCACAACCTAGGCATGTGCCCTGACTAGGAATTGAACCCAGCAAGAGAAACATCATTTGATTAGGGGTTAAACCCACAACCTGGGTAAGTGTCCTACCCGGGAATTGAATCTGCAACTTTTTGGTGTACAGGACAATGCTCCAACCAACTGAGCCACTAAGCCAGGGCTCATCTCCATTTCTTTACTCATGCTATCCCAGACACTTGAAATGCCCCTGCTTAAAACCTGTGCCTGTTGAAACCCTATTTGTGCTTCATTGTCCACTCAAAAACCACCTCTTTCATAAGTCCTTTCTAGCCTGAAGTTATTTCTTCTTTTGGGCCTTTGTGTCTCAGGGCACTTAGATATTTCTTTGTACTCATATTATTAGTAAGCTTTTCTTTTCCATCTGGCTAGATTGTAAACTTCTGGAGAAAAAGAATATATGTGTGTATATGTATATCTTATTAATAAATATTAATAGTAATATAAAATAAATAAAAAGGTATGTGCTTCATAAGAAAACTGTTTTTCCCCTTTTTCCCCTAGAAAAACTGTTTCAAGCCAGACACATCAACTATATATTTGATCACTACTGGAAGCTATCTACATTGTCTTATAAATAACATTTGTGAGGATTTCCAGGAACTTGACAAAAGTAATTTTTAAAACATCCTACCCTGACTGGTGTAGTAGATCAAGCCCTGGTCTGCAAACTGAAATGTCACCCGTTCAATTACCAGTCAGGGAACATGCTTGGGTTGTAGGCCAGGTCCCTAGCTGGGGGCATGCAGGAGGCAGCTGATTGATGTTTCTTTCACACATCGATGTTTTTCTTTCTCTTTTCCCCCCTCCCTTATAAATAATAAAATCTTTTAGAAAATTCCTCTCTGTATTCTGCCTTGGAAAGGGAATTTATATTGTATTGATCATGTCTGAAAAACTACTCAATGTGTTTTCTACATTCTCTTAAAACACTTTTAACACATTATGAATGTATTTAATATCACTAATCTATATATTTAAAAACAGATAAGTTGCTAAGTTTTATGTGTATTTTACCACTATAAAATTTTTTTTAAATCACTTTGAATTAATTTATTGTCTAGATGGGGCAGACAAGATACAGATAATAAGAAATAACTATAGAATTTCAGCCATGTTGTGAAGATTTCTCTGTGTCATGTTTGAAAGCCTTTTATTGTAAAACAGTAACATTTCTTTGTTTAGGATAAAGTTTTTCTTGTTTCTTTTGGACTTATTTCTGACTTCCCTACAGACCTTAGGCCTTTTGTGAGAATAAAATTTTGGATTGGGAAGATGGTGTACGAAGACTGGACCAGGGGAAAAGGCAAATCCTGGTTCTGAGTCCAAACAACAATACTTTCTTTATGCTTCTTCAGAACCTTGAATATTTTTATAAGGATGTGGATTATAATATTTCTGAAGCTTACTGGACCCCTAAACCTATAAACAAACTATGCTGCGTAGATGTCTGTTTTAGTTTTACTTCCTTGTTTTACAGGTGTGAAAACTCTGATCTGGAGAAGTTGAATGACTTGCCTAAAGTTACCTAAGAGCAAAATAATGTGAAAACATCAAAGAATATTAAGACTTAGAAAACCTGAATTCTGCCTATTCCCTCCTACTGATAGCAGCAAGAACATGAACAGATTATAGAATAACCATTAAATTCCTCATGGAAACTTATTTTCATAAATATACTTACAGATCAGATGGTTAGTTTTCAGTATTTGCAAATAAAGATCTCCATGCAGTTTCTTGGTAGAACCAGTTATTAAAGTGTGAAGGACATTTAGAGTTTTTATAAACTTAGAAAATAGCCATCCACTTACACATTTAGAAGAAAATTCCTCTTTAATAATGGAAGTATCTCAGTTCAATAAATAACAAATAAGTTATATGAAACATTAACTATAGAGTTGATGAGAAAATTATAACTAAACAGGGGTTCTCCTCAAGCACCAACACATTTTCTGGTGATACCCAGGAAACATATTCCAGATTTCTATAGTATTAGATGGTGATGAAAGTCATCTTGGACATTTAATAATTGTTGGCAAGAAATGTGCTGTGAATCTGGGCTTGAAGGAGGGTTATCAAATGGTATGAATAAAGGTTCAGATGGGCATTGTCATGTAATCTCCATGTTTTTGGAGGTTGGCACATGAATTGGCCTCCTGGTTAAGCATGTTTTGGGTGTAATTTTCCCTTCTCTAGGCAATGATCAAGTTTGTAAGTTCCAGTGTATTCAATAATTTATTTATTTTTACCTGTATGGATGGACTGAAGAAATAATTCTAAAAACCCATACTTAATAAATAAAAGGCATTGTTGCATGGTTTAAAAGAAGTGGGGGAGTATACTTTTAGGTAAATTGAAGTGTTTACCTAGAACTTATATATACAAGAATAAATGAGAATTTTTATTGAAACATTGTAATAGTGAAAAATACACGAAGTACATTAAATGTCCATCTACTAAAGAAAGGATCCATTGTGATTTAGACATTAAGTAGCAAATTAAATGGAAGTATCTCAGTCCCATGATGCTACTTCCATGATGCTCAGTTGCTACTTTATTTTGAGTAGCAAAATAAAACTAGTAAAAAGGAATAACCCAGACCTACTTGTGTATCTTCATGGAAAATATCTCAGTATGTTGAGGGAGTAGCAAAGTATAGAAGAATACAGGCCATGTAGCACTTTTAAAATAAAAGTTAAAAAAACATAAGACTATATTGTTTATGAATATGGGAAGGAATAAAAGAATGTATGGGAATGATATACACTAAATTTGGGGTGATTATTACTTCAGGAAAATATACAGGGGACTTCTTAAAGATCCAAAGTTAATTTAATAGTAAGATTTTGCAAAGCTGGGTGGTAAATTTTGTGGTGGGTATATTCTATACTTTTGATTGACTTGAAATTTTTGAAGGGAGTGTAGACTAACCTTGAATAAGATTGCCATCTTTGCTTATATTCAGTTCAGGGAAAGATTAATATTGATACATGTTTCCATTAATTTGTCTTTATAATAGAAGGTGGCAGCATTATCAAGAAAGAAATAGTATGTGAGAGCGTCAAGATATTAAGTCTATCAGTACCAGATAGTTTGATATTGTCAAATATTATACTCTTTCAAATTCATTATGATAACTATGAATTACTAATAGTTCCCAAATTTTAAACATTTATAATTTTAAATACTCTAGCAATTTTTTTCAAATTTTAGCTTCAAGTACTTATAAGGACACATGAGTGAGCAGTAAAAATTAAGTTAATATTTGTTGCAACTGACAGAATTGGGGCAGGGAGATTGCAGTAGTGTGCTAATGTTGGACTACTTCCCTACCCTTGTGTCATGAAAATGTGGAACATGTCTTTACTTTTCTAAGTCTCACCCCTTTGTTGAAATCTCCATCTGTACTACCATTTTACCCTTCACAACTTCTTTTCCCTTCCCATCTTGCTAGTAGTGAGTTTTCTGTCATTGTCTTTTGTCTCTGATGTTTAGTTTGTCAAACATAATGGTTGTTAAGATTTAGTATGCATAATGATTTCCTGAGGGGCTTGTTAAATACAATACACATTGTTAGGCTAAACTCTACAGTCTCTGATTTAGTAAATCAGGTTGGAGCCTGAGAATTTGCATTTCTAATGTTCCTGTGATACCACAAGACCTCGTTTTTGAGAACTGCTGTGCCAGGACCTCATTTTTGAGAACCACCAGTGGTCTAGCTATTCTTTCTTTACAGTTCAACCTTCTTAAAGTAGGGTTAGCTTAATTTCCTGGGCAACATAAAGGTTCTCAGGCATTCTAACTTGTACATTTCTAGTATTTTAGCTCCAGACTAAAGAAGCGTGATCTAATAGAACATTGTATAGTGTTACAGAACACCACATCCTTACTCTGCTAATTACTAATATCTTCCTTGGGTTAGATACTTTGGTCTCAGTGATTTCTTCTGACTTTGAAATTATAATTCTCTGAGTAATAGTCTGCTTAAATCTTCTCATATTCTGATTATCACCACCAAAGATGTAAATATTTATATAGCAATATCCAGAAATATTAAAACTTTAGAACCATTTTTCTATGAAATTAACTATAACCTCTCATTTTCCCATCTTGTTCCTTTTCAGTTTATGCAGTAGGGTAAAGACAGATCTCTGTTCCATGCCATCTGTATTTTGTTTTGTAATTGTTAAGAAAGAGGGTTATTTAAAAATAGCTAATAAAAGTATTATTTTTACCAACTAATGACTTAACTTGAGTACTTAGGGATACAGTGGAAGGAAAATCTGTATACCCTTTGTAGGACCCCCCTCCCTTCAAAGAATTAGGAAGTCTTCTTTTTGCAATAATGCTATGATACAGAAGCATGTAAGGCTTTTGGAGGTGTTAGTGTTCTTCCAAGGACATCTTTTCATTTCTTTGAGAGAAAGAAACATCAATAGGTCACCTCTACTACATGCCTTGACTGGGGACAAAGCCTGCAACCCAGAAATGTGCCCTGACTGGGAATTGAACTGAAGACCTTTCACTTTGGGGGGTGATGCCCAACCAACTGAACTATATAGGTTAGGCCAGTAGTGGTTCATTTTAAATATGGGCTGATCCTTTGGAAAATAGGTGTTCTTCAGGAATAATAATATAAGGCATTTTATTATTCCTGCATATCTCTTCATTAGAAATCATATTCCTGAGCCAAAAAGATAGTATTAGGAAATATATTTAAAAAATTCATAGAGCCTAGCTGGTGTGGCTCAGTGGATTGAACGTCGGTGTGTGAACTGAAAGGCCCCGGTTCTATTCCCAGTCAGGGCACATACCTGGGTTTCTGGCCAGGTCCCCAGTTGGGGGTGTGCAGGTGGCAGCCAGTCAGTGTTCCTCTCACACATGTGTTTCTCTCCCTCTTTTTCTTCCTTCCTCCCCTCTTTCTAAAAATAAATGAATAAAATCTAAAAATAAAAAGTTCATAGAAAATTCAAATTAATGGGTATAAAGTTTGGGAGCCAAATGAAGGTGAGTTACTTTGATCTCATACTTTGAACTAAGATGAGGAACAGGAAAGTTGCAGAGAAAGTTTATAACCTTAATCTTTAAAAATATTCTGTATACCTAGAAACAAGGAGAGTGTACAGCATGAAGGAAAAAATATTTTTAAAGATTTTATTTATTTTTAGAGAGAGGAAAAGGGGGAGAAATATCAGTGTGTGGTTGCCTCTCATACACTCCCTACTGGGGACCTGGACCCACAACCCAAGCATGTGCCCTGACCAGGCATCAAACTGGCAACCCTTTGGCTCATAGGCCTGTGCTCAATCCACTAAACTACACCTGCCAGGGTGGGAAATTTGTAAATTGAGAACCATTCAGTATAATCCATAATTTGCTCCAAAATAAGTTTTATTTTATTTTATTATTTTATTTTATTTTATTTTATTTTATTTTATTTTATTTTATTTTATTTTATTTTATTTTATTTTATTTTATTTTATTTTATTTTATTTTATTTTAATTTCAGAGAAAGAATATATAATCTTTTTAGAAATTGAGGATTCTTGCCTTGGCTGGTGTGGCTTAGTGGATTGAGTACCGAGCTGTGAACCAGAAGGTCATCAGTTTGATTCCCAGTCAGGGCACATGCCTGGGTTGCAGGCCAGGTTCCCCAGTTGAGGGTGTGTGAGAGGCAACCTATCAATGTATCTCTCACACATTGATATTTCTCTCCCTCCCCCTCTTTCTAAAGAGTAAATAACATGTTTGTTTTTTTTTTTAAGATTTTATTTATTTTTATAGAGGGAAGGGAGAGAGGGAGGGGGGAGAGAGAGAGAGAGAGAGAGAGAGAGAGAGAGACATCAATGTGCGGTTGCTGGGGGTCATGGCCTGCAACCCAGGCATGTACCCTGACTGGGAATCGAACCTGCGACATTTTGGTTCGCAGCCTGCGCTCAATCCACTGAGCTACGCCAGCCAGGGCTTGTAAATAACATGTTTTTTAAAAAATGGAGGATTCTCTACCTTAATTGCCCCTCTTTTCTAAATTTAATTATGTATACTTTATTTCTCTTGCTCTTTCTACAGAGAAGTTTTTTAATAAATAGAACAGTTCCTTGATTTTTCATTTTATAGCCCCTAATCTTAATTCTAGTAATGTTTTTTTTCTTTTAGAGTAAAAAGATAATATATAAATGTAAAGCTAATTGATAAAGCCAACTGTTAAACAAAAAACAGTGCTGATATATAGAGGTATTTTTTCTGCCCAAGTGATCTGTCTAGGTCAGTGCCTTTATTAAAATTTAAGATTCAGCTTCACTTTTTATCTTGATGCTGAGACATCAAATTTGTATTTATTCAGTCTATGTTTTCATTATTTCGATTATCCTACAGATGGTTACTACTTTTAATAGGTATTTTATTTTAATCCAAATTTATAGCCAAGAACTGGTCATTTATTTTTCAAAAAGGAGGTAAATACAGAATTTAAAAGGTATAGCCCAGGCTGGCTTGGCTCAGTGGATGAAGTGCCAGTCTACAGACCACATGGCCCCTGGTTCAATTCCTAGTCAGGGTACATGCCTGGGTTGTGGCCT
The DNA here is from genome assembly GCF_019186645.2 of Phyllostomus hastatus. Taxonomy (NCBI): domain Eukaryota; kingdom Metazoa; phylum Chordata; class Mammalia; order Chiroptera; family Phyllostomidae; genus Phyllostomus; species Phyllostomus hastatus. The sequence goes on along the minus strand of NW_025333611.1, from coordinate 28,361,841 downwards.
GGGTCCCCAGTTAGGGGTGTGTGAGAGGTAACCACATATTGATCTTCCTCTCCCTCTGTTTTTCTCTTCCTTCCCCTCTCTAAAAATAAAATGAATAAAATTGTTAAAAGAATTTTAAAAATTTGCCCTGGCTGGTGTAGTCAGTGGACTGAGCGTGGGCTGCAAACCAAATGGTTGCTGGTTCAATTCCCAGTGAGGGCACATGCCTGGGTTGCGGGCCAGGTCCCCAGTGGGGGGTGTTAAGAGGCATCCACACAATGATGCTTCTCTTCCTCTCTTTCTCCCTCCCTTCTCCTGTCTCTAAAAATAAATAAATAAATTCTTTTTTAAAATATAAAAAAATTAAAAAGTATAAAAGAATATATACAGTTCCCATTTTCACCCCCAAAGCAAGCTTTCCATCTTGAAGACAAGTACTGTTAACTAGTTTCTTGCATATTCCTCAGAGATCTTTTATGCATACAAAGATGAATGGATATATGCTTTTTTAAAATAAACAACTTTGAAATACATAATATACAATAAAATTCAACAGTTGTAAGTATCAGTTTGAGTTTTGATAAATACATACACAGTTGTACAATCTCTACCAAAGTCATGATATAGAACATTTCTATCACCCCTCACATTTTTATTATGTTCTTTTGTAGTCAGTCCCATCCCTCCAATTCCCTCCCTCTCCTGGAGCTTCCTGTTGATGCTTTCTGTCAATATAAATTTGCCTTTCCAGATTGTCATTATCAATAAAATCATACAGAACATCTTTCTTCCCCGTCCAGAGCATAGTCTTTATGTCTGATTTCTGTTACTTGGTATTATGCTTGTGAGATGAATCCATATCCATGCCTTGAACCAAGGAAGTGTTGAATGAGTGTGTTAAATGTCTATTAGCCTAAGTTTGGGTTAGATTTTTAAAATTAATTATATCATACTCATGAAAGGGACTCATGGATCTTATATTCAGCTTAAGTAAATTTAGCTCTCATTGTTAAACCTTGATGTCATTCAGCATGGAAAAAGGTGACTTAATTTGAATGATGCCTTTAAAAAAAAAAAAGGTTTTATTTATGTATTTTTAGGGAGAGGAAGGAAGGGGAAGAAGAGGGAGAGAAACATCAGTGTGTGAGAGAAACATTGATCACACGCCCCCAAGTGGGGACTGGCCTGCAACCCAGGCATGTGCCCTGACCATGAATTTGAACCAGTGACCTCTTGTTTCGCAGGCCAGCACTCAACCACTGAGCCACACCAGCCAAGGCACCATTTAACTTGAAAGAAGCAAGATGTTACTGATAAATCACAAGTAAAATTTCATTTAATGAACATGTCAAGACTTCAGCACAGCTTGTTTAATTCAGATTATATTTCAATAGCAATCTATTGCTATATTAGTCAAAAGAAATAGATAACTCCCCTGGCTGATGTGGCTCAGTTGATTGAGTGCCGGCCTGTGAACCAAAGAGTCGCCAGTTCGATTCCCAGTCAGGGCACATGCCTGGGTTGCAGGGCAGGTCCCCATTAGGGGGCATGCAAGAGGCAACCACACATTGATGTTTCTCTCCCTCTCTTTCTCCCTCCCTTCCCCTCTGTCTAAAATAAATAAAATCTTAAAAAAAAAAAAAAAGAAATAGATGACCGTTTTAAACCAAGCAAGCATGATTAGTTACACTGAACTGTATTAAAACATTTGGGAATGGGCATTGTATATAGGTAATTTTTTTCTTGAGATGAGCAGGGAATCTCTGTTGTAGAGAGGTACAAAATCCAAAAATTGAAATAGTAGAGAAAGTAAATATGTTAAATCTTTATCTCAGTTTCAGCACTTTAAAAAGGCAAACTTTATTTCTGTACTTTTATATTTTGTCCTCCAAGCTTACAGATAGGATAAAACAGAATAATTTAATGTACCAAAATGACTAGTTGAATAAGTTAACTCAGAGGAAAAGACTTACAGAGTTAACTATGGTACTGCAAATTAAAAAGTATATTTTTGGAATATTAAAACCCTATCTTTATCAACTCAATAAGATTCTGAGTAGTTTTTTTGTACTTTAAAAATATTAGGTTTTACTGTTTTTGGTTGTAAAATAAAATCTAAAACTAGTCCTTCCCCAGAGCTTGATTTTTATCTCAAATGCCAAGTTAAGGGGAGAGGGAATATAATATGATTTCCTGCCTTGGATTTTTCAGACTTCCCTACTCAGGAGCAAATCTCAAGCTTGTGGGCTCTTATGTTAAAATAGCTAAGAAGCTGGCATCTGGTTGTGGAGCATTAGTACAGGTAGAACCACTTCTGATTATAAAACTTTATGATGGGTTTTATTACTTCAGCCAGCCTTTTAATTTTTTTTAGTTTTTTAGTTTTTTAGTTTTTTTCTACTACCTTTGGAACCTGGTAGTAGATATCATCTGAAAACGTGTCAACATTTTGTTAGATGAATCTGTATAATTTGGAATATCTATGACTTCAAGAGGTTGTCTTGAGTGTAACCTAATTGTTTTGAGGTGCAAAAATTGGCTGTGAATCTTTTTTAAAAAAACTAATAAATGCAGTTTTTACTTTAAAACCGTTTTTGTGGTGCTTTAGTACATAATTCTATTTCCCTTCCTTATATTTACCTATTAAACTATAAGTAAAAATGGTCCACTATTTAAAACATACATTTGTGTTCAAGAATCTAAAATACTTAAACCTATCCTTCTCTGAGTCTGAAGGAGTGCTTTTAAAAAAGCTATACTAATGAGACAGAGGATATTGGTAACAGTGAAAAACTGTATTAATGGATAAACAGATTTATGTTGAATACCTTTCTTCTTTCTCCTCTCTTAAGGAATTGAATGACCTGGCACGGGACCCCCCTGCACAGTGTTCAGCAGGTCCTGTTGGAGATGATAGTAAGTATTTAAAAGGAGTAATGGAGTTAAACAGCATAACAATCTGCCTCTGGGGAACTATGGAAATGATGAATAAATACTTCTAAGATTATTTTGCTGTAGGACAGAGGCAGTGTTTACCCTTACTTGCTCATGAAAGGTGCAGTTCTATGTGTATCCCATCATCTTCTTTCTTGCTCATTATATTTTGAACCTCTTTTGTCAGATATTATCTGTGCAATTATTCTGGCCCCTTTCTACCTATCCTTCACCCAGTCTGGGTACTTTGGGGTAGAATATTTGAGCTTTTACTTACAACTAGGTATCGTTAAGTAAGGTAATAGTAAGGACAATGATGCATGTGTGTGTGCCTGTCTACTGGCCCATAACTTGTGATGAAGACAGGTACGATTTGCTTATTTTTAAAGTCCAATTTATCTGTTTAATCTTGTCTAATTTATTAAATCCTGACACATGTTGGATGATTTCCTTTTGTTCTTCTTTGTTTCAGTATAACTTTTAACCCCTTACACCATTTTTCTAGCTTCTTTAAAAGGAAGATGTTTTAATAAGATTGATTTTTTTTATACAAAACTAATTTTAAAAAGTAACATTTAGCAAATAGAAAAAAATGAGCATACTTGGAAACATTTGTGTAAAAGAGGTATATAGATTAAGACAAGTAAACATGAGGTCACATTAGCTTGTATTTAAAATTATATTTTCCTGATATTTCTTATTAATAGTGTTTTCTGTTAAATGCTTAGGAATCAAAGCAAGGGCCTATTATAAAGATTGGTTTATAGATAAAACAGATTTTATAAATTATAAGACTTAAGTACATGTGATAAAAGATTCCATTTACATTATTACATTCAGACTGGTCCAGTATGAGTAACTATAGTATTTGATGCCAAATAGGACAGGCCAAGTACTTAAACAGCATTGTCTCATTAAAGCTTCACAATAACAATTATTTTGTGTGAGTGGAGTAGAAGTTGTAAACTGTTTCAGAGGAAAATACAATGAGAAACTTATGGAAGTTCCCAAAGTGGATTCATATTCAAGTTTTCTGATTCTAGTTTTGTCATTCCACAGTATTATATAGTCAACCTGTATTCGTATATGCTTTGAATTGAAAAAGTGGTTTTATTTCAAGCAAATTTCTTTCTAGAGAGTAGCTGGTCTTAAGTGTTTGAAGTCTGAGGATTAGATTTCATTTTTGAAGTTCTCTTCAGTGTGCTAAAGTCATTTGCCTTTGTTTCTATAATTGATACTATCACATTTCTCAGATAGAAAAGTTGTTACCCTGGAGAGTTAAATAAAACTCCCCCAAAGTATAAGCAATAAAATAAAAATAGATAAATTAGAATTCATCAGAATTTAAAATCCGGGCCCTGGCTGGTGTAGCTCAGTGGATTGAGCGCGGGCTGGGAACCAAAGTGTCCCAGGTTCGATTCCCAGGCAGGGTACATGCCTAGGTTGCAAGCCATAACCCCCAGCAACCACACATTGATGTTTTTTCTCTCTCTCTCTCTCTCTCTCTCTCTCTCTCTCTCTCTCTCTCTCTCTCTCTCTCCCTTCCCTCTCTAAAAATAAATAAATAAAATCTTAAAAAAAAAGTTTAAAAAAAAAAGAATTTAAAATCCAGGTGCTGCAAATGATACCTTTAAGCAAAAAGACATGTAAAATGAGAGAAAAATTGCAGGTTATAATTTCTGATAAGGAATATTTATCCAAAATATATTTATAAAAATGACAAATGAACAATATAAACAGCCCCATTTTAAAATGGGCAAAGGATGAATAGATATTTCTCCAAAGAAGATAAACAAATGACCAATAAGCACATGGGACAATGCTCAACATCATTAGTCAGTAGGGAAATGCAAGTCAAAATCATACAGAGATTCCATTTTGCACCCACTACGATGGCTAGAATCAAAATGTCAAATAATACCAAGTATTGATGAACATGTGGAGAAATTGGAACCCTCATATTTCCTGATAAGAACACAAAATAGTACAACCAGTTTGGAAAACAGTCTGGCAGGTCTTCAAAAGTTAAACATATAACCCAGTGAGTTTACTTCTAAGGCTTATATCTAAGTGAAATGAAAGAAGGATATGTCCACACAAAAACTTTTGCATGAATGTTCATAGAAGCATTATTTATAATAGCCAAAAAGTGTAAATAACCCAAATACCCAACAACTGGTGGAGGGATAAATAAAATGTGGTATATATACACACTGGAATATTACTTGACAATAAAAAGAATGAAGTACTGATATATACTGCAACATGGGTAAGCCTTAAAAACATGCTGAGAGGAGTCAGATACAAAAGGCCACATACTTGATTTCATTTATATGAAATATCCAGAATAGACAAATTCATAGAAACAGAACATAGATAATGGTTGTGCAGGACTGAAGATTCGGAGGGGAATGGGGAGTGACTACTAATGGATATAGAGTTTCTTTGGGGGATGATGAAAATGTTCTAAAATTAATTGTGGTCGTTATACAACTCTGAATGTACTAAACACCACTGAATTGCATGGTTTCAATGGATGAATCATATGGTGTGTAGTTTCTCTCTCAGGAAAGCTGTTCAAAAAATAATAACCTCTTCCTGAACTCCTAGCCTTCCTATTCAACTTTGGATGTCTTGAGTCACATACTACTAAACTGTCAACAGTGCCTGTCTTCTAAAAGAAAGTATGGAAAATCTCCTGGGGGACAAAATAACTTTCTTAACATTTGGTCATCTAGATCGTGTTTGCTGATGTTACAGTTAAGTTTTTTGTGGGTGTTTGAGACCATTTGAGGATGAATTACTGTCAAAAAGCCTTAAGTCTTCCTGATGAACCACATAAGGATAAAACAAAGTATAATTAGATAGCTAAATGTACTTTCATCATCTTTTGTCATAAGGAGGTAGAATTTAATCCTAGGAAGAGAGAAACTTGGCCAAAATGAAATTTTTTGAGCCAAACTCCTGTTGACTATCTTAGGTCTAAATTGCTCAGCACCATGTTACTAATATTTAGTGTAAGAATTAAGTAGTCTTGCCCTGGCTGGTATGGCTCGGTGGATTGAGCACGGGCCGCAATCCAGAGGGTTGCTGGTTTGATTTTCAGTCAGAGCATATGCCTAGGTTACGGACCAGGTCCCCAGTGGGGGACACATGAGAGGCAACCACACATTGATGTTTCTCTCCCTCTCTTCCTCCCTCCCTTCCTCTCTCTCTAGAAATAAACAAATAAAATCTAAAAAAAAAAAGAGTAAAATCATCTTTATTTTACATTTAAAATAATATATATTTAATAATACATTTCATAATAAAAGGCTTCATTTTTAAATATTCAGATTTTAAAGTACCATTACATTTCTTCCCTCTTTCTGCAAAGATCTGGTAAGCAGGAAAAATTGTATTTTCTGAAAAGAAGCTAAAGATTTATCCGTCATATAATCTACTTCATTTTCTCCTTTGAACACTGTGAATGTAACTCCACAGATCTGTACTTGAATTCAAATGTAAATCTCTTGAGATTTAGCCTCAGACTATAACAAATAATCTTACTATCCTTTTTGGCCTTGAGGCTTCATCCTTCAGGGTACTGAAGAGTAATCATTGAGATGTGAACTTCACATTTTAACTCTCATAAGAAAGAGTGTAGCTTTCAGATGTGTAATTAGATTTGACAACAGCAAACCAAGGTGGTAGTGGGAAGTTTTTTGTTTTTTGACTATCAAAACTTTAAATTCAGTACCATAAAATTTATTTTGAACAGCCCCTGAGATCCTTAAAGGAAAGGTGTTTGAAAGTTTTTATATGAAATATTGCAGTATTTTATGCTTATGTCCAAATATTTCACCCAGAAACTATTTCTGGAGTTCCTTCTACTTGGAACCTGTAATGATTCTTGAACTATTTACAAAATCATTGTAATTTGAGGCAGGTTAGATATTCTGTCACTCCCTTTTCCCTTTTTCATACTATACTTCCTCTTAGGAGAGCTAGGAGTCTAGGAGAGTTCTAGAGGCAGACCTAAGTCAATGATTCCAATAGATACACTTATTTTTAACCAGTGTGGCAGAATACTCAATTAAGATTTAAATGGTAGATCTTCAAATTCAGTTTGTCTTAATGTGTTTTTGGTTTGTTTTTCCCTGCCTTTTGTGGATTCTAGGTTATTTCAACAGGGACAAATATTATTGATCTCAGTCGTTACATTAGCAGGTTTTTGTTCATTCTTTTCCCACCTATTGTAGAGATGTAGCCCCTATGTATGTGTATTTTCTTTCTTTTTTCTGGAGACAGTAATTAAACCTTTGTTTACTAGGGTGAAGACAAATAGTTAATCATTAAATAAAGGTTAGCACTTGAATGTTAATAGGCTTTTATTTAGAGTTTCAAATGCCAACTGTTAATTTAGTTCTGTTGTAGAATGTTAAACAGATATGATTTATTAACTAAATACATATGAAATAGCATATTGATGTTGCTTATGAAAGTTCTCAATATAAGAATCTTAGATACACTAGAATGTCTTCAACTTCCTGGTGTGCCAAATATGAAAGAGATTGCAATGTTACTTGAAAATATTGATCATAAATGTTCTAGTTGTCAGTTTGTAAGACTTTCTGCTCCAAACCTCTTGGGGGTTCTGTGTTGTTGAAATTGTATGGGATTTTAATCATAGACCATAAAATATGCTTTGTTTTCTGCAAAGGAAGAATGGGAAATCGCCAAAAAATAGTATTTTACCTTTAGAAAAAATTTTGTTCTAATTTAAATTGTGCTAGTAACCTCTTAAATCTGGTAGTATTTTTAACAAGAAAAGGGTTGATCTTGGAAAGACTTAGAAAAAAAAAGTAGGGCTTCTAAATAGGTAATGGAAAATTTAACTTAATTTTTTAACATGTCTTGGTATTTGTATATTTTATTATCCAAGTGCTTTCTTATTCTTCCACTTTTTTGACCCTTGCAATCTTGAGCAAGAATGCAGGTATATTATAGCCTCTCATTTATAGCCACAAATTTAAGTAACATAAAAGGATTAAATGGAAGAACAAGACCCATTTTTATTTTTATTTATTGATTTTTTTAGAGACACTTACTTATGCACTCATTTGTTGATTTTTTGCATGTGCCCTTACCAGGTATCGAACATAGGATGATGCTCCACTTCACAGGTGGTAAACACAAGGCCCACAGGCCGAATCTGACCCTCCACCTTGTTTTATCCGGCCCAGCACCTTGTTTCTACCGGGCAGCAGCACCGAGCTCCTTGCCCCTAGTTAAGGAGTAGTTATATTTATATAGTCCTAAAATTACATCTGGCTATTTGAAGGCAACCACAGGCTGACATGGCCCCTGGTGAAAATGAGTTTGACACCCCTGCACTAATTGAGCTACCTGGCCAAGCATACAAGACATGTTTTAAAACAGGGTTCTTTGACCCTAAGTTTGGTCATCCTTTTGTCTAACATGGTTTTCAGCCTTATTTTGGGGGTCGTTTACTCCAGATAGCAGTATGCTTTGTTTACTCAAATTGTGTTTGTATTAAAAAACAGTGAGACTCTCTTGTTTCTTTCAACAGGACATTAGTGGTCTTTTATAGGATCTTTGCAGTCATCGTGGCTCAAAGTAACTTTCTCCTTAAGCTACTTACTCCATTAAAAAGTTGATTGGCAGAAATTGGGTACTCTAAGAAGGGGAGCCTCAACAATACCTATCCTTTATTTTTAATTCCTAATGAACAGGCTGCTGTTTGCTGGTTTGGACCTCAATGAGGAGCCAGACAGCCATGGGGACAGCTTCACATGCAATCCCTCTTTTGTCAGAAGGATTTGGACTGACGTTCCAGTGCATTTTCATATGGCTTCTTATTCTTCACATTTCCTCCTGACAAAAGTTAGCTGGTTTGGGTTTTTCACATATAATCTCATTGATAAGTTTTCTTAGTTTGCTAAGATCCTAGTATGAATATTAAGTGCTGAGTAGCTTGCTTGTAAGAAAACTCTGTCTTTTTGGTCTCTGTATTAGTACTTCGTTATACCACCTTTGAAATGGAATAAGCATCATTTTTTTGCAGTTTGAAGAGATTTCCTTATTAAACAACTTTATAATTTATTTGGATTATCCTTACAGCTTGTAATCAAGCTTTCAGCTTTCAGCTAATGTTTTCATAATTGAGGAACCAGTATTTTTAAAGATCCACACAGGAGAGAGCTCTTAGAAATTTTTTCTCATTGTAAAAACCATTCTTTCCTAATTTGAGTATTATCTCCTTGGACTTCACATTTCTGCTCTATGCCAGTATTATAAAAGGAGTAAATTGTGTTGGGGAAATGATATAACACATCAAAGAGGTGAATTTTTTGGTTCTTTTTTACTCTTTGAGGTGAGGAAATACCTGTTTAAAAGTGGAACTTTGACACTTGTCAAGAATTCTGTCTCCCTGTTGTGAATGTTCATGTTTTAGTCCAAATACTTTTTTACTGAACATCTTCTCAGTGTTCCAGCCCTTGCTAGTCCTTTTCTCTTCAGACTCAAACTTAATTTAGATTTCTCACCCTGCCCAGGATTCATCATATTGCTTATAAGTAAACTGGTATTGGATGGGGAATGATATGTTGTTATGATGTAGGTACAGTGTGAATATTGCTTCATGGTGATGTTTTTGTTCTTTTTCAGTGTTCCATTGGCAAGCTACAATAATGGGGCCAGTAAGTACTCAGATTAATTTCAAAATAAATAGTTTATATAATTCACTCATTTTAATCCCATTTTTCTTGTTATTAACAGAATGACAGTCCCTATCAGGGTGGAGTATTTTTCTTGACAATTCATTTCCCAACAGATTACCCCTTCAAACCACCTAAGGTAATTGGAATATGTTGGTTGTTTTTAATGTGCTTTCTATGATACTAATAAACCAGTTTACCAAAAAAATATTTTTTGTCCTATAGGTTGCATTTACAACAAGAATTTATCATCCAAATATTAACAGTAACGGCAGCATTTGTCTTGATATTCTACGGTCACAGTGGTCTCCAGCACTAACTATTTCAAAAGGTAATGGAATGGGTGTCAATATCAAAGATAAAGCAGCTATGTTTTAAAAGTTTTCTTAAGGTTATTTTTGAAAAGATTACTTATAGTCTTTTTACGAGGAGGTAACAATCTCCCTTATTCTTGAATAGATCTTGAGACCACTGGAGAGAGTTGGATTTTCAAGCATATGTATTGTTTTGTGTTGTGATTATGTCCATTTTGCTACTCAGGTATAGGTTGGAAAATAAATTTTTGAGCATCTTAACAATCTTTGGCATATGGTTATGTGTACATGTGTTTGTTTGAAAATGTGTAGAGCAAGTTAGTTGCTAATTTTGTGATGAAAGATCCAGTTCTTCTAAATAAGACCTAATTACACGAGTAATTTCCTTCAAAAATTACAGGGCCAATCATAGAGGAAGAAATAAATTGGTTCTAGCACATGCATTTAGAATATTGATCCTTATAAATATTGTGGAAAATGGAAGAATACTATGTTTGAAAAAAGCAGTGGAGGGGGGAAATGGAAACAACTGTACTTGAGCAACAATTTTTTTAAAAATTTAAAAAATAAAAAGCCCCCCCCCCCAAAAAAAAAGAAGAAAAAAAGATAAAATTAGAGTACATTGTAACTTGAGTTATACATAAGTATGTTAAATAACTAAAAAGAAATAGTTTGGCTATTTGGGTGGTGAAATTTGGTGAGTGGAAATATTTTTCTTATATTTTATCATTCCTTTAATGTATACATGTAGACAGGAGGTAGTATAGTTTCATGCTAAAGAGCATAGATTCTGGTTCTAACTACCTATATTCAGATTTCAGCTTTACCTCTTTACTAAATGAGATTTAAGACATTAGCTTCTGTTCCTCTTTTTTTTCATCTGTAGAATAGGGATGATAATAATTATTTCATTGTTATTATGAATGTAAAAAAGCAAAAATGCACAGTTAACTGGTCTCTTGTAGGCACTCAAATAACTGGGATAAAGATATTGAAAAAGTGTTGTATGTTTGTCCTGTTGTAACTATTATAAGATTTGTATATTCTGACATTAATTTTTTAAAGGAAATAAGAACTCTGGGGCATTAAATTAAAATTTCTGGGATCCAGCCCTGGCTGCCGTAGCTCAGTGGATTGAGCATGGGCTATAAACCAAAGTGTCACAGGTTCTATTCCCAGTCAGGGTACATGCCTGGGTTGTAGGCCATGACCCCCAGCAACCGCACATTGATGTGTCCCTCCCTCCCTCCCTCCCTCCCTCCCCCCTCCCCCTCCCTCCCCTCCCCCTCCCTTTCCTCTCAAAAAAAATAAATAAATAAAATCTTTTAAAAATATATTTAAAAAAATAAGATTAAAAAAAATTTCTGGGATCCTAGGCAAAAATAAAAACAAAAAACCAGAGGACTACTTTTTTAAAAATTGTGACTGAAATAGTTTCGGATAAGTGGCCCCTTTTGTTTTTGTAGGCCCCATGCAATTCATGGGCTACTTGTGAAAGTGTTCATATACTTCTTGTGATTTCCTGGCCTGCTTGTTCTTCCTTCACAAAATAGCAGTTAGCAGTAGAAATAAATCTAGTAAAGTAATGGGACCAAGAGAGGTGGAATATTTTGGGGGGTGGAGGGGCAGGGGGATTGGTAGGTCTAGATTGCTGAAATTTTTACCACAGATTTTTTTCCCCTCTGCTTCTGTGCCTAGCGTTGCTTTTTCAGTTATTCTAAATCATAAGTGCTGTTAGTTTGACTTACATTCTATTTGTGTAGCTGTCTATTAAAATAATTGCAGTGCCATTTTATTGGATTTGTTTATATCAGAGTATCTAGGTTTAATGTTTTAATGACTCTTCTTTGGTAAATTGAATATATGGGCAAGCAGTTCTTTGAAAGGCCTAAATTCTGTGTGTAATATTAATTATTCCTTTAACATATTCTATTTTCAAGGGCAATAATTTTGACTCTAAAATTCCCTTCACTTTGTGTATATATGTTATATAGCTAAATATACAAAAAATTTAAGCAGATAAATGTGCCGTAAAGCCCCTTGGTTATGTTTTTAGAATTGAAAATGACTGTGGGTTATATGACACTAATGAAAATGAAGAGTCTATGCAGGTTGTAAAAATAGGAGTTATTCTCTACACAGCAAAAGAAGGTGTAGTACTTTATAAGCCAAAATCAATTTTCTATGAATTAAAGGAACTAAATAGTATACTACAAATCCTTTCACTAGGTCCAGATAACCACTACTCCAATTTACTTTCCTGGAAAGAAAGTAAGACAAGTTATTTCTTATAACTTTATCTTTTAAAAGTAGCTTTATTGAAATAGTCAGAATTATGAATAAAGGAAATTTGTAACTGATACTTATTAGGTAGTATGTCTGGTTTTAGGTGAAGAATCAGTAGTACTCTTGCCAGTTTGATAGACTGGACAAGTTTCTTCTTTCTGTAGTCAGTAATTTCATGAACATTCAAAAATCTATAACTCCCTGTTGTCATTTCCAGGATATACATGAAATCATTCCTAATTGCTGTTAGAATGTTCTGTGCTTGAAGAGGGCATCAGGTGATACACCTGACAAATGGGAAGAGAAGATGTTTTGGGAATGCCATCTGCCAGAATTGTGGGCAACAGGAATGAAGAGTCAGAAAACATCTTTCCTGATGTTTTTTATTTTCCATATACTCTTAAGGCAAGGAAATAGCTTTTTTGTTAACAAACCAAATGATAAAGGGCATGTAAACTTTTTCTTCACCTCTCAGAAGCCCTTGATCTCTATAGAACAGATTTGATAGGAAAATGAATAAATCCTTTTCCTGATGAATTTGATGGTTTGGGAGTAAAGTGGGATCAGAGTCATTTGTTGTCTCTTGTTAGAAAACATTAGAGCTGAGTTCTGTTAGCATCAGAATAGAAGGATTAGAGTTTATTTCAGTATGTCAGAGACCACTGGATTTAATGTAATTAGTGGCCTTGGCTTCCTTTTTACATTCAGTGAGGAATACATAAATTAACAACAGATTTTACAGAAGAAATTGTACTTTTGAGATTCGTCTGCTATATTCCAGGTTGTCACTGAGGAAATGGCTCACATAAGATTCTAAATCATCACTGAAAAGAAGTTGAGACCTTAGTAGAAGTATGTTGTACCTTTTGTAATAAGTGTGGCCAGCCCCATCTGGGGGCAAGTACTAGCCTTTATGGTCTTAGACTAAATTGTTTTCAACTGAAAATGAAACAGATCCATTGCATCTGAATGTAATACCTGCCCTTGAGAAAGCAGTAATTCTTGGATTTCATGGTTGTCATTTCTAAGAACATTCACAATAGTGTGGTTGTCTTTGGAATTTTGAAAGCCATTTACCCCTGAATGTGGGCTCCTAAAAATTGGATTTTATGGGCTATGAAAAGTGTTATTGGTCTGGGATTTGGAAGACCTGATTCTAATTCCACTCTAATTACTCACTAACTGGGGACATTGAGCAAATCACTTCATTCACCAGCCTGGGCCAGTTTCCTTAAGGAGTTAAGCATAGAGAAATCTTAGAATATTTGTTGATTACTGTTCCTGTAAAGTTAGGAAGAGTTTACAGAGATGCTAGGAACTGCAATATAAATAGATTCTTAGAATTTTTTTAATGTGTTGGCATCTCATGATTCTTTGAATCCTTTGCTTTTATTCTGTGCTAATTTGTAGGGGTTTTTGTTTTTGTTTTTCATTCTAGTACTCTTGTCCATCTGTTCTCTGTTGTGTGATCCTAATCCAGATGATCCCTTAGTGCCTGAGATTGCTCGGATCTACAAAACAGATAGAGAAAAGTAAGTATGGCCTCCAGACAGAAGAGTACCAGGGGTGGGGAGGAGAAGTTTGTGACTCAAGTTTTTCTGAACTAAGGGCTAGGTATGGGTCAGATACTTAAAATGAAGTCCTGGGGATGGGAAAGAGAGGTATTTGTATTGATTATCATTATATGTAGATGATATGGATATTATCTCAATTATTTCCTGTCTAGGAAAACTTTTCTACAGTATATTTTTCTGTCAAAGACATAAAGAGTTTTATGTCTTCTTGGCTTTTTACATATAAAGCATATTGCATCAAGAGCCTGTTTGTCTTAGATTATTGAAAATTCATGGGAAAAGGACATTGTTTTTCTGCCATTTGGTATAATCTAAAAAAGAAAGTGAGTAAATGCCACAAGACATAAAAACCCCAAATTTCCTTAAAAAATAAGAGATGAGCATTTACATATTTTAGAATTCTATGAAATATTAAAAATGGCCAGGCCCTGGCTAGTGTGGCTCAGTGAATTGAGTGCCAGCCTGCAAACCAAAGAGTCGCTGGTCCAATTCCCAGTCAGGGCGGCACGTGCCTGGGTTCTGGGCCAGGTCAAGTCCCCAGTAGGGGGCATGTGAGAGGCAACCACAAATAGATATTTCTCTCCCTCTCTTTCTCCCTCCCTTCCCTTCTCTCTAAAAATAAATAAATAAAATTTTAAAAATCAGAATAGCAAAAGAAATAGTAACTAAAAGTGTTCTAATCTTTGTTATTAATCTTGTATATTCAGTAAAATAGGAAGAAATAGGTGAGAAAGAGTGGATAATGTTCTAAAGTTAAAGTTAGGATTTTAACTTTTTTAAAAAGATTGAAGAATTATTTGAATTTTGTTGGAAGAGAGAGGCATATAGATGTAATATTTTTATTTTTAAGAAAGATTTTATTTATTTATTTATTTATTTATTTATTTATTTTAGGGGGAGGGAGAGAGAAGGAGAGGGAGAGAAATATTGACCGGTTGCCTCTGGCACACCCTCAACTGGGAACCTGGCGGGCAACCCAGGCGTGTGTCCTTTCGGTTCACAGGCTGGTTGGTGCTCAGTCCACTGAGCCACACCAGCCAGGGCAAGATACAGTATTTTTAAATGGGGCAGTGAGGGATTATTACTACAGCAGTTGTTTCTTAGTTTAGTTTTTTCGGTGTTTAGGTATGAATAATATCTTTAGTCATGTATTTTTGGCTGCATTCAGAATAAAATTAGATCTCGTGTTTTTTTTCTATTTGAGATTTTATTCAAATAAAATCTTTTGATTGGCATCCCATTTTGTCAAATACCTAGAACTGTGGGCGTGAGTGCCTACCAAAAGACATTTTTTAAGCCTTGTGGTAATAATGTTCAGAAGAACTTGCCTGTATCCCTTTTTAAATCAAAGAATTGTAGAACCCTTTGCCCTGCTTATTTTACTACTCGAATGTTCTTCAGAAGCAATAGACTCTTTCATTTTAGAAACCAAATTGTTAAAATACATTTTGCCAGGACTAATTTTATTAAGACAGGAAAATATTATATCAGTTCAATCACTGTTAATATATGATTTCAAGAATCATATAATGTAGAAGTATAGAGTTTAAGGAACTCCAAATATGAACATAGGTGGAAGATCTCCCTTAGAAGTAAGGTCAGTCAAGTATAGAACAAGGATATAACAGCAAATGCTAAAATTTAATCAGAATCCTCTATTAGTAGAATTTATAGGGCTTGTTTTTCATTTTACAGCCTTTTCCCACTGTCATTGAATAAATGCTTATTAGAAATTTGGGGTAAAAAGACAGCTTTGTCTGAACATATGATACATCTTTGCCCTCAAGTTACTGTATGGGTTTTTAATAAAGGAACACCAGAGAGGGGGTAAAAAGTTACTAGATGGGATAATAAGTGAAATTTGTTGCCTTCTGACTCCTCACCTGTGTTAAGCTAAGCTTTTCTTTGTGTGTACAGGTACAACAGAATAGCTCGGGAATGGACTCAGAAGTATGCGATGTAATTAAAGAAATTATTGGATAACCTCTACAAATAAAGATAGGGGAACTCTGAAAGAGAAAGTCCTTTTGATTTCCATTTGACTGCTTTCTATGAGCCCACGCCTCATCTTCCCCTGTGCACATGTTTACCTGATACAGCAGTTCCGCGTGTTGTACATACTTGGAACAACAAACTAGAAATACTGTACTTCTGTACCAACATTGCCTCCTAGCAGAGAAGTGTGTGTGTGACAAGCCAGTTCTTCAGGCGTAACCTAGGTGTGAGACTAAAAGCTTTCCTATTGACTTAAATTTGGATGACGTCAAGGTGAGGGGTGGTGGGTATGGTGTGTGCTTGGATGGGGAAGAAAAGCTCTACTGACTTATAAGAGATGGTTTTTAAGTGGAATCCTTTTAAACTCAAAACAGATACGAAAAACAAGGCGAAGAACACGAAGCTGTTTCTATACTCCTTTTATGCTGAAGGACCTACGTCTTAGGTGAAAGTTATGACCAGCCAGATTAAAACCTACCATTTTAAGGTCTAAGTTTAACTGGATTGGAGCTATTAGTACATAAAGTGTGATGGGCTTTGTTCCCTCCTCTTACATCTCCCCACCCTTTAACCCTCATCCTTTCAACCCCTCTTTTTCTCTTCCATATTCTTTGGTTTGTATGTGGTTTCTCAGTTAATACATAGCTAATAGCTCTTATTTTTCTTATGTTTTTAACTGCTTAGGTCTCTCTGGAAAAGGGTGAAAATTCATTTGATGGAAATACTTGTGTATATTTAAAGACCCCGTTGCTCCTCTGGAGCTTGTACGTTCAAGAATGATTAATCTGTGTAATAAACTGATTACTACAGTCATTACATATAATTTTGTGTGAATAGGCTTTTTGATTTTATGAATTTTATCTAGGTGAGATTAGTGGTGGATTTTCCCCCACCCCTGAAATATTTTCATTTATACTGGTTGCATTTCAAAATCATGAAACAATTCCAGTTTACATAGTAAAAAGGATATCTTAAAAGTAATTTTACTGAACAAGATGAGGGCATAAGCTTAAAAGCTTTGCCATGAAACTTATATGTTGCAGTATTCCAGGAACATGACTGTTAATAAGAAATTTGCTTCATTAATGAAACTAAGCTGCATTTCACCAAAATCTTGTGGCATTCCCGTGGTACATAGAACATAAAACAAAGGCATTGCTTTTGATAAGTTAAGCTTCTGTGATTGTAAAAGAGCAACATTGACCAAACCTGGGAAACATGAGCACAATCTTGTATCGGATAGTCTACATAATTACTTTGCACTAACATTGTAGGATGTTCATTCAGTTTCAAATTGTACTGTATGTAGCTTTTTGAAGTCGTCCTTTGACTCTAGTAAAATGTAGTTTAAAACTTTGTAAACAAACTGTGTTTGCCAGAAACATCATTCATGTGAACTAGGCAAGTTACCTTTTTTCCCCCTCTCCTCCTAATCTAATTGTAAACCAGGCCAGCCTGAAGGCCATGGCTGGTGCTCACTAGCCATCAGGTTCTTTCAAATGCATCTTTACACTCTTGCACAAAAATTAAGGAATAAATGTCCACTGCTTTTGGTTTTAAACTTGTTCAACTTGTCTTATCTCTCAGTGTCCACTACTCCTCCATCTCGGACTAAAGTGTAACATAACCTGAAAATTCTTACAAGTGTTGCATTTTTAGCTGCTGGCTACTTGTTAGTATTTCTAGCGTTCTTGACCTTGCAAAGGTTTGAGCTCTAGCCTAAAATTACCCTGTATTCTCAGTATCATGGGGAGGTAGGAATTCATCCATTTTTGACATGCTGTTAACTATATTGTTGACTATGGGTCAGTTGCACAGACCCTAAAGACTGGTTCTTTGTCATCTTAAAGCCTAGCCAGTTAATTACCATTTATTAGGTCATAATTTAAATATTTTTGCAAAAATGCTCTTAAGTATTTTTTTTAAGGGCTAAGTAAAAGCCATTATCCTGGTGTGCAAGTGCCTAATGAAAGGGCTAACATGATGACAAACATTAGACTCTTGAATGCAGTTTTGCTCATTTGAGTGTGGAGCATACTTGGTCCAGTCTGTGCACATACGCCATAGTCAGAATGGAGGCTCAGTCAGGGAGGCCACCTTTCCCACTTAAACAAAAAAGTGTCACTCGGGATAGTGCTCAGCTGGGATCACATTGCTTTTTACAGGAGTGTCTTGACTTTATCACATGTGAAAGCTCGATTGCAGTAACCCTGATTATCTTGGTGAGGCAGTGGTTACAAGGGAATGCCTATTGTATGGGTTTGTTTTGCATTTTAATTATGTGGAGTGCTTGGTCATAGTTGAAGTAGTTTCTTTTGGTAAAACTACATGATTTCAGGTACTTGCATGCTCTGTTACTGGCCAGTGGTCAAAGATAGCATTGTCCTGCTGGTTTCTGCACTTTGTAGTACAAAGACTTGGAAGGAGGGCTGGTGGGATGTGGGGGGTGGCAGGAAAGTCTGCAGAGAAAAGGATATGGTGGTGCTCAGAGAGAGGGATCCCATGTTCTCTGCCCTGAGCAGTAGCGGCAATCTTTCTACTTCTGATCCTATATTCCACTTTTTCAGTCATTCTTTGTTTCAACAGGTTATTTTGATCCCTAGGTAGATTGTCAGGAGAAATGAATTATTTCTAAATTAGTTGGAATGCCTATAAACTGTCCCTTGTTTGTAATTAAGGTGAAACTGGGTTTTGTCTCAGTCTGCTGTACAGTAACCCTTACCACTCAATGGCTAGGTTTTAATAGAAGGACTTTCTTTAGTTCCTGGGTCTTCTGGATTATGAACATATTTTTTTTCTTCCTTCCTACTCTGGAATAAGCATCTTTATTACCCCTGCAGAAAATTGTCACCAGTGTCAAGGACCCATTATCTCCTTTTGATTCCATTTGTGAATAGTCTATTTCAAGTGATGGGTTATTTTGTTGGGTGTGATGTTATATGAGAAGGCAGATTTTTAATATGAAAATAACTGAAGGTAGTAAGCTATCAAATATACATTTATACTCATCTGTGGGGAGAAAATAGACTTCCTTGGGGACACTACTGGAGCCTGTTCCGTATTTAATTTTTCCTTAGCTTTGTATACACTTAAATGAAAAGTGGCTCTGAGTTCTCTACCTTACAGAAGCCTTCCTTTAAATCCTTTTCCTAACCATGCATAGCTCCAGCTGGTGTTAAGTGTTTAGTAATCACGCCCCTCTGAATATTTCTAGGCCAATTCCTGAGATGGGCTTAAAATATGAAAACTGGCCATGGGATCACTTTATCTTAGTCAATATAAGCAGGAAAGTTCAAAGGTTTGGACTGACTACTAAAATCTTCAAGGCCTCAGTGGCTGAATATATAACAATCACCAGTCAGCTTTGCCCTTTCTCAATGATCGCTCCTGGGCTGGTTGAGGCAGAAGTAGACGTTTTTGTTAAAAGGGATCACTTTTCATCTTTGAATTGTTTGTGGAGCTGCACCCAATCAGAGGCAAAGTGTAATCTGCCTCTTAGCAGACGTTAGAGGTATATAAATATCTTAGCATCAAGACAGCAGCTTAACAGTTTTCAACTCAGGTTTTAAACTGTTTTTAACCTCCTGTAGAAATTGTTATTGGTAGAATAGCCTTTTCGGGGCTAGGGCTCATGATTGCCCTACACAATGTACTCTGAAAGCAAATGGTTGATTATGTTTGGAAAGGCCAAGAAGAAGCCACTAAGTGCCCAGCCAGCCACCAGTGGCTGCTGTCCAGGGAAGGTCAGTGCCAGCCTTGGTCAATGTTCTGTGCGCTCCTTTCAGACTTCTGAGGGTAAGAGGTGTAACTAGCTACCATTTTCCCAGGCACCAGTCTCTCACTGACCTGAGCCACTTTTTCTCCTATTTGAATTTCTTCCAAAGTCCTGAAAAATCTTGATTCATAAAGGTTACACCCCTGCCCTAAATTGTAGAGCCCCTAAAGATGGAGAATGATTAGGGAGAGTTTAGTTTTGTCAACCTCAAGACCAACCACTTCACAAATTACCAGCTTTCTCAGCTTTGAAGTTTTCCATATGAAAGTAAGGCAACTTTGGAAGCTCCAAAGCTTAGGGCCCCTTGGAGGTTTCTAGAAACTGTTCACAAATACACCCTGACCTAGCACCATCTGACAGCAGGGGCGGCTGGACTTCCCCTAGCTAATTAAGGGGCTATACTGGTTAGGTCTTTCTCGGCGATTTTCCCTACCTCCAATCAACATCGCTGCTATCTTTGAAAGGTACGAGTGCTTGCCTTCGGTGGTATTGCTCAGTGGTTTGGGCCGCATCCTGCAAACCTAAAGGTTGCAGGTTCGATTCCTGGTCAGGACACATGACTGGGTTGCAGGTTTGGTGTCCAGTCAGGGTATGTCCTGAAGGCAGTCAATCGAAGTTTCTGACTTCGATGTTTGCCTCCCTCTTTCTCCCTTCCCCTCTCTAAAACCAATAAAAGAAAAAAAATTTAAGGTGTGGGAGCTTGCGGGGTGTTGTCACACTAAGAGTTGAGGAGAGCTTACCCTGTTTCAGAGGGCATGCAGGACTTCAGTCTGCTGCAGTGACAGAAAGAACCAAGGAGACCAAAGCTTTCTCATGCTTTTTGGAAGGATGGCTCCAGGTCATCTCAGTCTGGCCTCCTTTGAGAACAAAGAGGGCATAAAAAAGGGGTATGGGGACGTTATGGGGTCAGGTACTGTTTTCTTGAGGGTGAGATCAAATCAACTTCCAAGCTGGATAGAAAGGGCACTTCCTTTTGAAGTTTTAGGCATAAATTTTTTTATGTTTATTTATTTTAAAATTTTATTTTTAGAGGAAAAGAGGGAGAGAGGAAGAGAAACATCAATGTGTGGTTGCATCTTGCCTCCTACTGAGGTGGGGAAGCCTGCCTGGCCCACAACCCAGGCATGTCCCCTGACTGGGAATCAAGCAACCCTTTGGTTTGTAGGTTTGCAGGCAGGCACTCAGTCAACTGAGCTCAGGTATAAATTTTGGTGAGGGGTGCTGAGTTTCTTAGTGGTTACTCCTCTGACACTGTCCATGGGTTGATCCTTGTTTTCCCTACCCTGATTTTTCTTTTTTTTTAAGCATATTTATTTATTTTTAGAGAGAGAAGGGGAGAGAGGGAGAGAACATCCATGTGTAAACATGAATGTGTGGTTGCCTCTCGCACGCCACCTGCTGGGAGTCTGGCCCTCAACCCATGTGCCCTGACTGGGAATCAAACTGGCATCCCTTTGGTTCACAGGCAGGCACTCAATCCACTGAACCACACCAGCCAGAGCAAATGGCCAGGGCAAATGTGTTGAATTTTCTGTGTCCACTGATGGAGAATATCTGAAGTGCATTTGCTTGGAGTGGATGCTAGTGCCTGAGTGGCCAGCAGAGGGCAGTGGTGACCTACAACTATAACACTATGAAGTGGGTGGTCAGTAAATCCACTTGGTAGAACCTGAGAGGGGCTTTTGTTGGGGTGTGGAGGCCTGTTTGGGCTTGGCTTTGTTTACAGTTTATTCAGAACTGGATGGGCCAAGTGCCTAGTTCAGTGAGGCTCCATCATAACCTTACTCACAGGAGGGAAACAGATTAGTATTCCAGCCTAAGGCCTGCCAGAAATGTCAAGTCACCAATCCCCCATCCCCTCCATTGGTATAGCCGTATTCCTGTGTGTGGACAGGTCAGTAGGGTCCAGGCCAGGCTTTTGCCCACTTTGCTGCAGGTTGCATGGGGGCAAAGATTTCTCCATTGTTTTATATGAACAAGGGGATCTCATATTTCTGGCAGTTCTCTGCCTGGTACCCACTGTTGCATTTCCCCACAGAGGCAGGCAGTCCCTGTGACCCCAGCCAACTAGCCCAATTCATTTGCCTGCCCACCTAGTCTGGGAAACAAGACTTATACCCTGAGGGATGGAGGCCTGGGGGCTAGTGATAAAGCCTGGGACATGTTCTTCTCTTGTCCTCAATCTGTCTTGTGTTTTGGGGTCTCAAACTCCTCAGTCTTCCATCCCAACAGCTGTGAGCCTCCGAGCCACTACCCCTAAGCCAGCTGCCTCTTCTTGGGGAATTCTTTGAAATTCCAGACTTGGCCATCTGGGTATGCAAATAGCTCCAGATCTGCTGAGTTCACCAAGTGGCTGTACCCCAACCAGAGCTGTGAGAATTAACCCCCACTACCCCCAAATGGAGAAAGCTGCCTTGGGGCTATTGGTACCTGGAACGCAGGCTTTTCCTGCTGAAAGACTAAGAGGTGAGGGAGAGACGGGTCCTAGGGGCTCCCCAGGTCCTGCTGTAGTTCCTAATTTTGTGAGAGACTTTATATCCAAAAGGTGAGTTGGGAAACTTCTTGGGGGCCCTTTCTGTAGTATGAAGCTCTGGACCTAAGAAAGTCTCTGGAATAAGGAGGGCAGCTTTGAGTCTAGCCTGGCGAGAGGAGTAGGGGCTCCTTGTGGGGAAAGCTGGCTCGTACCATGCCAGACACAGGCAATAGAGCTGGGCTTAGGCAGCCCAGAGTAGGGCCAGCAGCCTGGCCCCCAGAATGCCTTGCTTTCCTCCAGGCCTCCCCCTGGGGCTGGTTATCTGGCTGCAGCAGGAGGAATGTGTGCTCTGAGTGGGGAGGGGGGTCAGGGTCAGGGCGGAAACCTGGGAATGTGGACTCCTGCCTGCCCTTGTCCCTGTTGGAGGGAGGGAGCCGTGGAGAATGTGGCTGACAGGCCTCAGGCGTGGGAGAGTGTAGGACTGTGTGTGTGTGTGTGTGTGTGTGTGCGCGCGTGCGCGCGCAGGAGGGGGCTGCCCATGTGTGCAGGAACTTGTGAGAGTGTGAGAATTGTGAGCATGAACATTCCTTAGTGTTTATGCATATGGGTGTGAGCCTAAGCTGTATAGCCTTTGAGGAAAAAAGTCAAGTCTGGGTTTGAATCACAGGCCCATGACTTTTCCGTTGTATATTCTTGGGCAACCAATTTATTTTTCCTTTACTTGGTTTTCTCCTGTAGGAAATGCCACCCTCCCTTCTTAGCCCATAGGTAATGCTTAGTGGAAAACATCCTTATCAGATTCGAGGGTTGTGGCTATGGATGCTTATGGGTTCAGGGAAATAGTCATGGACAGTGGGACATCTTCCTGGGTTCCTCTACAAGCTAGAGATTTGCTTCTCTTGGGGCTGGACCGGCTCCTGGGATAACCAGGGACTCAGCAGGTTGTCCAGGCCCCTTTGGGAACTACTTGGCAAGGCTTGTAAGTGTATCCACAGACGGAATGGGTAGGCATTTGGATGGATATGCCTAGCCAGCCTGTGTGTCCTTGCCCAGGGCCTGTCTGTCCTTCTGCTTCTTGAGGAGGGGGGCGAAAGGGGAGTCCAAGTACCCTGTCTGGTAAATAAAAGCCTGGAGCTGGTGGTAGGAAGAGTGGCCTCCAGCTGTGGGCCATTCTTGGGGGATAATGTGAAGGGAGGCAAGACGCCCCCCATTTGTTTCCCAGGTCTACATGAAGGATGAAGGTAAGGGATGAGCCATGAGTGATTTGTAGCATTGCCCACAGCCCAGGATCCTTGCTTCTCACATCATAGGCCACAGGCCACCTAGTGGTCCTCCACCTTCTGAAGAGTGCCTCTGTGTATGTGCGTGTGTGCACGGTGGCGGGGTGTTGGAGTCTTGGATCAGCAGGCAGGATTTGGGACCCGGGAGCAGAGTTTGGGAATTAGCCAAGGTCACACAACCTGGCAAAACTAGGGAATGTTGGAAGTCTTCCCAGGTGAAACCTTCAGGGGGAGCTCCCTGGCTGCAAGGGATTCCTGGAAACCCCTGAGAGGACCCAGGCCTTCACTGGAGGAAGAAAGGGCTACAGCCCAGCTGGCCCTACATCGGAACCACAGGAGTGGCCTATAGGGTGTGTTGAAGGAATAACAATCTGGCCGTACACCCTTGCACACACACCTCTGGGAATGGGGTGTGAGGCAATGGCTGAGATCAGGAGCTAGTCCTGTTTTCTGCTTTGGATTTGAGCAAGGGAGAGGGTAGGTTTTAGAACCGATGCCTCAGTTTATTATGGGGAAATAGTGGAATAAAGAGGGACTGAAAAAGTATGGTCCTGAAGGAGTTTACGTGGGAGGCTCTGGGACCCTGTGTGACTGGATCACTGTTGAGTGGAAGGTGCTTTGTGTTCTACAACTTTTTGAGAGTGTCAGGAAATAGGGGCAGTGGCTATGCACCTGGTGAGAGGTTAGGGGGAGTGGTTTCCCCACCAGAGTCCCAGAGCGTGTATGTGGCCGTTATGGCTGTTGACTAGGGGAAGTGATAGTGCGTGGCCACTATGTGGGTGAGTGCAGCAGTGTGAGTTGTGTTCGTGACACTTGTGTTTCCAAAGTGTTTGTGGTGGTGTAATGATTGTTATGATATATATAATGATAGTCATGTTGATATGACTTACTAATATATATAACCATTAATAATCCCAAGACCCTCTGTTTTGAGCACTCACTAGCTACCTGGGCCTGTGAGTTAATGCGGGTTCGCCTGTGCCCCAGTGCTTATTGTGCCACATCATATTCATGTTGGGGGATGTGTCAGCTGCATCTATGTTTTAGTTGCTGGGGTACAACTTGAATGTGTGTCTTTTGTATACTTGGGCTCTTGATCTCATTGTATTGCCCCAATATGGGGCACAATTGTGTTCCTGCACAGTGTGATAGCCATTTGACAATGTTCTTTGAGATGGTGGTGGTGATGTATAATTTGGCTGTGTGACTTTTTTGCTTTGTTGTGTGACTTTCTTGTGCAGCCATAGTATATACCTCCCTACTGTTGTGTGGTTGAGACCAGCTAGTGGAATGTATGATTGATTCATTTTGTGTCCTGGTGATACGGGTGTCTAGCGTAGGGTCATCTGTTGTGGTATGAGGCCCTGTTTTAGTGAAATTTACTGGCTGTGTGATGGTGTGACCAACTGTATGATTGTGTGTATGTGACCCTACGAAATGTATCCATGTGAACCATTTGATCCTGCTGTGTGTCCCACTGTTGTGGTGTGGTGTAACGTATGTGAGTGTGCCCCCTTTGTGGTGGTGGTGGCCCACAGTAGTGTTTCCCTGTAGAGATTGTGTGTCCATGTGACCCCTCTTGCTGCTGTTCCCCTTTGCGGGTCTGTGTGTTGTTTGACCTCAGCCCCCGCCTCCCCTCCCCCGCACCATCCGCCTGAGCCGTGCAGCAATCGATCGCCATTGATTGTCCCTGACGAGCTGCTCCACTTTCCAGCCAATGTCAGGAGGGGGGATCTCTGCCGCCCTGGCGGTGTCATTTCCACACACTCCCTGGGCTGCTGCCAGCGCGGGCACCGCCAAGAGCCGGCCTGGATCGGCCGGGGCATGGACTGGAGCACCAACACCATGCCATGATGCCCCCCCCCCCCACCCCCAACTCCTACAGCTGCCGGGCACTCAGGCCCCTCCTTCTCCAGGTGGGTGTATGTTGTCACCACACCAGTTTGAGCTGGGTCCTGGGAGCCCTGGGAGCAGGAGGGGTGCAAGGGGAGGTGCTGGGCCATCAACTTCGTTGCATCCCAAACAGATGCTAATGATTTTCCAGGAGGCCGGGTTATCTCTGGCCTCAGCCTGCAGTGTGCGGGCCTGGGTAGTACAGACACTTCCTCCCCCTCCCCCTCACCCCCTTGAGCAGCTCCGCCCATGACCACCTGGCCCCAGTGGACAGTGCAGGCCACAGGCTGCCCAGGGTAGTCCCACACAACCATACAGTTGGTCACATTATTACTCAACCAGTTCATCCCACTACCCTGGCTGCGTGGGAATGTTTGTTCTCTGTCTACCCAGGATGCTACTGTATCCTCTTTTAAACCCCTTCCCAAAGCTGCAGCTACCAACCACCTACTCATGCACAGGCAAGCAGAAGAAACTGAGGCTCAGAGAGGTATGGCCCAAGGTCATAAGATCCTTTGCCTGCTCTGCTGAGTGGGTCACCCTCTCTTATTTTAGAGCCACCCAGTCGGGGACTGGTAGCCCCGCCTGGTCCCCCATTGCCCAGGGGCCAGAGTCAGTTTCCAGGCTCCCCAGTGGAAGTGCTGACGTGGCTCTGGGCAGCTGTCTGGTGCCGGGAAGCAGGGCAGATGTCACAGTGCCCAGGGGAGGAGGTGGCTCCATGAGGAGGGTGGGCAGGGCCTCTTGCCTGGGTAGACACACCTCCTCCCGCTAGGCCTGGCTGGCTGTCTGGGGCTGGGGCACAGCCATGGGCCAGGCTGACCTGCCTCCAAGTCTAGCTCCAGCTCCTCTGTGTGGCTGCTGGCAAGTGTTGCAACCTCTCTGGGCTTCTTTCTCCCCAATCAGGAAAATAACAGCACCTGCTTTGGATGGGTGGTCACCTCAAATGAAAGCAGAGGTATGCAAAGCCCCCAATCCTGTGCTGGGCAGTCTGTTCCTGCTCAGTAAATGCCAGCTATTATTACTGTTGTTTTTGCAGGTGGGAGTTTGGTAAAACTGGGTCCCAGGGTACCAGCTGGTTCAGGGGTCATTCCAGCCAGCCTCCTGCCTTGCTGCTGCTGGCCCTCTGCATTTCTCATGCCTGTCTAGCTTTGTTCCTTCTCATTGAAGTGTCAGTCCCCCTCAGCTCTGCCTGTTGCCAAGCTGCCCCCACTCCCTCTTATCGGTGTGGTTCCCTCCTATCTGGCCAACACATTGGGTCCCTCAAGCAGCACAGCCCCCTGGGAATAGCAATCGATGGGGCGGAACAGCCTCCCTGACAGATGGACCCACGGAGGCTGGGCTGCTTCAGCAGAGCTCCCTAGGAAACCAGAGACAGGAGCCGAGCCACCATGGCTGCCTCCTAAATAGAAATGGGAGGTGGTGGGGAAATGAGGAGGAGGAGGAGGAGGCCAGAACTTCCAATCAGCCACAGGCTGGGACAGCCCTCTGGGAATCGATCTGGAGGGGCAGGGCAGCCCCTAGGGCAGAACCCTCTTGGGAAGAGTGCTCTGTAGAGCTTGCCTGGTAGGTGGGATATGCCTGAGTCCCCCTCTATGGCAGGTGAAGTGTTTTGACAGCTTTTGCCTCCTACCCACCCCCAACCCCTGCATCGTGGGCACACTTTTTCTAACAAGCTCAGAGGCTGGTGGGTAGGTAGGTAAGCAGGCAGGCTGCATACCTCATTCCTCAGGCCACAAGGGGCCTTTGAAGCCAGAGTGGTAAAAGGACCCTCTCTGCCTGTGGGGGTGAGAAATGATGAGCCTTGGCCCTTGTGTATGTGTGTGGAATACCTCCTGCCTCCTACTCAGATTAGTCAGGGAGTTATTCCCAAGGTTTTTCAACCTCAGCACTATTGACATTTGGGGTTATTTAATTCTTTGTCCTGTGCATTGTAGAATGTTTAGCAGCATCCTTGGTCTCTACCCATTAGATGCTAGTAGCAACAGTTGTGGCAATCAAAAATGTCTCCAGACATGGCCCAATGTCCCCTAGGAGGCAGAATCAGCCATAGTTGGAAACCATTGGTCTTACTTGAGGACCAACCCCCTGGGCTGCTGCCTGGGTTGGAGGGGCAGCCAGGGAACGCGCAGAAGTCTTCACAACAGTCCTGTCCCCAGCTATCTCAGGCCCAGGAGGATGGGAGGTGCCCTTTCCCCTCAGCCCCCATGGCCCCAACTGCCAGGTTGGAGGGAACCCTGCTTGCTTGTGGTGGCAGGAGTCTTGGTATCACTGCTCAGCTGCGCCAGGCTTGGTGCCAACAGCTTGCTGCTGGACTACACAGCATGGGGGTGAGGGAGCTGGTGTGGCCGTGGGGGGTACTCAGGCTGCCTGGACGGCCTTCTGTCCAGCCAGCTTGGGGTGGGGGGAACCAGCATGGATGATCAGCCTCCTCACTTCCCTTGGTGCCCTGGCAATGTCTGCTGCCCCCCTCTGTGCTGCTGTTGGGCTGGGGGTAGGGCTGGCAGGCCTCAGAGCCAGTGGGGGCTACTGCCCAAAGTAGGAGAAGGATTGTGGACACAAGTCCAGCAGGCTCAGCCAGCTGACAGCTGGGCTACCTGAGTGCCAAGCTGTCCCCTCCAAGAAGGGGAGGGAGAAAGGCACTGTGGGCTGGCTAAATGGTGCCCGAGTCCCCCATCCCACAAGCCCTTGAGCCAGACTCCCTCTGGAGTCATCTTCTCCCTGCCCTAGCAGGCCAGGCAGTCAGGCAAGACGCTGAGGTGAGGGAAAGTTTTCTCATGTTCAGTCTCACTGCTGGGAAGTCCTACTTATGTATAACCTGCTTCCATTCCTCGTATAACATCCACCCTACCTTGGCCTGCATGCTCTGGCCCCCGAAGAGTCAGGGCCCAACATTTCAGGTTCTGTGGGCAGGGTGAGCCCTTATTCTGGGGGAGGAGAACCTTCATCCACGGGGGAGGTTCAGTCAGAATACAGGTCAGTGGGTCCCACTGTGGGGAGAGGGATGAGTGCCTAAAGGTGAGGCTGAGGGAGGAGAGAGGGCCATTGGTGCCAGTTGATAGACTAAGGCCTATAGAGAGCAGGGTTGCCCCAAAACACATTGAACCCAGCACCAGCCTGGGGGGTCCCTGGGGGGGAGGAGGAAGTGTGCGGGGAGTGTGCAGCGACTTTGTAACCAGAGATAGGCCAGGTTGGCTGAGGTGGCAGCTTGGGGCTGGGGTTTAAAAGAGCACCTTGGCCTGGCCAGGATCGGGTTCAGGTCACCCACAAGGCAGCGTGGCTGCCACCATCCGGCTCGAGTTTCTTGCCTTCATTGATGATTTGATGGAGGAGGGGGCTATCCAAGCCGATTGGCCTAAGAAAAGGGTCTGGGCACTGCCACTACAGTCCATTGACCAGGCTCTGGCCTGTCTCCCCTCTTCAGACCCACTCCCATGGGACACATTGCTTACTGCTCCTGATTCCCTCCCTGTTCTTTAGTAAACATTTATTTAACACCAGCTGGACCCTGGCTGGTGTGGCTCAGTGGACTGAGTGTGGGCCTGCAAACCAAAGGTTGCGGATTCGATTCCCAGTCTAGGGCACATGCCTGGGTTGCAGGCCAGGTCCCCAGTAGGGGGCATGTGAGAGGCAACCACACATTGATGTTTCTCTCCCTCTCTTTCTCCCTCCCTTCCCCTCTCTCTAAAAATAAATAAAATCTTAAAAAAAAAACCACCAATTGGGTACCAGGCCTAACCTTGTCCCAGGAGTTCTGGTCCCAGGACTGCACAGAATCAGAGAGTGATCAGTCAGCAGAGCCCTCCATGTTTCACTGATATCCTAGCCACACCCTGAAAGCCCTAGGCACGGGGAAGACAAGGAGCAGAACAATCCCTTCAGCTACAGGCTAGGAAGGTTAGACCTTGGACAATATGCCTGACACCAGAGAAATGAAGAGGGGAGAATATTCTCTGAAAAGCTCGTGATCATCCTGGAAAACAGGCCCCCCAACCCCCAGGGGTGGTTCACTCCCCTACGTGTTCTTAGAGAAAGGGACCAAACAGGAAAGGGACCTGCCCCCATCCCCAAGGCAAAGCCCTCAGACACAAATTTGAAAGGGCATTCTGGTCCTTCTGGGTCCAAGTAGGGTGCCCACTTCCTCAGGGTGACCCAAGGATTAGGGAAAGGAGTCATGGGAAATGAAAAGGGGTCCCCTCTTTAGTTTTTCAGGGGAAGTATGTAGTTCTTGCCCTGCGCTGCCCCATTACACTGTTGGAAAGGGGAATGAGCCACACTAAAAAGTTCTGCCTAGCTCTGGCTGGCATAGCTCAGTGGATTGAGCGCAGGCTTCAAACTAAAGTGTCGCAGGTTCGATTCCCAGTCAGGGTACATGCCTGGGTTGTGGGCCATGACCCCCAGCAAACGCACATTGATGTGTTTCTTTCTCTCTCTCTCTCTCTCTCTCTCTCTCTCTCTCTCTCTCTCTCTCTCTCTCCCCCTACCTTCCCTCTCTAAAAGTAAATAAACAAAATCTTTAAAAAAGAAGAAGATATCTTTATTTAAAAAAAAAGTTCTGCCTAAACCTTCTATCCCACTCTCCCATGCTGGAGAGTCTCTGGGCCCTTGGAGGCAGTGGCAACAACTCTGGGCAGTGGCCCCTGGGGCCTGGCAGGCAGGGTTCCTCCCCACTTTCCTTCCCCAGCTGTGGATCTGCATGGGAAGAGGTGACACTGGAGGCTGGGCCAGCTCAGGGTCCCGATCTCTAACTGGAACAGTGGCCAGCCCTCCTGACAGAGCTCACATATATCTTAAAAAGCGTCTTGTATATCTTAATGATTTTTCAACGGCCCCTGATTGAAGCATGCCCAATTTAGCCGTGCCGTAAGTAACTTTTTATATTTCCTCAGGGAATCATTTCACTTATGAATCTTTCTGAATCTGCAATCTTGATTAAAAGTTGATTTTTTTTGTCTCTGTCTCCTCCCTTCTGAGATGCCTCCCTAGTGAAAAGGGTGGTAGCACCACCATCAATCCTCCCTCATTAGCTTGTCTGGGACAGGAAAATTCCTCCTGGGGTCTGGGGAGCAGCCGCCAAGCCTTCCCCATGGTAGCCCCTGGGGGTATGTGACCTGAGTGGGAGATGGCCTAGAGGAGGGGCTCACAGAGGTAATGGGGGACATTGCCAGTCTCCTGCCCACATCCACTCCCCTATCTGCCCCATATCAGCCCCCCCCACACACACACATATCCTACTGGGGGGATTATACAGCCCATTTTGCCTTTAAGGTGTCTCTTCACCAGTAGCTTAGGAATTTGAGGAGAGAGAACCCTTCAAGGATTCTCCTTGAGAGCACAAAACTGGTTCAGATCCTGGCCTTGTCCCTGTACGGCTGCCACAGCCTGGGCCTGAGTAAGTCACCTCTCTTCTCAGAGCCTCAGTTGCCTGATTTGCAAAATGTGAATGTGATTGCTAAACAGATTACCAAGCAGGTAAAAGGTTCACTTAGCTAGTACAATGCCTCCAGAAAGGCAGCCTTTATTATTTCCCTAGGAGGCCCCTCCACCAGGAAGCGGACTGGAGCAGTGCTGATGGTCCTATCCCAGTTCTGACCAGTATCTAGTTCCTAACCCATTCATTATCTAGTCCTGGTGATACTCCTTGAGGCAGAGTGGGTGGGACTGGCATAATTATTTCCCTGAGGAGAGGAGAGGTGACCACAAGCACCCCCCATCCCAGACCTCCAGACCCTCTCCCCAAAGAAGCAAAGGTTAGAGCTGCAGCAGGAAGGCTGGAGGGCAACTAGGGTGAGAAATCTGAACTCAGAAGTGCCTTCCCCATAGATACCCTCCCTGGAACTTTCCCCTACACACACACCTCCCTCCTCATAGTTGGGGGAGAGACTTGCCCAGGTGCTGGGACCTCTGGCTCTGACCTCTAACCTCTGACTTCTGGCCTGGGGGTGGGCTCTGTGAGGGCCAGAGTCATGACTGGGCGGGTGGGGCCCCTGGGGACCGGCAGTGGTGGCGGTGGAGGTGGCAGCTGTGGGAGTTAACGATTTACGAGGGGCCCCTTCCTGAGGCCTCCCTCCTCCCAGGCCTGGCAGGCAACCCGTGACTTCCCAGGCGGCTAGACACAGAACCAGTCCCGCCAGTTCAAAGAGCAGTTCTTCCCGGCCCACCCCCAGGCACTGTCTGAGCACCCCTTTCTCAGGAATCTGAAGGGGAAGGCAAAGTAGGGGGCTGGTGGGTGGGGTTCCCTGGTTTGAGGAGAGAAGCTACGTCCTGTTTTCAAAAGTTCCAGTGTGAGGGGCATTTAACACCCTCCCCTGCCTTATCTGGCCCAGTCTGTGAGGGGAGGCTGAGTCACCCCACCCTTCCAACTTCAGCAAGCCTTCCCCCCTACCACCCCACCTTAGCCTGCAGGTCTAGGGCAGGGCACTTTCAGGCCAGGCTGGCTTCTGGACGCCCAAGGCACCCCTCCCTGTGGGCCTGGTCTGGGGCCCCCAGGTTGGGGACAGGGTGTCCTCCCCCTCTCCCAGACCCCATTCTTTTACCCCCCAGGCCCCTCCCTCTTCCTGACAGGGAGGGGCAGGGCCCTGGAGCTACAGCTTCGGCCTCTGGAACACCACGCACTCCCACTGCCACAGGAGAGGCCCCTGAACCAGGACTGTCTCTAGAACAGTTAAGGGTTACTGTCAGGGGCGAAACGCACCCCCGCCAAACTGTCCTCACTCCGCATACAGGCAGAGTTCCCTGTGCCTGGCAGAGAATGGTGCCGTGTCTGGATGTCTGTGGTCTGTGTGTAACTGTGCCTGGGCGAGGGGAACTAGGGAGTGTGAGTGTGTGTGTTGGCCTGGTCTAGGTTCCCTCCCAGCCTCACTCACTCACTTGGTTCTAGAACTGGAGTCCCCCTCAGCCCTCCTCCTTTCCCTCGTTTACACAGCTCAGGGCCAGGCTTGGGCCACCAAACCGACTTGTCATAGATGGACAAGCCTTGCTCTCCTAAGAGACAGGCCTGGCTTTTCTGATTTTCCCCTCTAGTTTCACAGCTCTCTTGTCCCTTCAAAGGTCATGGGGGCAGGGGTGGGGAGATCTAAAGACCAATGGCCTGTGTGTGAAGACTGAGACCTCAAAGGCCTGGGCCTGTGTCTCTTCCCCTGCTCGTGTTTGCACCCCAGGCCTGCCCTGGGATTTTGGTTGAGGTCACACAGTCAAGTGTGACCCCACTGAAAACTGACCCGAGTCAAGGCTCCAAATGACCCTGCTCCCATCCTCTGTGATACAGTGGGAGGGGTGGGGGGATCATGGCCCAACAGGGATAGACTTTGGGCCAGGTTCTGGGTTGGCCATCTTTACTGGAGACCATAACTCCTACACTCCTAACTCTCTCCATGCAGCTATTTCCCAGTCATTGGATGTTTAATCAATGACCGACATTAGCTGATAAATGGCAGTCGTGGAAAAGGCAGATTCCTCAGACAAGACATGGATTTAAAAATCCTGGTTTTGCTATTTGTAACCGTGAGCAGGTGTCTGAGCCTGATGATTAAATAAGAATAGGCACACAGAGCAATTAATGTGGTGCCTGACATATAGTAAGTGCTCAGGAAGATGTTGGCCAGCGTTGATATCACTGGTACCCACTTAGCGCCAGGCTTCAGGCCCAGAGAGCAGATAGATTTTCCCTTACCCTCAAAGAATTTTCATGGGTGGTGGTAGTGAGGGGATGGGGAGAGAAAAGAGCAAATAAAAGCTATTTTTGTGCAGTGTGGTCACTGTGGCCATAGGGGGGAACAGATGAGGGGCCTCGAAGCCTGGCCACAGAGTACAGTTGTTTGGTGCATGCACTGCAAAAAGGTCCCCTGGCAAAGGAAGCTAGGGAGACTGAGAGACAGACAGTTCATGACCTGCAGCCAAAAGGGGTACCTGTATCTGCCCAAAGGGGGTAATTTATTCTAATTTGCACAAATGCTAATGGTGGTTCTGGAGACATGGGCCAAACTGAGGCTGGGAGCCCGCCATTCCCAGTGGAGGTGGCGGGTTGTCAGTCTTCGGTGAGGAGTGCATGAGGTGAGCTTGATGAAGGCCCTTCTAGGCAAAGGGAACATGCGGAGCCATGGAAACTGGAAGGGGGAGTTTGGGAGTGTCTGAGGGATCCGCTAGTGTTAGTGTTGGTCAACCATGCCCAAGGATTGCAGGGAGGTATAGAGTTGTTAGGGAAGCCAGGTTGGGGAGGGGGGCGGGTACTGGGCTGAGCCCTCTGGGCCCTTAGGAATCACTACAGGATGCACAACAGGTGAGCCCCAGGGCAGATCTGTACGTGAGAAGCCTCACTAGGACAGCAAATCTCAGGGGTGAAGAGAACAATTTTGGTGCTGGCCTCACTTCAGTTTGCTCATCTGAAAAATGGGGATGATGCTACTGCTGGGGCTGATATAAGGATTAAATGAGATGATACACCTTAGCTGTTTAGCACAATGCTCTGTCCAGGGTATTGGCTTAATAAATGCCAGCCATGGACATTGTCACTGGGGTACAGGAGAGCTGGATGCAGCGGGCTGGAATGACATACTCCTACCTAGAAAACAGGCCCTTCTCTCCTTCAAAGATCCTGGACACTTAAAGGAACTTGCTTCCTGAATCTAAACTGATTGACTGAATAACAATATGAAGACTTATTCGTCTTTGGAGGCAGGGAGAAAGGAGGGAAATAGTGAACCAGGGTGGCTACACTTATGGAAGGGGACTGGGCTCGGGATGGTCTTCCCCAAGGCCAGACCTCATACCCACTCATCTCATTTATTATGGTAGAGAGTCTTGTGTGGATGGTTTGCTCGTGACATTTACTGTTCATTTTGCATTTTTCATGTGGATAATTCTGCCCCTTCCCCTGCTAGTTCCTACCTGGGTTGGATAGGGGAGGGTCCAGTTCTTAATTTCCAGGAGAAGGGGCAGACTCCTAGATCCATCCTCTGACCTGGGCCAGGCATACACCAAAACCCCTTCTCCGAGAAAGTCACCACTGGGATCCTGACTCATCTCTACTACAGCCTGCAGCCCCTTGGCTTTGCTCTTCTCAGTTGGGGGCAGAAGTCTTCCCCCCCAAAAGTAGATAATTAATAGTGATTCCCTAAGGTGGAAGCTACTGTTCACCCTCCCCCTGGAATGCCAGCATGTGAGCTTCTTTCAGGTGTGCAGGCCTGATTCTGCACTGACCCTCAGCTTCAAGAGCTCTGCAGGACTGAGCTTCATTTCTTGGGTCCTAGCCCTCTTAAGCCTTGCTGCTAACTCTTGGGGAACAGGTGCCTCCTCACAGTCTGTGCTTCAGACTTCCCAAAAAAGGTAGATGGAGGTGGGTTAAGTGTTTGGAGATCCTGGAGTATCTAGAACTGGGACCTTCCCTCCTTTTTCTTTATACAGTCAGTGCCAACAGGGTACCTGACACTTAGTGTGGGGCGTAGAATGCCTGTCTTTAAGCAGTTCAGGGTGAAAACGGTTCCCAGGGCATGTAGCTTGCTTTCATTCACATGGTATGTTTGCTTAGGTTGACTTTGAGAAAGGGTACTGGAGAGGAGAAGAAAGGCTAAACACCTCCCCTCGGGAGTCATTCCTTTAAAATGGTTAAGGGAGGACACTTCTCCAAATTTGTGGAAAGAAGGGAGGAGGTGTCCATGATGTCTGGGGAGGGGCCAATCCCTATCGCCTGGGTCTGGAGCAGGTAGAGAGGCAACAAACATTCTAGGTGAGCTCTGCCCTTTACACTTCCTTCACGCCCCTACCCCCTGGCTAGGTCACAGTCCCACAGCCAAATTTAGAAGACTTGTCTGGTGGACAGGCGTCTGCTCCCCCAGAAACCCGCATGTCAAGGCCCTCCACTGTCTCCTTCTCAGAGATAGGCAGACTGCACAGAGGAGAGGAAGCAAGGAGGTGGGAGCTGGTTTCGCTTCTCCCATGGAGGCCAGGCCGGCCTGTGGCTGGAGGCAGCCCAGTGGCCACAGTTAACTCCCTGTTATCTGGGCCCCAATTGATCTAGGGCTGCAACTGTTTAACTCTAGGCAGGCTTTCCCAACTGCTGTTCTCCCCCTCCCCCAGCCAGGGTCTGGGGCCTGTGATTTCTTCACCTGGCAGAAGGAACCCTAACCCACCCCCACGAATTCCACAGAATTGCAGAAGCTTTCCACTTTGGGATTATCTGCAGTTTTGGGATTATAGGAGCCTGGGGCTTACTCTGTGGGTCCCTGAGATGGCAGAAAAGTACTTCTGCCATATCATTAGCCCAGGCTAGGCAGATGGAGGGGGCACCGAGAACGAGAATATGATGGTCAGCCTAAAATCTGTACCCACTGGGCTTTTGTCATCTCTTTGAACCAGTGTCTGCTGAGTGCTGCTTTAAGTCAGGCACCATTTCAGGCTGGGAGTTCATGGGAGTTCGTGGGTCTTGGTCCCAGAGCACCACAATTGAGTGCCAGAGCCCCAGGACTCAGAGCTTGGGCTGGCGCCGGTGTAGCACGCAAAATGTCCTTTCTTGGATCAGTCTCTTCATCTGTGAAATGGGGACAGGAATCCCCGCCCCCTTTCTCCGGGAGAACCAGAGCCCACCCAGTCCGGGAAAGCTCTCTGGGTGGCGCGCTGTTTGAGCCGCGTCCAGCTCCAAGAGCCCTCCGCGAGGAGGTTCGGGACCTACAAGCACCTGAGCTGCGGGGCGCAGGCGAACCCTCCCTATTGGTCCTGGCAGCTCCGCGGCCGGCAGGAGAGAGGGGGCAGAGGGACGGCGGATTTCAACGTAAGGTGGGTGTCCAAGCGTATTCACCCCTCACAAAACGGAGGAGGTCCTCTTATTTTTTGTAAAGTTGTGGAAAAAGAGGTGAAGACGGGACGCGCCGGGGCTCTGAGCCTGGGTCGACGTCGTCAGAGCGTGGGGAGCTCCAGGCGCAGTGGCTGCGGCTCCGGCCTCAGAGCCTGCGGCGTCAAAGTGGCCAGAGCTGCGCTGGGAGGAAGGCGGAGGGAGGAGGGAGGGAAGCCGAGCGGGGCGGGGGCGGGGGGGGGGTGAGGAGGGAGCGGTGAGTCCGGTCCGGGTTTTGTCGGCAGCCCCCGGGCAGCGTTCTGAGCTTCTGCCCGGGCGGGCGCGCGGCGGCGGCGGCGGCGGCGGCGGCTGAGGCGGCGGAGCCTGAGCGGGGATGTAGAGGCGGCGGCGGCACTGGCGGCAGCAGAGGCGGCGGCGGCAGCGAGAGCAGGCGCCCGAGCTTAGCGAGAAGAGCGGCCGAACCTTGCCCCCCGAAGCCGGGCCCCGCGTCCCAGCCCTGCCCAGCCCGCGCCCAGCCATGCGCGCCGCCTGCTGAGTCCGGGCGCCTCACCCTGCGCCCTCCGCCCGTCGCGCCGCGCAGCGCTCCGCTCTGGGGTGATTAGTTGCTTTTTGTTGTTTTTTAATTTGGGCCGCGGGGAGGGGGAGGAGGGGCAGGTGCTGCAGGCTCCCCCCCCCTCCCCGCCTCGGGCCAGCCAAGGCAGCTTGACTCCGGCTCGGGACCCGGGCTCGGCGGTCGGCGGAGCTGGAGCGAAGCGCAGAGCGGCGGCGGTGCCTAGAGCGGAGCGCAGCTCCCCGCCCCGCCCCTCCCCCTCGTCCTCGCGGCGGCGGCGGTGGCGGCTTGGACGACTCAGAGAGCCGGTAGGTGTCGGGCCACGGCCCTCCCCCGACCCCCCCGGAGGCCGGCCCCCTCCCCTTCCCCGCCTACCTCCCTCTCCTCCCCCGGGGCCCGGTGCGCGGCCGGGGCCGGAGTTCGCTGCAAGTCGGCGGAAAGTTTGGCGGCGCGGGCTCCCCCGAAGTTCAGGTGCGGAGAGCCAGGGACAGGGAAGGAAGGGTCCGCGTTTGGGAGGGGCGGGGGACGCCCGCAGCCTGAATCCCGGAGGCCGGGAGGCTGAGAGCCCTAGCGCCTGTGATCGTTTGGTGGCCGCCGCTGTACCCAAGCCTCCCCAAGCCGCAGTCGGCGCGGTCGCAGATCACTGAGTTCAGACAAAAAGAGAGGTTTTAGGGTCGGGGACTGCGGGTTGGGCGTCGTGGATTGGGGCTGGGGCTCTCCCTGCGGGGTACTGTCCTCTCCCTAAATACTCGAGCTGGAGGGCGTTGGGGTGGCGGGAGCCCAGGTCCCCACCTCGCCGGGTGGAGCAGGCGCTCCGCCTGCGGGGGCGGCTGATTGGAGATCCCCCGCGCGCACTCCCCCCATCAGACCCCACTCGCAGCCCTGTGTTTTGAGGGCTACGGTAACTGCTCAGAGTGCCCTGGACCACGCGTGGCTGAGTCGACCCCTCCACTTGGAGCGGGCGGCGGCCACATTTTCCCCTCCGGCTCCTCTCCCCGGTTGCCTGCAGGGTGCCTGGCGGGCTGATCAAGTTTGACCTTTTTTTCCGTCAAAGTATCACGCCCCCCCCCCCGCCGCGCCCCGCGGCCTCTCCTTCCCTCCCTCTTCAGCCTAGGGGGGTCTTGCAGGCTGTCTCCTGAGCCCCGCGTGGCCAAGCAGCTCGCAAAGCCAGGGAGGGAGAATGGGGGTGCTCCTCTCGCTGCGGAGCTCTGGGAGGCCGGTGTCCCAAGCACCCGCCTCGCGTTTCTGGCCCCACATTTACCCGTGAAGTTCGGCCCCGGAGCCCCCTCCCCTTGTGTTCCCTAGAGCGAGGGGCTGAACCGCCGCGGGAAGAATGTGTTAATTTTCTTGCTGGGGGAAGTTGTCCTCTCCCGGAATGAGCTGCTTTCCGGCGGGGAGCGCGGGGTGCGCCTGGCTTTGTTTATTTGTAGGATCGACAGCAAGTGAGTGACCCTAGCTTTTAAATGGGGGGCCGCCTCCGGGACCTGTCAGAAGAGGTGAAGCGCCCAGTGAGAGAGCAAGATTGCATTTTGGTTTTTCCTCTCAGGAATCGGAAGGGGTGCACGGAGTTGGGTTGGTGCCATGGTCTTCAAGGAGGCACCGCCAGATTTGGGGGGGGCGGTTCGGTAGACACTCATCCGGAAAGACCCACTCTGTCTTGTGTCCTGTGACGGGGATCTGTAGGGTTGGCAGCCGCGCCCTACTTTGCCCCCGGACCCTGGGTGGTCTGAGAGTCGCGTTTTCAGATGGGGGGGGGCGCTGCAGGGGACTCCGGAGAGCCAGCCTCTTGACCTCCGTCTTTCTCTGCACCGCGCGGGTTCTGTTCGGTTTTGTGGCCGGCCCACCCCCACCCCCACCCTCGGCTTTTGCGCAGGAAGCGCTAGGGAGGGGGGCATGTGTGATGGTTCAGCCCTCGCCCCCGCCCGAGCTGCCCCAGGGCGGCCGGCAGAGTCCCTTTCAAGTTTTCCGCTGGGGCCGCCTGGCGGGGGCTGCGTGCGCGGTCGCTGCGGGCTTGTTTGGAGCGCTATTTGAACGCCCGGCGCCACCTCAGCTGCCCCGGCCCGCGGAGGAGGGGGCTGCCCTCCGAGCAATTGAGAGCATTCAAATAAGACGTTTTTAGGGATGTGTTGGCCTCAGCTTGCTTTGGTCCCCCTTTCGAAAGACCCCGTACCCTAGGTTTCAACCGCCGTGGGAAACCCTGAAACTGGGACCCGAACGAAACCTTTCAAACCCCTTTTTGAGAGCGCTGCGGAGATACTGAGGCCGGCGTTACCTACTACTGCGTAGTGTTGATTTAGCAGTTTCCCTGGATGAGAACAAGAGCTGGGGGGGGGGGGCAGTGGCTCGCTCTGCAGCTGTCACCCCCCCTCCCAGAACGGAAATTGTTCTCTCTCCTTGGGGAGGAGGGAGAGGGGGTGATTTTTGCTCTGGGAAGGGGTGGGAACTGCTGAGGGAGGTTGGTCTCTGGAGATCTTTGTGGAAGCCCCCCCCAACCCCCCATCCTGGCAGAAGCTGAAGCTCTCCCAGGGAAGCCCCCTAGCCAGCCTTGCACCTCCCTCCCCCTGCCACCTCCTTTTCGAAGGTTCCTCTGCAGAAGACAGACCCTTGGCTGGCTGGCTGGCTGGCTGGCTGTCCGTTGGCGCCTTATTTATGTGTGTGTATTTGGGCCCGGCTGTTTTCTCGGCTCAGCAGGTGACCCTGGCCAGGGCCTCCTATCTCTCCCCCGACAGAGCCTGTTGACTTACCCGTGGGCCAGCGGCCTCGTCTTTATCACGTGAGGCCTGGAATGTCCACCCGGCTGGGCTGGGTGGGGGAAGGGAAGGGGAGGGGAGGATTCTGCATCCAGGGCCCAGGCCAGTACAAACCTATGTTCTCTGGGCTCCCACTGTGACCCCCAGCTCTTGCTGCCTCTACCCAACTTTTTGCTTGCCTCCTACCCATTTGGCAAGTGTGAAACTGAGGCTCATAGGAGTGTGGGTATGGGGTGGGCAGGGTTGCATCTGGATAAAGAACCAAATCTTTAGGAATTAAATATCCCACCTTCTTTAGCACCCACCTAATTATTTTGGGAGGGTGGAATGGAGATGGGGTTCTCCTTGGGGGAGAGGAGTGTGGGCTGGGCTGAGGTCAGCTGACTTTCCAGAGTGCAGAGTAGGGTAGAAGAATGGGGGGACACTGATGAGCCAGACCCAGGCCTGCTTCCCTAGAGCCCCTGTCTGGAGGCCTGATCATGAAGTCAGAACTTCCCAAGCATGGTGCTCTGGAGCATGCCTTAATTGGCCAAGGATGGGGTGGGGTTCACTTTTTATTACTGTTATTATTGCTGGTCTTTATATATAATTCACTTATTCATTGACCCAATGTGTGTTTATTGAGCACCTACTGTGTGTCACAGCCCCACCCTCCTGGGGGTGCAGAAATGAATCACTGACTCTGCCCTTACTCTGGAGGCAGGCCCAGGGTGGAAGCTCCACCCTCTTTCCCCACCTCCTGAGGTTCTGATTGGAGCTTTTCCATTTTTTTTTTTTCTGGGCTCTCCCTCTCTCATCCTCATCACCTGGTCTCATTTTAGCCCCCAGCTGTGTGTGTGTGTGTGTGTGTGTGTGTGTGTGTGTGTGTGTGTGACTTGATTAAGTGTATTAATAGTTAAACTCTCACTCATAGCTGGAACTCACCAGACCACAAAAAAACCTCCCCAGTTACTCACGCGCTACTGCCCAACAAGAATATCCCACTCAAGTTTTTTTTTTTTGTGGGTTTTTTTTTTTTTGCTTTCTCTTGCTTCCCTCTTTATTCCCCCCAACTCTGAGCCCACCACCCAGACTGCAGACAGTGAGAAAGGACTGGCCCCCATTCCACCTGCCCCCTAAAGCCAAAGCCAGTGTGAACTGCTAGATGAGGCTGTGTGGATCTAGTCTGTTGGCCTGGGGTGTGGGAATCTGGGCGCCGTGTGTGCCGATGACTCAGGACATGTATATCTGTGAATCTCTCTGTTGAATATGTGTCTGTCTTGGGGTCTGGGCGTCTGAGCATAGAACTCTGTGGGCCTGGGAATTGTGTGTGTACTCATTTGTGCCTGTGAATTTGGGAATATGTAAAATCTGAGTTATGTATGCTGGGAATTTTGTAGAGTGTATGTTTGTGTTTTGTGTATATCTATGTGTTTGTATAATGCTTGTAAATCTGGGAGTGTCTCTGATGCTCCCAAAGTGGTGTGTCTGAATAGGGAAAGTGTGAACCTGGGTATATCTGAGCTGTGTGGGCATTGGTCTATGTATGTCTTTGGTGGCTG
The DNA here is from genome assembly GCF_019186645.2 of Phyllostomus hastatus. Classification (NCBI taxonomy): domain Eukaryota; kingdom Metazoa; phylum Chordata; class Mammalia; order Chiroptera; family Phyllostomidae; genus Phyllostomus; species Phyllostomus hastatus. Next base: position 28,320,995 of record NW_025333611.1, on the reverse strand, counting down.
GTGGCTGGGTTCCTTTCTCTTTCTGTATCTCTGTCCAGACTCTGAGTATGATTGTGTGTAGCATCGAACCTCTCTCACCCTGTCCTTTCCCTCCCCTGCCCTCCCTGGCAGTAACTGGGCAGCTTCTCCGTCTGCCTGCCTGCTGGGAGTTTTGGAAGCTGTGGAGGGAGACAGGCTGGGGCCGGGGTGACAGTGCGTATCCACGTCGATGGCAGCCTGTGATTACAGGAATAAAAGGATTTTAAGGTCATGGGTGTATTTTTTTTTGAGCCCCCTGCCTTTGGTGGAGCCAGTGGTAACAAAGGGCTGGAGCTTGGTGTCTGCTGGTTGGGAGTCTGTCCCCATGCAAGGGAACATGGATATGGGGGGCTTCCTGGGAATTTGAACACATGTATGTACATGCATGAGCAGAGACTGTGAGAGCATGTGTTTCCTATCTGCCTGTTCCCTGGGGGAGAATTCCCAGGAAAACTTCTTGCTTCTGGGTGTTAAATGGAGCTGGAACCCTGCAGTTCTCTACCCATCTTCCCCAACCCTCCCAGTAGGGTGTCACCTGGACCAGGCCACATCTCGGGGTGTCAGTGCCCCTGGCCCTGCTCCAGCCCCTGTAATTGCATTCTGCCGACTAATCCCCCGCCAGCTCAATTAGATCGCAAATTCTTCTTCATTTCCTGCCTCTGATGCTGGCCTCCCTCTGGGCTTGAAGGGCCTAGAAGGGAGGGAGGGGATCCTGCCCTCCTTCCGCCAGCACTAGGGGCTCTCGGGGTGGTGGTGAGATTAGTTCCTGGCACAAGGACCCTGGGGTGTAGGCTGGAATCTTCGCAGTCAACAGGACAGGGCTCTGCTGGCCCTTTTTGGACTAGCCTCAGTATCCCCATGTTTGGGGAGGGGACTTTCATTTCTGGTACACAGGCTCTGGGCAGACAAGGCAAATCACTCTGGCCAGGCCCCTAGGCAGTGCCCTCAACCCTCAGCCCCTGCAGGCTCTGCCCATCTGGTGCTCCCAGGGCAGTTGCTGGCCATCCCCCAGCACAGGGATTGTTATCTTGTTTCCGACCTTTTCATGGTGTCCATTCTGGGGGCCAGTGGGACCACTGAGCTCCCCTCTGCTGAACCCTCCGAACCCCCTCCCTTGACCTCACCCAGACAAGTGTGTTGGAGTTCTGGCTCTGGAGTCAGACCTAGTCCCAAATCCTGATCGTGTCGCTGTCTCGATGGCTGTATGACCTTTTGTGTTCTGTGATCCTCAGATTCCTTATATCCCTGGAATGGGATAATAGGAGTACCCGGTCCACAAGACCATTTTCAGATGGACACGAGGACGGTTATGCAGTACCCAGCACCAGTGGCTAACTTACAGTCGGCATTCAGTTAAAGTTGGCTTTTATGGTGAAGAGGACTTCCTATCCCCCAGTGAAAAGGAGGAAAAGGACACATGGCTCCCTCTTAGTGTTTCGGTCTCCGTTCTGCTAACCATCAGGTGTGTGACCTTGGGCGCATCGCTCTCTGCCTTCTCTGAGTTTCTCTTCCCCAACTCTAAAATGGGACTGATAATAGGCCTGATTTCACAGAGGTTTGGGAGAGTTGTCTGCATGCAGGTGCTTGGCCCCAGCTGCCCCAGCAGGTTTTCAACGTATTGCTTTCTTCTACCTTCTCTCGCATCAAGCCTGGGTGGGTGGGGCAGGTGCAGACACAGGCCGAGGGACGAGGGCACTGACCAAGGTCATGAGACCTGGTAATGGGACCTGGGTGGGGTGGGAGAGCTAAGGGATGACCCGCTGGTTTACTCGCTGGCTCGAAGCAGAGCTTTGAGGCATGGCCTTCCCTCCTTGCTGGTCTCTGTGGAAAGTGGTGGCTTGGTTGATTTTTTTCCGTAAAGGAGAAGCTGGAAGTCTACCCCCTCCTCCCTCAGGAGACACTGTGGCAGCGGCTGTGCTGACAGGTCTTTTGGCCTTCTTGCTAGCATGGCTGGCAGCTCTGGAAGGCCGGCTGCGCACAGACCAGCTAGAGGGAAGAGGGAACCGCCAAGGTCCCCTGCCATCACTAATCCCCATGGCTCCTCCCACCCTCAGCCGGTCCTCTCTGTGGGCAGAAAGACTGAAAGGAGCCACAGCAGGACGAAAGCTGGGGAGACTGGCTCTGCTGGAGGTGGTGGAGAGGGACAGGCGGGGGGGGCAGTGGGGGGGCGTATCTCGCTCACTAGTCCCCTTATTTCTATGACCTCTGTCACTCATTGGCCTAGGCTCTTTAATATTTCATGGCCCTTGGAGTCAGCCCCCTGCCCCAGCTCACAGGCCCCCTTTGTCTGCCTGCCGCTGAATTGCTGAATTACTGACCCGAGGCTGCCTCTGCCTTCCCCCAGCTGGCCCTGACACCTTCCCTGTCCCTCCTGACCTGCCTCCCTGACACCTCTCCTTGTCACACCCTCCATCTCTCACACTCATCCTCTCCCCTTCTCTCACATCTCTGACCATCTCTTTGCCCTTTTTCTCCATTTTCCTCTTTTGTTGGCCTCCTCCTCAGCAGAACAGAAACCTCAGCAACTGGTCCGCTTGCCTGCCTCACCCCTCCTGGGTCCACCCCTTCCTGCCCCCTCCCCCCAGCCATGCTGGCCGTGAGAGCTGGTTTTATTTATTTTTCTGTTTGTTTGGGAAGAGGGCAGTGGCAGTTTTGGGCCCTGGCTGCTGTGTTCTGCCTAGAGCAGCGGGCAGGCCGGCTGTGCTGGCCTCCCAGGAATGTGGCCGGGACGCCCCGCGCTATATTTACTCCCCTCCAGCTGCCGGCCCCAGCAGGGCAAAGCCAGGCCTGCCTGGTGGCCCCGGGGGGAGCCTCGTACCCACCCTCCCCAGTCTAGCAGACCCCACATGGCCCTTGGGCCCACTGTTCCTTCCCTTCTCTGTGACCTCCGCTGACCTCCTAGGACTTTCCTGGCCTGCCAGCAAGAACACTCATTGTTGGTGCCAGTATGGCCATAAAGTGGGGGCTCTAGGGCTCAGTTCATGTGGGCCAACACCTGGCGGTGCCCCCCACACCACCCAGGGGCCTAGCCCAGGCCTGTAATCTGGTGGCCAGAACTATGTAAAGCATCTTTTTGGGCCTTTCCGTATTGGGCCCGGTCCTTGTTCTTGCCACATCCATGATCACTGGCAGGGGTGGTTGGGCGGAGTGGGGTGGGGTTGGGGTCACCCCTGACCTGGCGTGAGCAGCTGTGTTCCCTGTACTGCTGCTCCACTCCCAGATAATTTGCCCTCTGCTGGAACTCCTCATGGACATACGTGTGCATACCTACTAAGTGTTCACACACATGTACAACATGCATGGACACATGCTGGATCGTATCTTCCTTAGAGGCAGGGCCATGCCTCCTGCACTGACTCGGTCATTCATCAGATGCTTCTGGGACTTTGAGCCTGCTCCTTGCCAGCCATGCAGTGGGTTGTGGCAGTGATTCCTTCCCGCTCCCCCAGTGCCTGGCACCAGCTAAGTGTTTGAAGAGCTCTAGCTGCTGCTCTAATCAACTGCTGTCCAATAATAATAATAATAATAATAATAATAATAATAATAATAATAAAGTTGTAACAATGGTAATGGCAATGGCTAACTGGCACTGTTTCTAGCCTTCACTTTTTAAAATTTTCACAGTAGCCCATTGAGTTGGGTGCTGTTAGCATCCACATATACTGAGGCTGGAGAGTTTGTGACTTGCCAGGACATGCCCCTGACAAGTGGAATTAGGACCGGGTAAAGCCCTTCCTTGTCTGTCTATGAACACCATAAGGACAGCCAGGGTTGGTCTGCATGTGGTTTTTCCTGCACCTTCCACACTGCCTGGCACACAGCAGGGACTCCCTAAATGCTTACTGACTACAGGCTTTACTCTCCTTCTTGAGATCCCCATATCTCTGTCAGGGATCCTGGCATGTAGTGGGGACAAGGGCTGATGGACCAGTTGGGTGAATGAAAGAATGAATTAATGACCAGATGATTACTTGTGGGAATGAGTGCTCGAAACAGACATTGGGATGGGAGGTGTGCTTGTGATCAGACTGATATGTAGAGATCACTGGCCCTACAGAGAATCATGGGAAGTGGGGTGGGGGTTGGGCTAAGAGATGCGGACAGAGACCAGTAGGCTACTGGGGCTGAGCCCTTTGGGCAGATCACATCTCCCTGGGCCTCAATTTTCCCATCTATCAAGTGGGCTTGGGAGCCTTTGTCCTTGCTGGCTGCCTGCTGGCCTGAGCTGGGGCTGGCCTGGGCGCCTAAGAGGTGAGGGGAGTGGTGGGAGGAGGAAGTAGTGGGTGGTGAAGACAGGAAGGTGAAGCGTGGAGCTTGGCTTGGAACCTGAGAAGCACGGAGACCAACTCTGACCTGACGCTCGTCTTCCCTCCGAACTGCAGGGTGGGGGTGCAGGCTCACAAACCTCTAGCTACCCACTCTTGCTGCCTAGTCTTGCTGCCTGGACTAGACCAGCCATATCTGCAGGCCCACAGCTCCCCACCCACCTCACGTCTACTTCTGTTGACCCTGTTGGGAGAGACCCAGCCTCTCAGATCCCCCCAAAGCTAGATGGCAAATTGGTTAGCTGGACCCCCTGAATGTCAGATCTTGGTGGCCTAGAATTTTTAGTCACAGGAGTCTAGAATCAGAATTCTTGGAGCAGAGGAATTCTCCAGTCAGCATTCCTATCCTGTTGAGATTCTAGAATCACAGAACCATGGGTTTTACTGCTAGAGGGAAGCGCGAATGGTCATGTTTCAATATTGTTTGATGCTAGGGGACATTGAGGATATGAAGGGAGGGGCTTCCCTGTGGTGCCCTCAGGTAACATGAGTATATACCTGAGGCAGAAACCCAGTTCTGTCACTGGCCTACTGCTCTTTGGAGATCTAGCCAGTGTGGAGAGTGGGTTGTGTGGCAGCAAGGGGATGTGGCTGGCCTGCAGGCACAGGAGGGGTCCTCTTGGTGGTGCCCACCCGCCCGCTGCCCACGCTTCCCCAGGCACCAGTGTGAGGAGGAAATGCAGGCTGTTGCTTCCAGCGACAGCCGGCGGGGCCGGGCGGCTTCCCAGCTCCCCTGTGATTCATGGCTGCCTGCAGCTCCCCCCTCCCCTGGGGGCCTCAGCAGCCCCATCTGTGCAATGGGAGAGGAGGCTCTATCCCACTATCTACCGTCACAAAGACAATACAGTTGGGATTCTTTTCAAGACCACCCTCAGGCTGTGGGAGAGTCGTCCCAACTAGCCAGCTGGACATTTGGACCTAAAGCACTCAGAAATCCTTCTTGGAGTCACTCTAATGCTTCCAGTTGCTTGGAAGGGCTGAATTGGCTCCTGGGGCAGAAAGTGTTGGTGTAGGGTTAATGGATAGAGAAGGGTCCTGCAGCCAGAGTCTCTTTCCTTCGGGAAGACAGAGCAGTGAATGGGAGGGCTAGGTCACCAGGCTGTCTCCTGACCTTGTATACCTGTCTGTACAGCAGAGGGTGTTGTTCCGTGAGGTCATTCATTCAGGGTCTGCTCTGTGTGTGGATACGTGCTGTGCGTACTGGGGATGTCAAGGCAAGTGGTGGGACCAGGAGCGGGGCTCCTTGGCTGCAGACATGGGGTGGGAGTGTGATTTGGCTGAAGGAGTGACTCGGGAAGAAGGAATGAGGTACGGGAGATAAGGAGCTGGTCAGTTAGGCAATGTCTAGCGGAAAATCCCAGCCGGTCTCAGGAAGTGTTTCCTCCACTGGTCTCCTGGGAGAGAGGCAAGGCAAGCAGGAAGGAGGGTAGCTGGGGGCAAATGAGGCCCCCCAGCCAGTCCAAGTGGAGACATCCTAGGTCTGGCAGCTGGGTGGGTGTGCCCCTTATGCTGTGGGGCTGGAACACATCTTCTTTCCCCAAGCTCTGAGGCTGGGCCTGTGGTGGGGGACTGGGGCTGCCAGGAGGGGCTGAGCCATTGTCCATATTTCAAAGCCTTCCCCAGGGGCTTCTTGGTAGCCCCCACCCTGTCCTGCCCTGTCCTGAGCTGCCATAGCGGGGGTGGCAGATGCTGTTTCATCGCTGAGGCAAGTGGGAGGCCTCCGGAAGGTCCTCCTGGGAGGTTCCGGGGGGCAGCGGGGGCGTTGGCAGCTGCCTCCCAGTGAGCTGGCTCAAGTGGCCTCCCAGGTCCCTTAGTCCCCCAGGCCTGGGGGTGGGTAGCCATCTCTCCTGCCTTTGCTACCCCCACTGCCCACCAAGCTTTTTGGCTCTGGCCCCCTCCCATCCCTGGCTGTGTCTGCAGAGCCCCCCGGGGAAGGCAGGGGAGGAGGCGCAGCGGGCTCAGAACAGCGGGTGCCCGCGCAGCCAAGTATTTGCGCGAGCTGTCAGAGACAGACAGGCATGTGGGGAATTTGGTGCGTGTGGGGCTGGGGGAAGCAGCCGGGTGGGCAGGCAGGCAGGAGGTGGGAAGCTGGGGAGCTGGGGCTGCCTCCCCTGCCTGTAGCCCTGCAGAGACCACCATTCTTCCAGCCTAGATCAGAAGGTATATCCAGCCCCTTCTCTCCGACTGTACCAGTACGGTGAGGGGAGTGGGACTGTGACCCTGGCTGAGGTCTGATGACAGAGCTGACACTGGGGAAGGGAGTGCCCCGTTAAGGGCCTGATCTTGGGAGAGGCTGTCTGGTTGAGTATGGAGCCAGCCTGGAATCCGGGTTGTGCCCGACTGTGGCCTCCAGGAAATAGCAGCTGTCATGCTCCCAAGTCCCCCTCAATGCCCTCCCCCCCAGCCTGGCACAACTTGTTTCCTGGCCAGGGTCCGGCTGGGGCAGATTGGAGGAGCCTGGTATTGCCCGGCCTGGGTAAGAACAGGCATGGTGGTGGCGGTCATGTTGATAAGCCCAAAGGTACTTGGGCTGCTGGGTAGGGGCTCCTCCAGTTATTTTGCTGAAGTGGGTTGGAGTCACTTTGAGGAAGAGACCAGAACCCTTATCTCCCTGGACAAAGACCCCAATTTAGTAACCTTTGTGGTCTCTCCAATAGTGCCTGTTAGGCAGGTCAGGGTCTAGAGCTGAGTAATACTTGGCGTTTCATAACTGAGGGCCCAGAGAGGCCAAACACTGGCCCAAGGTCACACAGCAGGGCTCCCCAGCCTTCTTCCTACCCTCATGTGGGTGGAGCCAATGGGTAGAGGTGAACACTGGGGATGGGGGGCTATATTTAGTCAATCTTGCAGAGCCAGAGGGCCCCTGGGAGCAGCTGTTGGTGGTGGTGGGGGTGCAGACAGAGGCCTGGAGCTGCATTTAGTCTGGACAGAAATATCCTCCCCCCCACCCACCCACCCACTGGCTCAGTGGCCAGGCTGCGGGCTTGTCCCCTGAGGGGCAGCTTGCCTGGGCCTGGCGGCTGGCGGGACAGGCAAGATGACCCGATAGGCTTTTCCCAGCTCAGGTTTCGATGAAACAGGAACCGGAGCCGCAGCCTGGGCTGTGGGGGCCAGGGCAGCCGGAGCCTGGGGGCCAGGGCTGCCTCCCCCGCTCCTCCCCCTTCTCCCCATGATGCAGCCTCCCCTTCTCAGAGGCCTGGGGAAGCAGCAGGTTATTTATCAAGCCAGCCTCCCTGCCGCGTCTGGCAGCCATGAGCCCAGCAGAGCAGGGTGAGCTGGGCGGGCGGGCCTCGGGATGAGCTCAGGAGACGTGAGTCACCCCATCCCCAGCAGCCCCACGAGGCCCTGCGGCCTGGCAGGCAGAACAGACTCACGCAGGCCCCATGCGGCACACCCCGGGGCACACGCTTGGGACAGACACAGTCACTCAGCTCACGCAGTTCCGCATGACCTGCACACACAACTGACACACATGGCACGGGCTTGATTCCCTACGCTGTGGACACTGCAAAAGCACACTCGCTGTTAGCACTCACGGCCCCAGCTTCTGATGCACGCACACGTGGGCACATATATCAGCAAATGGACATGCACAGTCACGCATGTGTGTGGCGTGCCCCTGGGGGATCCCACACACTGCTCCCAGAGGCGGTTGTGTGTGTGCCCCATCCTGTCAGGCTTGGGCAGCCCTCCTCAGGCCACAGCTCCCATACAGATGGTACCCCAGAGTTGGGTCAGGAGCACATACACAATGGAGCCTGGGGCACGCACATAAACTGGTTGGGACTCCTGTCACCCAAATGCCCCTGGTTTTGGCTCGCCCAGAGGAAGCCCAGCCCTCAGCCACATACAGGCAGCTGCATTCTGTATGGTGGGCATGGAAAGGGAGACATTTTCCCCCAGTCTTCCAGACCTGCTGGCCCTCTCAGAGGAGGATGCGCAGATATGAGTCGTGGCACTGTTGAGCCCACCCTGTCTCCAGGATGGCGTGCTCTGGCCATGGCAGAGCTTATTGTGGGAGGGTGGGGAGGGGTGTAGAGGAGCTAGGAAGAGGACCGGCTGGAGAAGGAAAGCCATGGACAATTGATTTTTCCAGGAGACCCAAGTAGTCAGCTGCTTGCCCAGCTTGGCGTGGGGTCCTTGGGAGATTGGGGGGTGCCAGAGATTCGGGGAGGAATGAGACCCCCTTATCTAGTGAGTTGTGACCCAGGAGTATGTCTGCCCGTCCTCTCTGCTCACCCCGACACCCACTTTCCTCTGTCCCCTTGGTTCCCAAGCCCCTCATTATTTCCTCCTAGTTCTTAGTCTGCTGGCCTGCAAAATGGGTGCAGAGCTGGCCTGAGTACAGGGAGGGCCCGGGACACTGAGTTGGAGGGTTGCCTCTAAGCTTCGGCTGCCCATGGCGGCCGGGACCTGCCTGGCCTGGATGAGGCAGAACTGGGGGCATACCCATTTTTCATGTACTGGAAAATACACCATTTTTCGGATGAGAGAATTGAGTCCGATGGGGATGGCTTCATGGTCATCTAACACCCAGATTATAGATTATTCTGGGCCCATGGGATTAAGACAGCCCAACAGGGGTCAAGGGGCAGGTAGCTTAAGGCCTCAGCCCAGGTTGGCTTCCCCTTTCTGGCCACAGAGGTCTCTCCCATAAAGGCCTGGACAGTGGCCAGGGAGGGAAGAGGGGCCCAAGCATTCTTAGGGAAATAAAATGACCGTGGTCATGGTCCATGACCCTGAACCATGGACTCTGGAGTTGGGCAGGCTTGGTCACTGCCTGCTATGTAATCATGAGCCAGCCTGCCAACCTCTCTAACCTCACTTTTGCCACCTGTAAAATGGATCTGAACCTTATCTGTGTGTCTCAAAGCCACAGGACTTGAAGTAGATGGTGGGGTGTGCTTCTCATCAAGTCACACCTGGATCTCCAGCCCTTGCCCCCACCCCCCAAGTGTCTGCTCCAGCGAAGCTGGCATTTTCCTGGGAGTGGTGTCCCCACAACGTGGACTCTTTAATTAGAATGTTTTGGATTTGGCCTTCTCTGAAGCTGGTCTCAGATGGAGATGCTGAGGTGTGGGAGTAAGGAGGCTGACCACAGGGAAGGGGAGGGATGGGAATGGACTGGACCCAGGGCAGAAGGGCCTGGGCTTCTTGAGTGTCTGGACATTCCTGGGGACTTCACAGCAGGACAAAACAGAAAGGGCCAAGGCTCTCTCTGGCTGCTATCCCCCAGCACACAGCCAGGCCATACATTAGTCTCAGATAGGGACTTCCAGGTGGCAAATGGGGCCTTTGGAGGGTGTTGAGGAGCGTGGCACGTGCCAGTGTGGAAGAGCTGCTGGGGCTGTGGGAGACTGAAGAAGTGCCGACACAGAGCAGGCAGGGCTGGGGCACCAAGGAAGGAAAGGAAAGGTGGGCAGGAAGTAAGGTGTGTTCTTCCTGTGGCCAGAAAAGGAAGAGTAAGCCTGGACAGCTGAGTGCCGCCCTCTTTGTAGCCTTCAAATCTCTACTGTGTGCTCATCTCCCCATGTTCCTGCAGGTGAGCGGGGGAGGGGGATACTCTCTGTTTGTTTGGGGTTGAGGAAACCCGAGGCATGAGGGATTGTCAGACTCAAAGGCAAACAGTGGCCAGGCGGGGGCCACAACCTAGGTTCTCTGACACTCCAGGCTTGAGCTGTCCTTGACATTCACTCTTATGCTGGCTGATGATGACAGTAAAAATGGTAACTGAACTACTATTTATTGAATGCGTTTTGTATACTGGCTCTCTCCAGGACCCTGATGAGAGTGGGGCTGTCACTGTGTGCATTTCATAAATCAGGGAATGGGCTCAGCAAGGTCGAGCAACTTGCCTGAGATCACCTAGGATGGAGCCAACAGAGTGGAAGAGAAGCGTTACCTCGAAGCCCACGTGGACCGTTTCATGGCCTGCATCTCTGCCTCTGGAGGCTCCCACCCATCCCCCCGTGCTCACACACTATGAGTGATGTTCCTGGTTGGGCCAACCTCCCACCGCCCACCTATGCCCAGGCCCATGACTCTCTTAGGGACCTCTGCGGTGGCACTCCCCAGGTTTGAATGAAGAGGCCTTGGGAGGGTGAGCCCTGTTGCCTTGGCTTCTGCAGTGGATGTGGCTCACTGAGAGTGGGGTAGGGGTTGCTCCAGGGAGCAGCTTGCTGCCCTGCGGGATCTCCTGGCAGACAAATTCTGGGAAACTCCATTGTGACAGCCGCCTAGGGCCTGGTCAGGGTCACACACTGCCGCATCCCCTAACCTTCCACCTTCCTGGGGCTCTTTTGCCCTCTGGGGAGCCCTGCAGGGAGTCTCTGAGAGAGTGTCCTTGAGTTGAAAATACCTTCCTTTCTGTGCACAGGGACAGTCACAGTGACCCCACCCTCACCCCCAGCAGCGAGCTGGTTAGCCAAAGACAACAGACACAATGTGGCCCTGGGTTGGGGCTCACTAAAGGTCACTGAGTGGAGCTTATGTTGCTGGAAGTGGGGCTGGCCTCAAGTGGAGGAGCAGACTCTGGGTTTGGGGCTTTGTGCCCTCTGGCAAGTCACTTCGCCTTTCTGGTCTCAGCTTCTGCATCTGAAATGACTGAGAGTCTGCTCTGCATACTCTTGAGGCAGGGGTGAGTCACAGTCAGACACACCCACATGTCCTTCACCTGGCGTCCCCAGACCTCCTAGGTTTCTGCAGCCCCCTCATGCTAGCACAGGATCCAGGGGGAGCTGGGTGGGCTTTAGAGTTGGGCCAAGCTGAGTTTTAGTGCCCCCCCCCATCCACAACTTGGCTGACTTTGACCAGTCACTGCCCTACACAGTGCTGAACCTCAGTGTCCTCATCTGTGAAATGGGTGGACCATGGGGCCTACCTCTCTAGGATGATGTGGACAGAGCACCTGGCACCACAATGGTGGTGGCAGTATTGCCGTACCCCCAGCCTTGGTCACAGGGATTCTGGGAAGGAGACATTGCCAGTCTGCTGGCTCAGCTGGCTTGGCCACTGACCTTCAGAGCACCCAGGCTGTCAAGGCCACCTGACTGCCTGCTGGGCGGGCAGGCGGGTGGCAGCGGGGAGCGTCAGCCAGCTCCTCGCCTGACGCTGCCCTCCCCTGCTCCCACTCTCCTCTCCCTCTCTGCGCCTGTGTGTGAGCTAATTAATCTCAGCCCCTTTGGGAAATTAGAACGCTGCAGCCTCGGCCTCCTCAGCCTCAGTGCCTGTGCTGCTCCTGGGCCCTGCCAAGACCCACTGTGGTTTAGGGGCATGGGGTCGGGGATGGCAGTGGCAGGACGAGCTGCCCAAGCATGGCTCTCCCCAAGCCCCCCACCTCCTGGCTGGTAGAAGGAGGGCTCTGGCTTCTAAGCCCCCTCCTCTCCCCTACCAGACAGCATCCACAAGGACCTGGGCAGTTGCCCTGTTGGGGTGAAACCAACTCTCAGTGCCTCTTTGACTTGGGGCTGGTATGGTCACCTCCTCACCCCACATTCTGTCTCATTGTGGGGTCTTCATTGCCTGTCCAGCTTGAACTGATGGGGACATGTAATTGTAGAATTTTGCTTGGGAAATTAATTCAAAAAAGTTAATTAATTGGCAGTTCCGGAGGTGGCAGACTCCACGCCCAGCTGGTCCTACTGACGTTAGTGCTGACCTGCCTGAGACATGCGGCCTGTGGGGCAGGCCGGAGAGAGGGACCCCAGTGACCTGGCTGGGCAGCCCTAGGACAGGCAGCAGATGTGCAGGAGAGCGGAAAGTTCAGGCCAGTGTTGTGACCCAGAGTAGGCGCCCTGAAGGGGTTTGTCAACTGGACCTGATGAGATATGCTTGGCACCCTGGGAACTCAGCCACTTGCTTGTATAGTCAACAAGCCGTATCAGGCTCCTCCTGTGTGCCGACCCCAGTGTCTCAAGTGTCCCCAGTCGACATAGACCACTGAATGTTTTGTCCAATTCTTCTGAATCCCTTTTCTCAAGGAAATTTCTCTCGACCTATACCCAAAGGTTTTCCAGAGGGCTCGGGGCATTATTGGGCCCATTGTGCAGATGAAACAGCTGAGACTCAGAGAGGATGTGACTTGGCCAAGTCATTCAGCTTTATCCTCCAGCAGGATAGAGTAGGGGTCGTATAAAGCCTAGTCTCCTTCCCAAGAGCAGAACACTCCCATAGGCAGCCCCTCCCAAGTGTGGGTGACAGGAGCCTAGAAATTGACTCTTTCCCAAGCAGAAGGCCAGAGAACATGGCCAACCCTTTCACCCTGGCACCCCTGGAACCTTTGTGTCTCCTTCTCCCCACCCAACCCCACCCTCGGACACTTGTGTGTGCATATAGGGGCTTCCCCCACCACCCCACCCAATTCTTAGGATGACCCAGCTGGGCTGAGATGGGAGGATCCAAGCCCCAGGGCTCTAGGGCCCCTGATGACAGCAGCCCAGCCAAGTTCTAGTTTCTGGAGGAGTGGGGCTCGGTAGTCTTACCCAGACACAAGAAGGATTAAGGCTAGGGCAAGAGGTGGCTAGGCTGGGGACAGTTAAGGGATACTGACCGCAGGAGGCCAACAAGGTGAGGAACGTGGGCTTTTAAGAGCTTGTGTGGCCTTGGGCAGGTCTCTTAGAATCTCTGAACTGCATTTTCCTCGTCTGGGAAACAGAGACAGTCATGTCTCTGGTCAGAGGGCTGTGGTGGGGTGCAGGGAGGTATAGCTGCTTGACATGTCTGGCCTTGGCCCCAGGCTGGGTGGGAGAACAGGAAGCCAATGGGACTGGGTTGGCTCCAGGGCCTGAGATGCCAGCGGTGCGTGTGGTTGGGACAGGAGCGGGAGGACACAAGAGGAGGTGATATTTGTGAGGCACCCAAGAGCCACAGCTAGGAACCCAGAGTCCTGGGGCCTCTAGGGGGAGTCAGTCCATACAGCATCCGCTCTTGGATTTGTTCGGAGCACTGCCTCACCTCCAGGCTCCAGGCGGGCCCTGCAGTTAATTGTGTAGGCTTTACCTTTTATAGTGGTTCAGATGAAAGTGACCGTCATGGGCAGGCTGAGCTGAGCACTTTGTGTTCCATATCACCCTGATGTGGTCATTAGTTCTGGGTTTCTTCAAGGACTGACCCCTAGTCTTGGATTGAAGTGGGCCACACCCACTCCTTGAGAATCCTATGTGGGCTAGGTTATGGAGTCAGAAGAAGCTTCCTCTGCTCACCTCACCTCCTTCAAAAAGCCCTCCCTGGTGCCACCTCCTTTCACTGCCCTCCTCCCCCAACCCCAACCCATTAGGCCACTGGCTGAATGTTTGGGGTTCTCTGCATTGACTCTTAAACCTTTCTCTGTGAGTGTTTGTCCATTCCCCCACCCCAGCACTGGAAGCTCCCTGAGGGTGGGGGTCCATGGCATCTCTGTATCCCATGCTCAGCACAGGGTTAGTGCTGGACTTGGATTATAGGACTCCTCTTTTCCTGCTTTACATAAGGCCCTGTGAGGATGTTGCTCAGCCAAGGTCACAGCTTTTTGAGGGGCAGGGCTAACTTGGCCCGGGTGGGTGTGAGGCTGTTGGTGCCCTCTGGGGTCTCCCTACAGACCTCAGAGTCTTTCCAGACTTCTTTGGGCCCTGCAGCTCCTGATCCACCTGGCAGGCAGTGTTGTGGGTGTCCAGCCTTGAGCCCTGTGCCCCTGAGAAGTTAGGGAGTGAGGAGTTCTGGCATCTCCCAGCCTCAGTTTCTTTATTTGTAAAATTGGGAACCCTGGTACCTCTTCCTGCTTGTGCTTGGTGGGGAGGTGATTAAAACAAATAATGGATGCCTGGAACTTAGTAAGAACTGGAGTGTTCCCTGTCGTTATTATTACTAACACTTATTTTTTTACCACCACATTATTATTCATGCTCTCCGGGCCCCAGCAGCTGCAGTGGCTCTGGGCCTGGGCAGAGCTCTGGTCTGCAAGAAGTTGCAGTTTCTAATTAGTGCGTGGCCCAAGGAGAGGGTCTGGGTTCTCTATTTTTGCTAGAGGATCCCACCTGCCCAAGGCTTCCCCAGCCCGTCATCCACTGGGCTAGGGTTGTGACCCCTCTCCAGCCTCAGGTAGGGGGCCTGGCTCCAGGCAAAAGCCTCCCCAAATTTCCCCTGCCACTCCCTCCGCCTCGCAGACCTCCAGGGCCATGAATCATTTATGAGGCAAAAATGAAACCAATTAAGGACAAACTTTGAAAGCCTCTAATTGCTGTGCCTGGTGGCACCGAGGAATGAGGGGAGGCAGGCCAGCCCGGTGTGGAATCTCCTTGGCCCGGGCCTTCCCAGGCCTCCTGTCCCACCGCGTCGCAGGGCGCCATGGCTCCCCGCCGCCTCCCGGCCGGCCGCGGATGTGCCTGCGCAGCTCCGGCTCCGGCGGCGGCGGCTGCGTCTGCCGCTCCGGCGCCCGCCCGGGTCCCAGGCCGACTAATTAGGGCCGGCTCCCCTCCCCGCGCCGCCCGCTCCAGGCCCGAGGTGATGGCGGCTGTTCCTGCCGTTCTGGGGCCCATGACCCAGAGCTGGCCGCGTTTCTCCAGGCGGGAGCCAGCTCTGCTCGCCTGGCTTAACCCAGACAAGCCCAGGACGCCCTGTCCTTGAACTGGGAGGTTGGGGTTCCCTGCGCCCCCACCACAGGGTACAGGCTTGTGTCAGCTCTGGGCAGCGCTAGGGTACATAACTTGGACAATCCCATTCAGTCTCAGGGAGAGAGACGCTCATCGCAGGCAGCGGCTGGGAGAATGACTGATGAGATGGAAGCTGGGGGACACAGGGGAAGGAGTAGGATGGGGTGGGCCAAGCTCCTGAGGCGCTGCCTTTGTGCACAGGATCCAGTTCTTTCTCAGTTTTGCCACAAACACAGTGATCTTATGCAGATTCCTTAGCCTCAGTTTCCCCCCCTTGTAAACTATTAGGACTGACTAGTTTTCTTCTGGATTTGGGAGCTAGGTTTATATTTGCCCCCTGTTCCCCTCTCTTGGGGGCTGCTGAAGGGATTCAGGCCTGGGGCTGGTGTTATGGACCCAGCAGGGCCCACTCCACTGCCAGGAGCCCTGGGCACCAGTGACCAGCCTGCTCACTGTGCTGAAGGCCAGGCAGGCCCTGGGCACTCAGGCACGTTGTTTGCTGAAACCGAATTTCTGTGCTTGTGTTTTTCCATAATTATATTAGCAGGTGGGATTTTTCCTCGGGGAAGCGGTGGGAGGGGGAGCACCATGGCAGTGTCCCCCGCCCGCTCTGAGCGTGAGCTCACACGGCTCTGCCCGCCTGCCCGCCCGCCCGTAATGATTTTTTAATTATGCAGCCAGTGCTCGGAATTGCTAATCCACCTCCAGCCCAGCATCCCCTCCTGCAGCTCATACCCCAACCCCTCGCTGGTGTCCCCAGAGTGGTGGTGCCCCACCCCACACCCATCATTGATGCCCGTGCCCCGGACCACAGCACAGCGGGAGAGAGGGTAGGCCAGGAAGGGCTGAAGGGCCACTTCTTCAGCTGCAAGTGAAAGAACTTTGTTGGGGGGGAGGCCTGTGGCTCTCTTTGTCGTCCCCAAGCCTGGCCGCAGCATGGCTTGCACCAGCTAGGACAGCCATGGCTTTGGAAGGGGTCAGGGGAGTTATTGGTGCCCGCCCCGAGGTGACGTGGCCACACCCACGTCAGGAACATTAGCCCATCTCTCCAGCCTTGTGTGGCCCGAAGAGACACACACAAAAGTATGATCTTTGTCTCTGTCACACTCACACATTTTGCTTCCCTTTTCCCCACACACTCGGTCTCACAGTTACACAGCACAACATCACCCTCGTCCTTTCTCGTACATACGGGCACACCTGGGGGCCAGGGCACCGTCCGGAGACCCGTGCTGTCTTCCCTGCCCTGCAGTGGCCCTGCCCCCACTCCCCTGTCTCCATACCCTCCCACCCCCACCTCTGACTAGGAACACTCAGGTCTCCCTGCTCCCACCTGGTGGGGTGGCTTCCTGTGGCTGGGGCCTGCTTGAACCTCCATCAACCTGGCCTGGGGGAGGTAGCAGGGGGTTGGGGGGTGTGCTGCAGCACTGTGGCGGCGGCTCCTCTCCAGGCGCCCAGCTGTGGCATCTGTCAAGGTCAGATAGCAACTCCGGAACCAGCCGGCTGGGCCCCATGGCCCCTCTCGCCTCATTATTTTTGTGTTCCGGGGCTGCGGCGACACCTCCCTCCCTCCCTCCTCCTCAGTCTCCCGCCTCTTGCCTGCCTCCCCCACGCCTCTGCAGGGAGGGCCTGCGGTCTGGGGGCTTTTGTTTTCCAGTTTTTTCCACGCTCAGGCCAGGCAGTCTGGTAGACACTGGCCAGGGCTGTTGGGTTTTGAGCACAGACAAGGCAGGTGCCACCCTCATGACTAGGACAGGCTAGTGAAACACTGGGTTGGTTTCTCAGGGGCACAAACTGAACCTGGGCGGAGCCCAGCCCCACCACAGCCCCAGCGCACCTGTGGGCAGCTTCCTGTTTCCACAGGGGCCCCAGCACCTGGCATCAGTTCCTGTGTACATCAGCCCCATCCCAGCTGGGCCTCAGACTCCCGTCCCAGACCCCTCAGAGGCCCTGATACTGCTCAGTCTGCACACACGCATACAACAACACACACACACATTAGTGTACACATTGCGGAGATGTGTTGACACTCATAAGCTGGAAGAACCCACAAATATATAGCCTGCTTGTCCAGCCGTAAACCGTGTATACTATGTGCTGGTACACACTGTGGGGCACACAGACACATCACTGATGTAGATAGCACACATTTCACTTGTACACAGGGGTCACACAAAGACCTCTGCCTACACTGGTGTATAAGCCCCATGTCTACATCAGTGCTCAAACCCATAGAGAGTGACATCTGAGACTGTACCATGCACCTGGGCACACCTACAGCCCCCAGACACTCTTATGCATGCAGCATTCACCTGGGAGGTCTGACACACCTCCCAGACGCGTACACTCAGATATCCTTGTCCACAGTGCTGCTCCTCACGATGCACACTCCAGCCTGAGCTCGCATCCCTAGGGCTTAGTGTTCCTGGAGCACAGTCACACCACCTAAGGGGCTTTTGTCCCCTGAAATGCTGAAGTGAGCTTGATGCCTCCACCTTGATGTGCTCTGTGTTTCCAGAGAGCCCCTGGACAGGGAAAAATGGCAGCTGACAGATGGCTGCCCTGCTCACCTGGCCAGCCTCTTTCTGTGCACCACCTTGAGCCCAAGAGCACCAAGATGGAGTGGGATGGGGTGGGGGTTCCAGGTGGGTCACGATGGACTTGGTGACTGCTGGCAGAGAGGGCAGGCTTGGGGCTGGCCTCCAGGCACTGTCTCTGGGTCCTTCTGCCTGCCCCCAGCTCCAAATTAGGGTGTGTAAGTGTTCGGGAGATGAGATGTGGGCAGACTCCAGGTCCCCCAGGGTCTCCGGGGTAGCCCTGGCCATCTTCTCACTTCCTCCTCCAGCTGTGGCCTGCTGTGACCGCCCCTGAAAGGGGGAGGTAACTGGAGGTTTAGCAGGGGCAGGGCCCCCACCCCCCCAGGAAACTCAAAACCCTGGGCCAGCCGCGGGTGGCGGGTTGGGGCAGGCACAAAGAGGGCCTCTGTGCGGCCCGGCTGGGCTGCCCACAGGATTCTGGGGGAGGAGGCAGGAGCCAGTTTCCGTCCCATTCTGCTTCCTGCGGAGGCCGCCGGAATGCCCGGAGCTCTGGCCCAGCCTGGCCCGTCCGGCCCACCCGCAGCCCCTTCCCCTGTCTTTTCCTGGGCCTTAGGGTACAGCTGCAGACTTTTCTGCACCAGTGCCCTAACATGTTTTGACCAGAGCCTGAGAGTCAGGACCCATGGGAAACTTAGGGGGTTCCCCTAGACTGAGGGCTGAGTAACCAAAACCCCTCCCTCCGTGTGCCTCAGAGCCTTTGGCCAGTGTTGGAGAGCCAGGCCCTGGAGTTACACAGACCTTGTTTCAAGTCCTGACACTGCCACCACTTGACCTCGTGACCTTAGGCAGAACTTGTGACCTTAGGCAGGTGACTTGACTTCCCTACACCTCAGTTGCCTCATCTGTAAATGGGGGTAATACTAGAATTACAGAGAATTCGGTGGAAAAAAAGCATGCAAAATGCTTAGCACCTGGCAGAGAGTAAACACTCATTATTAGGGCCCGCCATCATCAGGACATCTGGGAAGATGGAGGCAGGTGGGGGCCGGATGCTCCTCGCCCCAGTAGACCTCACGTCAGCTGGGGCTTGGTCCCCACCCTGTGACCTGCCCCAAACCCTCTCTAGTCTTAGTTTCCCTAGCTGCAAATCACAGCAAGGGCCAATTTAGGCCCTGTGGGGCCCTCCCAGGATTTGGAGAGTGGGAGGGGTTACTCTCTGGAGTCTTTTTTCAGTATCTCTCTACCTCTTTCTGCATGGGCCCCTCTGAGATAGCGACTCCTGCAGTTTGGGGTGAGGAACAAGAACCATTTTACGATGGGAAACAGGTTCAGCGTGGGACGGGGTGGGGGGGTGAGTCTTGGTCAGTCATCAGGAAGGGAATGGATGGTGACACAAACCTAGACCTCAGGACTCCAGTCCCCTAGCCAGTCGTGACACTCACCACCAAGCCCCAGAAGGACAGACACCCCTGTCCCCCGATTCCTTGTCCCAAGCATCTCTGGCTAGCCTCCCCCATCTCGCCCAGTGGTGAGGCCCACCAGGAGGGAGGGCCTAAGTAAGTGTGTGGGCCCCGATCCCATATTGGTGCCATCTCAGGCATCACCACTTTGAGGCATGTTAGCTAAGATCCAGGGGCTTTTGAATGGGGAGGGCATCATTTTCTCTATATCACAACTGCCTCTCAAATTGCCTGCCCTAAAAGGGGCAGTAATAGTACTTCGGAAAGTGTGAATGAGGATTCCGTGAGACAAGGCGCGAACAGCGTTTGGCACACAGTGGGGCCTCCGTGCATGTTAGCTCTTATCCTTGTGCTCCCAGGTTACAGGTCGGGAAACTGGCTCAGTGGCCATATGCCAAGGTCACCCAGCAAGGAAGGGCTCTTCTTGTTCTTTGGCTCTTCCAGAGAAGAAACCAGGCTGTTTAGGAAGGCCTTGCTCTATCAGAGGTGCCCCAGGCTCTGCATCTCATTCTCTAGAGCCCCAGGTCAGGGCACACCACCCACCTGCCACAGCGTTCCTGCACATGAAATGGGCTGACCCCCTCTTCCAGCTGTTTTGGGAGTTTTCTGAGGTAGAACAGAGCCCCATGTACTCTTGAGGTTTTCCCAGCAGCATGTTTCAGTCCCAGGCAAAGGGCCTGTACCTGCCCTGGGCGGAGTGGTGTAAGAGCGTCACGGGGTATGGAGTCCAGGAAACGTGATGCAGGCCCCCTACAGGCCCCAGGTTCCGTCCTTGGCTGTCAATTTCAGGGTAGTAGTCTTGGGGAGACCCACTAGGTGTTGAGGGCACGTCCCACCCCAGGCCACCTTCTGGGTACTTAGCACTGGTCAGTGTGTGCGTGTATGTGTGTCCATCCATAGCTGGATATGTGCTCTGCTCTGCAGCCAGGTTTGCGATTCCCCCAGCCTCCAAGGCCAGTGTCCCATGTGCATCTCCTTGGGCCTGAGTGGGGCTTTTGTTCCCTCTGGAAACTCCCCAGGCTGAATCATGGAAATCAGAGATGGAAATACCCCCCCCTACACACACACACACACACATCCAATTGCTCAGCTTGGTTCAACCACTATAGCCTGTGGTCTGCCCTCCCTGCCACCACTGGCCAGCCTGCCATTAGTCTGTCTGTCCATCTTGCCTCCCTTAGAAGCCAAGGAGACCAGCCCACCAAAGTGGGTGGAGGAGTGTAAGGGGGTGGGTCAGGGGTGTCAGGAGTGGACATGGAGCTGCGGAAGAAGGGTGCGATGAGCCAGGGTATACAGGTCTGCAAAGTTGGCCTGCCCAGGCTACGGCAGCTCGGGCTCCCCTGCAGTAGTGCCTCAGGGTCCGGAAGGCTCCGCCGAATTGCAGCTTCCTCCAGGAGGCCTTCCCGCAGCAGGAGGGACAACTGGGAGGTTGCTCCAGCCCAAAAAAGAAGTAGGGGGTGGGGTTCGGCCCCTTGCTCACACTCTGCCCTTGGTAGTGGTAATGGTTGCACAACTCTGTAAATTTACTAAAAATGATTGAATTATTCGGCCACTTATAAATGGCTGAATTTTATAGTAGGTGAACTATATCTCAGTAAAGCTGTTTAAAAATTGCTGCCCTTGATCTCAAAGCCCTGCTCTGTTAAGACCCTGCCAGTCTTGCAGGCACACCTCACACCTACTTCTCCATTTCTTAGGGACCCTCTCAGGCTGGTGTTCCCTCTGGGAACCTCTCCTCATTTTTAACTCTCAGGCTGGTGGTCCCTTCCTTCAAGACGGTCCTTCACCCCATGCCCTACTCAGTTCCCTTCCCGCTCTCATTGCACTTCGGGTGGCCCAGCTCCTGTGCACCCCTCTAGGAGGGCCTGTGTCCGACACGGTCTCCCAGTAGCCCAGGGCATGGGGCTGCTGTTGGGTGGCTCTGGGGCTGTGTGCGACCCAATGTCTGGAACATCTCTCTTCGGGCCACAGTCTGTATGTCTGCGAACTCATGGCACCATCCCCCCCCCCCCCACACACACACAGTGCCCCACCCCCTGCTGTCTAGCTCCAGGGGCTCAAGACAGAGCCCTACTAGGGGGTGAATCCTGGCTCCTCTGGGGCTGAGGGTAGAGTGGAGGTAAGTGAAGGCTGCCACCTCTGGTGACCTCACTGTCATTATGATGTCACTGGTCTAGCATTCTGGGTTCCTACCTGGATATTTCCAAGTCCCCCAGGTGGGGGTACTCCCCTGGGGTCTGTGACAGCTCGCCCCCTGACTATGTAAAGGTGACAGGCACGGTAACAACTCTAGGGGGTGGGGGCAGTCTCAGGGTGGCTGGGTCACCTTGCCCTGGGCTAGTCAGTTGCCAACATGAGCAGAGGTGGTCACCAGGGCAGGGTGGCAGCTAATACTTGAGCTCTGGGTTCAAGTTCTACCTCAAAGAGCACTAGCTATTTGACCTTTTCCTGGCAGCGCAAAGCTCTTTGAGCCGCCATTTTGTCATCTCTAAAATTGGTTAATGGTTCCTATTTCCCAGGTTCTGGGGAGCAGTTAAGGAAAGAGAGGGGATGAGCAGAGCACAGGCGCACAGCAAATGCTAGCCGGTGTAGCGCCCGTCAGTCAGTTAAGGGAACCTGAGTGTCACTCGGTGGTGGGAGCTGGTTAGAGAAGGGCAGGGTCCGCGTCATCTGTGGCTGACCAGGGCTGGAGCTAGAGGCAGAGCATGACCCCACCATCAGGAAAGTGGCCCCAGCTTTGATTCTCCCTCTGTGCCTAGCTCAGCCAGTGAGCCTGAGCCCCCAGGAAGTTGGGTCCCATGACCAGGCCCTGGGGCCTCAGGCCAGAATGGGGCCCAAAGGAGGTGGGTCTCATCTGGTCTCCCCCAAACCTCCCCCTCTGCCTCCCTCACCTGTGGGCATGTCCAGCTGCTTTCTCTTGGTCCCCAGGTCCCTGAGTCTGGGATTCTCCCCCCAGGGCTCCGTCTCCATGTCCCTTGGACTGAGGTTGGTGCCCTGAGTCTCTGTGAACCCGGCCCCCCAGTGTCTGCTTCCCATGATGTTGTGTCCTCTATTTTTGACCCTTGCCCTGTTCTGTCCGCATCCTCTTCTCTGACCCACCCCTCTGGTTCTGTCTCGTGATCCTCTGTCCCCCACCACCTGTCTCTCTCCTTCTGCCCCCATGTCCCTCTGCCCCCCAACTCTCTACGACTGGTTCCCCCCTCACCCCCGCCCCCAGGCTCTGTCCCGCCCGTCAGCCCCTGGTCCCAGCTCCCGGCCGCCCGGCTCCTGCACGGACAAAGGGGTCCTTTGTGGCCTGACCGCGCCTGGCGGGGCGGCGGGGCGCTGGCTCCACATTGCTGATGAAACGGAGCCCTTTGTTGTCCCTCCTCAGGCGCAGTATTTCTTTTTGGGGGCTGGATGCGTTCCTGGCAGGGCCGATGATGGATGCGCCCGCCGCCGCCCGCCTGCCCGCCAGCTTTCCCTCCCGCTCATTCCCGCTCCGCTTCAACGCAGCCCCGGCTCCTCCCCTGCTGCCTTGGCACTGCCAGGCCCTTCCTGGCCTGGGAAGGGTTGCTGTGTGCCCTGCAATGGAAGGCTGAGGCCTGGGAGATGGTCTTCTTTTTATGTCTTCCTGTTCCATGACTCAGGCACATGGGTCCTGTGGTCAGGGGTCCACTGGGACCAGGGCATCAGCTTTTTCCAGGGTCTGAGGGAGAAGATGATCCAGGTACAGGGGCAGATTTGGAACATCCTAGGGACAGGGCCTTGGGGACTAAGATGTTGGTTTGAGGACAGTTACCCTGCATGCCAGTCCCCCTCATGTATACCCCCCACCTTCAGTGTCTGTGGCTGACAGACCACAGTGTTCTGTCTGCAGCACCTGTTCAGTGACATATCACGTCCTCTGGTCCTGAGCTCAGCATGTCCCAGGACCTAGCGGGCTGGGAGAGGGTCGTTCCTGAGGAAGGACAGAAAAATGGAAGATCAGAGAGATTCAAAGAGAGGGCCTGAGCTGAACAGAACATGAGGTTTGGTCCCCACCATGAGAGACTCAGGATGGAGACAAAAGCAGGGAGGTTCAGCCAGAGCGCCAGCCCTGAACGTAGGCTGGGCTGTGTCGGAGGGAGCTGACTTCTAATTGACCTGCCAGCCCCGCACACAGAGCCAGATCCTGGAGCTGGGAAGAGGGAGGGGGAGTTGAGCAAGAGCAGAGTTAATGCCGCTATCGATTTCTGCCACCAGCCAGCAGGCCGCAGAGGCGGGGGACACGCACAGGGGCTAGGGCGCAGACCGCCCCCCTCCCCAGCTCTCCAACCCGAGGGCGCCTGCCTTCTCCTGTCTGGGGCTGCTAGGAATGTAGCCCAGGGCTGGGTTGTTGAGCTCACATAGGCAGGGGCTGGGCAAGTTGACCTGGAGTGATGGTCTCTGGGCCTGATGTCAGCGGTCCTAGTCCCAAGAACCTAACCAGGGTCACTGATGCCTGGAGGGAGATTCTGATCTCTGAGGAGAAAAGCCACAGAGCTAACCTGGTCTTGGCCCTTAGGAGGTAGGGTGGAGCACAGCTGTCCTTGGGGATGCATGACCTGCTTCCTCTTACTACAACCCTGACGTCCATGACATCCGAAGCCCAGCCTGGAGAGGCTTTCCTTGGTTTGTCCCGGTGGAATCTGCCAGCGTGCCCAGTTCTTCCTCACCATTCATCTGCCTTCACTAGGGCAGGGCAAGGAGTGTCTGGTTTTCTGCTGACACCTGCCATTTGCTTCATCCTGGAGATAGAGTGTTTCCCTTTCCTATACTTGCTCCTCCTTGTTCCCACTCCTTAGCGGTCTTGGGGCAGGGGCTCTGCCTGCCTGGGGCCTCGGTTCCTCCCTCAGTAAGTGCAGAGGGTTGGACTAGATGACCTTCCAGGACAGGCTGAGTCCTATGACTGGGGGATGGTGGGGTTGCCTGGGGACAAAGATGCAGTGTGTGCTGCCCCCAAGCCCAGGGCGGGACAGGCCCAGCCAGATGTGTGCCTCCTCCTTGAGCAGCCAGCTGCTTGTGCTGGGCCCTGTCCTCCCGCCTCTCTCCTGGGGGTTGCTGGGCCAAGGCAAGCAGACAGGGAAGGAGTGCTAGAGAGCCAGGGCCGATGAGGAAACTGCCGCTCCGCTGCATCTGGAAGTTCCTCCGAGAGCTCCTGGCCAAGGAGCCTGGCTGCTCACGTGCCTTAGTTTTGGGGCCTGCGCAGAACAGGCTCTGTCCTGGGAAGGGTCACATCTACCCTCACTTCCAACCTGCACCAGCCAGAGGTTTCCCTTGCCCACATCCAGGTCCATCTGGGAGCCAAGCTGGAGCACAGCGGTGAGGCCTGAGTAGAGGCAAGAGTGGCGTCCGAGGTCTGGGAGTGAGAAGGAAGTGTGTGCCGGTGTGTGTACAAGTGTGTCCCCCATTCTTGCAGGCGAAGGCTTGTCCTCTGGCACCATATCCCACTGCCCTCTAGCAGCAGGGTTCATGCTCCTTGAAATAAGATTTCTGAGCTCTGTTTGGCAAACTCTTAAACAAAAGCAAATCTAAAATTTCCTTTACCTGCAGGACTTCCCAGAGCCTTGAGACCATTGATATGTGATAGGAATAGCAAATGAGGATCCAGGGGCAGCTTTCCATACTTCAAGGTCTACACCTTCTGTCGATCTACCCTCCAGAGGCTTTTCCAACTCCTCTTCTCCATAGTTGGGTCAGGGAAGGAAGATTAGGAAACATCTCCAGCTCTCTCCTCTTAACCCAGGAAGAACTGCCTGCCTCCATCAGGTCAGTGGGCATAACCTAGCGGCTGCCCTGGCTGTGGAGAGCAAGCTGAGCTATGTGGTGTGCCCATGGGGTAGTCATTTCTCCCTCATCTATAAAATAGGGTGTTACTAGCCACTACCTCACAGGGTTCTTGTGAGTCTCAACTGAGATAGTACAAATGAAGAATTTCCGATGAGGGGTGGTAGGTAGGGGCTCACACATACTAAACAACTGGTTGGGCTTGTGGTTGTTACAATGGCAGTACGGTTGGTGGTGGTGGTGGTAGAGGAGGTGGTGTTCACCACAGCCCTGACCCTGTGTCCTCTTGTCCTGACAGAGTGAAGACACTTCCACGTGGACGCCCGACCATGTGCCTGCCCTGAGCATCGAGACCCACCGGGCATCTCTGTTGTGGGCAGCAGGGCCCAGTGCTTGTCTGAGGACCCTCGGTAGTTGGCAAGCTCCCCCAGCAGCGGGGTCTGGGCCTCGGCCCCACCATGTCGAGCCTTAGCAGTGGCTCCCAGGACACCAGCGGCAGCAGCAGTAGCAACAATGCCAATGGCAGCAGTGGCAGTGGCCCCAAGGCAGGAGTGGCTGACAAGAGTGCAGCGGTGGCCACTGCTGCACCAGCCTCGGTGGCAGATGATGCACCACCCCCTGAACGTCGGAACAAAAGCGGCATCATCAGTGAACCCCTCAACAAGAGCCTGCGTCGCTCCCGCCCTCTCTCCCACTACTCTTCCTTTGGGGGCAGTGGGGGCAGTGGTGGTGGCAGCATGATGGGCGGGGAGTCTGCCGAAAAGGCTGCTGCAGCTGCAGCCGCTGCCTCCCTGTTGGCCAATGGGCACGACCTGGCGGCAGCCATGGCTGTGGACAAAAGCAACCCTACCTCAAAGCACAAAAGTGGTGCTGTGGCCAGCCTGCTGAGCAAGGCTGAGCGGGCCACAGAGCTGGCAGCCGAGGGACAGCTGACGCTGCAGCAGTTCGCACAGTCCACGGAGATGCTGAAACGCGTGGTGCAGGAGCACCTACCGCTGATGAGCGAGGCTGGCGCGGGCCTGCCCGACATGGAGGCTGTGGCAGGTGCTGAAGCCCTCAATGGCCAGTCCGACTTCCCCTACCTGGGCGCCTTCCCCATCAACCCAGGCCTCTTCATCATGACCCCGGCGGGTGTGTTCCTGGCCGAGAGCGCGCTGCACATGGCGGGCCTGGCCGAGTACCCCATGCAGGGTGAGCTGGCCTCAGCTATCAGTTCGGGCAAGAAGAAGCGGAAACGCTGCGGCATGTGCCCGCCCTGCCGGCGGCGCATCAACTGCGAGCAGTGCAGCAGTTGTAGGAACCGAAAGACTGGCCATCAGATTTGCAAATTCAGAAAATGTGAGGAACTCAAAAAGAAGCCTTCCGCTGCTCTGGAGGTAACGGCGCCTTAGAGGGAGGTGTGTGGGCTCTTGTGTCTGTCTGGCAGTCCAAACCCACCCCCAGCCCCACCTTTCCTGCCTGCGTGTGGGTCTGGGGGAAACCCAGCCAATCCCTGGGATCTGGGGTTCTAGGCCAGCCTTTGAGACACCAGCTCACTGCCCCCAAAATCAGAGCCACATCCTGACATCCTATTAGGCTGTAGTTTGCAAGGCAAGCATAAAACTCCAGGCAGGGGCCTAGCATTCCCAGCCAGGACCCCAGCATTCTGAACACCCTTCTGGAGTTCTGGGTCCGGTATTGAGATTCCCATACACATCCTAAGTCTCCAACTTTCACACATGTCCTAAAGCTTCCTGTCTGTGACCTGAGGTTCTGGGACTCTCCCCCGTCCCGTTTGACAGGGATCTTCCCGTGGGCCCTGCGGCTTTGAGAGGTCACCCTTCGACTTGTCCCTCCAGAGCCCAGCCTTTTTCCCAAAGCCACCTAAGGCGAGAGCAGCTCCAGTGCCGACAGCCCTGCTCTGAGGCCTAGAAAACCCTGGGTCTAGGCACCTAGCTAACAAATTTGGGGTGTCTTGGGGCCCCAAGATCAGTCTGGTCACACAGCTAATGGCTCCGGATCCTATGGGCCTGGAGTTAGGGGGTGAGCCGGGGATGTGGGCAAGGCCTGTCCACTATGGGATTGGCTTAAAGAAGGCCAACTGGTTCCCATGTTGCTTTCTCCCCGCCTCGTGGCTGGGCCTGTCCCCGTGCCCCCAGCTGTGGCAGCCTAGTTGTGGTGCCAGGCCTGGGTACAAAAGCATCTTTTCAGCCTGCTCTCACTGCCCTGTCCCCACCCCTCTATGAGTGGGCTTGATGCAAATGTCCAGAATTGTTGGAAAACAATGGCATCGCAGCCGTGGCTACCCGCCCCCGAGTCCCAAACCTCACACATCTGCTCTCCTGCCCAGAGAACACACCTGTATGCGCACAAAGGCACCCACTCTGGTCTGGTGTAGACGCATACTGCCCAGTGCATGGAGACGTAGCCTGTTAATAAATACAGCAGGTATCCTTCCCTCCCACCACAGCTCCAAACACACCACACACTGTAGCGGAGCTCAAGGCGTACATCCAAAAACGTGTCCAGTGCACATGCTTACATGTTCATTCGACAGAAACTTGCAAACAGCTCCCAGATGCCCCACAACCGCCTGGCGCTTGTGGCCTTTGGACCAAGGGAAGGGGTATGCCTGTCTGGAAGGAGGGCTCCTGGGCACAGTGGCTCAGGGGGCCTCAGGGAGCTCCAGGCCCTTCAACGACCCAGTAGGTCAAGGCTCCTTCTCTGGCCTGGCCAGGATGGCGGAACTCCACAGGGTGGCTGGCTGCCTTTACTCCATGCCCATCCCTCCACCATGAGACCGGCCACGGGGAACGTCTTTGCACCAGGCTCAGCTGGACCCTGACTGAACTCTCTCCTTGTTTTTGTCTCCCGCCCCCGCCAGAAGGTAATGCTTCCGACAGGAGCCGCCTTCCGGTGGTTTCAGTGACGGCGGCGGGAACCCAAAGCTGCCCTCTCCGTGCAATGTCACTGCTCGCGTGGTCTCCGGCAAGGGATTCGGGCGAAGACAAACGGCTGCACCCGTCTTTAGAACCAAAAATATTCTCTCACAGATTTCATTCCTGTTTTTATATATATATTTTTTGTTGTCGTTTTAACATCTCCACGTCCCTAGTATAAAAAGAAAAAGAAAAAAAATTTAACTGCTTTTTCGGAAGAACAACAAAAAGAGAGGTAAAGACGAATCTATAAAGTACCGAGACTTCCTGGGCAAAGAATGGACAATCAGTTTCCTTCCTGTGTCGATGTCGATGTTGTCTGTGCAGGAGATGCAGTTTTGTGTAGAGAATGTAAATTTTCTGTAACCTTTTGAAATCTAGTTACTAATAAGCACTACTGTAATTTAGCACAGTTTAACTCCACCCTCATTTAAACTTCCTTTGATTCTTTCTGACCATAAAATAGTGCATAGTTTGCCTGGAGAACCCACTCACGTTTATAAAGAGAATGTTGATGGCGCCGTGTTGAAGCCCCTCTGTATCCATCCACATGGGCAGAGCTGCCTTGAGGAGCTCACAGAAGGGGAGGGAGCAGACCCCCCTACCCCCAGGCCCAGGCCAGGTGTGCTACACCCACGGTCCCCACAGTGGGATCCCCCCACCCCAACAATGATTCTGCAGAAATGAAAGTTTTGTTTGTTTATCCACTGAGATCTGGGGAGCCCATGTCTCGACAGCTCTGATCCTGGCTACTTCCCTTAGAGGAAACAAGTCCCTTCTTTCCCGCCTGGCCAATGGCGACAGAAGAAAGGGCTTCTTTCGGTGGTCCCCTGCCAGTGGGGGTGGGTGCCCAGGGGGTCCCCCTCGGCCTGGGCCTCCCTGCCCGTGGCCAGCTTCCTGCTGATGAACATGCTGTTTGTATTGTTTTAGGAAACCAGGCTGTTTTGTGAATAAAACGAATGCATGTTTGTGTCACGAAGCACTGCTCGCTTCTTGCTCTCTGGTTTTGGGGGCTGTTACTGGGCAGGGGTTGTCTGGGACCACCTTGGGAAGGAGGAAGAGTCACCCAGGGACATTTAGAGGGGGGATCTCTTGAGAAGTTACACCCTCTGGATCCACAAGGGGGGCAAGCAGGAGCAGCCTACCCGGATGGCTGTTAATCTGGCAGTGGCTGGTACTAGAGCACCTCACCTGCCTGTCTGTACCCCCACCTCAGAACCTGGGGGACCTTCGTTCACCTGGGGCCACCTTCTCCACCTGAATTCAACAGCACCCTGTCAGTGCAAAGCAGCCAGGGGGTGGGGCCTGAGTTGCCTGTTCAGGTTCTTACCTCTCCTTACTTGCAGGGATCTAGAGCTCCCCCAACCACGGATGTGAGTCCCTAGGGAACAGTTTTAGCCCAGGTTCACAGGGACCTGGCTGTACCCAGCATATACACAGAGACCCCCACACACCCCTCTCTAGGCCTGAGGGCTCTTGGACTGGGTCCCAGGGTGTCCCTGGCTTTAAGAAAGTTTGCTGGCACAAGGTTGTCTGGGACCTCAGAGGCCAGAGGACTGGGGAAGTCACCCGCAGAGCCATGTGGTCTGGGCCAGGGTAGCCCCCTGCACGGCAGAGGCTGGCCTGCAGGATAAGGCCTATCTACTTGACAGGGAGGCCTTCCTCCCACCCAGCTGCTTTGAGCCTGGCTAAGACAGAGGCTAGACTTGAGGAAGTACTTCCTGAAGATGTTGGGCCTGGCTTCAGGTGGGTGAGGGCTTTCAGGATGAGAGAAGGGGCAACTTCTGAAGCTGAGTGAGCAGAGAGGTGGGACAGTCGGGACGTCTTTGTCATTGTTTCTGGGAGGAGGAAAAGCAGCCATGTTGGGTGGGGGTTCTGACCCTCAACCCCTTCCCCCGTGTCACAAGCTCCTTTCCAGCGCCAGGAGCTCAGCAGCTTGGCCTGACACAGCGGGGGCAGGAGGGGGCGGTGGGAGGCAGCTTTCAACTCCATCTCTGCCTGGGAAAAATTCCCTTTCATGTGGCTGCCTGTGATCTCTCCAGGCGGCTCTGCCGAATGGGGCGTCCAGCGGGAAGTAGGGGGAGGTGTTACAGCCGGGGGCACCCTCACCGCCTGCACAAGGCAAACTTGCAACACCTCAGAACCTCCAGGGGGCAGAGAGGGTCCTTCTTGGGGGTATGGGGGTGGAAGCCTGGCCAGCTGGGAGCACCCAGGTAGGAGGCCCCTGCCTGCCCCCACCTGGTTACTGGCAACACACAGGCCGCAGATGGCCTCGGCCAGCCCTTGTTGGCATGCCTACAGGTGTGGGGTGGACAGCTCCGGTGCCAGCCCCAAGGCGGGGTGTGCCGTGACTCAGCCAGTCTGTACCTTGTAGTGTGCCAACTTGCAGCCCAGCCGTAGCAGCTCTTGGGCTCACCCCACACCCCAATACAGAGAGGCTCTGAGCTTGAAGCCCCTCACCTCTTCCAACTTCAGCCTCTCGCGCTCTGCGTTGTGCAAAAGTTAGACCAATCTCTCCGTCTGGAGGAGGCCCAGGCAAAGGTGGGGATAGCTGTGAGGCTGAACGAAACACATGATGAGACCTCAGTTACCTCATCTGGAAAACGGGGACGATAATAGTCTTTCTCCCATGAAGTTGCCTGAGGATGAAATGAGATCACTCAAGGGAAGGGCCTGGCTCGTCTTAAGCGCTTGGTCAATGGCAGCTGGTGTTGCTATTTTAAAACAGTTCACCTGAGTCTTACCAAGATGTCCCTCACCCTCTGCCCAGGGTGTGTGTTTTCCCTATAAACCCAGCCACCCTAACTCCCATCCTCCGCCTCTCTTCTCAGCAAGCCCCAGCCCTGTCTGCCTCTGCCTGTTTCTCTGGCTCGCTGTGTTTAAAGCTGTCTCTTGATGGTCTCTGACTCTTCTGTGTCTCTGAGTTTCCACGCCCCTCACATCTCTTCATCTCCGTATCCTGCACCTCTGCATCTTCCTGCTGCAGACTCACCTCTGCGGCTCTCCCGACTGACAGAGAAGTACTGAGAGGCGGGCTCCCCTTTGGGGAAGCACGCCCAATTCCCTTCCCTGGGAGGTGCCCTCAGCTCCACTCTGCTGCAGTTGGGAGCCTGACCTAGTGACCCAGGAGCCTTCACCTGGGCGGCAGGGAGCGGTGCGATAGGTTGGAAGCACACATGTGACTGGAGACAAACCCAGTCTCCATGCAGCTTCGTGTGTGAGTGTGTCAGAGAGATGCTTCAAGGCCCTGACAACCATGTGAGGCCTCATGCATAATGTGGCTATGTGTGACACTGAGTGTGACATGAAAATGGGTCTGTGACAATGTGTGGTGGACTGTGATGTGAGACCTCCTGGGATCGTGGGTTAGTATATGACGTCAGTGGCTACACTGGGATGTTCTGTGACATTGCACGTATAATCCTGTGACACTGCACACTTCTGTAGCAGACCCAGTGTGATACAACAGAATGTGTGACACTGAGTGATTCCACATGTGACATTGGATATGCAGCATTGATAATGTATGACGTGCATGACCTATCCCTACGACAGACACTGGATGATTCTATGTGGTTTGTGACACTGTCTGGGACTGACATCAAGGATTCTGTGTGATTGTGTGATGCTGGCTTGTGACCCTGTGACATTGCCCATCTAACCCAGGGTGTGTGCTCATGACATTGTGTGTTGGTGTGCACCTGGGACCCTCAGTGAGGCTGACACTATGTGCCTTGTGTGTCTTTGTCTACAGCATTTCCTGGCTCTCGTCTCTTACAGCCATGCAACTCTGAGGACAGAGTGGGGGCCCT
This sequence comes from Phyllostomus hastatus, assembly GCF_019186645.2. NCBI lineage: Eukaryota > Metazoa > Chordata > Mammalia > Chiroptera > Phyllostomidae > Phyllostomus > Phyllostomus hastatus. The sequence continues at coordinate 28,289,513 of NW_025333611.1, read as the reverse complement.
GACAGCCCCTGTTACCCCAGCCTCGCCCTGAGGCCCAGTCTGGGTGGGAGAGCTGGCGTGGGGGCAGCAGGCACAGTTCCCACGGCTACCACGGCCCCTCTTTCAGCCCCACCACAGGGCTTCAGCTCCACAGAATATCCTGGCAACCCCAGCCTCTTTGTTCTCTGTGGCCGCCAAAGGCCTCCCCCACCCCAGCCTGCCCAGTGTCTGCCAGGCGCCCCCCCCTCCCCACAGCAGCCCGGCTCGGCCTGACCCAGTCCCTTGCTGCCCTTATCCCCCCCTGGACTGGGGCCCCTGTCTCGTGTCCTGAGCCTGACTCAACACACCGGACTGGGCCTTTGACCCTCTGCTGTGAGCTTGCTGAGGTCAGTCGTGTTGTGCAGGAAGGAGGAAGCAGACCGCTCCTGTAGTGTACTGGGTGATTACGGGGCGGAGCTAAGCTCTCAGTACGGGTACTTCCCTGTGGCCACAGGCTATTTGGGGGATGTCTTCAGCCTGGGATAGTTTTAATTTGTTGAGTAAGTTTGCTTGTTCGGCTCCAGAAAGTCATCAGGATAGGGATTATTACCTATTTTACAGATGAGAAACTGAAGCCCACAAAAAGCATGTGACATGTCTAAGCCACAGAGCAAGAGGGTAGCAGAGTCCCAATTAAAACTTGGCTCTTGTCTGTCCAACCCCTGCGTCAGGCTGCTTTGGAAGGGTCAGCGCCCTCAGGGGAAGGGAACAGTGGCCTGGGAATCGAGGCACATTGATCCTCCTCACTTCTCAGTCACCGTGTGCCAGAGTCACATTGTGTGTGTGTGCGTGCACATGGGTGTGCTGCTGCTCTCGATGCCCTTGCCTCTCTGTTCCCGAGAAGGGCAACAGAACCAGAGGCTGTAGGGTGGGGCGCTTGACAGGGTGCTTCGCAGGACAAGGTCACCTCACAGTGCCAAGACTTTACAGCATCTCCAATGGGGACATGGGGTTGGTGGCCCAAGTGCCAGTTCTGGCTTAGGGTCCCAGTCTTTATTCCCAGGCTAAGCCTAGCTCTGCTGTCACAAAGAAGGAGGTGGTAATGGCCGCACGACTGCTGTAGTCAAGGCTGCTTCAGCCTGACCTGATTGCAACATCAGCTCCCACTCCCTCCCAGGTGCCAGAGATGGATGTGTGGATGGAGGTCACTGTGCAGCCGGCCACAGCCCCCCGCTGCCCACCCACAGCCCTTTGCCGACAGGCACTGCTGACGACAGCCAAGCTGGGGGAGGGACGGGCAGGCACCAGCATGTTAATCATACAGACCTTGGCCCAGGCACCCTGCAGACAGGTAACAGGCATGGAGAGGCCCAGCTGCCCCTCCCCAAAAGGTCACACTGCCCTGCAGGGAGTCCTGTCCCAGAGGTCCACAACCCCCTGAGGGACCTCTGAAGGCTCTTCCTACCACTGAAAGGAGATGGCTGGGGAGGACAGAGGGGGTGCAGGAGGGTCCCCTGAGGCCGCTGACCCAGCTGCCAGAGAGGACACTTTCATCTCTTCGCCTGTCGACCTGCCATCCCTCAGCGGCATTAAATTCCCCTCCTGCCAGAGAACAAGAGCCGCCTCAGATTCCAGGCAGCAGGGCGTGAAGATGGGACAGGTCCAGGGGAGGCGAGCTGGACCCTCTGGGTTCCATGCCTGGGTACAGAGCTCCTGGGTTTGGGGGCAGGGGACCTGGTCTGTGGGTTCTGGTGTTGGGCTACCCGGTCAGAGGCGATCCAATGCGGGCTGTTTCCTGTCATCTTCTCCTGACTGATGCCTTCCTTCCCCTTCAGGTGCTATCGCCTCGAGAGACTTCTTAACCCCTGCGGGCCAGGTCTAGTGTCCCTGTGCCACCCCCATTACTATGCTGATCACTCTGGGTGACATCACCTGGCTTCTGGGGTGCGGTTTGCACCACTGGCACCAGAGAACCGCTGTGGGCTGAGTGAACGCCTTATCTCCTCTTTCTCAGCAATTTTTCCGATGCGTTTCCAACCCCACTTGGAGTGCTGTCTGCTGGTGAGGGAAAGCTCACTAGAAAGAGCCCCTTTCCTCAGCCCCGGAGTGTTCATACTCCGCATCTCTGCCCTTGGTCAGAGTGCTAATGATATCCCCCTGCCTCACAAGGCGTGCGGCCTCGTGCACGGGCCAGTCCACTGCACACACTCGCTCACTTAACCCTCACAGTCCCACAAGGAGGACATTCATCAGTCACCCCATTTTATAGGTGAGAAAGTTGAGGTTCAGAGAGGTAGAAGTAGATATACACAGGGTCACACAGCCGGGTTCCTCTGGTTTTAGGAGCTGGCCTTTACGCACTCGGTTTTGCTTCAGGCTTTTCCTGGAGGGAACGAGCCTCCACCCCCATCCCACAGGCTGCCTGTGAGCCTGCCCAGACATGGGATTAGGCTCAAGCAGGACTCCCTTAAACTTTTCTGCACTTTCTGATTTTTTGTGTTTTACATTTTCTTTCTTTCTTTTTCTTTCTTTCTTTCTTTCTTTCTTTCTTTCTTTCTTTCTTTCTTTCTTTCTCTCTCTCTCTCTCTCTCTCTCTCTCTCTCTCTCTCTCTCTCTCTTTCTCTTTCTTTTTTGTAGTAAACACATATTGCTTTTCAAATCAGAAAACCCAATATAGTTAACCAAATGTTCTTAAGTCCTCAAAGGTTTGGAAACAAAGAAGGCTGTATGGAGTGAAGGTGGGGGATAAGAGGGTGGGGGCCCATGATCACTGCCACTTCCCTTGAAATGACAGGGTTTGGGTATTTGGGGGCCCAAAGTGGGTGCAGTCTGACTCTACCAAGGCCTCCTCCCCTCTACCCCCTGGGGCATTCCCACCAGGCTCCCAGCCCCTCACCAGGCTCAAGCCTGCCCAGGAGGGGTCACCGCCTGTGGCTGAGTTTTGGCTCTGCCACAGTGGGATCCACAGGCAGCTGCGGGGGTCTGGGGGGGAGTGGCTTTGAAAGTGAGGGCAAGGGCAGTGCCCGCTGTTGATAAGGCGACGGAGCCTTCGGGAGCCAGGACGCAGTGAAGCCATGGAAACGCGGCCAAGGTGTGAGGCTGGCTCAGCTGCTTCCCCCAGGTGGCTGCCTCCCAGGCCTGGCGGGGACCCAGCAAGACAGGTCCACCCACTCCCTGACCTCCTGCCAGGCTTGGGCAGGCACTGGGCAGGCTTGATGTCACCCTAGCTCACTTTCCCCAGGGCCAGACTTGGGTCACGCCTTGGGTCTGAGAGGGGAGGGCTGAGGACACAGGCCAGGGTGCTCGGAGTCCTTGGCCCCAAAGCTCCCTGACCCCATCAGTCCCTCCCACTTTCTACCACCCCCCCCTTTTGTATAAATATGTGTGCATTATTTACCTTAAGCATTTTGATAAATCATAATAGCAGAGACATCTGCTGTCAAAACTGCAAACTGCATTTGGGGCTCAGCTGGCGGCCAGGGCTAGAGGCTGGGGGTGCAAGAGCTCCAATGGCCTGAGGGGGATAATAAGAACAACCCCGAAAGGGTACCTAGGCCCCACCCTTTGGGACCCCTCCTCACCAGCTGCTGACCAGGAAACCTTCCTGAGGAGGCTACCCCTCACCCCCATCTGTGTTTCCTCCTTCCTGCCTCCCTCTGCCTCAGAATTAATGCAGCCGTGACGGCGGCTGTGAGAAGTCCCCGAGCGGAGATTAACTCCCAGGGCAGCGGGCGGGGCTGGCCAAGGGAGGACGAGGGGTTGGGGGCTGACGCACAGTCCTCACAAGATTAATCACCCTGCCGCCGGCTCCATCACGAGGGTGCCCAGTGCTGCCATCCCCCCACCCCAGGAGGAGCGCTGGGTCCCATGTCAGGAGCCTGCCCTGCCTCCTGCAGCCCCTGTGGCCCCCAGTCCAACTAGTGGGAAGATTCTGGGAACCAAGACTGAGTTACTTTCTTATTCTCTCTCCTGACCCTGGGCTCTCAGGGACCCTGAGGACCAAGCAGCAATTCTGCTGCCTCTTTCTCCCCCCTGATCTCAGGTTGACTCAGCACCTGCAGGAGAGGGAGGCTTTTACCCTTCCCTGCCTCCCTCCCTCCTGCTGGTCCCACTGGTATCACTGGTCCCACTGGCCTGCCAGTTCTCTAAAGCAGAACTGGGGTTTGGGAGGCTCAAAGAGGTGTGCGGTGGATCTGTCAGCTCCAGGCCTGGTGGGCCTACTGTCCAGCCAACCCCATCTAACCGTCCTGGGGGGCCCGTGGAGATGGCAGAGTGAGGGGATCCTGGGTAGATATAGAAGAAAGGTGCTGGTTGATAAAGCACTGGGCTCAAGGTCCTGTGCATTGACTGCCTCAGTCAGTCACCTGCTTACAAAGTCTTTTGGGGGTTGTAGTTAGATTGAGGTTGGACATGGGAGAGAAGTCTCCCTGGGAGGCAGGACCTAAGAGAGGCTGAGTTTGTGGTTGGAGTCCGCCTTGACTCTGCAGGTCTGGCTGGAGGCCCCTCTCCTGGGCACCCTTGGCCTCAGGTGACCCCATTACAGCCCTGCTGGGGTCACAGCAGATGAAGCTTCCTGTTCACTCGCTGGTCCTCCCAGCTAGAAGGTGAGCTCCAAGGAGGAGATAGTCTACTTGGCATGTTAGGTGCTCAATAATGTTCAATAAATGGATGAATTAAAGGCAGAGGACATGGGTTGGCCCTCCATGTATCAGGAGCTGGAAAAAGAAACTGCTGGGTGTGAGCCTGAGGATCCTAACTGTAGCGCCACAGGCTGGTGACTACCAGCAGCGGGGCCCCAGGAGAAAATGGGACCTGTAGCTGGGCGCCAAGTTGACTCTCGCAAGTTGTGTGACTTTCAACCAGGGGTTTTCCTCTCTGGTCCTTGGTTTACTTACCAGCAAGAAACATTACTTCCCAGAGATACTATGAGGGTAGCACGGAAGGCCTGTGTGAAAGGTCCTTGTGAGCTCTCAAGCCTCATACTCCCTGGTGAGCAAGAGATCTGAGTGGATGGGAAGAGCCAAGACGGCCTCTGGAAGGAGATGTGAGTGGAGCTAAGCCTCAAAAGACTGTGCTGCTTACCTAGGAGACCCGGAGACTGGCACTTCTGGGACAGTGAGGAGACCATACTGGAGGGAGCTCAGAGGATTGTGGAGGCAACCTCAAGTTCCAAGATAAGGGATATATTTTGTCTTGGGGACAGTGGGAACCAGTGATGGCTCTGGAAACTGGGCAGCTTTGGGAGGGATTCGAGTCTGGAATGAAGCTTCCAATCAACCTGGGTGTGTGGAGCAAATCCCCAACCCCACCCTGGCCCCTGGGGCAGGGGTGGGGAGTCAGCAGGAGCCATGTCCCATTCCAGAAGAGCCACAATGTATCCTGTGTTAGAAAGTGGAGGACTAGGCTTGACAAAAAGTGGCCTGTCCGTTTGGGGGACTTGACCACTCATTACAGGATACGGAGTCCAAGTTACAAAAAGGCCAGGCTGGTTGGAGGGCTTCTGGACCTGTTCACTTCCTAGAGGTGGGGATAAGGAGACATGTGGGCTCCACCTCTTGCCCCCCAAGATCCCAACCTAGAGGCTGCAGAGTCCTGGACTGGGAAGCAAAGGTCCAGGACTTCCATCCAAGTCCTATACCCTAGTTGGCTTCATGATGTCACCACCAAAGGCATAGCCAGCCCTTCCTGCGCTAGCTTTCCCAATCAGTGTAATGGGGTCCCTTCCAACATCAATCAGCCAAAGTTCCAGGCCTGTCCTGGGCATTCTGCCCTCAGGAGGAAGCTGTAATTTCGGGGTCCTTAACTCCAGCCCCTCCCACCACCCTCGTGCTGGGCCTCCTCCCTTCTTCTGCTTCGCCACCCACATCCCCCTCACCCCTGACCCTGTGGCCAGCAGCCTCTGCTGCTGTCATCCGTTGTCATGGGAACCTCACAGCTCTGACCTGGTGGTGCAGGCAGAGAGCTGGCCTGGAGCTTGTAGCAGGGGAAGCTGAGGGTAGCAGGGGGTGAGACGGGGGTGCCTGTCCCTGCCGGCTTGGCTGAGTACTGATGCAACGCATGGAAAGGACATTGGAAAGATGACCTGGATGGGGGTGGGCTGGGGTGCAGGGTCTCAGGGCCTGACTGCTCCCAGTCCCTTAGGTCTCTACCCTTTTTCAGGCTGGGCCCCCCTCACCTATCCAAAATCAGCTCCAGGCTGGCTGGCAATGGTAGGGAGGGGTGGCAGGGACCTTCCTGTTTCCCTCACTGACTATGGTTGCTCAGAGCCCTGAGCTCAGCTCATTCTTAAGGCTAAAAATACCAGGGAGGCGGCAGCGGCAGCTCCCCTGACACCCTGTCCGCCACACCGCCCCCCACCAGCGACACATACACACACACACTGCCAGTCTGGGCCAGGCGCTGAGGTGCCGCTTATTCCACACAGTGCTGCGGTCCACGGGGCCTCCCGAAGTCCCACCCACATGTGAAACCCAGACCTGGGTGCCACTTCCACCTCTGACCCCAATTTGCTGTATGATCTTGGAGTAGTCTTGTGCCCTCTGTGGGCCTTGGTTTCCCTTCCTTTAAAATGAGAGAGCAACAAGAAGAGAAGCTCAGCAATGGAGTAGATGGTCATGCCCTGGCCATGAACCATGGTTCATGGTTCATCTCCATGAATCCCCACAGATGTCCCAGCCGCACCCTGCAGAGAGCTCTGGGTGCGATCCCCCTTTTCTGTTTGAGGGCACTGAGGTTGGTGAGGTAAGGGTGGCTTGAGGGAGGCTAACCAGGCCTTTGGTTCCGGGGTGGCCCTCTCTTGTCCTGCAGTGGCGAGCTGAGTTCCTGGGACCTACAGGCACTTGTTGAAAACTAAGCCTGAGTCCTGGCCTGGGAGTTCAGTTGGTCGGAGCGTCACCCTGATAGGCTAAGGGTGCTTTTGTGTGTGCCCTGGTTGGGGTGCCAGCAAATGCATAACCAAGTGGGACGGCAAACTGGCATTCCTCTCTCTAAATAAATAAATAGAAATTGATTGATAAACATTTTATCAATAAGTAACATTTAAAAAGAAATAAAAATAAGTCTGTGCCCCACAGTAGTGCAGGGGTCAGCACCCTTACATCTCAAAGGAGTTCCTGGCTCTGAGGGTATGCCAGGGACCGGGGAGCAGTCCAGATTGCCTCCACCTGGCTGCGGCTTGAGGAGAGGGTCCACCCTGCCCACCCAGGATGAGGCTGAAGTTCAGGTGAGTGTTCACATTGTCTGTCTGCCCAAGGCCTGGCCAAAGTATGGAGTCACTGTCTGTTCTACTATTCCCCGTGGGCCTGACCAAGGCCAGGGCGGCCTGTCTGCCCAGTCCTGGCAGAGGTTGAGTTGAGGTCCACACTGCCCATTTGCCCTGGCCCCATGTCTTAGCAGCAGCCCTGAGCTCAGACTTTACTTGGCGTTTCCTAGTCTCCCTTCCTTCCTGGAAGCCAGTGTTTGCTCATCTGCTCTGCTTTAGAGGAGGCCCAGTTTCATTTGGAGACCAGTGGGAGAAGGAAAGATGGGCGACCCTGCTATTTCCAGGACCCTCCTGGGGCCCATGGAATCCACCATGGAAGTCACATCCCTTGGGCACTAAGAGGCCTGGAAAACCAGACCCGGATCTCAGGGACTCCTAGGGGGTCAAATGCTATGAGGCCAAAGTCAGGGAGTCCCACTCCTCCCCGCTGGCCCTGTCACCCAATTCGGCTGACATCCTGAGAACCACAGGACACACACTTTCACACTGATCTAAGGTCTCAGAGTTTAGAACTGTGTCTGCAGAACCAGGGCATAGATTTTCCAAGGGGGCCTCCAATCCCACAGTGCAGAGAGTGGGCTTTGAGTCATGTACCCTAAGTTTGCAATGCCAGCTCTTCTTTTCAGTCACTGTGTAACCCTGGACAGACACTTTATCTTTCTATGTCTGTTTGTCCATCTACGGAACAGGTATTTAGTAGTACCTGTCCATAAGGATTGACGCAAGAATTAAATGAGATTCTCCCACAGAGTGTCTGGCCATGCAAGCACTCAATAATCATTCTTTATGGAGTCATTGGAAAAGGAGTATGCTCTGAAAGGGTCCTGGGACATTTGTTCATTAATTATTCCAGTGTCCTGAACTATGTGGGTTGCTGGGTCTCAGGGCCTAAGGCCCCAGCTGGGGTCCCACACTCTGAACCAGGGGCCTCCAAAAGACAAGCATTGCCCATTAGTTTTGTGGATGTATTTTCAGGCCATAAATGGATGCTCTTAGGTAAAACATTAATACACTGCCTCACATTGGTGGGGAAAATTAAATGTAAATTAGATAATTAAAAATGAAGCTGATGTCCGCTGCTTGGTGCTATTACCTCTTATTAAAAGTTATGAGAGGTGAACCTGGGTGAGGTGGGAGGCTGGCAGTGGGGTTCCGATGGAGGTGTGGGCTGCAAGAGATCACCAGCTGGTGCCCACTTTGGTTTTTGGAGGACTCAGTTGAAGAGGATGTTCCTGCGTGGGCTCTGGAGAGCTCGAGGGTGCTGGGCCCAGGGCCCAGGTGTGGGCTGAGGCTTTGCCACTTGTGGGTCCCCAGGTCAGTGCTTTCCCTTCACCAAGCCTCAATGTTCCCTCGTCTGTGAAAGGATTATAACAGAACTTACTTCACAGGACTGAGGCAGGGATGATATAATGTCTAGAATGTAGCCAGCCTGAGGCCTGGTATGTAGTAGGTGTTCATTAAATGGTTGTCCTTACTAGTAGTATCGTCGCCACCATTGCTGTGATGGAGTCCCTCTCAGTGACAGGCCCTGCCTGAGCTGAGGATTTTACAGACAAAACCTTCTGCATATAACAGTACCTGGGGCAGGTACTGTTATTCCCACTGTATCAGATGAGGGAAGCAAGGCTCAGACAAGGAGACTAAGGAATCCAAAGTCACCCATCCTATGAAGTAGGTGGCATTGTTTATTATTCCCAGATCACACAGGAGGAGCACCAGGAACAGTACCCCCTACAGCTTCCCAAACCCAGCAGGTTATATTGAGTTGGTTCTTTTTCTGCACCTGCCCTGTGCTGGGTGTGGAGACCCAGAGGTGAGTCACTCTGGCGTGAGGGAGACAGTCAGAGGAGCTAAGTCCCAAAAGAGCGTTCTAACCAGAGCATGAGACCAGAGAATAGACAGGCCTAGGGAGGGGCCTCTCAGGACTCAGGAGGTGCGATGTCGTTCAGTATCGCGGGAGGTTGGTGGAGACTGGAGGATGGGAAAGGCAGGTAGCAGGACCAGCCAGAGCAAAGGCAGGGAGGCTGGAAAGCGGTGGCCAGGCCTGTGGTGGGCTGTGGAGGGTGCACGATGAGGGGGTGGGAACACGGAGCGGGTGAGTCACCGTTTCTGGGCCAGGCAGGCGGCGGCTGCGGAGCGGGGGGCGCATTCCTGGCTGGCAGGGCGGCCGGCACTAATGTCTTTCCCACATGGCCCCGAATTCCCGACTCGGCACGATCACACGGGCAAGACGCTCCCGCGGCCACCCCCGCCCCAGCTGCCTCCTTCCCACAGAGAGGGGAAGGGGGAGGGAGTGTGGTGGAGGCAGCGGAACTGGTCTCTCCTGGGGCGCAGTGGGGGCCTGCGGCGTGGCCTCCCGGGGGCCTGCGCCTAGGGCGCCCTGTGCACCGTGAGCGATTACGAACACGACAGTTTTAGTGAAAATAAGAGCAGTGTCGTCCTCTGGAGCAGGGAAAGGCAGAAAGCCAGAACGGCCATGGGTCCTTGGCCACATCCCTGCTTCTCTGGCCCCCATTCATCCGCCCCCGCCCTGCGTAAGGCCGCGGGGGGAGTGCGGTTGGAGGGCTCTGCGGCCCGATTGGAGGCGGGTCATCCACAACTTCGGCAGCCTCACATCCAACGCTATTTATCTGCCGCCGCCCCTCCTTCCTGACCCTTGGGCACTGGTTGGGGTGGGGGACTATCTGAGGCTGCGGGGCATCCGGTGGGGGACTGGGGCGGGGGTTCCTGGAAGAGGCCACACCCAGCCCCTCATTCCGTGGGGCGGAGGACAGCCCTAGCTCAGACGAAGGGACTGTGAGCCACTGCTCTCCCACGCAGCCCCTGTCGCGGCGCCAGGCCCCGGGGGGGAAACTGAGGCTGTGAGGGCGGCCCACCCAGAGCTCCCTGTCTGCTGGGGGAAGTTGGCGGTTGTCCTACCAGCTGGTCTCAGAGGCGCTAATGAGAGTTAAATGTGGGGCGTGAGTCACCTCAGAGGGGGGGCTGGAACCACCCCCAGATGTGGATCCTGGGTGGAAGGGAGGTCTGTCTAGACCGCTCAGCCTTCTTCTCCTGCTCCCCTGTGGCTCAGCCCCTGCCCCTGGGCAGAGTGGCGCACGGGTTCCTCACCTAGCAGACCAGGCCCATCACCTGAGCCAACCTCCCTCAAAGGGGCTGCCTGGGGGTGGGGCAGGTGGGCTTTGGAACCACGGGGGGCGGGGGAGATTCCAGATCTCAGGATGGAACCCAGTAGCCCAGGACCAGGGTTCTGGACCCACACCTGTCATTGTCTTGTGGCTGTGAGCCCTGGGGTATGGTTGTGTGTCTTGGGATGGGGTGGGGTGGGGTGGAGTGGGGGTGGGCAAAGAGCCCAGGCCACCCGGAAGGATCCCCTCACCCCCTACCGCCCATCTGGCCTCCTTCAGACCACCAGGCTCTGACCACACAGGGTGTCTGTCCCTACCACCTCCCAGCCCTGACCTCAGGCCGGCACAGGGGCTTCAGTCCGCAGTCATCACGGCGGTGCAGACTGTGTGTGCGCATGCGTGTGTACACGTGTGCCCCTGTAACTAGGTCGGTTTTCCTCAGTGTGACTGAATGCGAGGTTGGGCATATTTACGTGTCTCGGGCTGTCTGTGTGGGTCTCGGGGGAGCGGGGGGCTTGAGAGGGGATGTGGGCCTCTGCGTGTGCCTACCTGTGTGTCTCCTCTATGTAGCTGAGTGGACCTTTCTGTGTGACCCTGAGCGTTTGTGTCAACCTAGCCTCACCCACAGGCTCCCTGGCTCCTCTTTGAGCACCCTATCACCACCCCACCAGGAGCCACAAGGTTAGGGAAGCAGATCTGGAAGGGAGCTGTAGGGGGATGAGGTGCCTGCTGTTCCAGAATGTAATGGACTGGCTGGGTGGGCAGCACCAGGGGGTGGGCGTGGGCAGCCACAGGGGAGAGAGAAAAGGGGACAGGGGAGGGCCCCTGCTCAGCAGTCCCCTCCCTGCTCCCTCTGCTCCTAGCCCAGCGCCTCCTGGCAAGAGCTTATTTGCATGGTATTTACATTTCATTTGCATCGCGTTCAATTAAAAACCTGACCAGCTCCCGCCTGCCTGGCGCTGCCTGCCCAGCCTGGTGAAAACATTGGTTGGGCATTGCCTGCTGCCTTTGCTCCCCCCCCACGGATTGACTGATATGGGAGGGGTCCTCCCCTCAGTGAGATCATCCAAGTCACCCACCCTAGAAGTGAGAGGGCTGGAGGTACAAATGGAGAAACTGAGGTAGGTCCAGAAAGAGCTTCAGGGGGCTCCAGGCTAAGGGCCAGGCTTGGACAGAGAATGTTAGTAGTGCGAGCTGCCCCTTTGTGGAAGAGTCACCGTGTGGGGCGTGGTACCAGCACCGGACACAGTACCTTGTATGCACTTTGCTGTACCTTGAGGTCAGGCCTTGTCCTATCCCCATTTCACAGATGAGAATACCAAGGTTGGAGAGGGCAAGCCCAAGGTCACTCAGCTGACTCAAAATTCAAATCTCTGTCAGTGTGACTTTGAAGTCCGTGCTCCAAACTTGGCGCGTGACTATCAGAAGTACAGTGCTTCTCTCCTCCCCCTAGTGACGTGGGCTCATTACCTCCAGAGTCATTAGCTCTGGGATGAGCTATCATAGCAGCAGCGTTCACCCTCATCTGAGGGCTGGCCTGGGCGTTCTTTGCCTCCTAACACTGACAGCCAGGCCCATCCCTAGCTACAGGGTGGAACACTCTCTCTGTAGAAGTTCTCCCTGGCACCTGGCCACAGTCTTTTCTATTGCAAGACTGCCCTTCTTGGCAGTGAGAGCTGGTGACTTTGTAAAAGGCAATTAAGGACCCCGATAATGAAACAACCTCTGGGGAAAACTTACAGCTGGTCTAAGGATGAAGAATGGGTGAGGAGATCAGGAAGGCCCGGCAAGCAAGCTAGGGCAAAGGGAACCCTCAAGGCCCTCCTGTCCTGGGTCAGGAGGCTTCCTGGAGTCTGTTCTGCCCTGGCCAGAGCCAGGCTGGTGGGTGTCACCTACACAGGTGGGAACTCTTGGAATTGGGGACAGAAGGGGCCCTCTGGCTGCTCATGGAAGAGTCATCCGGGCCGGGCGCGCAACACCTCACTATAACTGGGGGATCATGGTGCTGACCAGCTCCTGCCCCCCTTCCCCTCTCCCACCACTCTTAGGACTCTAGAGGGATTCCACCTCCTGCTGATATTGAGGGACCTGGCTAATCAACAGACTCCTCCTCTCTGACCACAGTGATTAGTTCAGAGATGGACATGTGACCTGGCCCTAGCCAATCAGGTTGAATCCCAGGGCTTTGGTTGAAATTATTGGGAGGGTGGTTGTCTGATGTGGTAGTTTGGAAATATGAAGCCGCCACCACTTGGGGAGAGCTATCCATGAATGAGGCCAGCAAAGGGAAACTGATCCTTGTACTTGAAGCCAAATGCTCTTCCCTTTGAGCTTCAGAATGAACCAATAGTTTCCAGTTTTGCTTAAGCCAGTGTGTGTTGGGTTTCTATTACTTGCCCATTTTTGCCTTCAAATCTTTGCCCATGCAATTCTGTGCCTGGAATGCCCTCCTCTCCCCCTCTCCAGACTAATCATACCTGTGTTTAGAGGTCCAACTCACCTCTTCTCTAGGAAACTCACTTCCATTCTGTCTCCATGTCTCCTCACCTGAAAGTGTTACCTGGAACTTCTGACCCCCAGTCTGGCACTCAGTGTCTATGTCCAGAACTATGATAATTCCCTTTTCTAGAGCTGGCGTCTCATTGCTCCAAAGTGGACTGAAAATATCTAAACAGCATGAGCTGGAGGGAGAGGAGTGGTTAGACACCTGGCTTTGGCATCAGGCAGCCTCAGTTCAAATTTTGGCCCATCTGTGTGATCTTTAAACCAGTCTCTCCACCTCTGTGCCTTAGTTTCCTGTTCTTTAAAATAGGGTTGTTGTGCCCTGGCTGGTGTGGCTCAGTGGTTGAGTGCTGGCCTTTGAACCAAAGGGTTGCTGGTTCGATTCCCAGTCAGGGCACATGCCTGGGTTGTAGGCCAGGTCCCCAGTGGGGGGCACCCAGTGTGAGAGGCAACCACACATTGATGCTTCCCTCTCTCTCTTTCTCTCTCCTTCCTCCTGTCTCTATAAATAAATTAAAATAAAATAAAATAAAATAAAATAAAATAAGGTTCTTGTGAGGATTGAAAGAGTCAGCTGCCTGAAAAAAGTGCTTCGCATAGTAGTCCACAAATGTTTAACACTAGTCCACAAATGTTTATTGGGCACCCCACTCTGTGCCCGGAACTGAGGGTTCTGCTGTGAAGTGCCACAGGCACGGCACAGTCCCTGCCCTCGGAGCTGCTGAGGGTGGAAGTCAGGGCAGTGCCCCAGCTGGGGTGGCCGATCAGGAGAGTGGGGGCTGTCTTCCCCAGCCTGCTAGTGCTCCTTTCTGAGACTAGGGACCCTTTCCTGCCCCTCTTCCTTCCAAGGCACTGGGGCCCTTGGTGGAGGGAGGCCTGGCCATCCCCTCCCCCTTCCTCTCCCCTCCCTGCAGTCCCTTGGAGCCGGTGCCGCTCAGAGTTAATCTCCTCGCCCGTCAGGGGGTGACAGGAGGTGTCTGTCATTTGGAGCCCAGGCCGTCAGCCTCGCTGGCTAATTGGGACGCAGGCGCCGGGAGCACGGGAAATGGCCGGAGGGAAGGAGTGCGGGAATGAGGGAAGGGAGGCTGCCCTCACCTCCTTCCCGCCTGGCTGGGGCTGATCCACAGGGCTCCTTAGGGGAGGGGGCGGCCAATCAAAGGAGGAAGGGACGTGGGATGGGGACTCTGTGACCTTGGGCATACTGCTGTTCCTCTCTGGGCGTCGTACTATTATTATTCATACTAAGGACAACAGCAAACCTTTATTGAACAATTACTGTGTAAATCAGTTCCCAGCATTCCTGCTGAAAACTTTCGGTGGGTTTCCTATAGTCCTTGGAATTAAAACCAAACTCCTTCCAAGGTCCTTGAAGACCCCCCAGTACCCATGCCTCTGCCCTCCCAGTTCCCCCTGCTCTAGCCACCCCACCCTCCCCACAAGGCAAGCTCTTTCTGCCTCAGGTCCTTTGCACTTGCTGTTTCTGCTCCTTGGAACACCCTTCCTCTGCCTCTTACTATGACTGACTCCTCCTCCTCATTATTCAGATCTCAGCTCAAATGACACCTCAGAGACAAGGTCTCTAACCACCTTATCCAAAACCTCTGTCCCCTACCTCCACTTCTGCTGTTATGTCACCCTATTATGTTGTTTATTTATATTTTCACAGCATTGTCATCATGTGAAATTCTCTTATTTACATATTTGTGGGGTTAATGTTCATTCTCTCTCTCTAGAATGGAAACCCCTGAGAATGGGAGTTTACTGCTTGTCGCTGTGATTTACTGCTGAAACCTCAGTGCTTAAAATAATACCTGGTGCATGGAAAGCACTCAATAAATAGAGATTAAATAAATGAAATTCAGCCATTCTGGTAACGAATTCATCCAGCTTAGTTCTCACGAGAATCTCAGAAAGCTGGTGTTACCTGCATCTGAGGTGAGGAAACAGAGGCTTGGGAGCTTGTGCGACTGTAAGTTATGGTACCTGGAATTCCCCCAGGACTCTGTGCCCCTCGAGGTGCAAGGGCTGAGATGATTGTGAAGGCCTCTGCCAGCCTGGCCACTCTGCTGAGCACTGGCTGGCGATGAGGGACATACACAAGGAGAGGAGGCAAGGGGCCAGGAGTGGCTGCACCAGGGTGGAAGTTTCCTCTGGGAGCTCAGCTGAGGGCACCTTAGGGAGCCTCCCCTGGGGACGGTGGCTTACTCCATTCTGGCTGCTATAACAAAAGTGCTACAGATGGGGTGGCTCAAACAACAAACATCTATTTCTCACAGAGCTGGACCCTGGGAAGTCCAAGATCAAGGTGCTGGCACATTCCGTGTCTGGTAAAGACCCATTTCCCAGTTCACAGATGGTCATCTTCCCAGTGTCCTCACATGATGAAAGGGATGAGGGAGCTCTCTGGGACCCCTGTCACAAGGATGGGATCACGAATCTCATTCCTGAAGGCTTTGCCTTCATGACAGAGACACCTCCCAAAGCCCCCACCTCTTAACACCGTCACATTAGGGGTGAGGTTTCAACATGCACATTTGGGGAGACACAGACATTCCGTCCACTGCAGAGGTAGTACTCAACCTCCAGTATATGGTGGTGGACACATGGAGTTGAGGGCCCACTGGGGACCTGCACACAGGCCTGACTCTTCCCTGCTTCAGGGCAGGAGGCAGGTGTGAGCTGAGAGCGAGGGTGGCAGGCCAGAGTCCCAAAGCCTCTTCCTTCAGCCTGCATCTACCCTTTGTGCCGGCTCCTGCCTGTCAAATTGCTGACTCCTAGGCCTGGCATTCGAGGCTTGGCAAAACCCATCACCTAACTTTCCCTTCTCTTATTTCCTGCTGTCCAAAGACACCCTGAAGCAGTCCCTGCCTCCTGTGCTTTCAATGACATGTCTTGTCACTTTCTCTATCCATCCTTCGGAGCCCCGCCCCTGTGATGCCCCCTCCGGGAGGGCCTCCTAGGGCAGTGTTTGTGCAGCAGTTGTCTGTAGGCCTGAGGATCTGTGCCAGGCTGTCAGCACCCTGTGTTACCCTCCCTGTGTTACCCTCAGTGCTCATCCATGGCCAGCATGAAGCCATTCGGTAAGCATCCTGTTTTCTCCCATCCATCCAAGGATCCCAGGTGAGACCACTATTTTTGGTTCCTGGATCTCCTGTTTCTGTTCAGCTTCTGGGTGCTTCTGAGCCTGAAATCTCAATCTCAAGTGGAGGAAGGGGTATATGTGGGCTGCAAGATGCCTCTGTAAATCAGTCCTCAACTGCTGATACCTCGTGGCCAATAAGACCCCAAGACACTCTTTACAATGGTGTCTTAGTCCAATCAGGATATGTTATCGGCCTCTGCTAATGTATGTGGGTCACACCTCATCAGCCAATCACAAAAGCTCCTCCTCCTACATCCCCATGTCATGGTCCTAGGAGGTCCCTGACCTGGTTAAAGGTCCAGGTTGAGTCCGGGCTGTGCAAACTCTACCCCTCTTCTTCCAGGATCACAGAGTCAGTTTTCTTCTTTCCAATTCTTGCTACCCATCCCATTACTGACATCTGTATTTCTTCCTGTCCATCCCTTCCCCTCCTTCCAGCCCAAGCAGCCATGTTAGAATGGTGTGTAGGAGTGAAGAGTGAGGCTGTGGGAGAGACAGACTGGGCTGGTGGGAGGAGAGGCAGGGGCATGAGTCTGTGACCACGGACAGCCCAGCCGTCAGCCACTGGCACCAGCAGCAGCAGCGCTCCAGCAACGCCTCCTCCTTTCCCTTCTGCTCATCCTCTGTCATGGGATGGCAGGCCACTCAGCTCCCAGATGTTTCCTGCTGCACGCTGTGTGCATGTACCTGCACACACAGGAGCCTATTGGCCTGCTACTGGCTTCCCCGCCCTGACCCACCCCCTTCCTCCCAATAAGGGATGGAGAGGAGAGAGGTACAAGGGTAGGCAAGAAACTTCCCATCTCTGTCCCCACAACACTGGAAGTAGACAAGTTTAGGGGAACCCTAAATGGGTACTCCTCAAAATCCCAATCCCTGTTTTGGGTCATCAGGTTGCCGGGAGGGGGATACTGAGAGAGGGAGGAGGGCACCAGGGCTTAGCCTTTGTGCATTTTGATGTTATGTGAACAGCATGCAAAGCAGATGCAAATATTATGCAAACTAGAACTTTTCTTTTTCTAGTCAACAGCTCTGACAGGCTCTGACATGGGCTATAGGGGGCCCAGAACCCAAGGGGAGATGTGGAGGTGAGGGTAAGCATCACCACTGCTTGCCAAGAGGATTGTACCTTGTTTAAGCAGTCATTGAGCACCTGTTGTATACCTGGCACCAAGCTGGGCTCCTCAGGATTCAGAAGAAGCCTCAGGCACAGGGAAGTTGAGGGAATTAAGGGCAAAATCCATCTCCAAAGGACTTTGAGTGAAGGCCTTTTGGAGACATCCTTGCATTTAATAGCATATGAGATCAGACAGCAGAATGGCCTCAGCGGGACTTCGGTTTGATTCCCAGCTCCACCACGTAATCCTGTGTGATCTTGGGCAAGGCGCTTCACCTCAGGAAGCTTCTGTTTATTAGCCTGGAGATCCTAGAGAGCCAACAGCAATTGTGTTGTCCCAGCATCTGCCTGAGGACAGGACCTAGGTGTCCCTTCCCCTCTGTGTCCCCTCCATAGCCAGTTCCTGGAAGGTCACTTAGCTGATTGAATGACATTGAATGCTGGCTACTGCTCTGGCAGGCAGGAGGGCAGGTCCATCTTGAGACCACTGAGGGGGGCTGGGAGGGTTACTCCAGGATGGTGAGTCGAGTTCCTGGGATGAGGAGGGATCCCATCAGTCAGTTAAGGGAACAATGACTGGATGGGTCTCTCTCCAATGACTCCACCCCCTCAACTGCCCTCCAAACAAAGGTGTTGGGGGAGATGGGAGGAGGGGCTTCTGCCCTCTGCATCTGCAAAAGCGACTAGAGAGGGTGGCCTTGGAAGGCCAAGAGATGCTTCTAGTAGGAAGTGGCAGTTGTGTGTGTGAGGGCATGGGGGGAATAGCAACAACACCCATAATAATAGCCAACATTTTTTGAGCACCCACCCTTTACCAGGCTCTGTGACAACACTTTCCACATGTCTTATCATGTTCAAACCTTAAAATGACCAATTCTCTTTTTCTTTTTTTTTATAAAGGCCAGCCTTACTTTTTTTTTAAAGATTTTTAAATTTTATTTATTTATTTAGAGAGGAAGGAAGGGAGAAAGAGAGGGAGAGAAACATCAGTGTGTGGTTGCCTCTCACATGGCCCGCACTGGGGCCTGCAACCCAGACATGTACCCTGACTGGGAATCGAACTGGCAACGCTTTGGTTCACAGCCCGAGCTCAGTCCACTGAGCTACACCAGCCAGGGCTCTCCTTTTCTTTTTAAATGCTTGAGGAAATTGATAGAGATGTTTGCCCAAGATCACTCAGCTAGTGAATATCAATCAGTACCAAGATTTCAGCCCTGACATTCTTGTTCTATAGGTTTACCCTTGACCTCTAAGCAGCGCCTTCGTGTTCCCAAAGGCCAACCTGGGTTCAAATTCTGCTTCTTTCATCAGGCTTCTATTGCTCCACCTCACCTCTACATCCATGTCATCTGCCACAATATATCAATAATCCAGCAACCTTTCCTTTACCTCTTTCTCCCCACCAGCCTGTCCTCTCCCCCTCCTCCCTGGTCTCCCTGCTTGCACCTTTGCCTTCCTCTGATCTATACAGTAGCCAGAGGGATCTTTTAAAAATTTAAGTCGGACCGTGTCACTCCCAGCTTAGAACCCACTTTGCATAAACCCTCCCACCTCCCCTGCTTTGCAAAGCCCTGCTGCATCTGCTTCCCCTTTGGGCCAGGTCCACAGTGGCATGCTCCAAACCCTCTCCTTTACTTGGCTGGCTCCTTTTAGCTTTTCAGGCCTCAGTTCAGATGTCACCTCCTCAGAGGGGTCCTCCCTGACTACCATAGCTAAGAGTCTCCTCTCTGAAGTCAGTCTCACATGACCTATTTTAATATCTTCATAGCTCTCCAGACTCTGAAATGCTCTTGTTCAACTATTTGTTTACTTGATTATATAGTCTGTCTCCCTCCAAGTCCTATGAGATTGGGGAGTAGACTATTTTTGTTTTCCGGTGTCTCCATAGTTTAAACAGTGCCAGACACATACTAGGTACTCAGTGCACATCTGAAAGAATGTGGCTGGTGTGACCTAGCCCCTCTCTACCTCAGTTTCCTTTTTCTGTTGGGTTTTGCCTCCTTCTGTCAGCCTCTCAAGGAACACTCTAGATGAGATCAGAGATGGCAAAAGTCGCCCCCCGGGAGAGAGAGGCCACGATGCCCGCCTGGGGATGAAGCCAGCGCCGTAGACACCTCTCCGGAGTGCAGGAGGCAAGCCGAGCCGCAAAGATCATCTTGGCTAGACCCCTGCCCCGACATGAGATCCTAGACGGGCAGGGGAGGGCGCGCAACCCCTTCCTCCGGTGGGAAGCTGCTCCCGGCGGGGCCTCTTCTCTCTCCCCCTCCTCCCCAGGGAGGCAGGTGGAGCTGCGTCCTCATCTTTGTTCCCATCTGGAGCGCGTTTGGCGCGGCGTGGCGGGGGCGGGGCTGCGCCCCCGCGGTGCCCGGAGAGACGGGCCCGCCCGCTTATCTGATCTGCGGCTAATTGAAACTCCCTGCTCGCGAAGGTCAGCTCGGTCCCCTGACAGCTGCCGAGCCGAGCCGGGCCGGATGGAAAACCCGGGCTGTGCAGGGCCCGGCGGGGCGCGGGGGGGAGGGGTTGTGGGGGCTGCCTCTGCGGCAAAGTAGACAAAGGCGGCCCCTCCCTCCCCATGCACGTAGCTGGGGGTCTCCTGAGGTACCGGCCTTCGCCCTCACTCGGCAGGGCCCTCCGGCCCGGGTCACTCGGCCTACAGCCGTGGGCGGGGGCACCCTTAATCCCTACGCGTCCGCCTACCCCGCTCCCACGCCGAGGCCCCGTCTGGGGTCTCTGGGAGAGTCACCCCCAACTTCCTGCCCCTACCCCGCCTCCACGCCCCGGCTCTGAGACTTCCTGCCTCCCCGGCTCCGGGCAGCTCGGGCTGTGGGAAGCTGGCGGGGCGGGGGCGGCCAGGTCCCCTCCCCCTACGCTCCCGGCTGGGCTCTGGGGTCCGAGAGGAAGTGTGCGCGGTGGGGGGCACGGCCTGGTCCCTGGGCGGCCATCCGGTGGGGCAGGTGCGGCCTCGGCCCTGGGAGGGAGGGCTGGCAGGCCTGTTGCTAATGATGCTGGGACGCGGGAGGGGGGCGCCGCGAGCAACCCCGTTTCCAGGGTTCCAGGTGCAGATGTGGCCCAGGCCCTGAGCCGCGGGCACGCGTCCCCCCGCTCCCACCTGTGAGTCTAGGCTGAGTTGCTGGGGAGCTCCCAAGGTGTAACTCCCAGCGCTCAGGCTGACCGCGCCCTTTAGCAACACCTTTTGGGCCTCGGCTTTCCCAGTTTGGAGAAAAATAACCCTAACCACAGCTGCCATTTTTCGGAGCCACGTGACTAAGGTAGTGTTAAGTGTTTAATGTATTTCGTCCCAAGTCTTCCAACAATTCCATTTTGCTGACGAGCAAGCTGAGACGCAGAGCGCTTGTGACTCTTCCTGAAGTCACAGAGCTAGTAAGTTACTTAGGTGGGACTTGGCTGACTCCCTAGCCCGCATTCTTAACCGCCAGTGGTCTCATTTTAGCCAGAACTCTGGAGTTCTGCACCTATATAGGTCGATCCCCCAGGGCATTCGCTAGTGCCGTGAGGCCCTCGGCTGCGTCTCGCTGCACGTGTTCTAGAATTGGCGCTGCGCACGTGTTTCTTGGCGCATGCACGCGTGCCAGTGCCCGGGGACAGAGGCACAGCCTGGCGCACGGGTGCCCAGGTGCGCCATTCCCGGTTGGGACCTGACAAAGTCATATGGCTGGAGCTGCGGGCGGAGTGGAGCGGGGGCGGGGAACTGAGAGTCGAGTCCACGCGGGCCGCCGCGCCTGGGAGGCCGCAATCCGGGCGTCTGCAGCCGGCGAGGCGCGGGGTGACGCGCGGGGGCCCAGCTACCGTGACCTCCTCCGCGGTTTCCATGGAGACGGTGCACTATAAATAAAAAAAAAAAAGAGGAGGAATTTCAAACCCGTTTTCTACGGCGCTTGGCGGGTGGGGGGAGGAAAGCTCTCTTTGAATCGAGTTTCCCATTTCACCTTCCCAGGCGGTGGGAGCGCTTCCCCCGCAGCCCAGCCGGGAAATTGCCGCCCCTCACGCCGCGTGGCGCCCCCGGAGGAAGCTAATTAGCGCAGCCCAGGAAGCTGGGGACTGGGGACCTGGCCCCGGGGGGGCCTCTTGAGTGGGGGGAGCGCCGACAAATTGCAACCTCCCCCAGTCTCTCCAGGCGCGCACGTAGCCCCGCGCAGGCCAGGGCACAGGGCGCAGGCGGGAGGTCGCATCTGCAGCTTTGGCGCAATGAATCAGGCGCGGCCGCCGTCGCCGCCGCGGAGCGCGTCTGGCATCCGGAGTCTCCCGGGATCGAAAATAATTTGGGCAAAGCGGTGGGAGGTGTGTGTGCTCGCGCTCCGAGGGGAGGGCGGGGGAGCAGGCCGGGCGGGGTGCGCTGGGCGGGGGGAGGTGCCATCCGACAGCCCCGCTGTGGTGAGAACAGAGTTGACACTTCTTTCCTTTCCACTTACTGCGGCAAGTACCGCGGGGAAGCTTAACCCTCTCGCTGCTCGGAAGGGAGAGGCACCTGGAGCGCCCTCATAAGGGGGCACCCGGGTTGGGACCCCGCGTGTGCTTTGAGACTGCTCATTGTGGCCTGGCTGGCTCAGCTCTGGCTCCCCAGTCTGTCGCTCCCACCAAAACATTCCTTACGGCATTCTCCCCAGGGCTTTTCTTGATTCCCTCGTTTGACTATCTCCAGGTCTGGCAGTGTCAGCACTATGGTCTCAGTTTCCCCATCTAAACAAGACGGGGGGGGGGTGTTCGGTGGGGGGAGGGGGAGGCCTTACTGTCCAGGGACCCTAGTTTTGGCTTGGGCACTGGGCAGAGACCAGAGTAGCGGTTAGGGAGGCGGGTGTAGGAGTCGGAACCCCACCCTGCTTCATCTCCCACCGCACTCTGGCGCCCTTCATCAAATGGCCGGGTTCCTGTTTTTGCCTCTGACGGCAGAAATGTCACCGCCGCTGCATTAAGCACGTTCGGTGGGAACTCGGTTTGGATCTAGAAGCTGGCGTTCAGCCCTACCAAGCTGCCTGCCGCAGGGGAGTGGGGGTGGTCTGGCTGGCCAGTGGGCCTGACTGGGGTCAGCCTTTGTCTGTAAGGGTTTCCACCTTCCTGCCTCTCTAAGCCTCACCACCCCCCCATCCCTCAGGCGCCCCCTCCCTCAGCTGTACTAGTTGTCCCCACTCCACTTAAGGATTTTTGGAGGGTTATCTGTCTAAACCCTGCGCCTGCCTGGCTCAGAGATGGGGCGGGGGGGGGGGGGTCGCTGGAGATGACGGGGTCAGAACTGACTTCTTTCTCCTCCCTACCCTCATGATGGGGAGCACCTCTGGAATTCAGGAATCTTCTCCCCATTAGATGAGGAATTGCCTGTTGGATGAGAAAAGAGTTGTAGCCAAGCCTCGGAGCACCCCCAACCTTGTGAGGTGAAGTTCCCCAGCAGGGCTTGAGAGGGGGTGCTTTCCATTCTCCCTGCCTTCCTTTCTGTCAGGGGCTCCCCCCACCCCAGGAATTCTCAAACCTTGGTGCCATGCAGAGCACTTGGCCTGTGAGCTCGCAGATGTGGGGAGGGAAGGGGGACAGTATGTGGGGAGTCTGATTGAGTGGGTCTGGGGTGGTCCTGTGTTCTGCATGCTTCCCAAGACCCCAGGGGAGGCCCTTGCCTTCGCTTGGAGGCCTGGGCCCCTTACTCAGGAGTCAGAGATGGGATTAGCATGCACGGTGCACAGACTGGGGGATTGAGAGAGGGGAAGGGACTTTTTCGGGTCATTCTGTAAGGTCAGGGCTGCATGGTTAAGAGAAGTGGGCTCTCCTGGCCCTGTTGCCTGCTGAAGGGCAGGTGAACTAACTTGTCTGTGCCTTGGTTTCCTCAACTGTAAAGTGTGGATAACACTGATAGTCCCTAAATCTCCTGAAACTGTGGCTTCACTGTATGGGAAGTATGGTGTGCAGGTCCAGGTACTTAGTAACTGCATGGTAAATGTGAACTTTACAACATCATTACCACTATTAGCACCAGAACTGGAACACTGTGGTTCAGACACTAGTTTGGGGGGCAGAGAGTCTGGCCCAACTGTCTCTGGTTCCCCAAGTCTGGTCCTTTAGGGGTTCTACCAGGTCCTGGTCAGGGAATAGTGGGAGTGGGGTAGGAGTCAGCCCCCTAGAGGTGGTCTCTTCTCTGGATCTCCTTGCAGCTGCAAGCCCTAGAGCTTTGGGTCTTTATCACCCTCAGAAAGTATTGCCCCCTCACAGCTCCAGCAGTTACATGTGCCCATTGGGCACTGGCCTAGTTAATGCTTTCCCCTCCTAGTGCCATGTCCAGACACACTTCTTTGTCAAGCATCAGATCCTGTGATGGTGGGGAAGAGGCCAGGTAACTTGCCCTTGCCCCTCCCCCCCAAGGAGATGGTGGTGGGACAGGGAGTGCTGATGTTGGGCATTCGAGGGGCAGGGATAGGAAGGAGTAGGACACCCAATTGGAGATGACTTTGGGAATGTGGGATCCCACCTCTCACCTTTGGAGGGGCGGGTTGTGGGAAGCTGAGTGAGGATGTAGGATCAACATGGCCTGGAACATGGGGCTGATAGCTTTCATTTGGGGGCTCTGGGACTACTGGTTTCTGAAGTGTCACCCAGGGATTGTGGACAGAATGCTGGAGGAACTTCCTGAAAACGGAGGCTATGCACTGGGAGGGTTGTGGGGTGGTCTCTGGGCACAAGAGCATTCAAGCCTGACTTGGGGAAGGGGTGTGTATCTCCCTGAGGCTGGCGGATGGCTGAGATGACCTCAGAGCTGTTTCTTGGGCTGCAGGCTGCAGAGGGCAGCAGCCTCGGGCCCAGTTGTTCTTACACACACACATCCACCTTCACTCAGCCACACTTAACCCAGGCTCACACTGGCCCGTAAGTCCTGATGCCCTTACATGCACATCCATGAACCCATGAACACTTGTGTACATACATGCTAAAATACCATGTGTTGACACGCTGTGCATGGACACACAAAAGCATGCACTTGGGTGCCTAGATGCACAGACCCTAACATGCATGTGCACATGGGTATCCTGATGTACCTGTGTACACATTAACACCTACATACACACACATGGGCAAACCCCTAGGTATTTTCACTCCCATCAGCTAATTTGTGTGTATGTGGACTGTATGTTTCCCATGAGGACAGAGCTATCTTTGTTCATTGTCAAGAACCCCAGAGAACAGAAATTTGTTCAACCACAGTACCCATATGCCTGGCGCTCGGAATGTATATAATTCAGTATTATCTGGAATAGATGACTAAATGTATAAATGTGAGTGAGTAACAACCATAATAGTAAAAGCAACTACCATTTATTGAGTGCCTGTATGTACCTGATCCTGTGGTAGATGCTGTCTTTATAGGTACCACCTCATCTAAGCCTCATGGCAACCTAGGAGGCCAGGACTATTACATAACAGTAACTCCTGTTCAGGCCTAGGGAACTGAGGCGCCAAGAAACAGCCACCACCTGCACTGGTTTCCTAGGGCTGCCCTCCCGGTGCCACAGATGGGCTGGCTTAAGCAACAGAATTTTATTGTCTCTCAGCTCTGGAGACTGGAAGTCCAAAATCAAGGTATTGGCATCCTCCTTTTGAGGGTTGAGGGAAGGATCCCTTCCTGTCCTCTCTCCTTGACTTGTACATGGCCATCTTCTCTGTGCCTCTTTACAAATTGTATTCCCCTTATGCATGTCTGTGTCCAAACTTCCCCTTCTTGTAAGGACACCAGCGATATTGGATTTGGTCTACCCTAATGACCTTGTTTTAACTTGATTATCTCTGTAAAGGCACTCTCTCTGAAAAAGATCGCATTCTGAGATACTGGCAGTCAGGGACATCAACATGAGTTTTGGGGGGAATGCAGTTCAACCTATAACGCTACCCAAGGTCACACATCTAGGAAGGAGGGTAAGCAGGCTTTGATCCCAGGCATGGAATGCCAGAGCCCACAGCATCACCCTATCACCCCGCCGCATGGTGCAGAGAGAGTGTGTTCCAGTGGTCACTCTCTGCGGCTCCCCATCTCCCACCAGCATGCGAGCGTCTAGTGCCTGCTTGCCTGAGGAGTCGGTCCTTCGAGGGTCAGCCTCCCTGGCATACTGATAGCTTTAGTGTCCCTTCGGCCATCATATGGGCACCCAAAGCCATCCCCCAGGACGTTCCCTGCTGACCACTGCTGCCCGACAAGTCAACATTGACAGGAGTGCCTGGAGATACACACAGGGGGCCCGGGGCTGCCTGACCCCCCCCACCAGCTGCCATCTCGGATGCTGCGGCCTCATTTCAGAGGCTGCTGGCTTTGAAGTGCTCAGCCCAGTCAGGCGGGAAGCTGGAGCCAGTGTGGGAGCAGGGGGGGCAGTCACAAGGCCTCTTGCATCAGCTGGGGCGGCCTGAACCAGGCAGGCCCTGTGCCGACCTCTCCTGCTCCTTTGGACTTGGCTGGGGGAGGATAAAAAGCCTCCCGGGGCCAATGAGGGAGACAAAATTCCCAGTCTGACCGGAAAGGCACAGTCTCAATCCTATGGGGACCCCAGACTTGGGAGACAGGACCTCTGCCTTCAAGGAGTTTTCCAGTCCGAAATGTTCTAGCTTTTCTGAGCCTTACTTTACCCATCCAGGAAATGGGGATGACAATCTAGTTTGCTCTGAAGTTTCCAGGAGTAACTATGGTAGAGAAGGACCAGGATTAACAAGGGCATTTTACTCCATGCATAGCTGCAACATTTAGGGAGATGATGATGGTGATGGTGATGATAATGGATAACGTTTGATGAGCACTTACTGGGCCTCGGGCTGAATGCTGAGTACATTCTTTACCCAGTTACCTCGAATCTTTTCTTTTCTTCTTTAAATTGATTTAGAGAGAAGGAAAGGAGAGATAGAGAAAAAACATCGATTTGTTGTTCCACTTATTTACGCATTCGTTGGTTGATTCTTGTATGTGCCCTGATGGGGGATTGAGCCCACAACCTTGGTGCATTGGGATGACCCTCTAACCAATTGAGCTGCCCAGCCAGGCCCAATTACCTCAATCTTTCTACAAAGTCTAGGAGGCAGTTACCATTATCATTGCCATTTTGTAAGTGAAGAGGTGAGGTTCAGTGAGGTGGACTTGCCCTAAGTCACACAGCCAGAGAGTGAGGGAGTGGGCGTGTGACCCAGCTCTGAAGGTTTCGCAGCCGGCTCTGCGGCTCTGTGAGGGTGGGGGTCTCAAGGTGGGGGCTGAGGTGAGACTCTGCCATGACTGGGAATGGCCCTGGCTCTGGGGTCCCCAGCCTCTGAACTCTACCCTGCCTGGCCTTGGTGGCAGTGGCTGAGGTGTGTCCGTGGCAATGATGATGTGAATGCAGAACCTGCCTCCGCACTTGAATTTGGTCCTCACAGCTGCCCTGCGGGGGCAGCAGGGTGGGGATTATTCCTGGTTTGCAGATGAAGATGCTGAGACCGAGTGTTAGGGTCAGTCTCCTACACAAGTCAGCAGGTAGGACAGGCCTCAAACTCAAGTCTCCTGACTCCATCTGGACATTCTTTCTGCTAGAGGCAGGTAAGTATCTTCTCAGGTCATTTCAGAACAAACCCTCTGTGTCCCTGCCCCCCGCCCTCACTCCCCCACTCCTGGGCTGCTGGAACTGTGACAGGGTAAGGGCAGGGAGGGAGAGGGCACAGATGCCCAGGAACCAACTGCCCATGGCAACACCAATGCTAACTGTGGACATGTTCTGAACCCTCCCTTGATGGTAGCTGCCGTCCTTATGTGTGCTTGTGTGGCTTCAGAACCCATCCCCTCACGGTGCTTCAGGCGGGCCTGCCAGCCAGCGCGAGCAGGCAGAGGGGTTCAGTTCAAGGCAGTCAACTATTAGTGAGCACCCACCATGAGGAAGGCACCGTCTCAGTCCTATGGGGAACCCAAATTTGGGAGGCATGAAATCACCTTCAGGGGTTTTTCCATCTGAAAAGTCCTAGCTTTTCTGACTGGGCTGGGTTGGGGGGTGCAGGGGAGAGCAAGGGCAACATCTGGGGGCAGATGTGAGACAGTTGTGATAATGTGGGGAAATGGCTAGACTGTGGGTGCATGGGCACGCGGCCCCTAGTGTTGAATGTCTCTAACTGGAGGGCTAGGAAGGTTTCTCAAAGGAAATAGTGTTTAAGCTGAGGACTGAGAGTTCAATGTGATTTAGCCGGGCAAAGAAGAAAGGGTGGTGGGGAGGAGTCGTAGGCTTGGAGAGCAGAGGCCTGAAGACAGGAGAATAGCCTCTCTGAGGGACTTCAGGTTGCTGAACGTGGCAGAGGGTGGGGTGTGAGGGGGAAGCAGGAGGGCGTGGCGTTAATTCGAGACACTGCAGCCCACAGTAAGAGGCAGCCTGGGAGCCCACTGATCCAGCTTCCCGTGCCCACTTCCACATGGCGCTTTCCTCGCTCCAAGACCCTCACATCAATGGGACTCACCCAATTCCACTGAGCAGTAGGTGAAGCAGGAGTCACTATGCCCATCTTACAGATAAAGAAACTGAGCCCTGGCTGGTGTGGCTTTGGTGTGGCTCAGAGGATTGAGTGCTGGCTGCAAATCAAAGGGTCTCCAGTTCGATTCCCAGTCAGGGCACATGCCTGGGTTGCTAGCCAGGTCCTCAGTAGGGGTGCTCAAGAGGCAAACACATTGATGTTTCTCTCCCTCTCTTTCTCCCTCCCTTTCCCTCTTGCTAAAAATAAATAAATAAATAAATAAACAAATGTTAAAAAACTGAGTCTCAGAGGTTACAGTGTTGGTCCCTTCTATCCAGCTAGCAAGCGGGGGGCATTGACCTGGGCCCCAGACCTCTTCAGCGTGGTACTGAGCTGAGGACCAGGCCTGTTTGCAGGACATAAAGTGGACTCTAGGATGATGGTATGGGCAGTGTGGGGGCACAGTATGGTTCAGGGAAGCCCTGGGGAGATGAGGGAGGGTGGGGATACCCCTTCCCTAAAGCTCAAAGCTAGAGAGAACTTCCACCGCCTCCCTCTTGCAGTCCATCCCCAGGGGCTGGCTGGGGTGAGTCAGCCTGGATGAAGTCACCCGCTTGCTTCCGCACAGCCTGTGCCCCCTGACCTGGGAGGCGCCTGCCAGGGGCACCAGCCGAGCCAGAGGACGGGCTGGGCAGCTCTCCAGGTTGCTCCGTCGCAGCTGATTTAGGGGGGCTGGAGGTGTCCGGAGCCATCAGAAGCAGCTGGGTGTCTGGGGCTGCAAGGCCCATAAGTCATGCCGCCCGCCCTCCTTTCCCTGCAGTGCTCCCCGTGCGGTCTGTGATGAATCGCCAGGGACTGGGCTCATCAAAATCAGTTTATGCCAAAGGGAAATTAATTTCTGTCTCTGCGATGAGGTGTGGGGAAGGGAAGGGCAGCTCCAGAGGCAGGCCTGTGGCAGCACTGCAGGGGGTGGGGGACAGGACCCTACATGTGACCATGGTTGTCCCTGGGCTACAGGCCCTGCCCATTCTACAGAGGGGATGACTGAGGCATCAAAGAAGCCTCCTAGGGACAAGAGCCCAAAGTTTGTTCTTCATTAATTCTTTCTCCCTTGCCTCTTTCGTCCTCCCCTGTTTCTTCAAGTACTTATTGAGCACCTGCTGTGTGCCAGGCACTGTTCTGTGGTGGGGACACAGTGATGCACAAGACAAAGTCCTGCTTTTTTGGAGCGTACATTCTGGTTAGGTAAGATAGACGGATTGGTAATAGATAAATAAGAAAATACCAGCCTTGACTGGTGTGGCTCAGTGGGTTGATTGCCAGCCTCCAAACCAAACGGTTACCGGTTCGATTCCCAGTCAGGGCACATGCCTGGGTTGTGGGCCAGGTCCCTGGTGGAGGACACATGAAAGGCAACCACACATTGATGTTTCTCTCCCTCTCTTTTTCCCTCCCTTCCCTTCTCTCTAAAAATAAATAAAATCTTTAAAAAAAGAAAAAGAAAATACCAGACAGGGAAGAGTGCCAGGCGAGAATTAAGATGGGGTCACATGGTCAGGGAAGACCTCTGTGAAGAAGAGACAGGTAAGCTGACACTGGTTTGGAGATGAAGATAACCCTTCAGCTGTGAAGTAAAATTCCTGAAAATTTAGCCTTAGGGGGGCTGGGCCTGGGGTAGGAGGAAAGCACATTTCAGGGGAAAGAACCAGCAAACCTAAGGGCAGACAGTTCTTGAGACTGCCATTCTTGTGACCCAGCCAAGCAACTCTTGTGACTGCATCCCCCTGTGTGGCTCAGCCTGGGGCCTGACAGTATGGGTGGCGGGGGTGGCTGTGCACACTGCACGGATTGGTTAGAGGAGAATCCACAACTCTTTAAGATAAAACAGGAGACGCCAGGCCCAGCTGTACCCAAGCCCCTCTCTGTCAGGGCCCCTCTGTGCTCCCCACGGCCCAGGAACAAGAGCGACAGCTCTCAGTTCTTGAGCAACTATCTTAGGCTGAGCCTCGTGTCTGAATTCTCAGAACAGTGCTGTTTGGTGGAAACTATTATTTCCATTTTACAGATAAGGAAACTGAAGCTTCGAGAAGGGAAGAGAATTTTCCAAGATCTTACAGCCAATCAGTGGCAAAACGAGGATTCAAACTCACAGCCTGAGCTCATCATTGCTGCTGCCTCTCCTGTAGCCACATCCTCACTCTCGCCCACTTTCGACCCACTTTCTCGTTACCCTGTGCTCCACAGACCGAGCCAGCTGCCCCTTTGCTGCTGCCCAGACGTGTTGCACAGGTTCCCACCTCAGACCCTTTCCTGATGCTGTTCCCTCCACCTGGAGCCCCCTGCCTCCCCGTCTCTGTTTGCTGAAACCCGGACCCTTCTTCATGGTTTTGTTTAGTTTCTTCCTCTTCCATGAAGTCTTGTGCTCAATCCCACAAACAAGGGGCCGCCTGTTATCTCTGAAGTCCCACAGTTCTATTCGGACTGCTGTCTGGGCCCTCATCACACTTATTTTGTGTGCGCAGAGTTTGGATTGTGACCGACTGGGATTTAGGTTCAAGTCTCGTTTCTGTCACTTACCATGTCTGTGATCTTGGGAGGGCAACGACCTTTGTACCACTGTTTTCATTAGTAAAATGTGCTGATAGTGGGGAGCAAGTAGGCAATGAATTAGGAACACTCAGCACAGGGTCTAGTTAGCATTGAATAAATGGCAACTGTTGTTACATAGCTTCTCCCAGCCTCAGTTTCTTCATCTGTAGAATGTGTGCGCACAAAAAGTGGCAAAGGGCATCCGAAGTGCCTGGCACACAGGGCCCGACCAGAGAGGGCAGATTGGGGGTTTATCACACACATCTTCCCTCAGAGGCCCAGGCCAGGGCTTTGTGGTCTGGCGCGCATTTTTTCCATCGAAGTTGCCGTAGATTTACATTTCCATGGGGTACGGACTCCAGACAGCCCTTAGATACCCAGCCTGATGGCGGAGGAGGGCCTGACTGGCGCCCTCAAGAATCTCCGTCATCATCGTCGTCGTCGTCACCATCACCATCACCACCACCACCACCATCATCATCATCATTACAAAAGTTAATTTTTTGATGTGGGCAACTGGCATTTTCTACACTCTGTGTAAAGCACTTTTGGAAAATGTTGCTGTTTTTATTGATTTGTAACCTATTATTTAAGGGAAAATGGCGGCTGCACACGCAGCTTTAAGCAAAGCCCTCAGCTGCCTTCCATACAGACTGCTGCTTGAAGTCCTTCCTGAGCAGTGGCTCGCTCCCTCTGTTCTCCACCCTCCCTTGGTTATGAAGCTAAGTCCCTGGAAACTCTGTCCTTTAGTGGCAGGGGTGAGGTGGGGGTAGAGGGAGACCCTAGAGGGGGGTGTTGTCAACTTCAGTCACCTTCACAGGGAAGGCCAGGTCTGAACAGTGGTAGCAGGAAGGTGGGCTGAGGGGGCAGGTGGCAAAATCGTCTCTGAGGTAGGGGCTGTCCTGCAACCCCTGTGACCCTTTCAGCCAATTTCAGAGGTGGGAAGAAGTTCCAGGGGCCCCCCTCTGCTGGCTGTTTGGGGAGTGGGATGGATCCTGCTTTGAAAGTGCAGAGACGGCTGATGGGAGGCTGGGGCTCGATTGTGTCTCCTTTCGGGACCACGGCCAATGGAAATGGAGCTTCTTAAAGGGAGAAGCTCTGCCCAAAGGGCAACCCCTCAAGTGTGAGGTCCCAGAAGTCTGTCTGGTTTCTTGGGTGTCCAGGTATCCCACTGGTTGGGGTCTGAGCATCCATTTGAAAACATTAGACAAGAGCTGGAGAAACCATCCAGTTGTTTGGAAAATTGGATGTAAGAAGAGAGAAATGGGGCAGTGACCCTCTGCAGGGTCTATGTTTTGGGTTCATAGTGCCTGAAGATTTTAAGAGAGCTTTGCCTGGAGGGACGTGGAGACCGGGGAGCAGCTGGGCCTCCAGGTGTCCCTGTGGGGCCTGATAGCCCCTCTTTCCCTCCCGCAGTTTTCCATCGCCCCAGGTGCCCAGGGACAGCAGAGACATTGCAGTGAGTGACAGAGCAGATGGTGTGTGGCCTCAGGAGGGGACGGAACTCCTTGGACCTTTCTGGGAAGCCCCTGCTGCCTTCCCTCTTGGGCATTGGGAGTCCAGACATCCTAATTAAGGTTATTTAGTCAATAATATTTCTTGAGAGTCCCTGTGGCCCCAGGTTTGTGCTAGGGGCTGGGCCCCTGGGGACTCCCCAAATGTGTCCCCATGGGAGCCCTTAAGGGGCTCACAGTCAAGAGAGGGGAGTCAAACCAGCAGACAGCCGATCACATGTCAGGTATGGGGTTGGAGATGCTCACAGCAAAGAGCCCTAGTGTGGTCTGAGCAGCCAGAGAAGTGACTTGCTGGGTTCCGATAACAGTAGTGTGCCCCCTAACGACATTACGTGTATGGCAGTGGTCCTATAAAATAATGATGGAGCCGAAAAACTTCTAGTGCTTAATGATGTTGTTGCCATAACTTCATAGAGCAGCACATCACTTGAGTGTTTGTGGTGGTACTGGTGTAAACGGACCACCTGTGCTGCCTGCTGTATGCGAGTGTAGCACGTGCAATGACAGCGGTGGGCTGCTCCGTCTAGGTTTGTGTAAGTGCTCTATGATGTTCCCACAATGACAAAAACTGACTAAGGCGAAATTCCTTAACCACACCCTTCTCAGAACACATCTCTGTGGTGAAGCAGCGTGGTTGGTTATAGCTTCACCACTTACGGGCTGTGTGACTTTAAAAGAGTTCCTTAACCTTGCTGTGCTTTAGTTTCCTCATCTCTAAAGTGGGATAATATTAGCACTCACTTCAAAGGGTTGTTGTGAGGATAATGAGTAAATATCCCTTAGAACAGTGCCTGCAACACAGTCATTACTCAATATATGTCAAGTAGAAAATAAAAGCAGCTAGCACTTGGATGAGTAGGACTTGGCCAGCAGATGGATGGGCAAGGGTGCCCTAGGCGAAGGGAGTAAGGCCTGCCTGTGAGGAAGCTGGCTCCTCCAAGGAACTCCCTTCTGTGTTACCGTGACCGGTGGCTGTCCTGGTCTGTGATTTGGGCTGGTAACTCTTCCCCTTTCCTCCACTGCCACGGTGTGGTCTTGAGGCCTGAGACGTGACTGAGTGCATGGGCCTGCCGGTGCCCGCTTACCTGCTCCTCTGTTGTCGCCTGTGAGCCAAGCCCCAGGCTGGGTGGTGCTGGGCATTCTCCTGTGGGCATCTGGAGCTCCCTGGGGAAATTTGGTGGGGTAGCCCAGGGGTCCGGAAGGGTTCTTGGCAGAGGTGCTCTCTGAACAATGCCCTAAAGGAAAAGGAAAATGTCCCCAGACAAGGGCAGGGAGGGAGATCTGGCGGAGGGAACAACCTGTGTAAATGTTGGGAGGGGGAGGTCCAACTTGGAGACAAATAGATCTTTGGTGGAGTTTAACTCTGGGCCTGGGGGCCTCTTTGGTCGGTTTTTATCAGGACGTTTGGATTGTCCTTACCTTGCCCTCTTGCCCCAGCAGGGGTGATGGCCTAAGAGGTTAAAGTCCAGTCTTGCTGCAGGGCCAG
The DNA here is from genome assembly GCF_019186645.2 of Phyllostomus hastatus. NCBI lineage: Eukaryota > Metazoa > Chordata > Mammalia > Chiroptera > Phyllostomidae > Phyllostomus > Phyllostomus hastatus. The sequence continues at coordinate 28,256,379 of NW_025333611.1, read as the reverse complement.
CCCAGATACTGGGGGTAGAGGCCAGTTGCCCTGGTCCCTCCCTCCCACTCCAGAGCCGGGAGGGTTTGGCAAAGCAACAAGGCAGCCTTTGTGTCCTTCTGTGGGTCTAGGCACGTCTGGCCCAGCCTAGGCGGCTGCTGGTTTCAGTACCCTGTGATCCCGGCCAGGCGGTACAGGGCGGGGCAGGCAGAGCAGGCATGGTGTCCTCAGGGTCCCCAGTGTGGCTTGTGTCCCCTGCACCCCCATCAGGGCCCCCCAGGTGAGGATGCCTGTGTCAGAAGTACATGGGGATGTGGGGTGTGTGGGGCTGGCAGTGAGCACCCAGAGCAGGTAGCGGGCGGGTGGAGGTGTGCAGGGGGTGGGGTGCGGGTGGTGGGAGCCAGCGCGCTGGAAGGCTCCTGTGTGCTACAGCATGTGCCTGCAGGGTCCCCCAGGGCGAGTCTGCACTGGGGTGAGGATATGCTTTGGGGTGTGAGGGTCTGGGCTGGAGCACATGAGCAGCCCCTGGCCTGCTCAGAACAGAGCGCTGCTGTCTCTCTGCAGCGCCAACAACGAGGCCTCTCTCTCGGCGCATAATGTCCCCTCTGTATTGTCTGCTGCGAGGTGGTGACGATAATTTTAAGGCCCAAATCCTTTTTGTGGTGGGGGGTGGGGGGGAGGATGGAGGCCATCTGGGGAGGACCAGAACTCCTGGGCTGGGTTTCAGTCCTGCGTGCTCGGAGGTCTGTGGTGTGTTTGGGGCTGCCGGCTACACACAATCCCCGCAGGGGCAGCAGAGGGAAGGTGGGGGCTCCCAGAAGCCTCTGCCAGAACCCCCACCCTGAAGTCACGCGGCCCCACCCTGCTCCAAGCCCCCTCCCTGTAACCCACACACAGATTTCAGTGCCTGGGGCTGGGACCTCCTCGAAGGAACCAACTCTGAGAGCCCCTTTCGGTCACTGCCTGGCCGTGCTGATGCCAACATTGCTCTGTGTCCGCTCTGCGTCAGTCCCGCCATGGAGGGGTCCAGACCAGCAGGACTCCGCTGCAGGTTCGATAATTACTGAGGACCCCAAGGAGCTTTTGTTTATGTGTATTACGTCCATCAGGATTTACCACATTAGGAACAGAACCTGAGAAAACTTAAAAACATGTATTCATTCATGTAAAAGTAACTAATGCTTCAATTACATGTTAACATAGATAATATGTTTTTTGAAAAACAATTATTTTCTGGAACACAACAAAATGAACAAGAAGAGTGTGGCATCGTTTTGACATTTTCAAATTTTATTACTGTTTGGTTTAGTAGCGCGAACAGCCCCCTTTGGCTTTCGATCTGCTGCGGTGTGTTTGGGTTTGTCTGTTGTTGTTGAAGTAGATGAAGAAAATCTGGCCTCACACAGATTTATGGTGGGGTAAGTGAGGAGTATTTTCATAGCCTTTTTAGATAATTTGATACTACACCAAAACTTGACAAGTGGTAGTTTCTTAAAGGTTAGTTGCCATGCAGAATCTGAAACCCTATCATTCTGTTACGTTCAAGTCCATTTGTCTGTCTCACACTTTGAATGGATCTTTTGCCCATGCCTGATTTTCTGATGTAGATATATGTATCAGTCATTTAGAAAACATTAGTTCACTGAGTTATGTAGATCTCTCAAATGATAATACATTTCATTATATAATATTATAATCTCATCCATCGCTATCACCACTAATTTCATCAGAAATGTACCAGGAACTCTAGCTAATGTGGTTCAGTGGATTGAGTGCCGGCCTGCGAACCAAAGGGTCGCTGGTTCAATTCCAAGTCAGGGCACGTGCCTGGGGTACAGGCCAGGTCCCCAGTGGGGGGTGTGGGAGAGGCAACCACATGTTGATGTTTTTCTCCCCTTCTTTCTCCCTTCCCCTGTCTGAAAATAAATAAATAAAATCTTTAAAAAAATGTACCAGGAAGCTGTCAGGCTTATTGTAACCTATACCAGTACTCCAAAATTGGAATTTTCACTCAAAAAATGGAATTTTATCATTGCCAATAAATACTGGTTGTTTTCCTTGAAGTGACAGGCTCACTTAATTTTTCTCTTTACTTGAGTATTTCTGAGAGTGTCTCTGTCCAATATTCAAGCCTAAAGTTTGTCTGTCAGTCTTTCTGGTCAAGTGAACATGGCATTACATTTAAAAAGCTAGTTTAGCCCTGGCTGGTGTAGCTCAGTGGATTGAGTGCGGGCTGCGAACCAAAAGGGTGCCGGTTCAATTCCCAGTCAGGACACATGCCTGGGTTGCAGGCCAGGTCCCCAGTGGGGGCCATGTGAGGGGCAACCACACATTGATGTTTCTCTCCCTGTCTTTCTCCCACCTTTCCCCTCTTTCTACAAATAAATAAATAAAATAAAAAAAAAAGAAAATATTTTTTATAAAGCTGGTTCAGCCCTTAACTCAAACACCCGCACCAGTGCTTATCCTCAAGACGGCGACCAGACTTCAGTGTGTTGCAGAAATACTTTAATTGAATTTCCTATGTCGTGACACACGATGCTCAGTGCGTGTGCAAGGGTTAAGGTTTCATAAAAGTACTGACTTCACTGCTTTCCTTTAGCAGGACATCCTTAAGTGAAGCTAGCTAGTTCTTTTTCTAAACGGGAGCTCTTGACAGCGGCGAATACGATGACTCCTCGCAGTTTGCCTTGATTTGCACTGAGACGCCAACGCTTTTACCCGCTGTTGCTTTTTCACCATCGAGGCAAATTTCGACACAATAAAAATGTCAAATAATGTATTACTATTATTAATAAAATAATTTTAACCTCACCTGCCCCCGAGGAGGTCTTGGAGACTCCCAGGGGTGGGGGGACCCTGCCTTGAGAACCCCTGAGCCTCATTCTCTTCTCAGTGGTGATGGGCTGTGTCTCACACGTTTCACTGATTGGAGTGCCCAGCCCCAGTGAAGCTCCACATGGGTCCTCATCTCTGAAGTAGGAATTTTTTTTCCTGGCAGGGATTAGGGGGTGCTTTTCAGGGGAGGTTGATTGATTTGGTGGATGGGAAGAATGCTGAAAGGTGGGGGCGGGGCCTGGGAGTACATTCTCCCAGAAGGGAAGGGCACTGGTAAAGGCCAAGGGGAGAGAGAGTAGGACGAGGCCAGGTAACTGAGGGCCTTGAGTGCCAGCCCCAGGGCAATGGGCACCCGGAACAGTGTGGACAGGGGAAGTCATGGGGGAGACATGCTCAGGGCCAGAGGGGGCCAGAGCAGAGGGCCCTGGTCCTTCACCAGGAGGCCTCCCCGATCTGGTTGGCCCCAGGGCTGTGTCCTTAGGGTGGTGTTGACGTGACCATGACATGACCACCCTTCATGACTGTCCGTGGCTGGCAGAGCATGGTCTGCTGTCCAGAACCCCCTGCTGAAAGATATCTCTGCAGGTTTCTACACTGACAATTGGCTTCTTTTTTTCTTTGTATCGGCTTTTGTGGTGACAGTGACTAAGTGACTAGCCTCATCGAGTTTCTTGTGCCATGCATGAATGTGAGGGTGACTTGGGCAGAGATGGCAGCTGAGGGGAGAGAGTGGTCGTGGTGGCACGTCAGTGTGTGATAAAGGCCTGGGCCTGAGTCCTGTGAAAGTGGGGGCTGCAGAGCTGACCCTGAACAGGGACTGCTCCCCGCTCCATACTCCAGGCCTGCCCCGCCCTTCTCTTCCTCCAGTGGCTCTGTGTCCCTGCCCCAGCTTGTCCTCCCAGAGCTGCGGGGGCTCAGCTCCTGGCCAGGTGTGACTCGGGGAGACAGACCCCAGCTTTAGTGCACGATGAGCCTCTCCACCCTGCTGTGCACATCTGTGCTCCCAGGCGGGTGCCTGGGCCTGTGCGGATGTGCTGTCCTCAAGTTCGTGGCCGTGTAGTGTGACTGGGGTACGTTCTGGGTCCTGTGTGTTTGTGACTGCGGTACATGGTGTGGCCTGCAGTGCAGATGTTTGTGAGCCTGTGTGCCCTGCTGTGCATGTTGAGTCGTGTGTATGTTTATATGTGAGCCTTGGGTATTGTGTGCTTGTGTATGTACTTTTATATATCTTTTAGGGTGTGAGTGTCACTGTGGCTGGTATGTGTTTTTGTGTGATGGCTTGTCAGTGTATATCTTGGCCCAGCCTCAGAAGATGGCTCCCTGAGGTGTGAGGGTGGGGACAGGGCTGGACAGGGAGCACACAGCCAGGAGGTCTGACTGAGGACGGACGTGTCCTCACCTGCCCAGAGAGCTTTGCAGGCCTTCAAAGGGCCCCTGTCTGGCTTCACCACCCCTGGCCAGGCAGGGTGGGTGGCTGGAAAGGGGCAGGAGGGAACCAAAACAACCTCGGCCCACCTCCCACACCTTGCTGGCACTCGAGCCTGGTGGTGGAGGCCCAGTGCCCCGGACCTGTCCTCCTGAGGCTCCGAGCACTTTGTGCGGGAGTTGGACGTGGGCCAGAGACACGGCTCAGTTTGGCTGCTGTGGCTAACTTCAGCTCGTAGTGGGCCATAGTGGCAGAGCTGGCCCTAGACCTTCTTGGGGCTGGGACTACTGGCAGGACCAGCCCCCCTGAACCTGATGTTAACTTCATTACATGTGTCATTCATTCAACAAATATTTTTTGAGCATGTGCTCTGTTTCAGGCCTGGGTTAGGTGCTGGGATATAGCAGTCACCTCACTAAATTAGGGGGGGAGGGGGTACAGCTGTTGTGCATTTCACAGATAAAGAAAAAGATCCTGAGAAGTTAAGTGATTTGTTCAAAGGCACAGCCCAGCTGAGATTCGAAACCAGGCCTGTCTCATGCCAGAGCCTCCCTCCCCCTGCCCTTGATGCTCACAATTATAGTCTACACGCCCAGTGAGCTAGGACCAACAGGACATGGGGGTGGGCGGACAGTGCCTCGCTAGCCTGGTGCCCCAGGCTATTGGCTGATGGGGGAGTGGACACAGCAACTAAATAGTGAGCTCCTAGTTGCTCTGTAGGGAAGGTGAGTTGTCTGGGGTTGATCTCCAAAGGCTGCACTTGGAGGCGGAGATTCAGGTGTGGGGAGGGCACAGAGGGTGTACCTTGTGTTTCCAGGGTGCCTAGGGACCCAAGGGAACGCCTCCTCTCTGTCTGTGTCACCTGTGATGGGCCCCTGCTTTATTCTGAGCCTGAGCTTCCTCGTCTGTAAAGTGGGCACAAAAATTGCCCCCTCTCAGTGGTACAGTGCTCATGGCATGGTGCCTGGTACACAGTAGGGCAGCTGGGGGGATGGGGCAGAGCTGGAAGTTGGCTGGGCCTCCCTAGGGCTCTCTGTTCGGTCCCAGGAAATGGGTGGGGGTAGGGAAGAGGAGGAGCTGCATCTCACCAGAGCAGCCCCATTTAGCCACAGAGTCAGGATTGAAATATTCCTGAGGGAGAAGAACCCTGAGGCTTCAGGGTGGCAACAGCTCGTCAGTGGGGAGCGGGGAAGGGATGTTGTCACCATCTGCCTCGTGTCTGTCTGCGACTAAAATAATACTGGGGTGAGACTCGCCGCAGGCATGGGCCCAGCCGCAAGGTTCCCCGCAAGAGGGAGGGGCTGGGGGTGCTGGGAGGCTTGTGGGGGCTCAGCCTCCTGTGTGCATGGCCAGGGGACCCCCCAGACCAGGCTGGGGTCTGCTCCAGAGGGGAGACCAATCAGGTGCTGAGATCCCAGGAAAGCAGGGGCAACAAGAGAAACAAGAGGGACAAATTGCCTGATTCAGCTTCCACGAGCTGATCCTGAATATAGGAACCAGAAAACGTAGCAAGAAGCTATTTTAATTTCAGCCGACGTATAAGTTTTGGGTCTATGGTTCACTGTGGTTTTTATTTTGAATTGAATATGGAGGGTGCACCAGCATCTCCTCAGAATGCAGGCCTTTCCCACTGGGCACTGTAGTCCTTGGGCCCGGGCAGGTGCCCCTTCTGATTGGGACCTGGCTGGAAGCCTGTCACTTGGCCTCTGGGAGGTGACGCAGTCACGTCTGGTCTTTTTCTGTGGGTTTCACCAGGCATGAGCTGCTGGGTATTTTTATTTTTGCAGAGAGAACAGACCCATGACCTCAGCAGTTTAACTGCAGAAGCACCCTGACTGCTGGTTGCCATGTGCTGACGTGGTACAGGGCTGTCAGTTCGGCAAGCAGTCTTTCAACACCTACTGTGTGCCAGCCTGGAGCTGGGACAGGCTGGGCCCAGTCTCAGCATATGAGGAGAGACCACCAAAACCTGGACTTTACTTATAAAAATTGTGTATTTATTCTTACATGTTAAACTTCAGTCACCTTCAAAGTACTCTCCATTTGATGCAATACACCTGCTGAGACTTTTTTCCACTGCTCAAAAGTTTTTGAACTTGTTGATTTTGATGCTTTTTAGTGCTTCTGCCATTTTTTAGTTTCACCTCTTCCACATCAACAAAACATTTCCCTTTGAGAACTTTTTTCACCCAAGGAAACGAAAAAAGTTGCTCAGAGCAAGCCTTGGGTGGGGCATGGGGTTCATGCCACTTAGTTTTGGTCAAAAACTACTGAACATTCAGCACGGTGTGGGCCAGTGCGCTTGTAAGTCACCCATTATGAAATGGGCAAATACGTTGAGTCTTCAAAAAAATTCACTGAAGCCAAACACAGCCTCTCACAATAACACCAGCTAGTACACTGATACAGTTGGGTTCCTAGAACATTCATTTAGCGGGGAAACCTGTACTACAAGGGGCCCACCCTCAGAAGATAATTCCATTTTGGGGGTGTCCCCTCCTAGTACATGGCCAGCAGCCTAGCTACTAGGGAAGGAGATGGGGAGGTCAGTGAAGGATGCAGGATACAGCAGGAGACCATGGCTGTTGCCCTGGAGGAGGTGGTAGATGCACTAAGCCTTGGAGAGGAAACACGTGGAGACACGAAAGGAGAGTAGGGAGGATGCCCAGGCAGAGGGAACTGTGCTGGGCATCCTCCACTCTGTGGCTGTCTGTTTGTGGCAAGGGCTCCCACATCACAGTCTAAGCTGTCATGTGGAGCCCTTCCTGGAGACCATGCCCCGTGCTAACTAGCTTTACCTGTGTTTTCCCAGTCAATCCTACAAACACCACATGAGGTCGAATCACTTAATACCCATCTACCCATCTTACAGGTGAAGAAACTGAGGCTCAGGGCTGCCTAGTAACTTGTGTAAGTGGTAGAGGCGTAGCCTTGGATTACTGCACCATCCCTGCACAATGCCCTTCTTCAGCGGGTAGCAGCTGAGTACCCACTATACTCAGGCCCTGAGCCAGGGCGCTTCCTGGGTTTGGACCCCAGTGGCACGCTCCAGAGTGTCCTTGGATGGCTGGGGTCTCTCATCTGCATCGGGCACCGTGACCAAAGGAACCTCTCTCCAGTGTGTGTGAGTGTGTGTATATGGGGGAGAGGGATGTAGGTGGGAGCCTGGAGCCTCCTGCTTCACAGCCTTGAGCATATCTCTTCCTCTGAGCCTCAATTTTCCCACCTATAGAATGGGGCTACGGTACCTGCTGTGGAGGCTTCTGGTGAGGATTAAAAATGGAAGCCTGCATGGGAAGTACTTTGTGCGTTCAGTGAGCCCCCATTCTGGGCTGATTCTCCTTAAAACATTGGGAGCCATTTTCTCAGACAATTCAGCCGCTGAGCTCTCCTTGCAGCTGACAGCCTCCCCCGCCCAGCAGCCACCACCCTGAATTATTCAGGACCCTTCAGGCCTCTGTGGCAGCCCCTCCTCTTCCCTTGCACACGAGGCTGTCAATACCAGCCTCTGCCAGGGCTCTGTTGACCTCAGGGCTCCCCCGAATGTCAGCCTGTTCAGGTGGGGCCATGAGTGTGATAAGGTGAGAGTGTGTGAGTGTGAGAGAGTGTCAGTGAGTATGCGAGAGCATGAGTGTGAGTGTGTGTGAGCATGTGTGTTAGAATGTACCAGCATGACTGAGTGTATGAAGTGTGGCTATGTTTGTGTGAAAGTGTGTGGCTGTGACTGGAAGTGACTATGAGTGTGTGAATGTGTGAGGGTGAGAGTGCGTATTAGTGTATATGAGTTTGTGTGAGGAGGAGTGTGTGAGCAAGAGCATACTTATGTGTGGTATACTGTTTGTGAGTGAGGATGGGAGTGTGTCTGGAGCCTGGGCCCTCCTTAGATGCCGGGAAGCCAGGGCTCAGAGCCGGGGCTCCTCCGACTCAAGGGCACACAGCAATCTGGGAGTCAGATTCCAGCCTGGAGAAGGAGGGGGCTCAGCTCACCTTGGGGTTGGGCGCAGGGGAGAGAAGTGGACATTTGAAGGGCAAGCAGTGGGTTGGGTCATGGGTCGTGGACAGGATCTAGAGCCCACCACCCAGTGGGGCTCAGACCGTTCCAGAGTATTCTTGTGATGTCTCATTTCCTCATACACAGAGACCCTCAGAGGAGAGGCAGTGCCCTCCCACTGGGTTCTTTGCTCCTCCCAAGACTGGGAGAGCTGAGGGCCCCGTGAGTGAGAGGTAGGGACTCTTCTCTTGGCTTTGTGGCAAGGTGGCAGTCCCCAAAGTCTGGGAGAGGGGGCGGGAGTCCGCTGACACTCTTGCCGGAGGGCCCTCACCCGTAGGCAGGAAGGACAGAGCAGACCTGTCTGCTCCGCCCTCTCGGCCCTTGTGGCAGCCCCTGCCTATGTTGCTAATGGGACCTCCCACTCCTCCCCACACGCTGGCTCTGTTTGGAGGGTCACTGTCCAGTGTGTGGGAAGATGGAGTAGCGGGGTGGGGTGGGATTTAGGACTGGGAGCCTGAAGTGTGCGGAGGCTGGGGGTGGACTGTGAGTGAGTTTAGGTGTGAGTGGTGACATCCTGCATGTTGGTGCGAAGATGTGGGTGACTCTCTGAGTTTACATCTGTATCTGAGTTTGTGTGTGTACCAGCAATGTATGTGTGACTGCTTGTGTTTACCTGCACGTGTGTGTGAGTACCTGTTAATGTGCCCAGGTGAGTGTGAACTATCTAAATGTTAGACTGCATCTGTGTGGAAGCATGGTGTTTGTGAAGGGGGGTGGGAGAGGGATGATTGACAGGAGAGGGGCAGGTGGGGACCACACTCAGCCCCAGGGCCTCGATCTTGATCTTCTTCAGGCCTTGCTTGGCATGGCCTGACAGCCTGTCTGATGGTGCCGGGGCCGTGCTGCTTGGAGTATGACAGCCTGGCTTTGGCTGGCAGAACCTCAGGGCCCATGGGATGAGAGCTACAGGTAGGGGAGGTAAGGCACTCATGACAGACCTGGTTGTTGTGAGGGACAGAAAGAACTGGGTACAGAGCCAGGGCCACTGGACCCTGGGGTCCACATCCCAGCTTTTCCACTCACTGGAGTGAACTGGGCAACTCATGACCCCTCCGAGCCTCAGTTTCTTCCCCAGAACAAGGTCATGGCACTTTGGGGGGCAGGGCCTGAGCACTGAGCATCACCTACCAAACATCTTATGAGCCTGCCTTCTCCTCCTGGCTCTGGGAAGTTGACCAGCAGGGGCCTGGACACTGGCTCACCACAGGCAGGAGAGGTGGCTCTTCCTCCCCTTACTCGGCCCAGGCCTGACGTGTCCCTACTGTGTCCCTCCCATCAGAGGGTAAGTGTGAACATGTGGAGGGCTCATGGGAGCCTAAGTCAGCAGGTCATTCCGTCCATCCCCTTTACTTGCAGAAAGAGAGGGTCAGCCCCCAGCCCCTTGCAAGAGAGTGTTTCCATTCCTCTACTCCTGTGGTCAGAAGCAGGAGTGAAACAAGTCCTTCTTGTCCCCTCTATAGAGATGGTCAGGTGAGGTGTACTGAGGTGGGAGTCCTGCTGCCAGGCCCTCAAGCTGGCTAGCTCCCCGAGTACCCCGCACCCTCTGGCCTGCAGAGCTGTGGCTCGGGCAGCTGTCCGGCTGAGTGGGTTAGCAACACAAGACAGATGGCGAGGGATTATCTTAGCTTCTCAGAGTGCAATGGCGGCAGTGGTGGGGTGGGGGTGGGGGAGGGGAAGGCTCTCTTACCCTCCCTATGTGTGTAAACACACACACACAAACACATGCACAGGCAGCTCCCCACTGCTGCCTCAGCCCGAGCTCAGCTCTGGCTGTTTATGAGGTGGGTAGGGAGGCAGGAGAAGAGAGGAGATTCTGAGAATCTGTGAGAACCGTGGGACTTGGCAATCATGTCCCTGTCCAACTGGACTCTTGGACCACAGGCTGAACCAGCTGGGCCGCTGAGAAGGCCGTCCCAGGCCCCTCTTGGACTCTGCCCCTGCTTCTAGGGTTTCTCTGCAGCTGCCCCCTCTGGAGCATGGACTTAGAAAGAAGCCTGAGGCTCAGAGACGTGTGAGCTGCGTCCAAAGTCACACAGCAAGCTCAGCATGTCAGCAAGCTGAATTCTGGGGCTTGGCAGGTGGTAGAGTCTCTCAGCTGTTTGGGCACTGGCTGCAGGGTCCCTGGGTCTTCTGTAAACAAGGTGTATTTGCCCAGCACTCAGTGCTGCTGCCCCAGGTCCCACAGGGCTTTGTGCGTAACCTGTCACAGGAGCAGCTGCGTGCACATAAGGATGCAGGTACAGCCTCTCCTTCACATATACTTCAGGTTCTGGATGATGCCTGTTAGGAGTTGAGCAGCAGAGCCGGATCTTCAGACTATGTCACTGGGAAAGAATTGGGGTGGGGTTAGAGCCCCACTAGAGTGAATTCTCCCACCTGTCCCCCAATTCGTCATACGCAGATGATTGGAGGGGCCCTCTCTTCAGCATTAGCCACAGACTCAGCACCCACCCCATATCCTCCCTTAGATGCCCTCTCCTCCTGCCAGGCCTGAGTCATCTGCACTGCTCCTAGGGAGGGAGGGGTTCAAGCGGGAATCTGGGCCGGATTTGCAAATGGCAACCCCAGGGGACCCTTTTCCCAGCACGGGTGAGAGAGGGAGGGCGAGGTGGAGGCCCCACGACAGAAGCTGGCTCTCCACCCAAAGCTGCCAATGTCCAGACCTCTCCTCCCTCCCTAAGAGTGACTCAAGCCTACCGGACCCAGGAGTAGGGACTAGGGTCTGTGCGAGGCTCCTAGGGTGGCCTGGCCTCACTCTGCACAGAGCAAATCTAGGTTCCTGAGGCAGCAACCTGTTACTGGGCTCCCTGGTGGCCAGCTGGGCCACCAACTGGGCCTGCCTTTGAAGCTCTTATTTGCAGACTTGCAGAACTTGTTGACACCACCCACACTGTTCCTGTCACAGACAAGACTCTGTGTACCACAGAGTCCCCATTCCCAAGTCAGGCCAGCCCCTTACTCCTGACCTTCAGCCCGAAATGACCACTGACCACACATTTGGGTATCTGGAGGTGGGCACAGGGAAAGATGCTGGCCAGAACCCAGCACCTGGCCCAGACCAAGCTTCACCTCTCTGACACTCCCACCTCAAGTTAGCCATCTGTATTGTGAGGGTTAGGGGATACCATGCCTAAGCTCCCCACCTCTCCTCAGAGCTTGGCTTGGAGAACTTTACATGAAACTGAAGGGTCTGATCAGGGTTCCCCCCTTTCTCATCAGTGGGACTTTTCCTCTTAAGGTTTCAAAGTAACATTCTAAAGAGGCACGGTTGAAAGCCAATCAGAGAGCCCATGTAAATGAGGGCTCGCTGATTGGCTCTCTCCTTCACGCCCTTTATGAAACTTCATCAACTCAGCAAAGATTTTTCCGTTTAGCCTCCTGCGCCCGGCAGGAGGCGGGGCTGAGGGTCACTCTAGTCATCTTCCTGCTGCAGACGGCCTGTCCGGCCTAGTCCAGCCACATTAGGGACTGGCGTGGGCGACGTCGCCAGCTTGGCCCCAGCCTCTAGGGGATTTATTCCGGCATAGAATCCCCGCGGGGGCGGATCGAGGAGTGAGCCCCCCTCCTCTTCTTTGTAGGACCGCTGCAGAGCGGGCTGCAGGCTGCGGGTATCGAGCTTGGCTGGGCCGGATCGATATCTGCCCGCTGGACTGATGCGCCAGGGACTCGGCTCGACAGGGCGGGCTCTGCGGCAGAGTGATGGCCCTGCGGCCCCCCGAACTGGCCCCCCCCCCCCATCCTCTTCACCTGCACTCCCGGGGAAACCGAGGTGGAGAAGTGGTGCTGGGATCGAGGTCTCGGCCTTGGGCAGAGAAACTCCCTCGTTCTGGGCCGAGGCCCTCATGGTGGGAGTGAGGGTAGCCCAGAGACGCACACTGATGCCCGACATCCGCTCAGTCCCCGCCTCCCCATGATCACCTGCAGCTCAAGGCTGTTCCCGCCTGTATCTTGTCCCCTCGTGCTCTCCTTCGCCTTCCTCCCACTCTCTTTGTGTGTTTCCTCTCTGCCTCTGAGTTCCCTCCCTCCTCTCCATGTGGGTGTCTCTGTGTCTATCTCTACATTTCCGTCTCCATTTCTTTCCCTGGCTGTCTCTGTCTCTTGCAGTCTCTGTCCTTCTGTCTCTGCTTAGGTCTCTCCTGCCTCTTGCTCATTTTTGCTTTCTCTCTTTGTCTGGCTCTCTCTTCTCTCCCTCCCTTCAGCCTTCCACCCGCGCCCCCGCCCCCCCAACACACACCTCACAGCCCTGTTTACGACATCCCCAGGGCTGGCAGGTGGGCGGGGCTGCAGCAGATAGAGGTGAAAGAGGGAGACGCAGCCTCCCCCCCAGCTGTTAACCTTCACGCTTCAGGCCTCTGCGGATGGCAGAGGAGGGGGAAAGCCCAGCTGCCAGCTTGGCGGAGGTGACCAGGCGGGGGCTGTGGGCTGCCCCTCCCTCTGGACTCCTCTCTGGGGAGATCTGGGACCGGAAGGAGTGCGACGGAGGGCGCCTCCGGCAGAGAGAGGATGTTGGCGGATTAGTGGCCTCCCGAAGGTTTTTGCTGGCCGGGCGGGTGCCCAAAGGGGGCTCTGAGCGGCGCCGGCCCTGCCCGCGGCCGAGCCGGACGTGGGGGCCGGCGTGAGAATCCCGCCCATCTGTGAGCCGGCCTCACGCCGTCAGACCCAATTTATCTCGCCGCCAAAGTTTCACAGCCATCTGCTCGAGTGGAACGGCTTCCAGCGCTGGCCCCACCGGGCCCCCCAGCCAGCGCGGGGATGTTTTCCAATACGGCAGTATCGCAGCCCCCCCCCACCTCAAAGCGAGGAGGGGGTGTGGGGGGAGGCGGCAGAGCGCGGTGCGTGGGGCTGGCAGGCAGCCCTCTCCGGCAAGCGAGCCGACCCTGAATTTTAAGCGATTGATCAGGAAGCGCAGGCCGTTCCCATCACTTAGAGCAGCCAAATGCGACGGCGCAGGGATTTCAAGGGGCCTCTGCGGAGGCGGTAATGAGGTCACCGTCACCGCGCCAGCCCGCGGGCAGGAGGGGTGAAGGCCTGCGGGCACTCGTGTGCATCACAGCTGCGAACGCAGCCACACCCATACCCACGTGACCCCCGGGGTCCCAGCACCGACCCAGGAGAACTCGGCATTTGGGTTGAGCTTGATCACCGTCTGTCTCCCTCCCATCCCCGGCGGGATCAGGGAGACCAGGGTAGAACCTAGCCTCTGTTCCATCCGTGGTCACCTAAGAGAGCTTCAGCACAGGAACCCAGTCTTCGTTCCTCTCTGCTATGTACCTAAAATACAAGTGTTTGGGCACCTGCCAACCACACTTCTGACAGACACCTGCAGAGACAGATGTACCCCAGGCCTCAGGCAATCACACAGGTGCATACATTACGATTACACCCCTGACCTCTATGTTCATGTATTGGTACACTCTCAACCACCACCAACGCCCCGCCCCCAAACATGGACACAGGAGTTCCACCATTCTCGGGCCAGCGCCTCCCTCCCCAGGACGCACACATGTGCACACTTGCCCCTGAGACTCCTAGCTTGCTGATGTGTCAGGGCGGGTGGGCGCCTCCACTGCCCGCCAGGAAGCGCGGGTGCAGACCTCGAAGAGAACAAAGGCCGGCCAGGCCGCTGTGAGGTAGGGGGTTTGAGGCCCCCCGCCTTGTCCTCCTTGGCCATGCTCGTCTGTCTCAGCTCCCGGGCCACCGCATCGAGCGGCTCTGATTGCTGAGTAAATCACCGCGATGATCTGAATAATTATCGTCTCCTGAAAGGGGGGGGGGGCAGGGGAATAAATAAACAGAGGAGAGAGCAGCCACCTGATTTCTCAGAGACCTGGGTGGAGGGAATACATCAGGGTGCCTGTCAGTGGTCCCCTGCAAATCCTAAGGGGTTTCTAGGGATGCAGTGCAAGTGGGGGTGGGGTGGGCCTCAGGGCAGAGCTCTTCCATAGAGGTGCAGCTAGGATCAGGTGCCTTCTCTTCAACTCCCCAGAATAAGTCAGTCCAGCTCCCTACTCCCCACACAGTCAGCCGCCATCTGCCCTGCAGAGCTCCCTCCTGTCTTCAGGGCTTGGCTGCAGCCCATCTGCCCTCTGGGACACCGTCCCTTCCACTCTGCCTTGCCTGGCTCTCCCATCTCTGAAGTTCATCCTCGGGCTATTTCCTCTGGGAGGTGGTTCCTGACTGCCCAGCCCTCCAGGATCTTCCCTTCCCAACAACCCAGAGTCCGATTCTACAGAGCCTGACTGATTTGGGACTGTTCATCCGATTTCTTCAGCTGGATTGAGAGTTTTGGTGGGAAGCAGCTATTTGAAACAAAATAATGATAATAACAACAACAGCAGCTACTACCCTGTACTGAGCATTACTGATATCCTGGTCCCATGCTTAAAACAGTCTCTCACTGTAGATCCTTCCCCAGGATCCCGTCTGGGAAATAATATTCCCATTTTCCCAATGGGAAAACTGAGGCTTGGTGACAGTGATGCTTGGCCTGCCCTTTCCTCCAGAATTAAAATGCTGGTCACCTTCTGGATCCTTTCCAGAGTCCCCAGATCCTACAGGTCCCTGCATCATGACATAAATTCCTCAACTTCATCCTGCCATTTCTGTTCCCCTCACCGCCCCTACCTCTGTTTTCCTATCCTCAGGAGGGGTGTCATCCAAGCATTGTGACCCTCCGACCCCCCCAAAGGGCATGACCCTTCCCCACAGCCCCGCCATCAAAGGAGGGGCAGCTCAGTCCCATGCCTGAAATGGTTCCAGATGTGGGGCCTGCAGGGGCCTGCAGAAGATGCAGGGTGACGGTTTGGCACATGGCTAGGCTTCCTCCTTCCTGGAGGCTGCCTTGAGGGAGGCCCACCCACCTCCCACTCCTGGCACCTGGTCAATAAATGGGAGTAGAACATGGTTCAGGGTGGGGGGTCTCCCAGAAGGCTGGGGAGGGAGGGCCTCTTGGTGTCTGGGACAGTAGAGAAGCTGAACCCATCAAGGGTTTGCATTCTACCCTCCGTGAAGGGCAGGCTGCTGGACTTGGGGCCTGGGGGCCATATCCATGGCTGGGGTCTCCAGGCTGTACAACGAGGCCCAGGACTGAGTAGTTTAGATCGCCCACACTCCTCCTCAGAGAAATACCATTGTAGATGGGGAAAACTGAGTCAGGGGTCCCAAACTCACTCCTGGTTAATGGTGCCTGTGCAGACCTGTCCCATGGGGGTCCTGATTCAGGACCCCATCTTTTCCTGAAAGTCTTTGTGGCTTGGGTAGAGAGGGGACAGGTGAGACATAGTATTGGTCTAAAGACACATCCAGGTGGTCCAGCCTCTGAGTGTGGGTGAAGTTGAGGCAGGGAACAGCCTGACTCTGCAAAACCCTCAGTCCCTACTCTCCAGCCCTCTCTGGGGTTCAGGGGAGCACCTCCTCCCTGGGAGGTGAGCAGAGATAGCCAAGATTTGTGGGGTGGGTCACAGGCATCTCCCTGCCTCAACACCTTTGCCAGCTTTTCTTAGCATAAGGAAGAGGATGTCTTGGCTCTCTACTCCCTTCAACAAATAGATATTTCTTTGGCATTTACTATGTGTTGACACTGGGGGCATGGAAACCTGGGGTTCAGAGAGTGCTCAGGCAGATGGGGAGGCATACTCACCTACCCACACAAGCTCACATAGGTTCCCCTCCCCCGCAGAGTGTGACCCCTAGGGATCCATGGGGAGGCAGTAATGAATGCGGCAAGACCTTTGGAATCAGACAAACCCAGGATCAGACTCTGGTTTTATTGTTTTATTAACTGTGAGCAAATCAATGAGCCTCAGTTTTCGTACCTGTAAAGTGGGAATTCTAATAGTACATGCTTCTTAGTGCATCTGTGAAGTTTCACTGAGATAATCCAGATGTCAGATTTAACCCAGGGCCTGACCCATGGTGTCTGCTCATCACCATTAGTTATTTAGAGAGGAAGGGAGCAAGGAACCCTAGGGTTCCTCACTAGGATGGCCACACTAGTGTGCATGGCTGGTGTCCAGACGCTCTACCAAGGGTTGGAGGTGGTGAATCTCGGCAGGTCCTCTGAACTGCACAGACCCCCACGCTCCTGAAAGCTTGGTTCCCTCCCTGTCACAGCCTCTCGCAACTGGCCTGAGTTGGCTGTCACTTTCTTGCTGCCTGCCCATAATTTCCTTCATTCATGGCTCCCCTCAAATACATGGAGCTCTCCCTCCCACCGGAACACCCCTAGCTCCACCCCAATATCCAGCTCAACTCATCAGTCACAAACATGCCCACTCACACTTGGTGTGCACAGGCAAGGTGACACACACCGTGGTGGTGAGACACAACTGTGCAGACACACTTGGGTGCACACAGGCAAGAGGACATCTACATCAACATCCACACACACCTAGGTGCACACACAGCCCAAATCTGTACAAACAGGTGCATACACACTCAGGGACAAACACAGGGACATGTAAGCAAATTGCACACAGGCATATTCAGGCTTATGTGCTGTCCACACGCAGGCATACTAGGACAGACAGGAACAAACAGGGACACGCACATACAAAGCACAAGCACATGTGCACTGTTAGTCACACACACATGTCCACGCACACAGACACACGCCAGCTCTCTTGCCCTCACCCCCCAGCAGGGAACTGGCTGCCCGCCAAGCGCAGCACTTTCTGCTGGGTGTGCACAACCTTTCACAGGCTCTAATTGAGTCGAGGGTGATTTATAACCGGCAGCGCCCCTGCCCGAGTGGGCTGCCCCCTCCTGCTGCAGCCCAGGCCAGAGCCTTTGGCCACCCCCTCCCCACATCCTCCTCACACAGGTTCACACACACAGCTCCCTTGGAGAGGGAGGCCTTTCCCTCCTGACCACCAGCTCCTTTATTTTTGCCCTTCTTCCAGGGCAGACACTGGGCTCTGACAGGTTTTCCCTCAACCCACCCACACCATCACCAAACCCGGCATTACACAGCCTAGATACTGCGAGACTGTCTCAGCCTTCTTGTCTAGCAAGGGACATCCAGGACCTTGATTGCAGATCCCTTGTAATTCTTGAGCTGTAGCAAGAGAAACTAGATTTAGATATGAGAAGGGACTTCCCCAGTGAACAGGGGCTGGGAGAGCCTCAGTTCAGGGTGATGGGAGAAGGAGAGGCCACTGAGAATTTTGTTTCTTGCCCCTCCATCCTTTTGGGTAACTGAGCTGACTGTGACCCCATGTCCCCATGGCCTATGTGGCTGGGCCTGTGATTAATTGCATTAATTAGGCCCTGAGATTTGGCTCATAAAGTCCCCTTGTCCACCTAAGAAGGAGCTGCTGTGAGGACCTTTGTCCTGATATGCGGGGAAGAGTATGCACCCTGACCTCTCACCTCTGACCCCAACATGGACTAGTAGCTCCAGCCATGGTCCAAGAGCTCAGCCTGATAGCAATTTTATCCTCCAAGCAGCTTCCTGTGTTGGATGCTGACGCTGTTAACCTGTTTGACAGTGGAGGCAACCAAGGCTTAGAAAGGTCCTTGCCTAAGTTATACACCTGGTTCTTGGTGGAGCTGGTATTTGAAATCAGACAGCAAAGCATGCCTGACCCAGGGGCCTGACCCCATGATGAAACCCCATCTGGCTCCCAGGACGCCTGGTGCTCAGATTGCTGTGTTTTGGAGGACAAGAAGCTCGTTGGAGAGGCTAGCCCTCTCCATTCCCAGAACTGGGGTTAGTTTACAGCATGAGGGATTTGGATTAGATTTAAGAGGGACCTCCCTGGCAGTAAAGGGATTGGGAGCCAAGAGAAGTGTGTGTGTGTGTGTGTGCGCGTGTGCGTGTGGTGGGGAGATGTGCATGGAGAGTCTGGGCTGTCCCTAAAAGGGTTCACATGGTAATGGTAGCCAACATTTAGTGTTTGGCTATGCCTCTTGGCTCACACGGCCCCATGGGAGAAGAGTTGAACCCCATTTTAGATGTGAAAAAACCTGATATTCTGATGGTACAAGCCATCTGCCCCAACCTATTCCTTTCAGCATCGCCACGTTTCCGGCCTCTGTGGCTAGTGACTCCCCTTCATCTCTGTGGTGGACGAACCCAGCCTTTGGCCCTTCCAAACTCACTTGAACATGCTTGAACACCCATGAGGATGTGAAATGGGTGGCTTTGAGGGCATGGGGTGTGTCCCAGAGCTCACAGGAAGTGGGTGGTGATTTGTGCTCAGATGTCTGTGTTACTGGGTAAGCCCCTGTGACCCAGGCCTGTTTTTGTGTGGGTGACTTTGGGGCACGGTATGGTTTGTGTGTCTGCATGTTTGTATTCGTCTGTAGATCTCCGTGTTTGTCTGTCTCCACACAGACTGTGTGATGTGTTTGCATGTCCCTGTGAGCTTGCTCCTCATTCATCTCAGTGTGTGTGTGTGTGTATCCATAAGTCTGTCTCTGCCCCAGCTCCTGGGCGTGTCTCTATGTGAGCCTCTCCACAGGCTGTGCTGGGTGTGTGGGTCCATGTGGTTCCATGTCTGTTTCTGCAAGTGACTTTCGGTGTGACAGCGTGTGTGATGGGGTGGGTGTCTGTGGTGTCTGTACTGTGTGTGTGACTGTGCGCGAGACCGTTTTGACTCTGTGTGTGTGTATGTGAGACAGTGTGTGTGTGTGTCCCTGAACCATGCTGTGTGACTGTTTCGGAGCTCGGACTAGGGTGGGCACAAAATTTTTCAGTCTTCAGGAAAATTATTTTAGTGTAATATATTTTTTAAAAATCACAATTAAAGCAAAAATCCATGATGAAAAAGGTATAAACATATTAAAGCCAGGGTAAGTCTGTGTGCCTGACTGCGCGACTGCGAGCGTGGCTGTAATTGTGTGCCCTCCCTCCCGCGCCCTGCCAGGTGAGCCCACCCCCCTCCAGTCACGCTGCGCTGGGCTGAGCCGCGATAATTTCCGAGTCGGCTGCGGCTTTGTGTGCACCGGCCGCTGTCTTGGGGGCGGGGATGGAAGGGAGGGTTATTTCTCCCCCTTCTTCCTTTTTATTGGGTCATTAACAACGGGCCGGACTGCCGCTGCGCCCCCCCTTTCATGTCTGCCGCGCCTCCCGCCATTATCTCCCTCCGCCGCGCGGCGTAATTCGATGCCAATCAGGTTTGGGGCGCTGTGGCAGCCGGATCAAAGACGGGGCCGCCGCGCTGGAGGGAGTCGTGTGGGGGAGCCGGCTGGGCTACCCCCCAGGGTCTGGGCGCCCTCTGTTTGTCCCGCCAGAGCCGGGGTCAGAGTGGGAAGGCCCCGCCCACTCCGTGAGGAGGTTCAGAAACCTGCGTGGGGGAGACTCGGTGGTCAGTGGCGGGAACAGCGGGGTCCAGCAGGCCACCATGGCCGCTCAAGGGCTAGAGGTTGGAGGTGGTTTCCTGGAGGGCGTGGCCTTTAGGCAGAGCCTTTATAGAGTTTGGTAACAAACGTGGAGCTGGCAGAGAAATGGCATCTAGGCAGAGGGACCAGTGTGGGCAAAGGCTGGAAGGCAGCGACCAGCAGTGTCTCAGGAATAGAGAAGAACCTGGCAGGTTCTTCTGGCTGGGCGTTTGTGCTGTGTGCCCTGAGTGTGGAGCAATGGAGGGTTCTTGAGAGGGGAGGGACAGAATCTGAGGGACTTTAGGACAATTTATGTGCCAATGTCCTCTACCTGCTGGAAGCTCTTCGAACTCAATTCCCTCCTCTGGGACATGGGGAAGCTCTCAGATCCCCTCACATCTTCCACAAGAGATTAGTGACATGGTCAACGTGATGGGACAGGGAAAACAAACACACACAACTCATTTATTGAGCACTTACTGTTGGCCAGGCCAGGCCCGGGTCCTGTTGTGTCCTCACAACAGGCCTGCAGCGTTGGGAGTTGTTTTACAGATGAGCGTCTGGGAGAGGGGAAGTGACCTGCCCAATGTCCCGCAGCTGGTGGGGGGCGCGGTTAGGATTTGAACCAGGCTTTAGGACCAGAGGGCAGTGGAGGAGGGTCCTGCCACAGGTCTCTACCCTACTCCCACCCCACCTGGGGAGGTGATGGTTCCATGAAGTGGCCTGGGTGGGGTGTGGGACCAGAATAGTCCTCCACCTCCATTGTTTACAGCTCTTGGCTTTGGGCAAGTCACCTGCCACCTTCCCCAAGCCCCACCCCCCCCTCTGTTTCTTCATCTGTGAAATGGGGTTAACACGTTTCTCTGGCTTGTCCCTGAAGAAGGCAGTATGTGCAACAACAAAGGGCATTTTGAAAGTAAGATACAGTGTAAATGGGAGTTTTTATTCTCACTATCAGCCAAAGACTGAGTTGGGGGGCCGTCTGCCAAACAGTCCCAAGGGAGGGTGGAAAGCCCCCTTCTTCCCCAAGGAAAATGCCAGTGGTTAGTCCTAATGGTTTTGGAGAGAGAGTAGTTCCCCTGCCCCCACTGTTGAGAGGGAGAGAGAAATATATTTTCTTTCCCAAATAGTGCTGGGTCTTCACAACTCTAAATATCTCAGACCCGAGAATGCTCTGAGAAAACCACGGTATACATAATACATGCTGCTGTTCTCAACTGAAAACTCGCCTCTGGACAGGGGCCCCACCTCTGTCCTCTACCCCACAACCCTCAGATCTGGGCTGTTGGTAAGCTGGGGTTGGGGGTGGGGTGGGGAGTAGAGGCCCCTGAGCCCTTGACTCCTTCCACATGGCTTCCTGAGTACCTGCTAGGCTGTGTCTGGGCTGGCACTGGGGAGAGATGGCCATGTAAGGCCCCCAGAGAGCACCCACTCTGGTACAGGAGGTCAGTGGGAGCTCACATGGGTGGGGCTCCCAGGGGACCTGGGGCACACTCTCTTCCTGGAGAGACAAATGAGTTGCACTGAGAAGAATGAACTGGAGTTTACCTGATGAGGGCAGGGGACAGGAAGCACGCACATTCCTCCAGGAATGTGCAAAGCCTGGAGGCCTGAAAGAACAGTGCACAGTGAACGCTTCTGGAGGTGGGGAGGATGAACAGGGTGGCTGGGACCAGGGAGGGCAAAGTCTGAAGGAGCTTGGACCCAGGGCAGCTTCAGAGCAGAAAGTCACCCTCCCTCAGCCTCCTCATCTGTACTGTAGGCACACACTCCCCCTCCCCCGCAAAGGCGGATGGGAAGTAAATGAGACAGAGGAAGTGGAGGCACTTGTTCCTTCACATCCCCTTCCCACTTAGGGAACTAAGGGGTGGCAAAGGCTAAGGTGAGGAGGCAAGGGTGGGGGTTTCCGTCCCCACTGTTCTCTATGCACGGGCAGACAGACCCGGGGTCCTGAGCCCCTTCCAGACCAGGTCTGGGCTCTGATGGAGGCGGCCACGATTAGCAACCCCCCAGGGACATGGGCATGTCTACCGCCAGGGGAGCGGGATCTGGGTCCTAGCTCTCAGGTCAGGAAAGCGGCTCTCCACTGGGGGGCTCTGCTGGGCCCGGCCTCAGGCCTGACCACGTTCTTTCACTGTGTGTTGATGTGCCTCCTACCTTCCTTCCTGAAGGAGGTCTGTTTTCCCCCATCTTCCTTCCCTCCTGAGGAGTCCCTGCCTGGCTGGACTGGGTGCCTGCGTGTGTCGGGGAAAGGGGTGGTGGCTGCGCCTCACGCCGCAGTTCCCAGCTGCCTCTGGACGCCGAAAAATCCAATTTTCTTCCTAATTGCCACCACCCGTGCGCTCTCTCCCCTCACAGCCTACTTCTGCTTGGCGGCGCCTCGTCCCCCACCACGCTCCCGACTCCTGCTTCCCGCTGCTCACCCCACGGCGGACGCTGCCCCCCCCCCTCGGTCACCCGTGTCGGGACGCACCATATATCATGTCCGCCGCGGGGAGGGGCCGGGGGAGCGGACGGCCCCCCCCACCCTGGGCTCCCTGACGAAATCGTCCTTTTCCGAGGCGGATGACAGGTTGTGGGAACAACAGCTTGAATTACGGAAAGAAGTTTCCCCACTGAGTTAATCTGCAGTGGCTGGAGGTGACCTTCTGGAGACGGCGATTAATCACGGGCCGTGGCGGGCGCCGCGCCACGCCGGGCCCTTTGGGGGAATACTAATTCCACTACAAGATAAATCATAATTTGACAATAATCATCTGCCCTAATCACTCCAATTCTTCCATTTAATTATTTGTATACACCGTGTTTTTTTCAATGAGGACCCCGTGTGCCCATGGGTGGGGAGGAACCGCAGCCTGGGTGCAGACCCGTCTTGGGCCCACAGCCTCTTACCCTGCTGGTATGCCTAGTGAAGCCTGCCCCAGGGCCACTGGGGAGAGCTCAGAGTTGTGCATGGCTAGGGACACGGAGGCTCAGAGGCTGAGACTTGCCCAGACTTGGGGTGAGCTAGGCCGAAGACTCAGGCCTCCCCTGGATGTTCAGTCCTAGGCTGCACCCTCTTGCACCGCCCTGCTGAAGAACTGGCCCAGAGTGCTTCACGTCCACTGTCCTGCTCCCTGACCTCTGTCCTCAATCTCCTGTGACGCCTGGTCCCACCCTCCAACTGTCAGTGTGGACAGGGTTGCTGGGTGCTTTCACTCCCCGTACCCAAGCCCTGAGCTGGCTGTCCACTCAAGATATGAGAATCAGGGGCTGTGGGCATTTGAGATGTTGCCTGGCGTCGCCTACCAGGTGCTATGTGATCGCTGGTGGTTGACGGGAACTCTCTGAATCTGTAGCTTTACCTGTAAATTGGCTGGGGCTCCCCTCTTCCAGGGTAGTGGAGACGTGGCCCAGTGCCAGATCCTCAGGGGCACTCACAGGGGCACTCACAATGCCTCTCACTGGCCCTTCCTATCCTGTCAGGGTCCTTCATTTCCCACCCCTACCCTCTCTCCCAAATCTGGCTCCTGGTGATGCCATGCTCAGCCCTTGGGTTGGGCTGCCGGGAGAGTTCCAGGGACCTAGCTCTGCCCCTGACTCCCCCCTCGCAGGGGCTGGCTGGGCTGCCGCCAGCTCTGGCTCCCTGAAGCGGGAATCAGAATGACTCAGTGTCTTTCTTCTTCCAGGCTGGCTCCCGGCACCCCACGGTGGAGGGTGGTGGTGAGGGGGGTTCTGTGGGGGCTACTGGACGCAGCATGGCCTCCTTGATGGGGCTCTAGTGGGACCTGTGGTGTGCCTTTGTTTTGATGTGAGGGGGGGTTGGCTTCCCCAAACAAGAGGCAAAAGCCTAGCTGGGTGCGTGCATGGGGCTATAGCCATAGAGGATGATATACTGACGATAATGAAAATAATGTTAATAGCAGTGAGTGCTCCTTCCTGACAGCAGCCTGCCCAGCCATCTCCTGGTCCCAAGGACAGCCAGCTGATGGTGGAGACACAACCCTTATCCTCAGGAAGCCTCAGTCACAGGGAAGAGATGTGGCCCCTTTGCTCAGATCTGAGAGAGAAGAAAGAAGCAGGGAAAATACAAACCCCGGTATTATCTGCCAACTTTACGGCGCTCCTGCCGTGTGCTGGGCCTGGCGCTCAGCACTCTGCCTGCTTCACATCTCTGAGTCCTCATGACCAGGTGCGTGGGAGGTGTGACATCAGCCCATTTTACAGACGGGGAAACTGAGTTTCAGAGTGGTAAAGCCACTTGCTCTGTATCAATAAGTTTGTGACTATGAGATTAAGACTTGAACTCAGCCTCTTTCTCTAGTCTGTCCTGTCTCCAGAAACCTTGACAGAGCTACCTCATCCGTATTGTAGACTTTCTGGTCAGAGGACCTGGGAAAAGCTGAGCCAGTATCTTCACCTCTCAGGCTGTTAGTCTTGCCAGCTGTGAAAAGGGCCTGGGGCCACTGTGAGACTGGGGATGGGAAAGGGCCGCTGGCCCCCAGGCTCAGCCCTCCATGCCTCCAAGTCCTGCGTGGGGCTGACTTCCCGCCCTGCACTTGTTCTCTGTGGACTCACGGCTTCCCTCTGCTCTTTCTTGGGCTAGATTCTCGACTTCCCACCCCAACTCCTCAG
This sequence comes from Phyllostomus hastatus, assembly GCF_019186645.2. NCBI lineage: Eukaryota > Metazoa > Chordata > Mammalia > Chiroptera > Phyllostomidae > Phyllostomus > Phyllostomus hastatus. The sequence continues at coordinate 28,232,149 of NW_025333611.1, read as the reverse complement.
TGCCGCCTGCCTGGAGGAAGGGACCTCTGTGGGACAGGCAGCATCTTATCCCCAGGGGCCTCTATCTGATGCCATTCCTTGACAACCCCTGGGAAGGTCAGCCATGACTTGTGGTGGGTAGGGGGCCCTGCTGGCTTTGTGCGATGCAGTTTGGCCGGGCACTCTCGGCTGTCTCTCAGCCCTTACCCCAGCCAGCCCGCCTTTGGGGGCCAGGATTCCCAAACACCAAGCCTGACTCTGAGGGGTGGCTGTGCAGGAGTGCCGCACTCCGGCTGTACAGATCCTGGGGGGTGGGGGTCCATTGGCCTTGCTGAGCCTCAGTTTCCTTATCTGCAAACCATAGGTAATAATAATACCTAGCATACAGTAAGCACTGAATAGTTGTTACCTACTGTCAGTATAAATACCAGGCATGGTGAAATCTCAGACAGGTCAGCCAGTTGTTGCTGTCCTTGACCTAGCCCTTCAGTCACCTTTTTGGAGTGATCAAGAGGGGAGGGGCATCCCCCTGCAGACAGCACTGTGCTCAGCAAGGTGCTGGGCCAGCTCCCTCCCAGCCCAAGCCCACTGCTGTTTCTGCGGGGCGGGGGAATGAGGGAACGGCAAGGGGGTGGCTGGCGGGGAGGTGGTGGAGCCTGGAGCCGTGGCGGAAGAGAGGGGAAGCAAAGATTGGCCCTGGTAGGAGAGAGATGGCCTGGGGGAGAGCAGCTGAGTCGCTGGGGAGGGAGGGAGGCTGTCGCGCTATAAATACCTCCCAGGTAACAGGACCCATAAATGAAGGGAGGGAATTAGTCACATTCCGTGTCGCCTTGGAGAGAGGACAAGGAGCAATGACCTAAATCCATGCAAGGGAAAAAATTAGGCTATCCTTGGGGGTGGGGGGTAGCGGGTAGGGGCTGGATACGGCGCCTCTTCAGAGGGGCGCCCTGGATGGGTCTTCCGGACGGCTGCGGCGGGCAGGAACCACTGGGGCAGCAGGGGTCCTGAAGGGGGGCAGCTTGTCTCCTCCATGCCCAGATGTGTGAGATGTGTGACAGGCTCTTTTCTTCTCAAGGATTCTTTGGTCTCTCTCAGAAACTCAAACCCGTTCCTCTTGGAAGTCTTTCAAGGAGTCTAGCTCTGGTCTTTCTTCATGTCGCTCTGCAGCATGTTCCCATGTGCTGCCCTCCTTAAGCCCTCACTCTCCCTGAGGCCCCCACCTTATCATGTATTCAGCTCTGCTCCTGGTTGGGGCAGAAGAAGCTTTGCTTGGGAAGCAAGAGAGATGTGTCCTGTTTCTTCTCCGCACCCCACCGCTGGGGCTGGATCCACTTGTCCTTCCCTGAGATGACGACACGGCCTGCTCCCTAGTCTCCCAGCCCCAGCTTCACCCTCTCCTGCCCCCCCCCCCATGGTTGCCAGAGCAACAATCAGTGCATGCCTTCCCTTGCTCACACCTTCCCTACTCTTCCAGGAATGGAGTCCAGGCCCCTTGGCCTGTATAACCAGCTTCCAAGCGCTTTCTAGCTCCATCCACCTCTGCTCTCCTTCACATCCAGCCTGCCAGTCTAAATTCTCCAGGTCTTTGCACAGGCTGTCCTTTGAGCTACGGATGCCTCCCCTTGCTCTGCCTGGCAGACTTGCATTTTCTCCCAGGCCCCAAGCTGGAGTTGGAAATTCTCGCTGCCACCTCCCCAGGGGACTTGGGTCCTCCTCTTCTCTGTTCTGGAAACACGCGCAGCAGGGTTGGAGTGGGGAAATGGTTAAGCTTCAAGTTAGAAGGCTAGCTCCGTCTCTTACTATGTAGTTTCAGGTGAATAAATGAGCTCTCTTGTGTCTTAGTTTCCTCACCTGCAGAAAGGTTTGGGTGAGACCCTGCATGAGGAGGGCACAGCCCACAGTCAGCGGCTGGTTGTTGTTGGGGTCACAATATTGATTTCACTGTTTCTGTGTCTGCCTCTTGTGTGGGCTGTGAGATTGGGGGGGGGAGGGCGGGGTGCAGCCGGCGGTGCTATGTCCCTGTGTGACTTGTCCCTGCAGCCGCAGTGGCCAGCTCGAGCCTGGCACTGAGACTGTCGGCAAATGTTTGCTGAATTAATGAGTGGGGGCTGCAGGGCGAGCTGGAGCTGCGGTTCCACCTGGGTTGCTGCAGCTGGGACGCCTGCGTGTATGTGTGTGCCGTGGGAGCATGAGTGAGGGGTGTCTGTGGGTGGGGGAGTGATATCTGTGTCTCGGGGGCCTGGCGGCGCCGTGGGCAGCCTGGCGCGCCCGCTCCGTGGGGTCTCCGCGGAGCGCCTGCCTGGCTGCGGGACCCCGTTGCCAGGAGCAGTCAGGATGCGGCAGCGTCTCCATGACAACGCGGCATCTCGAGCCGCGAGCCGCCCTCCCCCGGCGCCCCGCAGTGGGCAGGAGGCCGAGCCTGGCAGCCCCTCCAGGGCCCAGCAGCCAGCAAGCTGGGCTAGGAGGCCAAAGCCTGGTGGGAGGGACCGAGGAGGGGGCTCCTTATTTTTCTAGAGATGAGGAGCTGACTTGCCTTTACTTCCTTCTCTAACTGGGGGAAGTAAACAATGTGAGGGTTCTGTCCTCTGCCCACCTGCAGCGCTCCCTTCCATTTCCGGCCAGGAAATCAGGAACAGGTCCTGGTCAGGGCAGGAGACCCTCACTGGCCAAGGGACATCTCTAATGTCCTGGCTGTGAAAGCGGCACGACGATCCAGGTGTGCGGGGCTGGTGCGTGCATGTGTGTGTGTGTGTGTGTGTGTGTGTGCGCGCGCGCGCACGCACTGAGGCATTTCCAGGGGAATGCCATTCCGGTCCGTCCAGGGTATCGAGCAAGCCTAGTGCCTTCCCGTACCCACCGCATGTCTGCCAGTATACACACTTCCCACCGACAATGCCCATGGCCCCAGTACCTGACAAGAACTGCCCCAGCATCCCTTTACCTTCCCAGTAATGCCATTTTCCCAAACTCAGTGCCTCTCACCACGGGCTCAATGACGTTCTCTGCCGCCTCCACCCTTAGTTCTCACCCAGTCACTCTGGTACTCACCCAATAGCTTCCCAGTGCCTCCCAGTGCTTCCAAGTACCCGCTTGGTGTCTCCAGTTGTTATCCAGTGTCCCCCTATGCCATCTTAGTACTTCCACATGTCCACTCAGTCCTCCCAGTTACCACCTAGTGGGCATCCGGTGCCCTGCTTCCATCCAGCTGAGGCTTGGTACCCCTAAATATCATGCACGGACCACCCTCTGCCTCCAGTATCTGCCTGGTGTCCCTTAGTGCCCTCCTATTATCCACTAGCACCTACACATCCAGTGTGGTCCCCAGTACCTTCCCAGTACCACTGTTCACCCAGTGCTAATAACCTCTTCAAACTCGTCCTGCTCAGTACACAGTACGCCCTTACTCTCCCAGCCTCCCCGCGGGAGCTCCGCCAGGCCGCAGTGCTCTCGGCGGCCAGGAGGGGGCGAGCAGACGGTCAGCCGAAGACAAGCGCGGGGCGCGGCCGCGGTGGAGGTCGAGGGGCTGCGTTTGAGGCCCTTGTCTTACGGAGCCTGAGTCTGTCGTCCAGGGCGTCGTTGCATTTCTGGGGAGTATTGCGGGAATGACCACACCCCACCCTGCATTCTCTGCTAGCCCCTCCGGGCCAGCCGCCGCCGTCGTGGTTTAGGCTCTGAGAAGGGGCGCGCGCCCTCTGGTGGCCACGGAGCTTCGCAGCTCGGCACAGGATGGTGTGTTCTTTCCCTTCCTCTCCCAGGGTTCTAATTTGTTGGATTTGTCTTTGGGCTGGAGAGCAGAGGGGAGGTGGGTGGAGCGTTGGGGTTGCTGGCAATCCAGGCCCCTCTCTGGGGGCTAGGCAGAGGGACTGGAAACTGGGATGAAGGGAGAACATTAGGGAGCTTGGGGCTGAGAGCCCCCGGGGAGGGACTGCAGGGACAGAGTGGTAGGTGGGAGCATTGAGTCCACCAAGAAATGTATCTCGACTCGAGGATTTAGCAATTTGGGCTTTTATCCCTGTGTGCTGCCTGCAGAAGGGGATATGTGGGGGAGGTGGTGGTAGTAGTATGAGGTATTATCCTCAATGACACCATTACTGACTGCCCACATGCCAGCCCTAAGTCCTCTCCCCATCTTCCTGGGCCTGTTTCCCAATCTTCAGCAGTCCTGGGAGGTGCATGCACCCTCTCCCCCTCCCACAGTGTGAGGTTTCCTCTCCTCTGAATTGGAGAAGTGGATGGGGCTACAGCAGGAGAAATCTAGGTCTGTCTTCTGGCTTTGGGTGACCTTGGCCTGTAGGACCATCCAGGATCAGATCTGTGATCTTGTGCTATCTCTGGCCTGCTGCCAGGACAGTACTAGCAAGCCTCTGCTCAGTTAATTAGTAAGTTCCTTTCAACTTACAGGAGTAAACCTGGAGATGCCTCCTCCATACTCCTCTTCATTGTATGGATGGGGAAACGGAGGCACACAGCAGGCAAAGAATTACTCCAGGATCACTGGGAGTGGATGGGTGGCTGGCAGAACCATGAGATTATGGCGAGTACTGGTCTGGTCTGGGTTTGTGCTCAGTTCTGATACTTGCTACAGAAGCTGGGCAAGTCCCTTCCTTCCTTCTAAATCTGTTTCCTCACTTATAAATTGAGGATAAAAACTCTGTCTACTTCCCAGGATAATTGTGAGGTTTAATTCTGATGAAGATGATGATGATGGGGAACATAACAGTGATCACAGGCACTGTTAGCTGAGCGCTCACGTTGTGTCAGGCGCTGTGCAAAGTGGCTCCTCAGCACCTGGCATCCAAAGGCTGTTACATGAGGTCGACAGGTAAAACACCCAGCTCGGGGCCTTCCTGAAGAGGCTCTCAGTAATGACCAGCTCATAGGCAGGGAGACAAAGCCCCTACCAGTGTCTACTCTAGGCCTCCAGGATGAGCTCCAGAGCTCCTCTGCCTATGCTAGGGCTGGAGGCAGAGGGAGGGACAAGGTGACCTTGGGCTGTCCCTTGTGTAGTACTCCCGAGTTCCCTAGGCCTGGATCAGATTTCCGGCCCCCAGGGAGGGCAGAGGGGCTAGATGATGGAGGAAGCATGTGTCCTGGCCTGGCTGGACCTGGGGGCCTTGCCCTGGAACCTTGGGCCTTTCCTGCAAAGGGAATATCCAAGAGCAGGAAGGAAGGAAGTGGGGAGGGGAGGAAGAGGGGGAGGGAGAAAGGATGGGACAAGCCCCAGCTGGAGTGAGTTCTCTCTTGTACTGGCCAAGGAAAGAGGACATCTGGACTGGCCTGGCGGAGAGGCCATTGGGCTGGTCACCCTGGCTGGGGCCTGGATTTGTGTGGTGGCGGGGTTTGTGTGTGTGTGGGGGGGGACGGGGGGGTGAGTTTAAGTAAAGAGGAGGAGTCCCACGCTCTGCCTCCTTGTCTGTGTATCAGGTACAAGGACACCTCCTTCCTGGGCTGGATGGGAGTACAAATGAGGTCAGGAGTGTGAAGTGCCATCTGGGCCTGGAATGGAGCGTCACGCCCGTTAGCCCCTCCTCCCTGGCCTGGCTGCCTGATCTGAGAGACAATAGACAGCTCACCCGGACTCCCGCTGCCTGTGACCTGTGTGTGCCTTCAACGACCGTTATTGAGCACATATTATGAGATGGGGTCTGGGGCTGCTACCTGAATGGAAGCCAGTCCTTGCCCTGCAGAGCCCATCTGCAGTGAGGGAGGAGGACGAGTCGTCAAGTGGTGATGGGGTGCACAGGCGCTGTGACAGTTCAGAGGAGGTGCCTGCCTGACCCAGCCTGGGAAGTGAGGGAAGCCTTCTTAGAGGAAGTGGTATTCATGCCTGGACCCAGAGGATTAGCCAGAAGAAGGGGCGTGGTGGGGAAGAGGATTCAAGGGAGAGGGAAGGACCGGCAGAAGCTCAGGGGAGGACAGGGCTATGGCTAGAGCAGAGCAACTCGGGGCAGCAAGTGGAGGGGAGGCGGGGCTTTTGGGCTCAGGGATAAGGCTGTGGGTTTCATTCTGAGGGCACTGGGGAGCCACAGAAAGTTCTAGGCAGGGGTGGCATGGTCACAGTGGACTAAGGAGGGAACTCAGGGCCTGCGTGGTGTGAACTGCCACTTGCACGCCCTCCTCTCTCACGGCTCCTCCATGGGGAGCAGCCAGGCTGCAGCACCATGCCCCCCTCAGGTTCTCCCACCCCCTTTCTTTGCCACTCTCCTACCTGCATATTAGTTCCCTGGGTAAGCAACCCCGTATGCTGACCATGAAGACGGAGCATGGGGAAAACAGAGTCACGCACCGTCCTTTCCTTTCCGATGAAAGTAGAGAGGCTGTGGCTGGGATGTGTGCTAATCCAGAAGTGAAATAAAAAGAGCTGAGTTAGCTCGTGTGGTTTCGCCACCTTTCAGGAGTAAGAATGAAATGCATGTGCACGCACAAGCCACAAAGCACAAATTGTAAAATTTTGGTGATTCTGAATACGAGTGAAATGCCCGTATACTCACATTTAAACCGGCATCATGCCACATATTCAAATGGTACAATTCATACTACTTATTTAAATGTTTAACTCTTCTTTACTTAGAATGACATTAAGCAGCAAATAAAAAACTGTGAAAAACTGAGAGGTAGACTACACAGCAAAGGTTTATATGTATTTACTTTTATGTTTTGTGCCTTTTACACTGGGTCCTTTCCCTTGCTTTTTGAATGAGAGGCTCTGCATTTTTATTTTGGGCAGCGTTCAAAATAAAAATTTGACGCAACTGGCCATGGGTGGAAGACCCTTCCACTTCGATTTTAGGCTGCAGAGCTGTGAGGGCGGAACTGCCTCCTTGTCTGTGCTGCACCTCCCAGCTGGTGGAAGGCCCAGCCCTCGCTGGGGTCTTGCTCCCTTCAGGCGCACCACAGGTCAGGGTTTGGGGCGGTGTGGATGTCTAGGGAAGCCAGCCGCCTCAGGCCTGAAGGTGCTGCTGCCCCTGGCCTCTGGGGGCATCTTCATTGACTACCAGGCTGCCATCCAGCCTGGCAAGCTTCATGGGGTTCCTGACGCCCTCCCCTTAAGATGGGGTTCTCCAAGGGCAAGGACCACAGAGGGGCATCAGAAACAGGCTATTGTGGAGCCAGAGATGGGCTTCTTTCTCCCTGTCTTTCAGAACCTGTCCCTAGCTAGGTGAGGCAGAGGGCGTGGGGTCTCTTTCCTTGGCTTACTTGTGGGAGACAGTAAAAGGAGAAACAGAAACTGCTGGGCAGTGATCAGCCAGTGACCTGGCAACCTGTAGGAGGCCCTGGGACTTGAGGCAGAGGGAGGGGGGCGGCAGTGCATCCAGGTGAGAGGAGAAGAGCCTCCTCAGACCTGTCCCCGAGGGGCAGGGGAGGGGCAGGCAGCACGGGTGCGTGAGACTCCCTGTCCCACTGCTTGGTGTTGACTCTAGTCCCAGACCCTCCAACTCGTCCGAGCCTATTTCCTCCTGTTACCATGGGATAATGACCGTGCCTGCCCCAGAACTGCTGTGAGCAGCCTCTCACTAACCAACAAAAGACACTCAGTGCAGAGCTGGGCGCTTAGAGACCGCCATTCACGGAAGCTCACCTGCTGTGGAAGAAGAGGTCGGTGACGCACCAGGGACTCCCCTGCCACCAAGAATGCCCTCCACCCTCTCTCCCTGTCCTGGGTCCTCCTCCTTTCCTTTCCACCCCACTTCCCCTACTTCCTCTCTCTGTTGTTTCTCCAGCACACCAGGCTCGTGGTCACCGCAGGGCCTTTGCACCTGCTGTTTCCTCTGTCTGAAGTTCTGGCCTCCCAGGTGATTGATGACTGACTCTTGTTTCGTGGGTCTTAGCATAAGTGTCATCTCCTCTGGGATGGTTTGCCTGACCGCCCCAGCAGACATCTCCCTGGTGAAGCCACTGTTACCTTTCACTGTTCTAATTTCCACACAGCGCTCGATAGGTGATAACTTTGTTTACTTGTGTGTTAGGTGTCTTCCTTCTCTCCCCCAGGCTGTGAGCCTCAGGTGGCTGGGCACCTAGTCTGTCTTGTCCTCCATGTCCTCGGTGGCTGGCAGCACACAGTAGGTGCACCACACAGAGCCCCCTGCTTTTATGGAGTTCACAGTTTAATAAGTGAAGCAGGATTGAACAAATAAATGTTTTAACACATATTTTTATTTATTATTTTTAATTATGGTAAGATGCACATAACAGAAAAATTACTGTCAACCACTCTAAGTATGTGGCTCAGTGGCATCAAGCACAGCACATTGCTGTGTGGCCGTCACCGTTGTGCATGTCTAGAACTCCTTGTTGTCCCGAGCTGACACTCTGTATCCGTCAGACGGTAGCTCCCCATTCCCCTCCACCCCCAGCCCCAGGCCCCCACCATTCTACTTCTTGTCTCTATGAATTTTTATATTTTATTTATGTATTTATAGGGAGAGAGGATGTGGGGGAGAAAGAGAGGGAGAGAAACATCAGTGTGTGGTTGCCTCTCAAATGCCCCCCACTGGGGACCTGGCCTGTAACCCAGGCATGTGCCCTGACTGGGAACTGAACCAGCGGCCCTTTGGTTCACAATCCACTGAGCCACACCAGCCAGGGTGTCTATGAATTTGACTATTCCATATAGCTTGCATAAGAGGAACCATACAGTATATGTCTATTTTGGCTTGTTTCACTTAGCATAATGACCTCAAGGTTTGTCCACGTTGTGGCATGTATCAACACCTCCTTCCTTTTAAGGCTAGATAGTACTTCACCGCATGTACGCACCACCTTTCATTCATCTTGCCCTCCACTGATGGATGCTTGGGATGCTTCCACCTCCTGGCTGTTGAGAACAATGCTGCTGTGAACACGGGCATACAAACATCCCTCTGAGACCCTGGTTCCAGTTATTTTGTGTATATGCCCATAAGTAGAGTTGTTGGATCATATAGTAAATCTACTTTTTTGAGGAAGCACCATACTCTTTTCTACAGTGGTTGCATCTTTTACACCAATAAGGCACAATTTCTCCACAACCTCACCAACACTTGCTATTTTCTGTTTTGTTTTGTTTGTGGTTTTAGAGTAGTCCTCCAATGGGTGCGCAGTGCTGTCTCACTGGGGTTTTGATTTGTATCTCTCTAAGGACCAGGATGCGCATTTTTGAAGGAAACCTGTTTTGAGAGAATGGAGGACAGGGAGCCCCTCGGCTCTGGTAGTCTGGGAGCTCTGGAAATGGTCTGCAAGGAGATGACATTTAAACGCTGGCCTGTAAGAAGGGAAGGCGGCAGCCAGCGGAGGATCTGGAGGAGGAACATTTCAGGGAGAGGGAACGCTAAGGGCAGGGGACCTGAAGTGGGAGTGAGAGCCACACATTTTAGCGGGAGAGTTGGTGAACAGTGGCCAGGGGGCTGGCGGCCAGAGGTGTGGTCTGAAGGGCAGGCAGGGCTGGATGATCCAGGGCTTTGGGCCATGGAAGGGAGTTCGTATTTGCAATGTATCCTGTCTTCAGGTTGTGGGCATGAGGGGGCAGAGGGGAGACTCAGGGACAGAGGGATAGATGCACAGAGAAACAGGGTGGTGATGTGGCCATGTGTGCAAGGGACGGTGTGTCCCTAGTGCTGTGTGTGTGTGTGTGTGTGTGTGGACACCCCCAAAAGCCTCAGATCATTATTTGATCTCTCTAAGGAACGTGCTATACCCGCTTCCTTCCAGCCCACAATGGCCACCCAGGTGGGGAAGGTGCAGTGTTGTTTCCTAGGTTCCTACAACAGATCTGGAACTGGCAAGAAGGATCTGGAGCCATACCTAGGGGTTCAGGCTGGTCTCTGAGAAAGACGACCCATCTTAGAAGGTTTGGAAACAACGGCTTGCACGTCTGAGACCAGGGGATGACTCCACGTCCCACCTTTGCAAGACCCCAGCGACGCCTTGGCCACCGGTGAGGTGGGTATGGCCGGCTGCTGCAGTACCGAGAAGGGCCGCACGGGGGCAGAGAGGTCGCCGGATTGCGGAGAGGAAGCTAGAGTTAAGGGCTGGGAGAGGAAGGTTGGGGTGAACACGCGGACGGATAGGTCTGGGGGTGCGTGTCTGCGGGGATTGTTTCCGCCTCCAAGTGGCTGTGTGTGTGAGGATAAAATGAAGCCACGAGGTCATTGCCATCCCGGTGGAATCTCATTTCATCCTCAAACCAACGTCCTTTCCTCACAATCTCAGAGAAGTGGAGCCACTTGCCCAGGGTCGCTCAGCCCTGGGATTCAGCCCAGGCCACCCTGACCTCTCCTGTCCTCAAATCACCAGCCCGTCCTGCATGAATTCATCTGCAGGGCAGTGCTGATTTGTTCGTCAGTCTCTGGGCCTCACCTCGCCCCCACGACTCCCTGCCTTAGTGGAGCACCCTCCCATCTTGGGCAGGGCCAGGACAGCCTGGAGGCGTGGACTCCAGGCCTCCTGGAGGCCCCTGGGGAGGAGGGTTTCAGGGTCCTGGGGTGAGCTCAGATGCGTGTCCTCATCACCATGGTAACAATAGCCCATAGTAACATTGGGCCTCCTTTATGACTTTCCCCGGAGGCTGCCGGCTGGGGAGCGGTATCTAGGGAAACTAGCTGAACCCCTGGCCTGTCTCTGGGGCACTGCCACCTCTGCTGAATCTCTCCGGAGGATCAGACCAAGTCCAGAGAAGCATAAATTGAGATACAACCAGGGTCCCCCTAAAAATTATCCACAGTTGCCTCACCTTCTGTCTCCCCACGTAAGTGTGTGACTGTAGCAGCTGGGCTATCCCCAGAGGGGAAAAAAAAAAACCATGGATGGTTTCAGCAGAAACTGTTGAACAGAGGGACAGCCTGAGGCCCAGAGCGGTGAGGAGCCATCCGGGATGGTGCAGCAAGGCAGGGGCCGCGGCCTTTTTTGTTTCCATCCAGAAAGGGCTGGAGGACTCCAGACAAGGTAGTCGGCAAGATGCATGCTACGGAGTGGAGACCGAGGGGCCAGAAGGACAGTGATCTGGCCTCCTTCTCCAGGAAGTTCTCCCTGACCCAGCCCCTCTGCCACCAGTGTCAGAAATGGCCTCCGAGTTCCCTGGACACTTTGTCTGGTTAGTGAGGCTAAAAATTTACTTCAAAAAAATCCTTACCAGAGGATACACTTATTGATTTTAGGGAGGGGGGAGGGATGGAGAGAAACATCAGTCATACATGCCCCCACCAGGGACCCAACCGGGAACCTAGGTATGTGCCCTGACCGGGAGTCAATCCTGTGGCCTTCGGTTGATAGGACAGCACTCCAACTAACTGAGCCACACCAGCCAGGACTAAACATTCACCCTTGAGTTGCTTTAAGAGACCTCAGAGACCCCCAGTCTCTTGGGGGTCTAGGCCAGCCTAGAAAACCCCTCTCTAACCTTTCTGACAGTCAGCTGCCCGTCTTGCTTGCATACCTCATGTAATGGGGAGCTCACTGCCTTGAAAGGCAGCCTGTTCCGTTGTAGGATAGCTCCTTCTGGTGAAACCAAACTGGCCTCCCTGTGCTATCCAGCTGTTGGAAGTAGCTCAGAGCACAGAGCAGTTCCTCAGACTTTTCCGCGCAGGCCCCTGTGGGCGGCAGAGACGGCCTTACCCTCCCACCCCACGCCTGCCTTCTCTCCAGCATAAATGGTCCCAGTTCCCCATAAACAACCTTTCCAGCCCTTCATCTCTTGAGCAGGGTATGCTCTGGGGTGGCTATTTTTTTTCTCCTTCTACAGTGGACATGCATATAGCCGCCACTCAGAACTTAATACTTATGCCGATGTTATATTTACTGTGTTGTTATCTATGCACCCCCCCTTCACCCATCGGTTCATTTTTTGGGTGCATTTCAGAGTAAGTTGCAGGTAACAGTACACTTCACCCTCAGCCACTTCAGCATGCATCTCACTAACCGCAGGTGAATATTTGTGTATGGTACTTTGCTTTTTTGAGGCAACATTTACATATAATGACATGCACAAAATTTAAGTATACCATTGATTGAGTTTTGATAAGTGCGTATACTTGTACACAACTCCCCTCAAGCTATGGAGTATTTCCATCACTACAGAGAGTTTCTCAGTCACCCCTGTCCCCGCTGACTTCTTTCCGTCATGGTCCGTTCTAGAACTTCATGAAAACGGAATCATGCACTGTGTGCTGTCATTGTGTCTGGTTTATTTCACTCACTGTAACATTTTGGAGATTCATTAGTACTTTATTCCTTTTTACTGCCAAGGAGAATTCCATGATATGGACGTATAACAGTTTGCTAATCCATTTGCCTCCTGATGGACACCTTGGGCTGTTTCTCACGGGCAGACGAATGGGTGGACGGATGCCCAGCCAGGTCTCCCTGCCCTGAGCATGTACAGTTGTTTTGTTGGGACCTGAATGTCAACTTTTCCATCAGTCCTCATTAAATTCCATCTTGTTGGTTTTGACTTAACCATCCAGCTGGTCCTGATTTGATGAGAGTAGCAAACTCACACACACTCACTGTGTGCCAGACACTGGGCTAACCCTTTCAGACTTCAGAACCACCCTGTGAGCCCTGGCTGGTGTGGCTCAGTGGATTGAGTGCCAGCCTGCGAACCAGAAGGTCACTGGTTCGATTCCCAGTCAGGACACAGGCCTGGGTTTTGGGCCAGGTCTCCTGTTGGGGGCTTCCGTATTCTATTTGTCAGTAAGCCTTGATGGTGATTTCTTCACTGGCTGCAAAGCCATGGGTGCAGCTGTAGCTCTCCACCATGATCTCAGGACAGCATTCGCCACACACAACCCTGCACTGTCCACATGTCCAGCATTTCATGTCAGTCCCCAGATGTCCCTGCCTGGGGAACAAAGGGACCAGAGCAGGGCTAGGGTAGCAATTGTTCGAATTCATAAGAATACCTAGTGGCCCTTCATATTCCCTGGGTCTTGGTCCAGCGTCTAGCATGTAGTAGGTACTCGACAAATGCTTGTTAACTATTTTTTGAGGGCTACTTAACTTTATTTTCTTATCGTGGTAAAATACACATAAATAAAAATTACCATTTTACCCATTTTTAAGTACATTAAAAGTGTTGTGTAACCATCACCACTATCTATTTCTGGAACTTATTCAACATCCCAAAGAAAAACGCTCTTCCCATTTGACAATAACTTTCCATTCCCCTTCCCTCAATCCCTGGTAACCTCTGTTCTAATTTCTGTTTCCATGAATTTATTTATATAGATATTTCTTGTAAGTGGACACATGCAATAATTGTTCATTGGTGTCTATTTTACGTCATTCAGCTTATGTTTTCAGGGTTCATCCCTGTCGTAGCACGTGTCAGAATTTTATTCCTTTGAAGCCTAATAACATTCCGCCATAAGTTGTGTGCCACATCTTGTTTATCCATTTATCTGCTGATGGACACTTACGTTGTTTCCACCTTTTGGATACTGTGAGTACTGCTGCCGGGAAGCCTGCTAATTGTTACTTCACAATCCCTTTGCAGTCAGTTTCTCTCCAGCCCTTTCCACTAAGTTGGCCCTTGTCCAACCTCCAGTGGCCTCCGGGTCGCTGAATCCAATGGTCAGTTTTCAGTCCTTGTCTTCCCTGAACGCTCAGCAACATATGACTTGGCCCTTCTGGTCCTCTTTGACATTGTACCCTCATTTATTATAGGGTCCCCCATTTTCCTGCTTTTCCTCTACCTCCCTGGACACCCCTCTTCAGTCTCCTTCCTTTCCTCCCCTCCCCTCCCCCAGTCAACACCGGAGGCCCACAGTCTCCATCCTTGACCCTCTGAAACGTGCTGCACCCTCTGCTCCCAAATGTGCGCCTCTAGCCCAGACCGTCTGCCTGCCCGCCATCTCCACGTGGCGGCCAGTTGGCATCTCAGACTCTGCCTGCCCGAAGCAAGCCCCTGCTTTTCCTTCGCCAACGCATTCTTCCCCGCTTTCCCGCCTTAGTTTCTGGTAACTCCATCCTTCCTGTTGTTCAGATTCTCAAATTTGGCTTCACTCTTGACTCCTCTCTTTCTCTTATACCCCACACTGAATCCCTCATTCACATGATTGGTTTTACCTTCAAAATACATCCAGAATCTCACCACGTCTCATCAGCTCCCACCCTGGCCCGCATTCCCACCCACTCGCCCCTGGAATTCCACAGTAGCCTCCTAACGATTTCCAGGCTCAGACCCCCCCCGCCTTTCAGTCTGTCCCCAGCACAGCAGCCAGAGGAAGCCTTTAAAAACACAACTCAAATCAGATCAGTTATCTGCCCCAAACTTTGGTAGATTTCTCATGTCACCGAGTCAAAGCCCAGGTCCTTATGGTGGCCTACGGGCCCTGTGTCATCTGGCCCCTGAAAGCTCTCCACCTCATCTCCTGCACCCTCCCCTTCTTCTCTTTGCTCCTCGCTGTTCCGACACCATGCCAGGCACACTCCTGCCTCAGGGCCTTTGCACTGGCTGTTCTCGCTCTTTGGGAGTCTCCTTCCCCTAACACCTGCATGACAAATTCCCTTACCTCTTTCTTGCCTTTGCTCACATCCCCCTTCTCAAAGTGTCTCCCGGCAGCACTCCGTTTAAAACTGCGATCCCCTCAGCTTGTCCACCCTCCTGACTTCCTTTGTGTTGCCTGTTCCCCTCGTAGTGCTCATGTGCTCATCGCTGCCTACAATCTACATTTTATTTATTTGTTATGTTGTTTCTTTCTTCCCCCCACCCCCACTGGAAAGGACCCAGGAGGGCAAGAGTTTTCATCTCTTTCTTTTAAAACAGATTTTATTTGTTTATTTTCAGAGAGAAGGGAAGGAAGGGAGAAAGAGGGGGAGAGAAACAACAGTCAGTTGTCTCTTGTATGTTCTCTAACTGTGGACAGAACCCGCAACCCAGGCGTGCATCTTGACCAGGAATTGAACCAGTGACCCTTAGCTTTGAGGGACAACGCCCAACCAGCTGAGCCACCCCAGTCAGGGCAGGATTTTCATCTCTTTTATTTACTGATATGATTCACTTAGAAGAGGGCTTGCATGGTAGGGCCTCAGCAAAAGTTGACTGAATGCAAAAATGAAGGAAGGAAAAAAGTATGGTAATTTGGGAAGAGGTCTGCTGTCTAAGTTGGAGTCAAGGAAAGGTGGGCTTCAGCCCTGGCTGGTGTGGCTCAGTGGATTGAGCACTAGCCTGCAAACCAAAGGGTTGCAGGTTCAATTCCCAGTCAGGGCACATGCCAGGGTTGCAGGGCAGGTAGCCAGTAGGGGGCATGTGAGAGGCAACCACACATTGATGTTTCTCTCTCTCTTTCTCCCTCCCTTCCCCTCTGTCTAAAAATAAATACAATCTTAAAAAAAAAAGTAAAGGTGGGCTTCTGGCTGTCATGGACGTTAGTGCTGTTGTCTGTGCAGTAGCCACGCCCCTTCTGGTAACTCTCCACATGTTTTCTTTTGGGGCTCATCCTCTCCTACCATCATTCCAAGTGGGGCAATGACGCTTTAGGCCGCAGTTGTTTGGCTCAGGGCTGGCTGTAATGTATGTCACTGGCTGGACCAATGACACTGCATCCTGAGACTTCTGCTCATCTTCTTGGCCTGGGAAGGGATGGGGGAAAGCCTTTTGCTCTGAAAGCCAGACATAGGCTCAGAGCTGCCTTAGCCATTTTGAAACCCTGTTGGGAGAGCTTGCCCGGAAATGAAGCCAACACATGGGACTGCTGGCTACAGATGTGGAGAAAGACCCCACTCAGGAGCCCGGATTCAGTACTGCCTGTGGCTGGTCTACTCCTGGACTTCCCATTTACATGAGCCCTTTGCACCAAAACCAGTCTCTGTCATTTGCAGCCACTTACTCTGCACCTGCCCGAGCTCCTGACTTGGGAAGTGAGAAAGAGGCTGAGTAGGGCCCTTCAGGGTGTGACAGTCCCAAGGGAGAGGTGCTAAGCATCCAGAGTTCCTTCCGTGATGGGCGCTGAATGGAGGGGACATGGGAGCATTTTCCTTGGCCGTGTCCTAGAGAAGCTCTCCAGCTGTCAGGGGAGAGGGATATGGAAACTAATGGGGCAGTTCCTGCTGTAGCAGCAGTAAGCTAAGCTAAGGTGGGTTGTGCCTAAGGTTGGGGCGGGAAATAGGCAGGGGAAGCTCTCCTCCATTGAGTGCGCTAGTGAGCGGCTCCGCCTTCCACCCCTCTAGTACAGGCGGCAGAGCTCAGTTGAAGTACACCTCAGGGAATGGAGTCCGGGCTTTGCCATTTACTGGAGGTGTGCTCTGGGGTAGGTCACTTAACTTTCCTAGCTTCGGGTAAAATGGGATGAACGATGTCCACATCATAAGGTTGTTATGAGAATGAAGTGAGATATTGCCAATAATTTAGCATGAACCTGGCTCACAGAACACTCAACATAAGTCAGCAGCTGTAATTAGTGTTTTCAGTGGTGTTTGCCAGCAAGTGATTGTCTGCCGGGACGGATGCAGTTCTTGTAGACACCAGGAGATGGCGCCACGACCCCAAAAAAGCCTATTCCTGACCTGCTGCTTTCCGTAAGGGCTCCGGAAGGGCTTGGGTGGGACGGCTTCTCGGCTATCCTCCAGTTAGACCCCCTGCCTTCCCCGCTGCAGAGGGTAGAGGTACCTGCACTCCCCTCAGTTCCAAGAAAGAGGGGGGCCTGGTCACCTTGGGAATGTCAGTGGAGCCTCAGTTTTTCATATGTAATGTGAAAGAGCATCACCTTCCAAGACAGCCTGGGCCAAGTTGAAGAAATGATCAGTTTGGACCAGATAAAAGATTTCCAGAAAAAGCGAGCATCCCAGCTCAGAGGGCCTGCGGCTGGACTTCGGAGCGCGGCCGGGCCTGGTGCTGAGGCTGGGGGATGACGCATATGAGCGCTATTCACTTCCTTTCTGGATGTGAGAGCGCGCGGCTGCCAGCGCAGAGAACCCAGGACCGGCCTGGTAATTCTGAGTCCGGCCAGCAGACGGAGACAGAGAGCCGCCGGGGCCTCGCACCGGCCTCCTCGCAGCCACGAGCTCGCCCTCCTGCGAACCAGCCCGGTTTGGCAGGGATCCCTGGGCAGGAGTTGACTTGTCCCGTGTCCCTTCGCTTTGAAAAAGACTTGCCCTACTCCCTCCTGCTGAGTTTCTTGGGAACAACGCGTGGGGTGAGGGAAGGGTCAGACTCAACCCTAACTCTGCATCTCCCGCTGAGCCCCACCTTCCCCGGGCCTCAGTAACCTGGATGGGGTCTGCTGGCCACTCTAATCCTAGCAGCTCAGACTTCCTGGAATGGGGTGGTGTTATTTCCCCAAGGGTAAGGATCCTCTCCCTAACCCGCCACTGGTCCCTGCCTGGATGGCCAGTTGGACCTCCGGAAGCAGGGGAGTGCCCACCCCATAGCACCCTGGCCAGTTCCTGGCATCCTCCTGGACAGGCTCCCAGAGTCCCACAAAGGCCCTCAGACAAAGTTCTGGGCCAGGCTTTGCCTGTGCCCTGGGCCCGCAGCCGGCTGGCTCTAGGCTCTGTGAGTCCCTGGCACTCCCTGTGGGACTTTGTCTCCAGGCCCTGGACCAGTGTATCCAGGGCCACCTTCGCTGGGGGAGCGGGTGGGACAGGCAGCTCCCAGAGCCTGGGCAATCTCTCTTCCCTCCTGCCCAAGGCCCTGCTGTCCTCCAGTGACCTTCCCCCGATCTGAGACTTGCTCAGATGGCGCCCTTTCTCACTTGCCTTCTCTTCCTGGCTGCAAATCCAAGTCCTCGGCTTCTTCAGAGACCTGCTCATGTTCTACCACCCATTTGTGCATCCATTCATTCATTCGGCAAATACATATTGAGCACCTACTACACTCCAGGCCCTTGCTAGATGCTGGGGTCCTGGCAATAACAAGGTAAACGGTTCCAGAGCTTCCTGCACTTTACATTCCAGGGAGGCACTAAGGAGGAGACTAGTAAAACCCATACCTAAAATTTGATTTCATCTTGTGATAAATGGGGGAAGCAAATCAGTTCTTTCTCCAGGAAGCTCCATCCTTAGGGATATTTGCCCTGAACTGTGGGGGGAGGGACTTTGTTTGGGCCCTTCCCCCACCCCTCCTCGGGCCTGGCATCCAGGCACAGTAGGTGCTCAGCAAATGTTTGTTGAAAGAATGGGTGGATTATTATTTCACAGTCAGGGGCCGTCCAGTGAGGATGGTCTTCCTCCCCACTCTCCCTCCCAGCCAACACAGGATGCTTAGGTAATGTGGGGGATGTGCAGACCCTGAGGCTTCAAGGACCCTCACCCTCACCCCCAGCCTCTATGGCTCCCTGCCCAGCTCCTTACTGCTCAGCTTCCCTACCTCGGGCCTGTCGGATCCTCTCAACCCACGAGTGGGTTTGCCTATGACCTCTCGTCTATTCTCTGGCATTACTACCTTTTGGGTGCCCCCTGTATGCTGGCCCTAGGCACAGGAGGAGCTGGGGACCTGAAGAGGACTGAGAGGGGTCCTCGCCCTCAAGGAACACGCAGGCCAGACGGTGCTGGCACAGTGTGGTGCGTGCCATGACGGGGCAGGTGTGGGCCTAGAGGCGGCAGGCCTGGCCTGGGGCACCTCCTCAGAGACGCCTTCTCTGTCCGCCTTGCAGAGGAGTCCCCACCCTTCCAGCTAGGTGCTGTCACATCCCCCCTTTTTCACTTCAAACCACTTTTTACTGTCTGCAGTTTCGTTGTTAGTTTGGTCCTTTGCTGAGTGTTTTACTGAGTGCCTACTATGTGCCAGGCAATATGCTAGGCCCTGGGGATACAGAAGTGAAAGAACGAATTTCCTGCCTCCCTGAAGCTTATGGCCTATGGTGGCAGTGGTGGTCGGGAGACTGAGAATGCAGACTAAGCAAGCAAACATGTGGTGTGCAGACATGTATTATGGAGGAAAAGAAAGCAGGTGAAGGGAGAGGTGGGTGAGGGAGGAGTAGTATGTGAGGTAGGGTGGTCAGGGAAGGTGATATCTGAGTAGAGAGGCAAAGGGGATGAGGTGAATTATGCAGCTGTCTAGGGGAGAAGTGTTTTAGGCAGCGGGAATAGCGAGTGCAAAGGCCCTGAGGCAGGAGCATGCCGGGTGTGTTGGAGGAACAGCTAGGAGGCCAGTGTGGCTGGAACGGAGGTCAGAAAGGTGGTAGGGGCCAGGTCATGGAGGGCCTTGTAGCATGGCACACACTTGGCTTAACTGTTAGTGATGTGCCAGCCTTTGGAGGATTTGGAGCAGAGGGTTTCACAGGGTTCCTTTGGCTGCCGTGTTGGGAAGGTCGGTAGTGGGGCTGGGTGGAAGCAGCAGGACTGGTTAGGAGGCCCCAGAGCTATTCCAGGTGAGAGGTGCTGGCGGCTGGGGCCAGGGTGGTGGCAGTGGAGCTGAGAGGAAGTGGCCAAGTTGGAAGTACTTTGAAAGGAAGCCCCGTAGCATTTGTCGAGGCATGTGGAGTGTGAGAGACAGAGGCAAGGATGGCGCTTAGGTTTTCAGCCGGAGCTGAGGGGAGGTAACATTTGCTGTGATGAGGAAGAGGAGGTCAGTTTTGGTTGGGATGGGTGGTCAGGAACTCTGCCCCTGCCCCTGTCCAGCTCACCCTCAGGTGGGTGGCAGGGGTGCTGGGGAGAGAAAAGAGAAGTCACTTGGAGCGACGGGGAGAAGCGGGAGATTATTCTTTTTCCGGAGGGAGGCTGGGGAATGTGGTGCATTTTGGTTGCTGGGTGGGGGGACACGGACCCTGTTTTCTCTCAAAAGACAAAAGTAGCTACGAGGAATAATGGCAGTAACCCTCTGTCCAAGTCCATGGCGTGCACGGCACTCCCCAGCACACGGCCGGCCCGCCCGCGGCCTGGGACAGGCCTTTGCGCCATTTGAGTGAGTGAGGTTCAGGAAGGGGATGTAGCTGTCTGTGGCCACCCAGTCAGGGAGCAGTAGAGGCCGGACTGGAACCCAGGTCTCCCGGTCTGCTCGTGCCCACTGCGGCAGGCTCCCAGGACTGCCAAGGACGGGAGCAGATCCCGGCCAGGGACTAGCTGGCACCAGCACCAGCTGGCCCAGATTAAAGGGAGAGATGGCTGTATCTCCCTCCCTTCTCCCTCCTTTCTTTTTTCCTCTCCATGTGTATTTTTTGAGCCACACTGTGTGTTAGTGCTGAGGGTACACTGAACACCACAGACCTTGCCTTCAGGGGCCTCACAGTCCACTTCAGTGGACAGGGATGGAAGGATCCATTCCCCGAGTAAGCCACTCATTACAATGGGAATAGCCATGGCCTGTTGGTGCATCTGTGTGCCAGGCATTGGGTGGGTGGGCCCCGAGCATGTCAGCTCCAGCTCCTTCCATCCGCACCCCAGCCCCTCAACGGCAGGTGCCCGTGAGCATCCTCATTGAGTAGGTGAGGTGGTGAAGAGCTCGGAAAGATGGTCCAGCTGTGACTTGAGACCATGGGTCCTGAGGATGGGGAGTGTGGAAGCAAAGTCCTGCCACCTCCGCTCCCCCCAGGGTTCCTACTGGTTGGCTGTTGCCACCCATCCCTGCCTGCACGTAGCAGAGGGCAGAAGGGAGAGGGCAGGACAGCAGGGAAACCACATCCCTTTGTGCCCTTCAGGAAGACCTGGGTGCCTGCAATAGCGGGGTCTCTTATATCTGGGCTTTCTGGGAATGTCCTAGGGATTGATGGGCAGTGAAAGGGTGTGGCCAGAGTGCCCTCTCAACTGCCCAGCTGTGTCCACAGGGTCAGACCTCTTGGGACCTTAAGCAAGTGGTTTATGCTTTTAGAGCCTCAAATGGTTGCAGGATTGTTTTGAGGATGAAATTTCACACATGGAAATCACTTAGTGTGGATTCTGGCACATGGTAGGTGCACAGTTATAGCAGAAATGTCGTCATGGTTGCTGAAACCTCAGCTCTCGCTGTGGCCCGGATTGAAGAGGGAGGAGACACCGCTCAGACATTGCACCTCCAGTGACTGCAGCTCCGCACAGCTGAGACACCCTATGTAGGTCAGCAAATCCTCTCTTCTCTTCTCTTCTCTTCCCCTGTTCCTTAGGAATGGGGTCCCTGTCTGTGTATCGGTGGAAAGAAGGTCAGGGAGGGCTTCCTGGAGGAAGGGGCATTTAACCAAGAATTTGAGGATTGAGTTGGAGTTCATTGAGCACAGCAGGATCAAAGGCCTGACCCGGCAGAAGGCGGAACAACTGCAAAGATCCGGAGGCGGGAAGGAGCTGGGTGTAGCAAACAGCCCCTGGGGGCTGGAGTGGAAGGAGAGAGGCGGAAGGTGACTTCCTGTGCTAGGGCCTACATCTTAGCTGAGCACCCTTCTCTGTGGGACTGGGCCTGCTCACCCTCTCCCCCTTCCCCCAGCTTCTGGTCTCCCTACATCCACACGGGTGGGGCCCTTTTTTATCTCCCTGGGAGGTCTCACAGCCAGGAAGTTCTCGGTGCCTAGCCAGGTACAACACTGTCAGATACTGTCAACCTTTTTCTTCAGAGCTAGGGTCCTGGGGTCGGGGGACGGCTTCAAGGTGGTGGGCTTCGACTAGCATGGGGGAGGGTTACTTGGGAAATAGTTCCCACAGCCCAGAGCACCCTATATCTCTCTGCTTAGGGTGACCATCCCCTGGCCTGGGTATGGTGCGGGGACTCTGAGTCCTTGACTGGGGCCACCCTTTCACCGCCCCAACTCCGGATCTTTTCCCTTGGTCCCTCCCTTCTGTACTCCCTGCCCGCTTCCAGCTCTGCCTCTATTGCTCCTTCTCCCTCCATATCCCAAGTCCGTCTGTCTCCGTGGTAGGTAGGTAGGTAGGTCGGCATGCGTCTGTCTCTCTCTGCGACCCATCATCGTCATCTTGGCTGCCCCTGCATTCCGCGCTCCTCGCCCGTCCCTGTCCGGGGCCGGTCCCCCTGGGTGGGTAGGGGTGTGGACGGCAACCAGTCGCACCGCCACAGCCCGCAGGGGGAGGGCCGGGACGCCCCTTCCTTCACCTGGAGGCGGCCGAGCAGACCCCGAGGGCTCGGGGCCTGGGACCCGAGGGTCCTGCCAAGGGGGCCCGGTTAGAGGGCAGCTGGGGCCGGCGGGGCTTTAGGGGGCGGAACCTCTGGGCGCTCCCTTCCCCCACGTTCTTAAAGGGCCGGCCGCGCGTCCGGGCCGGTGGGCTCGCGCGGTCCGGCCCTCGGTGCGTGCGGAGGCGCGGCGGGCCGGCCGGCTGGGGCGCCGCTGTGGCCTCCCGCTCCGCCGCCGCCGCCCGCGCGCCCGCCGCCCGCAGTCCCCCCGCCCTTCCCCGCCCTTCCCGCTCCTCCCTCCCGCCTGCTCGCCCGCCGCCCGCCCTCCTGCCGTCAGTCCCCCGTCTCCGCTCGGCTTCTCCGCGGCGGCTCAGACACCTGAAGGGACAGAGGCGGGCGCGGGAGCCCCGACAGGCAGCAGCGGAGGAGCGCGGCGGTCAGCCCGACGCATGGCCCCCCCGTGAGGGGCCGGACCCACGGACTGGGACCCGGAGCGGTGAGTGGGGCCGCGGGGCCGCCTCGTCCCCAGGGCCCGGGAGCTCCCGGACCCCGCCCCTCCCCGAAGCCGGGCCGGGGGCCGGGAGCGGGTGCTGGGGGGCGGGCAAGCCGGGCGGCGGGGCGCCGCCCTCCGCCCTCCGTGCCAGCCAGGGTCTGCTAACAAAGCTGTGTTTCCAGATCAATTCCGTGGCGGCTGGAGCATCTGAAGGATATGGTTGTCATGGAGATGGGGCCGAAAGAGGAAGCTCGGGGATGGCCGGGTCTGGGCCGGGGAGTGGGGCCACTGCTAGAGAGCCCCGGGCCAGCCTGCAGGGAGGGCGGGGGCGGACTGGCCCAGTTGTCCCCTGGGCTCCCCCTCCGGACCCCCCTTTTGTATCATCTGAGCGCACATGTGTGCGTTGATGGGGTGTCAGTGGGCGCTGGTGGCCGGGGACCTGGAGTGTGGAGTGCTGGGCCTGCCAGCCGCCACCTTTACTGTGGAGAAGCTTCACGGATTTATTTCTGTTTCCAGTTCCCCAACTTTGACAGCCTGGCTTGGCGCGGGCCTCACCAGCTCGGAGCTCTGCCGCTAGATCAGGGGCTCGCGTGGGGGCGTGGCAGGCAGTGGGCATGGCCGTGGAGCACATAATGGCTGTGGCAGCCGCAGGGAGGGAGGGGTCCTTGGAACCCGCTGCTGGGGCTGGGGTGTGGCAGGGCGTCCAGATGTGGGGACCACCCTGTGCAGCTGGCCCCCACTAGGAGGAAGTATTCGGACCCTTGCTGTCCCTGGAGGATCTGGGAGCTGCCTGAGTCAGAACCCCGGGGTATTGTCTCTGCACAGGCCGGGCAGGGGGGGGGCACCACCTCAGTCC
This sequence comes from Phyllostomus hastatus, assembly GCF_019186645.2. Taxonomy (NCBI): domain Eukaryota; kingdom Metazoa; phylum Chordata; class Mammalia; order Chiroptera; family Phyllostomidae; genus Phyllostomus; species Phyllostomus hastatus. Next base: position 28,208,878 of record NW_025333611.1, on the reverse strand, counting down.
ACGCCTTCATCTTGGGGCCAACTTGGGGGGCGCCTGGAAGAACCAGGGGCTGAAGCCCCAGACAAAATGGAAGTGGGTCTGAGATTTTTGGCAGGTTCAAGATAGGCCAGGCTGAGCTTGAGAGGTGGGTGAATGGGGAGCAGGCAGAGGGCTCAGGGTTTGGCCGGGGCGGTGGGCAGCCTGGGCCGGGGGAGAGGCCTGTGAGCTTTCCTGGGGTCCCCAGCTCTTTCTTCCAGACATTGGAAACAAAAGCTGCTTAATGGGAGGGGTACTCAGGCAGCTTGAGGGAGAGTGGATAAAGGGCATTTGGACCTCTTCCAAGGCCAAATCGTGGCCCTGGGCAGATGCAGTCATTCCTCCACCCCTTCCCCCGGGAGGTTAGGAGCCCTACCGCCTAGAGGAGCTACATGTTCTGTGACCTGTGATCACTGAATGGGAAAAGGGGCCGGCTGCCCTCTCCCCGCCACCCTGCATCTCTGGAGGACGGGCCTCCCTTCTAAGAGCTCCCCTTTCCCCTGTATACAGTGAGAGGCAGGGGCTTTTGAATGGAGCTATTGCAAAGTTTGGTCCTGGTAGAAACATGGCAGGTCCCCAGGTTGTAGCCTGAACCAGAGGGCTCCCCCAAACTGGGGTGAGTAGGTGGGTGCTGGCCCAGCTAAAGGTAGAAGAATGACTAGAATATTCTTGGAAGGCCTCCCTGCTGGCGCCTCTTGCAGGGGCTGAAGCCTCAGGCCTTGGGTGACTTGTACCTTGTAGTCCCAGGAGACGGAGTGGTTTTCCTCCTGCCACTTGTCCTGCTGTGGCAGTGACAGGCCATGTGTTCCCCAAGCTGACCTGACCCGCAGTGTTTCCTGGAGGGAGGGCACAGAGCCAGCTGGAAAGGAGGACTTCCTGCTCTTGACGGGCCTGAGAGAGAGGGCTGGGGGCCAGCACCTCAGCCAGCTTTCCCATCCATTGAGTATAACCACGGTGCTAAGTGCTTTCATACACACAGCGCTTGTGAAGGAGGTGTGTCCGTTTTTTCCATTTTGTGAAAGAGAGCACTGAGGGTCAGGGAGAAGTCGCTTGTTCCAAGTCACCTGGGTAGTCGGTGGCAGAATCAGGATTTGCACCTGAGCAGAACAGTCTGAGCTTGGACCTATGTGCCCAGTCTCATTTTATTCTTCGCAGATGCAAGTATGGAGGGAGGTGGGACTGAGCGAGCGCCTTTCTGCCCGGAGCATGGCGTGACCTTGGGGGAAACTGAGGCACTGAGCTAGGTTTAGAGAGGTGGGATGGAGACGTTCTCGTTCTGGATGTCGGCATGCAGGAGAAAGACACTACTTCTCTCGACAGACGATCCTCTAGACATCCTTTGCCAGATGGTCTTTTCCAGGGAAATCTGTTTTGAGTGGCATCTTATGTCTGAGACTCCATATTTAGCCTGGCTTCTCACACGGGAGGATACACTCAGGCTGTCGCCCCTTGAGGGGTGTGGGGGGAGGGCTTGGCTTGGGCGGACCTGATTCCTTGTCACAGCTCAGGCGGAGGTGGGGCAGGGCCCGTGTTCCTCCCAGTCCTGCCCTGGCCGAGGGCTGCCCTGCTGGTCTCCCCGGGGACCTGGCTGTTCCCTGCAGAGCCCTTGTCCTCCCGAGGGTGTTTGCTCACAGCTGAGTGCGCTTCCTTGAGGCCTGGACCCTCATTAGGTGGTGAGCCACCCCAGGGCCGTGTCTGCCTGGCCCCTGGTGACTCCAGTGCCCAGCCCAGCCTGGACAAGGGCTGCAGCCCAGCTTGTGGGCTGCCCCCGCCACCACTGCTGCCCCGGCGCGTCAGGCCCTGAGCTCCACTCTTTGGAGTGTCCCCCTTCATCCCCTTCCTTCCCCTCTTTTATCACGTCAAACCTGATAGTACAATGAACACCCACCTATGTACCCTTTACCAAGAGAACCAGGTTTGCCAACTGTGGACATTTTGCCCACATTTTTTCTTTCTCTTTGAACCTTTTGACAGTAAGCTGCAGATATCATAACAGTTCACCTATAATACTTCAGTGTGAATTTCCTGAGACAAGGACATTTTTCTACATGACTGTACTATTAACATACCCAAGAAATTAATGACACAATTTAACCTAATATGTAATCCATATTCAAATTTTTCTAGTTGTCCCCATAATGTCCTTTATAGCTGTTTAAATTTTTTTTTTTGATCAAGCATCACATATTACATTCAGTTATGTCTTTTCAGTCTCCTTTAATCTGGAATAATTCTCCTGTTTTTTAAAAAAGTCTTTATGACACTGTCAGTCTTAGAGAGTCCTGCCTAGTCCCCTTGTAGAAGGTTCCACATTCCCGATTTGTGGTACTGCTTCCTCATGAGTAGATTCAGGTTAAACAGTTTTTTTGTAAGAATATCCCATAGGTGATGTGTGCTTCTCAGTGCGTCCCATCAGGGGCACAGGTCACTAGCTTGTCCTGTAATCGGTGGTGGCAAGTTACGTCACCTGGCTCAGGAGGCCCTTTGTTCAGCCCCATTCCCGCCTCCTCACTGCCTCCAGGAGCTCCGTCCACCTGGCCATCCACGCACCTGGGCGGCCAAACCAACGGAACCTCCACTTTGGAACATACGTTGGAGAAGGGCGATTAAGACACTGATGGGGCCTTCACAACCTCGCGGGTGGGGATGGGGTGAGCCACAGCTCAGGGGAGGTGCTGTCATAGCGGGGGAGGGGCCCCCGGGAAAGTCCTGAGAGGTACAAAGAAGGGAGATAGGAGGCAGGGTCATGACAGGAAGAAAGGGGATGGGACCCGGACCACAGATGCCCACCTGGAGCCACGGAAGGGTTTTAAAGGGGGGAGTGACGGGGCCGTTGTGGGTGCTGAAGAAGTTGCTTTGAGGAGGATGGGGTGGGACTGGCCAGCACACTTGCATTCGGGCTGCTGTGGGAGGTGTACAGAGGGAGCGCAGTCAGCGGTGTGGGGGCCCTGCTGTGACTGGGGCGTGGCAGGCGGTGTGGAGTGGGGGGTGCTGTAGGGGGCAGGCTGGATGAGCGGGCTCTGGGGTCCGACTGGAGGTGGGGAGGGCTGCTTCGTGATGGCTTGGGAAGGCGGTGGAGAATGTGGTTTGAGGTATGCGAGGGCTGAGGTTCTTTCCAGGTCAGAGGAACAGTGTGTGGGGAGCTCATTTCCCCAGGTCTTGGTGGTTACCTGTGGTCACCCGCTTAAAGCTCATTTCGGGATGAGGGCAGAGGGAAGGACACGCCTAACCCACAGCAGGGAATGAATGGACGGGGGCGGGGGGGGGGAGGGGGCCGGGGGGGTGCTCACGGGCACCAGCAGGGAAGGGACTTTGAGAAGGGGTCAGGGGCTGGCTCAGAGGCAGCTGCCACCATCCGTCCCTCGAAGGCCCCCCAACTCCCTTCCCTTATTTTGTTTCTTCAGAATTGCAAGGTAAAACCCGAACCCTGGTCAGATCCATCGCCCAGCCTGCTCCACATCTGACCTACGCAGCTGGATGGGGCTGGGAAAAACCTCTACCCCATCTGGTCTTACTTTAAGATCAAAACCGTGAACTTCAGGTGGGTTTTCAGTGCTGTCCTGCAGTCCCACCCTGGGTCCCGAGCCCTGTGCCTCCCTCTACCTGATGACTACTTCACACTTTCTCTTCCACCCTCGGCCCAAGTGCCCCTTCCCCAGTCCCCTTCACCGCTGCTGACACTGTTTCCTACCTCTCTGAGAAAACAGAGGCAGCCCTGGCTGGTGTGATTGAGCGGTGGGCTGTGAAGCAAAGAGTCACCAGTTTGATTCCCCGTCAGGGCACCTGCCTGGGTTGCAGGCCAGGTCCCCAGTAGGGGGCGCATGAGAGGCAACCATGCATTGATGTTTCTCTCCCTCTCTTTCTCTGTCCCTTCCCCTCTCTCTAAAAATAAATAAATAAAATCTTTTTTTTTTTTTAAAGGAAGAACTTCTGTTCCCCATTTACAGTGAAACTCCCCAGGACACTTGTCTAGACTGTGTCTTCATGTCCCCGCCCCCCACTCTCTTGACTTCCCTCCAGTTGAGCTTTGCCTCCCGTCCCTTCACTGACTGCTCTTCTCAAGGTCACCAATGACCAGTTCTCAGCCCTCATCGGTGGCATTTGACACATCGAATCTCTCCCTCTTCCTCGAAAGATTCCTTGAGCTCCAGGATATCCATTCTTCCGTTTTCCTTCCCCCTCATGAGTTGCTCCTCTCCTTCCCCTTCTCCCCTGCCCCCACCTCTTAATTTCGGAGGGCCCAGGACTCCGCCCCGGCCTGGCCGCTCTTCCTCGTCTGCCTTCACTCCTGTGCCTGTGTCCTCCGGTCCCTGGCTTTAAGCACCACCTTCATGCTTCCAGCTCCCAAATTTATACCCCGAATTTTGACCTCTCTTCTGAGCTCCAGTAGCCTACCCAGCATCTCAACAGCCTTGTCTACTAGACATCTCAAACGTAGCTGGTCCAAAGCTGGGCCCCCAGTCTCCCTCGCCAACCTGCTCCACCTCGTCTTCCCTGTCTCAGGAGTGGCAGCTCAGTCCTTTGAGGTGCTCAGCGCCCAAATGTTGGTGTCGGTCTGACCCTCTCTCCTACCCCTGGACCGCCCATCAAAGGGTGGGGATTTTACCAGCAACCAAATCTCCCATCACGGGGCTATGGCTGAATAGGAGGGACAGGGAGGTGGTAGTGGAATGGCCCAGTGCTCACCTTTCACACCTGTGCTCTCTGTACCGTGAGATCCTGGTCCTCAACTGGCCCCAAGGGGACTACAACCTTTGTCAGACCCCATGCCGAAGTCCTAAAATGGAGAGGAGAGGATGGGAGGGAGAGGAAGGGAGGAGGGGTGGGGGAGGAGGTCACAAGGGAGGGATGAGGCAGGGAGGGTTTTCCCGGGGTGGAGTGGACAGAAGATGTGGGGATGTAGAGAATACAGTGTCAGTGAAAGTTGGGCAAAGAGAAGGGAGGGTAAAATTTCTAGGTTTACCTCTCCTGGCTGTTGACCCCGGTGGGGAGGCAGGGAGGCCGCTCAGAGATTGAGCCTCTGTGTTCTGTGTCCTTCCCCGCACAGGCGTCTCAGCTGAGCAGGGTCGGCTGGGAGGACTTGCACGTGGTCCGTCCATTATAGAGCTCTTGGGGTTCAACTCTGAATCCACAGGCTCATGGGTCAAATGAGGCTCAGGAAGCAGAGTGAGCCCCAGGTGTGTCCTCTGGAGCTCCAGGAAGATGAAACTGCCACTTCTTCTGAACAGCCTAGTTTTTTGTGGTCCCAGATGATGGGAGGCTCACCCTCTAGGGAAGTCAGCGGGGGCAGGGTCACCAGTTATAAACATGATGTGGGATTTGACAGCAGACATTTTGAATTTCAGCAGTGCTGAGGGCTCTCCAAACCAGAATGCAGATGTATGCAAATGTTAAGCAAATGAGGGTGCCAAGTGGCGCCGGGAAGAGAAGCAAGCAGGGAGATGTCAAAGGATGACCTTTGAGGAGCTGGGCCTGGGGCCTTCTGTAAATCCCAGCAGGCTGCAGGGCACATGCAGATAAGATGCAAATGTGCAACCGGAGCCCAGCCACCTCTGCCTGCCCGATCTTGAGGAAGAGGAGGCCTTTAGATCCCCAGGACCCAAAGCAAGCTGGTTCTCCAGAGGCCAAAATGAGAGAAGGAAGGCGTGCTGGTGCTGGGTTCATTAAGGACCCCAGACTGGTACCACGTGAAGGGGACGGATGACTTTTAAGGATGCCCCAGGCACTTAGCTCTTGACCCCGCACATGGTGTGGCTCTTGTGTCTTGAGACAGAACTCTAGGAGGGTGCCTGGCCAGGAGTGGGGCTATTGGCGGGGCCAGGACTGTAGGGTCTCCACCTACCTCAGGAAAAGGTGGGGTGCTCTCTGGAGCTACCCCAGGAGCATCTGCTGCCTCTGCCCGCAGGCTGGGCCTCTGAGGTCCCTGCTCTGGCAGGCTGCCAAGAACGCATGTCCGCTGGGGCCCAGTGGGCGCTGCCCGTGCTGCTCTCCTGGGCATTTCACACCTGGCGTGGGCAGCCAGCCAGTTCCCCTGCAGACCTGAGATGGGGTTCTGGGGGGCAGCAGCTACTGCCCTTCCCCGAGCACCTGGGGCCAGCTCTGAGCTGAGCACTGCACCTGTGGGGCGCCTCTGTCCTCATTGCAGCCCTGCGTGGCAGATGCTGTTCGCACTCCCATTTTGCAGGGGAGGATGCTGAGGCTCAGAGAGGTGGGCCACTGTCCCCGAGGTGACACAGCTGGTGGGCAGCAGAGCTGGGATTGGAAGCCAGTCCTCCAGACTGCACAGCCGGGGCACTGACCACTGCCCTGACAGTCCCAGTCTAACACACTTGTTGCTGTGCAAGGCGGTCCAAGCTGGGGAGGCCAAGTGAGTTAGGAAGGGTTGGGGTCACCTCGGGAAACGGAGGCAAGGCAGCTCCTGGGTGGACGCCCCCTCTGTGTTATCCTGGCACCTCCCTGCCCTGGGCTGTAGAGTGAGGGGTGCAGGCCCAGGTCGGTCTTTGTGTAGGGAGGGTGCTGAGAGCTCTGGGTGACAGGCAGGTCCTGCCTTCCAGACCCCTTGGCTGGCAGAGGCGGGTGTGGGGAGCAGGGGGAGCTGTGTGACCCAGCGAACCCCCTGAGTCCCTGCTGCCCACGCTGCCAGTGGCCCAGCCAGTGCCTGGGAGTCCCAGCGGGCCCATGGATGTGGAGGCACACCTGGCTAAGGTGTGCTCTGAGCACCTATTGTGCGCCAGCCCTCTTTATTGATCATCTTATTTAAGTGCCCATGTCTGTACTTGTGTGTTCGTGTGTGAGTGAAGAGCCCCAGCCCATGTGCTAAAACTTGGGTGCGAGAGGGAGTCAGTACCGTAGGAACTGAGGGGAGGGGTAGTGGGACTAATGGGGTATTCAAGGGGGTTCCCAGTGGGCAGAGGATAGGTCTGAGAGTGAAAGGTTTTTAGCTCCCCCCCGAAGTAGCCCTCATGGAACTTTCTCTGAGTGTTCAGTACCACAGGCAGAGGGTCCTTGGGGACTTTCCAGGTTGGGGTTTGTGCCCAGAGCCTAAGGATGGGCGCTGGAGGTCCATGCGCCTCTCAAAAAATACTCAAAATGTTGTACACACATGGGAGAGTCTGTCTGGGGTGGGACCCACAGCTGCATCAGATGCTCACAGAGGTCTTGGAAATGTTAGGGGTCTCTGATGTGCATGGGGTATACATGAGGGCTTTCTCCCGCCCAAGCTTCCCCCACACCCTGGGGGCAGAACCAGAGAGTCTTGGCTCTCCTGCCGCTCCCGGGACAGCGGTGGTCTCCGCTGCGCCTCTGCACTGATGCTCCACACTGGTTTCCTCTGCTCACAGCCTCCTTGACATGCCCTGCCTGGGCTCTGAGGCCCCATGACCCTCCCACAGCCTCTTAGATTTTGCCTGTCCTGGGTCCTTTGTCCTAACTCTGCCTCCTGGGCCCCCATTGCCACCAAGTGGCCCTGCATGGCCCCATCTCCTCCCAAACTTACCCAGCCGCCCGATGCCACGGGGTCCGGCTGTGGTCAGTGTGGATGTCCGTCTTCCCCACTCCCCACCCCAGCCTGAGGCACTGGGTTGTCCCTTCCCTGCCCCTGGCTCCTCCCAGAGCAAAGTGGTTCCATACCAGTTGTCTAGCGGTGTAGGTCTGGCTGCCCTGAACCCTGCCCCTAGGCTGGTGGGCTCCTCATCTCCGCCTCACCACGCAGGAACACTGCCTCCTGAGGGGCTGCCCTCCATGTGTGTGTGTGTGGTGTACGTGTGTGCGTGTGTGTGCCCACACACGCCTGTGCTGGATGTTTGCTCACAGACATGCACGCGGGCACCTGCACCCTCTGTCTCACACAGCGGGCTGGGCCCTGGGGCCCTCTCTTGTCTGGCCCCCCTTCCAGCCCTTCCCTGGGGCTCCTCACAGCCCCTGGCTTGGATCCCAGCCTGGAAGGCACCATACGAGGTTACCCCTGTGATAGTCCAGCGTTGTTCCAAGCAGAACGCCTGCCTTGCCACCTTCCAGTTCTGTGACCCTGAGCACGTTCCTCAGCCTCTCTCTGCAGAGGATGATTATCACCTCCAGTTGTTGAGAACCACCCGCTGTTCGCCAGGCACTGTGCTGGGCTCCGGGGGAGACCACAGCAAATGTGACATAGTTCCCACCCTTGCTGAACTCACATCCTGGTGAGGCGGGAAGTAAGGAAGCACGTAGAAAAGGAGGTTCTAGTTCAGCTGAGTGATGCTGAGCAGATATGCTGCTCCGTGGAGGAGGGTGAGAGAGTGCCGGGTGGTCGCAGACAGCTTCTCTGAGGAGACAGTGTTGGAGCGGAGCCCTGAGAGACAGGAGGCAGTCATTTAAAGATGTAGGGGAGAGCATTCTAGGCCAAGGGTACAGCTGGTGCAAAGGCCCTGCAGTGGGAATGAGCTCAGGGAGCAGAAAGAAGGCCACGTGGCTGGCGGGATGGGGGTGGGGAGAGGGTAGTGAACCAGTTCAGGCAGGGCCTTTTCAGGCATGCTGAGGAGACCGGGTCCTAACTGAAGGGCAGTGGGAGCGGTTGGAGGGTTATGAGCGAGGGAGTGATATGATAGTTTGTTTCCACGACTCCCTCCAGCTGCCCCAGGGAGAGCGGGGAGGGGCGCGGGGTTGCCTCAGGAGCAGCTGAGGCAATTTAGAACCCCTTAGAACCCCTTAGAAAGCTGGCTGCCTCGGCATTTAGCCCTGGCCCAGCCAGTGCTCCCCTATCATCATGACCCCATTTTGGTTGGTGCTGGAAAAGAGGCTGCTGCACCCAAGGCCACCCCAAAGGCTGTGGCTGGTGGGAGCCTCTGCTTGCAGCGGGGCTTGATTCAGGCTGAGGGAGGATGCAGGGGATCTAGCTACTGCCAGCCTGTCACGTGCAGGCAGCTCCTTGGGTCTGTGCCCTGTGGCCCCACTGTGCCCGCTTCCCCCGGCTCTTGCCAGCAGGGCTACAGGTAGGCAGGGTCGCCGCTTTGGGTGGACTCTTCCAGTGGAAGATTTGAGGCCTTGACCTTGTGGGAGTGTCTGATGGGGCCCTGGGAAACTGGGGGCTCATCCTGTACCTCCAGCCCACCCAGGTGCAGAGGGAGGCTACTCTGAGTTCTAAGAAGCAGCCACTCACTACGTGACCTCAGGCAAAGCCTTTTCTGGTTCTGTGCCTTAGTTTCTCCATTTGTCAAATGTGGTGGTAGAAAGAGTGGACCATAGCTGTCTTCCTTTCTCCTTGACCTCTGTAATGTGTTCTTTCTTGGATCGCAGCTCTCCCAGCATTTATGACCTTAAGTCCTCCCACCAGCCCTGGGAAAGGAGGTAACGCCCCCATTATGGAGATGGGTCCACCAAGGCCAGAAGGGACAGTGAGTCCCAAGGCACAGGGTAGTTCAGAGTGAAAACTTGGGGCATTTTTTCACACCTCTGCCCTGAAGCCCCCCTTTAAGTGCCCATCACTTGGGCTCATTAAGAGAAGGGGTTCTTGGCTCAGCTATTTCTAGGCCTAGATGGCCCTCAGCCCAGGCAGGGATTCTGCCCCCCCCCCCCAAGAGTGGAGCTCAATGCCGCTCCTTGTCCGCTCACCCCCAGAAGCCAAGGACACGGCCCAGTCCTGGGTGTTGGCGCAACCTCCATCCCCGTCCCAGCTGCGGGAGGACATGGCAGGGCAGGTAAGGCTGCAGCCAGCCTGAGGTAGCTGCTGACAGTTGCGGGGTGATGTGGGGGCCTCCCAAGAGGTCCTTTATTTGTCCATAACCCTGGCTTTGAGGCCGGTGCAGACTGAGCATCAGGTGGAGCTGCTTACACTCTCAAATATCAGGCCTTGCTGGGAGCTCTGGGAGAGCCCTGGCCAGAGAGGAGGCGCCCCTCCCTGCAGGGCTCGGCCTCCACGTGAGGCTTCCTGATGGAATGGGGTGAAGCCCTGTGCCCCAGATCCAGTGCTCACCCAGGCCCCTGGGCTGTAAAGGTGGCCGGAGGAGCGGAGCTCAGGCAGCAGGCCAGAAGGCCCCACTCCCTGCCCCTGCCCCCCCCCCCCTTGCTTTCTCAGTGCTGCTCCGCCCCCAAGGAGGCTGGCTGAGGAGATGACCCGTTCTCTCCCCTCCCCTGAGCACCCCGCCCGCCTGCCTGTGGGAACACAGTGGAACAGCAACTGGGGCAGCAGGGATTTAGGGCAGGCCAGAAAGGGCCCATCGCTCAGGGCCAAGCCCCTTGGGGTTCCCGTGTCCTAGGATCGGGGCCCAGATATTCTAGAGCTTGGCTCGGCAGACTGTTTTTTAAAAAAAATTCTATGAAAGTTTTTTTTTTTTTAAGTAAAATCCATGCTCACACAGCCTTCAAAAACCCTAGGAGGTGGCATCAGGGTGAGCGGGCTGGGGCCCCAGACCCCAGTCCTGCCCTCTCCTCTTTCACTTCGTGTTTGACAACGACGAAGGTTAAATGACTGTGAAGTGTCCTGTGGTGTCGGAGCGCCCGCAGCGCCTGGAGGTGATTCCCTTTCTTCTCCAGGCTCCTGTTCTCTGAGTGGGAAGTTTCTCCTACTCTGTCCGTTCCCCGTAATTCTGGTTCCGGAGGTCTGGGGGGAGGGCTTCATACCATGTAACTGAAGTCCCTCAGGTGACACTCCTGACCAGGCAGGGGAAGACAGTACGGGTTTCACTAAGCCTTGCGTCGGCACCTGCAGCTCAGTCTGTTGCAGCCTGGGAGCCTGCCAGTCCCTCTCCTCCTGCAGCCTCTCCTGAGTCCCTGGAACGCTTTCTCCAGAGGAGTGTGGAGGTACTGGGGGGGTGGGGGCTAAGGCCTGAAAAGGGGAGGCAGGAAGTTGTTTGCAGGGGCTGCTCTGTGTCCCTGGTGGCACAGGTATTGGAGGTACAGTAGGGGGTGGCGGTGGGCATCGCCTAGCGTGGGTGCGGCCGGGACCCCGTGGGATGAGGGGAGAACAGACCATCACATCTGCCCTCCCACCTGGGATTAGGTTGGGCAGGAAGCCTCCGGGAAATATGGGCTGGTTCCACTTTATTTTAAAGGGGACATGGCAGGTAAAATGGATCTCCTGATTTTACAGAAGAGAAACAGGCCTGGAGCAGGGCAGAGGGGAGTGGGCCTGGCCTGGGTTGGGTGGGAGGAGTCCTGACCTGGATCCACAAAGGGTCGCACAGTGAGCTGGGCAGAGCAGGGCTTTCCCCTTGCACGCTCTCCCCAGAGCACTCCATGGCGGACTCCTCCTGAGTCCTTCCTCAGGGCTCCGTGAGCTCTGCAGAGCCCCCGTGTGGAAGGGACCCCCAGGCCCCTCGTCCTCTCTCCTAGTGCTGGGGCTTCGGGCGCTGGGCAGCAGAGGCAGCTGCGCTCTCAGCGAGGCTCCGTGGTGGCGCTGCACCCGCCCAGCACCCTGGACAGCACCTCACGCTGGTTCTCGTGAGGGCTCACTTTGGCTTCTCTTGGGTGGCCTCCATTCTGATAAAGCTGCGTTCAGTTGACTTCCTTGCCTCCTCTTTTCACCGCTGCTCTAAAGGCAGCCCCAAGCCCAACTCCCTCCGTGTTCCCTGGAGCCAGGGCGAGGCAACGTGCAAAGAGGCGAGGAGCCTGGCTGCTGCTGGCCTGGGCTCTGTCTCCGTCACTCCCCAGGGGGAGAGGGAGGGGGCTTGGAGGAGCTCTGGACCCTTCCCTAGTCCCTTCCAACCGGGGTCTTCCTCAGAGGGCTTTGGTGCATCCTGGAGAGCACAGCAGAGACACAGGAGGGACCGGGGAAGGCGGGACTGGGGCCCATGGAGTGGTAGAGGGTGGGGAAGAGGAGAGTGGGGCTGGTTTGAGCAGGGCACTGGGGACACCATGGCATGAACCCATACCCCGCCAGGAGGGCCCACAAAGGTCATCTCAGTCATCCTTCTGTCCCCAGGCAGGCTGCCTGGTGCTGGGTCCACTGGGCGTTAGACCCCCAAGCACCTGCCTTGTCTGACTCACCCCTTCCTCTTGCCATCTGCTGCCAGGTCTAGTGGAGTCCCAGGAGCGGCCGGCACGGGGTAGAAGCAGCGTCTGGCATGGAGGAGGATAAGCTCCCATCTGGGCTGCCTGAGGAAGATGGAGCCACCTGGGACCCCAGCCTGGAGCCTGGGGAGGAGTCCGGGGTCCAGAATGGAGCGGTGGCCAGTGTGGACCTGAACGGCAGCCTCAGCAGCCCAGGGCATGAGCTAAGGGGCACCCTGGCGGACACCGAGGAGCCCATAAAGAGCCCGGACATGGCCCTCCATCGCCTCAGCCTTGGCCTCTCTCTCACCAATGGCCTAGCCCTGGGGCCAGACTCGGACATTCTTGAAGATTCCACAGAGCCCAGGCCCTGGAGGGCTGGCGGGCTGGCTGAAGGAGATGACGCCCCCGGGGGCCTTTGTCCGGACACGGAGGACCCTCAGCTAGAGTAAGTCGGTGTCTCAGGGCAGGAGCTCACCACTTTCGATTGCTCCATGCTGTGTGGCCAAGGTCTAGCCACTTAAGTCTCTTTGGTTCTTGTTTTTCTCGTCCATAAAATGGGAATTTCATGTCCCCCTTTTGCCGAGTTCCTGGGCGTTCTGGGAAAACAGAGCCTTGAGACTTCAGAGGCAGACAGGCCTGTTGTGCCCCCACCCCCTGCCCCCCCAACCATCACGGGCCATTTCTATGTGCGGCAGGGGGGCCATACTCCCTCCGCCCCAGGCTGGACGTTAGAGTTACAAAATGCCTCGAAGCAGAAGGTCATCTGGTCCATCCCTGCACTTCCTGCAGATGAGGCTCTCCCGACGCTGCAGCGGACCTCAACAGAGCAGGCTTCGTAGGTTCCTCCCAGTTAGCTACCTGGCCTCAGTGCCATCCGCGAGTCCTACCAGGAATCTTACTTCAGCCCTGCTTGTTGGAGTTACGGCCCCTCTTCTGTTATCCTCAGCAGGAAGTGGGGAGACCTGGTATCGTGGAGATGCTAGTTGGACGTGGAGGGTGGGGATGGGCCAGGGGAATGTCTAGAAGACCCCACGGTGGGCTACAAAAAGACAGTATAGAAGTCTCAGTGTGCAAGTGTGTGGGTGGTGTGTGAGTGTGTGCGTGGAGAGCATGCGTGTGCCTGGCTGTGCGTTGGTGCGTGTGCAGGGCTGTGTAAGCATACTGGTGCATACGAGTCTGCGTGGTTGTGGGTGGAGGGTGTTTGTGTGTGCTTGGCCTGTGTGTGCCTTGGACTCCATGGGGAGGAATGTGGTATGTGGGGTCGGTTGCCCATGTGTGCTGGCTAGGCTGTGGCCATAATAGCATTTCTATCCAGGCAGGACCGGGGCATCGGCCGGCTGGCAGTGGTGTGCCTCGGGGGCTGGGCTTCTGGGCGCACACTGTTTGCATGTGGGCCTCGCGTGTATGTAGGTTGACTGACGGCGGGAGCACGTGGAAGTTCCGAGGTTGGGCTGATGGTCTTCAAGCCCCTGCCAGAACCACCCTCCAGTTCTGTTCAGGTGCATGAGAGGGTGGCAGATGGTGGGTGGGGGAGCCATTCATGGCTCTGACAGTAAATAAGGTGAGCGGCCGCCAAGGGCCGGCTCTGTGTCATTGCTCAGGTGTCTTCAGGACCCAGCCCAGGCAAAGGGGCCTCTGCTGGCAGGTTTAGGTGTCTGCTCTCCGACCCTTCTCTTCCCCTCCTACTGGAGGTCAGTAAGAGGCCACTCCCCCACCCCCCCAGGCCCCTGCGGGGCATCCTTCCACCTTTCAGATTTCTGTGCGCTTCCCCACTTCCTTCTCTGGCCCCTCGGGGGCCTAGTGAGCCTGCAGTGTCGGCTCCTGCTGGGACCGGGATGAAAGACAGCTCTCAGGTCAGTGTTTTTCTGCAGGGAATACACTGGGACCAAACCTTAAGACACTGGGGGTCCAAGGAGGTGTTTGAGGGGAAGGAGCACTTCCCAGTCCTCCAAGTGCCGCTCAGTTTCTGCTGGGCAGCAGGGGCTGAGCCGGAATCTGGAATCTCACGGGGAGAGAGGGCTGCGCTTCCTTGCAAACGATGGGCTGTGATTTATCAGGAACGGGCTGGGCTCAGCCTGCTTCTTTCTTTTTGTTTCTTCTTGCCGCCTCTGTGTTTCTTTCTGTCTTTGTCTGCAGCTCTGCTACTCTCCGTCTCCCCTGCGCCGTCTCCCTGCCCTCTGCGTCGTTTCTCTTTTCTCTCCCTCTCTCCTTGTCTCTGTTTTTGTCTCTTTCTTGTTTCTTTTCTCTGGGTCTCACTCTCCTTCAGTCTCTCTCCTCTCCCTTCCCCGACCTCCCTGCTCACCTGAGCATCTCTCCAGGATGCCTCCATTCACCTGTGTGTGACGCTTTGTTCTAGGTGCTGGAGATACAATAGTGAGCAGAACATACAAAATTTTCTACTCTCATGGAGCTTATGGTCTAGTGAGGAGACAGATAATAAATCACAAAATTATAAATTATTGCATTAAAGTATGTTAGAAGGGGGTACGTGCTTTGGAAATACGAAGTAGGGAATGGGGCTGGGTGCCTGGGGGCAGGTCCCAGGCATCAGTGGGTGGTCAGGGCAGGCCTCACGGAGGAGAAATGAGGAAGGAGGCTTTGGCCTGAGGGCAGAGCTCTCCGGCAAGGGGAGCAGCCGGGGCAGCGCAGCACTCAGCGAGGATGTGGGCCGTGTGGTGGGCTGCGTGGGGCTACCAGCAGCTGCTCATTCACTCGATGCCCCATGCAGCAAGGTTTGCCAAGTACCTACTGTGTGCTGGGTGCATCTGGCCTTGTGTGGGGGTCGTTGGGTGGGGCTGGGGCACAGATGGTAAACAGGGAACAGCCAGAAGCCTTCATCCTGACAGGGGCTGGGAGGATGAGAAGAGCTACTCTGAGGATGGAGAGGTAGGAGAGGGGCCAGTGTGGTGGGCGGTGTGGACCCGCCCCCTCAGTCTCTCTGAGGAGGTGGCATTAAGGCAAAGCCTGAGAGCTGCGATGTGGTCGGCCAACCTAAGACCCTTCCAGGGTATAAGGACAACAAAATTATGACGCTTTGTGACTCTAGTTGTGATGGGGGAGCAGCCCCGTGGGCCAGGCTAGAGGACGAGGACTCACATTCATCCACTGACGCCTGCTGTGGGCCAGGCAGGGTTTGGGCTCTGCAGGGGGGAATGCCGGTCCTTATCACTGCTGCGCCCCAGTAACCAGTCAGCATCTGGTAGTGCTGGCTGAAAAAAGGAACAGGCCACAAGCCACGCCCACTCCCCACCCCCAGGGAGTCCCAGCACCTGCGAACCGGGCAACCTGGCAGAATGCTGACTGGTCCTTGCGTCCTGCAGGCTGGATGGTCCCGGGGAGCCAGATGTCCGGGACGGCTTCAGCGCCACGTTTGAGAAGATCGTGGAGTCGGAGCTGCTGCGGGGCACCCAGTACAGCAGCCTCGACTCCCTAGATGTGTTGAGCCTCACGGACGAGAGTGACAGCTGCGTCAGCTTCGAGGCCCCCCTCACACCCCTCATCCAGCAGCGGGCCCGTGACAGCCCTGAGCCAGGGGCTTCCCTGGGCACTGGCAGCGTGGGGCCCGAGGGGGACGTGGGAGCAGCTGGCGGTGATGGGGAGCTGGGCAGCCCCTTGCGGCGATCCATCTCCAGCAGCCGCTCGGAGAATGTCCTGAGCCGCCTGTCTCTCACTGCCGTGCCCAATGGCTTCCATGAAGATGGACCCCAGGGCCCAGGCGGGGATGAGGAGGAGGAAGAGGAGGAGGACACGGACAAGTTGCTGAACTCGGCCAGGTGAGGCCGGGCCCAGGCTGGGAGCTGGGAGGACCATTGAGCAGATGGGGAAACAGACCCAGAGGGGGCAAAGCAAGCGAGGGCTACCTAGTGGCCACACAGCCCTCTCCAAGGTCATCGTGTCTTCTCTGTGCACCCAGACTCCCCACCGCAGTCCCGAGGGCCCGTTCTGCCCTTCTAGGTCTGTCTAGCCCTCTGGGGCCGGCAAGTTCTGCAGTGGCTTTGGGGGGCAGCTAATGATCTCACTTGAGGGACTCCATCCCATCCTGGTGCAGTGGAGTGTACTTCCCTGCTCTGGCCCGTGTGGATTTCAGGGCCCTGGGGAGACCTTCCAGCACCTCCCCAGGGCCTCTGCCCCAGGGCCACTGAGCCCCGCCTCTCCGCCCCACCCTCCCTCTGCAGTGACCCCAGCCTAAAGGATGGCCTGTCTGATTCGGACTCGGAGCTGAGCAGCTCAGAGGGGCTGGAGCCCAGCAACACAGACGCACTGGCCAATGGGTGCCAGGGGGTCAGCGAGGCTGCCCGCCGGCTGGCTCGCCGCCTCTACCACCTCGAGGGCTTCCAGCGCTGTGACGTCGCCCGGCAGCTGGGCAAGAAGTGAGTTTTCTCTCCCACACCACCCCAGGCAAACCTGGTGTCTTCCCCAGCTGGAAGGGGGTGTAGGTGACTTCTTTTAGTGGCTATTAGCAGTGCAGTGTTTATTAGAAGGTGACTAGTAGAATAGTCACCTTCTATTCGGGGTGCCTGGTGGCTAGAGGGCCCCCAGCAGTCCCTGAGAGCTCCTCTTCCTGCCACTGTCCTCATTCCTCGCCCTGCCCCACATCTGTTTCCTTTCTGGGCTGCCTGGGTGAGGCCTGCATGCTCAGGGAGGGGGGCGGTGGCAGCTCGGCCCCTCGGGGCTGGGGGACTGGCACGTGGCTTGTGGTTGTGGGGCCACGAAGGATGGTAGTGAGGACAGAAGCAGGCCTAGCTCACAAGCCTAATGGGGACAGGTCAGACCCGAGACCCCCAAGTGTGAGCTACCTGGGGGCTTAGGCCAGGGGGTTGGTGCTGCTCCTCGGTCCCTCACTGCTCCCTTTGTCCAGCTTCCTATACCTTCCACGGCCGCCACGTGGCTCCTGCCCTTGTCCTCCTGGCCTCAGCTCAGAAATCATCACAACTAGCTCCCCTTCCTGAGAGTCCATGACCCCCGACCTAATGACACACTTCAGAAGCTTTCGTTGTGGTTGCTCCCCACCCTCCCTTGTCTCTTCAGCCCCTCCCTCGGAGAGTCTCCCCATGGCACGTAACTGTGCTGAAGCCTTTCCTCAGTGGGTCTTCTTCCTCCGGCTTCTTCACAGCCAAACATCTCAGGATTCTGTGCCCTGGATGGCCTCTGCCCCCTCCCCTTCTCCACACTCAGCCCAGGGCTGGCTTTTCTTCCCGCCTGATCCCTTCAGAAGCCCCTCCCACTGTGTTACTAGCTGCCTGGGCCCCAATCTGGTGGCTGTCACCCGACCCCACCTTCCATGGTGCTGACACACTGGCTGCTCCTTTCTTTCTCTCTAATTATGCTTTTAACTATGGAACTTGCAAACATGTGGAAAAGCAGAGAAAATGTATTGAACATTTATGTACCTATTCCTCAGATTCAAAGTTATCGACCATTTTTTATTCTTGTTTCCTCTACCCCATGAGACAGTGCCCTGCCGTTTGCTGGAATATCTTAAAGCTTATGCCCTGGCCAGTGTGGCCGGGGTGGGCAGGTCTGGGTGGGTGGGTCAGGATACCAGGTACCACCGCCCACGTGCCCCCGTTGTTTGCTGTGCCCCGCTTCTCACGGACACCCTATGCTCTCCTGGCAGCAACGAGTTCAGCAGGCTGGTGGCCGGGGAGTACCTCAGCTTCTTCGACTTCTCGGGCCTGACTCTGGACCGAGCGCTCAGGTCAGTGGGGCTGGGGCAGGGCAGTGCCCACAGGTGGGACGGGCTGTACGTCTGGATTCTCATGCCAGCTCCGTCATAAAGTTGCTGTGCAACCTTGGGCCAGTGTCTTGACTGCTCTGAGGGAGGCTGGGGAAGGGCCATCCGAGTGGCAGCCTTCCAGCGACTCCGGGAGTGCCCGCTACGTGGCGGGTGCTGAGGCCTGTGAACGCAGCGTTGCCTCGTGACTCTTTAGGAGAGGAAAGAAGGCGCCACGCCCCACCCCCCAGCCCCTGCTTTGGACTTTCCCAGAGCTGTTGATGGAGATTTGATCTCAGGTCTCACTGGTGCTTGGGCCCAGGGAGGAGCCTCAGGAGGGCCCACGGTGGGAGGACGCAGCCCAGTGTCCAGTGGGCACGGTGGGGTGGCCGAGGCAGCAGGGCGACACCAGGCCGGAGCCCGCAGGGGAGGGGCAGCGTCTCTGAGCTAAGGGCTGGGTGGCCCTGCGTGTTAGACCTTCGCATTGTATCTCACGTGTCTCCTACACTTTTGAAATAAATGTATTTTCCATCCTTTTTTCTTTGCTCAGTTGGGCTATTTTCTGTTGTCCTGCTCAGAGTCCACTTACCCTGTTTCTGTCTCCGCCAGGGCGTTAAACCCACTTACTGGATTTTTACTTTCTGCCATTATATTTTTCAGTTCTAGAATTTTCATTTTATTAAAAAACATTTCTTATAGATGCCAATTCTTTGGGGAACCCCCCCTTTTCACTTGGTTTTTCCATCTCTCCTCTCTTTTCTTGACATATCAGTCATGGTTATTTCAAAGTCCTTGTCTGCCCATCCCAATGTCTGTATCATCTGTATCTGTTTTTTTTTTTAGATTTTTATTTATTTATTTTTAGAGAGAGGGGAAGGGAGGGAGAAAGAGAGGGAGAGAAACATCAATGTGTGGGTGCCTCTTGTGGGCCCCCTACTAGGGACCTGGCCTGCAACTCAGACATGTGCCCTAACTGGGAATTGAACTGGTGACCCTTTGCTTCTCAGTCCGGCGCTCAGTCCACTGAGCCACACCAACCAGGGCTTGTATCTGTTTCTATTGTCTATTTTTTCCTTTTGACTCCATCAACAAGGGTCTCTTTGTATGCTCAGTAGCATTTTGATCAGATGCTGTGCATTTTATATGAATTACAGCGGCTCCAGAACACCATGTATCTTTTTTTTTAAAGATTTTATTTTATTTATTTATCTTCAGAGAGGGAAGGGAGGGAGATAGAGATAGAGATAGATAGATAGATAGATAGAGAGAGAGAGAGAGAGAGAAACACCAATGTGCGGTTGCTGGGGGTTCTGGCCTGCAACCCAGGAATGTACCCTGGCTGGGAATCGAACCTGGGACACTTTGGTTCCCAGCCCACGTTCAATCCACTGAGCTATGCCAGCCAGGGCTAACACCATGTATCTTTAGGGAGCGTCTGCCCTGCCATTCGCTGGGCAGTTAAGGGAGGCAGGGGAGGCGGTCCTCGTCCACCCAGGGCTGAGCCGAGAATTGGTTTAGAGTTCAGCCCACCCCAGGGGGAAGGTCCCATCAGGCTTTCCACAGGGACCCTGTGTGTTCACGGGGGCCTCTCCTTTGGATGGGTCACGAATCCAATTTTATCTCCTCAATATGGCAAGACTGTCAAAAACCCAAATCCCTCTGCTTCTCAGAGGCTTTTTGCTCGGCCCTTTGCACCCTGCCCCGCACATTTCAGAAGCTGGAAAATCCCTCAGAGGAAAACTGGTTGTGTGTTTGCAGCCCCTTGCGTCTCTGCGTTTGTTCCTTCAGCCCCTTGCCCCTTGCCCCTTGCCCCTTGCGTTTGTTCCTTCAGCTCTGTGAAGCCACCAAATGCTCTGCCTGCTGCCTGCGCCCATGATCACCAGCCCACCTCTCCTCCCCAGAACCTGGGTCCTTTGCTCTTTGTCATGTTAGCGGCTTTCTCAGAGCTCCAGAGAGATGTGTTCCGTTGGGTCTCCCCATCAGTCTCAGTGGACATGCTGGTCTCCGAGAGCTGTGCCAGCCTGAGCTGAGGCTGAAGTTTGCGTGGGAATGGGGAGGACTTGCGGGGGGGAAAGGTGCTGGGTGCATCAGCACGTGACCGGAGGCTGGGCACTGGGCTGCAGGACCTTGTGTGTCAGCCCAATAGATGGAGGCACTGGGGAGCCACAGCAGGTGCCAAGTGTAAATCAGGATTTGGGAGGCAGTGCCCATAGCTGCATGCAGGCGGCTTTTGATCCAGAGGAGCCAGGCTTCTGAAGAGGGTCAGATGGGAGAAGACAAGGCCTGGGTTTGGTGGCAGGTGTCTTAGCTTAGGCCTTAGTGAAGACTCCCAGGGAAGGGATGTTGAGCTGGGAGCAGGGGCTGGGAGGAGTTTTAGAAAGTCCTGGTGTGGCAAGAGGGGGCAGGTGGAGCTGGG
The DNA here is from genome assembly GCF_019186645.2 of Phyllostomus hastatus. Lineage (NCBI taxonomy): Eukaryota > Metazoa > Chordata > Mammalia > Chiroptera > Phyllostomidae > Phyllostomus > Phyllostomus hastatus. Next base: position 28,188,770 of record NW_025333611.1, on the reverse strand, counting down.
GGCCAGTGGAGGGAAGAGAACAGGGAGAGGAGGAGAACCAGGTGGCAGAGGGAGAGTTTTTGTGCAGCAGCTGACAGACTGGGGTGGAAGTGTGCTGGGCAGTTTCAGATGCCTTGGGGAGCCTCAGAGAGTAAGGGCTGGCCCAGACGGGGCTCACGGGTCCCGGTTTCCCTGAGGAGCAGCACCAGTGAGGATGAAGCAAAGTGGGCACTGCAGAGACCAGGTAAACTGTTGCTAAGTTAGTAACAAATCGGCCTCATGAACCAGGACAGACAGAGACCTAAAGTGCCTTGGCTTGCAGCTTCCCCCAGGTGAGGGACCCAGGGCCCTCTTCCAGGCCCACTGATTTGGGGGTCAGCTGCCAGGGCCCCTGAGAGCTGGTGACCTTTGAATTGTGCCTTGGGAGGGACTCAGAGGCCAAGCGGGGGAGGAAGGCCTTCCAGGCAGGGCCCAGCCGGCTCAGAGGCAGCGGGCAGTGCAGGCGCCTGTCCTGTCCAGGGTGTGGATCCTGTGTGGAGAGGCAGTGGGTGGGTGCCAGGCTGAAGGGACAGGAGGGAGGTGGGGTTGCAGGGAAGGCCCGGATGTGAGGAGCATGGACGTTGTTCTGAGGGCTCTGGGGAGCCAGCAGCAGATTTTAAGCAGGGGTGAGTTGGATGTGTGTTTAGAAAGATCGCCCCGTGTCCACAGGGAGGATATGCTGGGGCCATGCTGGGCGCACTTACCTGGAGGAAGAGGAGGAGGAGGAAGGTCTGAGACTAGGAGTGAAGAACCTCTTGGGGACAACTCAGATCCGGGTTGGGGGAGCAGTGAGGCAGGCAGGGCGGGGCCTGGGCTGGGGGGGCAGCACACGGAGTGGGGGGTGGGTCTGGCTGGGGCAGAGCAGTCCGAGGGGCAGGCGTGGTCAGCCTGGGCCCAGGCTTCGAGGAGGCAGCGAGGAGCGGGCACTTGCCCCAAGGAAAGCTGACGCCTGCCGTGCGGAGTTCTGCCTCTGCCTGCTGCCAAAGGGCCCTGGAGCGTGAGGAGGGCGGAAACTCCAGAAGCTGTCCTGGGCGCTGGGGCGCCTCCCTGGGCTCGGGTGCTGGGGCGCTAGAGCGCTGGCCCACACGGGCAGGTGTGTTTGTGTGTGTCTGTGTGTGCACACGTGTGTGTGCATGGGTATAGAGGAGGACCCAGACTGACTCGGGGGCTCTGGGAGACCCTCAGCATCCCTGAATTGCCCCCCAGAACCTTCCTGAAGGCCTTCCCGCTGATGGGGGAGACGCAGGAGCGAGAGCGGGTCCTCACTCACTTCTCCCGGCGGTACTGCCAGTGCAACCCCGATGACAGCACTTCGGAAGGTATGGCCCCACTCTGCTGCACCCCCGCCCCGCCCCGCCCCCCCCCCCCACCCAGGCCCTGGCTTCTTCCTTCCCCGCCCACCCTCCACCCTGTCCTGCCCAGTAAACACTGAGCGAATGAACCACGGTGCACGGGATGGGCACTGCCTGCTGGGCAAGAGACCTGCAGATGCCGTGCCCGTCGTCATTCCCAGGCCTGAGAACTCTCCAGCCTAGAGGTTCAGCCCTGAATCTCAGGTCTTCATTCTCGCTGGTCCCTGTGGCAGTGCCGAGTCTCGGTGTGGTGGGAGTCCTGCTGTGGGGGTCTGGGTGGGAGCCCTCTTAGGGGAGGGCCCTGCTGTAAGGATGGACCTGAGTCCCAGGAACACGGGGACTAGGCCAATTACTGGAAGTGACATAGGCCACAGCAGGGTCATGGCCCGGGAACCAGAGCCATCCCTGGGAATTAGGCCACAGGAGGCAGAGTTTGGGCCGGAGCAGGCCCAGGGGGTCAGGTCTCCTTTGAGGGAGGGGTTGTCCCTGACCTTGGGCAGGCAAGCGACTGCGGTGCTGCAGCAGGGGTGGGGCAGGGAGCGTCACGCAGGCCCTGGGTCCAGAGACGCATTTGGCAGGCGGCTGGCCGCTTCCAGTCTCCAGGACCTTCAGGCTGGCTCTGTCAGGAGACCAGAAGGTGGTGGGCGGGGGTGGGAGCGAGCGGGTCCTCACACTGAGGGAGCCACCGTCTCTGATTCAGATGGCATCCACACGCTCACCTGTGCCCTGATGCTGCTCAACACGGACCTGCACGGACACGTGAGTTGGGGAGGCCGGGAGGGGGGGCGTCCTCTCGCTGACTCACCCGGGCTGGCCAGGGCTCAGCCTTCTCTCCAGCCCCTTCCTGAGACCTGCCTAGTACTCCCGTGTCCGTCAGCCGGGCAGTGTGGCCTCTAGACCCGGCCCCGACCTAGTTCATCCCCCGAAGGGGGCCTCGGGCCCGCTCAAGCAGCTCCTACCAGTCAAATGGCAGTGTTCCCCAAGGGACATTCTTGTCACCCTGCCCCCACCAGGCAAACAGTGAAGTGACGGATGGGCTCCGGGTGGGCTGTGAGGCTGTGTCTGGCCCGGGCCTCGGGCTGTCTCAGTGCTGCTCTGACTCAATAACTCCTTTTTCCTCCGTCTGCTCCGGGGACCCCTCTTTGGGCTCTCTTGCCCGCCCTCAGGTGGTAAGTGTGGCTGCTGGTGTGCATGTCCTGTGGGCATCGACTCTCATCTCCGTGTGTCCCCTCCGTGTCCCCACCACTGTGCTGGCCTCACCCATCACTGCCCTGTCATGGCTCACCCCGGGTGGTCAGAGTCCCCTGCTGGGTTGGGGATATTTGAGTGACTTATGGGGACAATGGGCCATCATGTCTGGTTCCAGAGTCAATCCAGAAAGCCCAGGGCACATAGGGTGGAAGGAAGGACTGGGACAGACCCGACTTCAGATCCTACTCTTGCCTCCATGCGGTAGCTCTGTGACCCTGGACGGGACGCAGGCCCTCTCTGGGTCTCAGGTTCTGCTTCTGTGAGGTGGCGGTGATGGTTCCCCCACATCGCCCCGGGGGGGCCAAGAGGTAATACCCGCAACACCAAGTGTCAGGGTCTGGCACCCAGTAAGGGTTTAGTTATGAATAATATTGTTCTGTGAGAATAACAATAGTATTCATGATCACTGTTAACATTTAAATGATGGAGAACCTGAAGGCCCAGCCTACAGATCCCTCCTGCAGGGTCAAGAACTTGAAGGCCACAGTCTGTCTTATGGGAGCCCAGTGTGCGCTGGGGTGCCTGGCCTGCAGACGCTGAGGGCCTCGGTGACCTTGGTAGGAAGAGAAGCTGTGTGACAACTTGGGTTAGTCCGCCTGCGCTCATGGCCTGAGTGTGGGCGGGAGGGAGGATGTGTGTATTTCATGGGAATGTCACCAGAGCTAATGGCTGTTAACCAGCTAATGTTCCCCCAAGACCGGCTTGCTCTGTTTTTCCATGGAGAGCAGCTGTGGCTTGCACACCTTAAAAGGGGCATTAAGCACACCCCACCTATCCTTGGCGGGGCCTGAGAGCAACCTCGGGACCCCGTCACTGCTGTGCCACGGCCTGGGTGCCCTCTCCATGGCCCAGGGCTGCTAAGGATGCAGCAGCCACTATTCAGTGGACTCCCGGGTCAGCAACACCCCTGATGGGCGTAGCTGCCTGACCCCACATTGATGCCCTCAGCTGAAGAGAAGCGTCAACGCATTCACAGATCAGAGCGGGTGGGGCGGAACTGTTCATATCCGTAGTCACCAGAGGCGAGGATCCGCCTTTCTCTCTGGAGGTGGCATTGCTCAACGGTCAGGAGCAAGGGTTGCAGGCTTCTCCACAGGACAGCTGTGTGGCCTGGGGCAAGCTACATAACTCTCGAAGCCTCAGTTTCCCCCACTGTAAAATCCCTGTGAGGCTTAAGGAGACCGTGCTAGTGAAGCCTTTAGCCCAGGGCCTGGTGGTTGCCGTTACTGCTAGCTCTGCACAGGACCCCATGGAAGCAGTGGCCCCTGCCCGGTGCTTTCCCGCTCTCTTCCCTGCCTCGAGGCTGCTCCTCAAACACCCCAGGCCTTGCGTGGGTCTGTGGCCAGGCTGGTCACGACTCTTTTCTGCTGGGAGACAGAGGCTGTGGGAGGGTCTGAGGGTCAAGGGCAGGTTAGGAGGCCCTGTGGATCCAAATGGGGTAGGGGACAGAGGGATGGGCACTTGGAGGTCCCACGTCATCCCCCTCCCTTTGGCTTTGGAATGACCCAGGTACTGGTTTCTGTTTTTCCTTTTCTTTTCTGGGTACATGTCTTTTTGCCTGTTGTTATTATTAGTTTCTAAATCAGATAACTTACCTGGTCTGATTCACTTCTTGGTAATTTGTTGTCTTGCTTTTCTGTCCAGAGAGAGAGCAGTTTTAGCAGGTATTTCACGTGGACTAGAAAGAAAGTGTGTTCTGCAGTCGTTGGTGGGAATGTCCTATGCACGTCAATGCGGTCGAGACTTGTAATTGTGTTGCAAGCATCTTATATCTCCTTAGTGATTGTTTTTATTGTGGTAAAATGTACATAACACAAAACTTACCATTTTGACCATTTTAAAGTATACAATTCAGTAGAATTAAGCACGTTCACATGATGTGCAACCGTACTATTCTCTGGTTCCAGACCTTTTCGTCACCCCGAGAGGAAGCCCTGCACCTGTTAGCACTTGCTCCCCGTTCTCTCCTCCCTCCAGCCCCGGGAAACCACTTATTCGCTTTCTGTCCCCAGGGCTTTGCCCAGTCTGGGTATCTTGTGTGAACGGAACCACACGACATGCAGCCCTTCATGTCTGATTTCTTGTAGTCAGCAGAATGTTTCCAAGGTTACATGAAAAAGTTCTGGAGATTATTTGCACAACAATGTAAATAGCCTTATCACTACTGAACTATACACTTAACAATGGTTAAAATGGTAAGTTCTGTACATTTTGTTGTAGCATGTGTTGGCAGCTCATTCCTTTCTACGGCCGAATAATATTCCACTGCAAAGACGTACCGTATCTTGTTTACCCAGTCGTCTGTTGCTGGGTATGTGGGCTGTCTCTACCTTTAGGCTATTGTGAATAGTGTTATGAACATTTAAGAACAATTTTTTTGTTTGTATACCTGTTTTCAATTCCTAGGAGTACATGAGTTTTGTCAAAGGGTAATTTCGTGTTTAACTTTTGGAAGAATGGAGACACTGTTTTCCATAGTGGCTAAAGCGTTTTAAATGCCCACCAGTAACATATGAGAGTTTCAATTTCTGCAAATTCTCACCAACACTGATTCTCTCCCCACCCCACACAAAAAATTATTGCTGTCCTAGTGGATAAGTTTTGGTTTTGATTCTCATTTCCCTAATGACTAATGATGTTGAGCATTTTTAAAAAAGATTTTACTTATTTACTTTTAGAGAGAGGGGAAGGGAGGGAGAAAGAGGGAGAGAAACATCAATGTGTGGTTGCCTCTCACATGGCCCCCGCTGGGGGACTTGGCCTGAAACCCAGGCATGTGCCCTGACTGAGAATCGAACCAGCAACCCTTTGGTTCTCAGCCCGCGCTCAATCCACTGAGCTACACTGGCCAGGGCGTTGAGCATTTTTTTTTTATGTGCTCTCTGTCAATTTGTATAGTTTCTTTGGAGTAATGTCTATTCAAGGCCTTTGCCTATCTTTTTGATTTGTAAAATTTTATTTTAAAAGTTGTGGTAAAAATACCCATAACATAAAAATTTATCATTTTAACCATTTTTAAATGTATAGTTCAATAATGTTAAGGCCATATTTATGTTGTTATACAAACAATCTCCGGAACTTTTTCATATTTCCTGAACTGAAACTCTATACTTGTATTACCTTTAACTTTTTGAGAAACAGCCATACTGTTTTCCAGCACCTGATCTATATCCCATTCCCACCAGCAATGAGCAAGGGTCACGATTTCTCCATATCCCTGCCAAGTTGTTATTTTTCTGTATTTTGATAGCAGTTATCCTAAGTGGTGTGAAGTGCTATCTCGTTGTGGTTTTGATCTGCATTTCCCCAATGACTAGTGATGTTGAACATCTTTTCATGTGTTTGTTGACCATTTATGTATCTTTTTTGGACAAATGTCTGTTCAAGCCTTGTGTCCAGTTTTAATTGGGTTGTTAGTGTTTTGTTGTTTAGTTGTGAGAGTTCTTTATCTATTTTGGATTTGAGAGTTTTCCCCCATTCTGTGGGTTGTCTTTTTACTCTCTTGATAGTATCTTTGAACTTTTTTAAAAAATATTTTACTTATTTATTTTTAGAGGGAGGGGAAGGGAGAGAGAAAGAGAGGGAGAGAAGCATTAATGTGTGAAAAGGTTGCCTCTCACACGCCCCCAACAGGGGACCTGCCTTGCCACCCAGGGAATCCTACTGGAGACCTTTCAGTTTGCAGGCTGGTACCCAATCCACTGAGCCACACCAGCCAGGGCTGACTGTGCCTTTTGATAAACAAAAGTTTTAGATCTTTATGAAGTTCCATTTATCAGTTTTTTTCCTGTTTCTTGATTTTGGTGTCATGTTTAAGAAACCATTGCTAAATCCAAGGCCATGAAGATGTACTCCTAGTCTTCTAAGAGTTTTATAGCTTTAGCTATTACGTTTAGATCTCTGATCCATTTTGAGTTAGTTTTTGTACATCGTGTGAAGGAGTGTCCTCCTTCATTCTTCTGCTTGTGGACATCAGTTGTCCCATCACCACTTGTTGAAGAGGCTATTCTTTCCCCATGGGATGGTCTTGGCACAGTTGTCAAAAGTCAACACAAAAGTGGGTTTATTTGTAGACTCTTAATTCTGCTCCATTGACCTATATGTCTATTGTTATGCCATTGCCCCTCTGTGTTGATCACTCTGGCTTTGTAGCGAGTTTTAAAATCAGAAAGTGTGAGTCTTCTAACTTTGTTCTTTTCCAAGATTATTTTGGGATCCCTTGCAATTCCGTATGAATTTGATGATAAGCTTTTTTATTTCCATAAATATAAAAAGGCCACTGGAATCTTGATAGAAATTGCATTAAATCTATAGGTCAGTTTGGGGAGTTTTACCATTTTAGTTATATGAAGTCTTCCAATCCATGATCACAAATTGTGTTTCTGTTTATTCAGATCTTCAGTTTCTTTCAGCAGGCCTTTGTAGTTTTCAGTGTGTGAGTCTTCCCCTTCCATGGTTAAATTCATTCCTAAGTATTTTATTCTTCTTGATGCTATTGTAAAGGGAATTGTTTTCTTTCACTCGATGATAGTTCATTACTAACATATAGAAATGCAATTAATTTTTAAAAAAGATTTATTTATGTATTTTTAAAGATAGGTGAAGAGAAGGAGAAAGAGAGGGAGAGAAACATCAATGTGTGGTTGCCTCTCATGCACCCCCTACTGGGGACCAGGCCCACATCCCGGGCATGTGCCCTGACTGGGAATCAAACCAGCTACTCTTTGGTTTGCAGGCCCGCGCTCAGTCCATTGAGCTACACCAGCCAGGGCAGAAATACCATGAATTTTTGCGTTGATCTTATATCCCGCAACTTTGCTGAATTTGTTTATTGGCTCTAAAGTTTTTCTTTAGATTCTTTAGAATTTTCTAGTATAAGATCATGTCATCTGTGAATGGAGATTTATTTACTCATTTATTTTTTCCTAATTGCTCTGGCTAGAATATCCAGTACAGTGTTGAATAGAAATGGAAAAGTGAGGGTCCTGCCTTGCCCCCAATCTTAAGGGAGAAGCTTTCAGTCTTGCACCATGTGTACCAGGTTAGCTGTGGGGTTTTCATATGTGCCTTTTATCGTGTTGAGGAAGTTCTTTTCTCTTCCTAGTTTGTTCAGTGTTGTTATCATGAAAGGGTGTTGGATTTTGTCAAATGCTTCTTCTGCCTCAGTTGAGATGATTGTGCATTCTGCCCCACCCCATTCTACTAATGCAGTGTATTACGTTCATAGGTTTTGTGCATTGAACCACACTTGCATTCCTGGGCTTTATTTCACTTGGTCACAATCCTTTTAATATGCTGCTGGATTCTGTTTGCTAGTATTTTGTTGAGGACCTTTGCATTTATAGTTGTAAGAGATATTGTTTTGTAGTTTTCTTTTTCTGTGACGTCTTCGTCAAGTTTTAGTGTCAGGGTAGTGCTGGCGTTATGGAAGAGTCAGGAAGTGTTCTCTTTAGTTTTTTTGAAGAGTTGGAGAAGTATTGGTGTTCATTTTTCTTAAATGTTCGGTGAAATTCACCAGTGAAGCCATCTGGTCCTGAGCTTTTCTTTGTTGTGAAGTTTTGATCATTGATTCGATCTCTTTACTTGTTATAGGCCTGTTCAGATGTCCTGTTTCTTCTAGAGCCAGTTTTGGTAGTTTGTGTGTTTGTAGGAATTTGTCCATTTTATCTAGGTCCTCCAACTTATTGGCCCTAAGGAATTGTTAACTAATTAATTGTTTAGTATTCTTGTTCTTTCTGTTACCGAGAAAGCAGTGTTAAAATCTCCAACCAAGATTGTGAACGTCTCTTTCTCCTTTTGGGTCTATCAATTTTTTTTGACTCTGTAATTAGTGGCACATGAATTTGGGATGCTTCTATCTTCTGGTGGAGTGACCCTTTACCATTATTCATTGTCTCTGTCTCTAGTAGTATTTCCTGTCTTCAAATCTATTTTGTCAGATATTAGCATATTTATACTGAAGTTTTTGTTAGTGCTTGCATTTACATATTTTCCTGTCCTTTGCTTGCAAGATTTGTGTTTCATTATATTTGTTTATTTAATTTTTATTTCTTTATTTTTAGAGGGGGAAGGGAGGGAGAAAGAGAGGGAGAGAAACATCCATATGTGCTTGACCCTTGAGCACCCCCTACTGGGGATCCAGCCCATAACCCAGGTATGTGCCCTGACTGGGAATTGAACCTGCAACCTTTGGTTCACAGGCCGGCACTCAATCTACTGAGCCACACCAGCCAGGGCATGTGTTCCATTATATTTAAGATGTATCTCTTGTATCATACACTTAAAAAAAATCAGGTCTGATAATCTTTGCCTTTTAATTTGACCATGTAATGAATTACCAATGTATCTGAGTTTAAATGTACCAGGTTACTATATGTTTTCTCTCTCTTTTTTTAATCCTCACCTGAGGATGTTTTTATTGATATTTGTGAAAGAAGGGACAGAGAGAGAAGCATCGATTGGCTGCCTTCTATACGTGCCTGGACGGGGACCACGGATGGAACCCACGACCTAAATATGTGCCCTGATTGGAAATCGAACCCCCAGCCCTTTGATGTCTGGGATGGCGCTCCAGCCAACTTAGCCACACCAGCAATGGCAAAATACCCTTAAAGCCCTTTACCTCCTTTTATTGTCCTTTCAACTTTTACACTACTGTCATCATGCATTTAACTGTTATATATTTCTATATATTTTATTCCTTAGAAAACATTATTATTATCACTTTCCACAATCGATATTTATTCATTTAGATCTGGCCACCCTTTTTGTTGTTCTTTATTTCTTTCTGCTTCTCCTTGCTTCCTTCTAAGATAATTTTTCTTTTGTCTAAAGAACTGCCTTTACTATTTTCTTTCTTAATTTCACTTTTTTGAAGTATGACTGGGATGTTTCCCAGGGCCCCTCGTCCTTGGTGAGTCCTGAACTCCAGTTTTTGTCTTCCAGTCCTGTGAGACCACGCTCAGCCTTTTAGCCACTGCCTGTGAATTGGCAGGCGCTTCAAGGAGGAAAGCTGCTCCTTGCTGTGCTCACCTCGCCATAGTTCCCTCCTTTGCAGGATCTTTACCCTTGAAGTCCTCACTGCTTTTATATTCCCCCCAATGCCTTCACCCAGATGTTTTATTAATATTTTGACCAGCAATTGTTTCTCCTGGGAGGGTTCGTCTGCAACAAGTTAGTCGTTGTTACTAGGACGGGAAGGTGCCTGGTTATTTCCTGATTCCACACTCCTGCCTGATGGCTGAGGAAGGTTCGCTGTCTGTGGAACTCAGACAATATTATCAATGTTGTCCTATACTTTTTAATCATGGACGCACACATAAGTGCCTATATATGCACATACATACACACATATACACACATGTACATGTAAAGCATACACATAAACATGCGAAACACACTATATCAAGGCGCACATAGGGTGTAGAAAATTCTTGTCAGCTACATGTAAAGCCTTGTATCATTGTTTTCTGTGGTGTATGAATGTCCCATGTGACGTTAATAGAGTCTGTGCTAAAATGGTGCCAACATCAATATATTTGGGGAATTGTCCATGAAATCCTCTCCTTGGAGACATTTAACACATTTAAGCATGTTAAAAACTCTGAGACATGTAAAAAACCTTATTTGATTATGAAATCCCTTTTGAGGGGAAGAGCTATTCCATTGGTAGGTACCTCTTGGGAGACACTGCCGTATAGCAAACCTAAATCCACAAAGTCCTATACCAACGAGTGTCTGGTGTCCAAGGGTCCTTGTCCTCACAAAATGAAGTGTCATCCAGTGTTTCCTCAAATGTGGACACAGCAAGGAGAGTCTAAAAGTATCAGATGTTTGGGGGCTGGAACCCCTTTGCTACTCAGTGGGTAAAAAGAAGGCAGAACTTGGGGTGCACTTATTCCCAGCTTTTCGTCTGCTTGTACCTCCCAGAGGAAAACCATTTCCTGAGGTTCCTGTGCTCCCAGCCGAGCTCAGCATGGGGTATAGACGGTGGGAATTGATTTTTGGTTTTCATAAGACCAAACTCTCCCTCACTTCACCTACCTCTTGGAGGTCTTGCCGCCCCTCTGTGCAGGTGAGAGGGTGAGACAGTTGTGACGGAATACAGAGCTTCTGCTCAGGAGCCAAGAGGCCTGGGTTCAAGTCCTGGTGCTGTGTGACCTTGGGAGAGTTAACCGTGGAGTAGCGGGTGAGAGCATGGGCTTCGGTGTCAGACACACTCAGCCCTCCCACTTCCTTGCTGTGTGATCACGGGCACATCACCTTCCTGCACCTCGGTTTCCTTACCTATCAAATGGGGATAGTAATAACAACCACCTCACCTCCTCCTTGTTGTGAGAAGGAAACAAGATAATGCATGTCAAGTTCAGTAGCTGGAACATAGCAGGCACCTGGCAAATGTCAACTATTATAATGCTTCATTCAATCTGACGTCTTCATCTGGGCTTGGGGAGAACCTCAACCTCTCATGATGCTTCAGGGTCGAATAGAATCTTGAATGTAAAAGAGAGTTTCGTAAACTCTTGGAGACAAAGGAAGTCCTGCCCTTGATGCCGCCTCATCCCTTCTGGCTGGGCAGGGCAGGAGTGGGACCACACCAGCCTCCACCCCTGCCCTCAGGCAGAACCATTTCTCCATTACAGAACATCGGCAAGAAGATGTCCTGCCAGCAGTTCATTGCCAACTTGGACCAGCTGAATGATGGCCAAGACTTTTCCAAAGACCTGCTGAAGGTATAACCTGCTAAGGGTCCCCATGCCCCCAGTTGTACCAGGGTGGATGGAGAGGAGAGAGATCTCTGCCCCACTAAATCCTGATATTTCAGATTCTTAATACTAGAGTCAGGGCCACTATGACTTTGGGACAGAGTTCGAGGCTACCCAACTCAGTGTTTGACTGTTAAGTGTTCCTCGAGCCAGGCAGAGCAGTGGGCTTTGTGAGATTTGTTTTGTGAGATTTGCTACATCATTGTTATTGCTGTCATGGTAACCACTGATACTGCCACCAATGGCCACAGCTGCCATGGCCATCACCATGACCTTTACCACCACCACCACCACCAACTTCACCATGGAGAAAAGCCCACTCATTCCTTCAATGTCACCAGGAATTAAGGGAACCTAGTTTTCTTTTGAGGCTGAAGCTCAGGGTAGAACTCTGGCCTTTCAAGCCTGCTCAGTTCTTGGCCTTTAAGGAAGAAAAGCAGGGTTTTTTTTTGGGGGGGGATAGAAGATGAGTTTAGTTTTAGATAGTGGGTTTGAAAGGCCTGGTGATACCATCTAGGCAGTTGGATAGTGAATCTGGAGGTTAAAAAATAGAAGATTGTCTCCATTACTCTCTTACCATAATACTTTTTCTCGCCATCAGGAAGCACTTGTTAAGAATGTATGTGTGAGATCAAATAATTCCAGTCCTGCCACCCACCTACCCACTTCCCCCCGTCTACTCATGTACCCACCTACCCAGCCTCCCATGCATCCGTCCTTTCATCCACTCACCCACCAACTCACTCATTCACCAGCCACCCGCAGAGACATCCCCCACACCCTTAAATACTGCCCCCCACACTCCACACCCAGTCATCCATCCACCATCCACCCATTTCCCCACCCACCCACCTACCCAGCAACCCATCTATCTACTCATACTCCAATCTGTCCACCCAGCCATCCACCCAATCATCCACCCCAACCCCATTCACTTGCTCATCCAACAAACAAGTATGAATCAAACATCCACTTTATCCCACTGGCTTAAAAGTGCTCCCTCACTGCATCCACATTGCTAAAGGTAGATGGAGATATCTTCAATTTTTTTCACCAGAAATCCTCTCTTTCTTTTTACCCCTCTCCCAGACCCTTTACAACTCCATCAAGAATGAAAAGCTGGAGTGGGCCATGTGAGTAGTGCCCATGGCACAGGTATGGGGAGAGTAAGTCACTGGGAGGGGGAGTGACTGGGGGTGCAGGGAAGTCACTCCTGCCACTCTCCATGGTGCTGATTTCTCCCAACTCAGGGCCACATTGACACCAGTCCCGCTAGCCAAGCACCTGATGTTGAGTTCCCTTTTGGGTTCCCGTTTTCTGTCTTGATAAAAAGCATGCAGTGTTTACACTACTATGGAATAGATTGAACTGTGACTTTAGTTCTGTGATAGCCACACTGGTTTTCTGTACTTGGGATACTGCCACTATTTTTAAATGATAACTCTTCCGCCTTTGGGAAGTAGGGAGTCAGGAGGCATGAGTTTCCTTGTGACCCCAAGAATATGACCATATTTAGGTGGCAACTGTTCTTGGCAGTGGGGAGGGGCACTGCCCCCTAGCTTCTTTCCCTGTGAAGGCAGTGGGTTCTGGAGGTGCCCAGCCATTTGGAAAGGGGTATGGTGACCCTGCTAGTTGGTGAGACTGAGAGGCTCTGGGGAGAGTGGCTGCCCTGCGCTGCTGTGCTCCCCAGGGCAGCCTGGGTCTTTGGATCTGTGTAGAGGCCCAAGGCAGGGATTGTTAGGAATCTCAACGCCATGGGAAAGAGCTGGCGTTCTCCTACCAAGGCTCAGTGGGGATCCTCATCTGCTGGCTGCCCTCCCTCTGGGACATGGGCAGCCACTTCCATCTGCCCATAAGTTCCTGATCTCTGGAGCTGGGTTTTTAGGGTTGAAGGCAGGAGAAGGAAGATCAGGAATGAGGTCTGGAGACAGTAAGGTCTTCAACTTTGTGATCAAGGGTGAGGATTAGAGCTTGGAGGTAAAAAATCAGAGGTCAGAGGTCAGAGGTCAGAACTGAAGACTTGAGGAGAGGAGACGAAGGTCTGGATCTGTGATCTGGAACTGGAACCTCCTCTTCTCTGCTCTTCGCCCTGACTGGCTCCCAGAGGAGAGGTTGGGGGGAAAGGGCATGTCGACGAGGGGCTGAGGCCTCCCTGGAGGTGGTTGCTCAGGCCCAGTGCTTTCCCAGTGATGAGGATGAACTGAGGAAATCCCTGTCAGAGCTGGTGGATGACAAGTTTGGGACCGGCACAAAGAAGGTGACGCGGATCCTGGATGGTGGCAACCCCTTCCTGGATGTCCCACAGGCTCTCAGCGCTACCACCTACAAGCACGGTGTGCTGACTCGGAAGACTCATGCCGACATGGATGGCAAGAGGAGTGGGTGTCAGGCACGGGGAGAGGCATGGGGAGGGCTGCTAGTTCAGTTGGGTTCCACCCCCTCTGCTGCTCCTCCGGGGCTGCACACACCCATAGACGTGTGGGGGAAGCAGGGGAGGAGGAGATATTGGGGTGGGTGGTTGTGGCCACACTACCTGTGCCTCGTCCTCAGCGCCCCGTGGGAGGCGTGGCTGGAAGAAATTCTATGCGGTGCTCAAAGGGACCATCCTGTACCTGCAGAAGGTGAGGGACTTACTCAGTGTCCTTACCCATGAAGGGCCAGTCATTCCTCCATCCAGCCTCTGACTTGTGGTGCCCAGAGGGTCCTGGGCAGGACTTGGGGTGTAGGCAGGTAGGTGCTGGGTCCTCCCCAGTCAGGGGACTGGCTTGAGCTCAGAGAGGAGTCCTGTAAGTGCCCAGGGACTCAGAGGATACCCAGAGTAAGGGCTGTTCAGGCTTCTGGGATAAACTGGGGTGCAGGGAGGAGTGCCAGGAGTGATTCTAGTTGGGGTTGGCATGGCATCACAGAGGCAGGCATTGAAAATGGAGGAAGCTACATGGACAGAGGGTGGGGAGGGGGCTGGGGAGGGTGGAGGAAATGTGTCTGTGAGCCAGAGCCTGGCCATGACAGAGGCTGGCCACCCCCCACCCCACCTGTTCAGGATGAGTACAGGCCTGACAAAGCTCTGTCTGAGGGTGACCTGAAGAATGCCATTCGCGTGCACCATGCTCTGGCCACCAGGGCCTCTGACTACAGCAAGAAGTCCAACGTGCTCAAACTGAAGACAGCCGACTGGAGGGTCTTCCTGTTCCAGGCACCGTAAGTAGGAGCGGGAGCCCCTCGCATCCCCCTGGACTCAGGCCTGCAGCCTGGAGCCTGCACTGCACCCCTCTTCTCATGTGCTTCTGCTTCAGGGCGGTTGCCTTCAGCTCCCCCTCCATGAGCACGTCCGCTCGGCACAAACCTACAGCAGGGTCCCCCGCAGTCGTGGTTTCCAAGTGTGGTCTCCTCAGCGTCTCCTGGAAACTCGTTAGAAATGTGGTTTCTCTGCCCACCCCCTACCCCAGACCTGCTGAATCAGAATCTCTGGGGCATGGGCCAGCGATTGGGCTTTAACAAGTCCCCCAGGTGATCCTGATGCACGCCGAACTCCCCCCATATGGGGTGATGGAGTCTAGGAACCATCCTTCACTTCCAGTCGGGGTGGGGGGAAGGGGTGGGAAAGACTCACCCTACAGTTTCTCTGTCCCGAACCCCAT
The DNA here is from genome assembly GCF_019186645.2 of Phyllostomus hastatus. Lineage (NCBI taxonomy): Eukaryota > Metazoa > Chordata > Mammalia > Chiroptera > Phyllostomidae > Phyllostomus > Phyllostomus hastatus. Next base: position 28,173,746 of record NW_025333611.1, on the reverse strand, counting down.
CTTTCTACGACTTCGCGTTTCACACGGAAGAGGCTAGTGGACGAGCTCTCAGGATGGGCGAGTGTGTGCCCGGCTAGGTTGTGAGGACAACCAGCTGCCTCTAATGACCCCCGGGGCCAGCTGGCTCTAGGATCTTTCAGCTCCACGGCCATTAGCTCTGGACATGGCAGCTTTATTTTCATCTGAAAATCCAGGTTTTCCTGGGAACTGGGACAGAGGGGAGCTCCTTCCACCATGTGACCAGGCCCATCTGGCCCTCACCCCCCTTCCGCCCTCACTCTTTTGCCTGCAAACACGGACGTATTTGTGCTCTCTGTGAGCCAGGCTAGTGCTGGGTCAGGAAGACGGAGTTCCATCTTGAGAAACTGGTGTCCTTTCCCCTCCCGTCCTGTTCCCAGGAGCAAAGAAGAAATGCTGTCCTGGATCCTGAGGATCAACCTGGTGGCTGCCATCTTCTCAGCGCCAGCCTTCCCAGCGGCTGTCAGCTCCATGAAGAAGTTCTGCCGGCCCCTGCTGCCCTCCTGCAGCACTCGCCTCTGCCAGGTACACGCGCCTGGGGCCTCAACGCCGCTGCCTCCCCAGGCTGCCTCCCCGTGCTGGGCCCCCTCATTCAACCGCCCTCCCCTCAGCTCCCGCACAGTGCCCCGGGCTCAGAGACTAGGCGAAGGGGCAGCTATTCTCTCCACCCCCGCTGCGCCCCACCCCCACTTACAGACGGGAAGACCGAGGCCACGCACAGGGCCGGCCGGCTGTGCCGTGGTGGGCGGCAGGGGTGCGCTTCCGGCCAGTGGCAGTGTGTCCGGTGGGGGCATTGCGGTCTGCGGGCAGCACGTGTGTTTGGGCACGGAGGCGAGAAAATCGGCGAGTCCTAGACAGCCAGGGGTAGGGAGGCTCGGCTGGCCCTTCGTCCAGTCATCCACCCTTAAACGTTTATTTGTAATTCTAAAAAAGCTCCAACACATCCATACTCCAATTTTTTAGTGTGTTTTTGTTTTTGTTTTTTGCGGGGGAGGGTAAGTGGAGGACCACTGCTAGAGAGCGCAGGGGGAGCTCCTTCCTGCCTTTGCCAGCGGCAGGCCCTTTTCCTACTGGGCCCTTGTCCTGGGTCTCTCCACGGAGCTCCTTGGGCTACTGCTTATGCCCAGAGTCCCTACACATGCCCACTCAGTGCACACACATCCATGCCACACACGTGTTCATGCACATGCACACACATGCACCCAGCCCACTGCCCACGTAGCACGAAGTGATGTGGCCATACTGGGGTGGGCGGGAGGGTGCAGGCCCTTGTCTGTGTGCCAGTGTCTCTGCCTGTCTTTCGTTGTCTTCCCAGGTCTGTGACCACCACATATGTCTGGCATGAGTGTAACGGAATGTGTGCATTGTATGGAGCCAGCAGTAGCCGAGACTGGGCTGCCCTTGGCCCGGAGTGTTTGTGTGCATGTGGGAGTGTGTACGAGCCGGGGGTGTGTCTGGGTGATTGTGTGTCTGTGTCGGGGAGTGTCCATGCACACACACAAGCTGCGGGTCTCTCTTCCCCCGAGCCCGCTGGGAGGTGTTTAGGAGAGCTGATGCCGCCGAGAGCAAGGAGGAAGGAGGAAGGTGGAGTGCTCCTTCGAGTCTGGAGTCTGGCCTTACCCCACGTATTGATGGCCCTGTCCAGGCCTCAGTTTCCCTGTGGTGACGCAGGTCCTGGCAGGACAGGATAAATGCATCCCTATGACATCTCAAGAGTGGACTTCACAGCCCAGGACCTGTCTTTGCAGGAGGAGCAGCTGCGTTCGCATGAGAATAAGCTGAGGCAGGTGACCGCAGAACTGGCTGAGCACAGGAGTCACCCGGTGGAGAGGGGCCACAAGTCCAAGGAGGCGGAGGAGAGCCGGCTGAAGGAGCACTATCTCACGTTTGAGGTGGGCCCTCTGGGGGACAGATTGTGAAGGACAGGGCTGGGGCCAGAGGAGGCCAGGTTCCCCTGTTTCACCTCCCACCACCACCGTCATTCCTGAGCCAGTAGCTCCTACTTTGGGGGTTCCCCACTTTGTGGCTCCCCTGAGGCAATCTTGGACCATGCATGGCCTCCTGTAGGCCAGTCTGCACAGTTCAGATGTCATTTGTCAATCACACAACTGTGCCCTCACTTGTGTCTCTCATAGAGCACCAGCTGGGCTCCACCAGACACCCCCTCCCCGCTCACCAGCCCTCCCAGCCTTCTCCAAGTCCCACTCGCCTCCACTGCCCCGAAGTTCCAGCTTCTCGGGAAGCTTTCCCAAGCAAGCTACGGGACTCGCAAGCCCTGTCCACGTGACTTTCCCTGCTCTGTCTCATTTTCCTCATTCCCATGTTTCTTAAGCAGAAAACTTCATCTCTCCTTCTAAGCTCTCCCTTCTTCTGTCTTGTCTCTCTCTGCCCACTACCTGGACTTTGCCTTACGACGCTTTACAGATGCGGCTGTCAGAGTGTCACCTTTGATGGGTGAAGGATGGGGGTTGGCTTGAGGGAGGAAGGCAGGAACCGCTTGTCCATTTCGGACTGGCCTTTGGACAGCCCTGCACATGGGAGTGGACAGACAGACAGGGAAGCCCCCCGGAGCAGGAAGTCAGCAGTCTCAGTCTCTAGACTCCCACACTGGTTTCTGTCGAGGTGTAGGGGAGAGGGGAGAGCTCCCAGGCTAGATCCTGGCCTTTTGAAAAACATGAAGCTTTGTAGTTTTTGGAAGTCTTCTCAGATCCACTCTGTCTGCAATCAAAATGGCGATGGCAAATGCTGCAGTGGACTGATCTCTGGTGAATTGCCAGGTGCAATTCTTACCACTTGTCTTGCATTGATGGATTTAATCCTCATATGAGCGCTGTAAAATGAGTTCCCATTTTACAGATGGGGAAACTGAGGCTTGGAGCAGTCAGATCACTTGCCTGAGGTGCACAGTTAAGAAGTTCAGGAGCCAGGATCCTCACCCATGCAATAGATGGGCAGATTGCAGCTGCACTGCCCTGGCCTTTCTCACGGCTGGCTGGCTTGACGGGGTGGGGGGTGGGGGTGGGGAGGTGAAGCCTAGCAATGAAGGGTCTTTCTTTCCATGTGCCTGAGCTGAGCAAGAATAGTTTCCTGTCTCTTCCTCCCTATTTCTTCCAGGACCCCAGGCTCCCTCGACTGCGGGGAGGGCCTGAAGCTCAGGGTCAAGGCCCTCAGACCCTGTCCAACCTCCTCCTACATGTTTCCTAAGTCACAAGCCGTTTAACAGCCTGTGAATTTACCTCTCTCTTCATGCCTGCACAACGCCGACATTATTGGATGTTTTAATCTTCTCCAATCTGATAGGTTTAACAAGTCTTGTCTTATTGCTATTTTAATTTGGATTAAACAATTTTAATTGTGATAAAATACACATAGCATAAAATTTACCATTTTAATCATTTTAAAGTGTGTGGTCCAGTAATGTTGTCTGTTCACACCATGGTGCAACCAACCTCCAGAACTTTTTCATCTTCCTAGACTGAAACTCTGCCCCTGTTAAGCCACTCTCCAATCCGCCCCTGCCCCCACCCCCACCCAGCCCCTGGCAACCACGATTCTACTTTCTATCTCTATGAGCTTGATGACTTCAAATAAGTACCTCTGATAAGTGGAATCACACAGAATTGGGGGTTTTGTGACATTACTTAGTATAATGTCCTCAAGGTTTATTCATGTTGTAGCACATGTGAGAATTTCCTTCCTTTTTAAGGCCAAGTAATATTCCATTGTGTCTACATACCACATTGTGTTTACCCATTCATCTGCTGGACCTTTGGGTTGCTACCAGCTTTTGGCTATTAGTAATAATGCTGCTATGAACATGGGTATGCAAATGTTTCCTTGAAACCCTGCTTTCAATTTTGGGGGCTATATTCCCAGAAGTGGTATTGTTGGATCATATAGTAGTGCTATTCTCTGATTTTTCAGAACTAGCCACACTGTTGTCCACAGTGGCTAGACACCACTTTACATTCCCGTGAGCAGTGCTCGAGGGTTCAATTTCTCCACGCCCTCACCAACACTTGGTATTTTCTGTTTTTTTTTTTTTTTCCTTTATAGATTTTATTTATTTATTTCTAGAGAGAGGGAAGGGGAGGGAAAAAGGGAGAGAAACATCAATGTGTGGTTGCCTCTTGCGCGCCCCCTACTGGGGACCTTGGCCCACAACCCAGGCACGTGCCCTGACTGGGAATCAAACCAGTGACCCTTTGGTTTGTAGGCCAGCACTCAATCCACTGAGCCACACGAGCCAGGGATTTTTTTTTCTTTTATACTAGCCATCTCTAGTGAGTGTGAGGTATCTCATTATGGTTTTGATCTTCATTTCCCAGATGATGAGCGATAATGAACATCCTTCATGGGCTTGTTGGCCATTTGTGTATCTTCTTTAGAGAAATGTCTGTTCAAGCTCCTTGTCCATTTTTTGATTGAGTAGGAGTTTTTTTTAAAGATTGTGTGTATTTATTTTTAGAGAGGGGAAGGGAGAGAGAAAGACAAGGAGAGAAACATCGATGTGAGAGAGAAATGATCAGTTGCCTCTCAAATGTGCCCCTGCTGGGGACTGAACCCGCAGCCTGGGCATGTGCCCTGAGAGGACTTGAACCAGTGACTTTTCACTTTGTAGGAGGACACCCAGCAAACTGAGCCACACTGGTCAGGGCAGGAGGGTTTTTTTTTTTATAAGTACATTCTGGATACTAGACTTTTAGCAGATAATGATTTGCAAATATTTTTCTCCCATTCTTCAGATTGCTTTTTTTACTCTGTTGATTGTGTCCTTTGATACACAAAATTTAAATTTTATTTATTTATTTATTTATGAATGAGAGGGGAAGGGAGGGAGAAAGAGAGGGAGAGAAACATCGATGTGTGAGAGATACATCAATTACCCACAACCGGGGACCTGGCCCACAGCCCAGGCATGTGCCCTTGACTGGGAATGGAACTGGCGACCCTTTGGTTTGCAGGCTGGTGCTCAATCCCCTGAGCTACCCCAGCCAGGGCAGAAGTTTAAATTTTTGATGTAATCCCATTTCTTTTTATTTTTGTTGCTTGTACTTGCCTATTTTTTTTATTGGATTGTTTTTCTCCTTTTTATTGATTTGTGAGAGTCCTCTGAATCTTAAGGAAATTAGTCTTTTGTCATCTAAGATACAAATAGTTTTTCACATTTTATTGTCTTTTGACTTTGTTTCTGGCCTTTCTCTTCTCTTTTCCCAGAAAAGCCGTTACGAGACCTACATCCACCTCCTGGCTATGAAAATCAAAGTGGGCTCAGACGACCTGGAGCGGATTGAGGTCCGGCTGGCCGCCCTGGAAGGGGATGACCCTTCCCTCCGAAAGACACACTCAAGCCCTGCGCTCAGCCAGGGCCACGGAACTGTGACTGGCAGCAAAGCCACAAAGGATACCAGTGGAACTGATACTTAGTCGGCATGGATGGGCAGGCCCCGGAGGCAGGCAAATAATGCCCTGGAGGGGTCAGAGAGCACAATTCCAGCCAGGGGCCACTCGGACCAGCTCCATGCAGTAGACCGGCAGCCAGAGGGGTGTGGAGAGCCCTGTGGGCCGAGGAGATGGAGGTGTCCTTTATGGCATTGGTTTTGCATCCTGGGGCTTCTCTGGACCTCAGACCCTCTTGCTGGCCCTTGAATCCCTGTTCACCGTGGAGCCCAATTGTATAGGCCGGTTGTGTGCATGCTCTAGACACCATCTCACTGGTGAAGCAGAGAGGACAGTGGACTTCTCAGGCCCTCGTCTTCTTAGGAGTTCTTCCCTCATCTCCCTTGTTTCCGAGGGCAGGTCTTGACTCCAGGTCTCAGCTTGGACTCCCGCCCTTTGTCCTCCTCCTTCCTCTGAACTGACCAGCAGCAGGTCTGCAGACCACCAGCACTGTCTGCTCGCCCTCCACTCAGCAACCTCTGGAATCACGCCTGTTCTCCCTGTGTCACATCGCAGTGACCCAGGACCCTCCGTGCCAAGCTGTCGCAGCCCATGCGTGCATCGCCTCACCTTCCATCCATTGAGGCCACTACTGCTTTCTTTTATATGAACAGAAATGTGTATATATATATATAGGAATTATATATATATGGACTCCCTTTAAAGATGGTTTTGGAGCTGTGATATCAGTTGGAGGATGAAATAAGGTGAAGGAAGAGCCTCTCAGGGCTGCAACCTGACCGTCTCGTGGCCCTGGCACCCTGGGAGGGAAGGCAGAGATAGTGCTGACCTCCTCTCCATTTTTCCCCTCTTCCGGCTGACCTGTGACTTACGTTGCTCTTACAGTTGATGTTTTGGAATAAATAGACAGTGTGTGTGTGCACCACCCCATCTGTCCCGCAAGCATCATGGTGTGAGTGGGATGGGACCGGGGCTCTGTTTATTTTCTGGTCTTTATGTTGGTGCTGCCGGGTCTCTGAGCCCCAGAGGTGGCCTCTTGTTAAGATCTACTGTTACAGGAATAAGAGACGCTCTGCCTTGCAAATAGCCACCTGTCAACAAGCCCAAAGATGTTTGTTTGGTCGGGGAAGGTTATGGAAGCCCTTAATCCTCAGTCTTGGGAAAAGGCGAAATGACAAGTTGCTGCTTGTTTTTTAGGTCAATATTTCTTTCGTTCTTCTAGTGACTTTGAAATGCTAGCTAAGGACATGTCTGGGAAGAAAGAGAAACTTGCCACACGATGATCACAGACCAGCACCCGTTAAACCCTGCATCCCTCAGACCGTTGGTGGGGCGAAGGCACCCTCGGTGCGGCTGTGATGAGCGGGTCCTTTCTGTTTCCTAAATAGAGCACCATAGTTTGGCCAGCAATTTGACCTCACCGGTAACATGCTTAGTTAATAAGTCAACTTGCGACTAAGTACTCAGCATTTACAAGCCCACTCACATTTGATGCAGGGGACATGTGAGTCTATGGAGAGGTGCAGTGATTTAAATCCAGATTACTTAATTTGGATCCATTGAAGTATATTTGATATTTGAACCATCTGGCCCCTTCATTTTGCTGAGGGGAATTAAAAGGTCATTTAAGTGAAATTGAAAGAGCCGTGTGGCAACATAAAGAACTGTCTGTACTTTCTCCACGCTGTCTCAAAGTTCATTTGATTTTTGGGGTCAGCTTCCCATTGTCCATCTCCTGAGGGCAGGTGAGTGGGAGCAGAAAAACAAGCCCTGTCCGCTGCAGGCAGTTGTGCCTCCCATCAGTAAAAAAAAAATTTTAGTTCACTTTCTTAATTGTATCATTATTTATTGTAAATTATATACATGTACTACTGTACTAAAATATTATGTACATTATAAAACATACACAAAAATAGAAATTTAAAAAAGATGAGATGAAAATAAATCTAAATCAAAGTTCTAATATTTTTTTCCTGCATTCTAATGGACCATTATGTTCACCCCGCAACCTCTGCCCCTAAAGTAATGCCCATTTTCCAGGACTGTCCAAATCCAGGGCCTGGAGGACCCCAGGTGAGATGCTGTGAGTGGTTGCGCCACCTATTGGTCCTGGGAAGTAGCTGCAGCTCAGGGATTCCTGGGGGCTGGCTCCTTGAGACAGCTGAGAATTCCTCCTCTCATTCAATGAAGGTCACCTGTGCTGCTCATGGTGCTGGGGATGCTGTGGGGAGAAAAGGGCTGACCAGCTGTCTGTCCACATGGGGCTCACAGTCTAGAGGGGAGGAAGATAGGCAGTCACCATCACCATGTGGGACTCTGGGAGGGCTGGGGAGACAAGCCAAAAACGATCTGGCAGAGAGAAGAAAGAATTGGAGGAGTGGCGAAGAAGACTGACTCAGGAAGTCGCAGGAATGTCCTAAGTGCTCCTGGGGACAGAGTAGTAGTAAGGAAGTCATTTAACCGGAATACACGGCTTCCTGACAGGCTATACTAAAGATGCCCCAGTGCAGAAGTCTGGGAGGCAGAGCGGAGATGGGCCTCTCTGGCCACACCTGCTCCCAGGTCCCTTTCACACTGGTGAAATGAATGAGTGGCTGCAATGATGAGAAAAGAGTCAAAGTTCTGACCTTAGACCCCCAGCAGGTATCCTCAAATCCAGAGCAGATAATGAAGGCACCAAATGGGGACAGTGAAGGCCAACGAGTTTACCAGTTATTCAGTTATTTAGGGGTCAGTGGGTTCATTGGAATCTTGGAGGTGGTTTCTGATGGAAAGTTTAGAAGGTAACAGCAACTATGCCCTCAGAAGGGGCAACTGAGGACACTAAGCGCAGTCATGAAGAGGTCAATGGGTTCACCAAGAGTTCATTCTTAATTAGTTGGGGTCATGAAAAGGTCAATGGGTTCACCAAGAGTTCATTCTTAATTAGTTGGGGTCACACAGAGGTCAACGGGTTCATTGGAGTTCATAGAGGTGGTTTCTGACTAAAGTTCAGAAAGTAACAGCAACTCCCTCTCAGAAAGGTTAAATGAGGACACTAAGAGGGGTCATGGAGAGGTCAGTGGGTTCACCAAGAGTTCATTCCTAATTACTTGGGGTCATGAAAAGGTCACAGGGTTCATCAAAAGGTCATTGCTAATTACTTGGGGTCACATAGAGGAATCACTGGCTTTTAGAATATTTAAAAGCCAACAGCAGAGCCAGTAGAGGGGTCTGGATGAAAACATCAACTGGGGGTCAGCGATCTGCAGGTTTATGTAGCACTTAGTTCATTGTTTTCATTTGTTTCTTTGTAATGTGTTTTTTCTTCCAGTGACCCACCATAAATACAATGACATTTTAATTTTTCTCCATAACCTCCCTTTCATCCAGTGTTTGCCATTCTGTGATTTAAGAATGCAAGACACAGGATGTCCTCATCACCATCATCAGATGAGCTATTAACAGGCACCTACAGGCATACCTCATTTCACGTTGCTTTACTGTGTTTCACAGATGTTGCGTGTTTTAGAAATTGAAGCCAAGACCTTCCAGCAGCAAAAAGTTTGTGACTTTATTGCAAAACTTGCTTTACTGCAGTGGTCTGGACTGAGCCTGCCATATCTTTCAGGTATGCCTGTATCATATGCCAGAGCTACACTGGGTGCTTTATGTATAAAATTTCCACAACAACCCTTTAAAGTAGGTATTAGCATCATCATTTCAGTCGAGGAAACTGCAGCCTAGAGAAATCACACAGCTAATGAGGGGTGGAGGTAGAATTTGAACTCAGGCCCTATTGATACCTAAGTGCTTTCGATCCTAAATCTCTCTGTCCCTCTCACCTGTAGGTCTCAAAACTGACCAGACACACCCTGGGGGCATTTGAGGACGCATATCCACAAGTCAAACCCCTGAGCAATTTGTGTAGACTTCCTTATGTTGGGCTGGAACCTAATGGCTCCTGGTGCTGGGCACTGTTTTAATAAATTAATCAATGAGGCTGAAGGCTTCTTAACCCTGGACCTCTGCCTTCTCCACGCCTGAAATCATGTACTCTTCATCAGAGACTGCGGGTTCAGACAAGCCCTGGCTCTGAGGGGTCGAGAGTCGGGAAAAGTGTAACACCCTGTGGGCTTACAAGCTGCAGCAGCTGTGGTCTTCCTGGCGGCTGAGGGTTCCTATTATCCACCTTGCATGTCCAGACATTGCCTGTGACAGGCCTGAGGCCCCAAGGGTCATCTCGCCTCAGCAGCCCCAGTGCCAACCCCGCAATCCTTCCCTCCTCACCTACCTAGGCCCAGAAATAGTTGCCTCAGTCAGCTCCTGCAGCTCCAGGGCAGGAACTGGGCCAGGGTTCTGAGGCTGAGCTTGAAGCAGACTAATTTGCGTCAGCCCCTTGGCCAGGATCCCCAGCAGCCAGAGGGGATACCTTGTGAATGTTCCTGGAAGAGGGAGGAGGGTTGGAGCCTGTCCTGGGAACTGGAGCCAGGGAGATTGGAGGGAGTGTCTTTTCCTCCCAGGGATTACCCTGGCCCTCTCCAACTTCCCCCAACATCCATCCATCTCTACCCCGGGTCTTCATCCTCTGTCTGCCCTCCTCGCCAGGGGGCTAGGCACACACAGTCAAACATGAGTTATTTCTGATTTTATTTATAATATAAAAATGTTCAAGTGTCAACAGTCAGGTGTTTGGACAATTCAGGACAGGGTTCTCATTTGTTTGGGATATCTTTTAAACAATTACCTTTTGACAAATTAGCAGTGGACTCAGTTTGGGGGAGGGTGGGGAGGACGAGGCTAGAGAGGGAGTGGAAGTCATAGGTGGGTTGGAGGCTGGGAGTCGGGCTGAGAAGGAAATGGTGATACTTTATTGCTAAAAGGGGGATCAAATAGACTGTCCAGTGGCTCTTCTCGGTCCCAGCGTGACCATGCATCCAATCTAAAGAATCTGAAATGCAAAGGACATGCAGGCATAAAATAGAAAAGACGACCTGTAAACGAAGGTGCTGCAGAGGACGAGGGCGTCCTGGAGGCCATGGGGGAGGGAGAGCCTCGAACAAAGGGGCCCTGGCAGAGCTGCCCCCTCCCTGGGGCAGGGACTGTTGGGAAGACCTGGTGGTTCTCAGTGCCCCTTCCCTTAGCAGCTGTGAGGAGTGGGGAGGCCCCCTCCCCATTCAGGTTGCTGTCGCTGGGCCTTAGTCTCCCTCTGGACGTGACATGACCCAACTCTAGCTCCAAGCCTAGGATCCCTAGCCTTTCCTTAGGGGACCCAGGACTCAATATCTTGCAAAGGGGCAAAGGGCCAATCCATCACTGTCCCGCCCCTCAACCCCGCAGACTCTTCTCTGCCCCTTTTCTGTCACCCCCACCAGCTTGGGATCCTACATTCCCCCTCACCCCCACCCCACAACCCAGACTTTTCTCCAGGAGCTCCAGATTAGCGTACAGCAAAAGGCACCACAATATAGGTTTCTATTAAAGAGTCAAAAAATTGGCCCATCTCTCTTTTTTTTTGTTGTTTCTTTTTTTTTCCGAAGCTGTAAATCAGGATGTTACATATAAATAGTTTCCCTATAAAAACGTCTTTGCCGTTAGCTAGTATTATAAGACAATTTTTGCTAAAATGAAAATAAAACATTTTGTTATACCTTTTTCCTTTTATAGAAAATAAAAATATTTTTATTTCTTTTTCTCCTCCTTTCTCCAGTCGGTAGTCTCCCTTCTCCTTAAAGACCGGGGAGGGGGGAGGGCGGGCCCTAGAGGGGCGCCGAGTCCTGCTTGGCCCGCGCGGGCGGCCCGCGGCTGTGTCTGCTGCTGGCCTGGGTGCTGTGGCTTTCCAGGGAGTAGTAAGTCCTGCTGTCCGCTGCCCCGCACAGCGGCGGCGAGTCCGAGCGCAGCGCCTCGTGCGCCGCGCGCAGGCCGAGGAAAGGCGTGCTCTCTGCTGCCAGCGCCCCGTCTGCGTCGTCCTCGTCGTCGTCCGAAGCTGAGACCGAGCCGCCTCCAGAACCGCTGCTCAGAGACAGCGAGTCCCGCGCCGCGCGTGCGCGCTGCGCCGCCAGCCCATTGAGGCGCGAGCGGCGCCAGCGCCGGGGCCCCGCCGACGTCCTGCGAGACGCACCACGAGCGCGTGGCGGTGGCGGCGGTGGGGGCACGCACTCCTGCGTGGTCTCGTACTCGTCGTCCTCCGGGATGCGGAAGGGGCTGGCGGGCAGGCTGCCCAGGCTGCCGCCCAGAGCGCAGGCGCTGCGCCGCGGCCCCGGCCCCACTGCGGGGTAGTAGTAGCTGTCGTAGTTGCGCTGCATGTCGACACCGGGCCCGGGCTCGGGGCCGGGGGGCGCCGGGTGCCGCAGGAGCGGCTGCTGCTCCGCCAGGCGGTAACTGATAGGCGCGGCCGGCGGCAGCGACACAGCGTGCGCGGAGTTGGGGGACGTGATCTCGAAAGTCGGCACCTGCGTGGCCAGCGAGTAGTGGAAGTCCACCGGAGAGAGGCGTGCAGGTGTGGTCAGGGCCGACACATACCTGCAGGAGAGGCAGAGGTGTGGGCTGGGGGCCTGGGTGAACACAGATCACGAACGCCTGCCAGAGCTATGGTGGTAATCCTCAGTGACCTTAAGCAATTTCCTGAACTTTTCCGAGCCTCAGTTTCCTTATCTGTTAAGTGGGGACAAACCACGAGTCCGTAAATGTATCAGTGGGATGTTATAGCCTAATGCCTGCCTGACCCTCAGTAAACCTCCATGAATGGTCCTTTGCTGTGTGGATGCCCAGTCATCGGTATTCCTGAACGGTTACCCTCCCTCAGGCTCAGGCTGGGGCATCTGACAACTTGTAGAATCTCATCTAATACACTAATTCTGTAAGATCCTATGTTATCCCATATGGCATGTGAGGCGACTGAGACCCAGAAATTGAAGTCACTAAAGGTTCACACGGCCAGGGAAGTAGTTGAGGTGGCATTTGAACAGAGGGTAGGCAGGAACCAGGATTCATACTGCCCAATTCCTGAAGTCACTAACGCCACTTAGCCTCCCGTGTGACTTGGACTCACTGTTCCTGCAGGAACAATCCATCCCATGGCTGATGGTGTCAGTAGGGGAAATATTTTTTCTCATATTGAAGCTAAAAGCTGCCTCAGGGAAGTGACTGCTAACACCTCAGATAGGATCCTTAGGCCAGGGCTGATGGTTACCAAGATACCACTTACTGAAGTCTCCCTGCTCCAGGCTAAAGACCACCTCCAAAAGTTGTCCCTTGCTAATATCTACCAGTCTGGGTCCTAGGTACCTGTCCCTTTTCTTTCTCCACACTCCCCTTGCTGAAATCCATTAGCCTCTTGCTCAACATTTGTCCACTTCAGTACAGGGACGACCCACCTCCACGCCTCTCTTCCAAACTCTAGAGCCGGCACCTCATGCTCTGCGGAGTCCCCATTACTCTCTTTCGGAATTACCTGACTTGCCTCTCTTCCTTCCATCACATGCACATCCAATTAACCACCAAGTTATACCATTCTCCCTGTCCTGGAGCCACCTTCTGCCCTACACCACGCCATCCTGGGCCTAGTTGTTTACTCTGGTCATCTCCCCCACTGCAGGGTCTCTCCTCCTTTACTCCATCCAGTCCCCAGAGCAACCCTTTAAAGTCACAGCTCTGTTTACCCACCCAAGGCACCCGCTCCCCCCATCCCCCCAAACAGAAGCCCAGGTCCATCAGCCATCCATCTGGCCCCAGCCTGCCGGTCCAGCCCAGCTCCTCTCCCCACAGCTCACTCTGCTCTAGGCATCTTGCTCACCAGCCATGTCCTGGAGGGCCTCTGCTAGAATAGCTCAAGATGTTCCCCATGTGCTCTCCCCACTTCTCTACCTCCCAACCTCGAGGGAGCCCTTTTGCTACCGAAAACAATGGCTATACCTAGTGACCACCAGCTCCATGCCAGTAGGAGGCAAAGAGCTCTGTGCAAGTGATCTCTGGTGGCTGTCACCAGAGCCATGATGACAGGCATTGTTCTCCCTGCTCTACAGCTGAGGAAACAAAGGCACAGAGGTGATCGACCCTCCCCGAATCACATAGGTGGTGGAACTGGGTTTGAAAAGGTTGGTCTTGGAAAACCTGGCTGCTTCCCAGAGCCTACACAGTCCACTGGGTTGCTCTGCCTGGGTTGGCTGTCCTATGCTTAGCACTTGCCACATAGGCAGCTGTGAGCTTCAGGGGTTTGTGCCTGTGGCCGGGAGCTCCCCGGGAGCAAGAACCAGGTGGATCCCCCGGTAGGCCTGCCTGGCATGGGGACAGCATGGAGTTGGCTGAGTTGAGAATAGATCATCTGCTTTTCTCTCTCCACTCTGGCCTGGAACTCCTGGCACTCTGCTCTCTTCCCACCAAACCTACTTGCCAAAGGCCACTTGAAGGCTGAGCAAGGAAGGGTCCTGGCCCTTGTGACTTCCAGCTTGGGGTCAGGGAAGGGGGGAGTTGCCTGGTCCTCACTGCACCGATTGCTTGGGAACCCAATGGTGTCTTGACCCACAGGCCCTTGTTGATACTGCTGGGACCCGCAGTCATTCTTGGCTCATGGCCAGCCTGCACTGGTCCGTTTCCTCACAGACAACCTCTCCTCCCACCCTCCAGTTTGCTCAATCTTGGTGTCTTTCTGTTCCTGCTGGGACATGGGGCCCCTAGGCAACAGCAGGATGAGGCGGCCCTGTGTCTTGGTTTGTTTGGGAGAGCCCCTCTTTGTTCCTGATGTTTCAGCTCCCCTTCTACTCTGAAAAAAGTGTCCTAGTAGGACAATTAAATGAGGTGGTCACTGCACACCAGGGTTCACTGGCCCAGTCGTAGACTCAGTCTGTCGTTAACACGGTGAAGACCCTGAGCAGATCTTTTCGAGCTCTTGTTTGTGCACCTAAAACATGGGATGTCTCCGAGGAAGGGTCCTCCCTGGGACAGTGGGGCCAGCTCTCCGGCCAAGGTGGGGCACAGGCTGTGGGGTGGGCACTGACCTCTCGCTGTGTGGAGAGTCTCGCAGGGAGTCTATGGAGTCGTGGTAAGGGGGCACGGTGGTCCTGCGCTGCTCCTCCAGGCTGTAGGCTGCCGCCCGCCGTGCTCGGGCCTCCACGCATGCTGGGCTGTTGCACTTGCTGGTGCCCACTGATGACAGCATGATGCCCGACTGGGAGTCAGAGGTTAGGCTCTCAGAACGCTCCAGGCTCCATGTGTGGCTCTCATGCCTGAAAAGGCCAGGAGAGGGTGAGGTGGAGGGTCCAGAAGGGGCAGGCCACATAGCAGGTGTGGTCCTAGGCCCACTCCCTCCCTGGTTCTTCATCTCATCTCAGCCTCCCTCAGCTCACGGCCCTTCTCCACTTGGGGTCGATGTGTGGTATCACAAGTGCCCAGCCCCCACACAGGGAGAAGGAGGGCTGGGTCCTGTGGACTGGTGAACTGCAGCATGCACACACCTCTTCCTTCCTCCCTGTACCCCGCATCTCACCACCCAGCCGTGGCCCTCCCATGCCCACGGTCCTTAGCCATTTATCTCAGGAGCCCAGCCCCAGGGGCTAGGACATGGGAGCCTGCCCAGGGCACGCTGGTCCCCAGGGAAGAAAGGGGCCAACTGTGTTATTTCTGAGCTGTGTGAGTCTTTGTGCTTCTGTGGACAAGCCTCCCCAAATCTGGAGAGAAGGTGGAGAGAAGGATGCTAAGGTGGACTAGATTCCTGTGGGCAAATCCAGGACAGGGCATTAAAAAGCTCTGGGCAGTTGCGTGAGTTGGCACTTTCTGCCAGAGAAAATGGTGCTAATGGGGCTCAAACAAAACCAATCATTAGGTGGGAGTGCAGTGATGCCATTGTTCCTCTGGGGGCTGGTTTAGATGGAAAATCAAATCCGGTCCCCTGAGCATCTGGACAAATGTTTGCCAGTGGGTTCTGATTTGGAGGACGCCACCTCAATCCTCCCACTCAGAGGGACCCTAATACAGAGCCTGGCTGAGGATTTCTGTGTGTGTCCCCAGGCAGGTGTGTGACGCATGTGTCCTCGCTCTCCGTGGGTGCACGTCTGTATGGGGACCTTGGTGGTGCCCACCTGTGGCTGGAAGTGGGCGTGGCCGTGGAGCAGTGGTGAGACGGAGAGCAGGAGTGGCTCCCGGAGAAGGTGGTCTCAGTCTCCCTGCGGATGACGTGGTCTGTGGCTGGCACGTTCTTAGAGATATACTGGAACAGAAAATTGGGCAGGAGGTAGACAGGTGAAGGAGTCGGCCCTCCTTTCTGGTGGGAACGGGGGAGTGAGGCACTAAGCTCTAGGTTGGTGGGTGGGAGACCAGTGACTTGGTGTTGGGGCAGCGATGGCCCCTGCAAGTCACCCCTCAATGCCTTTCCTTAAAGAAGTCAGCAAAGAGGGGCCAGTCATCCCGGTGAGGCTAGCAAGCAAGGCCGAGCACAGGAGGGGCTGTCTGGCCACTGCCCTGGCCCGTCCTGTAGGGGCACGAGAAGGCTGACCGCACAGCGAGGGCTCAGAGGGGGACCTGGGAACACCACTCACATCTGCCATCTGGATTTCCTCTGGGTCCAGCCGGGGGTGGCTGGGCCCATTGGCCAGGCTCCGGTTCTGATGGGCTGGACACATGTTCTGCCGGAGGTGACTGTGCATCTGCTTCCGCTGTTTTCTGCGCAGGGGAAGGGCATGTTAACCTGGCATGCCCCCACACGGTGCGTGGACGCCCCAGCTGCCCCTCCAGGGGAACTAGTCTCCGCCTGCACTGCCGTGGCAGCCACCTGCTCGGGCTGCCCTCAGCCAGGGCCTCTCCAGTCTGCCCCCACACCATCACCACCAGCTTGAATTCGGCAGGACCTGAGTGTAGTGGTACCGAGTTTTAGCTCCACTGAGAGAGCAGAGCTCCACTACTTTTTAGGTGTGTAATGCTGGGCAAGTTACTTAAATTCTCCATGTTTCACTTTCCTTATCTATAAAATGGGGTGATCGTTTAGCCATCCTGCATACCACTAAGGATTAAGAGTAGATAAAATATTTAAGCACAGTGCTGGCCTACTCACTCACTCACTCATCCATTCATTTGGTATTTATTGGCTTTTTACTATGTGCCCGACACTGTTTGGGAGCAGAGGAGACAGACATGGTCCCTGCTCTCGGGGGAACTTGCAGGTCAGCAGGGAGGCCGACCACAAGCACATAAACAAATGCATGAACGAGATACTTTCAGCCAAGTGCTGTGAGGAAAATTACAGAGTGCTGTGGCCAGGAGCCGAGGCCTGGGGTAGGGCTACGTTGCTTTGGTATATATTAAGTGCTCATTACCTTCATTTTGTAATCAGCGGGTCTTAATCACGTCACTCCCCTGTTTAAAGCCCTTCCTTGGTCCTTAGTTCCTATTTCTCTCCCCAGCCCCGTCTCTCCCTGGCCTCTTCTCACCCCAGCTTTGCTGCAAGCTTGGGGGGCTTGTTTCTGATCCTCTACCGGGACCGCCCTCTCTGGCCTCTGGGCCTTTACATACTATTATATCATACTATACTATATAACATACTATTATATCAGCAGGAACACATTCTCTGCCTCTTCACTTGCTAACTCCCGTTCATCTCTCAGGCCCAGCCTAAATGCTCCTCCTCAGGGAAACCCTTCCTGCCCTTCAGCTGAGTTTGGGTGCACCTGAGTGTGTCCTGTGACCCTGGATCTCATGCTTAGGGCACTGGCCATGGTGCAGGACCTGGTGTCCAGCAGGCATTGAATGAAAGTTTCTTGAGAAATGAGTAAGTACAGTGGGGGTTGGAACAAGGGACCTTGCTTTTTAATTCTTGGCCTCAATTTTCCTACTTGGGCCCAGTCCCCCCTCCCTGAGCCCCAACTCCCTCCATTCCTCCCTTCTGACCTTTTTGGTCCTGGGCTGACCCAGCACAAGGCTAGCAGGGCCTTCGATTTCACATAGGTATAGCAGGGTTCACAACCCGGGGCCTCAGTCCCCCAAATCGTGGCTATGCCCAGACTCTTGCTCTCCAGACAAGAATGTGACAAACCTACTATTTTCCTGCACTACATCACCTATCACCTTTGTTGGCTCCCCACATCCTGCAGGATGAATCCAGCATCCCTAGCTCGGCATTCAAGGCCTGATGGTGCCATCTGGGTTCCTGGGTTCCTGCTTGTGCTCCAGGAGTATAGCTGACCCTCTCCCAGAACTGTCCAGACCCCTTTCTGCCCTTTTCTTCCTCTCGCCCTAAGGTTCTACCCTACCTTTCCTCGGCCCAGGGTGGCCCAACCCCACCTTCTCTGTGTTCTTGCCTGGATCGTTTCCAGGTGGGACCGGTGCCTTGCGAGGTCTCTTTCCCCTGGGAGTGTAGTCTGCCTCTCTGCACTCCCCGCCTGCTGCGCTCCCGGGGGGCGCTCCCTGGACGGGGAAGATGCTCCCTCACTGCACCCTCCGTGGGACATGCTAGGTCCTGGCCATTTCACAGGGGAACTCAGAGAGATTGATCCACCGATTTGCTCGGGGTCGCACAGGGAACAACAGAGCTGGACTCAAACCCAGATCTGTCTTCTCACGATGCCTGTGCTCAGGACCCTCCCTGTTCAGTCCCCCCGAGGCCTGTCTCCCCCACCCTCTGTTCCCGCCCCTTGGCCCAGCCCTTTGGCCCCACAGGAACTGCAGAGGGCAGCAGGGGTATATGAAGGTGTTGTGTGTGTGGGGGGGGAAGGCCAGGCACCGTGGGTGGCAGCAGCGGTGAGGAGAGCCTGTCCTTACACAGCAGTCTTTGTAAGGCCCACCCCTGGCGTGGCCTGTCCTGGCCTGAGCGCCTGCCACTCACTTGGTCTTGCAGTAGGCGACCACGCAGACGATGCCCACAACCAGCAGAGCCACGCAGATGCCAGTGATGGTCAGAACCCTCTTCTGGTACAGCTCCTCGGCTTCTGCAGGGGCATGAGATGTGAGGGGGCCAGGCAGGAGGTGGACCTGTGGTGACAGTGGCGCAGAGACACCCCCTGCCCCCAAAGCCTTGGGCTTTTTCCAGCTCAGGTTCTGCCCCGTACCTCTCTCTCCTTCCCTCCCCAGCAGTCCCCTCCCTCCCGCCTGCTTCTGGATTGCCTTCTGCTCCCCTGAACTTTACCCACCCGTGGATCTGGGCACAAGTGATTATGCCCACGTTCACCTTCCCAAACCCCATGCCCTGCCCAGGGCACAGTGAGTGGAAAATGCAGGGCGATGGGGTGGGGGGCATGGAGGCAAATTTCCCAGGGCCATAGAGGAGGGCAATACAGCTTGGCCGGCAACCCTGGCCTGTCCCACTATGGCCTCGTGGCTGCAAAGAACCTTGAGGGGCTAGGGGAGCTGCTCTTTATGGTGGTGAACATGGCAACCCCAGGCAGAGGCCTGGTTTGCTACTGCAGCTTCTCTGAGAAGGTGGAGAGTAGCTTGCTCTGGGCTGGTGACGGGACATCTGACCCAGAGGCTGGACAGAGCAGACCAGGGCTGTGGGGAAAGGCATTCGTTTGCCCCTGCAGCCTTGTCAGGGCTGCGGCCCCGGCCCACGTCTGCCCTCCTTGTCTCTGGCTGTGAGAAGCCCACCAGTGGCAGCACAGCCCTTGTGCTTCAGGTACAGCCCCACCCTTTCTGAGGAGCACAGCTAGGCTGGGCCTCAAAGCCCTCAAAAAGACCCGACTAGCCCTTCCACCTCCTACTTCTTGGTGGAGCGCCTTCTACCCTTCTAGAACAGAGAAAGCAGGAGAGAGGAAAGGAAAGAGGTGACAGTACCAGGCACAGTCAAGGCATACACCCCAGACGCCCCGCCTGCCTGCCTGCCCAGCCCCGCTGGTTGCCCCTTCCACATCGCTCCTCTCCTGCCAGCGTGGGGGTGAGCGAAGGCCGGACCGCAGTGCCTTGGTGGAGCCCTGGGAAATATCTCCAAACCCTCAGGCTTGCTGCACGCACTGTAGCAAAGGTACCTCCACCAGCAAACACCTGGGGGAACAAAGCCCCAGACACACATACCCACAGGACTGTGCCTACCTGACACACAGGCAGACACCCTTCACGAAGACGCACCCACACACACACATCCAGAGAAGCACATGTGCACACACATGCACAGGTACGTGTGGTCCTGTCCGCCCACATGCAGTCATGTGGCCTCTTGGACAAACAGCCCTCTGCCCCAGACCCCTCCCAGCATTCTGTGGCCGTCCTGCTTCCAGTTCTCTTCCCCGTCTACCCTTCAGTCCTGTCCCGCCAGACATGTGTTTCCGTCGCTCCTCTGAGGCCACTCTGGTCGCGGTCCCTGACAGCCTCTCGGCTGACTGCCGCAGCTGGGCCCACTCCTGTTCTCGCCTGGGTTCCCTCCCCTTCACTGGCGGACAGCTGTCTCAGTTGCCGCTCCCTCCTCTCCTGTGCGGGCTGCAAGGCAGAAGGGCCCGGAGCTCTCAGCCTTCTTTTTCTCCACCTGCCCTCTTTCCCTTTGTGATCTCACCCAGACTCAGACTTTAAATGCCACCTGTCTGCGGCTGACTCAGATTTACATCTCCCGCTGACTTCTCTGAGCCCCAGACTCCCACGCCCGAGGGCCACGCCTGGCACACACACTGGTCCCGCTTCCAACCCTGCCCCCTGCTCTTCTCATCCCTTCAGTGGCAGCCCCACCTTTCTCGTTACCTAGGCCCCTCCCTTCCCTTCCTTCCCACCTAACCTGCTACCTGATCCATCAGCTCCACCTCTCAAGTAGATCTTGGATCTGACCACTTCTCATCATTTCCACTGCTTCCAACTTAGTCCAAGAGGATGCCGTCTCTCATTGGGACAGCTGCTCACCTTCTGACTGGTTTCTCTGCTCCCACGCCACCCCCCTCACCCTGAACACCAACCCAGTCTGTTCTCCAGCCAAAAGCCATATTGATTTACAACCATAAAGCAGATCATTTTACTTCCTGCTTAAAAACTTAACAATGGCTTCCACTGCAGCTTGAATATGACTCAAAGCCTCACCATGGTCTGTGAGGCCCCAGATTACCCAGCTGCGCCATTCCTCTTGGGTCTCACGTATGGTCCTCTTCCCCAGGGGTACTGTGCTCCAGAGTCTCGGGCAATCTTTCCACCCATTGAATGAGGAGAGCCCGCTCCAGCTCCACCGTCCTGACCGTGCCCCTGCCTCAAACACTCCCCTCCGCTCTTTACGGGGCTGGCTACTTCTCACGTCACTGAACGGCATCTCATTGGACAAGCCTTCCCTGACTACTTGGCTAAACCAGCTCCCAGCCCAGCTGGGCGCTATCCCATTACCTTCTTTTATTTTCTGTATAGCACTTACCACTGCCTCATGGCTTTCCAGTTTGTTTTATTGTCTGTCTCACCCTGCGAATCTGAGCGCCAGGAAGATAGGGACTCTGTGTGCTGGATCGCCAGACTGGTGAATTCAGGGTTCAGCAGATGTTTGTTGACTTGGAGAATTAATGGATGTGCAGACCACCATGACGGACAGACACATTTACACAGGCTCACACTCACCACCGCACCCTCACAGTTCCACTGGCACAACGCTCCACCCTTGCCTGAAAGCACTCCACGGCACCCCTCCGTGCACTCCCATCCTGCCCCGAGAGACCTGACAGGTGTAAACACTTCCACTTCCATGACACACACACGCGCACACACCTACAGGTTCACCCCTGCGGGCCCTGCCGCCACCACACCGCCACCACCCAGACTCAGCCTCTCTGCTCACCTGCCCCGTCACGGGCAGTGGGCAGACACACTCTCACGAACAGACTTGGCTTCAGCTTCTACTGAGAACAGCTGATAGGAGCTGGGTGCCAGGGACACAGGGGTCTCCCCAAACCTGCCGCAAGAACAGCTTTCTCACGGCTGTGGGCTCCACACCACGTCTGAGGCCTGACACTGCGGAAGCCTTGGTCCCTCCAAGCCCCCCCCCCCATCTTTCCTGCTGTAAAACATCTGGACACCTGAGGCACGGTGGAACCCCCAGCACAAGCCAGAGAGCTGGACAGACCAACCCGTCCAAGCCCTTCCCACCGAGGTGTCTTCCAGGGGCCAGAGGGCAGGAGTGGGAGGGAGGTGAGGTTCTCCACTGAGTGGGGCTGGGGGAGTAGGGGGACAGGCACCGGAGGCTGACCCACCCTAGACCCTCGTTTACAGATGAACACACGTGCCATCGTGGGGACAGATCATGGAGGGAGTGACAGCCTTAAGCAGATGGCAAAGCCTGACTGACCCAGGGCAGGGGGCAGAGACAGTGTTCTCAGCCACCAGCCTGGTGCAGGATGAAAAGCAATGGAGATGGAAATGGGAGAAGGAAGGGAAATTGAAGTTAAGTGGAAAGTGCTGCCGCTCTGCACAACTCTCTAAACCGGCGTGCCGTGGCTTCCAGGCACTGACTGGATCCCAGAGGCCAACCTGTGGGCTGCACATGGCTCAGGAGGCCCCCCGGGAGACCTCCTGGCGATCAGCCCCGGGCAAGGGGGCGCTACCATACACTGGGGCACAGTGTGACTCCCAGGGTGCCCTGCTTTTCATGAGCTTCTCTTGTCTCTCCCAAATCGAAGTAGTTTATGATTGGACACCTTGATGGGGCCAGGGGAGACTTTTGGAACTGTCCCTTTTCCATGGTTGGGAAAGGAAGCCACACAATAGCAAGCATGGCGTCAGAGGTTGTGGAGAGGGGCGGAGTGGACGGACGGCACTTAGTGACAAATGAAGGCTCCGTACCCTTTAGTTCAAATCCAAGGTGCTCTGGCAGTGCAGAAGAGAGGAGGGTCAGAGAGGGGAAGGGATGGAGGGAGAGATACAGAGAGAGATGGGGAAGGGTGAGGGCGGGAGAGAGAGAGAGAGAAACGTTGGTCAGGACTCTTCAGACACCAGCAGCCAGCCTGTGAGGTGAAAGCAGGTTAGTGGTGTCCCCTCCCAGCTTCCTGAGCCCCTTCCCTGGCACCCTGTCCCCAAGAGCCCCTGAAAGGGGTGGAGAGAGGAAATGTTAGGATCGGCAGGCAGGGCAGGTTCTTTAGAGATGAGCTGTGGGGTTAGTACCTGGTGGAGGCAGAGGCGTAAGAGTCAGTTGGCATATGTCCCCAGGGAGGAAAGGTGAGTGGGGGTGGGGGTCTGACAAGTCCCCATTCTCCCCCTCCCAGCTCCAGCACCAGGCCTTCAGCACTCTCACGCCCCTCCTGGGAACAGCTTGCTCAGTCCCCAGTTCACTCATGGAGCTTGCTTTTCTGTTCAGAAGCGGGTGTAGGGCTCAGACTGGCCCTTGCCCCTGCCCTGCCCGCACAGGCCTGCCCATCTACTAGGAGCCCAGGCATGGAGACTCGGAGTCTGTGGGGAGAAGGAGTGGGGAGAGGAGGAAGCTCCAGTCGGCAGGTCACTTCTCCACTGGACACCCCCAATACCCTGGAAGCCCTCAGGCACTGGGCCTCAAGGTCTGTGCCTGATTTCACAACTTAGCAAAGCAAACTGCAACTCTGAGAGACAGAGTGAGAGAGAGAGACAAGTGGGTTCACTTGTGGAACACCTGTGCTCCTTAAGTGGTGGGCCAACAGCACTCTTTAAAGTGGGATGATGTTGCAAATGTGTGAGGTATGTGCCCATGCCATCCAAGGGTCAGGTGAGAGGGTCGTGGCCAAGGGTGTGACCCCAAGCACACCCTGTCTACCTAGCTCTCAGTCTCTTATCTGTTAAAGGGGGTTTGGCCTGACCATGGCTGCCTTGGGCAGTTTGCGACCTGGCTGTGCTTCAGAATCATCCAGACCAATCAAGTCAGAGTCTGGGGTAGGAGCCCAGAAATCTCAACAGCATTTTTGAAATTCTTGCCTACCATTCTCATGTAGTAGCCAGCTCCTCAGTGCAGGCCCTGAGGCTCAGATTTGCCCCCAATTTGCCGTGTGGATGTGGGCAAGGCATAATCTTTGCGTGCTCATAGGTCTAAAGTGCCTGCACACAGTGAGGGGCCGGGTGTGAGCAGGTCAGGAGAGCGTGAGGCCCTGCACAGGAGCAGGGTCCTCGCCATGGCCTCCCCAAATGCACACAGTGAGCTCAGCTAGATCGGGGGCTGGGGAGCTTGTGTCCTGATGTTTTCATCCCCTGGGAGGAAGGGGGTCACTGGGACATCAGCAGCAAGTCCTGTGCATTGTCTGTCCCTGGGTCTCTTTCTACTTCTTCACAGGGATTCCAGAGGGTTCTGCAGTTGGAAAAGGGCAGGAGAGCAGGGTGGCTCTGAGCCAGGGACCAAGATGGCTTTGACTGAAAGAGGCTCAAGGGTGACCCTGGGCTCTGATCCCCAGTTCCATGACCCCTAAGAAACCATGCCCTTGAAGCATGTGCCCCAGCCCTTCTGTGTCCTCCTGCTAAATGCAAGGTTGGGAGTGACCTCGAATGTGGCTTCTTTGCAGTATTACTGCTTGGACTACAAGTCACCATAGGCACAGTGAGTCCACTCCTCTCCCTGTGCTAAGTAGACAGTACAACCTTGACAGATTGGAGCCCTCAGGGGCGACGTTCCCTGAGTAATGAAACCTCTGGCCCAAAGGACCCTCCAGGTCACTTGGGAGAGTTTGCACTGTTCGGCTATCCAGCCATGCCTCCTAAAACAGAACAGCCTAGCTTGACCATAGCACCTGGGACACTAAGAAGACTGTAGTTCAGAGAGCTGGTCTGGGCCCCCTTTTGATTATTGTTGTATTAGATGAGGTGGCTGAGGCCCAGTGGTGCTAGAACACTTTCCTAGGGTCACACAGCAAATTAGGAGGCAGAAGGGAGGCTAGAGGCCAGGTCTTGGGTCTCCCGTGGCCAAACCATGGCTATTTCTGCCCATTGGGTCTCTGGGCAGGCCTGACTGGCTAGTCCTAAGGGACAAGGACCATCCGGAGAAGTGGGCAGGGCTCACAAGGCTGGAAGTCAGCCTCCAGGGCACTGGTGCTGGCCCTCCTGCCTAAACCGCACTCAGACAGCCGCGGCAGGCTCTCTGCCGAGCGCTTCCTGTGCATCGCTTCATTTCACCCTCACAGCAACCCTACAGGCAGGAGTGTTATTAGCCCCACTTTACAGATGTGAATGCAAAGGTTGTTTTTGCATCTGTAAAATATGACACTAGTTCCGGGGTTAAGTGAGGCTGCAGAACTAGTAAGCTCAGAAGCTGGCATTTTTACTCAAACCTGAGTCCAAAGCCTGCACACATAAGCTAGCATCTCCCGCCACCTTTTTAATAACGACCTACAGAGCTCTGCATGAAGCACTCTGGGCAAAGTGCTTGAAGAGTCTAACTCCTTTACCCAAGGCTAATAAGGTAACAGCAGAGATCCTGATGACATCAGGCAGGAAGGCTTAGGACTGCATTTGCGGGCTCTTTTCTGAGCTCCCGGGGCCCTGCTAACCCTCCCAGCAGATCTGAGCTGAAAGCTGAAGCAGCCCAGCTGGCAGAGAAGCCTGGCCAGTGGCCGAGTTCCGGAGGCTCTGCTGCTCTGATTTAGGATGAGCTGGGACTCCCTGTCCGGAACAGTCCCACAGGCCAGGGGGGCTCTGGACCTGAAGGCGAAAAGGAATAGGACCTCACTGCCTCTCTCCCCAGGTCCGCCTGGCTGCTCTGCCACATCCCAAGGCCGCTCCTGACATAGGGTCCTCCAGTGGGGCTGGATCTGACTTCAATTCTTCCTGGAGCCTGTGCTCTGGAGAATTCTGTAGGGCCACATGCCCTGTCCACTGGCTCTGCTCTTATCCCCACGGCCTTCCTCTCTGGCCTCCAATGGGAAGAGCCTGGGGACAGTGCTGCCTCCCACACTAGGAAGATAGTTGACCATCTGGGCCAGCCGAGCCCTTACCTCCTTGGGGCCTCTACTTTCCTCACCAAGTCTTGGCTTCCAGGCTCTGAGAAGGGGAGTGAGAGGGGAATATTTTCTAGACTTTTTGCTGTGGTCTGAGTAGCCTTTTTTTTTCCCAAGGGCTACCTCAGTGGCCCCATGGGTCCTGCCCTCGGTCTCTTCTGCAGCTCCAGCTGTGCATACCCAGGGCCCATCACTGTGGTTCCTATGTCCTCATGGGATCCAGCTGTCCTTCCTGGAGAGGAGGGGGTTGGAGGGAGGGCACGTAGGGGCCTGGTGCACTAGGAGGATGTCCTGCCTTACAGGCCACCAGGCCATCATTGGGCCTCAAACAGAGTCCACGGCAGGCCTGTGGGTTTTGCTCTGCTCCACCCCCACCTGGTGGCACTTGAAGGGAATTGCTCCTAGCTCCAAGTAAAAGCACAATTATGGCCTCATCCTTCTGTTGCAGGGCTCACTGTCCCCGCCCCAGCAAACTGTGCACACCAGAAAGCTCCAACCTTAGAAGTGGAAGAACGAAAGAGAATGTGCACCTGGATGGGGACTCAGAGCACAGAGAGCCTGCAGGGTGTCACCAGTTACCGCTCAGTCCTTCTACCTTTTGGCATCGGCAGCAATCCCTCCAGCCCAGTAAATGTCTCCCATCTCTGGCCACCACGGAAACCATGGCCATGGGACCTGTTCTCCCTCAACCCCCGTTCTCCCCCCCCCCCCCATCACCTGAAAGCAGACCAGACCAACTCTGGCCTGACCTGACAGGCTTTCCGAGAACTCATTTCCCTCAAGCACACCAGCCACACATGCACACACTCCTTCCCGGCCGCATCGGCAGCTGCCATCCTCAAACAGGCCTTCAGAGGCAGGTGAGGACTCTGCGGCCGGCCAGGCTGCCTGACCCCAGAGGCTGTGAGGAGGCCTGAGCGGCTCCGGCCAGCTGCATGGAGCATTTGGTGTTACTGAGTCCAGGTGGCACAGTGACGTAGGAGGGGAGGGTGGCAGGGGCGTATGGGTCTCCTCCGCACAGGCTTCTGGCGAGCGCTGAGGACTGAGAGGAGCCCAGGACACCCCTGTGTCCCCCACTAGTCTAGCTAAGCAAGGCCCCCTCCCTCCCACGGGGGAGACTGTCCGTAACCAGGGAAGAAAAGAAATAGAAGAAAGAGACATACTGGAGAAGTTGACCATTGCGAACTGCTGACACCTGTCCCCGGTGTATCCCACAGGACACCTACCAAAAGAAAGAAAACCAGAAAGAGAGAGCCAGGATAGCAAGACACAGGCATCGCAACACCCTGGCACCAGCTCCTGCCGGTGCCAGCTGGGTCCCTTGCCAACCTTACCATTTGTACTGGCCTTGCCACTCTGCCCCTTACCTGCAGCCCTGAACTTTAAACCCGAGGATTAGGCCAAAAATGAAAAACAAAGCAAAACAAAGCAAAACAAAACAAAACAAAACAAAAAGAACTAACAAACCAAAATACAGAAAGGAAAAGAGAAACAAAACGAAACAGCCAAAGATCAAAACAACCAACACCCCTGGCCCTACGCCCTACGTCGGGGTTGGGGGCGGGGACTGCACCCGGAAGCTTTCTAAAGAGCGGGGACGTGTGTTTGTATCTTCAAACATACTTTGCTTAGGATCTGGCATGTACAATCGCAAAGGCAGTTTCTCCAAACATCTCTGTCCGAAGAATCCGTTTGGACATCTGGAGAAGGAAAAGGGGAAAAATCACAGAACAAACTGGCATCATCCGCGAGGCTCAGGTTAGAAATCAAAGTGCACAGTGATGAATGAGAAAACCAAGTCGGGCGCTGGGGCACACTCATCGCGGAAGGGGCTGGAGTCAGGGCTGGGTGGAGGGCTCGGAAATCTCCTTCAAAATCTCTCTAGTAGATGTGGCTCCATGGGTGGTGGGGAGGGGGTGGGGCGGGCGGGAGGATGATATAGGGAAGCAGGGTAGGGAAATGGGAAACTTACTGCCTAATCGTCCTAATGGCCCTTGGGATTTCCCTTCTGACCTGCCTGGGGTCCCAGGAAGCCAGAACTGCAGCCCCCTGGTGTCAAGCAGTCAGCAGGCAGGGTGCTGGGGTCTTCTGGAACACCAGGTTCTGGGGGGCCACTCCTTCTAGGCCCTACCAAAGGGTTCTCTCCAGGGCTCTAGGCAGGCTTTCTGATCCATGAAACAGCTCCCAGAAAGCTCAGAGGAGAACTCCGGAATGCTGTTCCTGGACGGCAGGCCCCTGATACACGGGGACTTGGCAATTCTCGTCTGTCCTCAAGAAGAGGGTTCTTTGGCCAAATAAGCTTAGGAAACCCATTCCCAGGCTTCCTTGAGGAGTTGCAGTGCCCACTGGCACATGAGAAGTTTTGTAGGAGGAAAGAGCTGAACTTTCCAGGATGTCCCAAATGTATTTGGCCATGGAAGTCTTTTTTGGAGGAACCCTTGTAACACAGGTTGTTGGAAGGCTGTCTTAGAGCAATATACGTGGGAAAGCTCAGTGGGGTGCAGGGGCGGCTACAGAAGGGCCGGAGTTGCCAGCATCCCAAAGCTGGCCTGCCGAGGCCGGGCAGGACACCTGGCCTCAGATTGGAAGAACTACTGTGGGAGCCGGAGTGGGCTCTCCGGGGACCCTTGGGCCCGGCCCACATCAGGAGCCTCCTGGCTGCCTGGCACCCCTGCCTTTTCCCCAGGACCTGCTCCTCCATCCCTGCGTGGCTCTGGCGGGGGCTCATTCTCTCATGTCGCCTCCTCTACAGCTGCAAAGCACAAACCACTTTCATCTCCCTGAACTTGTCCTTCCCTCCGGGGACACGTCCTTCTGCTCTTCGGCTGCCACTCTCCCCTCAAGTGGGTCCCTGTCTTGTGGATTTCTGGGAGACATGCCTAGCCCTGTACTCTCTTTTGGACCCCAGCAAGGTCAGATACCCCAGGAAAGCTTACAGACAGGGCCAGACCGACCCCCTTCCCCTACTCAGAGATGCATCTATGCTGCCTCTGCCTCTTCTTCCTTAGGAAACCGGGCCAGCCCACCACCAGTGTCCCCTCAGTAACAGGTCACTGTTCAGCATTAATCAAGAGGTGAGTGTACTCAACCCCTTAGTGTTCCAGTGTATACAAAGAGGTTTGGTAGCCTCTTAAGCTTATAGGAGGTGGTAGCCACTAGCTGTGACAGACACTCAAGAAAACCCTGTGGACTCTAATCCAGCCAGGAGGGTTGGGAGGGGTCAGTGAGCTGGTAGCTGGAGTTTCTCTGGGCCTTGACCTCATCTCCCTCGGGGCAGGGGGGGAGGCTGGACCCTGCAGAGGTGGCAGTGTGTGTGCAGGTATGCCTGGCCCATGGGCGGGGGGAATGGCTGGGAAGTGTGTCTGGTGAAGGTGGGAGGGCGGCTGCAAGTGACACTGATGCACACTCATCCTGCTGAAAGGGTGGCTCGGAGGAGCAGGCCGCCACCTCTTCAATACACCCTGTCTGATCCCTGGCCCTCGTCCGCCATCATCCCCGCCTGGGAAAATGGAGGTCTTGGCTGAGGCTGAGGCTGAGGCTGAGGCTGAGGCTAAGGCTTCCCAACCAGCTCCAGTCAGGCTCAGCTCTTCTTCCTCACTTGGGATGGGGACTGAAGGAGAAGAAGTGATTTTTGAAGCAGTAGCACCTTTGAGGGTGGAGGATAAACACCCAATAACTTGCCAAAATGACTCTTGGAATCACAAAGGAACAAGAAAGAGAGAGGTTTCATTGTGTCTCATGTCTGAGATTAGCCCAGCTCTTAGAGACGGGAAAACCTATGCCTGTGTGTGTGTGTGTGTGTGTGTGTGAGAGAGAGAGAGAGAGAGAGAGAGAGAGAGAGAAGGACAATGGGGGGGTGCAGGAGGAAACTAAGGGGAAATTTACTGCCACTGCACCAATGCTGACAGTCCAGGAGGCTGTCCCATGGGTCTTGGAGACTCATGGTAACTAAGCACACCCCTGTGTCCCTGATCCCACACTCGCCCTGGACTAACCTAACTGAATCCTCCTATCTTTCATGGCCACTGCGTCACACAACTCAAGTTGGTGCCGTGGACATGGTCTACAGCACGAACATGCCCCCGGAGTTGTGCCTTCCTGCCCTGGGAAAGTACATTCGCCACTGGCTGACCAAAAGAAAAGGCGGTGGGGGGTGGGTACAGCACGGGTGCGGGGAGGACCCATACCCGTGCTGCTCTGTGGGCACTGGCTCCTTCCGGGGGCTCCCGGACACTCCTGTTCTCTCTTTAGCCTTGCTCGTTGAGGATGAACCACCACCACGAGGCTGGGCTTCCCTAGAGAGGGTTCTGGGACTGGGCCTACGGCCTCTCTACCCTGCACCCAGGACCAGGTAGCACCGTACTCTGTGTGAGTGGCTGGCAGGCAGTTCCCGCTTGGATAGAGATTAACTGGCACAGGGGCACAGGGACAGATTAGAAGGAGCGGCAGGTAACAGCCTTCCCAGCCCTTCCCTCCGAGTCATCGACTGTGACCGTGGGAAGGCCTGTGCCCAGGGCTGGAGAAGAGCAGGGATGGGGGCGCAGAGAGGAGAGCCCACGGGCTGCATCTGGGGCGACAGAGAGGTTGGGACTCTGCCTCCCTGTTTTCCCACCCCACCTCCCGGGCCTCAGTTTCTCCCTTTGGTAGCCTGGGGATAATGCCATGTGTGCTGCCCTCACCCGGGGGAGGGGGAGGATGGAGGATGAGGGTGTGCCCCGGGCACTGGAGGGAGCGAAGGGTCTCTGGCCTCATGAGGGGTGGGGTGGCGATGTGGGGGGGATGAGCAGGCACATGGGTATGGGATGGGGGAGTCACCTGAAATGGGGCGAGGGGAGCGGAAGGAATGGGGGGATGAGCGGATGGGAAAGGGCGGCATGCCGCTGGTATGTGCACAGGGCTGGAGAGAGAGTCTTGTTCTGTCATCATCCCCTGAACCAGTCCCCAAGAGTCACGCACCAACCGTGCTCTACAAAAACACGGAGAGAAGAGGAGAAAGCAGCAAGAGGAAGTGCAGAGGCCCCTGTCTGGCCCAGACAGGAGACAGTCCCCTTGATTTGGACCCCCATTTCCAAATCCCCCTAAGTTTGCTTCTTAAAAACAAAATGCAGTATCAGTGACACTGTTTCTTTTGGCTCTGAATTCCAGAAAAACGGAGGGGCGGAGTGTGCCTGCTCTCCAACACTCCCTGCGGGCTCTGGACCAATACACAACAACAAGTGTCAGAAAACCAGGAAGGAAAACTGAGTTTTATAGAAACTGGAATGAAACTGACCAGTCTAGTTTCATTATCCAAGCTAAGCGGAAATGCAAAAAAATCAAAATAAAAAGTAAACAAACAGCACAAATGGTAAGACGTGAGTCCCGTTTCCTGAGTTCTCTCCTTTTTATTCCATTCAGGTGTCATCAGGAACCCCAAGAGGCCTGCCCCCCTTCCCCCCAGCTCACCCGCCCCCAGATGGCCTCTGGGCTCTGCCCGGCCCCCCGCCCCCTGTCCTTCTCCAGCACAGCTCTGAGGACCTGCCTTCCTGGTCGCAGCCCCCTCCAGGGATGCCCCTCTCCCCTGAGGGCTCAGGGAGTCGGGGAAGTGGGTTTCAGGGTGGGCTGAGATGAGGAGGTGGTGGTTCTGGGTACCAAGTTCAAGTTCTAAGCAGTGACCCCAGGTGCCCTATTAGGGAGGGGAGACGGGACACTACCTTCACAATAGCTCAGGTTCCTGCCCTCTATTCCTCTCAGGTGGAGCTGGGTGGGACCCGGGGTATCCTAAGGGTGTAGCCTCCATGGTAGGGCCCTCTGGGAGCCCATTAGCTCATCACTCTCTTTCCCACGCTAAACTGGCTAGCACTGGAGTCCTGGGCCCCCGAGGCCCTGGCACCTTCCTGGGTGGCTGCAGCCTTCCCTGTCTGGAGCCAGGGCCGACTTCGGTGGCATTGCTGGATCCCTTTAAGATTCCAGGGTCCAAAGGGCTAGGGAGAAGAGAAGCCTGGTGCACGTGTGTTGGGGGTGGGGCAAGCAGGGAGTACAAGGCTGAGCTATCTCTATGAGGTGTTCCAGAACCCTTTGAGTTCTATAAGTCTATCCCAAAGAGCTCAGAGCATTATCAAAGCTAGAATGTTCCCCAGGGTCCGCAGCACTAATGTGGCAGCCTCTTAGAGGCAGAAAGAGGGAAAAAGATGAGGGACTGAGTCTGGGGTGAGAACTTCCCTGGGGGACCTGCTGTTGCTGTTGCGACTGTCCCCTGAGAATGAGGAAGGGGAGGCGGGAAGGGGATGGCAGCAGGAGAAGGGTGGGGCTGGGAGGAAGCCAGCAAAGGAGGCCAGCAAGGGCAAGAGAGACAGACCTGCCCGGCAGTCCGGCTGGCCCAGCGCTACGGGGACAGTGTGAGGGAGGCGTGGCCCCTCACTACAGACTTAGCCCAGGACTTTTAAAAACCACCTGCAGGGAGGGAGGTTAGGAGGGAGAGCAGGGCTCAAGAGCCAAGGAGTGCTGAACCTGACCTTGTCCTTGGAGAGGGCAAATGCCTCTCTCTGAACCTCCATCCATACTCTGGTGGCCTTTGCCCAGATGCCATGGGAATGGGGCAGCTTTGGCACCTTGCCAGACCCTAGGCTTGGGCTACTTTGAAAGCCCAAAGTTGTTAACTAGACCTCCCTCCCACTCCTCCTCAGAATCCTGCCAGAGGCTGTGCTAACCTCCCCAAGTGCCCCACCCCCTCCTCGTTCACTACTGGTCAAGGGGCACTGTGGGCCCAGGTCCCCAGAAGGACTGGCTGGCCTGAACAAGCCCTCTCTGACAACCAGGCTCCCACCTGTCCTGTCTGCAAGCGGAGCAGGTGGTTCTGAGCTCCTGGGAGGTCCTACTGGGGCAGCCCTGCCAGGCTGGAGAGCAGACTCTGACCTCTGGGGAGGCAGCGAAGCCCCAGCTTGAGCTTCTCTTCAACCCTGACCTCTCCCATTGGGTCACATCCAGAGCGGTGTCCCCGCTGGTACCCCTTCCCCCCATAGAGAGGGGCTAGGGACTGGAGTGGCACCGACAGCACCCAGGGCGTATCTGTGGACGCTGGGGTCCTACCAGGCAGGGAGAGCAGCCAGGCCCTGAGCGAGCACTGGAGTCAGAGCCCTCTTCTCCCCTCAAGGCCCCAAGGGCACGCCCTCAGCTACCACGGGCTCCGGACCGGTGCTCTGCCTGACCCAGCCAGGCTCCTCCCTGCTGGGGAAGACACACCCTGGGAGACGTTCATCAGAACAACGTTTGGAGAGTTGCTGAGAGATGGGGAAGAGAGAGAAAGAGAGAGAACAAATCCAATGCCCAGGTCATAGACTGGCCTCCCCATCTCCCAAAAAGGTGTTGGTGAGACGGGGGACATTGGGAGAAGGGGCGGGTGGGGCCGGGAAGCTGGGGCTGCAGAAGCCCTGAGCCCTTTGGAGCTTACAGCTCCCTGTGTGCCAGGAAGTGGGACACACCTCCCTGTCTACACCCCTTGGGGACCCCTTGTTAGTGGCTTGAGGCCCACATTTCCAAGAGCCCTCCACTTCTGCCCCAGCCTCTCCCTCTGCTTTCACCCCCACGCCCACCCCCACTGGTCACTTACTTGCAGGAGAGCTGGTTGATGCCCTCGATGTAGTAGCAGACACCTCCATTGACACAATAGGACTTGGCTGTCTCGTTGCACTTCCGGGCGTGCCCCGACCAGGATGACAGAGTGGTGCTCACTGGAGGTATGAGAGACATGCGCCGGTGACCCACTGAGACTGCCTCTGGGCCCCAGGAGCCACCTTCTTCCCGGCCCCTCACTGTCCATCTCAAAGCTCGAAGCTCAGAGACTGTGGGGAGGCTGGGTCGGGAAGGTCCGGTGGTCCCTCTCAGTCACCGACAAGGCAAAGGGGAGGCTACCTGGAGCTCTGGCTGTCTGCCCAGCATCACCCTGCACCCCTACTCTGGGCAAACCTCTGAAGGCCAGAAAGGTTTTACGATTTTGGAGGTGGTGAGAAGCTAGCAAAAACTGTTTCCTCTATTGGAATAAGGCCATCTCCCTGCCTGCCTTCCTGGGAGCTCCACTGAGGCAGGTGAGATGCTGTGTCTTACCGGGGAGCAAAGTCACAGGGAGAGGACGTCCACATCCATCCGCGCTGCTTGGGCTCCCACAAGCTATACTTTGAGGGGAAGGGCGTCCTCTGGACACTGTCATTTTCTAAGCTCTAAGGAGATGTGGGGAGACCCTAGCTTCCATTTCTTGCCTCTTTGTCAGGAGGGTGAGGACAAGCCTCCCGGGAATGTTACAAAAGTCACTATGCCCATCCCCACAAGCGCCAGGGTCCTCTTCATGTCTGCCCTCGCCAGGTGGCCCCTCCTTCCCCACCCAGTTAGCTGTGGCCTCTGCAGGAGCCTCTGGGCCGTGGACAGCGCAGCCCAGGAGCCCTGGGCTTCAGGTTGCGGAGAGAAGACTGGCTGGGGAGGGGCTGGGGGCCAGCTGGCATGTGAACGCTGGGTGACAGTGAGGCTGGGCTTCGAGGCTGCTAACCCAGGCTGCACGTCTGATTGATCAGCTTCATTTGAAAAATGAAAATAACTCAAGTCCTGCTTTCCCATGGGATGGCATCCAGAAAGCTGATTCCAAGTGAAAATCCTTGCCCCAAACGTCAGTTTTCATCTGTAAGCTAACCCCCTAGGTGGCATATGCAGGTTGGGCAGCCGGAAACGGGTCCCTGCTCCCGCCCCGGCCTCTGGCTCTGGGGACTTCTCACTCTCACCCAGCAGCCGCTCCTCACTGAGGTGAACCTGCCCACCTCGGCCGGTCCTGTCTCCTCAGGGGTGCTGAGTGTCTACCACCTCCCGTAGCAATGCGGGGTGAGGAGGAGGAGGAGAAGGAGAAGGAGGGCCGGCGCTCGGCGCCCTCGTGTTTAGACATGTGGGGAGACAGATGGAGCGCGGGGACTGGGAGTGTATACACAGCTTTGCCTCTGTATATGTCTGAGGAGCTCGCTGATAAAGCCCAGCGGGAAGGGCCAGCTCCCACCTTCCCCTCCACATCGCGCCTGCTGCTGGCCTGGCATCCCGAGCCCCACCCCTGCCCAGGGCTCCTGCCTACACTCAGCTCCACGCCCAGCTGGGACCCATGTGCAGGCTGGGAGAGGAGGCCTCCCGCTGCCTCTGGCCCACTTCTGGGTCAGTGAGACCTGGGGCACTAAGAAAGGGGTAGACGAGGGAAACAGCTGAGGTGACCACGCCTGGGAGTTATAAAATCCCGTTGCTGGAATGCCCTGGAGGTTGTCCTGCCCTTTGGTAACATTGCTAAGGAAGGAGGGAGGGAAGTGCCTGTCCAGAGTCACGACATGTTCTGTGACAAGGCTTCGGGACTCCTGACTCCCAGCTGAGCATTCTGGCCAGCCACCAGTCCCTGTGGAGGACCACGTCAGCAGCCAGATTGCCATAAGCAGATGGATGCAAACCGATGCGGGCCACAGGCCTGGGACCTCTTGTGAGCCCTGGCAAAGCCAGAGAAGTCTTGTCCTGGACCTGCCAGGCCCAGCCGGGCCTCCCCTACAGCCGTGGGTGGCGAAGCCTGCCCATTGCTGCGCTGAGTGAGCAGCACACAGCAGTGAGGATGGTGGCAGGGACCAGAGCTGCACGCATGGGTCTGTCCACATACGTGTCTGTGCTTATCAAAGCCCTGGGAGGCAGGGGACCACTCCTGAAGGGAGGCAGGGTCCCAGCTGGGAGGCACTGGCCTGGGCTGCCAGGACTGCATTGTCATGCGGACTAGCCTGGGGCCCAGAAAGGCAAAAGGGGAGGCCGGAGGGGGGGCCAGTCACAGAGGGTGTGGGGGAAATGACGCAGGCCTTTCTATTTGAGGAGGAAGTACCCCGAGGCCACCCCTTGTGATGGCAGGGCATTCCTAAGCGATCATGGTTCAACTCTGCTGCAGGTGAAGGCTCACGCCAGGGAGAGTTCCACGCCAAAGACGTGTGCACGCGCTGCTCCAGCACATATGTTCTCCCGTGTTTGGGGAGGTGAAGATGACATATGGGCTCCGAGTTGCAGAATCTGGCCACTCCCTTGACACCTCCTCTGGGATGGCTCCCAGCCACCCCAGGCTCAGCTGCCAGTCATCTGCCCAGCCAGTGACTGCGCAGCACGAACCCAAGACCTAGAGGGGATCTTTGATTCTCTTCCTCCTCTGTTTCCCCCAGCCGCCTGTCACCAAGGGCTGCCCTTCTCCCTCCTCACGAGGGCTGTCCACATCTCACGCCTGCCTCCTCAGCCCTGGCGGCCACGGCCCCCCTTGCGCACGGCCACAGCAGCCTCCGCACTGGTCTTTCTGCCCTCACTTTTCATCTCTAACCTTTTTGCTTCGCAGCTGCCAAAGTGGTTTTTAAAATTCTGAGCAATCACTTCCATTATCAAAACCCACCAATGGCTTCCATTTGCACTCAGAATACAGTCCCCCAGTTTCCCCGGGTTTGCTCTGGGCCTCCTCACCTCTCCGGCTTCGTGTTCTGTCCCTCTCTTGCAGTGTATTCAGATGCCACTGGCCTAGTCTGGCTCGGCTAGCAAGCCAGATGCCTTCAAAATACTAGCACTTCATCTCTGGGCAACCGAGTGCGAGGACCCAAGGCTTGCCGACAGCCACACGAGAGAGTTTATAAGTAATCCTGGCCCCCTGGTCCCGACCCCAAACGCCCAGGACGAGCCCCAGTGCTCTGACACAAGCTTTGTGAGGGGCCCTGAGCTTCAGGAATCAGCTAAGCTGTGCCAGAACCTTAAAACAACAATGACAACAACACCCCAACAACAGTACACCCTGAGAAATAATAAATGCTGTTTTAAGTCATGAAAAAAAAGTCAGTATCTCAGAGAGGTTGCTCAGGACCCTCCTCACTCCTCTCAGCTTTGTATATGTGTGCTGGTAGTACTTATCCTGACATAATTAACTGACTAATGTGCAATTACCGGCTATTTAAAGCTCAGCCACTCCACCAGAATGTAGCCTCCGTTCCCATTCGGCCAGGGGCCCTGCCTGTCTCGTCTGACACTGAACCTTGGCTGAGGAGGACGTTTCTTTTCTGTAGGTTAAACCATTGTTTCCTACTAAGTGCAAATATTCCTGGGAGGCCGTTAGGGAAATGCAAATCAAAACGACAGTGAGGCACCACTTCACCCCAACTTGGGCGGCTCTAACGGGGGAGATGGATAGTAGCAAGTGGCGGTGAAGACGAGGCGCGATCGGAAGCGGTGGCATGTGCTGCCGATGGCGATGTAAAAGGGCGCGGCCACTTTGGAACACGGTCTGGCAGCTCCTCACAAACTTAAACATGGAGGTGCCGTGTGGGCCAGCAATTCTCCAAGGTATATGCCTACAACAAAGGAAAACCTATGTCTGCATAAAGACACCTAACCGGAAGACAGAGCAGCATTATGCATAGTAGCCCGAACGCAGAGACAGACTTGAATGACTCATTGATGAAAGGATAAACAGAATATGGTATATTCGTATTATGGAACATTATTCAGCTATAAAAAGGAAAGAAATACTGATGCATGCTACAACATGGATGAAACTTGAGACCATTATATTATGTGGAAGAATCTAGTCACAAAAGGCCACATGGTGTACGATTCTATTTATATAAAGTCTGAAGTGCAGGTAAATCCATAGAGGCAGAAAGCAGATGAGTGGGTGCCAGAAACTAGGGGCGGGTAAAGGGGGGATGAGTTTTAATGAATAGAGGGTTTCTTTTTGAGGTGATGAAAATGTTTTGGAATTAGTGGTGATGGTTATACAATTTTGTGAAAATACTAAAAACACTGAATTCTGTGCTTTAGAAAAGGTGAACTTTATAGTATGTCAGTTAGACCTCAAAAAACTGACTCAGAAAAATGCCCAGGTAGGGCAAACCCTGAAAGCCTCCACCAACCGTCGGTGCGGCAAATTGCCCGGGGCCCGGGAGAGAGGGCAGGCCAGGAGGGAGCGGATGCTGCGGACGCGCCCTCCCTGCTGCCAGCTGCTTCTCCTCCACTTGTGAAGAAACCTCTGATTATCTTTCAGGGCTCAGATCCAGGGTCTAATCGTCCGTAAGGACCCCCCGCACTTGCCCAGATGCCCTCTTTCCCGTTGGTAAGGTTGCCCATCCTTCCTCTTCAGTGTGTTGGCACAGGCCGATGCTTTGAGTTAAGGTTTTAGCTTATTGCCATTTAAGGGACTTTTGGGGGAGCCCAGACTGTGATTCCCCAGAGCTCAGGACAGGGTCTTGCTGAGGAAGGCCGTGCTGAATGCGTGCATGAGAGCGCAAGCATGCATGTGTGCGTATGTGATTAAACAGTTGGCCTTTTTAAGTCCCCAGGTAAGGGACAGACCCAGAATCCTCTCCGGGACTTCCATGGTTCTGTGATACCCCAGGTCACACCTGACTGCCCTCTGGGTTTCAGGGTGAAACCAGGCCCAGCCTGACATCCTGGGGCTGGTACAGCCACCTGGAGCTGAGGAAGCTTGGTTTCTAACTCAGAAGTGGGTTGGACCAAGCAGACTGCTTTGTGAAAAGCACCGCAAACTTCTTGCCTGCTCCTCATCCCAGCCAACTCAGGAATGTGTCTCTTGTGAGCTGGCAGAGCTGTGACTGCAAGAGGGTGCACTGTGATTTGGGGGAGTAGCACTGGGGTCCATGGGAACAGAGGTACAAGAGGCAAAAGCCACCGCGATGCCCCCTGAGCAGCCACTGCCCCTCGCCAGTGCTCCTGTGCCCTCTCCTGGCCTCCCCGCCCCAGTAGTCCTGGCTTCCCTGGGGCTCAGGCGGGCCAAGTCAACCCACCTCGGGATGAGTCAGAAGGGGGCAGGCACAGATGCCCACTATCCACCCTCCGCCCCCCTCCCCAGGGTGTGGCTGCTCCAGGTCCTCTGGGTTCCGTGGCAAAGCAAGGAGCCCGGGCATCTCTGCCTGGGAAGGCATCCCCAGGGGGCTCTGGTCCCTTTCGGCAACCCTGTCTGCCTCTCCACATCAAGGGTAGGATCTAGCCTGCTGTGGACTGGACAGGGCAACAGAGGAGGCATGGTGTGGGGTGGTACTGTGTGTGTGGTGGCGGCCAGGTGCACAGGATGTCAGCCTCAACATCAAACACAGAATCCCAGAGGTTTCTCCATGAGCAAGGCGGCAGGGACTTGGAGATCACCCAGCTGAGCCTCAGATGGGAAAACTGACTAGGGAGGTGGAGTCACTTGTCCTGGGCTGCACCTGGGATGAGACCAAAGCTCTGATTCTTTCCACCACTGCCCTGCTGCTCTCCGGCCAGGCTGGAGGGACAAGGGGCCAGGAGCCACGTGGGAAATCCTCAGGGCCCAGCCTCAAGCTCTGCTGTCTGGTTCCCTGACTGATCAGAACACGGGCTGCAGAGGGCTGACAGGAGCCTGCGTGTGGGGTGAGGTGCAGCTGATCTGAGGGATCTCACAACAGTCCCCAGGCTTAGGCCCCAAGGCTTGTGCAGGAGAGAGGGCACTCCTGTGGTCTTCTGCACGGCAGCTCTTTCCTCCTCCCCTGCTAACAGCACGCATCTAAGGAAGGGCCCCCCCTCTCCCCCTGCCACCCCGTGGTTCTAGCCGGGCCACACTCTGCCTCTCTATACCTGCTCTGCACGCTCACAGGCCTGGCAAAAGTGGCACCTCACCCCCCTGAGCACAGTGACTGGGCCAAGCGGGGCACACCACCTAGGCAGAAGCTGTCGGGACCCACCCTTGTGACTGTGGGAATGGACATGGAGACAAAGCTATTCCTTCCCCTGGGTGGCAAGTTGGGATGAGTCCACCTGGCGCTGTCTGAGGCCATGGCCTCTTCTTCCCAATCCATTCCCCAAACACTGGGGAGCCCACTTGCCAGCAGGAGAAAATGAGGTCAATGTACAGTGGGAGGGAGTGGCAAGGGTGATGAGAACTAGCCTGAGTTCTCATCACGTCTGGAGCCATGTCTGGGCACCTCAGTTTTATAAACCCCTGAATTCCTTCAGGTGGTTTTAAGTTGGGTTCTTGTCAGTTCCAACCAAGAAAGTCTTGAATAATGAAATAGGACACCTCCAACCCAAAGTGGGCCTGAGGCTGTCTGCCTGCTCTGGCTGAGGTAGCAGGTGCTGGCGCCCCGGTGAGCCCATTGTTCCAGGCTTGGGACAGGTTGGGAGAGGCAGGGGGCCCAGGTACCCCCACTACAACCATGCCCAGGCTGGGGCATGTGGGAGTCAGTCAAAGGCCTTGGAGCAGGTTCTCAGTCCTTTTATATAATATTCCCCAGGTGCCTGCTATCAGCCAGGCACGGTACTAGGCCCAGAGGCCAGA
This sequence comes from Phyllostomus hastatus, assembly GCF_019186645.2. Classification (NCBI taxonomy): domain Eukaryota; kingdom Metazoa; phylum Chordata; class Mammalia; order Chiroptera; family Phyllostomidae; genus Phyllostomus; species Phyllostomus hastatus. The sequence continues at coordinate 28,134,218 of NW_025333611.1, read as the reverse complement.
GCAGTAAACAGCCCCACAAAGCCCCCTGGAGCACGTGGGCTCAGTGTTTGCCAACTACTTTTACATCACGAAGCTCTATCATTTACTAGCTCTTTGACTTTGGCCAGAATATTTAGCGTCTCGTGGCCTTGAGTAAGGGCTCAGGAGACAACGGGGAGCCTGGCACAGAGCACGCGCTCAGGAACTGTAGCTGTTACCGAAACTCCAGGAAGAAGGCATCATCCCGTTTTCTGAGCCCTTGGCTCGTGGATCCACTGGGGCAGGCACGCCCACACAGACAGCTCAGCAACGGTGTGAGAGTTGAAGATTCTAGTCAAAGGCTAGAGTTTGAGAGACACACGAGACCATGGGTGGCCAAGACATGGCCCAGAAGTGGGGCCCAGGCTGGGAGTGGTCCGAGAGCAAGGCCTCCCGGGAGAGATGACATGGAGGAGAGAGAATGATGGATGCAAGGGCTGGGCTGCAGTTAGGACTGGAAAGATCATCTGCGCCTTCCCTTGAGAGCTGGGCCCAGGGACAAAGTCTTTGTTCTGTGGCTCCAGGGTGGGTGCGTGGCAAAAAGAAAGGGTCCTGAGACGCCTTTGCTCTGGTTCAGGTGTTGGGAGAACACCTGGGCCAAGGCTGCTCCTGAGGTGGGGTGGGAATGGAAGGAACAGGCGTGAGAAGGATTCAGTGAGCAGCCTGACCTGGATCTACCAGAAACAGCGGCAAGGGAGACGGAGGAGCCTGAGAGGCTGGCGGCGCAGGGGATCCCTCACAAGGCGGGACTGACGAGGTCTGCGCCAGGTTTTCCTCTGAGGGTGGGGCCCAGGGCAGCCAGGTTCCAAGTTCTCTTTGGACCGTGCTGGGTGTAGACAGCCCTGGAAGGCCATGTGGTGGAAACACAGGGGCAAGGACACATATGGGACGGGACTCTGTAACCGGGGCAGGACTGGGAAGCAAACCAAATAACCAGGGAGCCAAATGGTTTGCTAGGTCGGTGGGTGTCAGGAGGAGGGGAGAGCTCTGCGGGGTTTGCTGGAGTAGAAGGGTGCAGCCTGAGGAGAGGTAGTTGTGGTGATGCACCCCCACCCAAGGGACACAGTGAGGGCCACAGAGGGCAGCCCAGCAGGAGGCAGCCTCCACGCTCAAGCTGGAGAGGGGATGCTAAGGGTGCCTTGAGCTCTCGACCTCACAAGTTTTCAAGGGAGAGGATTCCATGTGGGGAAGGGGCCTGACGCCCCTGCGCAGAGGCTGTCCCCAGGGCCAAAGGCACCCGAGCCTCCCGCCATGGCCCCGTGGAGACGGCTGCCTGTGCTCGGGTGCCCAGCAAAGCCACAGGCAGCAGGCAGCCAGCTCGCACACACCCTGGGCCTGCCTCTCCCCGGAGCCGGACCTGGCAGCCCAGCCTCCCATAATTGCCTTCTAAAAATATCCTTCCCCCACCCCCACCTCTTGATTTCAAAATATTTAGTTTTTAGGGTATTTAAAATGAGAGCTGGCGGCTCTTCCAGGCCCAGATAACAAAGCTAAACATTTATGCTTCGACTGCATTTCTCTGAATCGGCCCAGATCTCGGGGCTTGATATGGCAGCAGCAGGAGGGAGGGGAGTCAAGTGCAAGACGGATCATGTGCTGGCCTCCCCAGGGATGGGGGCACCCGCCTGCCCCACGGAACCCCTAGAGGACCCCTCCCTTTGCTGGGGGACTACCTACCGCTGTTGACGTAGAGGCGGCCTCGGGCTGTGTCTTTCCCCAGGATGTTCTCAGCCTCGCAGACGTACTCCCCTGCGTCTTCCACCTTCACCTTGTTGAACTGTAGTCGTGAGTTCTTTCTGGTTAGGGGGGTAATAAGAGGGGGAGAGGTGTGAGCCAGGGCCCAGGCTGGCGGTGACTCCCCAGTGGTCACCCAGAGGTCACCTCCCCCTGCAGAGCCACAGTGGCTGTGCAGCCGCGATGGGAAGCAGAGTCTGGGGTCCGGGTGGAGTGTGGATCCCCTGGAGGTGGAAGGAGATCCGGGCACTTGGGAGAACACAGGGCAGGGCTGGTGGCTGCACACGTGTCCTGAATCCAAGAACCTCCCCATCGTGTTTCCAGTGCTGGCCCTTCTTTGTAGTTAGGATTTTCTGGGGGAGGAAAGTGGGGCCCCTTAGGAAGTCACATGGCCACCCCCCTCCTTTTCTTTTAATGCCCATCCCCCCAGTGCCAGTGTCCTTCCCCCAGCTGGAACAGGTCAGCCACGGGCTCACCAGCTCCCTCGGCCTTCCCGTAGGAGTGGCAGCCTGTCGCTCTATATGCAAGGCTTATTGCCAGGTACCTGGGGATGGGGGCTCCCCCAGGACTAGCAGGTTCCCATGACAACTGTGCCCAGTCTCCCAGTTCTAACCTGTGGCTCTCCCCTAACATCACATTAGCCCTGCCACTAAGGGGTGCGCTGTGGCTTCTCCAAGGGGCTTTTACTCACTTCATTCATTCATTCATTCATTCATTCATTCATTCATCATTCAGTGAATGTTTACTGAGTGCCTTCTGAGTGCCAGGAGCTTGGGTAGATTAGGGAACACAGAGACCCTATCTTCGTGGCCTGACTTGACCATCATGGCCCATCTGGGGGTCGACAGGATAGCACAGATGGGAAAACTGACTCCTAGAGGAGCTTCTAGACTTGCCCGAGGGCACCTGTCTGGCAAGGCAAAGGAAGAGGTGCACAAGGAGCTGCAGTTGGAGAGGATATGGACTCTCTCCTGGAGCCTGACACAGGGGCTGGCCCCTCTGTGGAGCCCTCCGCACTTGGTTTCCGCAAGCCGAGGGACGTGGGGGCCTGGCCTGGGCAGGGACCCTGGGGCCCTGGCCTTGGTTCTCCTCTTTTCTGAAGACCCTGCCAAACCTCTCCTTCCTTCCCAGAGTCTTTCTGCACCTGCCCCAAGGAGCCTGGGCTCTGCAGGGTCTGGTCACACCTCCCACTGCCCGCTCTGCCCCTGTGCTCTCCAGGGACTGGTCACTGCTCTAGATAAAGCCCCAGACCCCAGCCTGGCCCCTAGGGGGAAACAAGAAGTAGCATGAAATTTTCTTTCCATGATGTAATCTTCTCCTCTTTTTAATCTGTTAAAACACCAGATTCCCAGAATATGTGTAGCAGGTTGGAGGGGTGGTAGAACGGAGGTAGGGTAGCAGAGCTGCTGCTGCCTGGAGCCCAGGGTGTTGAACAGAGCTAGGCAGGCGATGAGGTAAGGAGGACAGGGGAGCGAGTAGAGAGGCTGGGCCGGGGGGAGGAGACGGCAAACTGACTCACATCTCTACAAGGACTGTATGTGGGTACCTGTCTCCTGGGCTCCACGTCTACCTCTGGGAGAGGGCCTCTTCCCAGACCTCCTCACTCCAATACCCCCCAAATAAGAATCCATAAGGTTGTCTTGTCAGCAGGCCCTGTTGCTATGGCAATATCCTTACTGATGTTATAGTGATGGCTGCCGACCCTTTCCCCTACCGCCCTGCAATTCTTCCCAGATCAAGCCGATCTGTGCCTCCTTGGCCTCGTGTCTGCCCACAGCACTTTTCTGTCAATTCAAGTCTGTTCCCTTCATTATAAACAGAGCCTTGCAGGCCCCTCTGACTAAGATGGCATCTTCTTCCTGGCTTCAGCCTGATTATATGCCACAAAGCCCAGCTGCCTCAGGACCGGGATTCTCTTGCTTCCCAGCCACCAGATCTTCCCTGACACTAGACAAGCAGAACGAGGGATCACTAGAGGGTCACGGGGTCAAGGTAGAATGGACCTAGAGCCAGAACTTCCTTGTCAGCCATAGCTGAATTCAAAGGGCCTTCTTGTACATGACATCATACGCAGCAGGGCAAGGCAGAGCTAGGCTCACAGATATCTGGAGGAAAAAGCTAGAACTGGAAAGAAGAACTTCCCACATGAAAGTGTGTGAGACCTGGGGGAGCGAGGATCAGGGCTCAGGGAGAGCCGTCCCCCTCTGAGGAACCAGAAAGAAGCCAGGGGACAGGAACAGTGGCCCCCACATATACCAGCTGCGTGGTGATCTTGCCAGTCCCAGGGAGGGGCCCAGACTTGCATCAGAGGCCCTGGGGTCAGAGGTGAAGGGTGGGGCCCTGAGGGTCTCTTTGGCCCTGAAGGAGCAGAGAGAGGGCTGCAGGGGACAACACACACTGTGTTCTCTTCTCTGCATTCCCAGCCGCCTCCTGGCAGGCCTGGTGCCCCACCCCCTTGCCATCCTGACCCAGGCCTGCCCCTGTGATGGATGCCCCTTCCTTCCTTCCTCCCTCAGCCAGTTGTTTTTTTTTTTTTTTTTTTTCTGGCAGCGATGGGATTTGGGCGGCCACGTCCTCTGCCCACACATTTTCCTCAGTGCCTACCTCCCTCTGCCTGCCCAAGGGGCCTGTTCCAGCCTGCCCCTCATAAACAACGGAGCACGTGGCTCTGCTGGGAGGGCCCCGTGCCCAGGACTTGGGGGGCCAGTTTTCTCCTGGCACGGCACGGCTTGGGTGAGACACCTCATTCGGCGGCCCCTGAGACAGACAGCACCTGCTGGGGAGGGCGTCTCCGCCAGGTCAAGAGCAATGTCAAGACAGAGCGTGGCCCAGGCAGAGGACTGCTGGGAGGGCCAGAGAGCAAGCTGCAGTGCAGGCGGAAAGAAAGAGGATGCTTCCAGAATGGAGACACCTGCCCCTGCCCCTGGTCCCCATGTCAGGTGAAGCGTGTGTGGGGGTGGCAGCTGTCTCTGAGTCACAACGCAGGAGACAGAAGTTCTCCATCATGGCCCACTCCTCGGCCCCATCCACTCACGGCCGGGAGCCCAGGGGCAGGACGGGCGGAGCCCAGGTTTCAGGAAGGCAGCACATAGGATGGGGCCCCAGTAGGAAGGGAACAGGGGCGTACTTCAGGCTCTCCGAGGTCCCTGGTACCCAGGAGAAAGCCTGACCAGGCCCTGTTTCTGGACCGGCTGACCTATTTGTCAGATGAAACTGAGGCTTTACCGGGACGCTAAAGTGCTCGAAGGCTAGGTCCACTCAAAGGGCCACCTGCCCAGTCCTAGTGTCACCCTGTGCCTGAGAGAGGAGAGCTGGTCCTGAAAGATTCTCATGCATTCAACACTGAACAAGATCTCCTCTGACAGGCGATACAGGGGAGAGGGGGTGTGTGTGGGGAGGGGGTTCTCTCTTGCTAGGAAGAGAGACAGCCCCCCCGACAATGCGAAGGAACTATGTTTAAGGCGGGTGATGACAGGAGATATCATGACAGGAGGTGACGAGAGGTGCCTGGAGGACTCAGGAAGGTGTCCCAGAGGATATGACATTTAAGCTGGGCCTTGGAGAACTTTTCCAAGGACAGTGTGTGTGTGTGTGTGTGTGTGTGTGTGTGTGTGTGTGTGGTGGGGGGCTGCTGCCAGCACAGGGAACGGCCTGGGCCCAAGTCCAGGGTCTTGTGAGGAAAGAGCAGGGCTCAGGAGCGCCGAGGTATTGGGGGACAACGGGGCAGTGACGGAGAGGCCAGGAAAAGAAGGGTCGGAAGGGCCTTAAGGCCTAGGCTGTTCCTGGCATACAGCAGGCCCTCAAGATCTGTCAAGTAAATGAATGAGAGATTGGATGTGCGCCCGTGTCAGAGAGATCATTATCCCTGTCGGAGTCATAGGAGCCCGTGACTCTGCAGACTTCTAGACTGGAAGCCAAACTGGGTGGATGAGACACATTTTTTTCCGAAGAAAGGGCGGAGGCCTTTACCTAATTCTACACTGGAAACTAGATTAGAAACTCTGTGAAGGTCAGGTACCTGTCTGTTCCCTTTCCTGCTGTATCTCCAGCCCCTGGCAGGGCGCCTGGCATACACAGCTGATGCTATGTTAGATACACAGATGAATTCACAAAGGGGCCCATGGCCCAGAAGAGACGGAAATGGCCAAGAGTGGGACAGTGGAGGCAAAGAGGCTAAAAGCTGGGAGACCAGAAAAGAAACTTGTGGGGAGAAGGGCGCCTCCCTCTGAAGAGGTGGTATGGAACAGGAGGGACAGCAAGGGGGCAGTGCTGGGGGGGTGGGGCATGGGAGGGAGAGGCAGGGCCGGGGCACTCTGGATTGGAGATGCCCCTGGGGCACCGCAGGGTGGTCTCTGGTATTTAGCTGGCGGCAAGGGTCTGGAACTCAGGTTAAAGAAATGCCCTCAAGTTAGAGATGGAGGCTTGGGGTCATCAGATATGAGAGGGTGCAACTGCCCACAGGTGGGGAGGGTGGAGAAGAGTGAAACACAGAAGACAGGAAAGTTCCAGCACATTGATGGCGACCCAGAGAGGGTGGCTAGAGGCACAGGAGAGCAGGAGGACCACAGGGGCAAGGGGGCGTGTGGCGCCCGTGCCACCGGCTGCTGAGAGGCCTGGAGGCGTGGGGCCAGGAAGCTCGCAGGTGCCTGGGTGTCTGAAGAGCCGCAGACATGGGGGTGGGGAGTTGCGTTTAGAGGGCAGATGCCAGCAGAGCCAAGAGGGGCGGAGGACAAGGAGAGTGGAGCCAGTGGGCCTGAAGATGGCTCCCTGGGGCGGCGGAGGGAAGAAGCACAGTGGGGCAACAGCTGGAGGAAGAAAGCGACGCGAGTGGGTCTGTGAGTAGAAAGGAAAGCTGGTGTCACCAGAGAAAGGATTTGTGGGTGGTACGGGGGCTCTGGGGGCGGGTGTGCTCGTGTGTGTGCAGTAATGTCGGGGGGAGGGTGAAGGGTTGTGGGGTCAGGAGTCGGCAGGTGAGGGTGGCCAAGTTGAGGACGTGCTGCAGAGTGATGAGGAGACGAGGGGAACACTCTCCCTGACTTCTGTGGTCTTCCTGGAAGACGACCTCGCCCTGCTTCCCTGCAACAGCGGATGTCGGGAGAGAGTGCTCCGCCCTGTCCTTCCCGAAGCAGCGAGGACAGGAGTTCCAACAGCTTCAGAAGCTCTTTTCTCCCACTTGGTGCTCCTCTCGGCAGGGCAGTGGGAAGGGGTGGGGCGGCCTCAGGAGGAGCGCTCGGAGGGCAACCTGAGTTTTTTGCTAAATCTGTAGATTGGGGACGCACAAGACCACCCCCTCCCCAGTTCCGTTAGGAAGCAGCATTCTTTCCCATCAATCTCTGATTTAAACCACATTCCTCATAAATCCCTGTTTTCCACTTGGACTCCTTTCCAGGTGGCCAGTTTTGCCTCTGCTCCCCGCTCTCGAAAGGACAGTAAGAAAACCGGAAGCACCTCTCAGACCCCTCAGCCCCACATCCTCTTTCACAGGTTTGGAGACCAAGGCCGAGGGGTGAACGTGCACACTTAGGGCCACAGAGCAACCCAGGAGCAGCCTGAGCCCGGGCTTCCCATTACTTTCTGTTGGAGGGCAGGCTGGGGTCCTCTAAAACCATCCTTGTTTGCATTTGCAGGGCAGCGAGGAGGAAAGGACAGCCAGGAAGAAGGTAGTTGTAAGCTCCTGCAGAGGGGCAGGGAAGACTAGGGTGACCCTCAGCCAGAGAGGGAAGTCTCCTGCCCCTGGACGGAACAGAGGCCAGGGAGAGCTTCTGTTTAGCAGGCAGATGGGAGCCTCCCTTTTGCTTGCCCTGCCTTCTAATAGCCCCTCGGGGGCTACAGGAGGCAGGAGAAGAATGAGGAGCCGCTCTTAGATTCCTGGCTTCGCCGGTGCCTAAAGCCCCTGTCCAGCCAGCCCGAGATGGAAGAGACCAAATTCCACAGCTGAGGCTCCAGAGCTTCCAATTCACTTCCCTGGAACACTGACTCTGAGATTAAGGACAATCCTCACGTCACAGGGGGAGTGTCTGAGACATAGACTCCCCTGACACTAGTCAAAGCCATGTGTCCTTTGCCCTTACCTAGCTCTCTGCCCAGGACAGATCGCTGGGCTGAGAAACCAGCCCATCCAAACATATGACCTCCCAGATGCACTCTGCAATCAGTCTCTCACCAAAGATTGCCAGATTGCCAGATGCTGGCCTTTCAGACATTGTGGCAGGTCCTTTGAGAAGTCTGAGGACAAGAGGGGACTTCCACAGGCAAAGCTGACTCTGACAGTCAGATTGCCCTCAACCATCCAGAGACATTAATCAAGCATCTACAGTTGAAGATACTGGGCCACCATAGCCAGAGGAGCCCGCAGTTACAAGGAGAAATTGGGCACAGCAAAGAAGGGGGACCGGAATTTGATCCACAGGTGGATCTGGGAGCACAGCCCTGGGTTCCACCAGCTCAGGACCCTCCTTCTCAGGAGGGCAGATGCCAGGAGGGAGGGATGGCTGCTGCTCACCTGCCATTGCCGTACTTGATGCGAATGTCGCGGGTGCGGTTTAGCTCCTTGCCATCTTTGAACCAGCGGTAGGAGGGCAGGGGGTTCCCGGACACTGCCTCGCACTTCAGCGATTGCTTCTCCCCCACCTGTCCCGTCTGACTCTTCATCTTCTTCAGCTTGGGCCGGGTGGCTGTGGGGTACAAGGCAGGGAGGTGAGCATGGTGGCGATGGGGCAGTGCCAAGCATGAGCAGTGGAGGAAGGGCAACTGGCCTTGGGCTGGGCCCGGGGAGCCGCCCTTCTAGGCGTCATTTCCTAGGTCAGTTCACAGAGGGTCCGCAATGATGTCAGTGTGGCTGCTACCTATGGAGAGTCTCCTTCATGCGTGGATGGTACTGGGAGCTTTACATACATTATCTTATGAAAATAACCCCATGAGTTCACCGCAATAATCAAACTCATTTACAGATGGGGAAACAGGTGCAGGATGGTGGAGTCACTGCCTCAAGGTGATGAAACTGGGATTCAAACCCAGGTCTCCTTGACTTCAGTGCTGAGGCCCAGGGGACACAGCCCTGAAGATGACAGACATAGCTCCTCCCCTCAGGGAAGCTGCCACCTGGCATTGATGTCACAGTATGGTTCATGGAGATATGGGGGTGCTGAAGCCCAGAGGAGCTACCCCAGCTCAGGCTGAGGGAGGAGCCAATTCAGCTAAGAGCTAAGTAGGGCAGGGGCTTGGAGGAGGAGTAGGCAGGGCCAAGATAGCACTGTGACCTGGGGGGATCGTTTATAGACACATACCCATTTTCATAGGCAATATATTCACATGATTCAAAATTCAAGAAGTGAAAAAGGGCATATGGCTTAAAAAAACAGCTCTCTCTCTAACTTCTGACCACAGCCACACAGTTGCCTTTCTAGAAGGCAACCAATTTTATCACTTCCTTTTATGTCCTTTCAGAGATCTTTTAATGCATATACAAAACACTCAATCACACACATTTTTAAACAAAATGAAATCATTGCCAGTAGCATACATGTACAAAACCTGCAGTGTTCGCATACACTTTTTTCTATAGCATCATTTTTCAGGGTTGCATAATAATCCAGTACGAAAGTATCACAATCTACATGACTGATTCTCACGGTGGGGCATTCAGCATGACTTCTCCCCTCCCCCTCCCCACCACAAACAAGCCCAGAGGAACAGCCTTGCAGCTTCATCCCGTGTATACATTACATATCCAATGGACACATCCAGCGCACACAGTGTTCATCCTTTGCACACATCCCCTGTACAGTGCTGCATGGGTAGTGTGACTCTTGACTCAGACTGCCTGGGTTCAAAACCAGGCTGTGCTACTTGTTAGCTTTGTGTCCTCAGGTCACTGACTTCATCCCTTTGCACCTCAGTGTCCTCGTCTATAAAATATAGGTGATAACAGTTCCTGCCTTGTGGGGTGATGGCTGTGAGGATTCTATGAGATAATGTGTGTGGAGCCTGGCATGCACCAAGCATTTAATAAAGGTTAGCTATTATTGTTATTATTATCCACAATTATTTCCTAAGGCAATCTCCCTAAAAGCGGAATTGCTGCGTCAAAAAGGTTTGCAATCTTCCTCAGCTTTATGGTTGCCAAATTACCTTCTGGAAAGGTTGCGTCAATCTGTACTCCCACCAGTGAATGACAGTGAGTGGTTTTTTCCACACCCTCACCGACATGAGGTATTATCCTGTATTTAATCTTTGCCAATTAGCTCGTCAAAAGATAACGTCTCTGTTGTTTTAATTTGCATTTATTTGATTCCTGGTGAGGCTGACCATTTTTCCTAAGTGTATTGGCCCATTGTATTCTTTGTGAATTGTCTGTTCTTGTCTGTATTCTGTTTTTCTATTGGGTGCTCATCTTATTGATCTGTACGAGTTCTTTATATATATGAAGGCCATGAAGCTTTTGCTATATTTCCCCCCCATTACTTGCTTCTTGTATTTTATAATGTTGGGGTTTTTTTGACATCCAGAGGTTTTATGTATATCAACCTACCAATCTGTTGGACTTTCTGAAACTTCATTATTCTAAATGGGATTGAAGTCCTGCCTCAGCATCCTTCCCCCGTACTTACACCCTAATCTTCCTTCATCTGCTTATTACTAGTTCTTAATCCTACATGCTAATAAGAGTCATATGGAAAGCTTTAAAAATTATGTAAGTGCCAAGGACATATCCTAGACTTCGTGAAGCAGAGCCGGTGAGAGGGGTCCAGGCATGTGGGTGTACAAAATTGATAATAAAAATGTAGCATACGTGTGGGAAGGCACGCACACTGTCGACACATAGCTCATGACCGGCCACTAACCGAGCACATCTTCACAGGTGGCTTCGCTCTAAATTTGGGTTGACACCCAGTGCTCTAACCTCTGGGTCAACTGGCGATCTCCAAGTAGTCTCCTCCCCCTTCTTGGGAACTGGGGGGATGCCGGGAGCTCTTCTCGGGTTGGAGAACATTGACCTTCATTGCGGTTCTGAGACAGGGGGTTCTCTGACCAGCCCCCGACCACAGGCCACCTTCCTCCCAACAGGCGGGGTGAGGACACCTGGTGGGAGGAAGTGGCGGTCACTCTACTACCTTGTTTCTTGACGTAAGTGCTGGTGCAACGCTGTGCGCCGAGCCTGTGGCCGCTGCTTAATGGTGGTGGTGATGGGGGCAGGGGGCGCAATTACCGACCCCGGAAACAACAGACGTGGCCCCAACTCAGAAGGCCCGAGAGTTGGGGACTTCGGAGTCAAGAGGTAGGCCCTGGTGGCTGACCTGTGGCTATATGAGCCAGGCAGGACAAGAAGTCTGGATCTATCGCCCTCCCCCTCTTTTTGGGTAACTTTTTATGTGCCTACCAGAAATTTTAAAATGATCTCTAGAGATCACATCATATGCCCACCAGCCCAGCCCTGGTCTGAAGAATGACGAAATAAAAATAGCCATATATGTGAACCATATATGTTACGCTCTTTACGAGGAGTTTTCTTTTGATCTCTTAACAGTTCCTCTCAAGAATCAGCTGAGATAAGCAATCACCCCTTATCCGCACTTTTGCTTTCTGAAGATTCAGTTACCTCGCAGTCCAAATGCATTACATAGAAAATTCCAGAAATAAACAATTCATAAGTTTTAAATAGTGTGCCGCTCTGACTAGCACGATAAAACCTCACATGGCCCTGCTCTGTCCTGCCTGGGATGTGAGCGATCTCTCTGTCCAGCACATCTCCTCTGCAAATGCTCCCTGACCATCTAGTCTCTTAGTAGCTGCCTTGGCTGTCGGACGGACTGGCTCAGGACCCTTATTTTACTTCATAATGGCCCCAAAGCCTTTATGTAACTTTTACTACAGTATATTATCGTAATTGTTCTATTTTATTATTGGTTATTGTTCCTTTCTTACTATGCCTAATTTATCAATTAAACTTTACCATAGATAGGTATGTATAGGAAACAACAGTATAGGTAGGGTTCAGTATATCTGGGGTTTCAGGCATCCACTGGGTGTCTTGGAACTTACCCCCCGAGGCTAAGAGGGGACTACTGTGCTAAAAACCATGTCTCCTGCTCTAGCAGTATCCAGTCCTCATCCCTGGTCACAGAAATCTTAGTTCACAGTTCTCCGAAAGCCAAAGATGTGCATTTTGAAAGGGAACAGGACCCTGAGAACAGGCTATGGCTTTTCTGTGTTTGTTTTTGCTTTGAGCAAGGCTCCGGGGGAAGGGCAGCAGCTCAGGTGGCAGGAAAGAGAAGAACCTTCACCAGCGGTACCCTGAACAACGCCCAGAGGACCTCTGCCACCTCACTCCTGGGCCCAGAGCTTTCTAAGGTGCGGAGTATGGACAACCTCCCCGAGATGGCCCTGGATTTGCTTTGCAGATGGGATGGGAAGACATCAGAGGCTTATAGGTCAGAAAAGGACTTGCTCCTACTTTTTTTTGCATTTTAAACTCATTCTTATTCTGAGCATCATATCATGCTTCTCCCACAGTGGCTTCCAGCCACTGGACCTAATACTGGCCCTTTGGGGACACCTGGGACAAAGCTAAGAGGTTGTTCACACAGCAGATCTTTGACGACCTGGAGATAGCATTTACGGGGCCTTGGATACAACTCGGCCAGCTGTAGCCCCTGCCTGGGCCCCCTCTCTGAGCTGTGTCCAGTATTGTCTGGGTCTCTTTGATGGCCAGGGCCCAGAATGTAATGCAAGTATGGAAACCACTGTATCACGTCCCCAGAGTGTCTTGAGGCCAAAGCTGAACCAAGCAGAAGAACAGGCTTCCTGGGATGAATGGGGTCTCTCAGCAAACCACTGGGCTAGCACCACCCCCCACTCCCAAGTCAGTCAACAGGGGTCCACTGAGTGCTTGCTGGGTGCCGGGCGCTGAGCTTTGTCACAGACGGAAATGACTGGCCCACATAGAGTAGCCACCCCTGCCCACAAAAACATTAGATTGTCTCCCTCTGTTATTGTTTTGTTACATAAGAAATACAATTTTGTCATAGAAAAATTACATAATTCAAGGAAGGGAAAAGAAAAACACATTTCAATCCATTCAGTTACCACCAGAGAGAAAACCACTGGCAACATTTTCAAATATCTCCTTCAGGACTTTTCTCTCTAAAATGTTTTATGTTCTACTTTTTGTCCAGTCAGTATATTATAAAAACATTTCCCCCAATCTAGAAATACAGACCTAAATCATCTTAATGGCTGCATAATAGTCCATTGTTCAGATGAATTTGCTAGGTTCTGCTAATATTAACAAGATGGCAGCAGACTGCTCTGTAAATCCTGTTTTGTAGCCAAAGGGAGGGGTCCCAGTCCTGGGGGTCCGAGCACATTTCCCTACTCAGAGGGGACTCTCGAAGGCCCAGCACCCAGGGGACGGACAAGTGAGAGGCACCCGCAGAACATGAGGAGGAAGGTGGGGACCCCACACTCTGCTCCCGTGACTGTCACTGACACCCCGCTTCCCTGCGGCTCCTTCCCCACCTGCGGACGGGGAGGTGGTCCCTTTGGTGTTGGGCAGCTCTGCAGCGTCTCCCTTAGTGTCTGCCCCTCCGACTGAGCCCCGTCTGCCGAGCTCTCACACTCCTGAGGCCACCTTCTCCAGCTCCCTTCCTCCCGGAACAGTGCCCACCTAAGCAGCTGGACTAGGACCCTCTGGGGTGGCGGTGGGGTGGGGTGTGGGGAGACCGCTTGGGCACTTTCGTAACAATGAGAGGAAGGCCTCTCAAGAATGACCCAAGTCTCCATAAAAAGATTTCCCTTAAGGGCGGGTCCTCTAAAACGTTAAGACACATCTCAGTTGCCATGAGTTGGGCCATGGGGTATCTGGTGGCTTCTGCTTCCTCATAATCTTATGCCAACCAAACCAGGGCATCTGGCCTGAGTGTGTTTGACAGGGAATCCTCGGAAGGCACCTCACTGAAGATAACAAGAGTGAGAACAGCCAGGGCTGCTCCTTTTCCACATCCCAGCCCCGAGGCCAGAAGATACCGCTGCTGCCAGCAGGTTGACCTCATTCCTCTCGGCAGTGGGCGGTGGGTGCGGAGCCCGCAGAGATCTGAGAGCAAGACAGACGCCCAGGACGTGGCCAGGCAGCCCAGCCAGGGAGGACCTGGCCCAGCCCGGCCTCCCCAGGGGGCAGGGGCAGCGGACTCTTAAAAGGGTTAATGATCTTCAGCCCATGACTAAGGCTGAGCAACAGCCTTTGCAGAACAACACCTGGAGACGATGTGGCCAGCCCGCCTGTCATCAAAGTCTCCCACTGTCCTGCTGCTGGAAGGCTTTGGGTCAGCCCCCTCCTCACTCCCTCCCACCCACAAAGTGACCTATAGCAGGTAATTACAGACTCCAAGTTCAAATGAGAAAGAAAAAACAACAACAACTAAAAACACAGCCAATGTAAGTGGGCATAGAGGGCCTCCTCTGTGAAAAGGGCGGTCACGTACTCTCCCATGGCCTGCAGAAGAGCATTTGACACTCACAGGCCAGTCCTCCCAAAGGGAGTGGCCCCTGAGCCACGTTTTCTTAGCCAACCAGGGGCCTGGGCTTGCCTTGACCTCTTCTCACAGCCGTCTCACAAGTACCCACCTCCTGCAGTCCTGTGGCACACCCGGTACCTGCTACCCAGCAGGAATTCGATGCTGAACAAGACCAACGCGGCTCCTGTGCTCGGGCCCGGCTCTGCCTCCTGCTTAGGGCTACATGGAGACTGGCAGGGGCAGAGCCTCACCGAGGGCCACTTTCTCTGTGCCACTGAAAGCCAGTCCAGACCTGATGGGCTTTCACCTCAGCAGGATAGGTGCCTGGTTCCTTAGCTACAAGGTAGAGAAGAGGGGTCAGGGACAGCTGGGGATGGGAGCTAGAGAGGGGAGGCTGACACTGTCCCAGGAGGACAGGTAAAGGAGGCGGGGGGCGGGGACAAAAATCGGCAGCTCCAAGACCAATAGAAATGGTTCCTGCCTTAAAGCTTTTTGCCTGCCTACCCCAAAGCACCCCTCCACTGACACCTAATGTACAGTGTGAGCAAAGGGCATAAACAGGCCTGGCTTGACCACCAGGGTCAATACTATGGTCACTCTCAGCACCATCTGCTAGGAGCCAGGCATCCTGACTGAAATGCTGGCTTCCTCGGGGCCCTGCCAAGGCAGAGCTGCCCAGCCCTGGGAGTCAGACAGGTGCATGCTGAAGTTCCTTCCCTAGGCTCAGGGCTGAGACATGGGGTCATGGTGGGGCAGCAGAGAGAGGGGAAAGGGGGGATATCGCCTATGTTGAGGGTGCCTGCACAGGCTCACAGGCAGAGGTGGCAGGTGCTGAGATGGCACACAGGTGCTCAACACACGCAGTTTCCCTGGTTTCTTATCAGTACTTGGGGCACAGACCAGAGACACCTAGGATGGCCCAGATGAGACAGCAGGGGAAGCAGGCTTCATGGAGGAAAGGGTGGCGGCTGAGGGCACAGGAGTTTGGGTCTTTATCCCGGTCTCCTGATTTTCCCGAGGTCTGCCTGTCAGTAAGTAGTTTAGCCTCACTGGGCCTCAGCTGACTCATCTATAAGCTCTGCTCTGCCTATTTTAGAGGAATGGTGGGGTAGGAGAAAGCCCTCTGTGGAGAGATGGAGGCTTCTGACCATTATCTCTTTAGCCTCTGGGGGCAGAGATAGGGACAATGCAGAGATGACGGGCCTGGAAGACCGTTACCATTTGCCCAAACTCTGTTTAGTTTTCCTAACGGGGAAGGCTGGGCCCTGGCCCAGAGAACCCTCTGCGGAGATGGCCCACTGCTCATGCACTAGACAGCCCCTTGCTCCAGGAACCCGAGGGGATCTCAGAGTCCCCATCCCCTTTGGGATGGGCTTGCACTTCCCACCTCCTCAGCCTGGCTGGAGAAAGTTGTTTCTGAAGCTCTGGGTCATGGGAAATGTGGTGGGGGCAGGGAAAGGGGAGCCACCTTATACACCAGCCAAGACCTTCTTCTCAAACTGGGATACAGGCAAAGCCGCACGCAGGATGATCTCAGGGCCTCTTTTTGAATGGCCTGCCAAGCTCATTAATAAGGTAAAGCAGCACCTTTATATTAAAGCAAACAGACATGATGGAGTACAATGTCAGGTTCATGTGGATTTTTAAGATAAAATAGAAGTATGAGAATTCAAAGAAATGTTGGATTTCAGGGGAAAGGTCTTAGCAGACCTTAGCAGGTAAGGGTAAGGCCCATATGCTCAGCAAATGCAGATTCCCCAGTGGGTGTGAGGGGTCCAGCCTGCCAAAGGCCCAGCTTCCTTCCCTGTAAGTCCATCTGCAGCATGGAGAGCCCTGGCTTAGGCACTCTGGGGTCTGGGAAAGCTGAGACACGGGCCTCATGGTCCTGGCTAGTGAGAGAGATGTGGCTGGAAAGAACACACACCAAATGTGTTCTTTCCAGCCTGGAAATTTAATGACTGCCTGGATATTTCATCCCTGGCTCAAACATGACAAAGGGGAAACAGTTTCCCAATCTTCTCTCCCAAGACCACTCTTGCTCCTGGGATCTTTCTTTCAGTCACCTTGTCCTTTCTGACAACAACTGTCTTTCTCGACTATCCCCAAAGATCGAGAACATCTACCTTCCGCCAAGGCTCCTACCCTCATAGCCCTTCAGTGTCCGCCAGGCCCTGGTTTAGGCTGTACTGCTCCCACCCACAGCCCAGTACCATTCCACTCATAATGGACACTGGACAGAGTCGCCTCTTTGTGCCCCCGGCCAATCAGAAACCTTCCTTGGCTCCATGATGTCTGTGGAAGAAAGGCCACCTGCCTGCCTTGGCTGTCAGCCAGGGGCCAGGGCAGGAAGCTTGCTGGGTCAGTAAACCAGCCTCCTTCCCATGCATACCTCTCTGCTTTCCCCCTACCGACAATTACCTGTAGGAATTGTATGTTCCAGGCAGACCAAAATCACTGGCTATTCCCCAGGCATGCCCATGCTGTTTCTGCCTGCCTCATGCCCTCTCACTCATGCTGTTTCCCACACAGACACACAGTTAGGAGGGTCAGACGTGCAGGCTGGGGGCTCAGACTGATCTCAGTCTGCATCCTGGCTCTGCCTGGTGCCCTGTATAACTAGACACGTTCCTTAGCCTCTCTGAGCCTTCATTTCCTTGTCTGTAAAACAAGGACAATCCCACCCACCTCTTAAGATTGTGGTGAGAATTAAATGGGGATACTGTATGTCCAGCTTAGCACAGTACCTGGAACAGAGAGAGCTCAATAGCTGGCAGCTCTGGTTAGTCTAAATCTCCTCAGATGCTACTGCCTCCTCTAACCTGCCCAGCCAGAAGCAATCTCTGCCTCACGCAGACTTCATGGGCATTTCTCCTGCCCTTTGGGGCTTCCTACTTTGGAGCAAACCGATCTCTTCACTTCTAGACTGAGGGGATCTTGAGGAGGGGTGTGCTGGAGCATTGCTGTATATTCCTCGCGTCTGGCACCGAGTAGGTGCTCACTGATCACTGGCTGAACAAGCGGACTCGTGAAGCAAGGCTGGACTGTGATTGAGGGGTGCCTCGGAGTGGCCCACAGCAAGACTGCCGGAAGTACTCGGGGGAGGGCGGGGCCACTTGAGTGTTAATCCCAGAGCCCTTTCCCATCCAATACTTCTCCCAACTCAGCCCCTTCCCTCCTCCTCCACCCAAGCAGGCATCTGCCCAGGATAGCAGAACAGACTACGAGGTTGGGGGCCTCCTGAAGGACTACCCTTCCTCTGCCCACTGGGCTGCCGAGGTCCCTGCGGGTTCCACTGTGGGTTCCCTGGCCACACGCAGGGAAACTCAGCCAGGACAGCCTCTTCCTGTGAGAGTGCTCTTCCCTCTTCAAACAGGGAGAGACCAGCGAGGTCTCCGTGCACAGAGGCGAAGGAGCCCGAGTGTGTCCTCCCTCATTTGTACGCTCAGGCATGCATCAGGCACTTGGCACACGTCATGTGCTGAGCGTCAAGTTGACATGGTCTCTGCCCTGGTGGAGGTTCTTGCTGAGTGAGGTAATGCCCATACAGTAGGAGGGGAGGTGCTGGGGGGCGGAGCGCAGAGGAGATAGCTCACCCTCCCTCCTCATCTCAGGGGCCAGGAAAGCTCCGTAGGGGGAGCAAAGATTCTCCTGAGCCTGAAGGACAACAAGAGTTGGACAAGAGAAGACAGCGCTGCAGGCGAAGGGAACCACGGGTCCAGAGGACCGTGGCACACTCAAGAAACTGAGAGAAATTCCATCTGCCTGGGGTGACGTGTGGGAGGTGGGGGACCGGAGGCTGCAGGCAGGGGTCGGGTGAGGCAGCAGTGCCCCTGGAAGTTGTTGCTCTCACTCTTACCTGGTGGCTGCCAAACCCTTGGCTTCACTGGTATATGGACTTCTCTCTTGGGGCCTCAGTTTTCCCATCAATACAGTGAAGGAACTGGATGAGGAGCTAGGATGCAGCCATGCCTGACTGTACCAGAAGTCACAGATAAGTCTGTTTCAGATTCAGTTGAAAATCACTGATCTGACATTCAGAAAACCCACTGTTTGGCCCATTGGTCTCTCCCTCCTACACATTGTGGCCAGTGTATCTTCATTTCCCAAATGCCGTGTTCTCCACTGCTGCTCAAGTGGCTTCCTCAGCCGAATGCCCAGCCCCTTTGGATCTCCTTCCATTCCCCAGGTCCACCTCTGCCCATCCACTCCAGAAAGCCTCCCGGATTCCGCAGCTGGGAATGAGTACTTCTTTCTGTTCTGGATCAGCCCTTGCCAGGGTCAGTCTGGAAACTGCAACTAGGTCTGTCCACATGTCTGTTGTCCCACAAGGCGGCAAACACGCTCCCCAAAGATGGCCTGCAGCCCTGGCACCAAGGCCCCGGGGAAAGACCTGCGGGACTGACGGGCCCCCTCCAGGGCGTTGTTCAGGGAGGCTGGGCCACCCAGCTCTGCCAGTGCTCTCACACTACAGCGCACATCACAATCTACCAGAGGGCTTTCTAAACACACATGTTGGCCCCAACCCCATAGTTTCTGATTCAGTAGGTCAGGGGCAAGGCCCAAGAATTTGCATTTCTGGCATGTTCCCAGTTTAGGTTTTAAATCAGGTTCCTGCTGACTTAAACATTCATCTTTTACACCAGGGGCTCCACAGGACTGGAAAACTACCCAGACCAGTGCTAGATCTGGCTGGACTCTCTGGACCCCTGGCTTGATTTCTGGCTGGGCCACTTGACCTTAATAACCTCCTCCCAGGAACTCCTGCCTGTTGGTGCAATGGCAGGGCCTTGGGGCTGCCCTCCTGTGTCACTGCTCCATGGCTCCTGCTTGCCACAGTCACACTGCAAGCTCCTGGTGAGGGCAGGGACTCAACTGCTCATCTTCATAACCCCTAAACCCCCTCAAGAGCCCGGAAGGGAAATACCTGACCAGATGGGGGGGACCCGCTCCTACGAGTGGACAAACAAGGTGTTCTCTGCCTCTGGCTGTTTTTTTCTTGAGGGGCACAGACGGTGGAAGAGCCCAGAGCCAAGCAAACGGTGCAGGGTGAGGCAGGTCAGAGGGCAGACCTGAGATTAAGATCGCTGCCTGCCGCTAATTCATGGCTGGATCACAGGCAAGTCTTAGTCTTAGACTCTCCCTGTCTCAGTTGTCTCACCTGTAAAGTGGAGATGATAAAATAATGCCCATACTTCATAAAGTCAGTACTGACATGTAGTAAGAGCTCAGGAAATGATAACTCCCTCCCTTCCTGTCCCCCTCGCCCATGCAAGTAGGCCTGGTCGCATTTCCCCTCTTGGAAGGCCCTTTCTAGTCCCGGTGAGCTCCCACCCACCATCAAGGCTCCGCTCAAATGCCGCCTCCTCTGTGAAGCTCTCCCCACACCCTCCCAGAAGAAGTCATTCCTCTGCTCGCCCTACATGCACGTATTTCTGGCCTCACACTCGGTTCCAGTCACAGGTATTTGTGTGAGGACCTATCTTAGGTCCTGAGGGAAGCAGCTATGATGTATTCACATAGTAGGAGCTCAATGACTGCTTGCAGCACTGAGTACACACAGGTGAGCAAAAGCACATGCAGTTTGTATAGTTACCATGTGGCCAGGACCCGGAAGTCTTGCTAAATGGATGGTGAGGCCAGGGCTGGGCTGAAGAATGAGGAGGGGATTTGCTGCCACGCACCTCTGCTAAGTTATGTGTGGTGACTACAGGCTCCGAAATGGTGCGAGAACACAGTGGGGTCATGATTCTGATGGGCCCCGAGCCTCAAATTTCAGCAATGCTTTGCTAGTGTTTAAAAAAAAAACCAGCTCCTCTCTTCTGTATGCCAACTGTCCTGCGGGCCAGCTTTGTGGGCCAGAGGGCAGAAGGAGGCCTAAAAGGGTGAGTGCGGGTAACCAGGCATTGGCAGCCCCTCTAGGAAGCCACTGCGGCTGGGGCTAGGGCCTGCCCAGGCTGGGCCAGCACCTCTTCCTCCACACACTCCTCACTCTGGCACTGTCCTAAGGTCAGGCTTATCCTGACTTGGCCCTGAACCTTCTGGCACCAAGGGCCCCAGGCGGTGACAGGGATCACTTGGGGATTCCTGACAATATCTGAATTAAAGGGTCTCTGTTTCCTGTGAAGCTGCTGCTTCTTCATCTAGTAACTCACAGAGCCCACACAGGCCATAGGGCCTGGTCAGAGAAAGGGCCCAACTTATATTCTTTTAAGGGGGAATATTCCCTCTGTTTGCAGCCTGAAGCCCTTGGTCCAATTTTACTTCTATCCCAGACCTGCTGGCCACCTGATTCCCCCATACCAGATGACCAACTGCCCTACCCCAGCCCCACTGCAGTGCTGTTCTGGAAAACTAGAGCTCTCTGTCCCCTTGTTCCACTCCCCCCACCCCCCACTGAGTGCCTGCAACCTGGGCTGAGGACTGATGAGTCCTGGTCTGTAAAGTGCTTTGAGCTCTCAGGATGAAAGACTGCTGGGAAGTACAAAGTCACTCTCTGCTTGTTGTTATTGTTCCTAATGAACCCTGAGGTGCCAGGGAGCCGGGGCAGAGTATGAGGCGCAGACTGCGCCCCAGAGTGGCAGGAGGATTGCTCTAGGTGTCTGGCTCGGCAGGGTCAGCCAGGGGCCAAGGCCAGAGGTGGAGCCTGCCAGAGCAACTGCCAGATGTGGCTCAGCCACATTCGAATGGGCATTTCGCTACCTCTGACCCAGACATCCGAAAGATGGGAGTTTGTTCTAGAAGTCTGGACACTATTTTCACCAGAGGCAGGAGATGGGAAAGGCAGGAGAGAAAGGCCTTGCAAGGATTCTTTGCACCCATTCAAATGAGATGTCTCCAGAGTTGCCAACTGGTGATAGTAATCTACCTGCATACTCCAGGACATCCCAGTGAAGACCCAAGCCGGCCCCCTGCCCCCCTGTGGCAGACATAGATTCCCAGCCGCAGGGAACTCCAACAGAGGGGGCCTCCCCATCAAACCCTGCCTGCTTTTTCAGTGGCATACAGAAAAGGCCAGTAACTTAGAATCCAATTTTATTTTTCAAAACAACATGACCCCTTCAGAGGTCATCAGTTTCTTTGGGACTAGCCCTGTACCTAGTCCCACTCCCCAGTCTTTCTCAGCTCTCCTCCCCTTGGAATTCTCAGAGACACAGGGCCTGAGGGCTGCAGCTCTGCCCTTTGCAGAGAGAAGGTGAGAGTTGAGAGCAGAACATTTCCAGAGGCCCAAAGAGGGAGGGCAGTGCTAAGTTCACACAGAGGCAGAGAAGGATGGACCCCAGCTACCTTCCCCCAAATCCTTTGGGATAAGGGGCAGTGGGGGATGGGGAGAACCCAGCCCCAGGTAGGGATACCAGGCCCCGTGAACTCTGTGAGTCATGGAGCAGAGCCCACACTTGCAGTTCAGCCCCACCCAGCACTCCTCTGCTGAGGCCAATGGGGAAGCCAGTTCATTAATGCCCCCTTCTCTCTCTTTCCTCTCACTTTCCAGACTCCTTCCCCCAACTAAACTGCAGACTTTAATGGATAATTTGCTCACGCACCCCATGTCCGTACCTCCCAATCTTTCTACAAAATGTGCCCCCACCCTGGCTAAGACTGATCTCCAACTGCCCACTGCCCATGGCCTCCCTGGCTGGGGCACTCTGAGCACGCAATAAGAGGACTCTGCATCTTCAGGTGGGCTAAATGGGAGTTGCAAGAGAGGCCATCAGCTCTGAGGCCAGTGTTGGCTTACAGCTCTGAAGAGCTGGCTGTCTACTTGGAAGCAGGGAATAAGAGGAAGCAGAGAAGGAAAGGCAGCAGGAAAGATTATAATTAGACACGAAGAAGGACTTTCTCACCTGTAGAGAAGATGCTGGTAGCGCTCATTTAGAGGCCTGCAGCGTTGCCTGCTTGTGGCCCTCTCCCATCTTTGCCCCATGTGCACTCTATCCTTAGCAGCGGGCTGCTCATTTCCCTGCCATTATCACTCCCACCAGATGAAATGAAGTCTACCAAGTGGCTTGCTTCCAGCTCAGCTCTTGCAACCTTGACATTGGGAGGGTGCCTTTACCTAGCCAGCCCTCCAAGGTACCTACAATAGAATGTGTGTGTGTGGGGGGGGGTTGGGGGGGTCAGAAAGTGTTACCATTCACTGAGCCAGACTCATGAGTTTTCCTCCTGAAGACAGGCCATGCTGAATTCATTCAGGTCACCCCACACCACAGGAGCCTGACGTAAGCTGACCCCCACACTACTCAGTGTCCCTTTCCTTAGGGAGGTCTCCTAGACACATGTCCAGCAGAAATGGGCGAAGAGGCCTTCTTTTTTTTTTCTTAAAATTTTATTTATTTATTTTTAGAGAGAGGAGAAGGCAAGGAGAGAGAGAGAGAAACATCAGTGTGTGGTTGCCTTTCACTCGCACCCCCACTGAGGACCTGGCCCGCAACCCAGGCATGTGCCCTGACTGGGAATCGAACCGACAACCATTTGATTCACAGGCCCACACTCAATCCACTGAAATACACCAGTCAGGGTGAAGTGACCTTCTTTACAAGGAGGAGAACACAGCATTGGACTTTAAATTCCCTAGGCTACTCTTCTCTACTGGGCTGAAGGTATTGTTGACTCCTAGGCTCTTCCCAATCAAGAGACCTCAGAGGGCCCCGTCTGGTGTAGCTCAGTGGATTGAGCGTGGCTCTGTGAACCAAATGGTTGCTGGTTTGATTCCCAGTCAGGGCACATGCCTGGGTTGCATGCCATGTCCCCAGTAGGGGGCGCGTGAGAGGCAACCACACATTGATGTTTCCCTCTCTTTCTCCCTCCCTTCCCCTCTCTCTAAAAATAAATAAATAACATATTAAAAACAAAACAAAACAGAACAAAACAAAACAAGGGAGAGACTTCAGAAGCTTGCTACCCACTCCCTGTTATACAGAAATTCAGAAAAGACATTTGGCCAATTCTCAACCACAACTCAAGCCTCCCAACCCAAGCTTCCCAACTCCCAGGCCAGTGCTCTTTCCAAGATGTTTCTATGCTGCAGTTCTGGAGGGAACTCTGGTGGGGGGATAGAGATCCAGCGAAAAGGGCACCGTTGTCCAGAGAATTTGGATTTGAAGACCCCAAGACCTAACTTTGGGAACTTACTTTGTGGCTTCAATCTCACTCAGCCTCAGTTTCCCTCTCTGTAAAATGGGGCTAGGACCATCTGAGCCCAGGGCTATTATGAGGATTAAATGGAGATGAAGCACTCGGACAAGCTTAGCCTGCTGACTAGTACAAAACAGCATTAACAAAATACCAAAGAAAAAAGAAGTGAGAACCCAAGGGTGTCCCAACAATACGAGCCAGTTTTTGCAGAGCAGACCTTAGGCCCATCCTCGAGATGCCCCAGATCAGTGGACTGAGTGCGGGCCCCTGGGCCTTCACCCTACAGCGGCCCACGGAGGGCACCAAAGCCTCAGCGCGACCACCCACAGCACCTTCTCACCTCCCTCCTTGGGGACAGAACCCAAGGGTCCAAGGGAGTCACTCCTGCAGACTAAAGGGATAGAACTGCCTGACGGAAATATTCCGAGGGAAATAATCTGTCACAGAAGCAGTGGCGCCCTAGTCCCTGGGATTTGCCCGCTGGACTGGGCATCCCCTCCGGGTCTGGGGAGGTGGTAGGCGCTGCTGCCCCCTCTCCAATGGCTGAGCAGCACTCACGGAGGTGTGGCGCAGGGTGGGAGTGAGTCCGGAGCACACCCCAAGAAGGGAAGGCAATGACAGCTCCCCTAGCTCTCTCCGCCGCCGCCAGTCCAGGCCCCGTCTGCTTGTCACTGTCTTTCCCTGTGCCCTGGCTCTACTCTGCCACTCGCTCTGCCCGCTCCAGACTCCTCACCTGCGGGCGGGTACCGCGGGCAGCGCCTCTTTCTCTCTCCTCGGCTGGGACGCGTTGGCCCCGGGAAAGGCGCGCACAGCCACTGGCAGCTTCGGCGCACAGTCCCTTACCCACACGGCCACGGAGAGGTAGCTCGCGCGCAAGCATTCACGCCCCTCGGTGCCTGTCACCTCTGCCTCCGTGGTGGCTTGCACAGTCCCAGACTCACCCAGCCTAGCGCTGCGGGCAGGTGAGTGGGGCAGCAGGTTTCTCCCAGCAAAACGGGGTTTCTGGGTAAGCCGAAGTACCCTACCTTTCTCCCCGGGGTCAGGCTCCCGCTCCGGTTCTCGCTTCCTCCCCTCTCGGTTCTTCTTGCCTCGGCCTTGGCCTTGGCCCCTCTTCCTGGGCTCGGACATTCTGCCTGGGGTCCCGCAGTAGGACAGACCAGATGCGAGGTGCGGGAAGGCAGGAACGGCCTTTGCTGCTGCCGCCACGCTGCGCCCCCCGCCGCCTGCAGCCTCAGTGCCCGGCGCGCGCCTGTCTTATAGGCGGTCACACCCTCCGGGGGAGGGGAGACGAGAGCCTTAACTCTTCCCCTCCCACCGGGCACCCGCTGCCCTCATAGCCCCCCCCCCCCCCAACACCCTCTGGAGCTGCGCTGCGGGAAGGGGGCAGGGAGGGGGATCGCTGCGGGCGCCCACTCCGAGCCCTGGGCTCTCCCTGGGCCCACCGATTGAGGGAGCCAGCGAGGCAGGACTGGCGCCTCTGCAGCAGAGTGCCACAGACCTCCTCACCGGAGAGGGGGCTCGAGCCGGGCTGGGGGCCTGAGCCACGAAGGGGGTGGGGGGGCGAACAGAGATCCCGCAGCGAGGGCCAGGCTAAGGACAGCATGGGGGTGGGGAGACAGCAAGAGGAGGGCCCAAAAAGGGACCAAAATGAAGCCCACTAGACAGCCCAGCAGGGTAGGAAGCTGTCTCCACCGCCTGCTGCCACCCTCCCACCCCCAACTTTACAAGCAGTTCGTCTGAGCCTCCTCCTCCTTTGCAGCCTGACCCCAACCCTATGGGATGCCACCATCTGGGGCAACGTCTTTTATGCAGCTGCCATTTGTGCTTGGTTGCAGGGGTCTATGGCCCAGAAGCCTCTCCCAGTCAGGGGCGCTGGGGCCTGAGGGAAGCCGGGGTGCCGGGGGGGGGGCTTGTAGCCCCCTCCCACGCACACTCTGACCGCCCAGGCTGCCAACACCATCTGGCGTTGCTTTTCAAGGCCTGTGGAGGTGAATTCAGACACTGACACCCTGCCCCCCAAACAATACTTCCCACAAGCCACTGGACAAGGGCTGCCAAAACGGACAGTGTCCTGCCTCCTGCTTGGGCGTGGTGCTGAAAGGGTTACATAGCAAATGCTCTCCCTCTTCTGGCTCCCAGAAAGCCTGAGCCTGCGGTTTGCCTGCCTCTCTCCGCCTGAGGTGTCCCCTTACAGCCATCCCAACTGGAATCCCAGTCAAAGATCATCTCAGCCAGTCCTCTGCCTCCTCAAGAGAGGGTCCCAAGGCCTCTCTGGACAGTGTCCTCCGTAGGAGAGCCTGGAGCAGGCTAGGACTCTGAGTCAGGGCCAGGGACTCTAGTGCTCTGGGGTGACCTGGAGGTCTGACTAGACCTTGAGGCCAAACTTGGGGGTGGACACGGAAAGAGAGAAGATGGAGGTAATGTCCATGCAGGGAGTTGATCTCTGGTACTCTTGAGGCCTCCAGCCTGTCCCATCAGGGGCCATCTCTGGGGAGACCAAGAGTAAGATAGGCCTCCTCTCCCATATCCCAGCCGAGAGTGTGAACACTCACCTCCATTCGTGTGGGATCACTCTCTGTGCGGTGGGCAGCGAGGGGTCCTGGGCAGGGGCAGAGACAGAGCCCAGGTCTTACTCCTGCTCCACCCCCCTGTTCATTCAGCTTCCAAAATGGCAATCACATCCACTCCTCCCCAGCCATCCAAACCCTGCTTCAGTCCTCTTTCTCCTCCTGTGCCCCACACTCTGACTTCCTCAAGGTCACCAGAACGAGCTTTCTAAAATTTAAACCAGATCACTTCGCTCACTATTACTCGTGGGTTAAACCTAAGCTCCTTGTTGGAGCCCAAAGCCCTGTTCCATTGGGCTCAAGCTCATAGCCTTCCAGCCCCCAGTGCCATGCCTCTGCTACATCTACCTACAAGCCACACACACTTACTGTTTCCTCTCCATAGCTTCGTCCATACACTCTCTGCTCAGAACGGTCTTCCCCTCTTCTCGGCCGGCCTGGCCAACCTCTCTGTTAATTTACTTAGTAACTATGTACTGTAGTAAGGCTTCCTGCGTTTCAGGAACAGTGCTATGTGCTGGGGATTGGCCGTGAGCAAGATGGACATGGGCCTCCTTACATGAAGCTTATGGTCTCGGTGGGGATGTACAAACAGCTAGTTATACAAACAATGAATTCATTAGAAGTTGTGTTCAATATCAAAGAGACATATTCATTCAGTAAACATTTCTATGCGTCGACACACAGGTTGACAGAGTAAACAAACTGTAGGGAGGAAAGGCTTCCCCTAGAAAACACCTAAACTGGGATTTGAGACACCAGTAGGAGCTGGCTGGACAAGGGGGGCTGGGGAAGAGCATTCCTGGCGGAAGCAACAACACATCCAAGAGCCGCGGGGCAGGAAAGAGCTTTTGCACCTTCGCAAAACCAAAAAATGGTCCGTGTGCTGAGCGGGGGGTGTGTGTGTGTGTGTGTGTGTGTGTGTGTGTGTGTGTATGAGAGAGAGCGAATGTGTGTAAGGTACATGCGTATGTACATGGGGTGTGTGTTGGGGTGGGGTGGCACACACGTGTGCGAGGAGCACAGAGAAGCGGTGAGCAGTGGTCAGTTCAGACAGAACACTGGAGGCCGAGTCTAGACGTGGGGGTTTATCTGAAGAGCTACGTTCTGCTACTAGAAGCTTTTAAGTAGAGTCTATGAGGGGTAGGAGAGGGCAATGATTGTACCTTCTTCCTTAGCACTGTTTATGTATCTCTATAAGAACACACTCCTTTGTATTGCTGTCAGTCTTAGAGTCAGGCTCCTCTAGGGCTGGCAGCCCAGCATCTGGCATGTGCTAGGTGGTCAGTACCTCCCTGTGGGGCGGATGAGTGAGTGGCCCCACCCTGCTGGTGAAGAATGGCCCAGGGCAGTAGCAAGACCGAATGGCTCCAAGTGGGAGCCTGCAGCCAGCTGAATATAACATCTGGGTAGAGCTCTCCTGGAGTGTAAGATGGTTCAGGGCTTCTCTCAATGCTTGATACAAGTCAGAATGCTCACAGGGGGCATGGGCATGCTCCATGGGCTGGGGTAAAGCGCAGTGCGGAGGGAGGTGGGGCTTGAAGAAGGTCTTTAAGGATGGGGAGGGTTTCAGAAGAGGGGGGTGGGTGAGGGGTTCTGAGGGGTGAGATATGGCAAAGACTAGGGGGAGAACTGCCTGGACGCTCACTCAGGAGACAACAGCACAGGTGTATGTTCGGAAACTCGGAGAGCTACTATTAGTAATTAATACAGCAAACACCTACTGGGTGCTCAGTACAGCTCATGGTGCTAAGAACCTTATATGTGTCATCTTTTGTCATCAACACAACACCTTGTAGGTAGGTTCCATCATGACCTCGGTGCTAGTGAAGAGGGACCAAAACCAGGAATGAAGAGATGACTCATTCAGCGTCGCGGAGCTGGGAAGCGACAAAGTGAGGATGCACACTTGCAGCCACCTGGTACTAGCGCCACGCTCGTCGCCATCACACCGCAGCGCTGCGCGAGGGCCAGAGGCGCCCACGAACCTCCGGGCTGAGGCTTCGGGACTTTATTTAGCAAATAAGGGGAATTCACTGATGATTTTTTTTGAGGAAGGAAGTGACACATGCATTAGAAAAATTAATCTGACTGGCATGTGTAGGATGGATGGAAAGGGGAAGAGAGTGCAGGTTAGTGAACCATTTAATCAGGTCAACCCTTAAATATTTCTTTAGACTCTATGACGTGCCAGGACCCGAATGTTGTGAGGGTCACGAAAGGAAGGCCTTACCCCGAGAATAAGGCAGTGGAAATAGTAGTAAGAGTAGCTAACCTTGTATTTTTAATATACAATTCTTCACAACAACATTATGAAGACTATTATCTTCATTTTGAGGGAACTGAGACACAGGAGGGGAGGTTACTTTTATTTGTCCAAGTCAAACAACTAGGGAGTGGCAGAGCAGGTTAGGAACCTATGTGGCTGGGGACCCAGAGCCAGACTCTGGAGCACAGCTCCGTGATGTTGCTCAAGAAGATGTGGAAAAGGGATAGAGAGCAGAGAAAGGGCCTTTTCAAGGCCAATCACTGGCCTCAGGCACTGCACAGTCCCTGCAGCTCTGTGACCGATGCTCGGTGCCTATGTCACAGGCAGGTGGAGAGAGCCACACGGCATCACAGGGCATGCCGGCAGGGTTCCCGCTGCCCTGACCTCCCAGGGCCTGCAGCAAAGGCTTCTGGGGGGAAGGACAGCAGGCACTTGGAGCACCCCCAACCCAGACTGGGTTCCTGCCAGGAGCCTGCAAATGACCCTGGGAGCTGGGCTTATTGCCATGGGGACTCCTTCCGCTTAGCACAGGTTGTGCAATGCCGGTACAGTCCCATGTGGGTGAAGAGCCGAACCCGGGGATGTGCCCGGAGACCACATCACCCAGAGGAGAAGCCTCTCCTCAGCCCTGGTTTCACGACGGGACACTAATAGTAACATTACAAGTCAATTCAATCCCTTTACAGAGCGAAACACAATGTTTAACTGGCTAACACATTTCTCTTTTCCTTTTTAACATCCCCCCCTCCGCTTTGAGGCTGTGCCATGGGCAAACTTTGAAGTTTAGGAAAGTTTAGACTTGTTTGAGTCATGTGCAAAAATGCCTTTGAGTGAAAAGGGGGGAAAAATCACCCTATACTACCCCTTCCCCCACCTGAGACTTTGGGGCTCCGAGAGGCCTGTCTGTAAAATTCTCCTGAAAAGGGACCTTGGGGACCAAAGCCCTTTCTCTTGGACTCACTCCCTGGTGGGAATCCTCAAGGTGAATGTCAGTGACCTCAGGCTAGGGAGAGCCTGCAGCTGTTCCTCAGTACCACCTCAGCATCAGGAAAGGGCACCCTGAACCACGCCTCCTTGGAGAAGATGAAGCTACCCTTACCCTCAGCCACCCTCAGATTAGTGCCTCCAAGTCATGAGACTCCTCGACCTCACTCTCTAGCCAGGGAGGCTGCCAGAGGAGGACACAGATCAAGATGCCACTCCTTGTAGGACCAGAGAGATTCCCCGTCACCCTGGAGGATTAAGCAAGGCCCAGGAAGCCCCATTACCCCTGTGACTCTGGGATGCAGTGAGATTCTGGCTGGAGTCAGGTACACCCTGAGGAGAGGGGTTCGTAGGGGGCTAGTTCCCAATCGCCAGGCCCAGAGAGCGCCTCTGCCTGAAGCCGCACCCTGGCTGCAGCTGAGCATCCCTGTAAACCACTTCGGAGTTCCCTCTCCCCCAAGTTCACTCATGCCTCCACCTCCAGACAGCCTGCAGAGAACTGAGCAGGCAAGAAGAAGGGGACAACGTGGTGTGGACCAGAAGGACTCGGTGAGATGCTACAGCATCTGGGCTGGAGCCCAGTTTTGCCCCTGAGATCAGGTTAGTCTGAGCGGATCACTTTCTACACTAGCAACTCAAGCTGCAAGATGGGCCCCTAGGTCCCTCTGCTCCAGCCCAGCGGGGCCACAAGAGTCAGGGTGGTTGACAGAATAAGGGACCTGAGATCACTGTGGAAACGCACTCAGTTACCAGGAGAGAATGACCCTGGAGCCACATACAGATGTGTAAACCCTGGCTATTCCTCTCAAAATTGCGTCCACCTGCTCACCACATACGCTCAGCCTCGGTGCGTGAACTTCCTTCCCTGAGCCCCGGCGCTGCACAGACTGACGGCAGTCTGCCCACCCCAGTCCGAAACTAGCCCTCCATTCATTTCTGATCTTCCAGCGTTGAGCACAGTGCTATGGACTGCACCTCCCTGCCATGCCCCTTTGACCCCCATCCCCTTTCCCTTTGCTCGGGTGGGACACAGGTCAGCTGTCTCAGAGCCTGAGCTGGGCCCTGGCTGTGGGGCTGCCATGGGTGGGTGCCTCCACTCCCACCGTTAGAAGGCTTCTCCTGCTTCGGCCCCCCCAATCCCAAACCCAGAAACAAATTCAATCTTCCTGCCCAGGAATTTAGTCTCTTCCCTTCATTTCAGACCCTCTCGGGAGCAAGAAGAGAGTGGAAGGAAAGGGGCAGCCCATGCCAGGAGGAGCCCCAAGACAAGCTGGGAGGAACCCGGAGAGAAAGCATTGGCCAAAGAGCGGGTGGGGAGCCTCCCCTGGCTCCAGGGGCCGGGAGAAGAAAGCAGAAGCAGCAATGGGAGAGCAAAGGAGGGAAGAGGTGAGGCTACAGGCAGGCCCAGGCAGGGCTGGAGGCAGGACGGGCGAGAGGAAGTGAGAAACTGGAGCAGCCCAGTGAGGAGGGAGGGGCAGCAGGAGTGTGAGATGACAAAGGAGGGAAGGAGAACGGAGGCTGGAGGGAGGGAAGCCAGAGGAGGGAAACCAGAAGCTGCTTTCAGGACCTGTGCTGGGTGTCCTCGGGCAAGTTCCTTTCCCTCTCTGGCTTGCTTCCTCATCTGGAAAATGAGAGGCTGAACTAGACGATCTTGATAGGTCTGGCCCTCTGAGGAACAGTGGCATCCCCAGCTCTCCAGCAAGAGAGGAGAGGGCTGGGGGGACTGAGTGATAGCCCCCGGTCCCACAGGTGGGGACTAGATGTAATTGGTCCACAGGCCTTCCTCCCAGCCCCACATTCTTCCTCAGCCCTTACCTTCTGTGGCCTCTTGGCCTGGCAGAAGCCCTGAGTTGTCTGCGAGCCCCTCTGTTAGGCTGGGGGGAGATAATCAGAGGCTGGCAGAAAGCCTGAGGCATGCGTGTGTATCAGGTGAGTAAGCCTGGATGCCTGCCGCCAGCCTCTTCAAGGGCCTGGCCTTGGGGGAAATTGCTCCATCTGCGTGGAGACGGCTAGAAGGCTCCGGCACTTTATCTTCTGTGACCCAGAGCCACAGTTCTCCCTGGGGTGAGAGGTGGGAGCCTGTCCACCCTTCCCAGAGTTGGGGGTGATTCAGTCCTTCTGCCTCCCTCCCTCTTCAAGCCAACTGTGTAATTACACAGCAATAATGCTAACTGGCACTTATATACCAAGTCCTGTGTAAGTACATAATTTATTTATGTAATGACATAATGACTTCTTTGCTGGCCTGCGGGCTGTGGGGACCATGCACAAGGGCTTAGCTACTGTCTACACCACCCTAGGGACACGTGGATCCATGTCTCCCAGTGACAGCTATCCCCTGCCCTGAGGGTCCTGTCCTAGGGTAGCGGGGGTACTGAGGGGCCAGCCTACTCCATGGAGTTTGTTTATAATTCTCCATCCGGTCTAGGAGGTTGGGTTGGAGGGGCCAGGGCTGTTTCCCACCCCCTCAAAGGCCGAGGGGGCTCCTCTAGAAGGCTGCAGTCCCTTTCTAGGCAGGAGGAGACAACTCAAACCAGGCTGGCAAATTTGGAGAGACTTCTGGTCACCACCCAAGGAAACAAGAGGCCTTGCCCAATATAGGCATTTATAAGCCTGGAGGCAAGAAATTCTCTCCTCTCTCTTAGCCCTGCCCAGCCTAGCCCTACCCAGCCCAGCCCTGCCACCCTAGCCTTGGCTGCGTCTGGGACCATAGCCCAGCTTCCCTGGCCTGGTCTGGGTGCTGGTTTTCCTGGCAGGCTTAGGCCTCTTGGGACCTAGTGGACATCCTCCCAGATGCTGACTTCGCAGTGACTGTGGCAGGCCCCGAAGACCCAACTCTGGCTCTGTCTGCTTTCTTCTCACCACCCCAAATCACCCCTTCCCTTGCCCTCAGAACCCCCACTCACAGATTCGAAAATTCCAGCACTAACTACACACCAAGAATCATCAGAATGTTGAGGTCTTTAGATCTCAGAGCACCCTGGAGCCATGAATGCCATAATTCACCCAGAAGCAAGATATATAAATTCCAAGTAGATATAATATCGAGATAGGGTTATGGAACTTTTCTCCTTTCAGCTTGGCCAGGTTTTTTTTCTTCTTCTGGTGGTTTCTGGGGCATATTTTCCCTTTGGGTCTTGATGTCTATTTACCTGTGAACCAAGGGAAACCAAAACGCTCTCCAAGGACCACTCTGGCAATAACACTTCAGGCAGAAATAAAACTCAGAAGAGCTCTGAGTCTCCAAGTATGTTCCCAACTCTGGAAACTCCATCCCTTGCCCTCACCCGCTGTCCCTGCGGCCAGCCCTCTAGCAGCCCCCCTTCCACCTGTGGGAGGGGGTCCACTGTTTGTTCCGGAACCTCTGCTCTCGCAAGCCAGCCTGTGGGTGTGCATGGGGATGCCCACGGGAACCGGCACGTACACCAGTGGGCTCAGGAGCTCTGAGCACCTGAACCTGCCCACTTTGCTCCAGGATTCTTGGCTGTTTTCCTAGGGTTGCAGGCCACAGCATCAAATCAACCCTCCCCTCCCCCACCACGACAATGATGACAACGAGGAGGAGGATGACAGCGATGGAGACCTCCATAGCTGGCCTTCTTGGCCATACTCACCCCCAGATCTGTTTCCTACACCCTGCCCAGTCACACCCAGGCTTCTGGTGAATCTGACTCCTTCTCCCAGCCACTCTGAAGGAGTGGGTTCTGAAATCTGTGGTCAGTGAGTGTCTACCACAAGCCTTTGTCTAATTAGCCAAAGGGTTCTGACTGATGTCCAGCCAAGTGCTTCCTTTATGTAATTTTGCACATGGTCTCCTCTCCTAAGTCAGCTAGCAGCTCCAATGCCACCAACCCATTCCTGGTCCCGGGGGCTCACCTAACGGCCAGTGGCTTCAGGAGCTCAGCTGCCTGACACGATCCCTACCGGAGCCTTTGCACCCTCTCTCTGCCTGGCCTTTGCCTTCTCCTTCCAGTTTCTCTCTCAGCCCCTGCTCTGTGACAGGCACAGTGCTGGGACTGCAGGATGCAAAGGTTCTGTCTAGAGGGAGGACAGCACTTCCAAGGATGGACAAAAATTACACAGCTGCAGCAGCTTATGGGTAATTTCCTACGAGAGGATCAGACTAAATATCCTGGACATTTCTTGGGGAGACAGATAGTTGGGTGACCTGGGGTTGGTCAGTCAAGGTGGGTTTCCTACAGGAGGGGAAGATTCCCATTAGCGGAAAGGGCTGGAGGTGCGATGTGAGCTAGGAGGGGGCATGGAGGTCAGAGGAAGGTGCACTGATAGTCCCACATCTGTGCCCTCTGGCCACTTCCCCGCCCCTACCACCTCAGGACCCGGGAGTCCACCCATTCGGTGTGGTCTGAAGGCCACCCCAGGTGCCAGGACTCAGCCTCACTTAGAACTACCTTATTTTATCAGCTTTCCAGGGTTGCACAAAGGACACCCCCTCCCCAATATGCACATGTACACAAGCACACCCACCCCAAAGACAATGGCCAAATCCCCCAGAATGCCCCTTCCCTCTCTCTCATTCACTCGCACCAGTATCCATCTCGCAGCATCATCCCTCCTAGCATATCCCTCCCATCCCTTACATAACTCTGTTTGGGATTATTTGTGCCCAGAGGTATGAGCTGCATTTCTGCATATTTAAGCTGTCCTTGATTCATTCCTGCCCGTTTCTTAGTTCTGTTTGCCCAGGTGCCTGCCCCACCCATAGGCTCTGAGGCCCCTGGGAACATGCCCACATTGGGTTCAGCTTGTCTCATAGTTACTGGCGGCTTACTCCAGGTCCAAAGGAGCGGACACAGAGCGACACGGGTTGGGGAGGGGGCTGGCCTCAGGTGAGCCCTAGGCCATGGTAGGCTCTGAGGCTGCTTACACTGGAATCATAAAAATTCTCATACTTTCCACTACTCTTCATTCTTTCCTATCAGTGATGCTTGACCCTTGTATCTCCTCATTTTCTCCACCCCTATGCCTCTACCCCCAGCTCTATGCCCTATGGTGCAGCTTCAGTAATTCTAGGGGGAGGGGGAGGGGGCAGTGGGAGAAAAGAAAAAAATGCTAATTAATGGTTTGTTTTCTATTAGCGTCTCACAAATAGAATGGCTTAATAAAATTACTGAAATGGTTGCAAGGAGGCTTTTTGTTGTATTGTAAAACAATCATCTGATAATCGTTATTTTACTTTTAAGAGCTCAATGCCAAATAGAGTGTAATCTGCTCTTTGGCCTTCTCTCCTGCTGTGGAGACAGAGATGAGGGAGGTGATGTGGTTGGTGGACAGTGGGGTGGGGGGCCTTTCCACTGGGGTCAACGGCTGAAATGAGAATTCAGCACAGCAGCTTCCAGCTACTCGCGGAGCAGGCACCAGCAGAGCTGCTGAGGCTCGGCAGGCTTGAGGCGGTCAGGGCCCCTCAAGTCCTGCACACACTACAGCGGCATCTGATGTAGATCCTGATCTCTGGGTCCCAGGGAGGACGTTGAACTTCTCAGGAGCCACTGAATTTTGCTCCTGGCTTGCCAGCACTACCATCTCCGTATCTGCATCCTGTTGCGTGGTCTGGGGACCCTCTTGCGTGCTACCTTGCTCAGTTATTACGTTCCCATCATGTGCCAGGCTGTGCTGTCTGATCAACATGTATTCTCTCATAACTCTGAGTATTGTTATCTGATTTACAAGCAGCTGAATTACATAGTTGAAAAGTTAATTAAAGGGTGTGTGGTAAATTCTACATGATCATCTAGTTAAAATGAAAGGAATTATGGTTAAAATTAAAAGAATTATGGTTAAAAATGAAAGGATCGTGGTAACATTTGTATTGCAAAACATGAGCTGGGAGTATATGAAATGTTTCCCTGGATCATGGGACAGCCTGGGCAAAGGCACACGAGTAGGAACCCACAAAGTGGGTTCAGGGGATGATGAACATTCCAGTTTGACCGACATAAAAGACTTATGTGGGGAGGCCTGGGAAATAAGTCTGGGAAAAGAAGGTAGGAACCAGATGGCTTCGAGCTCTTGGAGCTCCTGCCAAGGAAATGAGGAGACATAGTTTTCTGAGCAAGGAGGTGACCAGACCCATGTTTTCCTCTTGGAGGCTGATCTGGCAGCATTGTGGTGCAGGGCAGAATAGAGCAGGAGGATCTGGAGGCGGCAGGATTGATGAATGCATCATCTTTCCCCACGGGCTGTAGCCACCTGCTGCAGCCGCACTGGGGTGCTTGCTACAAATGCGGAGTACTGACACCATCCAATACATTCTGGATTGCTGTCTCTGGGAAGGGGCCAGACTTGGTATTTGTGACTATTCAGATGCAGATGGTAGATGAAACACACTTTGAGAAAACACCCTAGAGAATCCAGCCTCCACTGCTTAGCCTAGCATTTACAGCTTTCGGTAACCCTCCCCGTCCATTGTTTCCTTACAACTGCATTTTTAAAGTTAATTGAGATATAATTCACATACCATGCAAGTGACCCACTTTGTGTACAATTCACTGTTTTTGGTATATTCAGAATTGTGCAACTATCATTACAATCAATTTTAGGACATTCTTATCACCCCCC
Source organism: Phyllostomus hastatus (assembly GCF_019186645.2). Classification (NCBI taxonomy): domain Eukaryota; kingdom Metazoa; phylum Chordata; class Mammalia; order Chiroptera; family Phyllostomidae; genus Phyllostomus; species Phyllostomus hastatus. Next base: position 28,098,423 of record NW_025333611.1, on the reverse strand, counting down.
AAAGAAACCCTGTACTCTTCAGCTTTCTTTTTCCCCTTCCCCTGTAGCTCAAGGCAACCTCTACCCTCCTTTCTGTCTCTATAGTTTGCCTATTCTGGACACTTTATATAAATGGAATCATACATGTGTTCTTTTGTGACTGTCTTCTTTCACTTAGCATATTGTTTTCAAGGTTCATCTATGATACAGAATGTACTTCATTCTTTTCTATGGCTGAATGACATTCAATTGCATGACTATACCACTTATTACTTATATATTCATTCACTGATGAACTTTTGGGTTATTTCTATTTTCTGGCTATCATGAATAATGTTTTTTTTTTTAAGATTTTATTTATTTATTTTTTAGAAAGGGAAGGGAGGGAGAAAGAGAGAGAGAGAAACATCAATGTGCAGTTGCTGGGGGCCATGGCCTGCAACCCAGGCATGTGCCCTGGCTGGGAATTGAACCTGCGATGCTTTGGTTCACAGCCCACGCTCAATCCACTGAGCTACACCAGCCAGGGCATGAATAATGTTTTTCTAGGAACATTTGTGTGCAAGTTTTTGTGTGAATGTATGTTTTAATTTTTCTTGACTATATATCTACCTTGGAGTAGGATTGCTGGGTCATATGGTAATTCTGTTTAACCTTTTGAGGAACTACCAGATTTTTTTTCAAAGGAGTTGCATCATTTTTTATTCCCATCAGCAATTATGAGGGTTCTAATTTCTCCACATTCTTGTCAACACTTGTTGTTAACTGACTTTTGATTTTAGCTATCTTAGTGTAAACTGGTATTTCACTGTTTGCGTTTTTAAAAGTAGCTTTATTGACATATAATTCAAATATCATACAATCCACCCATTTATACAATTAAATGGTTTTCTTTGAATATTACAGTATTTCATTGTGGTTTTAATTTGCATTTCCCTGATGAATAATGACATTGAGCATATTTTCCTGTGCATATTGGCCATTTGTCTGTCTTCTTTAGAGAAGTGAATATTCAGATTCTTTCCTCATTTTTAATTTGGTCATTTATCTTTTTAAAAAATTCTTACTCAAGGATATGTTTTTTTGATTTTAGAAAGAGAGGAAGGTGGGGGAGAGAGAGTGAGAGAGAGAGAGAAACATCAGTGTGAGAGAGAAACATCAACTGGCTGCCTCCTGTACACACCCCATTTGGGGATTGCCCCCACAACCTAGGTATGCACCTTGACCAGGAATCAAACCCACAACCCGTTTGAGGTATGGGATGACACTCTAGCCAACTGAGCCACCCAGCCAGGGCTGGTCATTTGTCATTTTATAATTGAATTATTAGAGTTCTTTATATGTTATAGATATAAGTACCTTATCAGATACATGATTGGCAAAATGTTTCTTCCAATCTGTGGGTAGTTGTCTTTCACTTGCTTAATGGTGTCCCTCAAAGCACAAAGGTTTTTAATTTTGATGAATTCCAATATCTCTATTTTTTCTTTGGTTGCTCATACTTTTGGTGTCATGTCATGACAACCATTACCTAATCCAAGGTCAGCAAGATTTATGCCTATTTTTTTCTCCTAAGAATTGTGTATTTTTAGCTCTTACATTTTTTCCTTTGATCCAGGTTGAGTTAGTTTTTGTATACAGTGTGAGGTATCCTTTTGCATGTAGATATATTCAGTGGTGCCAGCACCACTGTTAAAGAGACTACGATTGCATTTTCATCAGTCCCTCTCAGCAAGTCTTGTGTAGACAATAGTCCAAGAACCATGAATTAGAGGATACAGAACTAGGCTAGGCAATGGGGGTCATATCAAGAATTGAGATAAAAGGACAAATGGGAGATATAGAGGTGAAGGAAATGGTAATAAAGTAGTTGTAGTGACCCATGAAAATCTAAAGATGATAATACCATGATGATACTATTTCTTTGTGTAGGCTTTCACAGCTTAAAGTACATCTCCATACACCTTGTCTCATTCAGTTGCCTTAGTGAGGTAGAGAGGGCATTACCATCTCCATATAACAGATAAGGAAAGTGAGGGTCCATGATGTGGGTCATAAGCCACCCAAACAGGACAAACCCCAAGGTTCTGAACGTCAGTGACTAGGTCACTGAGGAAAGTTGGGAAAACAGGGGCCAGAGAGCCTTGAGCTGTTTCTACAAGTTGGATTTGGGCTGTCGGCCAAACATGTTGAGCGGACATCAGAAAATGCACTGGTAGAGTCAGCTCAAGAGATGCGGGTTGAAGACAGGGTTCGAGGAGCCACTGTTGAAGGGCATCACTGAAGTCATCAGGGCAAGCACGAGACCAGGAAAACACTGCAGAGAAAAAAGCGAAGGGCTGAAGCAGAGACTCATGAGAAGAGGCCCGTATTTAGAGGCCAGGAAAAAAAAATCATCAGAGGATAAGACCATGAGGGATCAAAGGAGTAAATAGGGGAGGCGGTAGGGGAAGGATTTTCCTAGCCAGCAGGGTGAGACTTCCAAAGGGCAGAGGTATGTGAGGGAAGGGGTGGGGAAGGGATATCAAAGGTCATTGCTCTGAAGAGTTGGCTGTTGGGTCACCCTTTATTGCTTGATGGGACTGTGTTTCTTGAAGGAAAGGCTTCTTAAATTCTTTTAAAAAGCCAATAATCACTCTCTGATATTTGTTTCCCTCTGTCTCAAAGAGAATGTTCACACAGAAGTTTTGCTTGAAGCTAGCTATGCCTGCCTGTGGCAGGGAGGACAGCATGCTTCTGAGATGCTTACCCTCCAAGGGCAGAGGAGTCGGGCCAGGTTGCTTCAGTCTGAGTGTAGACTAAGTAGGCAATTCTATGAGTTTTGAGCTTGCATTGCATTTAAAGTCAGAGAAATGACAGGTATGGGGTCACTAACCCTATCCTCTCCATGACCCTCTAGACCCTTTATGGCCCTGTGTTACCAAGAGCAAGAAGCACTTGCCAGGGACCTGACCCTTATGTTTAGCTTGTGTGTGTTAGCTGTCAGAGAAAATAATCTTCAAGGTTCCCTGAGAGATGCAATGTTAGAGCGATCAAGCATCTGGATACTCCCTTGTGGGTTTAGTTTGAATCAGGGTAGAGGTGGGGCGTGAATTAATGGCTAAATGCCTGGCTTTGTGATAATTTAGTTCTATTGAGCAGGGCTCTCTGAGCATCTGGTATGCGCCAGCTAAGCACCATGGGGGACAGAGTGATGCTGAAGATAATTCCAGTCTTGAGGAGCTCACAGTTGCCATACTAACAGACAAGAGAGGTGGTCTCTTGTACATACTTGCATACAAACTTGAATCAGAACAGACAATACAGTGGTCTAAAAGAGAAGCAGTGAGTGTACATCATGGAATACCAGGTAACCACTTCAATGACAAATACGTTGGCTACAGCAAAGTACAAAGATTGTAAATAAAATGCAGCCATTGGATGAGGCAGAGACCATACCACAGATAGCCGTGCAAAGCTCTCAACCAAAATCACAGGAACTATGGGAAGTAAGGGTTACCTATTTCGTATTCCATAAATTTTCTTACTGTAAACTTACATAAGTGCCCTGACCAGTGTGGCTCAGTGGATTGGTCCTGCAACTGAAAGGTCACTTGTTCTATTCCTGGTCAGGGAACATGCCTGCGGTTGAAAGACATGAGCTATCAAGCCATGAAACGTCACTGAAGAAACTTAAATGTATATTACTAAGCAAAAGAAGCCAATCTGAAAAGGCTCCATACTGTATGATTCTAACTATATGACATTCTGCAAAAGGCAAAACTATGGAGGCAAGTAAAAAAGCTAGTGGTTGCCAGAGGACTGGAATGAACAGGCCCAGAGGATCTCAGGGGATTTTCAGGGCAGGGAAACTATTCCGTATGATACTGTAATGGCAGATGCATAGTTATTACACATTTTCAAAACCCATAGAGTGTACAACACTAAGAGTGAACCCTGATGTAAACTATGGATTTTGGGTGTTAATGGAGTATCAGTGTAGATTCCTCAACTATAACAGATGACAGTTATGGGGAGGGATGTTGTTAGTGGGGAGGCTATGCATTTGTGGATAGGAGTATATGGGAAATCTCTGTACTTTCTACTCAATTTTTTTAGTCCAGAGAGAGAGAAACATCGATCAGTTGCCTCCCGTACACGCCCTGAATGGGGATGGAACTCACAGCCTAGATATGTGCCCTGACCGGGCATGGAACCCATGATCTTTCAGTGCATGGGCTGATGCTCCAACCAACTGAGCCACAATGGCCAGGGCTCTGCTCACTTTTGTTGTGAACCTAAAACTTATCTAAAATAAAGTTTATTAAGTAAAAAAAAAAAAAAGCAAATGGCAATTATGAAACAGTGCTGTGCCACATAATCTCTCACTAAAACTTATCTTGTGTTCTCCAGGGGTCTTCTAGGCATGTTCATGGTAGACAGTCCTGAACTAGAAGGACGGAGCACGATGAACACAAGGCAGAGGCGAGCTACCAGGCCTTGCTAAGAAACCTTGGTTCATGTCCTGCTCAGACACTAATTAGCTCTGTGGCTTTGGACAGGACTCATACTCTCCCCCCCTCTCTGGGGGCCAGTTCCTTCCTCCCCAACAGTTTAGATGGTCTGTCCTTTCATCAAGGTCCCTTCTAGCTCCCACGTCCTGTGCCTATGCCAAAGAACTTGGGAGCTCTGGCTCTCTGGTACTTAATTTGAGACAACGCCCTTGGAGATCAACCTCTGAGGAATCAGCCAAACCCAGAGCCCCAGTTGTAATTCATAAGGCTTGACAAACAAGAAACCAGCAGGATCCTGAGGGCTGATGAGATCCATTTGGCTTGCTGGGGACTGCCGTGCTTGGGCCCTCTGAACTCCCAGAAAGGGACAGCAGCTCTACCCACAGAAGTGGATCCCAGCATCCTGTGGCCAGGTGACTCGGTGCTGCAACAGCAGTGCTGTGGGTCATTCCCCCTGGTGCTGGCTGCCAACAGGGCTAGCTGGAAAGACCGGCTCTGATGGCTCCAGAGAGCATGCACTGCACTAGGGACTCCCAACTCCGAGCGGCAGCAGAGAAGAGAAGAGAAGAGAAGAGAAGAGAAGAGAAGAGAAGAGAAGAGAAGAGAAGAGAAGAGAAGAGAAGAGAAGAGAAGAGAAGAGAAGAGAAGAGAAGACAGTGAGCAAAAGAGAAGACAGAAGACAGTGAGCCCTGCCCAGGGTCCCTGGACCGGACGAGTGAGGCCTCGTCCCACCTTCCGCTGCCACCTCCCGTAGCCCTGCAGACGGGCACTGAAGGGACCTCTGAGGGGCTGCGATCTTGGGTAGGAGAAAGGCCTTGGCTGCCTGGACTCAAGGGTCTCTGGTGAATTTCCATCTTTTCTGATCAGAACTGAACTCTCTTCAACAGAACATCCTGGTGCTAAGTTAATTAGGTTTTGACAAGAATAAGTCTTTCTGGTTTGTGGGGCAATATCAAAAGCACAGAATTTCTGGTAAACGAGAAAAAGAGAAAAAGCCTGAATATTTTTCTCAAGGGCGATGAATTATGTCTTCCTTTTTGTGTCCTACAGACAGAATTACTCAACTGGCTTGTTCTGTTTTAATTAACCCAGCTAATAACTTCCCTGCTGGATTCCCTTGTTCATAACTTCTTGGTTTCACATAATAACGTGTTTGTTTCTTCCTTTGTGTTCTAATGAAATGATAATAACCTTCCCTGGCATTCGTTTCACCTTTAATATCCGGAAATTTCATTAATATAAACCCTCTTTCCATCTGCTCTTGCTTCCTTTTAAAGGAAACATTTCTGTGTTCTTTCTACTTCTCTTCTTTGAAGAGCCTCAGCTAATCTGTTCTTTCCTCCAGGAAGGATCTTTCCGTGAGGCTTCCTTGGGCGGCGGAGCTGCATAGGTTCTACTGGTCACCTCCCTTTCCAGGGCCTCACTGATGTCTCTGTTGCTGCTTCTGGCACCAAAATCATCGCTCGGGTAGAGCCTACCCCTCTGGGGAAGGCAAGGGCACTAAGTTGCTAATGTCTTCAAGATACAAGAGTGAAATGACCTTGGTGTGGGGGTCTTGCGCTGCCCCAGGGCCTGTCCAAGTCCTGGGACAGCGATGTGTGTTAAGGCCAGAAGCAGCCCATAGGGAGGGCACTGGAAGGCGGGAACAAGAGGATATGCGGAGGTCAAGGAAGAAGTGAGGCTAACCAAGGTATTGGGATAAAGCAGGAACACACCACCTGTCAGTTCATCAGTAACTTCTGCTGTCTGGCTATCTTCTTCATGGTTTAGCTCCATGGTCAGGAGCTATAAACCCTGAGTACAAACCAGTGTCAAAATTTCAATGGAATGAAAGTCTGGGTTCAAAATGATACCTAACTGAAACATCCGCTGGGTGACCAACACCCCACACTGCACAACTCAGCACCTTCGTGTATGTAGTCTTCTGCTGCGGCTGGGTGGGGAGAGCCCCATTCTGCCCTGAAGAGTTTCTATACTGGTGGGAAACTGAGACCATACTCCCCCAAACACCAGCCACCCCAGATCCTGAGGGCTGGTGCCCACTGAATGCACATACCCTCCCTGATGGTCCCAGAAGTGCAACTTTCCTTGTAGCCAAGGGGAAAGGAAAGGCTTCTGCTCTTCCCTAGTGCCTATTTACTCCGATTTCCATTACCATCTAGGCTAGGAGTCTCTCCAGGGCTCCTGTTCTGTAGCTAATCTAGCCCCCCAGAGCTGGGAACTGCTGGGAGTACAGCAGTTCAGGCCCGTGGACCTACTGATTAAGGGGGAAAGCACAGACTGTTTAGTCAAACGAAGCTAGTGGAAGAACTGCCTGCAGCAAACCTGAGATCTGTTACAGGACTCTTGCCGGGACCGAGGGCTTGAAGGAAGATGGCAGAGTTCAATTATAGTCTGTCTTTCCTCAGCTGCCTGGACAGCACAGCCCGGCAGGCCTCACCACTCTACCCACTCCACAGGGTCTCCCAAGCAGCCATCCACACACGCAGGGAGACTGCTCCTGCCAGCTGGCAGGGCCCACTCTGGTGGCCCAGGGCTCCTTTACCTTGTTTACTTCCACCACACACATACCCCTGCCCCGTGCACCCAGCAGTCACAGCGAGTGTGGCCACTGCAGCCAGCCTCTGAGTCATCCCATTGCCCCTAACATGGTGGCAGGATGTGGGGAGAGCAGGGCGCTGCCTCTGACACCAAAAGAGAGAAGAACCTTTACCACCACAACAGATACTTCTTCAGGACCCTAAGAAGTAACGAGCTACATCACACGCTCTGGCTACTCTGCCAGGGTCAGCATGCACGGATGTGCGCTTCTTGGCTCCTTGCATTTAACAGTTACCTCTGTGTGGGTGTCAGCGAGGGGGATGGCGCCACCGAGGCAGCGGGGTAGGAAGCACCTGTGTACATGGGCCCCCTGCAGGGACAGTGCACACAGCACAGGCACGGCCATGCTCGGTCATGCATCATGGTGTAAGTCTGGCTCTCAACAGGCTGGCTGCAGCGAGGGATGCTGCTGTCCTTATGGCCTCGGGAGCTGGGTCCCCATCCTCATGATCTGTCCGGAGGTGTGTGCTCCAAGGAGGAATGAGCAGGTCTCCCGCGCAGTGATAACGCTGGGCAGAAAACCAGCCTAGCTGCACTGTTTTGCTTCCTTACTGCATGAGGCTAGCAGCGGTCAGCCCCCAGGCTCAGGCAGGCCTGCCTCTAGCCCACAGGTAGTATGTGAGTGATCAGGAAAGCCCTCCGGGAATGGAACCCCCATTTCCTCTCCTTTGCGAGGTCTCACTTCACTACTAACAATTCTCCTTCCATTCCAAAGTGGAGGCGAAGGGCCCCATCCATGAGGTGTATCACCTGAGCTCACCTTCCAAACATGTTCCATCCAGCCCTTCCGCCAAGCAGTTGGACACAGCCCTCTCTGTGACTGTGGAAGGAAGAAACACCGCCTGGTTCTCGAGGGGATGGAGCTCAGGCCTTGTGCCTACTACTGGGACTTCACTGTTGGGACATCCCTACTGCAGCCTAAGCCTAGCTTCTTCCACAGAGTCAGGATTCTCATGCAGTCCTGTTCTAGGAGGCCAAGCAGAACCTAATAAAAGGATGTGGTACCTGGCAAGGGTCACAGCTGCCTCTCCAGGGGACCACACTAGGAGAGCGTGCTCGTGGGAGTAGCAGTCTTTCCTCCTCCCCCCTCCCCTCTGTGGTTATTCTTGGCTCACTCCGGGCCCAGATGCCTCACCCCTGCCCTATTGCCCCATCCTATTTGGAACCTTTACTGAAGTGAGTTCCAAGCAGCTACTCTACCCCTCCCTCCTCTCACCCTACCTTTAATCTCCGTCCTATGCCCAAAGCCCTCCAGTTCCTGCTTAGAGGCTGTGGGACAGCGCCTCAAAGAACACATCAGACAGGAATTACCAAAGAGAATTACCAAAAAGAACTCTGACAAAGGGTATAGGACAAGTTTTGAATCCTCTCTGGTACCACTGTCCTCTTATCTGATGTCCAAGGAAAACCACCCCTGCATTTACTTCACTGGCCTCGGACCAGATGGCAGGCAGCTCACAGCTTTGTCTACTCTCTCCTTGGGAGGCCAAGATGCAGACTTCACAGACGTGGGGGCTATGCCCTTACTGCACCCCTTGCCCCAGGAAAAGCCTTTGTCTTTGACTGTCATCTCAGTCCTCACACTGTCTCCCCACGGCATGTTCTGCAGCCCTTCACCACTGGCCAAAGGCGAGAGACAGAAAGGAGCTCCCTCGCCATCAGTCAGCACCGCAGGCCAGTGCTCGCACAGCAGGGGTGGCCGCTATGACACGGCAGGAAAAACGGGTGGCCCGGACTCCCATCACTGAGGCAAGCTATAGAACTTGCTCAGCGCACAGCAGTGAAGCCAGCTGTCCCGGGATCTGCACTTTCCGGTAGCAACGAACACTGTGGGCCACCTCCTTCCTGGAAGTTTCCTTTCCCGTGTCCTCTTCCCCCAGGGCCATTGTCTTAGCTTTCCGAAGTCTGTCTGTCTGTCTCTCTCCTTCACTGACAGATTTTGCCTTTTCTCTCTCATTCTATAAATGTAAGTGCTTCTCAGGACTCTGTCCTAAACTCATTCATCCATCATTTATTTCTCCCTTTCATAAAAATGGGATTCCTGCTCTGGGCCAGGTACTGGGCTGGGCTTTGGCCATTTACTTCCCACTCAAGGACTTCCACGATTCCTGCAGCAATAACCACCATGTCTGTGTCTCCAATGCAGGCCTTTCCTGAGGATCAACCCTGTGTTCTTGATTCCAGTTGGACACCTGACCACAGAGACGAAGCTCCGACACTACAAAAGGCACTGAACATCATCTCCCTGAGCCTGCTCTTTCCGGTTCCTGCCTCTCTGACTTCTATTACCTGTTTCAGCATTTTCTTGGTCACTGGAGCTGAAAACCAGAAGTTGTCTCTAACTGACAGCTTGGCATCAGATCCAGTCGCCAGCTGTGCCTGGCTAATTCTGCCAACACAATGTTTCTTGAATGCATCTGCCCCTTCCTCTCTGCTTATCCGCATCACTGCCATCACCATCTAGCCTTCCACGCCTTCCTCAACTTCTCCCTTTCATCCTGGCGCTCTCTCTAGTCCACTCTCCCAAAGTCCCACACAAAGTTGCTAGATTAATCTTTCCAAAAAGGCTTTTGTCTTGTCATTCCTCTGCTCAAAAGCCTTTTTGAGTTTTCAATCAGCTCTCAAGTGGTGCCCAAATCCTGTGGCCAGGCACTGAAAGCATTCATATTGTGTCTTTTCTAACTGTTCTTGCCACATGGTGCCTAAACACACTCTCCTTTTCCCCAACATTGCTTATTCTGGTCCCTAGACCCTTTATGCCTTCTTCGTTATTTCCCATCCCCAAAGGATGGGATCAAATGTTGCTTCCCTCCTGTGAAGCCTTCCTTAAGCACACCGTGCTTCTGCTGCAATGATCCCTTTGGCCTCATTGCCTGGACCAGACCATACTCTTAGTTTACAGGACCTTTTCTCCTTCCTCACTGTACTGCTCCTAGCACCTAACACAGTGGGTGTCCACAGTGTTTGTCAGATGAATGAAGGTACAATTTCTGTTCCCTGGGGAAGGCAATAGGTTAAATACGATTGGGTGTGGGCTATGGGTTCCTCAGAAGAAAGGTATGGAGACTGGTCACTGTTGTACAGAGGTGTCTGCCAAGCACAGAAGCCCTGCCTTCATCTAAGGAACAAAGAAATGGTACTCCCTAGGAGGCTACTTGTAGGATTTTCTCTAAATGTTTTAAACCATAGGATTGCTTCCCCCCTTTGTCAGAAGATTGGATACCATAACTTCTCAAGGGCCCCTCCAATACTCAGACTCTCCCCTCCAGTGGGGGTTGGCACCTCACAAGTCCCTCACATGTCAACTCTGCCATCAGCTGCTGGGTCACTCAGTCTGTCAGTAAGAAGAGTCACCTCCATGCTCTAGTCGATTCTGGACTTACCTTAGGGACAAAGGAAGAAAAGCACCACACAGACAGTTCAGTGTTCATTTGTTGGAATACATGATAGCACTTTTTTTTTTAAGAGAGAGAGGGGAAGGGAGGGAGAAAAACATCGATCAGTTGTCTCTTGCTGGGGACCAAACACACAACCCAGGCAAGTGCCCTGAGTGGGAATCAAACCAGCAACCTTTCACTTTGAAGGATGATGCCCAACCAACTGAGCCACATAGGTCACAGCCATGATGCCACTTCTTAACCCAAGACACCCCCCTTTAGCTTCAGAGAGGGCTCCTGTACCGACGTGGCAACATGATTGTTTGTAAGACAAACAAGGGTTAGAGCGCTTCCCCATAGCACCCCCCTCCCCCTTTCCTAAGCTTTCCCACTCCCAGTCAGGACTCGACTTACTCCCTCTTAGACTTAGGCAAAAAACCAGCCTAAAGCACAACGGGCCTCTTTCTTCTACAAATTTGCTGTTTCATGGTTTCCCTGGGGCGGGGGTTAGTGAGTTGGAAAAAAGGGTTTCTCTTCCAGTGTACTGATGCTGGAGTAAACCAAAGGATTTGGCTGAGCAGCAAAGAGGCAATCATGTCTATAACGCACTGAAAGCAAGATGTTTCCTCAAGAACTCCTGCAAAGAAAGGGGGTGTGTGTTATCTGTTTTAGCTGTGTGGAGGGTATATTTGGAAAATGATTCAACAAAGACAACCAAACTCCTCCAGGTCTCAGAGACAGAAAAGGAGCAGAGTTCAGTTCAAACTTGAGATAGGTTCCCTTTGGTTTGCGTTTCCTCTCCTGGCGGGAGGTCTGCTTTCCATCTCTACAGAACACACTTCTGCTTCTGATGATTAAGGGCATGTCTCACTGTCTGCTGCTGGCCCTGCTCAGGGCCTCACTTGGTAAAAATGGCTGGAGAAAACCCACCAGGGGACAAGAAAGGCCTTGTGGGCTACCAGGTAGGGGTTCAGGGGGTGGCAGCCCATGGATGGATCCTGATGGAAAGGGTAGCCTCAGCTAGAGCAGACAGACAGGTCGAAGATGTTTGCAGAGCATGCTGGGCCATCAGACACCATCCCGAGAACTGGTTTATCTGGGTCTGTTCCACCTGGTGACAGACAGACTGATGCCCAGCAACAGCAAGAGGTTACAAGTCCCACTTGAGTAAAAAGCCAAGGGCACTTGGGCATTAAATCAAATGGACCCAGATTTGAATTGCTATTCTGGTCTTTCATTCTCACTAGCTGGTAGATTTGGAATCACCATCTAACCTTGCTGATCCTTAGTTTTCTCATATGTAAAACAAGGGAAGCAATACCTGCCTTACAAGGCTGTCAATGAAGATGAGATGAGATGATAGGATACAGTGTCCAAGACAAGACCTGTTACACAGAAGGAACTCAACCTGCTAATATTTTTTTTGCTAGAAAAAAAATCTAGTCCTGAAGGAATTTATAATCTAGTTAGGCATACAAATTGCATGAACATTAGCAAACAAACAGCAGATGATCAAGCCCTAGATTGTGGGGTACACCTTAAAGGTAGCAGTTCAGAAGTAACAAGATCTCTGATGGTCACAGTCATCAGGGAAGTCAATCTGGAGAAGGCAGGATGAGCGTAAATCTGTGAGAGCCAAGGCAATGCTGGGGCCAAGTTTAAAGAGTGAAGCCCAAAGGGCCAAGTACAGCCAAGTCAATTTCTAAGAACGGGTAGAGGGAGAGTGGGCTTTGTAGGCCTGTGCCAGGTGCTTGGGAGTACAGTGATGAACAGTGAGTCTTGTGGGTGAAACAAGCCATGTAAAAGGTGCTATGATAGCTTTCATACATTGCTGGTAGGATGTACATTGGTGTAACCTATAGGGAAGGAAATTTGGTAACATCTATAAAAAAATTTTTAATTGTTGTTCAAGTACAGTTGTCTCCATTTTCCCCCTACCACTCTTTCCCACCTCACCCACCCCCAACCTCCAATCCTCAATCCTATCCCCCTTTGGCTTCGTCCACAGGTCATTTATACATGTTCCTTGACAACCCTTCCCCTTCTTTCCCCTGTTATCCCCTCCCCACTCCCCTCTGGTTACTGTCAGTTTGTTCTTTATTTCAATGTCTCTGGTTATATTTTGCTTGCTTATTTGTTTTGTTGATTAGGCTCCACTTATAAGTGAGATCATATGGTATTTGTCTTTTACCACCTGGCTTATTTCACTTAGCATAATGCTCTCCAGTTCCATCTATGCTGTTGCAAAAGGTAGAAGCTCTTTCTTTCTCTCTGCTGTGCGGAATTCCATTGAGGAAATGTACCATAGTTTTTTGATCCACTCATTTACCAATGGGCACTTAGGTTGCTTCCAGCACTTGGCTATTATAAATTGTGCTGCTATGAACATTGGGGTGCATAGGTTCTTTTGAAAAAAGTTTAATGCATTCATCCTTTGATCAAGCAATTTTCACTTATAGAAACTAATGATGTTCATTCATAATTTCATAGCAAAAGATTGGAAATAACTACCTATTAAATAAAACCCCAATAATCTTAACTAAGTGTCCATGGAACACTCCACTGAAAAACAACATATTCATTTCAAGTGTTCACAGTGTATTTACCAAACTACATCATATTCTGGGCCATAATATAAATCTCAATAACTTATAAAAGATTCCAATCATACAAAGTAAGTTCTCTAATCATAACAGAATTAAATTGGAAATCAATAATAGAAAGATATATGAAAATCCCCTAATACTTGTAAACAATAAATTTTGAAATAATCCATAAGTCAAAGAGGAAATCTATGTGGAATTTGGAAAATATTTTTAATCAAATAAAAATATGACATATCAAAATCTGTGGGATGCAACTTAAGCAGTACTTAGAGGGAAATTTAAGGAATTAAACCCTTATGTAAGGAAAGAAAAATGGTCTCAGTCAGTGACCTAAACTTCTACCTTAAGAAACTGAAAAAATAGAGCAAGTTAAGCCCAAAGTAGACAGCAAAAAGAAAATAAAGCCCAAAAATCAATGAAAAAAAGAACACCAATAATAGAGATCAATGTAACTTTTAGTTGATCGGTAAAATTAATTAGACCAGTTGGGGAAAAAAAGGACAGAAGACACGAATTAGCGACATCAGCAGTGAGAGAAGGGACATCACCACGGCCCACACGGACACTGAAAGGTAAACAGGGCACATCGTGAGCAGTGGTATGCTAGTAACTCAGATGAAATAAAAAGTTTCTTTGAAAGGAGGAAACTGTCAAAACTCACTTAAGAAGTGGATAACCTTAACAGCCCTATCATCTATTAAAACAATAGAATTTGCAGTTAGAATCTTTTCCACAGACAAAACTTTAGGTCCAGATAGCTTCATGGTAAATTCCAACAAATATTTAAGAAAGAAATAATAGCAATTCTACACAAACATTAAAAAAAAAAGAAGACAAGGAAACACTTCCCAACTCATTCTATGAGGCTGGCATTGTTCTAACACCAAAATCAAACAAAGACATTGAGGAAAAGAAAACTACAGACCAATATGCCTTATGAAAATAGATACAAAATTCATTAATTACTTTTAGAAACTTAAATCAAACAATATTTGAAATATACTACAAATGAAATTTATCTCCAAATTGCAAGACCAGTTTTAACATAGAAAAGTAATGTAATTCACTCTGTTAACAAACTAAAAACTTATCATCTCAATAGATGTAGAAACAACATTTAATGAAATACACATCTATTCATGGCAAAAACTTCCAGGAACAAAAGGGAACTCCCTCAATCTGATAAAGAGCATCTGCAAAAAACCTACAGCTAACATCATCCCTAATGGTGAGAAAGTAAATGCTTTTTCCTTAAGACTGGGAACAAAATCAAGAATAAAGCAGGAATGTCTGCTCTTATCACTTCTGGTCAGCACTGAACTGGAGGCCCTAGGCAGTGCAAAAAAGCAAGAGGACAAAGAGTATACCCATTGGAAAAGAAAAGTAAAAGTGTCTTTCTTCACAGATAACAGCATTGTGTATGTAGAAAATCCTAACGAATCTACAAAAAAGCTACCAGAACTAGTGAGTGAGCTTAGCAAGATTGCAGGATACATCACCATTATACAAAAATCAATATATTTTATTTCCATACTTACTCTCTTAGTGATTAACCAGGGCAGAAGGAAACTATTTGGGGTAATGGGAATACCCTATGACATGATTGAAATTTAAACAATAACACAGACAAATAGAGGGATTTTACTGCAGACTGTATGTTGGATAATACTGTATATTTAGGTTCAAGTTCTTGGGTGTGGAAAACAAAAGTTCTTGGGTGTGATCATGGTATTATGATCATGTAGAAGAATGTCCTTGCACAGGAGTTATATACTGAAGATTTACGGGTAAAATATCTTGGTGCCTGCAAATTACTTTCAAATGGTTTAGCAAAGTGTATGTGTGTATGAATGTTTAGTGAGAGAGATAAAACAAATGTGGCTAAGAGTTATTAATAGGTGACCCTAGGTGAAGGGTATATGTGTATTCTTTAAATTTTTCTGGTCTTCAAATTTGAAATGTTTGAAAATGAAAAGTTGGAAAAACACCTAAAAAAAGAAATTTAAACAAGAACATAAGCATAAAAATATAAAAACCATAGGAAAAACTTTGACAAAAGGTGTATAAAACTACACACTGAAAACTATAAAACATTGCTGAGAAAAATTAAGACCCAAATAAACAGAGAGATATATTGTATTTACAAATCGGAAGACTCAATATTTTAAGATGCACATTCTGTCTAAATTGACCTACTGATTCAACGAAAGTCTAATAGAAATCCCAGCAGTCTTTTTAGTAGAAATTGACAAGCTGATTCTAAAATGTATGAGGACATGATTTCACTTATATGCGAGATATGAAGAGGGAACCAAACTAACAGTATTGAAACAGACTCTGGCACGGAGAACAAATGGGTGGTTACTAGAGTGGGGAGGGTTGGGGGACCCTGTGAAAAGAGGAAAGAGGGATTAAGAAGTACAAATTGGTAGTTACAATGTATTTGTGGGGATGTAAATTACAGCATAGAGAAAATAGTCATAACTATGACTATTAGTTACATAACTATCACATAGTGATAGTTATCAAGTTATGTGATAACTATGTGGATAGTTGTAACATGGGTGCCAGATGGGTACTGGAAATATCAGGGGGAACATTATGCAAGTATATGATTGTCTAACTACACTGTACACCTGAAACTAATACAAAATAAATGTAAACTGTAATTGAAAAATAAAATAAAATAAATAAAAATGTATGTAGACATACAGTGGGCCCAGGAGAGCCAAAGCAGCTTTGAAAAGAAAGAAAAAAGTTGAAAACCTGTTGCCACTTGACTTCTTAGAGACTTATTTCTTACAGGCTTACTGTAAAGCTATAATAATCAAGGCAGAGTGATAGACGTACACAAATAGACACGTATATCAATACGACACAATAGAATATCCAGAAGGAGATCCATACGTATACAATCAATTGATTTTTAACAAAGCTCCTAAAGTAATTCAAGGAATTCTTGGGGGGAAAAGTCTTTTCAACAAATGGTGCTAAAACAATTGGGGAACCATATTTAAAAACATGGACTTCGACCCTTGTCTCACACCATATACAAAAATTAACTTAAAATGGACCACAGACCTAAGTGTAAAAGCTAAAACTAAAGAAACTTCTGAGAAGTAAACATAGGAAAATTCTTAGTAACCTTGGGTTTGGCAAAGATTTCTTAAACAGTACTCAAAATATGAAATATAAAAGAAAAAAATTAATAGGACTTGAAAATTAAAAACTTCTGCTCTTCTAACAGTGCTAAGAAAATGAAAAGGCACACCACAGATTGGAAAAATGTGCAAAACCTGTCCAACAAAGGAACCATGTCTAGAATAGATAAAGAACTCTTGTATTTAAGTAAAGAACTCTTGTTCTTTACTTAAGTACAAATGATTCAATCAAAAAATGGATAAAGATTTAAACAGACACTACAACAAATAAGGATATATCAATGGCAAATAAACACATGGAAATGTATTTAACACCGTTAGTCACCAGGAAAATGTAACTTAAAATCACAGTGGAATAATACTATATGCCCCAAAACAGCCAAAATGAGAAAGAATGATCATAGAAAAGGTTGGGGAGGATGTGGAACAACGGGAACTTTAATGAAATGCTGCTAGGAAAGTATGAAGTGATACAGTTTGGTGGTTTCTTAAACAATTAAACACGCACCTCCATATCACCCTGCCATGTCCCTTCTGGGCATTTACCCAAGAAAAGTAAAAACGCGTCCTCACAGAGATTTGTACTCAGAAATGTTCACAGCAGTTTTAATTGCTCCAAACTGGAAACAATCAAAATGTCCATCAACAGGTGAATGGATAAACACCCAAAGTACACAGATAAAATGGAATACTACTTAGCAAGAAAGCAGGAGAAACATAAAACACGCAACAACACAGATAACTCTCAGAAACATTATGCTTAGTAAAAGAAACCAGAAACAAAGAATACATACACTACATTTCATTTAAATGAAATTCTAGAAAGACCAGCTTAATCTGCAGTGACAGGAAGCGAGTCAGTGGGGGCAAGAGGGAACACTTTGGGGTAGTGGAAATGTTCTCTAACACGATGGTGGTGGTGTTTTACATGACTGTATACATCTGTCAAAACTCAGAGTTGTACCCTTAAAATTAGTAAAACTTACTGTATTTAAATTCTACCTCAATAAAAAAAGATGAGGCAGTTCTATCTGGTACACAGGGAATAAACTTCCAAGTTTATAATAAGTGAAAAAAAAAACCCAGGTGCAGAACTATGTATATAGTGGTCTATTATTTGTGGGGAAAAAGAAAACATATGGGCAGACTTTATTTCTTATCATGCATTCTCGGACTTTCTGCCATGCACATTTGCTTGAAGATCACTGATGCAGGGAGGTGCAAGGTGTTGCGGAAGTTCATAGGAGGAATATCTACCTCACGTGGGTGGGGAGTGTCAGTAAATACGTCCTTGAAAAAGTTCTGTCTAAGCTAAGACCTGAAGGACAATAAAGAGTCAGCCAATGGGAGTGGGGAAGACGAGGAAGAGCATTATAGGCAAAGGGCCTGGGATGTGCAAAGAAAATAAGACAGTGTGACATCAGGTAACTGTGGGATCGTTCTGAAGAGCTAGAACATTAAAGGACAAAGATGAGGCTGGGAACATGGGGGGGGGGCTAGGTTTTCATCTTGCAAGCTGGAGGTCAGCAATTTTTTTCAATAAAGGGCCAGATAGTAAATATTTTAGACTTTGTGAGCCAAGAGGCAAAATTAAGCCTATACTGTAGATACAAGAGAAAAAATTAAATTCTATAATTTTTATTGATGAAATTCAAAATATAATAATTGAGTACAATACTTTGTAATATGAGCTTCTAGTGAGACTAATGGAATTCTTTTCCGGTGGGGGGAACTAACATTTCGCTTAACTGGGGTGCACAGTCAGTGTGCCCTCTCATCAAAACCGGCTGCACATGCTCACCTGTTAACGCAGGCGTGCAGGGTGGTTTCGTGTGCTGCATCTTTGAAAACGTCCTTTCGCACAGATAAGCACTGCCAAGTATCGATAGCCACCCATAAGCCTATGATTTGAATTGGGCATATTCATCACTTAGAAGATATTTTTAGAATTCTACTAGATTCTTCTATTGATATTTGCCTTTTCGCCTGTCATTACATTGGAGATTAATCACTTCCATTTGAAGGTCACGTGGAAGCTCCTCAACGCACAGTTAAAGGAATTCTGAACTGTGGAAATTCCCTTTGCACTTGCATCACCGTTGGAAAAAACACTGGAACTGTAGTTTAAGTTAGAAGATACTTCACTTCAACTTTCTGTGGGAATAAAGATCCTGCTTCTTATTTCAACTTCTGCCAGCATGGGAAGTACGTGAAGCAGCTTGACATTGCTTGTGATTCAAGCAAATTAGTCATAGTTAAGATTATTTCACCACAGTACAAGTTTCACAAACAGGCATTGTTTCGCTTTGTAATTTTAGGCTTAATTTGTTGATAAATATATAAAGTCTGCAGCAAAAGCTAAATTCCAAAGCCATGTAGGTTTGATAATAGTAGTGGAGGACCATTTTTCTCCTTCAGAAAAATTTCTATCTTGGCTCTGAGCTCAAAAAAATCACAACAAAACTTTATTACATTAAGCCATCAAAATGCTGTATGTAGAAGTTCATATACTCAGCCCTTATTTCTGACAAAAATTCACGGAATTGTCAATGGTCAAGTTTCCAAGTGTGTGTATCTATCTATCTATCTATCTATCTATCTATCTATCTATCATCTATATATAGTCTATAGACTATATATATAGATAGATAGATAGATAGATAGAGAGGGGGAATATCTATCTATAGTATACACATTATGAAGTTCACTGTTGACACTATTGGTTAAATAACACATGATAGATTAAAATATTTTCCTCAAAGTACCTGCCAATGATAATACAATTAATAATTAGAGGCTTTAAACACCTTTTACATTTTCACAAGTTTTGTAAATTTGCCCAACTAAGCCTTTTTCCACACGTATTTTTGCCACACATATCATTAGTTATAACACATCTTAGCAGATTCCATTCTGGGTTGTACTGAATATGTGTTTTCTCTGATATTCTCACCTGTAATTCTCCACACAGACTATCCTTAGAGGCTAATTCTTCAGTCACTTCAAACTTGGCGTCGACCACTCGAACAAACAATAATAACTGGCCAGTATCATTAACATCTGTCAACTCATCACGAGCCAAGAAAAACCTCTTGGAATCATTTGTCTTGTCTTCTAATTTACTGTTTATGTTGCTCCGAATGTCGTCAGCATTTTGAACAACTATTCTTGCCGAAAGGCTAATAGTCTTAAGTGAGTTTATTTTCTCTGGACATATTCTTTTGTTGCTACAATCAAACACAATTTAATTAACTTGCCACTTGTAAACAGATTTCCTTGCTTTCCTAACAAATGAGCCGCTCGGAAACTTAACTTTGGTTGCGGTCCGATTTTTGTTTTTTATTTTTGTGAAGAAATCCTGCTGGGGTGAGATATCCCATTTTAAATTTTCTAGTTTTTCTAACCGTTGCTTTCCTGAGAGTTGGGAGTATTATGACAAACGTTTAGTTTGGCAATGTTGATGTATTTTGTGTTCTTTTAGCATAGCTATAGTGTCATTGGGTAATAAACAATTGTCACTTAATTTGACAACAAAATAACCCCCAGCCCACCGTGGCCTCAAAAGCAAGGCATTCAAAGTCCACTTTCTTCTTCTTTTCTTGTTTTGACACGAGTGTTTACTGGTAGTGGAGAATAAAATGCCACAGTACAAAGGTATGCATGTTGCTTGAAACACTGTCAAGCTGGAGGTGCATGGCTGTGCCTTGTGGTGCAGCAGCGTAGAGCGGTGACAGTGTCATATATGGCTCTTATCGCAACCACTCCGCTCTGCCGCCATGGAGAAAACACCCACAGACACTGTGTAAACAAAAAGACAGGCTATGCAGTCCTAAAAACTTCACGGCACTAACATTTAGATTTCATAAAATTGTCACATGTCAAAATATTGTTCTCTGATTTTTTTCAACCATAAAAATGCATAGGCAAGAAAATGAAATAAAAGGGATCCAGTTTGGAGAGGAAGAAGTAAAATTATCTCTATTTACAGATGACAGGATCTTGCATACAGACAATCCTAAGGAATCCACTATTAGAATTCCTAAATAAGTTCAGCAAGTTTGCAGGATATCAGACATATCTGCATCCCTCTCTCTATATACATATAGGTATGTATGTATATGTATGAGATATATATTGAATAGATATCTATTTGTTAATATATATATCAATTGTATTTTAATTCACTTGCAATAAACAATCAAAAATGAAATTAAGGAAATAATTTCATTTATAATAGCATTAAAAAGAATAAAACTCTAGGGATAAATTTGACAAATGAAGTACAGAACTTAAACTCTCAAAATTATGTTGAAAGAAATTAAAGATCTAAATAAATGAAACCATCTTATGCTCATAAATCAGAAAACATAACATTGTTGAGATGACAAAATTCCCCCAAAATATAAAGAATGCTTACAATTTAATAATAAAAAGATAAACTACTCAATTTTAAAGTGGGCAAAGAAAAATTCAACAATAACAAAAACCAAACAACTTGATTAAAAAACTGGCAAAGGACATAAATAGACATTTTGCCAAATAAGATACACGAATGGCCAATAGGCACATAAAAAGATGTTCAACATCATTAGTCATTAAGAAAATACAAATCAAAACTAGGAGACAACACTTCTGGATGGCCAGAATACAAAAGACAGGTAATGACATGTGCCGGTGAAGATGTGAAGAAACTGAGAACCCTCACATACTGCTGCTGACAGTGCAAGATGGTTTGTCTGCTTTGGAACGCAGTCTTGTAGCCCCTCAAAAGGTTAAATACAGAGATGCCATACAACCCAGCAATCCCACTCCCAGGTGGGTATGTACTCAAGAGAAATAAAAACACACGTCCATATAAAAATTCATACACAAATGTTCATAGGAGCACTATTCATAATAGTTAAAAAGTAGAAACAACCCAGATATCCATCAACAAATGAATAAATAAAATGTGGTGCATATGTAGGCATATGTACATACAATGGAATATTTTGGCAATAAGAAGGAGCAAAGTACTATACATGTTGCAACATGAACGAACTTCTGAAAACATTAAAGATGCCGGTCACAAAAGACCACATATTGCATAATTCCATTTACGTGGAATATCCAGAATAGGTAAATCTACAAAAAATGGAACTAGACAGGTGGTTGCCTAGGGCTGGGGGTGATGGGAGTGACAGAAGGCTAAAGAGTACAGGGGTTTCTTGTTTGGAATGACAAAAATGCTCTAAAATCAATTGTAGTGATAGTTGCACAACTCTGTGATTACATTAAAAACCATACAAACTTTAAAGGGTAAACAGTGTGGCATGTGGACTTTATCTCAATAAAGCTTGCTGGGATGTACCACAATGGAGAGCAGGCTCCTTTCCTGGGGGCAAATACTCTTCATAGCCAAGGCTGAACCGGAGTCCACAGAGTTTCATTGCCCCTGACCTCTGGTCACACCCAACCTCAGGGCTCCCACATATCAACCCTTTTAGAAATGAGAAAGAAGTTCAGCTCTGGACTTCCTAAGGGAACTAACTTGAACAGACCCCCGCCCCCTGCCACTCGTCCCCCAAACAGAAATCCACTTCGCAAATCATGGCTACCATCGCTTTGATGGTCACCGCCACCACTCCAGCCCACCATCTCAGTCCCTATCCCAGTCTACACCCCAGCTCCTAGCCCAGCCCACATCCTGGGCAATAGCAGCTTCCGTGTGTTGGGCACCTGCTGCCTTGTCTCTGATCCTTATTGCCAACCTGCATACCAAGAAGTCTGGACTTCATACTGAGTGTTATGGTTTTAATCAGTATAGGTCATTCCTGCATTTTAAGATTTACTTTGACTGTGACATGGAGAATAAATGTGTGACTGGACTAGACCAGTTAGGAGGCCATCGTGGTAATTCCAGGTGACATAAAGGGGAAGACAGCCAGGATGAAAAGAACTGGTACAACTGTAAGAGACGTTTAGCAGGTGGAACATATAACGCTGGATTTCAGACTGGGCAGTGGGGGGCAGGGATGAGATAGAGGCTAGAGTCCAGATACCTTTAGCACAGGCAAGTTCAGCAGCCGAGAGTGGCCGTCTCCCACTAACTATCAAGGTCTTTGAGTCAATGATCCTTGAGGCTCCCAAGAGCAGATCACCGAAGGGTCCAGCATTAGAATTCATCACATAGGCATTCAATTCAGTGAGGAATGAGACTGACAGAATTAATTTGAGCACCACAGAAAGGGTCTCCTGTTTTTCCTTTCCTTTCAAGAGAAAAAGGAACTCTTTACTCTGGATACCAAAGGATCTCCAGGAGGCCTAGTCTTCTTCCTACCAAATTTCTATTATTTCCACCTTTTTGTCAGTCCTTAAAAATCCTTCAATCAGTTAATCCCACAGACATCTGATGGTCCTGCTGGGTACCAGGTACGACATACTGTGTTAGGTTGAAGGGCTCGGAGATGGTCTCCCCCCACCAGCACATCCTACTCTTCGGAAAGGACGCTGAGCTGGTTTTCACTGCAGCACAGACGAGTGGTGTCTTAATGTGATCTTCCTTTTGGGGGAATTTGAATTAATTTTTTTTCTTATTTCAAAAGCAACTCATGGATAAATACAAATAAGACGTAAAAATTACGAGAACTTCCACAACCTAAAGACAATCATGATAGACATGTAGATCTTTCTCTTGCCAGACTTCTATGCTATTTCTTTGTTCTCTGCTTGTGTTTTATTTTAAGTAGGGAATTTAAATTTTACTTAAGAAGAGCATCTTAGGATAAAAAACGATCCCAATGTGGCTGCTATGTGGTGCAGAGAGCTTTCTCGAGCCCTCAAAAGCCGCACCTCTGAAGTCGCCACATACGCGGTTGTTTCTGAAGGAGGCCCGGCTGGATGCCTGGCCATGGTGTTAATATTTACCAGCTTCCTCTACGCAAAGCTCTGCCCACTTTGGTTTTGGACTACAAAAAAGAAAAGTAACAGACAGCCTCAAAGCCAGGCCAGGGGCTGGTCATGGGGTGAAGTCTCCCAAAAGGCAGCTGGAATTGCTACGTTCTTTGCATGGCTCCTGCTTCTGTCTAAACAGCAAACCGCTGCAAGGACCGGGCGCATCCGTGACAGGGACAAGTGAAAATCTGTTAAGAGAATGATGTTCCAGACTCGTCCTAGGGGAGACTGATTCAAAGGATTATTTCAAAGGATCATTAGTAGCAAAGGAATTTTAGGCTCCCCAGGGTAGAGTTGCCTTTGAGCCAGGCTGTTTCAACACTTCTAACATGTCCCCTAGAAGGTCAGTTGGAGTGAGCCACACACAGAGACCAAACTCCCAATGCCAAGGACACAGATGGTCAATGCTGGCCCCGTCCCTGTCTGGCTGCAACTTCATGGTGGACCCCAGGGGACAGCCGGGGAGTCTGCCCAACCCTTGGGAGTGGACTGTAGGTTCCAATACTTCCCTCACACCCAGGACCAGGATGTGCCTTCTGTAGAGCATTTAGCTTCTTTTTAAGTAGAAAATTCTTAATGCTGAGAGAGCCAAAATCTCTCCTTTCCCTGAAGCCTGAGAGCACCTTCCCATGCTCAGCTCTTTAGGAAGGTGCTGGTCCCAAAGCTGTGCTGTGACCTGCTCTGTCCTGGGGAACTGAAGGCGTGGTCCTGGATGTCCCCCAGGTAGATTTCTGGGGCAAATACTCTTTACAGCCAGGAGTGAACCAGGCTCTACACAATCTCACTATACTTGACATCTGGCTATATCCAACCTCAAGACCCCCACGTACCAGCCCTTCTAGTGGTAGGAAACAAGTCCAGCTCTGGACTTCCTGAAAGAGCCAACCTGAATGGACCCCACTTGTCCCCCAAACAGGGATTCACTTCACAATCCTTGTCACCATCACTTTATCACTGCCACTATTCTAGCCCCTACCCCAGTGACCATCTGAGCTGTATCCCAGCTGCTAATCCAGTCAATATCCTGGGCACTGCTGCCAACAATAGGTCCCATTATTAGGCCTCTGCTATGATGTTTCTAATCCTCACTGCGAACCTACAAATTCACTGATGAGGAAACCGTGGTTCCACAGTGTCGGGTCATGGCACAGAGAAGAGGTAGAGCTGGGCTTTCAATCTGGTCTGGACAATCCTGAGTCTGTGTTGCTCCCAGCCCCCCCGCTGCCTCCCGATGGTGGGCTAAGCTCTAGATACAGACTATGAGGGATAATGTACAAATATGCTGGCTCTGTGACCTTAGGCAAGTCACTTACCTTCACTGTGCTTTACTTTCACCTCTATAATGACAGTTTCCTCTGAGGCAGTGTTTGTGTATGTCTGCAATTGCATCTGTGTCTCTGTTTTGGAATGAGGAGAGATAGAGGCGAGGCTGTCATTCCTGCCTAGGGCAACCAACCAATGGAGCTACCACGGGGATCTAGTCAGTCATGGTCAGGCTGGCGGGCGCCTGTCCACCTCCTGCTGACCCTCAAGGGTGCCACATTCTTTGGTCAGGAAGACGGGCCCTGGGGATGCAGTGGGAATGTTCCATCTTCTGGGAGCCTTTGGAGGGCTGATGGGATGATAAGGCAACAATAGTGGCCTGGGCTCTGTGGCTCTCTTCTTTCCCTCTAATGAGGTTCCTTTTGCCCCACAGCCATGGAAAGCTCCCAAGTCCCCCAGATGCCTCCCTGCTCTTTCTGCTTGTCTTTCATCCTACACCACCCAGTTTTCTCAACTCCTAATTGTGTTTTGGAGCCCTCAGTCCCCAGGTCCTTGGCCAACCAGGCAGTAAATCCACAGGTTACAACACCACGACCTCAGCCCAGCATCCCCTGGCTGCACACCATCTCCCAGCTCACCCTGACAGTCCCACCTGGCCTGGCAGGAAGGCCAAAGTTCATAGCCTCGGGTGTCTGTAGAGTCCAGTGGCCAGGAAGGAGGACCTGTGGATGGGCAGAGGCATTCACCAGCTAAGTTGCCAGGAACACAGCATGGCATAAGGACATATAATTTATAGTCAAACAGGCTAGGCTTAGAATTCTGGCTCTGCCTTTTCCTAGGGCAAGAGATTTAAGTGTACCTTTCTGAGCTACACTTTCCTCCTGTGTAAAACAAATATAATAATATTACCTTGCAGGTGGTTGTGAGGATTAACCAAGGTAATATATTTAAAGAACCTAGCTCAGTGCCTGACACACAGTTGGCACCTCATAAATGCTGGTTTCCTTTCCTTCCCCTGAACCCCCTACCCAGCTTCTGTCAGCACCAATGGGCAAATCGGGCAGACCACGTCTCAGTTATCTGAGGAACCAGGGCTCAGCTGACATATCTGTTGTCCTTTCAACTGTGCAAGTTGTGGACAACAAAAGGTGGGGAAAAGGGAAATGAGACAAGGTGAGAAGGTGGGTGGGCAGCAGAAGGGTGCAGAGGGGCCCCTCAGCATGAGACAGAAGAGCTTGCATGGCTTCAGGCCCTGAGTGCGCCTCAGAAATGCAGGAGAAACTTGTTAAAAGCAGCCGGCACCTGGGGGGGGTTGGGGAAGAGGTCAGGTAGGCTCCAGATTCAGAGCCTGGTTTTGGGTAGGTCATTACCATTGGCCTGTCCAGGCTGGAAGCAGGAAACCTGATGGTTACATGCCTCTGCAGATGTGCCCCCATGGCCTGCCTGCCCCACTGTGGTGCACAGGGAAGACTCACACCAAGGCCGCACTCCCCTAGGAGGGCCAGATGACCTCTGTATGATCAAATAGAGGGGGGCGGGGGGGTGTTTGTGTGTGTGTGCGTGCACGCACACAGAGGAGGCTGCAGGCCTGAGTTTGGAGGGATGCAACATCTGGCCAGCTGTGAGCCTCAGCCAGATGTGCGCCGGCCAGATGTAGGGCAAGCTCCCCTGGGTGGGGGCTGCACAGGCGGGAGTCATAACCTCATTGTGCAGCCTAATCCTGAACATATTACTCTGGAGTATGTGCACCTTCCACAGCATTGCCTTAGAAAAAAAGGCCCTCAATAAAGAGGAGAGGAGAGAGCAAGGCCCAGAGTGTTGTCAGCAGGCCCCTACATACTTTCTGGAACAGGGGCCAGCCGAGGAGAGAGTGTGGGCAAACACTGAATCCTAGGCCCTAGGCATGTGCTCGTGAGGGGAGGGCGGGGGGCTGAGCTGGGAGAAGTGTCTCACATCCCATTGACAGAGCTACTGAAAGCTCAAAGTCGTGGTCATGGCCAAAAAGAGCCTTTGTGACTGAGGTCAAATGGTTAATGGACCCTGGGGAAAGGGGCGCCTGAGTCTAGGAAGAGCTAGAAGTGACCCAGCGATCAACTCTGGGCCCCCTTCCGGGGCCTTCCCGAAACTAGGTATTCTGGATGCTTCAGACAGGGAAAGCACTAGAGTATCTGTCTGCTCCCCCGCCCCTCCACTGTCCCCACTCTCGACTGGAGAGGACCAGTCAAGCCAGCCACAGAGATGCAAAGCCAGCATATCAGGGCCGGGGGCACTGGGCCTGGCTCCAGCCAGCTTTTCGGGAACATCAACATCGACATCGACATCATGAGGTGGTCACAGCAGGCTTCCTGGGTGTTGAATAGGGAGCTTTCAAAAGATGAGAGGAATCTGGCTAGATGGTGAGAAGAGGACAGCAAAGGAGGGTGTCAGGCCCTGAGAAGCTGAGGCAGAGAGGGAGAAACAAAGGAAGAGTGAAAGAAAAAAAAAACAAGAACCAGGCAGACCACAGAGCCCATGGACCCAAACCCTTTAGTTGACAATAGGGAGGAAGAGAAGAAAGAGGTGTACTTAGCAGGAGGAAGCTGTAAAAGGAATCTCCAACAATGGGCTTACAGGCACTTGGGGAATTCTGCCGCCACCCCAGGCAGCTTCACTGCCCTGGAAACCCGAAGAGAGCCAGGAAGAAGGGGCCAAGGCTGAGGGCAGGTGGACTGTTCACTGGGAAGGAAGGGGAGGTGGTGGCTGGAAGCTGATGAAGAATGGGACCCAGAGAGGGGTGGGAGACATGCACAAGCCAGCAAGGGGCTGGGTTGTCCGTGTCCCCCCACCCCCACAAGTTTGAGGCAAACACAACTGCTTCTCATTAGCAAAAGTGACCATGGAGGAGAAATCCAGCCCAGCCAAGGTCATGGTCACAGCCCTGAGCAGCCAAGCCAGAGAGGGGCAGGCTGGGGCCCCAGGAGACCTGCAGCTGCTGTCCAGCCCTGGGGTCCCCGGGCCACCCATGTCGGCACCTATCGTGGGCAGTGACGACAGGGAAGGACTGAAATGGCTGGAGGGACAGAAAAGGAAGGCAGCTGTGTTACGTCAGTGCCCTCCTTCTGGCCTTCTTGCCTGTTTATTTCCCTCCGAATTCGTTTATCAGCATCTTAGCCAAATCCGACCCCGCCAATACCCTGCTGAGAAAGTGGCAGTGGCTTCCTAACACCTAGATTAAGACAAACTTCTGAGCCCAAATCTAAAGGTTCTCTGTGATGTGGCCCCTGGACTTCGTCGGATTTCACCCCCAGGGCTCCCTACACACCAAGCCCTCCGCTGCGGCCGCCCTCCGCGAGGTCCCTGTGCGCTCCCTGCCAAGCCCCTCGGTGTCTCTGCTCGCACAGTTTTCCTCACATAAAATGCCTTTTTGCCTCGACCGACTTATTATTCCTCTTTTACATTCCACTCATCTGTAAAATTGGAAGGGTAATAATGCCCACCTCATAAGGTTTTTGTAAGGATAAAATTAGAAAGTGCTTGGAACAGAGCCTGGCACACAATAACGTTAGCTATTTGTGTGGTTATTATTGTTCTGTTCACTCCCGTCCCGTCTGAGCCCAAGTTCCACCTTCTCCATACAGCACTGGCTCCCTGATCTGCCCACCCAAGGCTGTCATCTCCCCGCTTCTCCCCTTTACCAGCTCAGCTCACTTCTGTGCAAACAGCGTCGGCCAGGCAGGCGCCCTACAGGATGCTAGTCATCACGCTCGGCCGCAGGGAGGAAACGGGGAACGAGACAAGTGCTGTCCTGCCCTCAAAGGGCTTACAGCCGAGGGAATCAAACAAGCGAAAGATAGTTATAAGAGGGCATGCAAGTGCTGAGCTCAGAATTCCTATGCACAGAGTGCCATGGGAGCACAGAGGTAAGACCAGCACTGAGGAGCAGGGAAGGCTTCTTGGAGGAGGTGATAAGCAAGTGGGCATCTGCAAGCTGAGTAGAAGTCAGCAGGGTGGAGTGAGGGCGGGGGGTTGAAAACAGCAGGAACAGCATGAGAGGAGGGGAAAGGTGATGGGTTTGGAAACCACCGTGAGCTCAGTAGGGTTAAGAATGAACTGTGAGGAGGGATGGTGAAAGCTGAGCTAGAGAGGTTTGGCAGGAGTGAGATCTGGAAGCTGGAACTAATGCTGGGGCCGAGTCCTGTGGGCAATGGGGAATCATGGGAGGGGCTGTGCTGCTCACTTTGGCCCTTAATGTACGTGTCTGGAACTATTTTTAACTGTTTCACATCTGTCAGACTCGTCTCTCAGGAGATGTATAACCTGATGCCTTTTCACGTGCCTTTGTTAATGAGGTAGCATGCAAACAAGTAGATAGCTCTTAGATGCTTCCTGAAGGCAGACCAGACTGCACTGGGTTGTGCACGGAGCAGGGGCTGAGCACATGCATGGGGCCAGGTGGTATCTGAGGGGCACTCTACACTCAATGGGGGGGACCTGGATCAGCACCCACCCACAGGCAGCCCAGGGACAAACGACTTGAATGGCCCAATACTCAGTTTCTTCCCCTATAAACTGAGGACCACACCACCTGTCTACCTGCTTACCACGAGTGAGAATGCAGGTGGAAGCAAAGGTGCCCGAAGGAGAAGCAGAGGCCGACAAAAAGAGAGGAAGGCTGAACCCAACAGCAGAGCTCGCTCTGGGGGCTGAGGAAAGGATCCCAAACCAAGAAGAGCAAGAAACAAATGTGGTCTCTCAGCAACTCCCCCACCCCGTCCCCAGTGCCTTCTCTGTCCACGTCCCTCCAGGACGTGGGAATCACCATCAACCCTGGAAGTCACCCTTTCCCAACACATACTGCAGTAATTGGGGACCTGCAGGTGTCAGGTTAGAAGGCTCCAGGGTGTCCCTGTCCTGACCGGTCAGCACCTCCTTTAGGAAGCCTTCCTGACCCCCCACTCACAGTGCGCTCCCCCATCGCTGACTTTCGCACTTCCACGCAGCACCATTCATGAAGTACATGACTGTGACTTCCCTCTAAGGACTCCAGACCTCAGAGGACCCCTCCCATCCTCCAGACTCCTCAAGACTCTAAGATCCTTGAGGACAAGATCTGGTTGTCGCCCCTCCACCATCCACCATGGTCCCCAGCACGGCTTCCCAAGGGCTCTGGAGGCTGGTTCCTGCTCCTTCCCCTGTGAAGCTGAAGAAGAGGATCTGAGGGTCTGGATGATGGGCCAGAGCTGGGTCCCAGGGATGGGGAATGGGAGAAGAGTGCCTCGCCTGACATACACCCACTCTGCTCTCACCAGGCAAGGGCCATGAGCTGGGAGCAGCGCTTATGTAGCTGCCAGATGAAAAGGCTTAAGAGGCTGGACAGCAAGGGCCAAAATCCCAACCGGCAGGATGTGCATGTCCCTGGAGGCCAGGCGATGGGGCAGGAGGGGAGGCCAACAGCTGCCCAGTAAGAGACTGAACTGTAGGAAGGCTCTGGTGCCAGATAATGGGTCTAAAGCAAGGCTTCAGTCCAGGAAGCTGCCCCAACCCCCCACCCCGAGGCTTCATGGAATAGTGGGTGTGTCCAGAGCAGAGAAGCGCAGATGAAAAATGGGCTACCATCTGGAGAAGACGACAAGGTCTGCAAGACAGTGTCACCACACGACCTTCTCCCTGAAGCAATCAGGGCAGGCCTCATCAGCACTTTGAAATAAGCATCTGGCTGGTTCCAGATGTGGAACCAGATGTGAGAAAATGACATCCTGGCATTGGCTGGTCCGTTCCCTACCCTCCCGGCTGGCAGGGCTTTCTCAAGGTCTTTCTGTCCGTGCCCCTGCTGGCATACCTCCCGCGGTCTCATGTGCCCCGCTGCAGGACTCTAGTGGCTGGCCAAGGGGCTCCTCACGCCTGGTTTCAGTCCATCCCAGAATTAGTTCATTCTCTTGTTCCACTGAGATGGGAGCTAGCTGGTCACCATCCCCCAGGCAAAAATTATGTGTGTGCGTGCACGTGTGTGTAGGTGTATACATGCACATTCATATCCCAAGTCAGATCCCTGGCCCTGAAAGAGGCATTGCAGAGGATGCAGCCCCTCCCACCTGCTACCCAGGTAAGGTCGCCAAGAAGGAGAGGAGAGGTCTGCCGGGGACACTCAGGAAGCAACAAGCAGTGGACCTAGCACACTTAGATCTCAGGCATCAGGTTCCCCATGTTCTTTCCACACTGCCACCTCTCCCCCACCCATCCCACCCCCTAAAACCGCCCAGCTCCCCGTTTCCTGGGCTGAGGCTCTCACTGTCAAGCGCTGTACAGATGTCAGAGGAAGAGGTGCAATTGAAAGAAGGCATGTCCTCTTCCAGTTTGGACTAATCAGGATTAAAAAGAGTTTGAAAAAAGCCAAGAGGGACTTGGGGCAAAAGGCAGATGATAAAAGAGAGGCCCCCAAACACCGATTTCTGAGGGATGGAGCTCAGGCCACGTGGCCTGATGGGGGCAGTGCCCTTTCTCACCTAAGGGAGAGCCATCCGTTTCCTGTGGGGACTTGAGCCCTCATGCCTTCATTCCTCAGGGGCTAGCCCTTCTGAATTCTCCCCATGGTGGGACCTGGAACTCCAGACTCTAGGCTATAAGGTAGCTCCCGGCCCTGACTGGCGTGGCTCAGTGGGTTGGGTGTTGTCCCGCAAAGCAAAAGGTCACTGGCTCAATTCCCAGTCAGGGCACATGCCTGGGTTGCAGGTTTAGTCCCTGGTTGAGGGTGTGTGAGAAGCAACTGATTGATATTTCACAAACACATAGATGTTTGTCTCTTTCTTTCTCCCTCCCTTCCCCCCTCTCTCTTTGTCCCCCTGGGACAAAGACCTCAAAGGTAATCTTTTCAAAGACCAATTCATTTCATCTTACAAAGCAGTGCAAGGCCTGACTCCAACTTTGCCCAGTCTTGGTCTCTTAGTCTGTGAAATAGGTACAGACCACTCAGAGTGGGAGAGGAAATGGTTAGCATCTTCAAACAGAACATGCAGACCCCTGGCCCCCAGGTCACTCCCACGAGAACTACGGTCCGAGACTCAGGGTCTACCCTGACTTCTTAGGATGGGTTGCTGTACAGGGCAGTGAGCTGGCAAGGAGAAATGAGTGCGGGGTTTTTCAAGCATTGATGATTTTCTGAATTCGAAACCTCACTTTTTTGCAGCACATATTGTACAGTCCCTTCGTACGGATTAATTACAGCCAAGTTTGAAGTCTTTGGAGTTGTCTGGGAATTACATGAGCTGAAAAAGAAAACATAACTATGTTGTTTCTTTTCTAAATAGAAAAAGGATTTTTTGTGTGTGTGTGTGGATGTTTGCAATACTCACAAACAGCTGAGGGGGGTTTTACTCTATCTTTCCAAAAATCATTGCTCTAGGCCATGACCAAATATGGAAAAAATGACCAAAAAATAAAAATCCCCAGACCACAAACTTTTCAGAAAGTTACAAATAGTTGAAATAGAAGCACATAATAGAAACGGCCCATGACCTTGCCTAGTTCAATTTCCTTGCATTTCCTGCCCTCCCTGCCCACCATTCATGTCTGTGAGGTGCCAGGTATCTCTCAAGAGAGTTTCCCTTCTAGGCATCCTGGAGCCAAGGTGCCAGGCACGGAGCTGCATTATCATCCTCATTTCACAGGTGAGGAAACTGAGGCCCATCAGAGGCTTAAGCGACTTGCCCCAAGGCCCCATAGCCAAGCTATGGCAGAACCAGATCCCCAAGCTGGCTTTTACCGAGCTGTCCCCTGATCCCCCAGAAATGGTTCAGGGCAGACCGGAGAGGGGTGGGTGTAACAGGTAATGGGGAGCAAATATAAGGAAACAGAAAGAAACTAGACTCTGGGTGTTGAACACGCAAGTCAATGTACAGATATTGAATTATAATATTGTACACCTGAAATGCACATAATGTTGTTAACCAATGTTATCTCAATAAAATAATTATGCACACAAATACCCAATGAATGGGAAAACATTAACAATGAAACATTGAGTAAAACTGGAAATTGAGTAAAACTGGAAAACGAAAAGAAGCCGCCTGTGGCTGGGCCCAACTCACGCACAGCACTGAGAAAAGGCGGGGCTTGCAGAGAGGAGGGTGGGGGCTCAGAGAGAGACGACGACTTCTTCCCTGACTTGGAAGGGAAGGGCAGGAGGCTGTCATGGAAGAATATATTCACTGTGCTGGCCCCTGCCCCAGATAGCTCGGGAACCCCCCTGCCCAGCTCCTGGACAGCTGGCGTGAGGGAACGATGAGCAGGGGTTGGTTGTACCGCACCCTCCCCCAGGTCCCTGCCTCTGATTCCCCAGAAACTGTGTCAAATCAGGAATCTCCTGCACAGGGTCCCTGTAACCAAGGTCCAGGCCAAGGCTTCTGAGACGGTGTTCCCCAGACCAGTTTTCCCCAAGGAGGGAGAGAGAGAGAGAAGCGAGGCCGGGGTCTCCTCTCCTCAGAGCTGAGGCACAGGAGTCTGCCCTAGGCATGGTCCAGAATGGGAATGCGATGTTGAAGTTCAAACTCTGGCACCAGACAACTGGGCCTTGAATCCTGACGCAGATGCTTGCTAGCTGTCTGATCTGAGACACTTAACTTTTCTGTGACTCAGTTTTCTCATCTGTGAGTAGAAGTAACCCTATGCCTGTGTCTTCTGGTTCACAGTAAGTGCTATGGAAGTTGTGGCTATTCTTACTGTTGCTATCTGCTCCATACTGGCAACTTACGGATGAAAGAATAAACAAGTGGATACCTAAGAACCCAGAACCTACTTCCTAAGTTGGATAGAACCCGCCCGCTCCCAGTCTCCTACCGGCTCCTCCGTGAACTCTGAAAAAGTTGCCAGGCTCGTCTGGGCCTTGGTTTCTCCATCAGTAATATGGGGATAATAGAGCCCTTTGCTGTTCTGTCAAGTTCTTTGAGAGGCTCGGATGAAAGGCACCAGCAGTGGGGTGAGATGCTGCTATTACAACTAATGACAGAACCGCACGCTCATAAGCTGCTGCCCAGCTCTGACTCAGGCTGTTTACGGTTCCAAGCCTTGCTAGTGGTGAGGGGGGCGGGAGGTGCTGAGTGGGTCTGCAGTCGGGGCGAAGGGGGAGCCTGGGCCGGTGTCCTCACCTGCCCTACTGCAGTTAGTGCGCCCCGGTGACCTGGCCCCTGCAGGGCTTCCTCCCTCTGGGCTGAACCCCTCCTGCCCTGTCTCCCTGAGAATCCCAGCACCCCTTACCCCCACGCCTGCCCCCTCTCCTTCCCTCCTGCCAGGACTCCGGCTCCAGCCCTGCGTGTGACACATCACTCCAGAGGACAATCAAGTCTGTTTAGAAACATGTGGAAGCCATGGTCTTAGGCTGCTGCAGCCAGCATAAAACATTCCTGAAGGCTAGGCCCTCCCTCTCGCGACAGCCCAGGGACAGTGGCCCAGAAGGGGACCGTCCACGTGGGGATGGACTCTGTCTGTGACCTCCACATCTGGTCAGATGCTGCAGCCCCTCCCCCACCCCCCACTTCCCGGGGAAGCTTCTCATGGGAGGCTGACCAGGGAAGGGAGGCTTTTGTAAATAAGCACCCCCTCCAGAAGGCCATGCTGGACCTCCTGTTTTGTGTCACCTGCTCAGTGCCTAGGCTGGGGTTGCCCCCCTGGTCCCCTATAGGAACCAGAGGTGGCAAGGGGCTGGTGAAGCCAAAACAGTTGATGTCCGGCCATCCCGCAGACCCCTAGCAGAAGAGCCCTCTCCTTGGCAGCTTGGTCCAGCTGCAGGAGGCACTGCAATAGCCTCTGTCCTAATCCTAGGACTAGCCTGGGGACAGGAAAACTTGTTCAACCTGGAACCCAAGGTGACTTGGGGCAGAGGCAGCCCTGAGCAAGTGCCCCTTGATCTCCCAAAGTGTCTCCTTCTTACCAAAGCTCTGGCTCTCCTCACCAACCCAAAGAGCAACAGGTCACTGAATGCAAGGCACTGCAGCAAGGGTCACCCCACAAGCTTCTTCCAATCGCTCTCTGGCCCCAAGAACTAGTCCCCAATCCCTGGGCATCCTTTCCCTCCTCCCCACCCTTCCTTAGGCTCCTGCTACTCCCAGGTCCAGCCCTGACAGTCCTTCCTTCCACCAGCAGTGCTGAGCCCCTACAGCAGATCATGTGGCAGACACTGAGTGCCAGAACTGGGACAGCCAAAGCAAGCACAGAGAGGAACGCTAATGCTGGAGGCAAGCTATGGAGGATGGAGACGGGGAGAAAATTGAACCTCCAATGGGAGCAGCGCTGGCCAGAAACCAGTGGGCTTCAAACAGTCAGGACAGAATGGGATACGTGAGGAGAAGATTGGGAAGAGTGTTCTGGGCAGGGGTAGTAACACCAATAAGAAATGGAGGAGGGAAGTCACGTGGCTTCTCCAGGAGAATCAGCTCCTAGAAGGCACATGGGCTGGGCGGGGGGGCCGTGCGCGTGGAATGGAGAGAGACCCCAGACTGTGCTCTGGAGATCCTGGGCAGTGAAAGCAGCACCTGGACTCAGGTAGGGGTGAGGATGTAGCCAGGGAAGTCAGCTCAGAGTGTCTTCACAGGAACTCCCTGGAGTGAAAAGATCAGGGCCTCTTCTTCAGAAATCCAAGCAACCTTAGAGAGGAGGGCCCCTTGCCGTCCCCAAACCCTGGGAGGCAGGGAGGACCTGAAAAGTACACTTTCATCACTGTTTAACAGAGAGGGGAAACGGAGGCTCATTAGTGCTTAGTCATCTGCCTAATGTCTTAGAGTAAGTCAGCAACCAAGCTGGTGGAATATTTTAGATGCGCGGGTGTAGACAGGTCCTTAAGAGGTCAGCTACTCCACCGCTTGCCCCAGGCATGCCAGATCCCAACAAATGGGGCTTCTGCCTATGCCTAACCATGTCAGGAAGCTTTTTGTCTTTAAACCACCAGTGCCAAATATTTGCTGAACTCGAATCTAGCCTGAATCCTTCCTGCTGAGTTTGAACATACAGCCTGTCTGGTTCATAGGCAAGATGGAGTCATGTAAAAACCTCTCTAGACTCGGTTATTTTTGGTCTCCCCCTTAGATTTCTCATCTCTAAGTTCAATCTCAACAGTTTCTTTCTCTGTAGGCCCAAACCTGCCATGATTGACAGGGCACACATACTAGGTGCTTTCCATGACAACCAAATGAATGGATGGATGGAGAATGAATGGACAGACAAACCAATGGTCTCCAGAAAAACACAACCCTTGGACCCCCATGAAATAGATCTCAAACCCAGCCCCCAATACCCCTTAACCTGCTTCACGACCTGACATGTAGAGCCACTGCCCACGGGAGTTGGGAGGTATTCTTGGGCCATGTTCTTTAACAACGTGGGTATCTTCCCTCTTCATCTACCTCAGTGCTTTTCCATCTTCAGAGCTTTTGCTAGGGTGGGGCAACATGTTTTCTCATTGCCTCCTCAACCCCACACTATCCCCCACCACACACACACACACACACACACACACACACACACACATGTACTTTCTGTAGCAATAAAGTGTAGGCACCAGCCTCTGGGGAAAAACCCATCCCAGTCATAACCGGGTTGGCATCTCTGCTGGGGTCTTTTGATAAAGAGGGTTACTTCTGTAGACAGCTAAGGCCTACCTCCCTGAAAACCCTCCTTATCTTCACTCCCATGATCCTGATATATGGGAAGAATTGAGCCCTATACAAGTATCATTTACACTGGCCATGTGACAGGCATCGTGCCAAACACTGTGTATTTATTTTCTCACTTGGTCCTCACAACCACCTTGCAGGTTCCAGGAGGGGAAACAGACTCAGACAGGTGCAGTCTGGCTAGGAAATAACAGGCAGGCTTAGACCCCGGTCTGCCTAACTCCAGAGCCCACCCTGGTACCTTGCTTTCTGCCCTGCCTCTCCCTGGGCATGGTGGTGAGGGAACTTGAACGTCCCTAGGGCTCCGGGACGACCAGCCCCCACCCCCTGCCGCACGCAGAACCACATCTAGTAAGAACACTCAGTCGCAACAGTGGGTGTTGGTCACATCCAGCAAGTTGCCTTTGTTCAAACTGGTTCCTTTTCTGGTTGTTTCCTTTGCTCCTAATCTCAGATTGAAGACCTATTATTTCCAAGCCAGGAAAAAAGAACAAGGAAAAAAAAGGGAGCTCTGTTCCAGGAACTGTAACATCTCTCTCTCCACGCTGCCCAGTTTCTCACTTCTCCGGCTCTTGGACAAGCCTGGCTGTGCCTGGCCCTCAGGTTTGGCAGGGTCACTGGTCACAAAGCCTTTTCAGGGTCTTCCCGCCCCCCATTACTTCCAGGCCAAGACAGGGGTGAGAGAACAGAGAGAAAAGCGGGTCAAGGAAAGCACTGGAAAACGATGATACATTCTAGTTCCCAACCTGGCCCTCCACCGTGCAGCCCCTGCTCTCTCAGGACTCAGCTGTGCATCCCCTCCCTGGCCTAGAGGAGACGCTCCAGAGTCAATGTGTGGTGAGTGACACACAGAAACACAGGTGTGTGTACACACACGCGCACACACACTCTGGTGCCCACACCAGAATCAGACAGCCATGAACACATATCCCAGCCTGCTCTCACTTACAGCGGCACTCAGAGCCTCAAAGGACACAAGCCTCCTTGAGCCCAAGACACACATAATCATAAGCATATGCACTCTCCATCACATGTCTCTGGACACTGCCACAGATATGCCCTTTCTCTTAGGCACAAACATCGTCACATGCATGCGTAGGTCTCTGGACACAGGCATTTGTGGACAGGCCCAAATAACAAAGAGTCTAGGGCTGGACCAAAATCCGAGGGGTCCTCAACATCCACAGAGCCCCTATTTCTCAGCCCCCACTCCATTTGATCTCTGGAGTTAATAAACTGGCTGGGCCCCATCCAGTACAGGGAGGGAGGAAGGCCCTTCCCAGCTCTGGCTATGACCCCCACCCCCCCAGAGCCCAGCCCAGCTACCCTGAGCCCACAGAGGTCAAGCTTATGCCTCGAGGGTGGTTTGTGCCCAAATGTCAGGAGACGCCAGCATGTCTCCCTGGGAGAGGAGTGGAATTTCTGGCCTCAGGCCAGTGGGAGCTTCTAACCTGCAGCTGGCACCCACTTTCCTAGCTGAGGGGGAGACAAAGGCGCCTTGACGCAAGGGCACCACAATTGTTGGTGGCAGGAGACACGTCAGCGCTGCTCCAGGGCAGGAACCCTGCCACCACCCCGTTAACCCCACATGGTCAGGCTGGCCCTCCAGCCTCCTCACCTGACTCTACACAGCAAGGGCCCCCTTGCCTTGGGCCCAGACTGGCACGTGCTCCCGCCTGAGACCTCGCAGAGCCTGTATGAGCAAGCCCAGGGGAATGAGGTGGGGGACAGCGGGGAAGCCAGACGGCTCACCATGTTTCACACTGGGTCAGGGGAGAGCACCCGCGAGGGACACTGCAACTCCCTCGACATGAGCTCACCCAAACCAAAGCCATGAATTTTCCCAGAAGGCAAACAGCTGTTCAGGGGAGAAAGCAGCCCATACCAGCACGGCTGCCAGTGCAGCTGGAGGCACTGAATTCTCCAGCCCCAGGCCAGGCCGGAGAGCAGTGACTCGGTCCTCCCGGATGGCACCCGTGGCAGCAGCTCCAGGTGCCACCTGGAGCCTATGGCTTTCAGGCCACCCCACACCAGCTCTGCTGACACTCCAGTGGGTAATCAGGAACCAAACATGTCACCCAGCCAGACCCCGGACGGAGGGACTCCAAGTCTGCTGACCGGTCCAGGCCCTCCTGAAGGCCACCCTGGTGGCAAAGCCAGGGTGCCCTCGCTGCCCAAACACCTCTCCCCTCCACCCCAGAGAGCCCGTCACTCCAGCCACAGTCAGTGCTAAGAGGAAAAGCTCCCAGGAGTGCTTGTCAGTACAACTCTTGTTGGGGTCAGAGTGTGACCCTGCGGTAAAGCCAGCAGAGGTGTGACTGTGGGGGCTGGAGCCCCCGCAGAGGAAGGAGGTGTGCTGGCCACAGGGCAGAGCGGATCTCGGGGGCCGGCCCCTCCTGTTGCCCCGTCAGAGCACCTGAGTCAGCCCAGGCATCTCCTTCACGGGACTTACCGTGAATATGCACTCGTGTTATTTTCAGATTTGCTTCCTTATTGTTTGTTTTCTCCACTAGGATGTAAGCTCCGTGGGTTTAGGGACCGTGTCTGTTTATTTACTGGACTTAGTAATATTTTCTAAACGTACGAATGAGTGGTCTCTACCCACAGAACCTCTGCACACTGAGCTCCGCTGCCCAGAAACATGGGACCGCAGTCCCCAGAGGCCCCGAGGATCCAGCTCAGGAAAGGCAGCAAGTTCTCCGGGGAAGGTGCCCCCCACTCCCATCACCCATCGACTCACACCGCACACCACAAACCTATCATGACACCTGTTAGGTGACGCTGGGAGCTGAGGACACCTCTGTGGAATTAAAACAAACCCCCAAAACCTGGCCCCTGCCCTAAGAAGACAGCACTTGGGTGAGGAAGGCACATCAGGGAACAAACGACTACAGCTCAGTCTGATGAGTGCCATCCGAATGGTGGGAACAGAGGACCCAGGCTAGTCCTAGGGAGCTGACAGTTTTCCAGAGAAAGGGACGTCTAAAATGAGCCCTGAGGAGGGGTATGAACTGCTCAGCAAAGGCAGGGGAGGGAAACAGGGTTTCATAAAGAGGGATCAGCACGCACAAGAGTCTGGAGGTAAGAATGTGCGGGTTAGACAAGGGGGAGGGAAGCTCAGTGCAGCCAGTGACGGTGAGGAAAGGCCAAGTCAGAGCACAAAAGCTGGCGACAACGCTGCTGCAGTGTGTGAGGTGGGCGCGGAAGGCGGTTCGTGGCCAGGTGCGAGGAGAAGCGGAGACACTTCCAAGGAGAGGCTGGTGACTTCGGGCCCTTCAGAAGCAGGGTCTCACCACCGTTGCAGGAGGCCTGAACTCCAGGCAGAGGTCAGCCAGTGACCCCTCTTTGGAAATTTTGAAGCCTGGGCCTCAATTTGTTTTTAACCCATAAAAGGATAATAGGACTAGGTAGTCACTCAGCTCCTTCCAGTGCTTTGAACCAGTGGGGAGGAGGCTGTGTTGGCCCCTAACCAAGGCCTCCGATGGAAATAGCTTCTGTTTTCCTAGTAGACACTGGCAGCCTCCTTCCTGCGAGGCCTTCCCACTCTCTGGTAGTCCCTGTTTCGGTGAAATACCGAGGCTGGTCCCAGCATGGCCGTGTTTATCAGACTATCTGAGTAAGTGTTAAAGGGGAGGAGGTGGAAGCAAGAAGCTAGAAGCAGCTGTTGACACAGAAAAGAAAAAGAAAGGGGCTCGGTGGGTCTGGGCCCTGAGCTGAGAGGGCCTGGGTGAGGGGGCTGGGAGCCCCAAGAGTTTAGGTGCAGCCTGTGACTTGAACGACCTCCCCACAGACGAGGCCCACAGAACTCTGCCAGTTCGCCTCGGGAGTGGCCTTTCTCCCAGTTGTGTGAAGGGAGGAACCTGGTGGATAGGCGTGAGCGGGGAGGGCCAGAGAGACAGCAGCAGCCTCCCTCTACAACCTGCAGGGGCTTGGAAGGAGGAAGGAAGGCTGGAAAGGGCAGAAGGGGTAGCACCTGAGCTGGAGCATCAATCAGCTGCCCACCCTGGGAGGTTTCCATTCAACTAACCTGCACGGAGCGCCTGCTCCCATTAGGTTGTATTCTAGACACCATTCTGCTGAGCAACGTGGTAAATTTTCTAATAGGCTGCATAGGACTCAGACAGCAAGGCCACCAAGAGCCCCACTCCACTGCCCCCACAGGGCAGCAGAGGCACCAGCTGGCCCTCAACTGGGAGGGAAGCCAACCTCTAGGGAGCACCTGGTTAGGCTTTCCTGGTGGCCTTAGCCCAGGAGGAGGGGCCTCCTTCCAGAGGGCAGCTCAGGAGCTGATATGCAACATACCCTGCCTGCCACCTGGTGGAGAGAGAAGGAAGGTGCTCCAGACTACGCTCAGACCTGGAGTGCCCTGCCACCTGGTGGAAAGCCAGGTGCTCAGGGAATCGGCCCCAGCAGCTGAGCACCCAAACTTGGCACCTGCTGTCCCGACACTAGAGGATGCAGACTGCAGCCTCGCTCCCAGTCCTGGGATGTGATCTCAGTCCTTAAGGACTCACAGTTGTTTAGGGGGAAACAGCTCATTTACATGAAAGATTAGATAATATAATTGTACTGCTGGATTATTCAATTCAGTTCATTCACCCATCCAACCACTCATTTATCTGTCCAACCAAATACTTAGAAACTCTTACTAAATGTAAGGTACTATGGAGATTTTTAAAAAAATAAAAGTTAAAGACTTTATCCCAGACATCAGGGAGCTTAAGCACT
The DNA here is from genome assembly GCF_019186645.2 of Phyllostomus hastatus. NCBI lineage: Eukaryota > Metazoa > Chordata > Mammalia > Chiroptera > Phyllostomidae > Phyllostomus > Phyllostomus hastatus. The sequence continues at coordinate 28,057,643 of NW_025333611.1, read as the reverse complement.
AGTGTCCTTTGGACGACTTGAAAAAGAACGTGGATTTCCACTGGGCTCCAGTGGCCAAAGGAAGGGAATAGAGGCAATGACTTGGTTTGGGCACTGGATAAGGTCTGGGCACATGGCTGGACCTTTAGACCAGGTGCATAAAACTATGAATAAACAGGTGGCCTTTATAGGACCACTAACACTAGAGCAATGTCCCCACCTCCATTGGAAGGACACTCAGTGAGACACCAGAAAATGCAGGCAAGGCTTACTTGGGCTGAGCTCTGAATAAGACTGACCACAGGGTTCTAAGTTCCACTCCCCACTCCAGCCCTGTCCATGGCCATGTGGCTCCTACTACTTCCCCATCCCTGCATGTCTCTCCCGAACAATTCAAGCCCTACATCACTCTGCTGGGCTGATCTCCCCTAGGACAGCTCTGGGGCCACCTTCTACTCCAGCATGCACCCTGTGTAGGAAAGACCAGAAAGCAGGGAAGAGGAGGTGACCATGGCAGGGAGCTGTGGGAAAGTAGGAAGATGAGGGTGTTCATCACTGGGAAGTAACCCTCAAAACGCAGAATGAAACGGCAGTGCTAATTTGTAACATTCAACCAAAGCAGAATTCGTAAAACCTTAATCAGCACTATCCACCAAATCTTTCCACACATGTTTGCTTTAGACTTACAAAGAATCCAGTCTCCATAACCGGTTTTTCTTTTTTCTCCCTTGAGTCTTGAAAGTTAACGAATCATTCAAGGGGATGGCATTGAAAGGCCCTTCTTAGAAGGAGCACACAGCTGCAACACCACCATCCTGGAGTCCATTCAATTTGCCTGACCCCAGTTTCCCTAATATGGGGAGAAAAGGAGTGGACCCAGCCCTGCCTCTGGACCGCAGTCCAGACGCCTTCACCAACTCCAGAAGCCAAGGGGATGGCATTGAAAGGCCCTTAAGGTTTCCTGAGAGCTCCTAGTGTTGGCACCAAGTTTAATCTAAACTCTACCTGACTGAGCTTTGATGAACATCTGTTTTTCACTAGATGGTGAGCCACTACTTCTCTGGGGTCCAAATGGCTGGGGTTGGAGGAGGGAGAGGACTGGGTGGGCATCTGTTCCACCCACGTTTTAAGAGGCATCTGACAAGGAGCCGAATGCGCCTGCCCCTCTTTCTCCAAACTCCACACTACAATCACAGGGAATGACAGAGAGGAGCTACGGCTCAGATCCAGAAGGAAATTAAATAGCCTCAAATTAGGTCAAACATGCCTTTGGCACAGACCCACTGAAGGAAAAACCAGAAGACAGCGTATTTCCCTTCCAGTTAGGAAATCAATGTGGAAAAATAGGGAGTTCTCATGTATATGACCAATATACAGTCGGAAAATATACCAAAACACCATCCCGTGAACAACGTCAATAAAAATATAAAGTGGTAAGAATAAGGTTTGTAGGAAATGTACAGGATCTACCAATAGAAAATGAAACTCTAGCTTTACTAAAGGAAACAAACAAATACACATGATTGATAGGAAAAAGCAGTACTTCTCAATGTAAATCTTTCCTGAGATAATCTCTAAATTTAACACCACTCCAATCGAAAGCCCAAGGGCATAATCGATTCTCAGATTTGTCTGGAAGAAAAAATGTATGCGAATAACCCAGAAAAATATTGATAAAGAAAAACAAACCAAGAAAAATGAGGTGGAACTTTCACTGTCAGTACTAAAATGTACTATAAAGATACAAAAACTTAAAACGTGTGGACCAGGCACCAGAATGGACTGATCAATAGAACATATTGTAAAGGCAAGAAACAGTTGCAAATGTCTAACAAAGCCTTCATCAAGGGTGTTAGATAAAATGTAATAATATAAATACACATAGGGTGTGTTTAGTTTATAATTTTAAAAGTACTGCTTAATAATATATTGTTATAATTTTATATTAAGAGAAAAAGAAATGGATAGTCCAATAATGGTGCTGGAATAAATTAACTACATTTTTAAAATACCATACTTATAATACACAGAAATAAATTGTAAATAATTAAAAGATTTAAATGTTCAGTAAACACTAGAACATTTATTTAGGTGTTTATGTTACAATGTTTGTGTAACATAGGAGTAGAAAAGTCTTTCTATAGATCCAAAGGCAGTCTAAAAGTGAATATTAATATGTGACTACATTAAAAAATGTAAATCCTCTATATCAAAAAATGTCACAAAACTAAAGGTAAATAATAAATTGGAGAGACTATATGCAACATTTATCAAACAAAATAAAGGTCAATACTCTTGATACAAAAAGAAACTTGTAAACCAAAAAGACAAATACCTCAATAGAACTATGGGTAAAGACATAAAAGAAGCACAAAAGCACGAATAAATACTACAACGTTTAACTTAAATAGTAATCAAAATAAATTAAAATGCAATAACATGTTGCATATCAGATGTGGTAGCATGAGAAAGAACACTGGTGAGCACCCACGGAAATGGGTGTTCAAGAGCTGGCAGCGGGGCATAAGCTGACATAATCTTTCTGAATTATAATTTAGTGATAGGTCTAAAGTCTTAAAAGGTGCGTATCTTTAGTCCCTACAGTTCCATCTGGGAACACATCCTAAGGAAGAAAGAATATACAAAAAACTTTATCTAGAAGCACAGCTGGCATAATAAAAAATCGAAAACAAACTGAATTTCTAATAATAAATAACTGATAAAATAAATTAGAGCTGTATTTATAAAATGAAGTATATGTGAACTTTTAAAAAATGGTAGAGTTTACAGGTCAACTATAATTAAAAATAAATTAAAAAAATAAAATGATAGCAAAGAAATGCAGCTATTGCCACGAAAAGATGTTTCTGATTACATTTTAAATGAAAAACGCGGGGTATATTGTGAGATCATAGGTATAGTATGATTCCATTTTTATAACAATGTTTATAGATAGTAAAAGGTCTGGAGGAATTTATTGCAAAATGTTTACATTTTGTGGCTGGGTGGTAAGATTATAAGTGTTCATGCTTTCTTTTTTTATCATACATATTTTCTAACTTTTCTGTATTTAGGCACTTCTTGTATAACATTTAAATTATTAAAAAGAAAAAAAATTGAGAGCCACAGGCAATTCCTAGATACTCAGTCTTCCCTGGCCCTGTTGGTCTGGGGAAAAAAAGGCTTCACTAAGGAGAATTGATCTAAGAAAACTGCCACAAAAGGCTTTGACACGACAAGAACTCAAGCTTCCCCCTTTTCCTCCTCTTCCACATGTCCTATCCCCAAAGAAAGTGCCTCCGGCCCTGGTAAAATGGGATGCCCTGGGCCTCGGAAGGCAGCAGGGTACTCCAAAATGCATAAACCAAATGGGTCAGGGGAAGGGGTGAAGGCCATGGGCCAGCAAAGAAGGACTTTGGGTTAAGTTGGCAGCGCAGGAAGCTGAGCGCCAGGAGTGGGCACCTAGAGTTGGGGTGACAGAGATCAGGGCTCCCCGAAAGGCTAGAGGCAGAAATGAGATATCATACACTCAGCTAGGGTCATAATTAAACAGTTTTGATAGAGTAATTTACCTATAGTTTTTTTCTGCCAGTCACAACCTAGATTAAACATTTAAAAATCTAGCCTCTTCTTTTCCCCAGCTATTACCATCCCTCACTGCTCTTCTCCACATGGATACAGGCCTCAGAAATGGCCTAATCATCACCCCAGCCTCAGGGCCACCCGTTCTCAGCACCATGGCTGGGACAGCAGCTCTCCAAAGGGGGCTTCGTAGGGGTTCCTGCCCTGAGAGGGCCTCTGCTGGCAGGCCGAAGATCCAGGTCGCTTCCTTCCTAAACCCAGAGGGGGTCAGGCCCACGGAAGGACTGCTTAGATGTGATAAATGTTCCTTGGATGTGGAAAACCCATTTCCTGGTCTGTATGTGGGCCATTGGCCTCCCACGTGGGCTGGCAGCCAACCCGCCTCTGGAAAAGAGGTTCCTCAATGCTGACACACACGCACCTCTTGTGTGTGGGTTACAACGGTCTATCGTGTGCATTATACCAGCATGTCCAGGCTGCCCTCCTTAACGCACTAATGCTCCTGTGCCTGCCCCTTAAATCTCTTGGAATCACTCAGCCAATTCTAACCCCAGGCAATGTACTTGGGATCAAAATCAAGTCCAGCTCTGCTGGCGGGCAAGTCAGTTGGTTGGAGCATTGTCCCATGCACCAAAGGGCTGCAGATTCAATTCCTGGCCAGGATACATAGCTAGGTTGTGGGTTCCATCCCTGGTTGGGGTGTCTATGTGAGGCAACTGGTCAATGTTTCTCGCTCACATCAATGTTTCTCGCTCACATCAATGTTTCTCTCTTTCTCTCTCTCTTCCCTCCCTCCTACCCCTCTCTAAAATCAATAAAAACATATCGTTGGGGGAGGATTTAAAAAAAATCAAGTCCAGCCTCTGTGATGCTGTGCCTTCTGGTGAAAAAAGCGAGGGGCCTGGTCTAAACACCTTTCCCAGCACTGCCAGAACTCACAGTGAGATCCCTCTGTCCCTATTGCGCCAGACGCTGGGGCCTGAGAGACACAGATGGGACCACCTGCTAGAGGAGTCAGCCCAGCTGGGTGGCCCAGCTGGGCCCAGCCTTCTACCCTTGCCAGGGTCCTGCCATGATGGAGGGGTTGCTCTCACTCCCCTCCCTGAGCGTGGTGTCCAGGACCCCAGGCAGATACACAGCACTCAAGCCTCCCTGTGGAGAGCCAGAGAGGTTGACTCAGAGCCAGGTGCCAGGGCTGGGAGGCGCCCTGCAGCAGGAACTCTGTGGACGGTCTTATTCACCTCGTTACACAGGGGAGGTAGCCCTCCAGAGCCCACAGGCCATCTGGGGAATATCAGGCAGCACCCAGGCAGGCTGGCTGGGGCAATCAGGGCCGGACTGGGCCGGTCTTGTCAAGGCTTCCTTTGCAGCTGGTGGAAAAGGACCCCCCTCCACCCCAGTACATGAAAGTAAAGCTCTCTGTAGCCCAAAGCCGAACTGCTTCTCTGCAAATGGAGCTACTTGGAATTTCTAGCTACTTGGAATTCCAGTAGGGCAACGAATCTCAGAGTCAAAGAAAGAATAATTTTTAGAGCTAGAATTAAAATTGGTCAATTCAAGCAAATCCTAAAAACAACTGCAACTTATTTATTAAGCACTTATGAGTTTAATTAAGAATTGTACATACACTATTACATGTAATCCAAAGAATAACTCCATGAGGTAGCTATGCTTATATTTTCCTTATATTATAGACAATGAAATGGAAACCAGAGTTGTTGAGAGACTTGTTCAAGGTCATCAGCTTGTGAAAAGTGGGCTGCGTCTGTACGACACCCAAGCCCACGTTCTTCACCACTCGGGGACACTGCCTCCGGGGATCCTGACAAGTCACTCTTTTATGGATAAAGAAATGATCTGGTCAGTGCTTGTGCTCAAAGAGTGAGTTTCTTTTATGTTTCAGAAAAAAATACTGTTCAGAGTGGCTTCTCTAGAGGCCTTATTCCTGAAGGCTCTTGGACCAGTTAAGGGCAGTAAGCTCAACACAGAGCCCACAGCCTTGGGGTCTTCCTTGGTGGGCAGCCTGGCGACTGGATCCTACACAGTGACTGATCTGTCATACCCATCTGCAGACTCATTTCCCAGGTGCCGATGGAGCTCGGTGCGTAGGCGAGCAGGAACCGCTTCCTCCCCAGGGTTCCCACGGCAGCCCCAGATCCTCTGGACAAGGGCTTGGGGATAGACTGACAGTGGCAAAAAGTCAGAGGCAGAAGAGGTCCGGGGCCATTAATGCAATCCTGTCAGCCCACAGATGAGAAAGCTGAGGCTGAAGGAGTTGGTCACTAAGATAGAGAGTCTCCTGGTTTCCTCTTATCTTTCCCATAAACTTAACCTCACCTCGTTACACAGGGGAGGTGGCCCTCCAGAGCTAGTGCTTATGTGAGTGATTCCCTCCTTGGGAGCAGAGTGAGGAGGAGAAGCACACAGGATTAAGAGCACTACATGGGTGACAGACACTGCAGTTCAAATGCTCACTTTGTCTCTGCCCAGCTTTGTGACTTTTTCAGGTTACTTCATCTCTTGGTGCCTCACTTTCCTCTTCTGTAAAAGGAGATGGTCATAGTGCCAACCTCACAGGACTGGTCTGAGAATTCATCAGAATAATGTATAGCCCAGTGCCTAGCTCAATTACAAAGGGATAACAAGGAAATCTGAATAAAGGATGGACTTTAGTGAATAATAATGTGTCAGTGTTGGTTCACTAATAGTAACCAATGTGCCACAGGAATGGAAGGTATTAATAACAGGGAAAACTGGGTTGGAATATACGGGAACCCCTTGGACTATCTTCACAACTTGTCTGTCAATCTAGAGTATCTAAAGGAAAGGTTTATTTTAAAAAATAAAAGGAGTACAGTAGAAGGTGCCCTTGTTACAGAAGGGGATGACCATGAGCCATGTCCAGAAATAGCCGGAAAGAAGCAATATCAAAACCCCTCACACTCAGTCAGCTCAAGCTGGCTCCAGCCCCCAGCCACGAATACCAACAGCACAGGCGGGACGGCGTCAAGGCATCAGAGAAAGGCTACTGAACCTGAAGTCGGACAGACACCGAGGTCCAAGTTCTAACCCGTCCCTCAGTATCTCTGCGATCCTGGGCACAGCCCCTCCGCTCTCCAGAGTCCCTTTCCTCCTCACCTGTGGACTGTCTTTCCCTGTCTGGAGCATAAGAGTTGTGGTGAGGCTGCAATGAGAGATGTGACCCCCCAAGTGCCTGTCTCCTGGTATTTATGCCCTTGCGTCATTTTCTCCCCTTGGGTGTGGGCTGGACTTATTATTGACTTGCTTCTAACAGATAATCAGTGGTGAATAATGGGGTGTCATCATTTATACCATGAGGTTAAGGTATAAAAAGATTGTGGCTTCCCTCTCAGATGGCTTGTCCGGGGGAAAGCTAGCCGCCATGCTGTACGGGGGCCTTGTGGAGGGGCTCACGTGAGTGAACTTGGAAGCAGACCTTCCGAAGCCTGCCAACAACGCACGGATGAGCTAAGAAGCAGATCCTTGAGTCCCAGTTGGGGCTGGAGATGACGCAGCGCTGGATGACAGCTGCACTGCAACCTTAGGAGAGACCTTGAGCCAGAAGCACCCAGCTAACTCGTATTTGGATTCTCAAAACACAGAAACTGTGTGAGATAACAAATGTTTGTTGTTTAAAGCCATTAAGTTTTAAGGCAACGGTTTATGTAGTATTATGTAACTAATTCAAGAAAAAAACCCTATGAAAATACTTTGTTGAAAACTAAGAAATTTGGCAAAGCCAGAGACCAAACCAAACCAAACCCTAAGGCCCATCGGATCCCACAGAGGCCCCTCCGCATCGTCACATTTCGTGCCATTTCTCTCCCTTCCTCTCACCCCCTGAACCTCTGAGCCCCTGAAAACAGATGGGTCTGGTGAGGACAGCCCGTGAAATCTCCCACCCGGGGAAGAACTCAGCCACTCTGGAGGCCAGGAACACTCAGGCGAGGCAGCTTAGCTCTGTGCTGACTGGACAGAGGGGTCCTGCTTCCAATCCAGCCAAACAGCTGCCCCAAAGAGAACTGGGGGGATCGCTCTCTGTAATTCACAGAATGTCCATTGCACCACCATGTCTACCTTGTTTGGCTCTAAGGCTTTCCTGAAGATAAAGACAAATTCTTGAAATTAGAGTCCAAGCCTTACACCTGCGGGAGTACACAGGCAAACAAGCTCTGCCGCCAGCACAAGTCAGTGCCAGCGTGTTCCCTCCAGGACAGACGCCCCACTTCTGTGCCCACTATTCCTAGGCAGACATCCTTGAAGGATGAGGATCAGGAAGATCGTCCACCTTCCAAGGAGTCCAAGTCCTCCAGCTGCCATTCAGCACCCCCAACTCCACTGAGCTCTGTGGGGAAAGAACGATCTCGAAAGGATGAGGGCACCGTGGAGAGAAAACTGCCTGTTCAGACAAGATGGACTCCACCTAATGCCAACACCAAACTCCACAACCATTTGGCTCCAATATAAGACCGCCCCCCCCCCCCCCCCGCTGCAGTTTCTTTCCCTGCCCCTCCCTCCTACCACTACAAATCCTCCCCCAATTTTTCTGAGCTTACCAGGCAGCCCCTTTTCCCTGGGGAATCTCCCTCCTACTTTCCTTTCCAAATGGCCGAAATCTCTGCATATCTTGACTTGATTACCCCCTACCAGGGACCTGGAAGTGCAGAGAAGAGATTTCTGTGGATATTTCCCTAAGGGGACAGAAGGGAAGAGGAGACACTAAGCCTGAGCTCCTGGGGTGCAGCTGTGGCTGCGAAGAGCTGGCAAAAGCGTCAACAGTGACAGTGGCTCCCCAGGCAGGGCTTCCCGTGATGTGACTGATCCAGAAATGAGGGCCCGTAAGACAGCCGGCAGGATTCAGGCTGGGTTCCCTGCATATGTGCTGAGGCCTGCGGGAGGGAGCAGCTGCAGAGCACGTGGCACCTGCTCACAGCTCGCACCAGCCCGAGAGCTGCTCATCTTGGGCTGGGCCCAGCCCCTGACCCTCACTTCTCCTCCAAAATCCCCTTATCCAAGGAGGGGCTGGGATCATTTTTCCCATACCTAGGGCTGGGGTACACAGGCAGGAAAATGTAGCCCGCCCACTCTACATAGCCATGGGGGAGGGGGCCAGTCTTCCAGCAGCCACTTCCCTCCCTGCTCTGGATGTCCCTCACGTGGCACTCTTAACAGAGCCTAACCCTACCACTCCAGGCAGAGTCATGCTTCTACAGCCTTCCTCCTTCTCTTAAGCAGGGGTGCTAATCTGGACGGGATCCAGGTAGCTGTGTAAAGCTAGCCTGAAGTTCCGTTTCTATCCCAGGCCCTCAAGAAGAAGGGAGTCATCGAGGGGCAGGTCTCGGAACTCGCAGAATGCCACCCGGAGCTCCACAGTTACAGGATGCTGTGAGGAAGACCCAGTTCAGCGTTGGAGGCTCCAGACTGTGAGGTCCAAGGACAGACACGTCTGCGCCCCAGCACAAAGCCTAGTCCAGAGCAAGCCCCAGCATGTCTGCCCTCCTTCCTGCCCTCACTTCTAACGAGCCCTAGCCTGCCGCCCTAGAGGAGATGTTAGTGCAGAGGAAGTGAAGAATGAAGCGGAGAATAAAAACATGAAAAGAATGGAGGTGCTGCTGGAGAAGGAGGGCTTCACAGCTGTCCCCAAGGCTATGTCAGCCACAGAGCATGCTTGGGGCAGTACAGCTCAGCCCTCAGAAGATGGCTTATATAGCTCAGGGGGGTTTAGGCAGCCTCACTGAGGGCAAAAAAGAATTAATTCAGTGGGAGTAATCAGCAAGACATGGCTTCCTACACTTCCTCACACTGGGAGTTCTTTCTACTCTCTATTTGCTATAGAGTCAAGACTAAACTTTTCTGCCTGAATTCAAAGCAATCCACAATCTGGCCGCCTCCCCACCCTCCCACTGCTTCTCCACCCCCAGCAGCTGGTCCCCAGCATCTCTGCACAATCCTGGGTACCAGCGGACTGGCTCATTGCTGTCTGTCCCTACAGATTCCTATCCTTGCTAACCCGCTCCTTTCCCCTTCCCTCCCTCTTTACAACAGATCCGAACCTTCAAACACTGGATCGTGGTCCTGTTCTCTGTGAAACCTGTTCTAATCACTTCAGCCCACACCAATCTCTGCCTTTTCGGAACTCCTACAGCATGCCTAGCACACACCATGTGACCAAGCCCATTTATAGCATATCACATTGCTCATTAGCTGCTTTTCCTCAAGTCATCATCAACTAGAACAGAAGAGCTGTGCAAGGACCAGCAGAGTGCCTGTCAAGTTTAAGTTCACAGAGTAGGAACCATGTTTGGATTGTTCTGTGTCTCTCCTGGCTCAGGGCGGGCTCAGTAAATGCCAATAATGATTTCTTTTCAGGGACTATCCTCCTCTCATCCCCCTGCAAGGGACCTTGCTTTCAGGGGGGACCACAATTAGGGTCAGGCTCTGAAGACCAGCCCTTTTTGTGGGACTCTAAGCTGGCTGAAGAGCAGCTTTGCCCAGGGGCGACTTGTCTTTTGCCTCACTCAGAGACTGGCTTAACAGGGGTGCGTACTGCCATCTCCATGGTGCCTACCTCTTCCCACCCCTCCACCCCCGCCAGCACTCCCCTTCATCAGCCTTTATCAGCTCCGTTCCCATCTCCACCAGGCAAAGCCTGTTTCTGGGGGATTAACTCATCCCCAGGGCTCAGTACCTTAGCCTCTGTTTATGACCCCTGGTCTCTGGCCCCTGTGAACTGGGGAGTGTTGCACATTCCTGTGGACAAGGAGGAGCCGTTTCACACGAGATATTCTGTCGGGATTTTCACAGTTGCTGTGTTGGAGATGGGTAGCAGGGCCCCCTCCTGTCCCCTCCCAATTTCCCCAGCCCAGGAGCCAGCCTATCTGAAGACGGAAAGAGGAGGCGGCTGTGAGCTTGACCAGACAGGCCAAGAAAAATGCTTTCCAGAGGGTTGAATCCCAAGGTGCCCATTGTCCAATGAGAAAGGCCTGTGTCTTGGGTGGCCTCCCCAGGGCCTTAGCTGGGGAGTGGGCCCCAGGACACAGCTGGCCCAGCGTGAGGTTCGTCCTGAAGGGTAGGCTGGCCCATCCTGGGGCTGCTCCTTCGCAGGGCTTTTCCATGCCAGGCCTCCACCACACTCCTCCTGAGGTTTCCTGGCCTTACTTTCCTCTCAATCCCTCAGACTCTCACCCTCATTGTCTGTTTCTCTGTTGTTCTCCCACTCCCATCAGCCCTCAGTCTCATTATGAGAGAAGGCAAAAGAACCACCTTTACTACACTGGTATACTTTCAATGAGTTCCCATACACTCAATTCTCGACCTCTCTACAACATTCCTTCACGTCAGGTAAATTAAGGAATAGTCTCCCCAAGCCCGAGAAATAATGCGACTTGCTCATTATTAACCACTTATATAGGGTAGTGACTGGAAACCAGAGTTTTAGACACTTAGGTGAGAGCTTGCTTGTTTGTGCTTTTCAAGTACTGCCTTGCCTAAACTCCCTGCCCTCTCATCCTGAAAACCTCCTTAGCATAAATGATTTGTTCTCCTGGCATAAAACAATTCTAAAGAGAGAAATAGACACAAATTCTACTGGAAAATTCATCCCTTCCCCTCCCCTCAGGATCACGGAGATATCCACCTCACATACCCAGAAATGCCTGGATTGCAGTGAGTATATGAGATGTATATGCACAATGAATGAACAGGTATTTGTCATCATTCTCGTTAATGACTTGCAGTATGTATGTGTGTATATATTTATTAAATTTTTTCAGCTTTACATTTTGGCCCAGTAACCTTGGTTTTAAGAATTTATTATAAGAAAAGAGAGATGTAGCCCTGGCTGGCATAGCTCAGTGGATTGAACGTGGGCTGCGAACCAAAGTGTCGTAGGTTCGATTCCCAGTCAGGGTACATGCCTGGGTTGCAGTCCATGACCCCCAGCAACCGCACATTGATGTTTCTCTCTCTCTCTCTATCTCTCTCCCTTCCCTCTCTAAAAATAAATAAATAAAATCTTAGAAAAAAAAGAAAAGAGAGATGTATAAAAAGATTTGCATACAAGGTTATTCAACATACCATTATTTATAAGAATAATAAAATATTTAAAAGCCACTTATAAATGGCCTATATTTGGGGATTTGTTAAAGTTTGGTTCTTTCAAATGATAAAACATCAACCATTAAAAAGTCAGGATTCCGAAGAACAATGAACGGTGTGGGTTAATAGTTACTAGGTAACAACAGGTGAGAGAGCAGTACATACAATTATATGAACACTACGATCTAACAGGGAGAAAAAATTATATGCATGGAAAAATGATTTGGACACAGATATTGAATCATAATATTGTGCTCTTAAAAAGAAACATGATGTTATATGTCAATTATGCCTCAATAAAAATGAACAGATAAAGAAATAAATAGAAAAAAGAAAATGAGGATATATTTCAACATAGTAAAATTGGAAATGACTTCTAATTTGTAATATAGTTCTTGGTTTTCCATATTTCCTACAATGAGCATTTATTACCTTTAAAATAAGAAAACATTTTTTTCTTATAAAATTAACATAAAAATTTGTTAAATTCCTTTTTATTTTTTCATAATAACTGCAGTCAGCATTTAGGACAGGGAAAGTTAGCTCATTTTACAAATTAGCATGAGAAGCACAGAGAAGCTAAGTGACAACCAGTGTCACAAAGTGATTTAAGGTCAACATCAGGATCAGGATCCCAATGTCCTCAAGTTCAGCTTCAGACCCCTTCTGCTCCCCAGATGGCCTTTCTGAATGATGGTTTCCCTAGAACATACTCACGCTTTTACTTTCAGCCCAGAGACTTGCATGGCTCTTCACACTCAGGCACATGCATGTCTTCTGGGGTGTGCCCACACGGTTACCAGCCTCCCTTAGGGCCAAAAGCCTGGGAGGGTCAGATGTCAGGGCTAGGGGAGGGAGATGTAGGTGAATCAAGAAGCAAGTTAATTCTACCTCAAGGGCTGGACACAGTGCTGAGCAGAAAATGCATGCAGACTTATACCCACACACTCTCACACGTAATTCATGGAGGTTCACAGACCTGAAGCCAAGCAAAGGTCCCAGGCTCCCAGGCCTCAGCAGACAGCTTGCCCAGACAGTGAGGAAACCAGGTCTCTCTGCAGAGGCCTATCTGGAGTTGCTCCTTCCTTGCCCTTTCAGCTAGACACCTCTTTGCCTCAATGAGCCCTAATTAGCTCCCCTCTGGGAGGTGACTCAAGGCCATTACCCTGCCTCCACCCCTGATGACCCATTGGGAGAAGAGGGGAAGTGACTTTATATAGAGAGTCATATCATGAGTCAGTACACAAACCAAGACTGGAATGTGGCATTTAGGGCTTTTTAATTTATTTATTTGTTTTATTTTATTTATTTTATTTAAGCCACTGAGAAGAGGTGCTTCTCACAGCAGAGTGTGGACAAAGGCAGATGCTGACCACCGCCCCAGGAGAGTAGAAAGAAGACAGAATTTGGAGCTATATTACCACTAAGCACTCCTTTCTTGCATTTCCACAATGGTTAGGAGCAGCTCCATCCTCACAATTCGCAAGAAGAAACTGAAGCAAGAGGGAGGAATGAAGAACTGAGTTTTTGGCTCATCTGACATTCTTCCTCAGGACCACTGCAGCAAACTCAGGACACCCTCAGCCTGTGTGCACATCAGACCCTGCACTGGAGGAAAAGGGCTTTGGCCAGGGGTGGTCAATGTCATGAACTAGTGACCAGACTTCTCTTAAGAAACACACACACAGCTCTTAAAACCTAACTGTCACAGAACTAGAGTCTCCTGCCCAAGGCCAGGGAGGCAAAGGTAAAAAGCAAAACAAAAACAAAACAAAACCCTAAAAACAAACAAACAAAAAAACAACCAAAACAACCTAGGTACATTGAGAACTGACCTGGATCAGCAAGGAGAAAACTAGCAAGTCATAAAATTGATAGCAGTAATGTCCACCTACCCTCACTGAGCATCCCAACTCCATACCTAAAAGGACCCCTGGGAATATTTCCTGAGCAACCCAACTCCTGCAGAGCTCTTCAATAGAACCTCATGTGATGCTGAAAACATTTCATATCTGTGTTGTACAACATGGTAGCCACTGGCCACATGTGGCTATTGAGCACCTGAAGTGTGACCAGTGTAAGTGAGGAACTGAATTTTATTTATTTTTAATTAACTTAAATTCCAATTTAAATTGCCCGTGTGGCTGTTGACTACTGTATTAGGCAGCATAGCTCTGGAGACTTTGAGGGGACATGAACTTGAGTCATTAATTGATTGATTCTTGCATATGCATGCTTAACCTTTACTCAATGGACCCAGAAAAACTCCCAAGTTCATTAGAAATCCCCAAGGCGTTCTGAGTGTGTGCTGGGGGTGGGCAGAGTCTGAGTGAAAGACTTTTGTGCAGAAAAGAAGGGAAAGGGTCTCTTTGATTCATATATGAAGGAGCCTTCCCCAAGGAGTGGGGGACTATGCCATCTCATGTCCCGGACTGCATGCTTCCGGGGGTGGGGGCGGGTCCAGTGCATACGTCCAAAGCCCTGAGAATGCCCACTGTAGGAAGCAGGGCATATTCTGTGAGTGGTAAGGATTCTGGCCACAGGGAGACTGAGTAACCACAAGAACCATTCTGGGGGAAATTACTAGGAAGATGCACATGCTCTCAACCATCAAGGAGACCATTCACGAGCTGTCCCTGGGTGCAGAGCTCTGGATGGAGAACAGAAGGATAGAACAAGCCTCCCTGAGGGTACTGGCTCACACTGCTGGCCGGAGCTAAAGGGACTCAACTGTTCAGGAAGGTAAGTTGGTAGAATGTCTTAAAAGCCTTATTAAATGCTCATATCCTTTGGTATCAATTTCACTTCTGAAAGTTGAATTTAAGAAATTTGCTCAAGATTAATTGAGATTAAGCTACAAGGCTGTTCATTTTGATGTTTTGTGGAGCAAAAATATTGTAAACATCTACGTGTACAATGACAGCAGATTGTTAAATAAATTAGGGTAGCTTTTGGGCAAGAGACTATTCCTCACTTCCCACACCTATGTCATCAGAGCAAGTCCCCCATTACCTCTAAACTATGTTCTGATTCTGTCCACTCCTCTCCATTGCAGTGCCATGCCCTCCCACCTAGACCACGAAACAGCCTCCTAACTGGTCATCCTGCTTCTGCCTTTACCCCTTTCAACCCACTCTCCACACAGCAGCCAGAGCCAGCTGACTTGCTGACTGCCTCCCTAGCCAACTGTTGTAATGTAATAAGCACTCATAAACCCACCACCTAAAGCAAAAGCTAGGAACTGGACCCCCACCCATTCCATCGCCTTAGCACCACCCAGGCTAGGCAGCCATTACCCTGAACCTTCATTTGCTTGCTTTTGTTTTTATATAGTGTTATTGCACCTATAAAAATACCTAAATATGCATATTTTTATTACAGTTATTTTTAATTTATTAAAGGAACATCATGTGGTATGCAATATTTTTGCACCTAGTAGTATTTTGCTAAGATTCATGCATATTATTGCATGTCACTATAGTTCATTCATTTAAACTGCTGTCTAAAATTCCTGTGTTTATAGACATGGTTTGTCCAATCTCACATTGATGGGCATTTAGGGTTTTTTCCCAGGTTTTTATTATTGTAAACAATGTTGCTGTGAACATTCCGGCCCATATCCTTTATTGTATATGTACGAGAGTTTCTCTTCTATACATATCTAGTGTGAAATGTCTGCATTTTAGGGTATGTGAATGTTAAACTTCAACTGTTTTCTAAATTGTTCACCAATTTACACTCCCATCAGTAATTTTCAAGACCCTGTGGGTCCACTTCCTTTCCAACACTTGGCATTATAAATCTTTTTCACTTTGGCCAATCAGAGGGGCACAAAAAGTTATCTCACTGTAGTCTTAATTTGCACCTCCCTGAGTGCTAATGATGTTGAACATCTATTCGTATTTTTATTGATCTTAAGTGTTTCCTATTCTGTGAAATTCTTGTCATTTGCCCCCCCCCCTTTTTTCCAATTGGGTTGTTTGTGCTTTTCTTAATTTGTAGTTGTTTTTATGTATTTCTAACACCAATCCTTTGCTGGCTGTGTATGTTGCAAAAAGATCTTCTCAGTCTGTAAATTGTCTTTTCACTTTCTTGAAGATGACTTTTGGTATATAAAAATTCTTAATATTAATATGGTTAATCTATCTATATTTCTTTTGTAGCCAATATTTTTGTGTCTTATTTTAAAATCTTTCTAAAAGAGAATCATCTATATTTTCTACTAAGAGTTTTAAAGTTGTGGGGTTTTTTACCTTTCTATCCTTAAAACACCTGGAGTAGATTTTTATATGTGCTTCAAGGCAGGGATCCAATTTCACCTTTTTGCTTATGAAATTTTTCAAGTTCCGCTTGTTATAGTTCTTTAGTTCCCTACTAATTTGACATCCTACTTCTCTCATGTACCAAGTTCTGTATCTATGGGAATCCGTTCCTGAGCTCTATCATCTATTTTACTGGTCAGTTGGTCTATCCCTGTGCCAATACCACCCTGCTTTCATCACCTTCGCTTCATAGCAAGTCCTGCTGTCTGGTGGGGCAAGTCTTCCCTCCCAAATTTTCTCTTCAGAATTTCAGGATCACTATCAAGTGACATGAAAGACCCTGTTGGGGGTTTAACTGGGATCTGTAGGTTAAATAGGGGAGAAGTAGAGAAATGATACCTTATGGTATTAAATTCCCCATAAATGAATGCACTATCTCCCTCTATTTATTTAATTCTCCTTTTAATGTATCAGTGAGCTTGCACTTTTTCTGTAGAAGACTTGAACACCTTTTGTTAGATTTATTCTTAAGTATTTTATTTTCTCTGATAGCATTCTTAATGTGCCTTTTTATGGTTTTTAGTTTGCTGTTGGTATATAGAATACTGATTACTTTTACCTACTAATCTTATATCAGGTTAACTAGCTAAATTCTCCTATTATTTCTAATAACTTGTCTGTATATTATTTTTGATTGTCTATCCAAATAATGGCTCTTTTATTTCCTCCTTTCTAATTTTTATGCTTCTCTTTTACTTTTCTTGAATTTTGGCATTGGTGATGATGGATACCTTTGTTACATTCCCAGTTTTAAAGTGTGTTACTCCTAACATTTCTCCATTTAGAAAAATGTTTGCTCTAGTATTTTCATCTGGTGAGAAAGTTCCCTTTCATTTTATGTTATGGTAGTTTTTTGTTCCTTTTTAACTTATAATAGCTCTACATGTGTCCCTTCCAATTATAGCCCCTTCCTCCCCCTACCTAAGAGTAACTGTTCTGATGTTTTGGTAATCACCTGTTTATTTTTTCTTTAGTAGTTTTACCACCCAAAACTAACCCCTAAACACTGTAGGTTAGTTTTGCCTACCTTTTTCTAAGTTTTAACTATTAAGACTTCACTTTTTAGAGCAGTTGTTAGGTCCACAGCAAAATTGAGGAGAAGGTACAGAGAGCTCCCGTACACGCCTGTCCCCATACATGCCACAGCCTCCCCACTATCATCATGCCCCACCAGAGTGGCACACTTGTTACAATTGATTAATCTACATCAATACATAATAATCATCCAAGGTCCTCAGTTTGCATTAGAGTTCACTATTGGTGTTGCACATTCTACAGGTTTGGACAAATGTGTAACGACAGAATCTACCATTGTGGTATATCGTACAGAGCATTTTCACTGCCCTAAAAATCCTCTGCGCTCTGCCTTTTCATTCCTCCCCCAGTCCCAACCCTTGGCAACCACCGGTATTTTTACTGTCTCCATAGTTTTGCCTTTTCTAGAATGTCATCTTGTTGGAATCATACAGTATGTAGTGTTTTCAGATTGGTTTCTTTCACTTAGTAATATGCATTTACTTGATTTTTAATATTTTTTTTGAATCTCTATTTTTTCTCCCTCTTACAATCTATTTGGTAAAGATACCAGATCATTTGTGGTGTTTTCCTCTGTTGGATGTTGATAATTATCAAAGGTTTTCTTTGAATCTGAGTTGCTTATGTGGGGTTTCTGTCTCTCTTTTAATCTCTCGGTTAATGAGGTAAATTACACTTACAGAAAGAAATCATCCTAAAACAAAGTCCTTCAACAGCTTCTCACTGACCTTAGAATAAAATCCAAAGTCTTGACCATGGCCTACAAGGCCCAACAGCGTCCTACAAAAAGCCCCATCTACCTCTACCTGTCTGACTTAACACATAATTTCCTTCTTCCTCACTGTTTCAGCCACACCAGCTTCCTCATGGTTCCTCAAATGTGACACGTTATTCCCAAGCTTTGGTTCTTGTATTAATTCTGTTTCTGAAATGTTCTTCCCCTGATCTCTACATGGTAGCTCCTAGTATCACTAAAGTCTCAGTTCAAAATTTCCTTCCTCAGAGACTTTGAACCATCTGATCTAAAGCAGCACTCTACTCAATTCTCACATCGCTCTTAATAACCCTTGTCAGTACCTGGAATTATTCTGTTCACTCATCTATTTTATTACCTTCTCTCCCTCATTCCAACCCACAATGGAAACTCTAAACAAGATATGTTCATTGCTTCCTTCCTAATATCTACATTAGGAAGGCTGTTCTCGATAGATAAATTAGGTCCTCAATAAATATTTGTTGTGTTAAAATTATATTATAATGGGATTTATCTATTGACAGGTAAAGATATTCAAACCACATTAAGCTGATAAAAGGGGTATATATCCATGACAGGATTTTATTTTTGTCAATTTTACGTGCCTGAATTTGAAGAGCCCCGTGTCAGGAAGGACAGAAGCACAGAGCTGACAGCAGTCGAGTCTAGATGAGTGAGACTACATCCACTACTGGCATTTACATTCTTTTGCTTGTCTGTATTTTCTGTCTTCTTACTTCTTTGACAAGCACATACTGTGTTTATTATAAGACAAAATAATGAAAGTAACCTTGTTATGATAAAAGAAACAACGAGGTTCTTTCTTTTTTAAAAAAATTCACTGTCTAGTGGAGAACATATAAAGATCCCTGAAATACTCAAAACTCATCGGCTTCTGCCGTCCCAACAACACAGAGTGAGTGTGTGTGTGTGCCCAGCCCTCCCCTCGGTGTCACGGGGAACCCGAGGACTGCATCTGCATTTATTTAGTCATGATATTTGGCCTCCTGCCAAAAAAGGACTTGTTGTGGCTCATAGGAAGGTCCCTCTCATGTCATCTATTTAGGGAGATGAGACATGCACAAATGACAAAGCTAAACTCTACTCAATAACAATTGTGAATGCTTCACGCTGGGCAGCTGTGTCTCATCTAGCTTCACAGTACTCTAGAGCCTACCAAGGACTTACCTGGTACATTGGCGCTCACTAGATGTCAGTTGAAATAAACAGTTCAGCGTTTATCATATCAAAACACAGTTCTTGACAAGAGCTGAATAAGTGATATGGGGAGTCAGTGTTTAATGGGTATAGAGTTTCACATCTGCAAGATGAAAATAGACTTAACACCACTGAACTGTATACTTAATGGTTAAGATGGTGAATTTTGCTATGTGTCTTTTTCAACATTGTTTTAAAATGCCGAATAAAGGGGTGCAAACTGGTACAGACCACAGTACTACAAGCACCTAGCCCAGGAGAGATTGCTACACACGAGGGGTCTGGAGGAAGGACTCAAGCTGGCCTGGGACGGAAGTGGAGCGCTGGTTTCCACCAGACAAGGGAGGCCAACCCAGAGAGGCAGGGCACACAGAAGCCAGAGTGCAGATGTCCTGGGGGCCAGTGAATAAACATCACCCCCTCAAACAGATCGATCAGCTCTGATGAACAACAAAGGACGTAAGGAGGTCAGTCTTTGGAACAGGGGGGTGGGGTCAGAGTGTGAATGTCCTTGGATGCCAGTCTGGACTTGAGCCTAGAGTAAATGAGGAGAGACGAAAGATTTTAGACTCAGGAAATGATATGAAAAAAGGAGTATTTTAAAAATACTAATTAGCATTCAAATTAGAATATAGTACACATTAATCTCAAAGCTGCTGAAAGGGACAGAAAAGGAAGCACCAGGTCTTCTAACGTGACATTCAGATGACAGCTATTGCTGAGACAGACACAGAGTCTAGACCACATGGGCCACCTGAATAAGCTCTACAGGGAAGACAGACCGTGTCCCTACCACTATGGCGAGAAGATGGAGGCCATCACTCTTGTCTGGTAACTTTTCCCCAGAGAGGCTCAGAATCTCAAAAGCTCCTCTTTCTCCCCAGCACTGTAATTACCTAGACAGTGGGAGCAGTGATGCCCTGACTAAAATGCAAAGTATCAAGAAGGCCGGTTTCAAAAAGTCGGGCTCCCACTTAGGCTCACAGGGGCAATCACCCCCGCCTGCATGCCTAGGGAACACACAGGCCCCCACAATGAGAAGGGGCCCTTGGCGGCTGCCTCCCAGGCATTGCTTCCTGGACCAGGAATGAGCCAGCTCGCCAGTAGCTCTCGTCTCCAGCCAGCTAACTTGTCACTTCGGGAACTAAAGACCAGAGTGGGCCATGGGCAGCTGTCCCCTCAGAATAAGGGACACGTCACTCTACTGGCTCTGCCCACCCACAATTGGTATGAGACATTTCAACGCTTTTCTTGAAAAAAGGGGAAAACATTAGAAGTTACTTTATTTACAAGTTAATGCCTATGTAGCAAAAAAAATAGAAAATTGATGAGCAAAAAGATTTTTAAAAAGTCAAGTTTTAGCATGTTACTATGTTAACTAATATAAGTGGACTGGCGTTGGACATACTATTTCAGAACCTGATTTTTCCCCCCGCTGGACAAACTAATGTAAATGTTTTTTGATGTGAATTAGTGAGCTTCTCCAAAAATGATGTGTGACGGTTGCACAGCATCCCACAACGTGGGGAACGTGGGAGACCGCAGTCCCGTTCACCAGTGTCCCATTGTTGGACGTGTCGGTTGTTCTGATCTTCGGCTACTATAAACAGCACTGTGATGAACATCTGGTAACTATAACCTCATCCCCAGGATCCTGATGTTGTTCTCGGTGGGGAATGTGTTTAAAATGTGCTATGAAGTCCTACTCCCAAGGGAGACACCTGTAACACCTACAAGAAAAACAGCACCCGTCCCTTCAGGAACCTGACTCAAATCTCATTCTTTCCGGGAGAGCTTCTCTTGACCAGATCAACCCAGGAGGCCTTCTCTCCCTCCCGGGTCCTCTGATTGGCTGCTTAGCAGTCACGCTCCCTCTTTAGCACTTAACACCTGCCTGGCCTGGCCTTTGCCACGTGTCCCTTGTCCCTCCAATTACACCAGAAGCTGTTTAAAGGCAGACATCACATTGACTACTTCTTTGTGGTCCTAAAAGAATGGCACATATGATTTGCACACAGTGAATATTTGCCAAGTTATTTCATTTAAAAGCCTGAGGGGAATCGAGGAGAGAATAATCCTCAAATTCTAATTAGGGCTTATGGGTGGTCACTGGGAATGAGGAACTATGTTTTTTACTTTATTTTTCAATTACAGTTTACATTCAGTGTTATTTTGTATCAGTTTCAGGTGTACTGCATACAGGTTTGACAATCATATACTTCACAAAGTGTTCCCACTGATATTTCTAGTACCCATCTGGCACTGTACACAGTTATTACAGTATTATTGGCTATATTTCCTATGCTGCACTTTACATCCCCATGGCTGTTTTGTGACTGCCAATTTGTACTTCTCAATCCCTTCACCTCTTTCACCCAGTCCCCCAACACCCCTCCACTCTGGCAACCAGCAGTCTGTTTTCTGTGCTGCGAGTCTGTTTGTTTTGTTTGTTCATTTATATTGTTCTTTGAGATTCCACATATAAGTGAAATCATAGGGTATTTGTCTTTCTCTGACTAACTTATTTCACTTAGCGTAATACCCTCTAGGCCCATCCATGCTGTCACAAATGGTGAGATTTTTGTTGTTGTTGTTGTTGTTTTTCAGCTGAGTAATATTCCATTGTATGTAGGTACCATGGCTTTGGTATCCACTCATCTATTGATGGGCACTTGGGTTACTTCCAACGCTGGCTATAATAAATAGCACTGCAATGAATATAGGGGTGCATATGTTCTTTTGAATTAGTGTGTTGGGTTTCTTTGGATATATATCCAAAAGTGAAATCAGTGGGACATAAAGCAGATCCATTTGAATTTTTTTGAGAAACTTCCATACTGTTTTCCATAGAGGCTGCACCAGTCTGGGGAATGAAGAACTAGAAAAAAAAAGCCCACCCTTCCTTTGCTCACCCAAAAGCACTGCTGGAGCTCAGCACCCTGCCTCTGACCTGTCTCACCTCCTTGGCTCCAAATGGACACAGCACGGCTACTCTGCCAGAGAGCAGACATAGGCGGAAGTCAGTCCCCAGAGCGAGGGGGCTCAGCAGTCAGTGAGGATACCTTCACTTAGCCTGCGACAGACCCTGGAATGAAGCAAATTCCCAGGAAAAGCGAGCAGGTGAACTTCCAAGTCTGCTGTCCACAGGCTGCAGTCTGTCATGTATGGATATGGGCTCGCTTTAAACAGCCCTAGGATCGAAGGAGTGCCAGGGGCCAGGGGCCTACCTGGGAGAAGCCGAAGTTAATCCTGATGTGCCGTTGCTCTGAGCAGTGTCCCTGCCTGTAGATCAGGAAGCATGTCACGTGCTCTCTACCTAGACCTGGGCTAAGAACAACAAGGTGAGCAGGAAATAAAGTGGGCCTTCTCTTTATAGAGCTATAATCTGCCTAGAGGTCAGAAGTTCCAGATACAACAAAGAGCAAAAATGTTGTTTCTGTGTTGGTGGCCAGGGGCAGGTATTCGGGGTGGGGAAGAGACAGTCAAGAACTCTAGGAAGAAGTCAGGAGGCCTCTGTTTTAGTGCATTCTGCCACCAGTGAAAAATGACACAGCTTTGGGTCAATCATTTAATCTCTTTATTCTTCTAGTTTCTACACCAGAAAAAAGAGAGACCAATCTCAATGCTGCCCACAAAAGAGCTAACAGGTCAGAACATGGTTCTGAAAAAACCTCCAAGGGCTGCAGAAATGCTTTTATTGTGGTCAACACTTACATATTTAGACTAAACCAAAAGCCAAGAAAGCTGTGGAAGCTGCCATCTCTGCATCTCAGGCACAGGCAGGTAAGCCTCTTTCAGGGTCGCCTGGCAGACCAGCCCCATGCCAGAGCCACGCAGAATGGGCTCCATATCCAAACTGCAGCCCCACCCAGAGGGCATCCTGCAGCACAAGATAACTTGCCTTCTCTTCAACTCTGCTCATCCTCTGTCATTCTCCCAGTCTGATCTCTGCTGGTGTTGCAGCAAGAATTGCAGAAGTCAAAGCCACCTGAGGGGGACATCTCAAGTCTCAAGAAGTGAAAACTCACTCCTGAAAAGGCTAAGACAGAATTATGAGCTAAGGATTTCAGAACCTGAGAGCTGGCTGACAAAGAATACCATCTACCACCCAGAGTCGAAAAAACAAACTGGGGCAAGACCAGAGAATTGTAGAAATAAAGGAGGAAGACAGGAAAATGAGGTGAGACAGGGGGAAGGGCTTGTCAAATCAGTGAAACCAAGAGAGATTCTAGACTCCTAAGTTACAGCAGGAGCCCCACATCACATCCTCCTGGCCCACCTCCTGCTTCTTCATAGCCACCAGCATCACAACTCAGCACACAGCCCCCTGCAATCTTTTCTGACAAAGCTCAGCCAGTGGAGAATGGGAGCTAGTGGGTATGTGCTCTGGCTGAAGTCCTGGAGCCAGACAATTCCATGAGTCGTTCTGTGTGGTTGCCAGGAGGCCCTGGAAGAAGGGAGTCCTTAATGCACACAGTAGGACTCTTTATACCATACTCTCATATTGCCTTCCCCTCCTCCTCGGCCTCATTCCCATTCATGCTGCTCCCTCCTTCCTTCTTCCTGAAATTTTCTCTCAAATACACTATCTGTACCCACGTCTTCCCCTCAGACTCTTGCAGGTGAACTCAGACCAAAGACATCGGTAGGGAATCTGGTGCTCACAAGCTGATGAGAGAGTTCTATGGGAACTTGGCATCTTTTTTCAAGGGAAAGCACGTTGCTTTGGAAAGCTTTCTCCATAATGCCCATGGCTCTCTGCTCATCCACTGAGTCTGGTTACTCACTTGAAAAGAAAATCTAGCCCACCACTGCCTTATCCAGCAAGGCTCATGGGAAGAGGAAAGGGACTGAAAGCTTTCTACTTGTGCTCTGTGGCTCTCTGCAATTATTCAGGAGGCAAGTTTAGTGTAGAACCTCGATTTCATCTTCCCCACTGCACACTGTCCCATGCTGAGCTCCTCCAAACACCACCCGCTCCTGGAAGAACCAACTGGCTTTTACAAAGGAGCATGATCCCACTTTTGAAAAAAGGAGAGTTGGAGGGAAATTCCCCAGACTGCATGGGAAATATGCTCAAGGTGAGAATATCTGGGTGCTGAGGGTACGGGTCCCATTCTATAACCACCCAGAGGGAGCTGGGGAGAGGACATGCATGTGTGCTGCACGCAAACATATATATACCCAGGACAAAAAGCAGGCGAAAACAGTATCAAAATATTAGCCATAATTCTCTCTGAGTAATTGGGAACACTGGGTCAATTTTATTCTTTTCTTTATACTTGCATTCACTTTCTGTAAGAATGTATAATACTCAGGTTTTTCATTGTAAAAGAATGATACCTGTCCCTTCTATACCATGGTATCCACAGAGCCCTAAACATGACCTACAAACACCCACAGATTTAGTTATCAGGTAATATGGGGCAATGCAGACTCTAAATCTTGTGCTGGGATGTTCTTCAACAAGAGAAGTAGAAACACAAAATATTATCATTATCAAGCATTTTCTCCCTCAGTAACTTCATCTTTCAGAGTAAGTGAAGCACAGAAATACAAGTCAATTGCCTGCACACCGCTGTGCCTGAACTCTGACATTTGCCATCACCACCCCATTTTGCTTCCAGCTTCTGCGCCACTCTTTCAGCTTCCCCTGCCTATAAGCCGTGAGGGAACCAAGCTTAGCAATCTGGCCACCCCAGGGACTCGCACATCCTGCCGAACAGGGAGAGGACCGAAGGGCAGCAGTCAGTGAGCTGGGGAGCCCCGAACCAAGCCAGTTGTTAAGGAGGCGTGAGAACCCATCAGCTGGAAACACCGAAGGCGGGCAGGCAGGCGGAATGATTCTGGGTGAAGGAACATTGTAAATGTTGTCACCCAAAATAGAGCTGAGCTGAACTTGGCTCTGAGGCACTGCAAGCCTCCTTCCTGCTCCCTGCTGGCTCCCTTCCGAAGCCTCAGAGATGCTCCCCAGGCACCACACCTCCTCCTCCCTGCTGCCCGGATTGGCTTCCTCTGGGCCGCTACCTGAAGTGGAAGACAGTGGAAGAGTTGCTACTCTGACCTGGAGCTCCAGGGGTCAGCCCAGGGGACAGGCTCAGTCCTTCCTGGCCCAGCAATCATACCAAGTCCATGGGCAGACATCAGGGAACCCAACAAGACCAAAGGCAGATCCAGCGGGACGGTAACATGGACCTCCTTATCTCTGCCATCACCTCCTCCTCACCACTGCTGCCACCTTGACCTCCCGCTCTTTCTATGTTCTGTGGACCATCCAGCCACCCAAGTTAGAAACCTCAGCATTCTCTTCAGTAAGTTCTTTTCTCTTATAGCTACATGTAATTATTCACCCAGATGTACCGACTCCTCTTCCAACTCTCTCCAATCTAGTACCTTCTTTGATTTACGGCTTCTGTTGTCCATCAGGCCCATGTTGTTTTCCCCTGGATTACTACAGAAACTTTTTTTTTAAAGATTTTTTTTTTTACAGAGATAAGGGAAGGAAGGGAGAAAGAGAAGGAAAGAAACATGAATGTGCACATGTGAGAAGCATCGATTGGTTGCCTCTTGCACACCCCCAGTTGGGGACCTGGCCCACAACCCAGGCATGTGCTCTGACTGTGAATCAAACTGGCAGCCATTTGTTTGCAGGTTGGCGCTCAGTTCACTGAGCCACACCAGCCAGGGAGATTACCATAGAAGCTTTCTAACTGCTCTCTCCACCTTCAATCCTTTCTACTCCATCATCAGGTATGACCAACATCACGAGTGGTCACTTCAATCCCCTCTTTAAAAACTTCTCTAAAAAGCCCTGGCTGGCATAGCTCAGTGGATTGAGCGCAGGCTGGGAACCAAAGCATCCCAGGTTCGATTCCCAGCCAGGGTACATTCCTGGGTTGCAGGCCAGAACCCCCAGCAACAGCACATTGATGTTTCTCTCCCTTTCTCTCTCTCTCTCTCTCTCTCTCTCTCTCTCTCTCTCTCTCTCTCTCTCTCTCTCCCTCCCTTCCCTCTCTAAAAATAAATAAAATCTTAAAAAAAAACAACAACTTCTCAGGGGCTCCATCCCGCCTACAGAGTGAAGTACGAACTCTTTACTGTAGAACTCAGGCCCTTCACTACCTCTCTGTGACCTATTTCTAGCCTTGTCTTTTGCCTCCTCCCCGCCCTCACATCCCATGTTCTAGCTACATCAGACCTCTCAGAGTTCCTTGGATTTTCTAGACCCAAGGTGGTCAGGTGAGACCTTTCACATGAAGCCCACCGCTGTAGGCCCCACTGACAAACTCCTCCCCCTTGGATCTCCTGTCGGCATCCATACCACTTATTTGGCACTTGGCTCATTTAGTCAGTTAGAGCTTTTTTCCTTTGCATCATCATAACTAACCTAGAAGAGCTTGAGAGAAGAAACAGTGTCTTCATATTTGTTTTTCCCTAGCATTTACGCTGTGCCCTCTACTTTCTAGTATTTAATATATCCTTATAGCTTCTGATGATGATACTATTACTTATGTTTCCACATTGTGGGTACCTTGTTACTGCAATGAAATTATAAGCAACTTGAAGATATAGGCCATGTTTTAAATTTCTTTGTATCTGCCTAAACATAGAGCATAGTGCCTTGTATACCTCACAAAGTAATTGATAAATATATAGCCCAATTATAAAAGCAGACATTCATTCAGTCCACAAATATTTATTGAGCACCTGCTATTTGCCAGGCACGACTCTAATTATAAGAGATGGGGAAGAGAAAAAGAAAAAAAATCCTTGTTCTTTTAGAGTCTGTAATTCTAGTGCAAGGAGACAGATAACACTTATAAGATACACTGGTTAAATGTATAGTAATGCTAGATAATGATAAGAACTATGATGAAAAATAAAACAGAAAGAGGAGCAGAAAGTGACACAAAGTTGTACTTCTAGGTAGGATGGCCCGAGAAGTCCTCACTGAGAAAGTATCACCTGAAGAGGTAAAGGATCAAGGGAACGAGCCACGCAGATTTCTAGGTGAAACACATTCCAAGTAGAGAAAACAGCAAATACAGGGATGCAGAGACAGGAACGATTCTGGCGGGTACAGAAAAGGGAAAGAAGGACCACAATGAGTAGTGTGGGAGAAACAAGGGGAGAAGGAAGGAGCTGGGGCCAGAGAGGTAACAGACCAGAACATGCAAGAGCACCTTTCATCATCTTACTCTGAGTGGGAAAGAAAACCATTTGGGGCTTTTAGCAGAAGAACCTCCCGAGCTGACTTATTTTTCATTTTTTCAATCTGACTGCTGTATTCAGAAAAGACTGAAGAGGGGTAAGGGTGGAAGCAGAGAGACCAATTTGAAGGCTATTAGAATAACCAGGCAAGAGATAATAGTGGCTTAGATCGAGTGGATAATTGGGGAGGTGATGAGAAAAGGGGAATTTATCGGTTGATGGGCAAAATTGCCTGGCTGTCTCCTGTAATCTTCTCCAATTCAAAAAATGGCAAACCAGTTGTTCAGGTCAAAACACTGGAGCACTCCTCCTCTCTTCTCCCACTCCACATCCAATCCTTTCATGAGTCTCGTATGTTCTACCTTCAAAATATGTCCAGAATCCAACCACTTCTCATCACCTCCCCAATTATCCACTTGATCCAAGCCACCATTATCTCTTGCCCAGTTGTTCTAAATGGCCTTCAAATAAACTAGATAATTTCCTACTTTTGATAATTGTACTCTGGTTATATAACATGTTAATATTAAGGGTAGTCGGGTGGAGAGTGTACAGGAGCCCTCTGTTTCGGTTTTCTTTTTTGCAGGTTTTCCATGAGCACCAACAGGAAACTAATATATGGAGGTAGGAAATAAATATATCATATTTTGGAAAGAGCTGCTGTTCTTGAGTAAAGTCTTGATCAAGGAATAATATCTCATCAAGATTATGTCTCTACATTGAAAGTAAGAACAAACTGACAGCAGCCAGAGGAGAGGTGGGAGGAGATAATGGGAGGATAAAGGGGAAGGGTTGTCAAGGAACATGTATAAAGAACACATGGACAAAGCCAAAGGCGGGTAGGATCGAGGGTGGGAGGTGGGAGTGGTTGGGGTTGGGGGAAGTGGTAGTGGGAAATGGAGACAACTGTACTTGAACAACAATAAAAATATTCAAAAATAAGATTATGTCTCTAACTCTACCTTATAGCAAGTACAATATCATGTTCTACAATTAATACGTGCAGAAGGCAAGAGGAAAGTAGAAAATTACCATCAGGCAAACACCACAACCAACTGTTGCAACAGGATCCACCAATGGATGCTAAAATTAGCAGTAAAAAAGGATTTACATAGCTTCAAGGTATGTTCTTCAAGATGTTTATTAACTATAAAGGGTAAGATAATAACTTCACAGTGGAGAAATTCAACAGAAACCACCTAGCCAAGTGACCAAGGTTATCCTCAGCAATAAGAAGCATTGAGGACACAAGCTCATTTCTGCAGTAATCTTGTCAAAAAGGCATAACCTCACTCCAATAATGAGAAAACATTAGACAGATCCAATGCTCTTCATAGATGTCAAGGTAATGGAAGACAAGGAAAAATGGGAAGACTGGTACAGAGTAGAGGAGATGATGGAGGAATAACAGCTAAGTGCGACATGGGATCTCGGGTGGCTGCTGGAACAGAAAAGGGACACGAATGGAAAACAACAGACGAAGTTCAAATAAGGCCTGCAGTTGAGTTAATAATATCATACCATGGTTACTTTTCTAGTCTTGATCATTTTACTCTGGTTATGTAAGATGTTAATATTAGGGGAATTTGGGTGATGTTGTCTATGGTAACTCAGCACTATTTTTGCAACTTTTCTGTGAGTCTAAAATTAGGCCAAAATAAAAAATTTAAAACAAAAGATTATGTCTCCAGATTTACCATTGATTAAACATCACCCCACAACTCCAGGCATGTTTTCCTCAGTTTTATCTGGAAAATAAGATGAACTTGATGTCCTCTCAGGAAATGTGTCATTGGGTGAGACTGTACCAAAAAGTCTATTATGCCTTGAGCTCCCTAGGGCCAAAGTGAGGATTTGAAGGAAAGATCCCAACGCTTTAAATATGTCCCTTCCCATGTATGATAACTCCTCCTGTGGACATCAAAGGACCTGATGATAAATCTGAAAGTGCCATTAATGAGCACCAGTTAGCAGTTTATGGAGACCTCCCCCTTCAGTTCCACTGGTCACAGAAAGGTGCTCAGGGACCAGAAGCTGGTGCTCTCCCAGATGCGGTCACACAGCAGTGCAGCTAAGGCCAACACTGATCTTCCTTCCAAATGTCTGCCTCCATAGGAAAGGTGCTCCTGGTCTCAAAGCCTGTGTCTCTGATTGCATTACTGCCTGCCTCTGTTTACTTCCTATTTCCCACAGAGACTACATTCTTGGACAGAGACAGCCATGGAAGGAGTGCTTCTGGTCACCAAAACCAGAAAGTCCATCAAGGTCATGTCCACAACCACGGAGACTCAACCTCTCAGGTGCCAAATGCCCACTCCATTGCCTAGTCTATCCCCAGCCCTGCAGGCATCTCAGGCTCATGTCAAGATGAGAAGCTGCGCTCACAGCATGGCTCTGTCCCCAAGAGAGCCCGCAATGCATTTAAGAGCTGGGGGGTCGGAAGGTGGAGAATGGGCGAGGGTAGGGTGCGGGGAGGGGCAGGGAGGGAGGTGCTGACACTAGCAATGCTCCTACTCAACTCTCCGTCAGATGTGAGTCTCCAAGCCTGCCACACTGGCCATGGAATTGTTACTGGAACACCACATGCCAAAGACGTCTAGGGCACAGGCTTTGAAAATCAGTGGCCCCTCTGAAAGGACAGTTCAAAAAGAGCCATTAGCACGTATCTCCCCCTTCCTGGGGCCAGGACAGTAAGAAAGGATTCTCCCATGGCATGAACTGCTGAGAGCCTTCCAGTCTTAGGTCTTAGTTCGGTCAATACAGTGGTACCTTAGTACTCATCATTAATTCATTCCAGATCTCGTGACTAGTGCCAAAACTGATGAGTACCGAACGATGAAGCATTTTCTCTTTTGGGGCAGCATTTGACTCATACAAATTCTAGCAAGTATGATGAGTCCTGAGCAAACGCCGAGTGCCGAAACATGTTTTTCTTGTCAGAATGCTATGAGTTCAGGGTTTGACGAGTTCTGAAGCTGATGAGTACCGAAGTATGACTGTAATTCCAACATGTGCCATCTGTCACCCATCCTGGTCAGTACCCATTCTGTCCGGCTGACAGCAGACCAGCACGGTGCTGTGGAGGCCTCTTGTGCACTATCACAAACACAGTGGGGATTGCTTAGCTGCAGCAGGAGCCTGAGGTGTTGAAGAAAGCTTTTATGTACAGATCGCCCTCATTTAGCTCTTTCACACATGGCTGAGATGAAATGGCACAACCATTCAGGAAGGCAACTTGATAATATGCATCAAAAGCCCCCCCAAATGTTCCCATCCTTTGACCCATTAATCCCATTTCTAGGAGTTATCCTAAGGAAGTTAGAGTTGCACACAAAGATTAAGGTATGAGGCTGGCATCCTGGTACTAAGAGCAGTAAGAAATTAGCTGCAATAACTGTTATACAACCAAACATTGATTAAGTAAAATATAGGCCATTCATAAGATGGCTTTCTATGTGTACATTAAAAATCCCATTTGCCCTGGCCGGTGTGGCTCAGTTGGTCAGTGCATCGTCCCATAAACTGAAAGGCTGTGGGTTTGATTCCTAGCCAGGGCACATGCCTAGGTTACAGGTTCCATCCCCAGTCAGAGCACATATGAGAGGGAACAGTGAGAGGCAACCAATTGATGTTTCTTTTTCACATTGATGTTTCTCTCCTTCTTTCTTTCACTTGTTTCCCTTTCTCTAAAATTGATAAGCATGTCCTTGGGTGAGGATTAAAAAAAAAATAAAAGAAAAAACAATTTTTTAAATCCTGTTTTCCAAGAGCGGTTTGCCATACATTATGATTTGAGCCTGATCTGGTGTGGATGTGGTGTGGAAGAGGAGAGGTATGCAAATTAAAAATGCAGAAAGAAAATACGCCTCAGTAGTAGTTATCTCCAGGTGATTCAGATGCTGAAAGATCTTTTTAAATTTTCTTATACTTTTCTATTGCTTCTAAATCTTCCCCAACAAAAATATATTACTATTCTAGTAAGCAAAATGGAGAGCTCCTATTTTATAAGTGAATAAGCACTTTCAGAGCGTCTCCTTAATTTGCCCTAGGTTCTTCAGTGAGTCAGAAGTAAAACCAAAAATAAAGAGCCTGGTCCTCAAAAGCCTCACTCATTTCACAGGCTGCCAGCATGTGCTCCGTGGTGGCTGGAGGACAGTGGTTCTTAACTGGGGCAATTCTGCCCCTCAGGGGACAGCTGGCTTGTCTGGAGACATTTTTGTTGGTTGGGATGGGGGAGGGGCATTACTGCTGCTGAACATCTTACATTGCACAAGACGGCACCCCCACAACAGAGAATTAGTTGGCTCAAAAATGTGAATACAGCAGGTTCTCAGATAATACAATTTTGGTCAATGTTGTTTTATTATAACTTTGATGAGAAAAAAAAAGATCCATTCCCATCCGGGACCATGTCTATGTGAGTTTGTACCTTCTTTCCATGCATGCGTGTGTTTTCTCCGGATACTCCAGTTTCTTCCCACACCCCAAAGGTGTGCTCACGAAGTGAACTGGCGTGTGCACACTGTCCCAGTCTGAGTGAGTGTGGCTAGGGGTGTGAGTGGCCCTTGATGGAAGGACGTCCTATCCTGGGTGGGCTCCTGCCTTGCACCCTGAGCTGCTGGGACAGGCTGCAGCCACCTATGACCCAGAACTGGAATAAGGGGGTTGAAAAATAATGATCTTGTTTTCTTGATCTTTACTAAGTGTGTATACAGCTCACATTTATTTCAATGTTTAATATTGGAAGGGTTTGGGGTCTTTATTTAAAAGTTTGGTGATGTTTTTGTGTGCAAAAATATGCCCTAGGAACTTAAGTCTTGTTTCTGTCAATCAGCCCATGGGAAAATTGGTTTCATTATACATTGCTTCACTTAAAGTGGCAGTTTCCAAGAACCTACCCATGACTTGAAGTGAGAACTTACTACAGTGCTACTGTCAGAAGCCCTGATGTAGAAGGAAGACACTGGTTTTATTCCTCCACCGCTGGACTTTGAAAACGCTCAGGAGGCTCTAAAATGCATCAGGCTTCTCCAAACTGCTTACCATCCTGCGCCGGCTGCACTGCCTTCTGCCTCAAACAGGATCTGACTCGCAGCTAATGAGCCCCAGGGTGCAGGACACAGAGGACTTTATTGCTTATATTAGGCATCCTTCCTCTTCCAAATAGAGAAAAATAAATTGTTCATTTCACTCCAGAAGTACAACAGACACAAACAGAACATAGCTTAGGATCAAGTGCCCAAATAGAGGAGATGAGCCAGTGGGGACAGGTGGAGGGAGTGGCACTCTGACAGTGTGATGCCAGCTGGGCCGGGGAGCAGGAGGCCTGTTTGCAGGTCCTTCTCAGCACCTTCACTTTCGGCACCTCAGGAGTCCTGGGTGACATAGCTTCCAGACTTGGCTTCCTAAGTATCTTTAGACTAGGGGAGAAGGAAAGAGTCACACCCAGACCCTGAGAAAGATTCCTTCCCTCTCAGAAACCCTTTTCTCCATCAAAGGGGCCACTAGCTTGGACTTAGCTACGGGTGTCCAGGGGACATGGATGTGACGCTAACACTTCCCGTGCTCTTGGGCCCAACTTAGAGACTCACAGGACTCAAGAGCTGGAAAGACACTTGGCCAAACCCCCTCTCTTTACAGATTGGGAAACCAAGTCCCAGAGAAGCTAAGGCTCAGGCCCAAGTCACATAGGGACAGAGTGAAACCTGAACCCAGACAGTCCATTCTGTCTGCTCCTTCCCAGCATCTCAGCCGCCAGAAAGTCTGGTGCCACAGGACCACCACCACCAGTCCTCTCAGAAGAAGTTCTGTCAGAGGGACCACCCTCCAATGGCACTTCACATAAGAGCGGGCACGGGGGACCCGCACAGGAACATGTACACAGTGGGGAGACTGTCCTCCGTGCATCCCACTTGGCTGCAGGCCTGAGGACAGGCTCAGGGCCTATGCAGGAGATGGGCGGGGAAACCAGAGACGCCTCCCACAGCGGGCGGGAGTCTCTAGTGCTGCTACTGCCTCCTCCTCCAAGTAGCCTAGGAAACATGATTTCAGCTGGCCCCTTTCACTGGATGGTTGACCACACAACTGTTTGCTGTACTTATTCTACAGGCATTTACTGAGCATCTATTATATGTCAGAAATCAAACTGGACACAGGCCTTTTGGGACTGATCTAGTGTCTCTAAGATCCAGCCCTGTTACATTCCCCTTCGTGGAACATTTCAGGATCCCCTACTGCTCACCACTCTAACTTTCCCTAAAGGAAACTCGTCTGTGCCTGAGCTACCTTAGGACAGTCTCACTTTGGCTTGTGAGCAAAGGACCAAAAGAGCACAACTAACATCAAATGCAATGTATCTATACTGCAGTGGATTCCAGAGGGGTCAGCATAAAACGCCAACTTAAAACCTAGAAGGAGAAAGAACAGACTATTTACTCTATCAGTGGAGGAAAAATAATCTTCTGACAAATGATATGATCAGAGATAAGACTGATGGGCTTAAAAAAATAAAAGCATGAAGACAGGGAGGTATGATAATATGGTTAGAATATGATTCTAAGGTCAAACAGGCCTGTTGATACTTCTAACTAGCTGTGGGGTCTTGAGCACATTATTTAACCTCTCTGAGTATCCCATATGAAAAACGAGATAACAGCAACAGTTCCAACCTCTTGGGTTGCTGTAAGGACTGAATGAGATAACATGTGCTCAACGATTACACAGCGCTGGTACCTCTTCAACAGCCATCCTTTCTGGCACTCAGAAGCTACTCAGCACTCACCCTCTAACCTGATCCTACCCTTTTCCAGAAGACCATAGCAAAACGGCACCACAAACTTCCCTGGGCTGCAGCACTCACTGCCCTGTGGATTAACGCCACCATACCTCACCACCCTCTCAGGTCCAAGGAACCCTGCCTAAACCAGATGGCAGCTTGGAGTCCAGAACTATCTTGGGGTGACTTGGGCCCCTTCAGTGACCCAGAAATCCTGGGAGGCTGGTCTGGAATGTGGTAAGAGGAGGATGGAAGCCCTTGCCTGGCTCAGCAGTGCTGCTGGGCCGTGAGATGCACCACACGTCAAAGACCCACAGGACACTCAGCAGTCCCTCAGAGTGCTGCTGCTCCTGCAGGACGGGGACACGTGAGTCTCTCACCTGCCTGGCCTCAGAATGCAGGTGTTCTCACAGTCAGAGTGTCCAAAACCTAAACCAGATCTCCTTTTTTTCTAGAACCAGGCTGAAGGTTCTTCAAGAGAAAGACCTTGTCCTCTATGTTCCCAGTAACGCTCTGAATGAGATTCCACACACAGGATCTCTTTGAACTAGATACAGGGTTCAGCAGAAGTAATGCCTGCTTGAGTGTGGTTGGTAGGGTATGTGAATGTCTTGTACAAGATGGACAATAATTTGAACATTTCATCTAAAATGTCATATGGTGTTATGTTTCAGAAATATATGCTTATGATTTTATAATAAAAGATTCTGAAATTTAAAAAAGGGGCATTATTTGTGCTGGACCCTGTAGTTCTTTACTGTCAGCAAAGAACTA
The DNA here is from genome assembly GCF_019186645.2 of Phyllostomus hastatus. Classification (NCBI taxonomy): domain Eukaryota; kingdom Metazoa; phylum Chordata; class Mammalia; order Chiroptera; family Phyllostomidae; genus Phyllostomus; species Phyllostomus hastatus. The sequence continues at coordinate 28,022,875 of NW_025333611.1, read as the reverse complement.
CAGGGAATGTGTACCTTAAGTTCATGTGCAAAGGCCCAGGGTATCAGGACTGATTTCCCCTCCCATCCACAAGGGGCAGTGCCTTACTCATGCTGGATTAGGCACTTCCTGTTCCAGACAGAATCCTCAGGGATCCAGGTGGAGAACTTCAAAAGCTCTGATACAGGAGGCTATCCAAGACTTGTTAATTATTGTTTAAATAGCCTTTAAATCTGGCTGACATTCACAAGGCCCACTGCCATTCCCTCGGCTCAGGTTCTCTTCATCCACTGGGGGGCACTCTGTCACCAGTCCCTCCCAATCCCAGGAGTGCAGTACACAGCCATCAGGGACCAAAAACTACTCAGGTCACTTTCTTATCTAAAAGCCTTCACGGGATTTTCTCTTGTACAAAGCAAAAACCAAACTCTTCCGGTGTAGAACAGGACACCGTTTCCAACAGGTCACTGTCTGTCTTAGCAGCAGTATTCCCACCGCTTTGGACACAGAATGCATTGCAGCTTTCATGCCATTGCCTGTGTTATTTTCTCTTCCTTCAAATTCTTCTGTACCATCTCCTAGTTATTCATCTTTCTGGCACGCTCCTTAGCCTTCCTTCAGGACTGCGGCAGGCAGCCCCTGAGATGGTCCCCAATGTTCCCACCTCCTACTATCCCTGCCCTGTGCCACGTCTCACCCGTGAGTGTGGACTGCACTTACTGACTCACTTCTAATAAATACAAGAGCGATGAGATGACACATCTGTGGCTGAGTTACAAAAAGACCTTGGCTCTTACTTTGCCTGCTCTGAGGGAATCCAGCCACTGTGCTATGTACTCTATGGTAAAAACCATGTGACAAGGAACTGATTTTTCTGGCTAACACCAGCAAAGACCTGAAGCCTGCCAATGGCCATGTGAGTGAACTTGGAAGACCCCTGTTGAGACTAGAGATGACTGCAGCCCTGGCTGGCACCCTAACTGTACCCTTGTGAAAGTCCCTAGCCAGAGGACTCAGTCAAGTCACATCTGGTTCCTTGTCCCACAGAAACTGTGAGAAAATAGATGTTTGTGGTTTTAAGCCGCTAAGTTTTGGGGTAATTTATTATACAAACTTAGCTGATATGAGGACCCAACACAAAAGTCACTCATCTATTAAGCATTCCCCAACACACTCTTCTATCCCTCAGTCCATCTATACTTCTCCCATTGCTTATGGGATAAACCCAAACTCCTTAATACGAGGTCTGCCCACAAGGTATCCAGCCATATACTATGAAAAATAGAGACATTGACTGAAGAAAATACAAGAAACATTGTACATAGGACAATGATGCCTCAGTCCCCCTCAAAGTAGGCACCTTGGGACCTCACAGTTTGCTGATCTTTGTTGATTGCAGCCCATACACGTTCAACATTCTCAGGTGTTCTATTTGTCACAGGCCTTCCAGAACGTGTATCACTTTCAACAGATTCTTGACCATCTTTGAAGCATTTGCGCCACACTTTTATTTGCACTGCACTCATTGCATTGTCCCCGAAAGCCTTCTGAATCATCTGAATAGTTTCTGCAGAGCAATGTTCAAGCTTAACGCAAAATTTTATCAGATTAGTTGCTCTACTCACTTAGTCATTTTGAATGCCACAACCACACAGTACACATGCTCACTCAACGGCATCTACAGCCACTGACTAGTACAGTGAAGTCATCATTGTTCACACATGCACATTCCAGTCCACTCTCCTTGGCTGCTGGGTTACATCAATGACATGCAAGCTGTTCCCATTACATTAACAACGGCTGGACTTTTTCTGGACAGGCCTCATTGTATAATCTCCAAGGTCCTACATGATGATTCAATTCAGCTCACCTTCTCAACTTCACCCTTCACCACCGCACCTGGCACCTGGGGTAACTGACCTTTCAGCTACTCCAGCTTGTCCCACTCTCCCCTTTACCTCTGCACACACTGTTCCCACTTTCTGGAGCACTTCTCTCTCTTTACCTAACTAACTTCCATGTGTTTTTCAAAGTCCCAGCTCAAATCTCTTTCCTCCAGGAAGATCTTCCAACTCCCAAGGCTGGTTTAGATGTCTCCATCTGTCCTCCCCCTTCCCTGTACTTTTCTAATCAGAGCATCTACCACATTATGCTTTCAACACCTTTGACGGGCTTATCTCCTGGACTAGATTGTAAGCTCTTTTAGGGCAGGGCACATGTCTGTCATTCATAATTGTATGTATACTGGCCCTGTCTTAACTTCAAGAAATTTCATTATACTCACAAGTGGTCCCTCCAATACCTTGGCTTCTCAGTTCCTTGAATTCTTCTCCAGTGTCCTTGTGCTACACCTTACTCTAGCCACTGACTTGTTCACACACCCAAGTTCCTGCCAGCACCAAGAACTGCAACCTTCCATGACCTCAAATGTATGCACCCACTGTCCAACTACCATGTCGTACTTTCCAGCTCACTCCTTCTAGTATTTGAACTCTAACAATTCTTTTATCCTAACAGGGTCTCCAGTCCATTAAAACTATGGTCTTTCCACTGGGCTTCACTGTGAACATGATGTCCTGCCTCCCATTCTCTCCCAGCTTACATTCATGATCAATCTTTATAATAATCCCCATTCTTTACTTTGCAAAACCACAATCCTAGTTAAATCCCACCCCATATCTGCACCCATGCAATTAAATGTAGCTGAAGGTAAGTACTCAGCCATGCAGACTAGTCTCACTTTAAATTCATGACCATGAAGCAAAGATGGGCCCTTCATGATGCCTAACGGTCATATCTGTGGTTCAGTGATTTTCCACCTTTTTCACCCCATGACACACATAAACTCATTACTAAAATTCTAAGGCACACCAAAAAATTATATTTTTGCTGATCTGACAAAAATAGGTATAATTTTGATTAATTTACAAAAAAATATTAGTAATTACCTACCTTTTTTGCTCCAAAGTGACTTTAAAAAAAAACAACAATCAGGTGCCTATACTTGTACATAAGGATTTCTGGTACCAAGAATTAACCAGTCAAATACAACCTTATTATGCAATGTGACCAATAACAAGCAAGGTATATTATAGTTCAAGTCAGGGCATTCATACTGGATGGCTATTGTTGTGTTGTCTATTGTCATTTTTTAATTTGACAACATGAGGGAAAAGAGGTAGGTGCCCCTGACTACATAGTTAGGTATTGCATGTTTTAAAAATTCTTGTGGCACACAGGTTGAAAATCACTGCTCTAGCTTATTCTGTTCACTCATCTATTCTAGATGACTATTCACTCCTTCTTTGTCTAACAATTCCTCCCCCTTACTCTCAACTGATGACTTTGTTTCCTATTTCACTGAGAAAACTGAAACAATCCAAAGAGAATTCCCACAGACTCCCACCACAATATTGATGCCTCTACCAGCATCCACACGCACAACTCTGCCTTCCCACTCTCACTAAGGATGGGTTACCCGTGGTCCCAGAATGAATCCCTCTACCTGTGCTCCAGACCTCACCCCGCCCTGCCCCCCACATCACTAATTTCCCTTCTCACCTGGGTTGTTTCCACCAGCATATACACATGGCTGCCCTTTCTCTCATACTACAAAAATGTAAGAGTTTCAGTGTGGGAAGATGAAGTAATTTTGGAGATGGATGGTGATATGGTGGTAACAATGGTACAACAATGCAAATGTACTTAATGCCACTGAACCGTACACTTAAAAATGGTTAAAATGGTAGTTTATGTTATATATATAATCACCAGAAAAATAATAAAATAAAGCCCCTCCCGATTCCACTTCCTCTACGAGCTATCATCCCATTTCTCTGTTCCCTTTTGCACCAAATTTGCAATAAATTCCTTCTCCTTCATTTTCTGTTAAATTCACTGAAATAAAATTTAACCTCTCCCCCACCCCCCCACCCCCACCGACTACTACACTGAAAACGCTCTCATGGAGAGCGGCAAGGACAACCACGGTTCACCAAATGCAGTGCTCCTCTCACCTGACTCCTGAGCAGCGTGGGGACGGGCCTCTCCACGGGCCTCCCCCCTACCTGCTGTACTTTCTCCACTTGGCTCCCAGGTCATCACATGCACTTGGTTTTCTTCCTCCCTCACTAATCGCTTATTCTCAGTCTTCTCTGCTGGTTCCTCCCGCCCCTTCCCCTAAACTCTCAACATTGCGGTGCACAGGGCTCGCATCCTTGCTCTGCTTTCTGCTCTACCTATCTTCATTCCTTTGTTGATCTCATCTACTTTCTTGGGTTTCAATACTGTCTATATGCCTACGATTACTATAGACTCCAGCCCATATCTAACTCTCCACTTAACACATCCAAACGATCCAAACCTGAATTTCTTATCTTTCCCCCCCAAATCTGGTCCATGCACAGTCTCCCTGATTTCAATGGCAAGATCACACTGCCATTGCTCAGTTAAAGAGCTTTGAATCACTCCTACCCCTCTTTCTCTCTCCCACTCTGTATTTTATCTGTCTGGAAATCCTTTGGGCTCTATCTTTTTAAAACATGCAGAATCCAAACCCTTCTCATCCCCTCCTTTGTCACCACCATACACCCAGCCACCATCCTCTCTCAGCCTAGATGTCTGCAGTGGTTTCTCCATTTTCACCCTTTCTCCTGAAAGTCTGGTCTCAACATAGCAGACTTTGTGATCTCTTTCAACTATAAGTCAGACCATATTACTCCTTTACTCAAAACCCTCCTGTGGATTCTTTTTTCACTAAAGGGAAAAAACAAACCTCACAATGGCCTACAAGGCCCTACCTGACCCAGCACCCGTTGCCTCTCTGAGCCCAGCTCATTCCACTCTAGATACGTGAGCCTTTCTGCTGTCCCCTGAACTTGCCAGGCATGCTTCCCTTCGCTGGAATCCCCTCTGCCTGAAATTTCTTTCACCAAGACATCCGTATTTCTAACTTCCTCACCTCCTTCAAGTCTCTGCTTTAATGTCACTTGTAAATTGTCTTTTAGAACCACCCTGCTTAAAATTGCAGTCCCTCCACCTTGCACTCCCTTTGTTCCCTTCTGTTCTTTGTTTCTTTTTACAGCATTTACCAATTCTAAACACTATTCAATTTACTTATTTATTACGTATATTTTATATTATTGATCTCTCTCCACTAGAAAGTAAATTCCAGGAGTGCCGGGATTTTTGTTTGTTAATATCCCAAGCACCTGGAAGAAGTCCTGATATAGAGGAGGAATTCAATGCTTCTGAATGAATGAATAAGCCCAGCATAACGCCTGGCATGTAACAGATGCCTACCAAATATTTTATTAGCTGTGAGCTTCCCAGGGGCAGGGATGTGACTTGTTCATCTTTGTGTCCTCAGTACCCGAGACAGAAATGAAAATTCGATAAATGTTGATTAAATAAAAGGAAAAAAACCTGAAAATGAGGGAGATGAGGCTGGAAATGTGAGATGCCAGCATTGTTCTAAGGTTCCCTGTTTCCTCCTTGCCCACTCCCAGCCTGTGGCTTTCCATTTCTGGATCTTTCAGGATGTAATTATCAGTGACTAGAATGAAATGGTCAGGCAAACACGATGGAGGATGAGCCATCGTACTAAATAAAGATGAACTTCCCTCAGGCTCTAGCTAAAGCTTCACCATCAGACCACATAGGTAGGGCTTCCAGGTGGGTGCCCAGTGAGTCTGTAAGTAATATACACAGGCCAGGATCCCATAAGCTTTAGCTCCAATGTCAGGCTTTGGGGCACCCAGTTTTGATAGCCCAGAAACTGGAAAGTCAGGTTACTTCAACAAACACATCCCTTGTGTTTCTCCTTTCAGGGCTCCACATCTCAATAGGCGAGGCTGGCATTGGCTCAGATACCTTTGCAGCCCATCACTCATTTCTCACATTGGGGACTGGGGAGTGAAATGGCTCCTTATGCTGCAGCTGTGGGGCACGCTGCCCCTATCTGCCACACCCTCCAGTCAGGAAGGAAGCGGTCAGCCTTCCTGATGCCAGAGCCCTGCTTGCCACTGGAGAGCATATAGGCTGTCACCTGTAAGGGAGGTGGGGGGGGGGGGTGCAGGAGAGCTACTGCCAGCTTGGAAGCGAGGCAGGAGGAGGTAGAGCTCTGCCACTTTCTCATTCTGTGACCTTGGGAAAGTGATCTCACTATCTGGGCCTTCGTTTCCTCATATTTAAAACTAAAATTTTGAAGAGCATTTGAAATCTTGCTCCCTGGGATGCGTTGTCAGTTTGGCTCAAATAAACACTTACAAAAATTAAAAAAACAAAAATAAAAAGTTTATTTAACCAGATGATCTAACTATATGATTCTCATAGAACAGAACTATTACTGACCTCTCTAACTTGACAGTTTGGGAAGGTAGCATTATCCCCATAGACCTCCCTGCAAGTTCATCTTAACCGCTTCACCCCCAGCTCCAGCTGTCACTCACTCATAAAAATAAGCAATCTCGGTGCCAACGATGTGCCAGGCATTGCGCTGGGACTGGGTGGGGGTAGCTGTGAGTATGACCGATACAGTCTCTGCTCCCAGGGTCTCATAGTCTGGCAGGATTAGGGGCATGGAGTTCACTTAGAGCAGTTTTGATGGAGTAGGAATTGGGGAAGAAGCCACATGGGTGTGAGAGGAGAGGCTGTGAAATAGAGACAAGGTGTTTAGACTGTTCTTTCAAGAAGTTTGGATGTGAAAAATAACAGAAAAGTTCAGCGGTCACTCAAGATGGGAGAAACTTGAGTATGTTGTAAAATGGAGAGACAGAATTCAGCAGAGATGGCGACGAAGACGGGACCATTGAGAGGAAGGAAAGTCGACAGTGCCAGGCTCCTGAGATGGTGGGAAGGATGGAGTGCAAAGCTGGAGGACTGGCCTCAGACAACAAGGGACAGGCCCTTTGTGCTTCAGAAGGGAGGGGGAGAGCATGATGAGTGAGCAGGAGTATCAGTTTATACTTGTTTCTCCAAACATACAACGTCATAAAGTCAGCTCTGCTGTCTCCCAGGGAAAACCTCAAAATCTTCGGGCCTCTACATTCTTGGTGAGCAACACAGACCCCAGGAAGCCTACAACCTCTACGGGCCCCACCTTGACACCTAATACAAATGACATCCCCTCCTCTGCCCAGCTTCTGAGTCAGAACAGGGCCAAATGGGAGCTGCTTCCAGCCCAGGTGCCCACAAGAGATGTGACAGCACCTCTGGGAGATGGCCCCGGTATAACCAGGTCAAATCTGGGGAAATGACTGAAAACAGCAATAAAGGAGAAGAGGAGTCCCAAAGTGCCAGTATGCGGGAAAGAGATCACATGAGCCTGTTAGGAGGGAAGAGGCCCACTCCTTCTCATGGTAATTTGGGAAAGGGGCAGAGGCTGCCTACCAGACTAAGCTCTCATTTGACACACTATAGTCCACAGTGCGGTGCCTCCCAAGTCACTCACAGCCCAGGCGCCTAACCTATTGCTGCCCTAAGACTGGAATCGGGGGTAGTTTCTCCAGTTCGTTGTTTCATAGCCATGGCTGCAACCCTAGAGCCAGGATTCAATAAGCATTTCCTAGGTCAATGTGCAGAAACAACACTAGAACACAATGATTTCAGAGGGCAAGTGCTTGTCAAGGTCACAGACAGCATAAGACCAGACCAGAGGTCAAAATGAGCATCCTCTTTCTGAGGTTGGCACTTGATTCTTACAGATCCAAGCTGATAGCCCCCTCCCCAGTCCAGGACTTGCTCTCTCAGTCTGCTCTCTTCCCAGCCCTTTGAGGCACTCCTCCTGTGGACCACACAAAGGATACCCATTTATAGTGCCAGTGCTTCTAACAAAAGCTCATCCCTGGGGAAAAATCAGCAGAAAGGCTTAATTCCAAATGAAGAACTGTAAGAGGAGCCTATTTAGAATGCTGCCTCCTAAGTCCCTGTTACCCAGAGTCCCCAAAGCATTGGGGAAGACAGAAGGAGAAGAAAAGACAGGGAACCACAGGGAGGTGATAACTGAAACTTAGCAGGCTGCCTATAATAAGCAAGTGACATAATAGAAATAAACAGCTTTGGGGCGAGGTGCTGCAAGCATTGTCCTAGCAGGCCCAGGGGCTCCAGGGAGTCATGCTGGGCTAGAAACCCGGTTATTTCTAGGGCGCCAAGCAGCACCTGACCTGAATCAGGAGGCTCTGGAAGCAGGGCCAGAGGGCTGATCAGAGGCTGAGAAACACAGCCCACTCCAGTCGGGGGACTTGATCATCCGCCCACTTCCAGAGTTGGGCAGGGAAAAGAAAAAAACAACACACACTGAATTCTTTAATCTCCTGAGTCTCCACATAAGCCAGGGGGGTTGCCTGTTTAATCAGTAAGAACAACTAATCCCCTTATCACTTCTCTTTGTTTTCAGACTGTCTCTGCCTAGAAAGCATGGATTCAAAAGAACTCCACCTCTTATAACCAGGGTGGCCAGCTTGGAACTCACCTAATTGTAAGGTGCCTTGAAGTTCCTAGATGTAACACTGGGAAGGGAACACTCACTTTTTAGGTTGTTGTGAGATTCAAATGAATAATGTCTGCAAAAGTACATGCTTAGTAAGTGTCAGTGCCTCTTTCTTACTTACTCTGCTTTACCTGAGGGTTTGCCTTCACAACTCCAAGTTCTTGGTCTGCATTCCCTGAACCTACAACACACAGCAAGAAGGGCGTGGCTCAGAAGTCTTCTAGCCACTCAATTCAAAAGGTAGAAAGGCCACACCCAGACCAACCATAGGAGAAAAACAAGAATTGGCACTAAGAATTTGCCATCGAATCTGAAGAGCTTTCAAAGGTAAAAGCAGCAAGAACAGAATTCATCCCAAAGAGAAGCTTCATGAAGAGTGTACCTGTTGGCCTGTCTCTTGGAGGAGATTTTGTTAGGAGTTTACAGGACAGGGCAGGAGACCAGAAGCTCACCTTCTAACATGCCAGGGCCCAAGACATCAAATGCAGGGTAACAAACAATCCATTCACCAAAATGCACCTTGCCTTCCACTTTCAGAGGAAGCAGGACGTAACCACAAAATTGCCACTTGAGTTTGTTGTTTTTGTTTTTTCTTTAAATCAGCAGGCAGGTTATGCTCCAAGATGAAGACATACATGTTCAAGCTAAACTTCCGCTTCCAGAGATCTATGCAGTGAGAAGGGATGACCATGATATGAGGCAAGGTGCTCAGAGACAGACTGAATTCTACAGTTACTGAAGCAGCAAATTCCCCCATGCATTTTAGCAATACACATAGAAAACAGAAAGTTTGTGGATGTGGTCCACTTGGCTCCAAGAAAAGAGTTAGCTGATTTCATCATAACTATTATGCCTCCAAGTTGTAAAGCACAGCCAAATTTCAGAGATGTTAAGGGACGGGTTTTGCGGGGAGAGGGAGTGCGTCATAGAGCCGATGAAATAGAATATGTCTGCCTGAGGAAGTATTTTATGCTGCATCTCAAACTCCCGTTCTGTGGCCTTGCCCTTTAAGTCCTTGGCAGAGGGACTGTAAAGAAGTTATGCAAAAGAGCATTAAATTAAGAGTGAGCAGGCGCATTCTCCCTTCAGGGAGTATGCCTGTGCCTTTCCCTTCTCCCTTCCCTTCCCCCACAGGCAAGCCTCTCCTAAACTCTAAGGGTCCCCACAGACTTGCCAACAGGGGAGCAATGGGCAGCAGCAGCTTATCCAGGGCCAATCCCCTGAACCCGTCCTCAAAGCCCCTTTTTCTCTGACTCCCCAGTGAGCTGACAGCAGACCCGCCTTGGCTCACTTCTTCCCACAACGTTCCTGGACAGCCAAAGCAGCGCCGCCTAGGCCCTCTCCTGTCGCTTCTTCTATCCTGGGCCCTTCCTGGTTTCTCTGTCCCCAGCTTTAATAAACATACTCTCAAAATTTAAAAAGAAAAAAAAAAGAGTGAGCAAACTGATTAGTAGTTGTAGCAATAACAGCATACTCTGATACAGCACTTTGCAACCTCCAAGCACTTTCACAGATATTTCCTCCAAGCCTCACACAATCCTGTTGGTAAGAAAAGCCAGTATCATAACCCTATTTATCAGTGAAGGAAACAGGCTTGCACAGGTCAGCTGTCCCAAGGTCACAGAGATAAAGTGGCAAATTGGAGTTTAAACTGACATCTCCTAGGACTAGGCTGTTTTATGAGATGAAGTCTGAGGTCAGGGCCACTGAAGAAGTCCCCGAGTAATGCGTGACCTCTGCATTTTAAAGTTTTGTCCCTACTCAACAGTGCTTTCCTAAAAATGATGCTTAAAGGCCTCACAGGGTATGGATTATGAGAATGGACCACACTCTGCTATCCTCTGGACGTCACCACCCATGACAACAAGAGAGTAATGTCAACCACTTTAAGTGTCACACTACACGACGAACTCATATGAGTCCTTGAAACGTCACCTCTGCACCTGTAATGTGTACATGGCCTTGTATTTTGCCGATCCCTTCTTGAGGTCAGGCAGAAGGGTCCTAAGGATTCCTGTCTACATCTACTTAGGAGACAAGGACAATGAGAATTTCATTTATCCCAGGTGAGTGGGAGACCCCTGAAGAGCAAAAGCAGAGAGCCGTAAAACGGTGTCCTCGTCCAGGAGAGAAACACCACCTCCCATAAGCCAACAGGCCTTATCTTAGGAAATGTTTGGGCCGCTCCCAAAGTAAGAATAGCCTACATATCTTCATGTGTAAGAACGAAAGGTCTCCCACAGAAGAGAGTAGAGGGAATTTCAGGGGACAATGGGAAGGGTTCACGGAAACAAACTTAAAGGACACATGGTCATAAACTAAGGGAAGGGTGGTAATAGGAGGGAGGTGGGGAGGGGTGGGAGGGGTGGATTGGGAGTAAAAAGGAGAAAACTGTAATTGAACAATGATTAAAATAAAATTAAAAAAAAATAATGAAAGGTCCATCCTCAGCTCTTCCCTCCCTGTAGTCTTCCCTCCGGGAGTCCTCTGCTCGTCCAGCACGGGCTCCCGGCTCCTCATTTGCAGACAATGGACTTGGAATCCTGCACCTCCGGTCTTGTCCTCTCGGGCTCCAGCCCTCTGTCAAGGGACCTCCAGACTGCTCTCTTTTTTTAAGATTTACTGGTACTGTTTTAACTTTTAAAAAGAAGTTCATTTTCATGATTCATTTATAAGAAGGCATATCTGGTGAACTAATTTTCAACAAAAAAATCCAAGAAAATACAATGGAGAAAGGATGGTGTCTTCAATCTTCAGTAAAAGGCACTGGATACCCAGCCTTCTCTCTTAGTGCTTCTCTGATTTATACTTTGTGTTGCAGCCTGAAGAAACCATCTCCCCTCCTAGTTCAAGTTAAACATCTGCTGAGCTAGGGTACGGGACAGTGTGCTGGCCCCAGAAATGTTTGAACTTTCTTTCTTCCATGACTTTAATCAAGCCTTTATCTCTGCCTCTGCCAGGAATGACTTCCTCTTCCTACCAACTACCAACGTCCACTTAACCCATCTTTTAGGGTTTAGCTATAATTCCATCTCCTTCTCCTTGGAGTCTTTTCTGACCTCTCTAACTAGATATGTAGTTGCCCCCCCTCTCCTTCTTTATGTGCCCTTCTCTCCTGTAGCATAAAATGTAGCACCCTTGACCATGATGTGATGATTTGCCATTCCCTCACTAGAACTTTGCAAGCTCATTGATGGTACATTCACGCTGTACTCAGTGTTACATTTCCTGCAAGGAGTTCTGCAAAAAGAAAGCACCCCCCAAATTTTGATCTCCTACTGTCCACTGTATTTTCTACTTGTGCCTCTGAGCAACAAGAGGAAGCCCAGCGTAAACTGCCAGGGTTCAGGATCCTGCCTCTGCCATTTATTTACAGCTTCATGACCTTGGGAGAATCATTTAGCTTCTCTATGTTTGTGTGTTTTTCTCAGTGTAATAAAGAGGATAATATCAGTATTTATTTTATATGGTTATTATGAGAACTAGATGAATTAACATTTATAAAGTGGTTAATACAGTGCTAAGTACATTGTGTCACAAAAGCATTTGTTAAGTAAATAAAATCATTGCCAAATTCATCATTTTCTCCCTTAAAATTACTTTTCCTCACAACTTCTCCATTTTTGCTAATGGCACTATTATTTTTCCCAGGTTTCCAAGATCAAACCTTGACCCCTTTCTCTCCTTCAGGCCTGCTACCCAGCTCATCACCAAGTCTCAAAGAATCTGGAGAAAAACAAAAATAACCGAACACCATCTAGTTACCAGACTCTTCCCAGGGCTGCAAGGACTTTATAACACCCTACTTGATCTCTTCAGTAGTTATCTCTCTCCAACTCCAGTCTACTCCAAATTGTGTCTGCGAAGTATCTGCAAACATTCTTCTCTTCATATCATATCTCCACACCAGTACCTACAATGGAACTGTATCTCCCCTAGAACCCAGTACAAACTCCTCTGCCTATCTCTGGAGACCCTCTTTAATCTGTTTTGCCCTTCTTTCCTAATCTCATTTCCCCTCTATCTCTACCCCAACCACATTAATCTCCTCGTGGTCCTGTAAAGACAGCATGCTTGTCTCTATTCTGTTCATATTGCTCTTTTGGCCTAGAAGCCTTTCCCTTATCCTCCTGAACCACAAAAACCCACTCATTCACTCATTATTCTAGACTGACCTCCAGTCCTAACCTTGTCCTGGAAAATTTCAGCCCTTAATTGATCTTCCCTATCTCTGAATTGTATAGTCTATTTTCCCTCTTTGCAATTATTATGTACCTTTTGCTTTATGTTGCTTGTTATTGACTCACATTCATCTGACATCCCCAACTAGACCATAAACCTCTTAAGAGCAAGACACATGACTACTAGACCTCCCTAGCATCCTTCAAGGAACATAACAATAAAGGAGCTAAAAAAACATACCTATTAGCCAATATTTGATGACGATCTTTCCTCTCCCTTCTTCGGGAAGCAGAGTGGATAAGAACAGGACTGCATGCCTGTCTAGCTGATCCTATATGCCGTGTTCACAGATGGTGTGGCAACCCTACCTGAGGGATTAGCTATAGCCAAAAAGCCTGCTTTCTCTGTTGACGAACGCCAACAATCATTGTAATCTAGGCTGCCATATGGTTCACCCAGCCCTGTAGCAAAATTGGTTTCTCGGGGTATGGAGAGACCAAGCAGGCCAACTCTCCTATCTATGGAACAGGGAGAGTTCACCTTGAGCTAGCCCTACCAAAAACAGCAAGGCACAGAGTCTCCAAGGACAAGCCAAAGGTCAAGCAGATGTAAAACCCACTATATCCTGAGGCTCCTCTGAATTGAATCTACCCTTTCCCTGGGATCTAGGGACATGGGCCCAACAAGACCCCTCTCTCAAAACTCCTGAGACTTCCCTAGGGGAACCCATGGCTGGGCCGGGGCAGAGAGAAGAGGTTACACTGCCCTCACTGGATGCAGAGAGCTGCCCAAAGTCGTAGTTTAATTTCTGTTTCCATAGCATCTGGTTCTGAGGGCCATTAGCAGAGTAAAACGATTTTGTCGCTGAGCCAGCTGTCCTAATTTAGGAGGGACACTCCCCATTTTTTGATCAACTATTCATCATTTTCCCCATTCTCCCTCCTTTGTGGATTCCAAAGGCAGGAAGAGGTCAGGCCCCCATCATCTTCCTAAATTGCCCCAACCCCTCCCATCCAATTATCACAATCACAGACTCAGAGAGGCTTCCCGGGTTTGATACTCAGAATGGAATACAGGGGAAGTCCAGCTTCAAGAAAGATATTCAGTATTCCAGACAACCATGCACCATAGGCTGTTGGGAATTTCCCAAGTTCACACAGCTAGTAAGGAGGAGAGTCAGAATTTTAATAAAAGAATCAGCCCAGGACCTGCTAAAACTTTCAAAGAAAAACTATAAACCCATGTAGGCTCTATTTTGATGCCAAGCCACTTACCTAATTGTCTTGAAACACTCTCTCCACCCCGGTTCTCATAGCTGAAAAAGAAACCTCCATTTGTCAGCTCAAAACATAGCCCAGGGTGTAAGTACAGCCTGCGAAAGGTCGTATAGAAAGCAGTGCACTGAGACTGGACCCAGGAAGGCTGGTTTCTGGTAAGGATTCTTATTATTTAAAAATAAAAAAAAAAACAAACAAAAACCTGACAAAGCTTAAATAGTCTCCTCTTCCTTAATTAAGGACACAGCCCAGACACTCCTCCTGGCCACCTAGGAGAAGCTCCTGTCACTTCTGACTGCCCGATTCAGATCGCAATTCTGCCAATTACTTGCCACCAATCACCCTGCCTACCTCCCACAGCCCTAATAACTCCCACTCCGCTGTGGCAAAGCAGTACACTCTGAGAGTCAAGAGGACCCTAGATAAGTCACTTGTGACAAATAAGCCTTCTCTTAACTTGGGCTGACTTTTGAAGAAGCACCCTCAGCTGTGTTCCTTGGGTACGGCACATGTAGGTACCCTAGAGTCACACAGGGGAAATCATTCCCCTCATTTTTTCCTTAACTAATATTTATTGAGCTCCTATTACATGCCAAGTACGATGAAGGTGATAGGGATACAGTGGTATGCAGAACAGCTGAATTCTCCTATCCCTGAATAACCTTTTCAAAGTGCTTCCCATAGAGGCTAATAAAACATACTCCACTCTGCACATCACAGATTTGGTGTTCATTGTTATAAACAGCAGGAACAACGACAGTAAAGAGACCAAAGTTGCACTCTATAATTAAACCAACCCCCTGTTTTCATCTAAAGTGGCCACCTCAACTTATCACTTTGGTATCTCTACCAACATTTCATATAGGGCACCTCAGCCAATCTCCTCCCATGAACCAGATGCTTATTCCCATTGCCATTGTATTCCTAAATTAAAATTCATTCTCTTCTCAAGTCACTAAGCAGTTGTTAGCCATCTAAGTTATATAAGGACACAGAAAATAAAGAAATAAGATGCATCCTTTGCTCCAGTTCCCTTTTGCACTCGAGAAGCTCAGAGTCCAGAGGACCACACACACACACACCCTCCACCCCCATCTGACTATGCTCAGTGATAGAATGGACCAATATGATTACAGAACGATGAGCAGCCACAGAAACATAGTGGATGCCACGTTTCATTTGGACTGATGGAGTCAGAAAAAGCTTTGAGGAGAAGTGGGATCTGAGCTGAGCCTTGAGGGATAAGGAGGCTAGCGACTGACTGAAGAGGAAAGAAAATTCATACATACCAAGCCAAGGAAACAGAATGTGCAGAAGTGCTATGAAGAAAAATGAAAATGTGTTCAAAACTTTCAAAACATTACATTTTGGCTATGGCGAAGAGTAAGTGTGGAAGAGTATGGGCTAAAGGCTTAAGGGCAGGTAGGGATCAAAATCTGGAAGGCCTTGCATGCTATGTGAAAGTGTTTTCACTCTGGTCTCTAGAGAATAAGCTATTGAAGATTTCTGGGTTGGGGAGATAATTAATTTGTTCTAGGAAGCTAATTCCAGCCATAGACTAGAGCTGGAAGAAAGCAGAGACTCTGAAAATAGGAAATTCCATTCAGCAACTACTATAGTAGTCCAGGGAAGAAATAAGTGTCCAACTAGAGCATCATGAATGACAGAATTGAACTGAAGAAATTTTGCTGTGGTAAAAACTTTCAACACTTGACAAGATACCGCTTACAAAGGAAGAAGGTGGGAAAGGAACCAAAGATGATTTTGAGGTCTCTAGTGGTTTGGAAGACTAGACCAATGCTGTTATCTGAGATGGTCACCCCACTCAACAGACTATGGGACAGAGAAGATAATGAGCTTAGTTTGAGACATTTGGGATTGTATCCTTTGTTAAATCTCAGCAAGATCAAAGGCAATGCTTCCGAGAATCTTGGAGATAGACAAAAGGCCCCCTAAGAACCCTAAGGAGGTGCCTCCCAGGTCCTTCCCGTTAAAGAATAGGGATTCCCCTAATCTGAAGGATGTTGTGCCACAGCAGCCTCACAGGGAGCTCTAGGTAGAGGAGTTTATTTTGATAAGATTTGAGAATGTGGCTTTTATCTAAGGTAGTAAACCCAGATAAGAGTCATCAGCAAACCACAAATATTTCGGAAAAACTGTACTAGCAGGAGCACTGCCAGCTTGGACTAAAGGGACAAGCAGTATAAAATGAAAAGAAGTCTTTGGACTCCCAAATACTCCTAACACTTCTACAAGAATAAAGCAAGCTGAGTGTACTGCTTATAGTTTTTATATTCTATATATTATGATGTTTCCACAGCTTTTAAAACCCTTTCTAGGAAGACACTGCCCTCAGGGTTAGCCAATTCTTAAAGATAGCAAAGGACTCATCCAGAAGCCTGTTTTTGATATGCAAACTAACTAGTCCAGAACTACACCTCCTCTAATCTGACCCTTAGTCATTCCAGGACCAGGTATCAGGCCACCAGAGATTTATAACTTAGAACCCACAGAAATTACTCAAACTAGCCAATCTTAATTTGTCACCCTGACCTTTCTGCCTTCTCCAAGGAAACCCCAGTAAAGACTCTAACCTAATGCCTCCCTTCCACTTTCGGTCTTCTGCCACCTGACTAAAACCTGGCACTTCCCTTGTGGCGGTCGTGTGTGGCACGCAGTGGCTCCCCTGTGAGTACAGTAAATTTGGGTTTTTTTTGTTCCTCTTCTGTGTCTCCTCTTGTGGCCACACCTGACTGCCCATCACCTGAAAGAGCACAGAACACTGAGAAAAACTACTTAGCTGCAAACACAGGCTGCTACATTTCACGGAAAAGGAAGGGTAATTCCGAGGGCAAAAACAGGAGCCCACAGGGTAGAACCAAGAATAGCAGAAAATCACTCTCAGGCAGTAGGACTGAGCTCACTCCCGTGCCAAGCTGGATTTCAGGAGCTATGGACTGGTGACTGCTGGCTTCCCTCTTTCTAAATGGGAACATCGACCCCAGAGAGAAAACCAAGGAGACAAGGCAACTAAATGTGATGGATCCTGGACTAGCAAAAATTCATTAGTAGAATTGACAAAATTTGAATGATGCCTATAGATTAATTTAACAATATTATATCAGCACTATTAATTTCCTGGTTTTGATTGTTTTACATGGTTGTATCATTTGTGGAGGACAAGATTCTTTGTACTGTCTTTGCAGCTTTCCTGTGAGTCTGAAATTATTTCAGAATTTAAAGTAAAGACATATAAATAACATTGTTTTAAAATGTTTAAGTATTACCAATACGGGGGCATCCATGGCAGTTACCCTGAGTCTATTCCGACATTGTGTGCATGTGCGGGGGCTGACAACCTGTCCTGTTAATGTACTTCTCCAGCTCGAGGGGAGCAACATTCAAGTTGCTCTACTCAGGGAACTGCATTAGAGAAGCTTCGTATGTACCTAGATCCAATTTAGATGAGGAGACCCTGGCTCCTGAGCCTGAGCCAGCCATAATAGATGAGGCTTTTTTGAAGGATCTTAGGTGAAGATGAGTGTACTTTTCATGTGTGAGGCATATAAATAATTTGTGATCAGAGGGCCAACTGTAATGGTTTCAAAACATGTCCATCAGTTCTTTGACAACCTTTCCACCAAGAGGCAAAGTTTAATTCAGGTCTTACTAACTCTCTTTTCCAACAAAAAGAATGTGGTGGACCTATAAGAGGAACTAGTGAACAAAACAAATGAGCTAAATAGAACCGGAGGCATGGAAACAAGGAACAGACTGACAGCAACCAGAGAAGAGGGGGTAAGGGGGAAAGAAGGGGAAGGATCAAGTCAAGGAGCAGGTATAAATGACCCACGGACGTGGACAACAGGGTGGGGACTGATGTGGGAGTAGGGGTGGGGGTGGGGTGGGCGGATGGGCAGGGCAGGGCAGGGCAAGGGAGAGCAACGGGGGAAAGTTGGGACAACTGCAATAGAGCAATAAAAAGAAAAGAATGTGGTGGAAGTGACACTAGTGACTTCAGAGGCTGGATCATAAAAGGCGACACAGCTTCGGCCTGGCCCTCCCCTAGGATGCTCACTCTTGGGCCTTGCCACCGAGTTATGAGGAAACCCAGGCAAGGTCCCTGGTCCCCAGCCCCAGCTAAGCTCCCGGAGGAAAACCAGCCAGAATCAACTGCTAGATCTGCCAGAGAGGAAACTTTGAAATGACCCAGACTCAGCTACTGTCTGACTGCTTGGCCACCATCTGACTAAACTACATAAAAGATACTAAACCTCCGAGCTTGGTCCAGTAAATCCCTAGAGCTGAGAGAAATAATAACTAAAAATTATTGCTGTTTGAAGCCACTACACTTAGCGATGGTTTGTTATGTGGCCATAGATGACTGAAACAATGCACCACAGGCTGTTGGGAATTTCTCAAGTTCACATAGCTAGTAAGGAGGAGAGTCAGAATTTTAATAAAAGAATCCAAAGTCATTCTCATCTCACCACCAACAGACATGACAATAACAGTAATTGTAGGTAGTCTGCATTAAATGTTTTCTACAAGCAGGTACTGTTCTAAGCACTTCACATGAAGTGACTCAGTGAATCCTTATCATAATACTATGAGGTAGGTATTATCACTGGCCTCATTTTACAACTGGGGAACTTGAGGCACAAAGAGGTTAATTAATTTGCCCAAGGTTATAGAGCTAGTAAGTCACAGAGCCAAGATTCACCCTTGAAAGCTGGCCCCAGAGCACGCAGTCTTAACCACTGTGCTCTGTGCAGTTGAAGCTTCCAAACAGGCTGCATAAACTGAGAAAAGAACCAAGAAGAGTCCCTTAGGAACTGTAGGCTTTACAAGGTGGTCAAAAAGAAGAGCCAGCGATGGAGTGACCTATGAAGGAGGGAGAGGGGAGAAAACCAAACACTACATCTACAACATTACTTGAGAAGCCCATGAAAGGATTGACAAACCAGCTTTGATCTTCAGGAGTGATCAGGTCAAGCCCTGGCTGGTATGGCTCAGTGGATTGAGTGTTGGCCTGTGAACCAAAGAGTCACTGGTTCAATTCCCAGTTAGGGCACATGTCTGGGTTACAGGCCAGGTCCCCAGTAGGGGACCTGTGAGGACAACTACACATTGATGTTTCTTTCCCTCTCTTTCTCCCTCCCTTCCCCTCTCTCCAAAAATACATAAATAAAATCTTTTATAAAAGAATGATCAGGTCAAGTGCAAGTTAGCCTTGATACTCCTCCCCAAACACCACAGCTGTCAGTAACAAACTCTTCTAAGGAAAGTGATCTTTGAAGAACAGAAAGGAAGGCGATGTTTATTGGATTACCCTGAGTCATGCAGACAGAGCAGCACTATTACCCTTTGCTATTCTCCTCTTACAATGACAAGACTTATCCCCATCCGGGAATGATCAGGCTGTTACTTAACTTCAGAGATGAGAAGAGCAAACTCTTGAATTTACTTTATAAAGATATAGTTCATGGCCCTGGCTGGGTAGTTCAGTAAGTTAGAGCATCATCCCAATATGCCCAGGTTGTGGGTTCAATTGCCGGTGAGTGCACATAGAAGAGTCAATCAATAACTGCATAAATAAGTGGAACAACACATTGATGTTTTTTCTCTCTCACTCTCTCCCTTCCTCTCTCTCTATAATCAATCAATCAATAAGAAGACATGGTTCATGAAGGGGGCCAAACTTGATGTTTTCTTTTAGACACAGTTCCTGATACTAAAGTTTCCAAGTGACCCCTTTGTAGAACTAGCCTAGAACCAATGCCTTTAACCCTTAACTATACAACAAGCTCTGGCCTAAGGCAGGTCGTTCATCAGAGTCCCTGAGGTGGTGACACCACACAGGAGGAGCACAGAGCCCACATTACACGTGGGCAAAGGTAGAAGCTGGGGTAAAAGCAGCAGGAGTGAAAACAGTATTCCCAAGGGAACCAGTCTCAGCTCCAGCTCCCATTTGCCCTGTGAGCTGAGTGCAAACCACGCACAGTGGAAACCTACTCACATAATTTACATAATGAGAAACAAAGACAGCAAACTCCCTCCCAATCTGGGGCTACCTGTGTGCCTCCCTCAGACCTACCAATTAGATTCAGCCCAGCAGCAAGGAGTTTCTCTCAGAGGTGGTGATATCTCGCTCCTCCCAGAGTGGGAGACTACCCGGCTCCACATCCTAGGGCCTTCTCAGCATTGGCCTGAATCATCTGGGCTGAGCCTCAGAGGTACCATCTGAAAGGGATTCTCGTCAGCACTTGGCCAAGACGATTTATTACACATGTCACTAAGAGGCCAGTGAATGTTACTAGTCTTTTTGGAGAAAGTATTCCATTTTGAAAATGAGACCTGGGAGTATGGGAGAGGCCTTCTTGGAAAAATACCAAGTTTTTTTCCTAAACAATCAGACCTGAGAGAAATTTAGCCAGATTTGTCAAATGTGTTTCCACCCCACCCCAGGACTTATTCCTACCTTCCCACGAAGTCTGTCAGACCTAAAGTCCAAGGAAGGGTGGGAAAGTTTGTACTAGAAATTTCTACAAACTCTTCTGGTTCTTGGGAATGGGGGCTGAGGAATGGATGTTACATTTATGACAAAAGCAAGTATGACGGCAGCCCTAAGGAGGAAGTTGGGGAGCATGGAAGGATAAAGTGGGAGAGGTGGAGCCCCAAGTAAGAGGGTCTCAGAAATAAAACCGCCCATCTGAACAGATTATGAGAAGGAAACCAACTAAGGGTAAGCAGTCTGTCCGGCTGCCTTGGGAAACCCCAGGGTCCTTTGAAAGAAACTCGGCACTTAGGAGTCTGGTTTCACTGTGACAACTGGATCATGTTGTGATCTGAGACTCCTTTCTTCCTTTTTAAAAAACTATTCTTTTTGTTGATACCCTCCCCCTCCCCAAATCCAATCAACCAATGACAATGCTGGTTTTTCTCATTCAGAGACAGAAAGTCAGACATGACAGATCACCAACTGAATCTACTTGTTTCATCCTGACTAGTAGACAAACTCTCCTCTCTAGAAAGGATTACACGGTTGCTCCAGAATAGAGTCATCAATGGGGCAGTGTTTATGAGATTCATTATTGGCCTAAGCAACAGGCTGGGGTACTGTAATGAGATTATACTAATGGCCACAGGCACCAGTGGAAGGGACCCTGACTTGAACAAGCTGAATGCCGTAGCAAGGTGATGACTAGCGGTCCTTGGGAGCTTTGAGCTGGAAGACAACTCCCCCTGGAGAGCCCCACCCCCACTGGATACTTCTGCCCAGCACACATAGGAGAAAACGTCTCATTTCAAGGAAATGGTGAAAGAATGAATATGCCTGAAGAGAGAAGTGACAAATCATTGGGGTCCCACTCCCTACTCTTTTAGGAAAAAAATCTATGAACCAAAACTGGCCTCCAGACATCCCCGAGCTCCCTACTAGGCAAACCATTCCTAATTTGTGACCTCAGCTTACTACAGAAGACACCTGGTCATACCTCTTACCTCCTAAGCTATTTAGCTTGAAGCACAAATAGGTCAGAATACCAGACATTCCAGTGATAGACCAGAATGAGGAATATCCAAAAAGCTCACATAGCAAGTGAAATTGGAAAACTAATCAAGACAGAAAGAAAACATATGCCAAAATATTAACATGCATGAGGAAAACCACCTAGAGACAGTTCTAAAATTTGAGAGAACTACTTGCAAGGAAATAACGCTATGGACTATCATGAAACAGAAAACTGAACTGAAACATAACTGAGAAGCAACGTTTCTGCCCTTTATCAAAATGTGTGAAGATGCTTTCCATGGTCGGTCTGTCACTCAGCCTGGGCTGTCATTCGAGGAACCCTGAAATTTGTCTAGGATGTCAGTGGTCAGCAGAGAAAGCACAAGGGATCACTCATTCCCTCCTTTCTTGGCAATAGCCATTAATCAAATATTTATTTGGCCATGGTATAAGTTACTGCCCCCAATATCTTACAATCAGGTAAAGAAGATAAGATACTGGCCCATCAAAAAATAATTATTAAAATGCATGACATTAAATGATAAGTGTCATATAAGTGATACAGGCCAAAATACTAAAACTCCAAGAATAAGAAAAAAAAATGAGGGGTAGTTGTCCATTTCTTTCATGCTGGTTATTTTCTGGATTACACACACATCCCCCTGCTACTCTGCATGGAACCAATCTAATCAGTCGATTTCGTCTCTCTCTATCCAGAAGCCACCCCAGCTTCTCTATATTAGAATCTTGTCTCAAACTACTTCTCCAAGAAACTTTCTTTAATCCTCTACCCAGGTCTAATCTTCCTTTTATGACTCTTCCCTTTCTCCCAAAAGCACTATGTTGGTATATCTTACGGCATTCATCATATTCTGGATTGAATGAGTGTTCTACAGTTGAACTTCTAGACTGTAAGCTCCCTGAAGACAAGGACTGTGCCTGATGCAACTTTCCCAAGGTTCCTAGTTCTTGACACAGAGCAGTATTCAAACATTTGTCAAAGCAAACATTCGAAAGATAGAACTGAAAGAAAGCTCTTTTAGTAATACAACCTTTGGGATACCAAATTATATCACTGTCACAATTGAATTGATGTCCTGATTTGCCCATGGGCTGGACCAGGTATTTAGCCATGTGGTGACCTTCCTCTCATTCATTCAGTTCTGAGGAATGTTAGCTCAGCTTGGCTTCTGTTAGTTGGACCAAGATCAGGATCAAGACCAAGTAAAACATCCCAGCCTAAAGGACAAAGACAAATCCTCAGTCTGTATAAACAGATCAGGGAGGGAATGAGGAGGGGAGGCCAGTGTGCTCCGCACAGGGCAGGAAATCTGTGAAGGAAAAAGAGAACCATTCAGGATTCTGTTTCTGAAGAGAAAATAAAAAGTAACCTGAACATCACATCTTGGAGGTCGATGTTGCTAGCAGAATACAGAAACCGTCTAGGATACCTGTGCCTTGGCCACTCTGGAGACCTCTGCAAGGGTAAATGGAATGTTAACTACCTCCAGCCCCAACCCCAGGAGGCAAGCAGCACAATCAGGTCCTGAGCAGAGGCACAGCGAAGAGCTAACAGGCTCTCTGTCCAGAGAAGGTCCCTGGAGAGGCTATTTGGATTTCACTGCATGTGCATAGTGGGAAGGGAATGTTACTGTAGCACGAAGCTCGTATGCCACACTCTGCCGGCAGCAACTAGCCAGAGAAAGAAGGTGCCTTAAGTTAACCTCATTTCACAATTACCAAAAACATCACAGCTGATTAGCAGCAAATGCTCCCAGTCAGTGTGAATCTGTCTTTTTGACCCCAGATTGGCAAAAGCTCCCCAGCCTTTGCCTGGGTACAGCACGTTCTCTTTCATGTCATTCTAGTGCCTTTTAATCACCCTCCGGGTTTGCTTCAGTTCCACAGCCTTCCGAGGAGCTCTCGCTCACCACCACTCCTCTATGCGCTGTTGTTATTAAAGGACTCATTTTACGTAAGACGGTCATTCTTTTCAAACTTGTCATAATTTAGTATTCCCAGCAGCTAATTCATTGGCTTTCCCCAGTTTTCCAAAGAGTTCCTTATATCATCTCTTGAAATTCATAAACTGGATGTATTGCTAGGTACACATTCCAATCGGTAAAGTGAGAGAGGAGGGTTAATTCACTAGAAACGAGTAGGACAAAAATCCCCACTTCACAGACATCCAACCAAACTCAAATTTGGGGGGAAATTTCTTTTACCGTCGGTGAAAATTATACTAACAACACTTCGGACCTTGAAAAGAAAGACCCAGGAACAAGTTGTTGAAGACTGCACAGGTGGGGAACCACATTAGTGCTAACGTCATCATTCCTTTTCCAGATTAATGTTGGAAGTTGCCATGTACCATTAAGCCAACAGGATTCAGAGGGCTAACACTTCTCACTGTTTAGATTCGCATATCTGCATTTTCCCCATTTCTCCAAATGGCAGTTCCCTGATCCTCTGACATTTTAGCACTATGTTCAAATCAGTTACCTTAAACGCAGTACTACAAACCAGTATGTGAGGGGCTAATTCCCCCTGGAATCAAACCAACTGTGCAGGAATATGGTCAAAATCAAACTCTCCATCAGCAACTGGGGTCTTTGGCTTCTAAGTGAAAATCAAAGCATTCATGCACTGTGGAGTTTTCTCTTTCCATACATGGAGTCGTATGATTGCCCACATGGATGCTATCGTGCGACTCGCAGGCACGTGAAACAGCAGGAACTGCGGTGCAGGCACAGCAGCAGCCGCAAAGCTCAGTGACAACCCTTTGGCCCTCTCCTTCGAGCATCATCGCAGTTAAGACTCACTCACCAAATTCATCGTCGGGGAAAACTTCTTAATGGCAAAGTATCAAAGAAGTAAGTTGGTATTTTCACTTCTGGCCCTAGAGTTATAGTTAAGACGTAAAATACTGATTAAGATCTTGGGTTGGTTTTTAAAAATATCTATTACATGGGAAGAATTTACCATAAAATTAGCTTAATAGCAAAATTAACATTCTCCATCTGTTAAAAATATACCCGACTACTTTGAAAACATTCTGCTTTTTAGAGAAATACCTATTTTAAGATTATGTTCTTTTACAATTGCCATAGAGCTGAGTAGCCAAGGACAGAGTAAGGAGACTTTCCACCATATAGTCTGACAAACTTTCTGAACTTTGAGCCATATAAATGTGTTACATATTCAAAAATATAATACAATTTTATAAAGAAAAAACAAACTTGATTATTTGCTGTTAGGAAGTAAGTTTAAAATGTTCTCAATAATAAAAGACAGTAAGAGGAAGTTAATTACCTAGTCAGTTAATATACCACTCTCTCTAGTTTACCATTTATTAATTCAAACTGATAGTCCTTCTATTGTTTAAATGTAGGGTTGAGAAGTGGTAATCTGCCCTCCAAAAAAGAGGGTCTTTCTTCTCCAACAAGACTTTTATTCTCCACTGCCTAAATCCCATTAACGCTAATCAGCACAGTGGTTAAGCGCTTTGTGGTTAAGTGCTCCAGTTGATAATGACTCCTATGGAAGAAAGCTTCCCGCAGCACAGGTGAAGGCTATCATCAAACTCAGCTTTTCAGCCAGGACTTAGTGTCACAGATCTGCAAGTTAAGATTACTTTAGTATTAATCTGGAGGCTTGCTTTTTTAACTTCACTAGACTTCTTCCGTTCAAAAGACACTTATGAGAGTCTCACTGTAAGCCAGGGGCAGCCTCAGATGCTGAGGGCAGGAGAGCAAGGAGAAACAAGAAATCAAAGATAAAATATGGTTCCTGCCTCCAAGAATCCCAGTCTGCTGAGGAGAGCAGCCACTGAAAGAAATAAAGACATTATATCGGTAATTCTGTTCCTAAAGCTGTAACCAAGCCTTGTCCTCCTCACGACCAGGACTGGTCAGTTTCTAATCTAGTTTCACTTTCCCATCTTCAAGCTGCATCACAGCTGGGTTTCCAGCTGGCTGAGGAAGAACAGATTCTTTAAATAAACAGCATTTTAAAAATATGCAGTCGCTTTTGCTTTACTGAATTGTGTGAACCACCTTCCTCTAATACATGAATCTAGGTGCCAAATGAATTAAAAACGACCCTAAAGAATGTGAAATCCCCCAGGAATACACCTTTTTCGTCTTCAACAGCAAAGTACACTTTGCCTTGGAAGAAAACTTCAAATCAGAAAGTCCCCAAAACAGAATGATCTTTTTTCTGATGCTATCTACTATGTCTATTCAATAAGAGAACAGCTTAAAATCATATATATAGGAAAGCAACAAGTTATAGTGTGGTTGTACCAAAAATATATGCAACCATTGTTAAAAATGCAGAACTATTTGCAGAACAGAATGCTTTTAATAGCACTGTGCAGAGTTGCGAATTCTTGAGCGTTTTTTTCAAACTAATTTTCCTCTCCTTTTCCACAAAAGATACAGAGAAACCCCCGCCCCATGTATTTAATCCTCTTCGAAGTGCAAAGATTTTACTCAACTCTTTATCACCAGAGGTAGTCATTTTGGATGAATGATACACATTAGATCCATAAAAATGCCCCTCTGGCAGGCAGTGCTATTCGAGGAGGACTTCACAGGCTTCAAGTCAACACTTCACAGTTGCAGTGAAATTAGCCACTTATGAGGACCTTTTAGAAGGGTCTGACCCCTGAATTAATGCTAATGAGGCATGCCAACTTTCAAGCATAATATACCCTTCTATACAGTACATTAGCCCAAAATCCTGGTGCACCAAAACACAGCTTTTTAGATCATCTCCCTAGGAACCACGCCTTTCAGGACCCAGAGCACTCAGAGCTGAAACCAGCTGAACAAAGTAACAATTCAATCATAGTTGCTCAACAAGATGGCCATGATGACAGTTTCTGAGTGCCAGTTTCCCTATTTTGCAATGGGCAAACCTGCTCCAAGGAGAAAATGTTCCCGATGCCCCCGTGGCCCAGAGGGTTTTCTTTAGAGATAGAAAACAGAAAATGAGTTTGTTAGTTATTTCCTGCTGAGTACAAGGAAGGTGTTGTGGTTAGTTAGGATGATTTTGTTTCCTTATTTAATATACCATTACCAGTCCATGTTTTCTTTAACCACATGGTAGAAAATAAGAAAATGCAGTTTATGTTTTTCTGTTATATTATCGCCAGTTCCACAAGTTTCTTCTCACAAACACGTCCTCTAATTCCTGCTCCCCTTATGTAATCCCCCCAAACTGACATGTACCTACTTACCACCAATTCAAAGCAAATGTGTTTGCATTCTAAGATGTTTACTGCCATACCATTCCCTCTTGATAATGTGTGGTGTGTGAGGGCCTTTTCTTGAGTAGTGATAACAGTCCTAAATTTATCTTTTTGAGAGATATACTATACGTGCTATTTTAATCCTACGAGATGACCACAACCTAAAAGCAGACTATACATGGGACCCTCAGATCTGTCATAATCTCCACACTCAACTAGTCAACTCTTAAATGCTCACTAAAACAAATAAGGTGTAATTGATGGGGGAGAGGGGCTGGAAGCAGAGAAGACAGTTACTCCGCGGGGCTGTCTGACAATGACCGTCCGTCTCAGCAGACAGCACTGGCGACGTGCTCTCTGCATATTCAGAAGCAACTCACCAAAATCTAAAACAGAAGCTGTCCTTGGACAAGGTTCAGTGAATGTTTTCACTATTTCCCACTGCATAATACCGTTCCACAGCTCCCTAGAGTGGCTCAGATAAAATACTTAGCAGAATAAAAAAAATCAGAAATTCTTTACTGGTCTCAACTTGTCAACATAAAACATTTCAGAACATAAAACCAACATTATAGAGCAGTCAACAGTATTCCACAGAACAATGTCAGGGAGAGAGCTGCCGTTATCACCAAATGTTTTTCCCTTCTCATTAAGGCACTGCAAGATTCTTCTCATTAAAGCGATACAGTTGAATTTAATACCTAGCTGTACTCCCATCACTAAACTAAAATTTGCCT
The DNA here is from genome assembly GCF_019186645.2 of Phyllostomus hastatus. NCBI lineage: Eukaryota > Metazoa > Chordata > Mammalia > Chiroptera > Phyllostomidae > Phyllostomus > Phyllostomus hastatus. Next base: position 27,995,445 of record NW_025333611.1, on the reverse strand, counting down.
TTTGAAGGACAGGGTGGGAGTGGTGGGAGTGGAAGGGGGCGAGGAGACAAGCTTCCAAAAGCCAAAGGCATTGAACTAGAAAGGTGAAGGCAGCAGAACTTCCTTGAGCTGTTCCCACATTCTTTGCTACTTAACTCAAAGCTTCATTACACTACCCAGAATCAGCAAACTGGGAAAACATACCAACTTCTATACAGTCCAGGGCATCTATCACAATTCAGGGATTACACAGCCCAGAGTCACACCACAGGCACCAAATTCAGCCTTAGTTGGGACAAAATGAAACCCCAACATGAATAAGCATTAAGACCAAATACTCCAGTATGGGGACAATTTGGTTTAAAATACCTTCCTAAGAAGTGAGTACTGTAAAAATAAATAAATAAAATATTTTTAAAAAGAAGTAGTAAGTACTGGATTCAGAGACAAGAAGAAAAAGCTATTCCACTGACATTTCTTTGACTTGTGACATGGGAGACCTCCATCCCAGCTGCACAGATCTACAGATTTCGGTGTTCTGTTTCTCATCGCCTGCATTCCTGTGCAGCACCCAACATCGCGAAGATGAGAGATGCAGTCAACACACCCTGTCCGTGGGATGTCAGAGCTGAACTTACAGCGTTTGTCAGAAGTTACTCTATTTCATCATCATCACCATTAACAGACCTGGTAAAATCTCCCAGGAACAGCCCAAAGAAGTGTCTGCTCGCTAGTCCTGGAGGTTAAGAGAAGGCTGTGCTACCCGCTGAGCAGGCAATCACGGCTGAGAAAATCATGGAGAAAAAAAAAAACAACCCAAAAAACCTGAGCCACATGGAGGTCAGAAAACAGTAACAGAAAAAGTCCAACTCTGCCTGCGCCAGCGGTGTGGATGAGCAGAGCCGGGAGCCCAGGAGAGGAAGGAGGGGGCGGGGGCCATCATTCCCTAGGAGAACTTGTAAGCGGAGGCCTTCAGAGCCTGGGAGTCTGCCCAGCTGTTCCTGCAGACCTTGCCAGCCTGGGCAAGGCAGGCCCGTGGGAGCAGAGCGGGCAAGGCCTCCGAGGGTCACTCCTGATTCCCTGAGCCGCGGGCCAGCACCACCCCGACCTCTCCGTTTTTCCTGACTCTGCTGGGCTATGATGGCAGCTTTCCAGCCCCACATGCCATACATCAGCCGCAGATCCCTGCTGGCACAGGCCAGCGCCTCCCTCGGCCCTTCCCCACCCCTGGCACACTTTGAGCGTGATCCTCCTTCTCCCCAACCTCAAACCCCTCACCCACCTTGCCAGGCGCCCTGGCCAGGGGCGGCCCCACCCCCAGTGGCCCGGCGCTGCCAGGCCTGGGCACCTGCAGCACCTCTACGCCCCACCCCCATTCTCCACCAGCTCGCCCCTCCCCCCTTTCTCCAGCAGAGAGAGGGGGCGACTCACCGCAGTCAGTGCACAGGATCTTGCCCACCTCTTTCTTGAGGTTTTTGCCGTTGGTGTCGAGGGGGGCAAAGGCCGTCTTAAAGACTAAGGGCTGCTCCGTGGGCTCCAGGAAAAAGATGTAGCGCTGGTTCCTTTCGAGCGGCGCACAGGAGCCCACGCTGATCACCTGCTCTCGCTGCAGCCCCCCGCTCCGGAGCGGCCACTTGTCCAGCACCTTCACCAGCGCCACTCGACCGGAGGCGGGCGGCTCACGGGTGCTGTTGGAGCTGGATCCGCCAGCCGGGGCCAGCCCCTGTACCTTGCCCTCCACCACCACGGGTGCCTTGTATGCCTGGTCCTGCACGGACTTGAGGCTAGGCGAGTAGCAGGCAAGCGACACACCGAAGAGCAGCATGGAGAAGCCGGGGGCCGGGTCGCGCCTCATGCCGCCGGCGGCTGCGGCTCGCGAGCGGGCGGCGGCTCTCCGGGTTGCGGGGTTGCGGGGCTGCGGCTGTTGCGGCGGCCGCGGCTCTGGGGGCGCAGCGGGACGGGAGATGCTGCTGCTCCTGCTGCTGCTGCTGCTGCTCCTGCTGCTGCTGCTCTCGCTGCTGCTGCTGCTGCTGCTGCTGCTGCTCCTCTTGCTGCTGTTGCTGCTGCTGCTGTCGCTGTAGCTGCTGCACGGAGCCTTCTCCAGTGGCGGCGGCGGCAGCGCTGAGCAGCAAACCTGCCGCATCTGGCCAGGCCATTTGGGGGGCTCCGCCGCTCCGCCGCCGCCGCCTTGGGAGGGGAAACAGAGCCTGCTGGAAAACCGGAAACAGCGTAACGTTAGCGCCTCGTAGCCCTCCACCCGCAGCCCGGGGACGTGGCCCAGCTAGGGCAGGGGGCAGGCGGCAAGCGGGCCGCGATGCGCAGCGCGGAGCCGCGCAGCGCTCCCACCCAGCGAGCCAGGACCTGGAGGAGGATGCGGAGGATGGGACGCCCGCCCACTTGCTCTCTCGCGCCCCCTCTACCTCCGGACCGAGTGAGGAGCGCGGCTTCTGCAGGGGAAGCTCGGGACTGCACTGCTTTAGAGCCCGGGTTCTGGGCCCGCAGGGGCGCGGAAAGGATCGTGCAACCCTTTGCTCTTGGGATTTATCTGCTCGAGAGTGGAGTAGTTCATGAGGAGGGGGCGGAGTAGAGATAACGGATTCTGTCTCCGTCCTATGAACAAGGGAGTGGGACACAGGGCGTGTCCCTGCCTTTGGCCCCCCGCTGTAGCTGCCAGGGAGATTGCCGCCGACGCGCTGGCGGTCCAGTCTCCCGTTTCCAGGGTTGTCTCCTTCCCTGGGAGGACCCCAAAGGCTGGCCGCTAATCGAGCTCACGTGCTCGGCCCTGCCACCGCCAGGTGAGCACTGGAGATTCGAGTTGAGCGGAGGAGAATCCCAGCCCCGTCTTTTGGTAAAGAGTTGGGGCTACATGAGGTCTTGTCTCGGCATTGAGGCCACTTAACCAGGGGTGGTGGTTGGGAGAGGGTCCAGCCCCCCAAGATCTGGGCTTTCTCCAGCCGCCAGAGGTGACCAGGCTGCAACCTCATCTTTTAAAAAGCCGCTCCCTGAGGAGGTGGGGGCTTCCTGGAGCCAACCTGAGAGCCAGAGCCTGTCAGGCCAGAGGCTACTCCACAGGAAATGGTTTCTTTTTAAAAGTCTGGTACTTGCAAGAGGCAGGAGAGTTTGCTTACACAGAAGCCAGTATCAGATTTTAAAAATCAAGTCCACGACCTATTCTATTCCTATCAATAAGGATCCAGGAAGTTTTCAATACCCAGCTTATCTGTTTGAAGAATGTGGAGCTCAGAAATTCCAGTGAGATTTTGGAGAATTCTATGCCTGACTGCCACCCACCCCACCCCAGGAGACTGGCTCATGGATGGGTGACATAGACCGGGATTGCTATTCTGGGAAGGAAGGAGGGAGCTAGACCTTTCCTCCTGGCTAAGAGACCCCTCAGACTTAACATCCCCAAAGCCAGTGGCACTGTCTTTCCCACCCCAGTCCAGATTCCCTGTAGTTATTAATGGCACCGTTTCATACTAGGCAATCCAATCTATTCAGATAAATTCTTTAGCCTCATCCTCTCCTCCCTCATCTAATCAACCACCAAATCCTTTGGCTCTACAGTTTGAGATATCTCCGATTCACCTAGCTGCTCTCCAACTCTGCCTTGAGTCCTGGGGGTCCGAGTGCTCATCCTCTGGCTGGGACTACTGAGGAGCCTCTAAACGGGTTTCTACGCCTCACCTCATCACCCCCCTCCATCATGCACTGCCAGCATGATCTTTCTAAAAATAAAACACAAATAAAATCTGCCAGTCCCATTGCTCTCCAGAGTCAAGTCCAAGCTCTTCAGCATGACTCTTCATGGGCTCCCTTGACCTACCCAGCTCCACACTCTGGGAGCCAGCCTCCTACCCTAGCAATCCTCAGCACATTGTGCGATTTCCTGGTGTGCTTCTGCCCATCATGTCTCATGTCCAGGAAGTCTCACTGCTACTTTGTTCACCTAGAAAACCATTCTTTCCCCAAGGCCCAGCATAGCATTTTACCTCACCCCTCCCTTCTGTCCCCATACACATACATGATGGAAGGAATCCTTCTTCTTCTGTGTTACCATGTGCCTCACACATATTACTACACTGACTTACACTGTACTTCAAGCAACTGTTAACAGAGGCTACATTAGACCCATCAGACCAGTCATTTTTTAAATGATTTTAGAACGAGGAAGGGAGAGAAAAACAGAGAGACAGAGATAGAGAGAGAGAGAGAAGCATCAATTTATTGTTTGATCTATTTACATATTCATTCTTGTATGTGTCCCGACTGGGCATAGAACCTACAAGCTTGGCATATCAGAATGATGCTTTAACCGGCTGAGCTACCCAACTCAGGCTCAGACCAGTCACCTTAATGGGAGGGACAATGTCCTATTAGTCTTTGTATCCTTCCCCAGTGAAACAACCAACATGGTGCCTGGCTTTAAAGGAGAAGCAAATCTTTAGCGAACTGAAAATCAACTCTCTTAAATGCACAGTCCATCTTGTTGGTCCCTTCATTGTCCCCCTTTTCATTTCACAGATCACAGATCTTGTATATCACAGAACAACATTATAAAGATCACTAACTCCATCCTCTCATTTTTTAGTGGAAAAAAATCAGTCCCAGGTAGAAAAAGGGACTTACTCAAGATCACATACAACCAAGACTATATTCAGTCTTCTGTTTCTGAGAGCAAAGTGGTGGGGAAGATCTGTTGCTCTGGGATCAAGCAGAGCTGGGCTTCAATCCAATTTTTTAACTTACTAACTTTGGGATGAATCTATTTCACTCTCCAGGCCTTAGTTTTCTCATCCATATAATGAAGGCAGTAAGAGGATCTACCACATAAAGTTGGGTTTTTGTTCATTTTGTGCATAGTCAGTAAATATCCAATCAAATGACTCCTCTGTGAAAAGCACCAAAGCACAGTACTGGTCATTGGGTAGCCTGCAGTGACCCAAACTGATACTGTCTCTGCCCTCAAAGCTGTACTCTAGAGGAGGAGACATCAGTTAACAAGTAAGTAGGTGAATAGGTAACTAAATTACCTAAAGTAATACAAGTCTTGAGGGAAATAAACAGGATGCAATGATAGGGAATAATGGAAAGGGGAGATGGTAGATCTACTTGGATAAAAGAAGGCTTCTCTGAGGAGATAACATTTAGACTGAGCCTAGAAGGATTCGAGTGATGTAGATTATGTGAGATAAGTGTAAAGTGCTTAGAACACTGCCTTGTGTAGAGTAATGGCCAAAATTAATGTTGAATATTATTGATATTTTACTTATATCAGTGGTCTCCAATTTAAGAGCTGAGAATCTCTCAGTGGTGTGTAGTTATTGCACACTAAGACTTTCTATATATTTAAAAATTCAGTGCAGCTTTTCAATTGTAGATGCCACTAGGAAGAATAAAAATACATATTCTTTTTTTCACATGTCCATTTTAAAGCATAACAAGACACTATCTAGTATGAAGAAGACTGAATCAAGGTGAAGAAGAGTGGCAAGATATGCTACCACTTTTTAAAGGATAAATATATAGCTTTCATTGGTGTGGCTCAGTTGGTTGGGAATTGTCCTGCAAAGCAAAAGGTCACTGATTTGATGCCCGGTCAGGGCACATGCCTGGGTTGTAGGTTTGGTCCCTGGTCATGGCACGTAGAGAGGTAACTGAATGATGTTTCCTGCTCTCATGAATGTTTCTCTCCCTCTCTTCCTCTCTCCTTTTCCTTCTCTCTAATAAAATAAATAAATATTTATAAGATAAATATACAAATATTTGCAGAGTATAGATTGCCTTGGAAAGGACATAGTACAAATTAGAACAATAATTGACCCTGGAAAGGGCACTGCATGACTGAGGAATAGAGCACAAGACAGATACTTTTCATGGTATTCCCTGTTGTACCTTGCAAATCTATATCAAGTTTATATACTGCCTACTCAAAAAAATGTTAAGAGGGGATTCTCTAAATCAGGGGTGTCAAACTCATTTTTACCAGGGGCCACATCAGCCTCATGGTTACTGTCAAAGGGCCAAAATAATTTTAGGATTGTATAAATGTAACTACTCCGTAACTGCTAAGGAGTTGAAATTACATTCAGCCCTTTGAAGGCAACCAGGAGGCTGATGTGGCCCCTGGTGAAAATGAGTTTGACACCCCTGCTCTAAATTTTTATTGTTGCTTAATTTTTATCCTGTATTTTCTCAATCAAAAGCTCCTTAAAGTAGAACTATTGTTATATGGGATTCCTTGATTTTTTTTTACCTCTAAATGAGATTCTCATGCTTAAAAGGGGTGGGAATGACTTTGCTATAATTTTATTTTCTTTAGCATGCAAAGGTAACTTTTGAGATCCCAAGTCTAGAACTCCTGCAGCCACACAAGGTAGGACTTAGGCAGAGGCTTCTGAAGGGAAGAAGGGCACCTGTCCAGTTTTCCTCAAGGTGTGATATGTATGAGGACAAGCTTCCAGAATTAGCCTCAGTCGTTTAGTGTGAAAGAGCAGGGTACTGGGCTTCCTAGCCCAGACTAACTCTATATTGACTGTTTCCTGGGGATAGAACTGAATTAACAGGCGTGTCTTGGAAAATAAAGCTTGATATTCTAAACCTGCTAACCCTTCATCATAAATTCAAACTGATAATAAAAGCAATAGCTGCCATATATTAATGGCCAATTGCATCTGTATTTCCATGCCTTGATGACTTTGCATTTTACATATTGAACAGACTTATAGAAGTTTAGTAACTTGCCCAAATGACAGAAATGGGCTCCCACTGAGGCTTGTCCATTGTCAAAACGCTCACTTCATGCGCCATGACATCTGAGTGGGAGGCGTCTCGCAGCCTCACTTTCATTGTCTGAGAGGTCTCTCATGTCTCCAAACTACTTTCACCAATGTCAGGCTATTTGAAATTAGAACAGTATAGAGCAAGTGGTATGAGAATCATTTCACAAAGAGATGAGGAAAACTGAGACACTGAGAGAATTTAAATGACTTTCCCAAGATCATAAAACTACTGATGGGGCCGAGACTTATTACAAACTCAAGCTCACACTTTTGGTTTTTTTCCCCCCTTATTTATTTACTTCAATTTGTGCAGCCTTGCTGAGGTACAATTGAAATTGTAATGTATGTATTTATTTGTTTTTAAGTCGATTTCAGGACTTTAAGGTTTACGAAGGAAACGCAAATTGACATATTAGCACAAATAACTCAGGTATAACTCAGCTGTGTTTTCATTTCACAGATTGCCTTACACAAATATTTTTATAGTGAAGAGTCATAATTTTGCTATTAAGTGCCACATGTTGTACTTTGAATCATATTTCTTCCGAGGTAATCAAAGGGTGTGAGGATGCCCACTGGGACACTGGATGAAACACGGAGCGCTTCATGGATCTGCGTGTTGTCCTTGCACGGGGGCCATACTAATCTTCTTTGTATCATTCCAGTTTTAGTATATGTGCCGCCAAAGTGAGCACACGATATATTTAAAGTGTACAAAGTGATGATTTGATATATGTTGTGAAAGGATTCATACAATTGAGTTCATTAACACATCCATCACCTCATATATTTACCCCCTCTTTTTTTTCAGTGAGAACACAAGTTCTACTTTCTTAGCAAATTTCAATTACATAATATATCATTAATCACTATGTTATACATTAGGTTTTAAAAGTTTATTCATTTTAGCCCTGGCTGGTGTGGCTCAGTGGATTGAGTGCCGGCCTGCAAACCAAAGAGTTACTAGTTTGATTCCCCTTGTAGGGCACATGTCTAGGTTGTAGGCCAGGTCCCCAGCAGGGGGCGCACAAGAGACAACCACACATTAATGTTTCTCTCCTTCTTTTCCTCCTCCCTTCCCTTCTCTAAAAATAAAATCTTTATTTTTTTTAAAGAGCTTATTCATTTTATAACTGGAAATTTATATCCTTTTACCAACCTCTTCCTCTCCTAATCCTGGTACCACCATTCTATGCAATGTTCTATAAGTCTAACTTTTTTAGGTCTCACATATAATGATACCATGTAGCATCTGTCTTTCTCCATCTGAGATATATATGTATATATGATATATATATATATATGATATATATATAAGTAAGTTTGTCTGGGAAAAGTCCAGCCATTATTAATATAACGAGAACTGTTTGCATCACATCATTATAACCTGGCAGCCAAGGAGAGTGGACTGGAATGCACATGTGTGAACAATGACGACTTCACTGTACTAGTCAGTGGGGTCAGTACTTTACTGAGTGAGCATGTGTACTGTGTGGCTGTGGCATTCACAATGACTGAAATAGTAGAGCAATGAATCTGCACAGATTTTGCATTAAGCTTGAACATTCCTCTGCAGAATCTATTAGGATGATTCAGAAGGCTGCAGCTATGGGCAACTGGTGATTGGCAGCTTCATCATGACAACGCACCCACTCATGCATCACATTGTCTCATGTAGAGTTTTTTGGTGCCTCAACCAGGTGCCTCAGCCTGGCTACAGCCCAGATTTGGTGCCCTGTAACATCTGGCTTTCCTTAAAACTAAAATCACCTTTGAAAGGGAAGAGATTTCAGACCATCATTGAGATTCAGAAAAATACGATGGGGCAGCTGATGGTGATTGGGAGAACTGTGTGAGGTCCCAAGGTGCCTACTTTCAAGGGGTCTGAGGTGCTATTGTCCTATGTACAATGTTTCTTGTATCTTCTTCAATAAATGTTTCTAGCTTTCATAGTATGTGGCTGGATACTTTCTGGACACACCTCACTGTATATCACACCCATTATTATCCACTCATCCAGTGATGGACACTTTAAGTTTTTTCCATACTTTGATGACCGTGCACAATGTTGCAACAAACATGAGAGCATAGATTTCTCTTCAAGATAATGATTTCTTCCCCTTTGGATCAAATTCACACTTTTTTTTAAAGATTTTATTTATTTATTTTTAAAGAGGGAAGGGAGGGAGAAAGAGAGAGAGAAATATCAATGTGCGGTTGCTGGGGGCCATGGCCTACAACCTAGGCTTGTGCCCTGACTGGGAATCAACCCTGCGATGCTGTGGTTTGCAGCCCGAGCTCAATCCACTGAGCTACGCCAGCCAGGGCACGCTCACACTTTTGAACAGAACCACACAGAGAAATGGAAGCCAGACCTGTTCATTACCCACCGTGGCTCCCACAAGGCTGTGACAAAGCTGGTTCATGGTGGCAGTGGATGGTGTCACTATATAACAACCACTGAGAACAAAACCAGAAGTAGACAGAATGGTATAGACATTCTGAATTCAAGATAGAACACCCACATGAAAAGCTCAGCTTCTTCTCCCAGATCCTTCCCACACAAAATGGACTTCCTCCAGCTTTAGCCAATTCAGCGGCCAGAAATGGCCACTGACCCAGGTTGTAAGACTGACCCCATCCAGGAGCACTGGCTAGTGAGTGAGGTGTGCATGGCCTTTCTGTGGTCACTGAGTCTCACAAACCAAGACAAACACTTTGCAGGGGAGTCACATTTTCTGAATAAAGGCATTTTGTAAACTTATTTTTTTTTATCCTTTTGAGGTCTGTTTTCTAAATTTGGCTTCCACAGTCACTCTCAGGTTCTGTGTGGTTCATTTCTTTTCCTCCAAGGATTTTTCAAACAAGGAACTAAGTAGAAAACAGATATTGAGAATCTGAGAATGTTAGCACTGGGAAGGACTTTAGCAACCATGTGGCCCAAAGCCCTCCTTTTGCAGAGGAAGATCTAGAGACCATAGAGGTTATCTCATCTGCTCAAGGTCACACAGCCTCCTTAGTGGCAAAAACAGCATGAAAACCCTGATTCTTTGCCTAGTGCTCTTTTGTCCACATTTCAAAATCCAGGCTCCACCCCACCTGCAATGTGGGCTTAGGTGAGTCACTTTACCTTTGTCAGCCTTAGTTTCCTTCCCCAATAAAATTGGGATAATAATAATTCTACCTCTTATAGGTTTTGTGAGGATTCGTGTTCTGGGGAGGTAATTCATGCAAAATGCTTCACAGTACCTGGCACAGAATGACTGGCTAAGGTTGTGGGCAGTGAACTCGAACTGCCTACCTCTGAAGTTCAGTTCTGCCACGTGCTTAATGGACATTTGGTCTAGTTACTTCACTTTTCTGTGTCTTGGTTTCCAGTTAAATGGGTTAAATGATAATAGTTCCTACCTCATTAAAATTGTTGTGTTATTATTTTATAAGTCAAATAATTTATATAGCCCATGCAGAGTAATGCTCGACATGTTAGCTATTACTCGTCTGACTAGAATAACTTTTATTTCAGTAGCCATACTTTACTTCAAACTCTGTTTTAAAACTACCCATTTTCATAGGTTTTGAACACATGCTAAAATTCTTAAGAGTAGAACCTGATGTTCGACTTCATGTTTTTTAAAAAAGTCACATCAATGGTACTCCCAGCTCCCAGTCAGGAGGGAGGAGCTGATTCAGTCATGTACAGCCTATGTCAGGAGTTCAAGGGCTTCCACTCCCCAATTTGTTGAAAAGGGTAGCAGCCCCTCTGTCTGAGTTGTTCCATCTGGGATAATAATACTTATTTCTTTGTAAAGTGCTTTGAGACCTTTGGATGAAAAGTGCTATGTGAGCACAAATTGCTATCTCTTTTCCAGATATTACTTTTAGATACAAATCCAGAAGCTCCCTAAAAAGACCATAGCAAAGTATCATCTAGATACGCCGTATCTTTCCTGTAGCATCACAAGCAGTTAATACATTCATGTTTTGCAACATCATTAGTTTTCTTTTGCCTGTCACAGCATATCTGATTTGGATTGAGAAAAAATAAGATGTCCTCAAGCTGGATTTTGTGCTGTTTAACATAAAAAGATTTTCCTCCCTCTGTTTTCCTGATTTGTGTATTTGGAATCCTCTCCCGAGGTCAACAGGAACTTTGAGGTTGATTCAACTCTGTGGGCGTGAAGCAGGATGAGAAGAAGAAATTATTCTCTTATTCCCAAACCCTCCTCTCTCTTCTCTCTTCCTTCTCCTCTCACTCTCTCCTCTCTCTTCTCTTTCTTTGAGCGTCCAATCCAACCTTGCTTTATAATTTTCTAGATTATGTGCATTCTTTTTCATTTGCTTCCCAGACACTTCCAAAATCAGCCATAGTCAGAAATTTTAAGACTTTACTTTTCCTGAGTTTTTTTTTACAATTCATAAATTTACTTATTCATTCTACCAAGAAGCATTTCTTGAAAACCTACTTTGTATATGGACCCAGATGCTAAAGAAATACTAGCCATGGTTCCTGTCAGAGCTAAAATCTAGGCAAAATTAGAGGCAGGAGCGATTACCAGTTGAGCAAGTGCCTGCCTTGGACCTCCCAGCCACACCCAACACTTTTTCCCTTAATGTCATCCCTCCCATTTGTCTTTCAGGCTCAGTGTCCCACTGTCCTCTCAGCTCTCCCAGTTGTGAGGGCAGAGAACATACACTCTGCAAACACTAGGTGCTCAATGTTCGCTGAACTTGACAAATTCAATCACATTAAGGGATTAATATCTATCAGGGCCTAATGCCTACAAACTCCTTAAGTTATGGCTTAGTTTCTAAGTGATTCCATATTATTCATTCCAAAATGAAATTACTGATTTCAAAAATAGTTTTATTCATTCTTTAAAAAATCTATTTGATTAATATCAATTTTGCAATTTATCACTCAAAACTACAATATTTTCAGTGCCTACTCCAGACCAAGTTTTTTATACCAGACGCTGAGAATGAGGGTACAAATTAGACACATGAGGTCCTACTCTTTTTTTTTTTATTATTGATTTGTGAGAGAGAAAGGAAGGGAGAGAATGAAACATCAATTTGTTGTCCCATTTATTTATGCACTCATTGGTTGCTTCCTGTCCATACCCTGCCTGGGGATCAAACCCACAACGTTGGTATGTTGGCATGACACTCCAGCCAACTGAACCAGCCAGGGCTGCTCCCACTCTTGAAGACGTTACACTCTTTTTTTTTTTTAAAGATTTTATTTATTTATTTTTAGAGAGGGAAGGGAAGGAGAAAGAGAGAGAGAGAGAGAGGGAGAGAGAGAGAGAGAGAAACATCAATGTGCAGTTGCTGGGGGCCGTGGCCTGCAACCTAGGCATGTGCCCTGACTGGGAATCGAACCTGCGATGTCTGGTTTGCAGCCCATGCTCAATCCACTGAGCTATGCCAGGGCAGACGTTACACTCTTAAAGGAACACAGACACACAAAAAGGAAACAAATACATAAAATATTACAGTAAGATAAAGAAAAGAGGAAGAAAAGAGAGTGTGTATGATTAGATTGAAAGTGACTAGGACAGAATGGCACTTGCAAAGGCACTCTTTAAAGAGGCAACATTTGAGCTGAGGTCTGAAAGATAAAGATGAGTTAGCCATACAGAACGCTGGGAGCAGTGCATTTGAGGCACAGGAAAGAATTCTGTATGGAGGGCCTGAGGCAGTAACAAACTTGACATCAAAGTATGGGGAAAAAAGCCAGTGGGGTTGAAGATTCTTAGAACAGGAGTGGCATGAATGAGGGCAGGGAGATAAGATCAGATTTATCCTGGGCCTTGCTATGGTAGGTTTGGATTCTGTTCCAAGTACAATGGGAAGTCATTGGAGAATTTAAGTAGAAGAATGGTATGTTCTAGTTTATATTTAAAGGAGTTCACTCTACTCTGAGGGCAAACGCTAGACTCCAGTCCGCCAACAGTCCCCCCGTGGGTTGAATCCTGTCATGAAGTTTCTGGCCAAGATCGTGGAAGCAGCCTGTTTGAACCCCTTCACGCATGTCAGTTTCACAGTGGCCAAGCTTGCCAAGCCTGTACCCTGCCCATGGGCCCACATAAGCTCAATTTTGTCTGTGGCAGGTGGTGGGACCAGCATGTGCTGCGAGCTTCCCCAGGAGAACGTCAGAGAATTCCAGGTGGACAGTGTCTCCAAGGAAAACAATGAAATTTACGTAGACATCACAATCGCCAGAGAGCTGTTATCTGTGTTGAGCAGTAGTTGCATGGTAGCCCATGACAGCACCATAAAGGTTATTCCTAGGAAACTGCGGAAGAATTTACAAGAACCACAATCCCAGACCCTGATGTTAATAGATATTTGCCAGCCTTGAAGACTATAATGAGCATTGTGGAAAGAATGAAAAACATCAGCTATCATCTTATATTGAAGCAAACCTAATGGAGACTTGAAAATAGAATCTGAAGTAGTGTGTGTTACAACTGACTTTAGAGATCTCAGAAGTCCTCCATTAAGTAAGTACCTTGTTACATCCGAAGATATTCCTGTCATTTTAGCCTCCGAAACATTTTCAGGACAGAAACCCAGACCAGATGGTGGAAGTACATATAGATATTAGGAAGTTCCTGCAGTTTCTTGCTGGACAAGTAAACCCTACAAAGGCCGTCTGCAATGTCCTGAGTCACAAGATGGTTCACTTTGATCTGCTCCACGGGGATGTGTCCCTGCAGTATTTCATCCCTGCCCTGTCATAGCAGCGCTCCATTGCACTGGGGCCCAGGGACTTCTGCTGTGACCTGGAAAGGAACCTGGTGATGTGTTCAGTCATTTGTCTGTGTCCTCACAGTAGCACAAATTCTGTACATTTTCCTTATTTTTCTCTGTATAACATTTGAACAAGAAATTGAATTAATGAACCAGTTGGATAAACATGCTACTTAATATTAAATCACTCTGCAATAGGGAGCAGAGACTATAACAGTGCAAGAGTGGAAGCAAAGAGCAGTTAGGAAGCTGTGGCAGTAGTCTGAGTAGAAGTGACAGTGGCTTAGACAGGGGTAGTGGCACTGGAGAGGAGAAAAAATTGATGGAATTCAAAGTATAATTTGAAGGTGGAGCCAACCAACCAAGAGTGGATGAAGTAAGTAAGGAAGGTAGTGTGATCAAGGATGACTCGAGTTTTTATTTGAGCAACCGGACAGATGATGCCACCATTGATTGAGATGGGAAACTTAGTAAGCAACATAATGAGGCTAGGGGAAACAGGAAATTTCATTTTTTAAAGGTTTTATTTATTTATTTTTTAGAGAGAGGGGAAGAGAAGGAGAAAGAGAGGGAGAAATATCAATGTGTGGTTGCATCTCCCATCCCCACTACTGGGGACCCAGCCTGCAACTGAGGCATGTGCCCTGGCTGGGAATCGAACTGGCAATCCTTTGGTTCGCAGGCTGGTACTCAACCCATTGAGCCACATGAGCCAGGGCAGAAATTCCATTTTTGACACATTAATACTGGGATACATGTTAGACATTCACATGGTAATTTAAGTTAGCTGGATATGTAAGTCTAGACTTCAAAGGAGAGGTCAGAGTTAGAGGTCCAAATTTGGGAGTCAACATAGAGATGGTACCTAAAGCTATGAAACTAGATGATGAAAAGAGAAAGTTGATAAGAAAGAGGACCTAGAACAGCACTGTCCAACAGAACTACATGCGAGCCACATATGTAATTTTGAATTTTCTATAGCCATGTCAAAAAGGCAAAAAGAAACAGATATAATGAATTTTAATAACCCAATGTATCCAAAATATTTCAATATGTAATCATATAAAATTATTAGAGATATTTTATATTCTTTTAATACTAAGTCTTTGGAATTCAGAAAGTATTTTATGCTTACAGCATATCTCATTTCAGACTGGCCACATTTCAAGTACTCCATAGCCACACATGCTTGATGTACGTCTAGAATCTAACCCTGAGGCAACCCAACATTTAGAAGTTGGACAGAGGAAGAAGAGTCAGGAAAGGAGACTGAGAGAATGGTAGCATGGAAGTCAAGAAAAGAAAGCATTTTAAAAAGAGACTGGTCAACTGTGTCCAAAGTTTGTAAGAGACCGAATAAGATAGCAAAGAGTGATAGAATTTGGCAACGTGTAGATCACCGATGATCTCGACTAAAGCTGTTTCAGCAGAGTGATGGCTTCCTGAACGGAAGCCAGAATGGAGTCAGGGTAAGGTAAGGAAGTGGTGACATCCATATACACAACTTTCCCGAAGCGTTTTGCTGTGCTGACAAGCAGAGAAATGAAGTACTAGTTGGAGGTGGATGTGGAGTCAAGGGAGGGTTTTTACCAAAACCGGAGATGCTAGTGCATGCTTGGATGCTACTGGGAATGTTCAGTGAGGAGGAAGCAAGTATTGTGGGAGAAGGGGGATAAATGGAGAGGAAGCCCTTCAAAAGCCAGGAGAGGGCAGGCACAAGAGCATCCAGAGAGGGGCTGCTCTTTGGCAGGAAAAATGATTCTTCTATTACAACAAGAAGGAAGACAAAGAATGGGTACAATAACAGAGTAGAGATACAGATTAATTTGTAGGGTAACAGGAATCTTCATTTTAACACAGGGCTGAAGCCATAAGAAAAAAATACATACATAAAAATAAAAGAAGGCATTGTTAGCTCTAAAAAAGAAATAATAATGTCCATAAAAATAACAAATGGTAAAATTTTTATTAATGTCTAATATAATACTTTATATTAATTAATGTAAATAATTAGTGTAATTAGTGTAAATAATTATCCAGTAACTATGTGGATTTTAATAAAATAGAAATATCTGCATACAGTACAAAAACAAGATACATATTACAAATATAAACCAGAAAAGGAAATAGATTTCCAGGAAGTTCAGGAAGCTCAGAGAGTCCCAAAGAAGTTGGACCCAAGGCACATCAGAATTACATTACCCAAGATTAAAATTAAGGAGGGAATCTTAGAAGCAGCAAGAGAAGGAGACAATTACCTACAAAGGAGTTCCCATCAGACTGTCAGCTGATTTCTCAAAAGAGATCTTGCAGGCAAGAAGGGGCTGGAAAGAAGTATTCCAAGGCATAAAAGGCAAGGACCTACATCCAAGATTGCTCTATACAGCAAAGCTTTAATTTAGAATGGAAGGGTAGATAAAGTGCTTCTCAGATAAGGTCAAGTTAAAGGAGTTCATCATCACCAAACCCTTATTATATGAAATGTTAAAGGGATTTATCTAAGAAAGAGAAGATAAAAAATATAAACAGTAAAATGACAGCAAACTCACAATTATTAACAAACATACCTAAAACAAAAACAAAAGCAAACTAAGCAAACAACTAGAACAGGAACAGAAACACAGAAATAGAGATCACAGGGAGGGTTATCAACAGGGGAGTGGGAGGGGGAGAGAGGGGGAAAAGGTACGGAGAATAAGTAGCATAGACGGTAGGTAGGAAATACACAGGGGAAGGGTAAGAATACTACAGGAAATGTAGAAGCCAAGGAACTTATATGTATGACTCATGGACATGAACTAAAGGAGGGGAATGTGGGTGGGAGGGGGTATGCAGAGTAGAGGGGAGTGAAGGGGGGGAAATGGGACAACTGTAATAGCATAATCAATAAAATATATTTTTAAAAAAGAATAAAAAAAGAGAAATACAAGCCAGAAAGAAAAAGAAAGGTAATATGCTATGGAAGGGGGAAGGTGGGAACTGTATTCTTTTTCTTTTCTTTCTTTAAAAATACCAATTTGATTAACGTAAGGGAAGTCTATATTTTTTTCCAAGTCTGGAATGTTGTTGTTCACCCTCCAAGGTACCTCTTTCTTTGAATCAAGTTACCAAGGAAACCAATTCAGTAATCACAAGATTGCTTGATGGTCAGAGTCTTAGGGCCAAGGGAATGAATGAACTTGAGGTCATTTCATTCAAGCTGTAAAAAAGAAAAAGCCTGATGACCTATCTCCGATACATATAATGGGGACACATGTCTGTCACATTCAGTCTCTTTCCCCTAAATAGTGTTGGAAACAGAGTGATAAAATCTCCCGATCCAATTTATGGGACAATCTACCTGACGCCTATTTAATTTTATACCTATTTGGAAGTCTAGGCCTCTTCCATGCCTTTAATTTAAAATACTACTAGAGGGGAAATATACCAAGGCAGCATCCTACTCGAAACAATTTACTGAAAATAATGTATTAAAGAGACTATTCATAAAGATGTGAGCAAAGTTCAAGGAAACGACAGTATGTAGTGGAATCCAGGGACTAACAAGAAGAGTTTGTCAAACCTTCCAGTCCCTAGAGATGGTGGGAGTGGGCAGGGCAAAGAAAGCGTTACAGATCCCAGGGAGTGCCAGACCACCTGGGCTGTCAGGCAGCTACTGCAAGAACATGGCAGCTAAGTAGGGATGAAGGAGGAAGAAGAAATGCACCAATCTCTCTTTCTTCCTTTCTTCCTTCTACCCCTTTGCCAAGCTTCCACTAAACCAATTGGAAGTCAAAGGGTGAGGGAACCAGGGTCACCCTCATAGAGGGAAGAGGGTGTTGTAACCCACAGAGGTCAGTGCTCCAGGGTTCAGAGCAGAAAGGGTGGAGAGTGAATCTGGGGGGTGGGAATGGGTGAGAGCAGGCAAGCAGAGTATAATTAACACGGGAAGATAAGATACCTCTACAAGAAACAATTATGGGTGGTAATGGGAGGGAAGTAGGGAGGGTTGGGTGGGTGGGCTGGAATGGGAGTAAAAGGGAGAAAACTGTACTTGAATAATGATTAAAATAAAATTTAAAAAAAGAAAGAAATAGTAAAAGCCATCTAATCTAAAAAAAAAGAAAAAGAAAAAAGAAACAATTAGAGAAACGACTAACTCGGAACATCAATTATGGGCTATCTATGGAGCTCTAAACAGGTGATAGAGATGAGGGGAGGGAAGAGGGAAAGAGAAATAAAACTAGCTAATTCACGCAAAGACTATAGTAACTCTTAGCTTTCATTAGTCTTTACTACACCAGAAACTTGGAAGAGGAGGCTGATTATTTTGTGTTTTGTTTACTAAAGAAAGGTTTCATTTCCCTCTTATGTACAAGGCAAAAAATAAATAAATAAAATAAATCCTAGAGGTAAAAATATATATTTGTTTAACTTTCTGAGAAAAGAAATCCTGTGCTGATTTTTACATCCTACTGTTCTTGGGCCTACTATTCCCATGTCCCTCTACCTGCACCATTTGAAAGAGGCCTAGATGCCAAGACACGCTGGCTGACTGAAGCTTACGTTGAAACGGAAGCCTGAGGCAGATGTTTGAGTTCACTAGGTTTCTACTACCATATGGACACAGTCAAACGCAAAAAGCAAGACAGCATTGTGGTTAAGAAGGTAGGCTCTAAAGTTGAGTTACATGGATTTAAATGCTTGCTCTACTAGGTCCTCGCTGTACAACCTTGGGTTAGTTACTTCTCTTGTCCTCCACATCACAGATAACATGGTGATAATAAAAGTACTTATTCCATCTGTCATCTTGTGAGGAGTACTTAAGATACTGCCTGGCACAGAGTAAATGCTTAAGAAGAGTCTTGTTAATAAAGCCAATGTTCTGATTCCAAAGTATTCTACAGCCAACTTGATTTTTCTTTAATAACCTTATCTTGGTCTCCTCTCTATATCTTCAAATAGTCTCTCTCTCTCTCTCTCTCTCTCTCACACACACACACACACACACACACACACACTCAAAGAGAGAGAGAATAGTGAAATCCTCATTTATACCAAAAGTTTAGGGATACTTTTAAATTCATTCATCTACTCATATATTAATTGAGTACCTATTGTGTTTCAGATACCAGACTAGGTCCTGGGTGTAATATAAAAGTGAGGGGAAAAAAACCCAATTTCAGCCCTTGTCCCTAAGGAGCTTGTGATCCAATGAGGGATACAAACATTAACCAAATTACTACAGATAAAAACTGTATGATAGGGCAATGCCTATTAGTGAATTAGGATATTGAAATTCAGTCTTTTTCAAATTCTAGAGAAAAGGAGGTGAGCAGAATTCTGTGAGCTACCGGTGAGACATCAGGCTGTGCTGTCCAGTATGGTAGCCATCCTGGATGTATGTGGCTAGTTAAATTGTAATTTTAAGCAATTACAACTAAATAAAATTTAAAATTCTGTTCCTCATTTGCACTAGCCACATCTCAAGTGCTCAGTTATATGTGACTACAGGCTACTGTAGTAAACAGTGAAAATAAGGATGATTTCTATCATTGTAGGGAGTCTTTGGGAGACTCAAATGTGAAAGGAATTCCCATGGTCTGGAGAACAGAGGTTGTGAGTAAAAGGAAGAAAAGTGCTGTAAAATACAGAAGCCATGGCGAACACAAAGTTTCCCTAATAGAAACTATAATTTCTAGTAGACATAAGGCTACAAGTATAGTGCAATATTTACAATATCACCTGGACTGGTTCCCCAACTAATAACCACTTCCTCACCAAAGTGACATTTTCCAGTGGTGCTTTATATTTAGTTTCAGGTAAGTTTTAGCTTGCAATTTTGGGATGTAAGTCTAGGAGAAAACAGAAATCCATTAAAATGAATTATAATGCTTATAATTCAACTTTTTTGAAACAGAAAACTATAGATGTATCAGTATGGGCCATGTAGCTTTAAACCAGAAGCTACATTTTTTTTACCTATCAGTATTTTATTTGTATATGTATCCTTCATATTTTACTGACTACAGTTTCTTACTCATGAACATACCACTTTTTCAGGTTTCCTTTCCTCCATTCTCTCGGGAACACAAAGCTTTGAGTATAATTTCACGTCGATTGTGTTTATATCCATGGAGTCAGAAGCAAGAGCTCTTCATTGCCCCTGTGTGCAATCATTCTTTCCATGCTCCCTTTTTTTGGATTTGACAGTGTGTCAGAAAAGTGCCATAATTGGTATGGGAAGGAAAAGGAACTTTAAAATGTTGCACTCAGGATAAATCTGTAACATGCACAGGAAAATAAGAGGATTCGTTGACAGGTGGCAGTTTTCTACCTGGAAAAAGAAATTCAAGTCACCAAAGGAGAAATAAAGCTTTGCTTATTTTCTAGGTCTAAGAAAAATCACAGCTCTTGCTATTGTTTTATCATTAAGGATTCTTATCATCTAGTTTTAATTAGCAAGACAAAATATGGGTATGGTTTCCCAGCTAGACTGTATGGGTAAATTGTAAAATGTGGTCCCCAAAGCTGAAAGTACCCTAATATGGATTCCCCTTCAAACATCTCACTGTCCAACATGTAAGAAGTTTCTCTCCCTTGAGACCACCATGCTGTAAGGAAGCCCAAGCAACTGTGCGGAAAGGCCCACAACGAGGAAAGGCAAGGCCCCTGGTTGACAGCCCAGCTGTGCTTCCTGCCAGTAGCCAGCACCATCTGCCAGCATTTGGAGTGAGGCCATGGTGGATATTACACCTTTCTTAGCACTTCAGCCAGCACTATGTGAAGCAGAAGAATCAGGAGATCCAAAGAATGGTGAGAAATAAGAAATTGTTGTTTCAAGCCACTAAGTTTGGAAGTAGTTTGTTAAGCTGCAATACAACTGAAAGAGTATCTTATGCAAGACCATCTAGAGACTACACAGCTTACTTCCTTTATGCACATTATACACAAAGTTAGACATGGATTTTGTTTTGATGAACTCAACTATGCTGCAGTAAAAGAAAGAAAAGATCTGACAGTCATTCCCCATCCTTACCCACCACCTCCATATACACCCACCATCCCATACCTGTACTCACACTCTGCCTTCCCTCTGTTACACTGGAAGAACTGTTCCTGTTCCTATGGGAAGTCAACACTTCTGATTGTGTTCCAGATCCCATTCTTCTTTACCTTTTCAAGGACTTGCTTAATTACCTTTTCCTTCTGTTACATCATCAGTTTCCCCTGTCTATGGACTCACACCTATCAGGATATAAACATGACTTGATATCACCCATTCAAAAAATTTCTTCATGCACTGACCACTGTGACTCAGTTGGCTGGGCATCATTTTGCAAAGCCAAGGGTCACCATTTCAATGCCTGGTCAGGGCACGTGCCTGAGTTGTGGGTTTTGTCCCGGTTGGGGCACATGCGAGAGGCAACCCATTGGTGTCCTCTCTCACATCACTGTTTCTCTCCCTCTCTGTCTCCCTCCCACCCCCTCTATCTAAAAATAAATAAATAAATCTAAAAATAAAAAAAACATCCTCAACCCCAAACCCCCTTCACCCTTTGTCCTACTTTCTTATTCCCATCCATAGCAAAACTTCCTCAGTCAGCTGTCTGTGGTCCACTTTCACATCTGCTGTTCTCTCAGCCCACTCCCACAGGGTTTCCATACAGATCATTTTATTTAAATTACTCTAGTCAAGGTCACTAATGACTTCCATGTTGCCAAATTGAACAACCATCCCTGTCCTCATCCTCCTACTCAGTACATCTCTCAGCAGTATCCAAAACAATTCATCGCTCTTTTTCTTGAAAGATTTTTTTTTCTTTTGGTTTCTGCTGTACCTCACACTGCTGATACTTATCCTTCTCACTGGTCATTCATTTATTTTATTTTTAAAAACTTTATTTCTTCTGGCTGGCATAGTTCAGTGGATTGAATGCAGGCTGCGAACCAAAGTGTCGCAGGTTCGAGTCCCAGCCAGGGTACATGCTTGGGTTGCAGGCCATAACCCCCAGCAACCGCACATTGATGTTTCTCTCTCTCTGTCTCCCTCCCTTCCCTCTCTAAAAGTGAATAAATAAAAAATCTTAAAAAAAAGAATTAAAAAAAGAAAAGGTATTTAAAAAATTATTTCTTGATATTTAGAAAGAGAGAGGAAGGGTGGGGACAGTGAGAGAGAGGCATAGATTTGTTGTTCCACTTATTTACACACTCACTGGTTGCTTCTTGTATGCGCTCTAACAGGACATCAACCCGCAGCCTTGGTGTATTGGGACAATGCTCTGACCAATTGAGCTACTTGGCCAGGACTTGCTGTCATTCTTTTAGAGTTTCCTCTTCTGGCTCAACCTCCTCTGACCAGCCTCAAATTGTTGGTATCCCCCAGCATCACCCCTTCTTTTCTCCATCTAGTCTCACTCCCTAAGTAATCTCATGGCTTTAAATATATTTAAGAGCTAATGACTCCCACATATCTATACCTATCTCCTCTCTGAACTCCAGAATCACATATCCTATTGCCTACCTGATGTCTCCACTAGGAAGTCTACAGGCATCTCAAATTTAACATTCTCAAAATACAGCCTTGATTTCCAATCCCATCTCCAAATTATTTGTCACCATTCTGGTAAATTGCACTGCTCTCTAATTAGTTGCTTAAACCAAAATCTTATAAGACATTGAATCTCCTCTTTCCCGTACCACCCACATCTCATCCAAGTCTTATCAACCCTACTGCAAAATATATTACAAATCCTTCCACTTTTTCCTCTCTCCATTGTACCATCACTTAGATAAGTCACCATCACCTCTGCCATGGACTACTGTAACCAGCTCTTAAGCACTCGCATTTTCTACCTTTTTAAAATGTAGATCACATGTCATCCTCCTGCTCAAAATTCTCCAAGATTTTCTATTACATTTAGAATAAAATAAAAATTTCTTACCCTGACCTATAAGATCTTATATTACCTGGTTTCTGCCAACTTTCCCAACCCTATCTCCTGTCACTTTCTTATAGTTTAGTTCGGTTCCAATTTGCACACACCTGCTTGCTGTTCTTTAAACACATCAAACTTGCATTGGCCTCAGGGCCTTTGCATTTGCTATACTCCATGGCTGAAACACTTTCCCTCAGGCCTTTGTATGACTAGGTCCTTCTTGTCATTTAAGTATCAGTTTGGATGTTACTTCCTCAGAGAAAATCTTAAATAATTACTTACCTGAGGAAAGATCCCAATCAATCTCTACCACATTATTTTTATTATAGCAATTCTCACTCAGTGATAATAGTTTCCTTATTTATTTGTTTTCTTGTTTATTATGTTTCTCCTCACTAGAATGCAAGTTTTATGTGAAAAGAGACCTTGTTGGCTTTAATATTGTCTTTCCCAGAGGCTAGAAGAGTAGCTGGCACATAGTAGGCACTCAACAATATGTACTGCATAAATTAATGCTAAATAAGAATAGTAATTATAATAATATCATTCCTTAACCTTAGTTCTGTTCAAGAACTTTATATGGAAAAAAGAAAAGAAGAAAAACTAAATTACCTATAGTCCAACCAATTATTATTAACATTTCAGAGAATTACCCTCTAAATGTTTTCCTTTTTTAAAAAATATTAGAGCCTTTTGGAAAAAGATAAAATTAGGCTCATTCTTCACATCATACATAAGAATAAACTCTAAATGAATCAGAGACTTAAATATAAAAAATCCCATAAGTTCTAGAAGAAAACACAGGTTAATTCCTTTTTAACCTCTGTGTGGAAGAAGGCTTTGTAACTGTAATATAAAATACAGAGGCAAGACAAATAAAGTATTAATAAATCTGAATAAAAATAAGTGTTTTGAATGGCAAAACATAAGCAAAGTCAAAAGCCAAAGGACAAAGTGGGATGTAATATTCACAACATGCATCAGAAAGGGTTAATATTTCAAATGTATTTCTTTAACAACTCCTTAAAGTAGAAAAAAAAAGACCAAAAATCCTATGGAAAAACAGGCAAAAGGCATGAACAGACTATTCACAAAGAGATACATAGAGCTTTTAAACATATTAAATGATAGTCAATGTCATTCATAATAAGAGAAATGTAAATTATTAAAGCATACTGAGACATTGTTTCTCACTCATTAGTTTGGCAAAAAACCCAAAAGCTTGACAGTACACTCAGTTGGTAAGGATATAGGAAAATAGGCACTCTTGTACATCGCTGGAGGGAATATGACAAAACAACATACAACTTTACCCTTTTGTACAGAATCCCACTTGTAGACATTTATCCTAAAGTTATACCTTCAATAATATAAAAATACGCATGAGCAAGATTATGCATTGCAGCATTATTTGTAATTTCAAAATATTGGAAACTACCTAAGTATCTAAGTGAAGGAAGGTGTTTGAATAAACTGTGGTATATCCATACAGGGGAGTACTATGCAGCTATCGAGGAAAAATTAGAAAGATCTTTATGAACTGATATGAAATAATTTCTAGGATACACGAAATGAAAAAGCAAAGTGCAAAAGTATGTATATTATGCTACCTTCTGTGTAAGAAAAAAAGGAAAATAAGAAAATGTGCATTGTCACTGCAAAAAGAAATATAGGAAGGATAAACCAGAAAACAATGAAATGTGTTGTAGAAACATATTATGAACTTGGTTTCTAATACCATTCCCCACTAAAAAGAACCTGGGTTCCATCGAGAAATGGCTGATTCCAGGACTGGGGCAGGCAAGTACAACTGGAGCCTGGAACATCTTGTTATGCCAGAAAATACATGCTAAAATATGATGGGAACATTTTGCAAGGACATGAAGGCCAACTTGAAGAGGCTTCCCATTGTCCAAATCTGGGACAACTGGAACACCAAACTGGGTAAAAACATGAATTATAAATGATTGGAAAATAGAAAATTTAAGTTCATATAAGTAACAGATAACTGAGAGAGAAAAAGAGGGGAGGAAGGGAAGGGAAAGGGGTAGAGGGAAAGACAGACAGACAGACAGACAGACAGACATGGGGAAGAAGGGAGGTCTCTTGCTTAGAGCAGAATGCTGCGGGCCCAGAGCCAACTTTGCCATTAGACACAGCGTCTAAAGCCCATGATACTTTTAAAGGCCCATACACATGTTTTAATTTTTATTTCTTTTAAAAGAAATCAGAAGAAAAATAACATAATAACAATAAATCCAGCTTAGATCATATTCATCTGTATACCAACACTGTTATAAAATATAATTAAAAAAATTTTTATGGAGAAAGGGAACCACAAAAGCAAGAGCCAGGGCTCATGAAAGTCACCATGGGACCCAGGAGGGATGACCAGTGTGTGTAAAAATTGTCATTTGAAAGCTTCATGGCAAGAATCATCAATAGATTCTAGGTCTAAGGGAAATTTTTGGTGAAGAATAGGATATTTACATGGTCTTGAAGTATCTCCCCCACATACTTCTTGTTAGTTGCAAGAAAGAGAAAAAAATTATACAGTCGAGAAATTGGGCACCACCTTGACTGAGTGATCAAAACTATCACAGGTGAGGGACAGGTGGATGCCATGTGCCTCCAGATGTAATGGTCTGGGAAGGTTGTAACATTGTCTATGCAACCTTCCTGCTAAAGGTGGATGAACTCAATATAATCATGAGAAAACAAACAGAAAATGAAAATGCTCTATTTTTTAAAAGGTGGTAGAGTACAGGAGTTAGTCTTCAAAAATGTCAATGTCAAAAAAGACAAATACTGGGAAATGTCCCAGGTTTAAGGTAGCTCAAAATACATGACAACTAAATGCAATACCTGACCCTAAAATTGAACCTGTACTAGAAGAGGATAACCCTATAAAGGTCATTATTACATTAACTAAAATTTGGAGTATGGACAGTAAATTATATAAAACTATTACACTGATGTAAAAGTATAAAGTCAAGAACTATAGAGCAAAGCCCTATTTTTTAGAAATACATGCTGCAGTATTTAGGGATAAAGAACTGATTGTTCAGAAAAAGTGTGTGTGTGCATGTGTGTGTAAAGAAAGAGAGAAAGAAAGAATAAATGATAAAACAAATGAGTTAAAATGATAACAATAGGTGAATTTTTGTAAAGAGTATAGGAATGTTCTTGGTACTTTCTTATGTTTGCAACCTCTTGCCTTGGCTGTATTTTTCACATTGTTAATGGTTTCCCATGTTATTACCTAATCTTTTAATCTATCATTTTAAATGTTCACTTAACACTATCCAATTGACACTAGAGTTTACCAGGTCATGTCCTTACTGTTAAACATTTAGATTATTTTCAATTTTGCCTAATATAAACAATGTTTGCAACAGTTAAGTTTAAGAGCTGAGAAGCATATTACTTATATGCAAATCTCAGTTCTGTTACGTACTCCCTTTGAAGCTTTGGTAAATTACCTGTCCTTCCATGCCCCAGTTTCCTCTTCAGGCATAATAGTATTCATAGGGTTGTTGTGAATATTAAATGAGAGGTTCATGAAAGAACTTAACAGTGGTGCCCTGCACACAGTAAACGTTCAATAAATATCAGCTATTTGTATAATGTTTGTGCTTAAGCCTTTTCCATTTGGGGAGGTCTAACCTTCTTTAATAATAGTTTACAATAAAGGCAATACTAATATTTTGGGATATAAATAAGAATGCATAATATAGAGATAAGAATGGCAATATTCTGAACAATGACACCAATGGTTTTATAATCCTTGCTTTGTTTAATTTAAAAAAGTGTACAGGAATGCATCTAACAAAACATATCCTGCTATCTTAAAGTATACCACCAGATGGCAGCAAAACCAACTAGTTGACAATATTAATTTAAACAGGTGATTTTCAAACAAATTCACAAAATCCCAAAATAGAAGGAGAGTTCTTTGAAAAGAAGCTGTGGTCATAGCAAGCCCTTTAAATCTATGGCTGGTGAATTAGCTGAGATACATCTGTCTTACTAAGTGTTAGGTGGCCAGACATCTCTGAGCAGATTCCTCTTTTTTTATGACTCCATACCCACCCAGCTTAAAATCCCTGTCCCCCCCCAAACTTCCCCATCTCAGTAAACAGCACTGCTACCATACACTTAATTGCTTAAGGCATAAAGTAAAAGTCACTGTATTATAGGGTGTGGGGCTTTTTGTTTATTTTTAGTTTTGTTATGTTATGGTAAAAAAATAATGTGATTTGTATCAATTATTTTGTTATTTCTTGAGACTGGCTTTGCAGTAAAATTTTATAAGTTTTCCTCTGTGTGTACTTGAGAAGAACATGTACTCTCTGTTAGGTGACAGATTCTGAAATCAAGCTTGTTAACTGTGTTGTTCGTATCTATTATATCCTTATTAACATTTTGCCAGCTTTTTCTGTTTCTGTAGAAAATGTGGTAAAAAAAAATATTCCTCTGTAATCAAAGATTTGTCATGTATTGCAATTCTGTCAATGGCATTTCTGCTTTATATCTATTGAAAATATATTATGACATATAGATTCAGAATTGCTATATCTCTTTGATAAGTTATTTATTATTTTTAAAAGTCTTTGCTCCTAACAGTGCTTTTTACCTTAAGGCTTATTTTGTCTGGCACTAATATTACTACACTAGCATTCTTTTGGGTGATTTTTGCCCGTCATATATTTTCCATTCATTTCCTTTCAACCTTTTTATGCCTTTGTTTTAGCTATGTCTATGATAAACAGTATATAGCTAGATTTTTTAAATACCTAACATGTGCAGTTCTGATTTTAACTGACAAGTTTACTCTATTAATATGTGAAAATTACTAACATATTTGGACCTATTTCTACAATTCTATATGTTTTTTTAACTTATAATTGTATTCTTTATTTTCCTTCCTTGCATGCTTTTTATTGGAATTATCTGGTTCTATTTATTCATCTTCCTTTAACTTATTGGCCTATATTTATAGGCTCTTGGTAATTATCTCTGCATTTTCAACATGGTCATTAGAAAGTTTAAAGTAAATTAATTTATTCTCCTTGATTAATCAAGATTATCCTGAATAGTCAAGGGCCTCATAAAGCTTTATCTCCAATCACCCTCCCTCCTGTCTCGCTCACTTGTTGTAATCTGGTATTTCAGTTTTAATTTCTCACATTATGTTATTATTCCCTTGACTAAAATCCCTCAGTAGCTTCACCTTAGAAACAATATCTGAACCCTTTGCTATAGTACATACACTTAGCACGGCCTGGTCCCTGCCCGCTCCTCCAATCTCCCTGTGCGTCCCTCTTCCGCATGGCTCACTGCCCTCCAGCTACAACCACTTCGCAGTTCCTGGAACAGCTGTGACTGAATACCAATTTCTGTCCCACCTCAAATCCTGACCACACGCTTTTCCTTCAATTCAGCATGGTCTTCTTCAATTCTTGCTATTGCTGGCTCTCTCTCATTTTTCTCAGCTTAAATATAATCTTCTCAAAGAAGTTTTCTCTTGCCACTCTATGTAGATTAGGTCCTCTCCATCCCATAATTTTCTATAATAGCACTCTGTTTATTTCCTTCATGTACTTATCACAAGTCATAGCTACATATTGGAATATGTGTTTCCTTGTTTAATGCCTGCCTCTCTGACCAGATTTGGCTTTCTAAGAACATCAGTAGGAATGGAAAAGTAAATGTGAATGAGAAACATTTTAAAAGAAGGATTTACACAGTTTTATATCTAATTAGATGAGAGAGAAAATTTTTTTAAAGATTTTATTTATTTATTTTTAGAGAGGGAAGGGAGGGAGGGAGGGAGAGAGAGAGAGAGAGAGAAACATCAATGTGCAGTTGCTGGGGGTTCTGGCCTGCAACCCAGGAATGTACCCTGGCTGGGAATCGAACCTAGGACACTTTGGTTCCCAGCCCGCACTCAATCCACTGAGCTATGCCAGCCAGGGCTGAGAAAATATTAATAAAGGAAAAAGTTAAATGTAATCCTCAGGTTTCTCCTTGGAAAATTGTAAGAGATATCACTTGACAGAAATCAAATAATTGGGAAAAGAATTCAGTTTGAATAAAATTGAGGAGGGAGAAATGACTTTTGCCAATATTACAGCTAAAGTAACAGTGGGACATCCGTGTGAAGATATGTCATAGAAAATCAGAATTATGGTGATGAAGCATAGGCTAGAGGTCAGGACTAGAAATGTAGTTGTGAGAATAACATATTTTTCATTCCTTATCAATTCAATATTCATTTTTCTCATCGAGTCATTCCAAACCTTCTGCTTTCTCCCCATTTATTCAACAAATATTCTTCCTGGCTCTGTGCTAAATGCAAATACCTTTGCAATAGCTAACTAACGTGGATGCTATTTCTGCCCTCGTGCAGCTTACAGAGCAAAGAGAGAGAAAGACAATTAAACAAGCAGATGCAATAGAGTATGATATACCCCACCACAGGAATTAAATAGGGGTGTTATTAAGAGCATGTAGCAAGAAAAATTAACCTAATTTATAGAGTCAGGAAAAGTTTTCTGGAGAAAATAATGCTTCACTGAAACCTAAAAGAGAATAAAGAGTTAGTGAGAGAAAAAAAGAGCAAAGAGACTCCTTAAGTAGAGGAAACATGTATGTGAATTCTTTAAAGCAACAAAGAACATGCATGATCAAATATTTTTACTTTCATCAAGGAAATATTCTCTATCCAATCCTTAAAGAATTTTTTAAGTTGATTAAGTTATAATTTACATATAGTAAAATTCATCTTTTTACAGTGTAAAATTCTATGAATTTTGACAAACTTACACAGTTTGTCATTGCAAAAATTTTAACAATTGCAAAAGTCAAGATATGTAGTGTTTCTATTACAAAAAAAGATTCCCTCATACCTCTGTACCTCCCTTCCCTTGGTCATCTGGCAACTGCTGACTGGATTTCTGTCCCCATAGCTTTCCCGTTCCAAATGTCACATACTGAATAAACAGAATAGTACAGTATGTTGTGTTTTGAATCTAGTTTTCTTCACAGAGCATAGTATTTTTGACTCATTAATGGTGCTGCATCCATCTTCCTTTGTATTGATGAACAGCATTCCATTATATAGCTATGCCGTAATTTGTTTCACCAGTTAATGAACATTTGGCATATTTTCAGTTTTTGAAAAATATGGACAAAGTGCTACAAATATTCCCACAGAGGTTGCTTGTTTGTCTGTCTGTCTGTCTGTCTGGGTATAAGTCTTCATTTCTTTTAGGTAAATACCTAGGCATGGGATTATTTTGTCATAGTAAACGCACATTTAACTTTGTAGGAACTGCCAAGTGCCCCCCAAAGTGGCTGGACGATTTTGCTTTCCTGCCAGCAGCCCTGAGATTTCTAGTTGTTCTGCATCCTCATCAACATTTGACTTGATCAGCTGTTGCTATTTTTCATGTGAGCCATTCCATTAGGTGTGTAGCGGTATCTCATTGTCGTTTTAATTTTCATTTTCCTAACGTCTGATAATACAACATCTTTTTGAGTACTTATTTGTCATCTGTATATTGACTTTTGTAAAGTGTTCAATCTTTTGCCCATTTTTCCTTTATGGGATTGTTTTCTTATTATTGAGGGTAGAGAGTCTTTTACATAGTCAGGTTACCAATACTTTATCAGATATATGTTTTGCAAATATTTTTTGCCAGTGTGGGGCTTGTCCTCTCATTTTCTTAGAGCATCGATCAGAGAGCAGAATTTTTTTTTCATTTTTCAAAGTTTAATGTATTAATTTTTGCTTTTCTACCCAACCTCTTGATCCTATTTCCTTCCCAGGGTTCTTTTCTAGGACAGTCTTTCTCTTCCAATCATGCAGAAGTTTCCCACTTTTTACAGAGATCCTCGCTTGCACGTATCGCCCTTTCCTCATTGTTACTCTCCTTCTTCTCCTTTATTTCCCTGCCAAATGTTTGGAATAAATGTTCTCTAGGAGCCACCATTTCCTCACTCTTTAGCATTCCTTAAACCCTGAGATTTTGCTTCTGTTCATACCACACTACCAAAGCTAACCTCTAGGTGTCACCAAAAAACCTCTCACGTGTGAGTTCCAATACTATTTTCTAGACTAATTCTCTACTTCCTTTTGGCATAACCCTTCCTTACAAGAATTATTTTTTAACCTCTCACTTGCAACCTTTCCAAAAGGCTGATCTAAAGCTGTATAGTATTCCCTTAGGGATTAATTCAATTGTTATTAATGTCACATAAACAAGAATTTCTCTGCTGAATAACTCCAACTTTTATTTGTTCTGAATTCAGACTGAAGCAGTAAACATCAAATAGGTGTTAAATTATTTATAGGAAACTGGCTCTCTTAAATGAGTTGAATATCACCATTTGTTCTTTCAATGACTTCTTGTCTCTCTTTTTTTTAACCTATACAGCTGTACACTGCATAATGACGTTTTTGTCAATGATGGACAGCTTATAAGACGGTATCATAAGATTACAATGAAGCTGAAAAATTTCTACTGCCTAGTGAAGAAGTCACATAAGGTCTTAGCACAATGCATTACTCATGTGTTTGTGGTGATGCTTGTATAAACAAACCTACAGTACACAATACTTGATAAAAACTTATAGAATATGGATATAAAGAAAGAGTTTTTGTACAGCTGCACAATGTGTTTGTGTTCTTTTTTAAAGATTATTTCCTTTTAGAGAAAGGGGAAGGGAGGGAGAAAGAAAGGCAGGGAAACATCAATGTGATCGCTCGGTTGCCTCTTGCACGCCCCCAACTGGGAACCTGGCCCACGACCCAGACATGTGCCCTGACTGGGAACTGAACCAGCAACCTTTCAATTTGCAGGCTGGTGCTCAACCCACTGAGCCATACCAGCCAGGGTTGTGTTTAAGCTAAGTGTTATTACAAAAGAGTAGAAAAGTATTTTTAATTAAAAGTTTATAAAGTAAAATGTTACAGTAAGCTAAAATTATTTATTACTGAAGAAAAATATTTTATAAAAGTACTGTAGCTTAAGTGTACAGTGTTTATAAAGCCTATAATAATGTTCAGTAATGTCCTAGGACTTCACATTCCCTCACCACTCACTCACTGACTCACCCAGAACAACTTCCAGTTCTGCAAGCCCCGTTTATGGTAAGTGTCCTATACAGGTGTAGCATTTTTTTATACCATATTTTTACTGCACCCTTTATATTTTATATAGCTTTAAATACTTACCATTGTGTCACAACTGCCTACAGTACTCAGTACAGTAACAGGCTGTACAGGCTTGTAGCCTAGGAACAATAGGCTATACCACATAGTTAGGTGTGTAGTAGGCTATACCGTCTGGGGTTGTGTAAGTGCACTCTGTGATGTTTACACAATGACAAAATCACCTAATGACACATTTCTTAGAATGCACCATTGTTAGGTGATGCATGACCATATTCCCAGGGACATAAATTTCAGCATGGCCTATGACTGACTTTTATTAAAAATGCTGAGTTAGTTATCAGAGTCCAAATGAATGAAATTTTCTTCTAGTTTTTAAATTTTATATACATATATATACTTTATTCCCCAATACCCTCCTCCACTTCCCTCTACCCACCACCTCCTGGCAATCACCACACTGTTTTCCATGTCCATGAGTTTTTTTCTTTTTTGCTCAATCCCTCCACCCTCAGCACACTGCCCCATAGCTCTCAGCCTGCTCTCTATCTATGAGTCTGTCACTATTTTGCTTGTTAGTTCATTTTGTTCATTAGATTCCACATATGAGTACAACCATATGGTACTCGCCTTTCTCTGACTGGCTTATTTCACTTAGCATAATGCTCTCCATCCATGCTGTCTCAAAGGATAAGTTTTCCTTATTTTTTATGGCTGAGTAGTATTCCGTTGTGTAAATGTACCACAGCTTTTTTATCCACTGATCAACTGATGGACACTTGAGCTGCTTCCAGATCTTGGCTATTGTGAATAACATTGCAGTGAGCATAGGGATGCATATTTCTTTCAAATTAGTGTTTTGGATTTCTTTGGATAAACTCCTAGAAGTGGAATCACTGGGTCATAGAGCAGATCCATTTTTAATTTTTTGAGGTAACTGCATACTGCTTTCCACAGTGACTACACCAGTCTGCATTCCCACCAATACACAAGAATTCCCTTTTCTCTATACGCTCACCAACACTTTTTTGTTGATTTATTGATGATAGCCATTCTGACAGATAAGAGGTGACATCTCATTGTGGTTTTCATTTGCATTTAGCTGATGATTAGTGATGTTGAGCATCTTTTCATA
This sequence comes from Phyllostomus hastatus, assembly GCF_019186645.2. Lineage (NCBI taxonomy): Eukaryota > Metazoa > Chordata > Mammalia > Chiroptera > Phyllostomidae > Phyllostomus > Phyllostomus hastatus. The sequence continues at coordinate 27,962,697 of NW_025333611.1, read as the reverse complement.
TGCCTATTGGCTATCTGTATGTCCTCTTTGGAGAAGTGTCTAGTCAGGTCCTTTGCCCATTTTTTAATTGGATTGGGTTTGTGTCTGTGTGTTTGTCAAAAATTATAAGTTCTTTATAAACTTTGGATAACAGTCCCTTATGAGACATATCAGCAAATATGTTCTCCCATATAGTGGGTTGCCTGTTCATTTTGTTGATGTTTTCCTTTGTTGTGCAAAAATTTAATAGTTTGATATTGTCCCACTTGTTTATTTTTTCTTCTGTTTCCCTTGCCGGAGGAGATATATCAGAAAAAAATATTGCTACAAGAAATGTGCAAAATTTTATTGCCTGCATTTTCTTCTAGAACTTTTATGGTTCCAGGTCTAACACTTAAGTCTTTCATCCATTTGGAGTTTATTCTTATGTATGGTGTAAGAAGATGGTCTAGTTTCTTTTTTTCATGTACACACCTGTCCAATATTCCTGACATCTTTTATTGAATAGACTGTCCTTACCCCTTTGCATATTTTTGCTTCCTTTGTCAAATATTGACTATAAAGATATGGGCTTGTTTCTGGGCTCTCTATTCTGTTCAATTGATCTATGTCCGTTTTTATGCCAGTACCACACTCTTTTAATTACAACGACCTTGTAGTACAGTTTGATATCAAGTAGTATGATTCCGCCAACTTTGTTCTTCTTTCTCAAGATGGCTGTTGCTATTCAAGGTCTTTTGTGGTTCCATATAAATTTTTAGAGTATTTGATCTAGATCTGTGAAATATGCCATTGGTATCTTGATAGGAATTGTGTTGAATCTATAGATTGCCTTGGATAGTATGGACATGTTTATGATGTTAAGTTTTCTTATCCATGAACACAGTACATGCTTCCACTTATTTTTATCTTCTTCAATTTCTTTCTTCAGTGTCTTATAATTCTGAGTACAGATCTTTTACATCTTTAGTTAAATTTATTCCTAGGTATTTTATTCTTTTTGAAGCAATTGTGAATGGGACTTTTTTCTTAGTTTCCCTTTCTGATAGGTCATTATTGTTATATAAAAATGCAATGGTGTTTTTTATACTGTTATAAAAATTTGTATCCTGCTACTTTACTGAATTAATTGATCAGTTCTAGTAGTATTCTTGGTGGAATCTTTAGAGTTCTCTATATACAGTATCATGTCATCTGCAAATAATGACATATATACTTCTTCTTTTCCAGTTTGGATGCCTTTTATTTCTTCTTCTTGTCTGATTGCTGTGACTAGGACTTCCAGTACTATGCTGAAATAATAGTAGTGAAACTGGACATCCCTGTCTTGTTCCCAATCTTAAGGAAAATGCCTGGAGGTTTTACCCACTGAGTATGATCTTGGCTGTGGTTTGTCACTTATAGCCTTTATTATGTTGAGGTATGTTCCCTCTGTTCCAACTTTGGTGAGCATTTTTATCATAAATGGGTGCTGGATTTTATCAAATGCTTTTTTTGCATCTATTGATATGATTATATGGTTTTTAATCTTCATTTTATTTATGTGGTGTATCATGTTGATTGATTTGCAAATATTATACCAACCTTGCATCCCCAGAATAAATTTCACTGGATCATAGTGTTGATCTTTTAAATATATTGCTAGATCCAGTTTGCTAATATTTTGTTGAAGATTTTAGCAACTATGTTCATCAGGATTATTGGCCTATAATTGTCTTTCTTTGGAGTGTCTAAGTCTGATTTTGGAATTAGGATAATGCTGGTCTCATAAAATGAGCTTTGGAGTCTTCCTTCCTCTTAAATTTTTTGAAATAGTTTGACAAGGATAGATGTTAGCTTTTCTTTGAATGTTTGGTAAAATTCATCTGTGAAGCCATCCAGTCCAGGACTTTTGTTTCTTAGGAATTTTTTGATTACTGCTTCAATTTCACTACTTGTAATCTGTCTATTCAGATTCTCTGATTCTTACTGATTCACTTTTGGAAGATTGTATGTTTCTAGAAATTTATTCATTTGTCCAATTTGATGGCATATAGTTGTTCGTAATATTTTCTTATAATCTTTTGTATTTCTTTGGTGTCAATTGTTACTTCTCCTCTTTCATTTTTATGTTATTTATTTGGATCCTCTCTTTTTTTTCTTGATGAGTCTGGTTAAAGGTCTGTCAATTTTGCTTATCTTTTCAAAGAACCAGCTCTTGGTTTCATTGATCTTTTTTGTAGGTTTTTTTTTAAGACTCTATTTTCTTTATTTCTGCTTTAATCTTTATTATTTCTTTTCTTCTACTTGTTTTGGGCTTTTTTTTGTTGTTATTTTCTAGTTCCATTAAGTGTAAGTTTAGACTGTTTGAGATTTTTCTTGTTTCTTAAGGTAGGCCTAAAATGCTATGAATTTCTCTCTTAAGACTGCTTTTACTGTGTCCCATAGATTTTGGATCATTGTGTTCTTTTTTCATTTGTTTGAAGGTATCTTTTGATTTCTTCCTTGAACTCATTATTAAGCTATTCACTGTTCAGTAACATGTTACTTAGCCTCCATGTCTTTGTGTGTTTTTCAGTTTTTTTCTTGATTGACTTCTAGTTTCATACCATTATTGTCAGAGAAGATGCTTGACATGATTTCAATCTTCTTAAATTTATGGAGACTTGTTTTGTGTCCTAATATATGTCTTATCCTAGAAAATGTCCCACGTGCACTTGAAAAGAATGTATATTCTGCTGCTTCAGGGAAAAATACTCTGAAGATATTAATTAAATCCGTCTGATCTAGTGTGTCATTTAAGACCACTGTTTTCTTATTGATTTTCTGTCTGGAAGATCTATCCATTGATGTCAACAGGATGTTAAAATCCCCTGCTATGACTGTAGTACTGTAAATCTCTCCCTTTATGTCCATCAAGATTGCTTTATATATTTAGGTGGTCCTATGTTGGGTGCATAAATGTTTACAAGGGTTATATTTTCTTTTGGATAGCTTCCTTTATCATTATGTAGTGTCCTTCTTTGTCTCTTATGATAGCTTTTGTTCTAAATTCTATTGTGTCATCCCTGGCTGGGTAACTTCATTGGTTAGAGCATCATCCCAATACACCAAGGAGGCAGGTTCGATCTCCAGTCAGGGGACATACAGGAAGCAACAAACAAATGCATAAGTGGAACAATAACTCAATTTTCTCACTTTCCCTCCCTCTCTCTCTAAAATCAATCAGTAAATTTTTTAAAAACAAAGTCTCTTTTATCACACGTAAGTATTGCTAACCTTACCACAGCTATTTTTTCATTTCCATTTGCATGAAATATCTTTTTCTATCCCTTTACTTTTGGTCTGTGTGTATCTTTCATTCTGAGGTGGGTCTCTTGTAGTCAACAATATAAGGGTCTTGTCTTATTCTTTCAGCTACCCTGTCTTTTTATTAGAGCATTTAAGCCATTTACATTTAAAGTAATTATTGATAGGTACATATTTATTATTTTTCCTTTTTCTTAAAGCAAGTCCTTTAACATTTGTTCTAATTCAACTCTAGTTGTAACAAACTCCTTCAGCTTTTTCTCATCTGGGAAGCTCTTTATTTCTCCTTCAATTTTAAATGATAGTCTTCAAAGTAGTCTTGGTTATAGGTCCTTGCTTTTTAACACTTTGAATATTCATGCCAATTCCTTCTGGCCTGAAATGTTTTTGTTGAGAAATCAGCTGACTGCTTTATGCGGGCTCCCTTGTAGGTAACTAACTGTCTTTCTCTTGTGGCTTAGAAGATTCTTTCCTTGTCTTTAACCTTTGCTATTTTAAGTATGATGTGTCTAGGTGAGGGCCTGTTTGGGTCCATTTTGTTCTGGACTCTCTGCACTTCCTGGATTTGTGTGTCTTTTCCTTCACTAGGTTAGGAAAGTTTTTGGTCATTATTTCTACACATAGGTTTTTGGTCCTTTGCTCTGTCTCTTCTCCTTCTGGAACCCCTATGATGCAGATGCTGTTATGCTTCATGTTGTCCCGAAGGTCCCTTAAACTATCTTCATTTTTTTTAATTCTTTTTTCTTTTTGTTGCTCTGATTGGGTATTTTTTTCTACCTTGTCTTTCAGATCACTGATTCGATCTTCTGCTTCATCCAACCTATTGTTTATTCCTTCTGGTGTATTCTTCTTTTCAGATATTGTAGTCTTCATTTCTGATCTGGAGTCAGATGCACTACCATTGTGCCACAAGATCCTTATTTCTGATTGGTAATTTTTTATGGTTTCTATGTCCTTTTTCCATGCTGTTGAGTATCCTTATAACCATTACTTTGGACTTCATATCTGATAAATTGCTTGCCTCCATTTCTTTTAGTTCTTTTTCTGGAGATTCCCCCTGTCCTTTCATTTCTGTTCTGTTTCTTTGTTTGCCCATTTTGGCTGCCTCTTTGTGTTTGCTTCTATGTATTAGATAGATCTGCTCTCACTCCCAGTTTTTGTGGGGCGGCCTTATGTAGTAGGTGTTCTGTGGAGTCCAGTGGTGCAGTCTCCTTGATCATCTGAGCTGGGTGCTCCAGAAATGTCCATTGTGTGGGTCGTGTGGGCCCTCTTGTTGTAACTGAGTCTTGATTGCTAATGGCCTGTTTTTATGTGGGATCAACCCTCAGGCTGACTGACTGTGAAGCTCAACACCAACCATGGTGTATGAGCTGTTGTGCAGGGGCTGATCACACAAAGCAGAATTCACCTAGTAGGGTTTGGTGCCTACCGAGATCTCCCTTTGGATATGCTGCCTGTGAAGCTTATTGGATCCTGCTCTCATGTTGTCTGAAGCTGGCTATTGAGTGTGTAGGTTCTGGGCCTCTTGGGAGAGACTGTGGTACAGGCCAATGTAAGATCTTGCCTGTGACTGGCCCTCAGCAACCTGTTTGGAGCTTGTGGCTGCCTTTGCTAGGTCTGGGTGTACGCAGGAAGGACCTTTCATTATATTTTAATTTCTGCCTATACATATTACATAATATATTAAGAAAAAATACAGTCCATGGACAATCTCCTAGGTCAGGGAGAGAAGTAGTTGTTAAAATCACAAAGGTTGTTTCTAATTTATATATATATATACATACATATTTAGGTAGTGAAGCTAAATTACACTGAAATAGATTTTCCCCCTAAAGTAAAATCATAAAGAGGCACAACAAAGAAGTTTCAGTTTTGATTTTGCCACATTGGAACCATTAAAAGCAAATAGTTTCATTCTTTTCAGGTATTCCCCCAAGCACCACCCTTTTCCTTTCTATTTGCCTTCTCTTTCTTTTCCCCTTTTTATTTCCTCTAAATAGCATAATAACCAGAGAATATGACTGAATTAAATCACTTCTCTCAACTCTAGGTCAAGATCATTCCTTCTTATTATCCCATCTATCTCTTCTGCTGGCTCACATTACCTACTAGAAAGTCTGCTTTCAGATAGATGGCTCCTGCTTCTTTCTTCTTGGACCAGAGCAAAACAGAACAATGACTACAGTTTTCCTGAAATGTCTTAAGGCCAGACTAGGGGAATCAAAGCCCTGAAGTCTTGTGTGTCTCTATCATGATGATATCAATGCATTTTGAACACACTGGATAGCAGTATAATATGGTAGAACCAACTTTGAAGTTAGAAAGACCTCAATGCAAATCAACTCCGACCATCACTTACTAGTTTTTTTTTTATTTACCAGAAAGTCAATAAACTATCTGAATATGTTTCCTCATCTGTGAAAGAGAGTAATAATACCTACTCTAATAGGAAACATGAGTAAAAAATTTTCTACTTAGTAAGTACTTAATACATTTCGGTCCATTTTACCCTTTTCCCACAATAATATTTCATTTAGCTGAGAATGACTCTTTAAAATGTCATCCTTTTCTTGGTGCATTGATGTAAGGCAAATTCCTTGGGACTTTCCATAGATGCACTGACATGACAGATAAGGGAATACACTGCATTCTGACTATATTTGCATCTTAACATGGACTTCCAAGATTGGAATTTTGGGTATGGCAGGGGCTAGTGGTGATTTCTTTGTTATGTTCTAGGAAATCTAAACTTCCTATGAGGCATCTCAAGAAGTTTTTAAAAGCATGGATATAAGATACATATTTCATTTCTGCCTACTCTGTGGCCCACAGACACCAGGTTAACAATAGGTACATTAGTATCAGCCTTCAATTGTACTACTTTACATAGAAAGGGTATACAGGGTTCTATGAAGATCACAAAGAAAGTTGAAGTTACCTTATATAGCTTTTTCTTTGTCTTAAAATATTGTACATATAGTATACAAAATAAATTTAACATTAATTTTAAATTATATTTGTCATACTAAAAGTACACATGGTCTTTAGCAATATATTTCTATGAATCTCTCCTAGAATATACTCACACATGTATACAAATATATATATGTAGAAGCATATGCATTGCAGCTTATTTGTACTAACAGATACCAGAAACAAACTGCTAAGTATTATAATCATACAATGGAATAGTATGAACCCATTAAATAATAAACACTTATTAATTAAATAACAACTGCATGCCCAGAATCTTATTAAGTGCTGAAGGAGAACCAGGGGTGTCCAACCTTTTGGTGTCTCTGAGCCATACTGGAAGAAGAGTTGTCTTGGGCCACACATTAAATACATTATGACATGTGATCACACAAAAAAAATCTCACAAAAAATGTTTTAAGTAAATTTACGATTTTGTGTTGGGCTGTATTCTTAGCCATCCTGGGCTGCATGAGGCCCATGTGCTGCAGGTTGGACAGCCCTGGATAAGCCATGGTTCTTATCCTGGAGGAGCTTATGACCTGGCAGGAAAGGGTCAAAGGTACACAGATCTCTGATTTTAAATTATGAGCCTTCTATGTGAGTTGACATTTTTGTGTTCTTGAAAAAGAATCTTCTGGCCTAGGAGTCAGCAAACTATAGTCCATAAGCCAAATACAACTCCTTGACTATTTTGTAAATAAAATTTTATTCAACACAGCCATGCCTATTTATTTACATATGACCTATGGCTACTTTCCTGATACACAGTTAAATAGTTTCAACAGAGACCATTTGGCCTACAAAGCCAAAAGTACTTACTAAATGGCTGTTTACTAAAAAAAATTGTGAACTCAGTTTAGGGCTTTAAAAAAATACCTTAAAAATTGCTTGCAATCAAGCTTGGTGGTTTTAAAATGTCCATAAATTCTTTGATACACCTTCCCTTAAAATATGAAAGTTAATTCCACTCTCTTTGAGTATGGGCTGAATTTAGTAACTTTCTGCTAACAAATTGAGTATGGCATAAATAAGGGTGTATGACTACTTGAGACTAGATCATAAATGATGTTACAGTCTCCTTCTTTGTCTCTCTCAGATCACTTGCTGGGGAAAGCCAATGGCTATTTTGTGAGTACACTTAAGTAGTCCTATGGAAAAGTCCATGTGGCAAGGGACTGGGGCCTCTTGCCAAGAGCTAGGCACTAAGGTCTTCTATGAGCAACCATGTGAATGAACCATCTTGGAAGGATGCTTCAGCTCCATTTAATCCAGTATCTTCAGATAACTGGAGTCCTGGCAACATCTTAACTGCAACCTCATAAGAAACCCTAAGTAAGAACTACTCAGTTAAACCACTCCTGAATTTTTGACCCACAGAAACTGTGAAACAAAAAATATTTGTTTTCAGCTGCTAAATTTTAGGGTAATTTGTTATTCAGCAACAGATAACTAACCACAAAGCTAAAAACTATAGATGCTGTAGAGCAGTGAGTCCATAAAACACTTTCTTATAGGGTCAGACAGTCAATATTTTAGACTTTTGGACCATATGTTCTCAATCCCACTCTGCTCTTATAGCAGGAAAGCAGCCATACATAATAGGTCAACAAATGGACATAGCCATATTCCAATAAAACTTTATTTACAAAAATAGGCAACAGGCCTTGTGGGCCACGGCTTGCCAACCTCTGTTCTAGAGAAATCTATTTTAATAGTATTAGGCAATGATTAGAAGTTTGTGATAGAAGCTGGGGGATTTCTCAGAGTAATGCTGCAAAACCATTACCAAGGATATCCTTGATTACAAAAGGGTATGTGTAAAATAGAGTTTTTATATTTCCCTGCAAGTTTTTGCCAAGAGAAGAAGAGAAATTAAATATTTGGAAGGTTGATGGGACTTTTCTCCTAAAAAAATCTAATTGAATAAAGACTGAGTACCAACCAGATAAGAGAATAAGAAAACCAAAAATAGGAGAAAACTGCTCTTAGAATCTTTTTACCAAACTGCTAAAATCTTCAAGCACCAGTGCCAGAACTGGTATTTTAAACATGCAAAGCAAGCTTGTTAAGGATGGAAGGAAGATAATTTTACATTAATATCTGGAAAGAGAACAAGGAATTAAAATGTAGTTGATAACTATTAATAGAAATTAAAAAGTGACCCAAACTTTGAGTCTATTTCCTAACATTTTGCTCTATGTATACTACATTTTCTTTGTGGTCCTTGAAAGTTAGTAATTGTTCAGATCTATAAATTTACTAAATATAATGTTATGAGAAAAACTCATGATATGCTGTTAGAAGGAAGCCTGATTAGATCTTAGCATTATAGTCAGAAGTCATTGTTTTTAGTGGCAACTCTCAAACTATAGACTTCCCATGCAGCCAGGTGTTTATATAAGAAATGTCCAAACCTGAAGAGAATTTTTATGAGTTTATTTGAGCCAAACTGACAACAATTGCTGGGAACCAAAATCTCAAAAGATTTAGAAAACACTCCATAGAATGCAGTTTTGTGACTCATTTTATATATTAGAACAAAAGGAGAAGTGAGGAGGGGTACATGAAATCTATTGGTGTTAGAATAAGGAGGCAGGAGAAAGCAAAGGGGAGAAAATCCCTCAGATTGGATAAAAAGTGAAAACAAAGAGATACACACTTCTTTTACATTGGTACAAGATTGTTAATAATTAACATTTACAGCAGCACATGGAGATGGATGTAGAAAAACAAGATAACCATGAGGTGTTCCACAGTGGTTGTGCCCCTCGGCAAAGGTGAATACTCTAACAGTTCAAAGATCTGTCATCAGATGCAAAAAGATAATAAACAGGCTCGATCAATGTAAAGAATGACCTTTGTCAAGGAAGCTACAAGCCTAGGACCCACCATTTTTATGTTCAGATCATCCTATGTGGTTACCTTCCATCTCTGAATTTGTAAGGCCAACCATGCAGGCCTCTCCTGAGTTTGTCAACTTTAGTATGTGGTCCCTTTTTTCATCCACACACGCAACCCCAGACCTAGTATAGTCATGGCTGATGTATATCAAATCCCTAGTAAACACCAGGCATGTTACATGTGTGATTTCATTTAATCCTCCTAATTACCTTATGAGGTCAGTGGTAGTATTATCCCAATATTAGGGATGAGAAAACAAGTGAAAAACACTATTACAAACACAATAGTAACAATCATTCATTACTATCCACTGTAATAGCATTGATGGACAAGCATTCTGTTTTTTCAATACATAAGGAAAAAACTAAACATAGATAAATTACTCGAAAAGTCCTTAAAACTGTTCATCAAGTACAGTTCTATAGACACAGCTTTGTAAGGGAACAACAGACGTATATCTCCCTTCTCATGCTCACTCTGGAATAGAACCTCATTTTGGGAAATGACTCAGTTTTATCTTCAAAATTTAAATTCCTTCTCCTTTCTTTCTCTTCTTTCCACCCTCCCTTTCATTGTGTATAGTTGAATATACATAATTTAAAAATACTTCTGACGTTACTCCATTGTAATGCAAACCTAGAACAGAACATAAATATTTAGGTAACCCAAAGTAAAAACCATTAATAAATCCCCTTTTCTAAACCCAGCACAGGCATAAGTACCTCAGAGATATTTTGACATGTCTCTGACATGACATGTACACATGCCTATTCTTTTAAGCAAGCCACCTTACCCTACCCTGTGAGTGGTAGGCATGATTCAGGCATAAGAACCTCTGTCAAAAGCAGAGCAAATTTCTCTTTCCTCCTAGTTGCCTAAAGTCAGTACAGAAATTGATGGGCTTTTGGGATGACACATGACAGATCTTAGCTAGCTAGAATCAAGAAATTTAGGAGTCTTTCTTCATTTTTGCTAAAAGGACTCATGGACATGGACAACAGTATGGTGATTGCAGGAGGGGGGTGGAAGGGGGCTAAATGGTGATGGGAAAAATACAATAAAGTTTTTTTAAATAGCCATTTAAAGAATTATAGAGTCATGTACACAAAACTTAAATGGATGTTCCTAATAAAGAAAAACTTGTTTTTATACAAAGAAAAGAAAGAAAGAAATTTAGGAGACACTGTTTGGAAAAAGAAAAGAAAAGCAAGAAGAAGACAGGAAAGGGCAATGAAGACTGCCCCTATTCCAGCCAAGATGGAGGTGTATGTTAAAATGCTTTGCTTCCTCACACAGCCAAAAGGATAACAACTGATTTAAAAACAATAAATAATTAGACTGCCAGAATAGCAATCTGCATAGAACTCTGACAACCAAGGACTTAAAGAAACATTCATCCAGATTGGTAGGAGGGGCGGGGAGATAGGCAGCCAGGCAGGAGGACAGGACCCATAGCAAGGTGGCGGACCACGAGGGCCAAGAGGAGCTGACTCACTAGGAAACTAAAGACTCAAAACCTCTAGCTGTAAATACTGTGGAAGTTGTGAAGGTGGGAGAAACTACCAGCCTCACAGGAGAGTTCTTGAAAAGTGAGGCTAGAGCAGAGTAAGTGAGAGGCCTTTTTCCCTCTCTGACCCTCCCCCACAGACAGTGCCACAGCAAAGAGGGTTGTGTCGCCTTGGCGAATGCCTAAGGCTCCACCCTCTAACAACTTCACAGGTCTGCCAAGACAAAGAAATATGGCCCAACTGAAAGAACAGATCAAAATTCCAGAAAAAGCTAAGCAACAAGGAGATAATGTATCTGATGCACAGTTCAAAATACTGGTAATCAGGATGCTCACAGAATTGACTGAGCTTGGTCTAAAAATGAAGGAAGAAATGAAAGCTACACAAAGTGAAATAAACAAAATATACAGGGAACCAACAGTGAAGGGAAGGAAACCAGGGCTCAAATTAATGATTTGGAGAAAAAGGAAGAAATAAACATTCAACAGGAACAGAATGAAAACATAACAATACAAAAAAAAAATGAGGAGAGGCTTAGGAACCTCTGGGACAACTTTAAGTGCTCCAACATTCAAATCATAGGGCTGCCAGAAGGGGAAGATGAAGAGCAAGAAATTGAAAACTTATTTGAGACTTTCAGCCAAGATGGAGGCATAGGTAGACACACTGTGCCTCTTCGCACAACCAAAAGAAGAACAACAATTTAAAAACAAAAAACAACCAGAACTGACAGAAAATCGAACTGTATGGAAGTCCGACAACCAAGGAGTTAAAGAAGATACATTCATCCAAACCGGTAGGAGGGGTGGAGAGGACTTCTGGCAAGGCAGTGGCTGGCAGACTTAAGGCAGCTGGAGGACCCAGTGAGGTGGCGGATTGTGGAACAAGGCACGGCACACAAGGTGGCTGGCAGACTGGATGGTCCCACATTCACACGCAGATAAACCAGGTGAAACTGAGTAGCAGGATAGACTGTATAACCCAGGGTCCCAGTGCAGGGAAATAAAACCTCAAAACACTGATTGAAAACACCTGTGGGAGTTGAGGTGCAGGGAGAAACTCCCAGCCTCACAGGAGAGTTCCTTGGAGAGACCCACTGGATCCTAGAACTTACACAAGCCAACCCACATGGGAATCAGCACCAGAGGGGCCCAGTTTGCTTGTGAGAAGCAGAGGAAGTGACAGAAATCAAGCAGAGAGCAGAGCAAGAGCCATTGTTCCCTCTTGGACTCCTTCCCCACATACAGCATCACAATGTAGGGACATGGGTTGCCCTGCCCTGGTGAACACCTAAGGCTCCACCCCTCACTAAGTAACAGGTGTGACAGGACAAAAAAAATGGCCCAAATGAAAGAACAGATCAAAGCTCCAGAAAAAACACAACTAAGCGACAAAGAGGTAGCCAACCTATCGAATGCACAGTTTAAAACACTGGTAATCAGGATGCTCACAGAATTGGTTGAATTTGTTCACAAATTAGATGAAAAAACAAAGGCTATGCTAAGTGAAATAAAGGAAAATATACAGGGAACCAATAATAATGGAAAGAAAATTAGGACTCAAATCAATGGTGTGGACCAGAAGGAAGAAAGAAACACTCAATCAGAAAAAAAATGAAGAAACAAGAATTCAGAAAATATGAGGAGAGGCTTAGGAACCTCCAGGACATCTTTAAACATTCCAACATCCGAATTATAAGGGTACCAGAAGGAGAAGAGGAAGAGCAACAAGTGGAAAAGTTATTTGAACAAATAATAAAGGAGAACTTCCCCAATCTGGCAAAGGAAATAGACCCCAAGAAGTCCAGGAAGCTCAGAGAGTCCCAAAGAAGTTGGACCCAAGGAAGAACACACCAGGGCACATCATCATTACATTACCCAAGATTAAAATTCAGCAGAGAATCCTAGATCAGCAAGAGAAAAGGAGGCAGTTACCTACAAAGGAGTTCCCATCAGACTGTCAGCTGATTTCTCAAAAGAGATTTTGCAGGCAAGAAGGGGCTGGAAATAAGTATTCCAAGGCATGAAAGGCAAGGACCTATATTCAAGATTGCTCTATCCAGCAAAGCTATCATTTATAATGGAAGGGCAGATAAAGTGCTTCTCAGATAAGGTCAAGTTAAAGGAGTTTATTATTACTAAGCCCTTATATGAAATGTTAAAGGGATTTATCTAAGGAAAAGAAGATAAAAAATATAAACAGTAAAATGACAGCAAACTCACAATTATTAACAACCACACCTAAAACAAAAACAAACTAAGCAAACAACTAGAATAGGAACAGAACCACAGAAATGGAGATCACATGGAGGGTTAGCAACCGGGAAGTGGGAGGGGGAGAGAGGGGGAAAAGGTACAGAAAATAAGTAGCATAGATGGTAGGCAGGAAATACACAGGGGTAGGGTAAGAATAGTATGGGAAATATAGAAGCCAAAGAACTTATATGTATGACCCTCGGACATGAACTAAAGGAGGGGAGTGTGGGTGGAAGGGGGTGTGCAGGGTGGAGGGGAGTGAAGGGGGAGAAATGGGACAACTGTAATAGCATAATCAATAATATATATATATATTTAAAGATTTTATTTATTTTTTTTTTAGAGAGGGAAGGGAGGAAGAAAGAGAAAGAGAGAGAAACATCAATGTGTGGTTGCTGGGGGCCGTGGCCTGCAGCCCAGGCACGTGCCCTGACTGGGAATAGAACCTGCAATAAAATATATTTTTAAAAAATTATTTTAAAAAAAGAAAACTTATTTGAACAAATAATGGAGGAAAACTTCCCCAATCTGGTAAAGGAAATAGACTTCCAGAAAGTCCAGGAAGCTCAGAGAGTCCCAAAGACATTGGACCCAACGAAGCACACATCAAGTTACATCATGACTAATTTACCTAAGATTAAAGATAAAGAGAGAATCTTAAAAGCAGCAAGAGGAAAGGAGAGAGTTAACTACAAAGGAGTTCCCATAAGATTATCAGCTGATTTCTCAAAAGAAACCTTACAAGCAAGAAGGAGCTGGAAAGAAGGATTGGGAGTTATGAAAGGCAAGGACCTGCATCCAAGATTACTCTATCCAGAAAAGCTATCATTTAGAATGGAAGGACAGATAAAGTGCTTCCAAGATAAGGTTGAGTTCAAGGAGTTGATCATTACCAAGCCCTTATTAAATGAAATGTTAAAGGAACTTATCTAAGAAATAGAAGAAGATAAAAAGCTATGAATAATAAAATGACAACAATTCATAAATATCAACAACTGAACCTAGAAAACAAAAACTAAGCAAATAACTAGAACAGGAACAGAATCACAGAAATGGAGATCACATGGAGGGTTATCAATGGGGAGGGAGAAGGGAAGAATGTGGAGAAGGTACAGGGAATAAGATGTGTAATTGGTTGGCATAAAATAGACAAGGGTAGGTTAAGAATAGTGTAGGAAATAGAGAGGCCAAAGAACTGATATGTACTACCCATGGACTTGAACTAAGGTTTGTGTGTGTCAGTGGTTGTGGGGGGGGGGGGTGCCAGATTGCTGAAGGGTGGGGGGTGCAAAACAGAAGGGAGATAAAGGGGAGAAAAAAATTGGGATAACTGTAGTAGCATAATCAATAAAATATACTTAAATTTTTTTTTAAAAAAGAAGATGAAGGGGAGGCACAGAGACAGAGAGTTGTTGCTGCATCTACTAGCCCAGGGACACTAGAAACTGCCAGGAGCATGTAGCAGATTCTTCCTGAGAGGACCCCAAAAGAACCAGCCCTGTTGACACCTTGATTTTGGACTTCTGACTTTCAAAACTGTGAGACAATAAATTTTTGTTGCTTTAAGCCAGAAAAAAAAAAGTGCCCTGCCAGGAAACTGATTTCAGAGAAAAAAGGCAAAGAATGGAGGTGAAGTGAACAAAGTTTGGAAAAAATTAGTACATCCTGCATATCCCCAGTTCTGATTATATTAAGTCAAGTTGAGGAGAGAGCTTGTTCACAAGCAGCAACATCATAAGGTTAAAAAAAAAAAAAAAAAACAGGAGAGATTCAAACAGGGTCGGAACTAGGGTAAGGTGAGTAACACACTTCCCTTGGGAACCAAATTTCATAGGTACCAAGAAAAAAAAACCTTCAGTAATCAAGATAAATAATATTTTAATACAGGAGCTTTTAAAATAAAATTGGAAAACTGTAGTCAGCCATCTGCTTTGCAAATAAAGTTTTATTGGAATCAGGGTCAGGTTTAGGGTGAAGTGACTAAAGCAGGGTTGTACAAATGCAGGACAGAATTCTGTCTTTATTTAAAAGTTTGACTTCTTTTCATCATGGGGTTGTGCTTTTTTTTTGCACTAGTTTTGAATTTTAAAAAGTATTACATTAAAACATTATCTTAATTACTGAATTTTGGGCTCCCCTTAAATTTTGTGCTTCATTCACTGCACCCTTGTCCCGGCCTGGGCTGTAAGAGAGGAGAGGAGGCAGGAAGAAATAATCAGTGGTTTAAAGACACTGCAGGGATTTGGGGTCAAGACCTAAAGCATAAAAGTTGGAGATTCCATTTTATCCTGCTCTATGCATTCTGTACCCTGGGTGCCCTCATGCTAGTGAAGGCCGTTCTTTCATTGAGCTCCTTCACTTTCCTTGGCAGCTGCACTCACTTTTATATGCAGGTTCTGGAATGCTGGGAGCTGTATGGCAGCCAACATCTCTCCTCTCCCTTCTCAAACATGACGTTCTGTGTAATTCAGTTACAGACACCTCTTTCCTTAGCCTTCTCACCCAGGGAGCCTGATCAAGGAATCTAAGAACTAAGTCTCATTTGCCTTCTCTGGGTATGCAAGTGAATTTGCATATATCTTGTGTCCATTTGCATTCCCCTCACATGGGGCATTTAGAATAAAAACAACATTCATGAATCAAAATGAAGCTTGTTCCATTCTTTTTTCTGTCAAAGTATGGCGTAAGTAAAAGGATACCGCGATGTGAGAAAAGAGCTGAAATTATATTTGCCAGGGTTATGTGTAGTTTTAAAGGCAATCCAATTTGGTGGCATTTACCACCACAAAAATTGGTGTTTAATATTTATAGACTTAGCCTTGGAGAACATAATCACTCATGACTAAAATAGCCAACCCCTTCCTCTACCATTCTTGTAGAAATTAGAGCCAAGAGCCCCTAAAAACTGAAATTGCCATCTTTTCCTCCTTCAGGCCACCACTTAAGGGGCAGAAGGTCTGATGGTTCCAGTTAACTGACTTCTCCATTTGAGGCAAAGTGAATAAAGAACCAATTAAAAGGGGAAAAGGAAAGAGTGTTGCTCCTCATCCTTCCTCAGCCCCTTTGAGAGCTGAAAGAACTAAGGAAAGAAGTAGTCTGGTATAAATGCTGCACAGATTTTCATCTAAAGAACAGTTAGCAGACAGTGGACTAGCAGTCCAAAATGAGATGCAACCCCAAATGATGGAACCTAATATCATAAATAGCAAGGGCAAGTTAATTGTAGAGTTGTTTTAGAGTTGAACAGATAAGTAAGAAGATGTTACCATGCCTCCAGCACTAAGAGAACCAGAGGGTGTGAACCGTGCAATCTGCGTGACAGGTAGATAGTTCAGTGAAGAAGGATGACTCAATCCTTCACAGCTTAAAAAAAATCCCTTTAGTGCTTTTAACCTCCTTATTTTAAGATACCCTGATCTTGAATCAACTTTCTGGTTGTTGGAAAATTTTTAACCAAAAAAGGGGATGCTCTGGACAATGGATATATATTTTCAAACAGATACACCTCTTACTATAATTTAATGAATTAGCATCCTGGTTTATAATTCAGAGCTCTGTATGAATTGATGACCATTCCAACTCTTTGTTGAACTTACAAAAATCAAGCCTCTGACCAATTTGTCACCAAGCCTTATCATTTCTTCCTTTAAAATGTCATACACATCTAGAGAAATACTATGAGAAGTGTGCAGAGATATATGAAACAGAGGGGCTCCCTTATCGCTGTTCTAATAGCCATACAAAAAAAATCTTGGAAGTAACTTAATGTCCATTATTAGGAGACTGGTTAAATATATTATGGTAAATTCATACTACGTAAAACTCTGACACTATTAAAAAGAATAACACATATATAACAACAAGCAAATATTTCCAAGATTATAAAATAACGTACATTTCAGAACAGTATAAATAGTATGATCCAATTTAGGTAAAACTAAATACACACACACACACACTCACACAGTATGTGTATGTGTGATATATGTTTATAATCAAAATTTTCTGGAACAATGTCAATATTAGTAGTTATTTGTTTAGAGTGGGATTGAGTAAGGATTAGGGGAACAATAGACTTTCATAAAGTACTTCTGTAATCATTTAAATTTTTACAATGGCCATTAATCCTTTTATATTAAAGATTAATTTATAGTGATTGTTATATAACTGAATTAATATACTCCATATTTATGTGGATTTAGTATTTCACATATATTATAAATACACACAGTATGACTGCAAGAGTAAGCACTAATTCATGAAAAAATAAAACATGCCAAACAATTATGGTATTTTTCATAAAGTAGTGGGATACTAGATGATTTCTATTTTATACTTTAAAAATTATTTTTCTAGATTTTTATAATGATCCTAGGATACTTTTCTCACTATAAATAGCACTGTTTAGTTTTTTCAAGCTACAAAAATATTCATTTTCAAAGTAGAAAACTTAGAAAATAGCCCTGACTGGTGTGGTTCAGTTGCTTGGGTGTTGTCTTGCAAAGCGAAAGGTCATGGGTTCAATTCCCTGTCAGGGCACATGCCTGGGTTGCAGGTTTGGTTCCTGGATAGGATACATGCAAGAGGCAACTGATCAATGTTTCTCTCCCTCTCTTTCTCTCTCTTTCCCCCTCTCTCTAAAAATAAATAAATATTTTTTTAAAAACTTAGAAATGACACATAAAGGAACACTATCAAAGTTCACCTATAACTTCAACATACAGAAATAACTATTCCTAACCTTTTACTGTATATCCTTCTGGTCCTTTTACAGATTATTTTCTTGTTAAAAAGATGATCATTACATCTGTTTTGTGATTTATATTTTTATTTGACATATTATCCAGAACATTTTCCCATGTCCATAAGTACAGTATTCTCCAATATGACTTTTGATAACTGTATATTTTTCCATAATATGGAGATATCATAATTTACTAAGCCAACTCCCTACTTCTGAACTGTCCCAATTTTTTTACCACTCTAAATAACCAAATCAGAGAGCATCTTTTTTGGCTATATCTTTGCATCCATCCTATTATTTCCTCTGGGTGAATTCCTAAAATGGAAATTTCTGGGTCAAAACATAAGGTGCTATTTTTAAAATAATTTTATTTATTTACTTTTAGAGAGGGAAGGAAGGGAGAAAGAGAGAGAATTAATTAATATAATTATAATTAATTATATTAATTATATTAATTAATTCAGAAACATCAATGTGCGGTTGCTAGGGGTCATGGCCTGCAACCCAGGCATGTAGCCTGACTGGGAATTGAACCTACGACACTTTGGTTCGCAGCCCGTGCTCAATCCACTAAGCTATGCCAGCCAGGGCTAGGTGCTATTTTTTTATTGTGGTAAAATACATACAGGGTGGGGCAAAAGTAGGTTTACAGTTGTGAGTATGCAAAACAGAGTTTATTCTCGTATTAGATATTAATTATTGTATCATTTTTCACATGAACAACTGTAAACCTACTTTTATCTCACTCTATATAACATACAACTTATGACTTCAATCTTTTAAAGTGTAAACTTCAATGGCATTGAGCACAATTTACAATGTTGTGCAACCATCACCACCATCTAGTTTCAGAACTGTTTCATCATCCCAAACAAAAACCTTGTACTCATTAAGCAGTCATTTCCTACTCCCTCCTCCCCTTATCCCCTGCCAACCACTAATGTGCTTTCTGTCTCTACTGGGCTATAAAGGTTGACTTATCTCAGCATCCAGATTTGCCTTTTCTAGATGGTTCATATTAATAGAATCATATACTATTTTGGCTTTTATGCTTGGTTTCTTTCACTTAGCATAATGTTCTCAAGCTTCATCCATGTTGTAGCATGTACTAGTATTTCATTTCTTTTTGACTAATATTCTATTGTATGGAATATGCCACATTTTGTTTATCCATTCATCTATTGGTAGGCATTTGGATTGTTTCTATCTTTTGGTTGTTATAAACATTGTGAACATGTTTTTGTTTAAACACCTGTTTTCAATGCTTTTGGAATCATATCCAGGAGTGGAATTACCAGATCATTTGTTATTCTATATTTAACTTTTGGAGGGACTGCCAAACAGTATTCCACAGTGGGCTGCATGCACTTCTATCAGTAATGAATGAGAGTTCCAATTTCTTTGCCTCCTCACCAACACTTGTTCTTTTCTTTTTTTTTTTAATGACCATCCTAGTGGTTATGAAGTGGTATCTTTTTTGATTTGCATTTCTCTAAAGACTAATGATGTTAAGCATCTTATTGTGTCCTTGTTGGCACTTGTATATATTCTTTGGGGAAATATCTATTCAAGTTTTTTGTCCATTTTTTAAAGATTTATTTATTTTTAGAGAGAGGGGAAGGGAGAAAGAGAGAAGGAGAAACATTTGATGCGAGGGAGAAACATTGATCTGCTGTCCCTCACATGTGTCCTGACTGGGGGACCAAACCCGCAATCCAGCCATGTGCCCAGACTGGGGGTAGAACCAACAACCTCTTACTTTGTGAGACAATGTCCAACCAACTGAGCCAAACTGGTCAGGGCTTTTCATCTATGTTTGTTTACTTGACTTTCCATTGTTGCACTGTAAAAGTTTGTTATATATTCTGGATACTAGACTAGACCGTTATCAGGTATATGACTTACAAATAATTACTTTCATTCTGTGGGTTGCATTTTCACTCTTAATAATGTCCTTTGATGCACAAAATATTTAAATTTTTATGAATGAAGTTGGATCCCAATCTCACTCCATATACCAATTTTTATAAAGTCCAATTAGCTATTTTTTCTTTTTTATAATTTTATTTATTGATTTTAGAGAGAGAAAAAAAGGGAGAGAGAAAGAAACATCAACTTCTTGTTCCACACATTTATGCATTCATTGGTTGAGTCTTGTATGTGCCCTCATCAGGGATTGAACCCACAACCTTGGCATATGTGTATGACTCTAACCAACTGAGCTACCTGGCCAGGGCCTTTTCTTTTTTTCTTTTTTTTTTTCAATTACAGTTTACATTCAATGTTATTTTCTATTAGTTTCAGGCATACAGCATAGTGATTAAACAACTGTATACTTTACAAAGTTTTCCCCTCAATATTTCCAATATCCACATGGTACCATATAGTTATTACAATATTATTGACTATATTCCCTAATTTGCACTTTACTTCTTCTGACTATTTTGTAACTACCATTTTGTAGTTCTTAATCCCTTCACCTTTTTCACTCAGTCTCAAAACCCCTTCCCTCAGGCAACCATCAGTCTGTTCTGTTTCTATGTCTATTTTCTTCTTTTATTGCTTGTGCTTTTGGTGCCACATTTTTAAAAAAATGTCAAATCTAAGGAAAAATATGACACTGTTTTCTTCCAAAAGTTTTATAGTTTTTATTAAATATAATGATTCATCCATATCTTTGATTTATTTTGAATTAATTTTTGTATATGGAGTGAGATAGGGCCCGAACTTCCTTTGAGTATGTGGATATTCATTTGTTCCAGTATCATCTGTTGAAACAATTATTCTTCTCCCCTATTGGATGTTCTTGGAACCCTTGTTAAAAAATCAAAGTATTGGACTTCTAGTCAAGATCGAGACGTAGGTAGATACATTGTGCCTCCTCGACCAACCAAAAGAAGGACAATAACAATTTTAAAAACAAAAAACAACCAAAACTGTCAGAAAATCGAACTGTATGGAAGTCTGACAACCAAGGAATTAAAGAAGAAACATTCACCCAGACTGGTAAGAAGGGCGGAGATGGTCAGCAGGGGTGGAGAGGACACATCACAAGGTGGCAGCAGAAGGACTGGGGCAGACCTGGCATGGCTGTGGCCGGCAGACCAGGCAAAGAGGTGGCTGATGGAGTGGGCAGTTCCATATTTGCATACTGGAATAAACTGGGAGGAACAGCTGGGGAGTGAGACAGACTGTGAAACCCAGGGTTCCGGCACTGGTAAATAAAACCTCAAAACCTCTGACTAAAAAATCTGTGAGGATTAAGGCAGCAGGAGAAACTCCCAGCCTCAAGGAGAGTTCCTTGGAGAGACCCACAGGGTCCCAAACATACACAAAACCACCTACCCGGGAATCAGCACCAGAAAGGCCCAATTTGCTTGTGGGTAGCAGTGGAAGTGACTGAAAGCCACCCAAGAGCCAGTAGAGCTGCATTGTTCCCTCTTTGACCCCTGCCCCACATACAGCGCCAGAAAGCAGCAATGGTGTTGCCCTGCCCTGGTGAACACCTAAGGCTCTACCCCTTACTACATAGCAGGCACACCAAGACAAAAAAAAAAATGGCCCAAATGAAAGAACAGATCAAAGCTCCAGAAAAAGTACAACTAAGTGATAAAGAAATAGCCAACCTATCAGATGCACAGTTCAAAACACTGGTAATCAGGATGCTCACAGGAATGGTTGAGTATGGTCACAAAATAGAGGAAAGAGTGAAGGCTGTGAAAAGTGAAATAAAGGAAAATGTACAGGGAACCAACAGTGATGGAAAGAAAACCAAGACTCAAATCAACAATTTGGAACAAAAGGAAGAAATAAACATTCAACTAGAAGAGAATGAAGAAGCAACAACAACAAAAAAAAATGAGGAGAAGCTTAGGAACATCAGGCACAACTTTAACCATTTCAACATCCAAATCAGAGAGGTGCCAGAAGGAGAAGAGGAAAAGCAAGAAACGGAAAACTTATTTGAAAAAATAGTGAAGGAGAACTTCCCCAATCTGGCAAAGGAAATAGACTTCCAGGAATTCCAGGAAGCTCTGAGAGTCCCAAAGAAGTTGGATCCAAGGAAGCACATACCAGGACACATCATAATTACATTACCCAAAGTTAAAGATAAGGAGAGAATCTTACAAACAGCAAAAGAAAAGGAGATGGTTACTTACAAAGGAGTTCCCATACAACTATCAGCTGATTTCTCAAAAGAAACCTTGCAGGCAAGAAGGGGCTGGGAAGAAGGATTGGAAGTCATGAAAGGCAAGGACCTACATCCAAAAATACTCTATCCAGCAAAGCTAACATTTAGAGTGGAAGGGCAGATAAAGTGCTTCCCAGATAAGGTAAATTTAAAAGAGTTAATCATCACCAAGCACTTATTATATGAAATGTTAAAGGGACTTATCTAAGAAAAAGAAGATAATCAAAAATATGATAACAGTAAAGATGATGATCAGTAAAATGATAACAAACTCACAACTATCAACAACTAAACCTAAAAAAACAACAAAAACTAAGTAAACAACTAGAACAGGAATAGAACCACATAAATAGAGATCACACGGAGGGTTATCAGCGGGGAGAGGGAGGGGGACAAATGGTGGTAAAAGTATGGGGAATAAGAAGCATAAAAGATAGGTACAAAATAGACAAGGGAGATTAAGAATAGCATAGGATGCCCTGGCTGGCGTGGCTCAGGGGATGAGCGAAGGCCTGCAAACCAAAGGATCTCCAGTTCAATTCCCAGTCAGGGCACATGCCTGGATTACAGGCCAGGTCCCCGGTTTGGGGTGCTCAAGAGGCAACCACACATTGATGTTCCTCTTCCTCTCTTCCTCCTTCCCTTCCCTGCTCCCCCCCCCAAAAAAAATAAATAAAATCTTAAAAAAAAAAGAATAGTGTAGGAAATGTAAAAGCCAAAAAACATATATGTACAACCCATGGACATGAACTAAGGCGGGGCAGTCCTGGTGGGGGGCGTGCAGTGCATAGAGGAATAAAAGGGGGAATAGGACAACTGTAATAGCATAATCAATAAAATATATTTAAAAATCAAATATTACTTTTAAATCAGAAAACACAAATTAATAAAAATGCATATATAGTAATGTTTTTCCTCTTTTGTTCTCTATCACCTCTATTCATTCAGGTTCGTATGCCCTCATAGTCAGATTAGTGCAATAGCCTTCTAATGAACTTACCTATAAGTGACAGAGTATTATCTTTTTACTACAACCATGTTATTTCCTTTTTCAAGGGTGTATCTAAAGTATTATTGGTTACTAGACTCAGAGCATAGTTACTCCACCAGATTACAGTCATCTGTGGCTCCTAGCCTAAAACAAATGAGCCAGTCATACCCATAGCTTCTACTATAGATGGATTAGAAGGAAAATTAGTTAAAATATATTCAAGATAAAAAATGTAAGGAGATATATCCTTTTGAACAGGTAGTAAAAATAGCATTTTGGGCTCAAAATCAAATATCATTTATTCTTTCCACAAACATTTAATGGACAGCTACTATATGACCCAGTATTATAAGAAGAAATAAAATTCAGATGCTGTGCTCTAATTGCTCACAGTTTAGAAGAGAAGACAGTAATTTGAAGAGATAAATTACAATCCAACATTGTAAGTGCAATAATAAAAGTGTGAATAAAACACTGTGGCAACACCACAGTGCAGCAACTTTAATAGAAAGATTCCTTTTTTCTTTGATAGATCTGTTAAATTGCCACTGTAATTATCTAGAAATATTTTTATAGTATTTCCCTATCCCGAGTTTATCTTTTAACTCATTTACAAATATTTACTTATTGCCTACTTAAGACAGACAAAGGGACAAAGATATTTCTAACCTGGTTGGGATTGAGTTATGACATGTAAAAAGCTAAAAAGTAATATAACTGTGAAGTTTTCAGTCACATTTTCCAGTTTTGTGATATGTTATAAAATTACATAAAATTCATACATTAGAATAAGAATAATATAGTATGAGTCAACAACACAAGAGCTCTGGCCTAAGGTAAGAATCAGGTGAGCAGACTAGATTAGCAATTCTCAACCATAGTGCCTCAGTAAAATGGTCTGTCATTATACATTGGATAGAATGTCACAGTAACACGTATCCATGCTATTTAGGGTATTAGAGTTTCATATTAGTTCACACACACAGGACTGAAGATTATTCTCACAATAACATCATTTTCACTTATTTGCATCCTGATATACTTACTTAAGTGGTTTAGCTAATGAATTCTCAAAAGGGAAATTTTGATGTATCTGGGAGAGACTCCATGACGATTTCAAAAAATAGGTAGTAATTAAAGATAAATTGGAGGAGAATACATCCCACTATGTGGCAAAGATGAGAATGTACAAGATATACTAGGAGGAAAAAGGAGACTGGCCTACCAGAGCAGATATTTATAGAAGGGACTATAGCAACAAATGAGTTAGGAAATCGTATAGTGGGTAATTGTTTCCTTTTAGCCTTCTCATAATAAGACCCTAATTTCTTCTTACAGAGTATCTTCCCCCTCTTTTCTGACTAGGTAATCTTTGGCTAGAGTTGACTCCAAGTCACAGTCCACAGGTGAGTAAATGACTCAAACCTGGTAAGTCATAATCATATTCCCCAAGTTTCAAAGATGGTTCAAGAACAAAAAATAAGACGCAATGAACTTTTACTTAGAGAGCTATGTTGTCTTCTGAAAGTACTAATAGTAAGAATGCTGTAAGCTTGAAACTACTAAGAGGTCAGTACTTTGTGCCAGGAAATATTTCTAATTTGACAGAAGACAGAATGAAGAGATAAAGAGAAGGAATAAGTCCCATTGACACTATCTAGCCCCTGGATCAAAGCATGACTGAAATCAATAACCCCTAGACTTTTAGATCATATTAGCTAATAAATTTCCATATATACTTAAGCAATTTTAAGTCAGATTTTCTGTCACATGCAACAAAAGAATACTAAATTATTTAGGTCTGTTGGGGCTAGTTATTAAGGATCCTATGTGACAAGGTTAAAAATTAAGACTTTACTCTATGAGGAACCACTAAAGGAAAGGTCTTTAAAGCAGATGTGGGGCATAATAAAAGGTATTTGGTGCATAAACTTTTTTTTAATTTTCAAGGGAGAAAATTACCACCAAGAGTAATTTGTTTTGGCAGGATAGCATACAGGAGCAGAAATGAGATTATGTCTCAGACTTCTTAGGCTCTGGGACCTAGGGTGCTTACCCTCTATGTATTTCTGGTGTAGCTAGAACTTAGTACTTCTCAAATACGTAGCCTTTGAGACAAAAAAAAATCATTAGGCTTTGAGCAAGTGAATTTCTTACAGTATGGTCCATCTTTATAATATGTCAAGATAATATGGGTATGAGTGAATCCATAGCAGCGATACCATTGTCTACTTCAACAACCAATGAAATGAAGTAGAAATACAATGCCATATGAATGGTACATCTAATACCACTCCACTAACTATGAAACCCATGTTTTCATTGTATTTCAATAATCATATAATATCAAAAACTGATCTGTGAAAAAAGTTCAATGGCATAGTGTCTTACGCATGGTTCCTTAACAGTTTTGTGTAGTTGAGAAAACCACTTTCTTTCTCTATGACTCAATCTCCCTACTTAAAAGATAGGAAAATAATAATACTGAACATAAGATACAAGGAGATTCTGAAGCCCTGGCTGGCATAGCTCAGTGGATGGAGCGCGGGCTGGGAACCAAAGTGTCCCAGGTTCGATTCCCAGCCAGGGTACATGCCTGGGTTGCAGGCCATAACCCCCAGCAACCGCACATTGATGTTTCTCTCTCTCTCTCTCTCTCTCTCTCTCTCTCTCTCTCTCTCTCCCTCCCTCCCTTCCCTCTCTAAAAATAAATAAATAAAATCTTAAAAAAAATGCCTATTTAAAAAAAAAAAAGATACAAGGAGATTTAAATATGGCCTCAATCATCTTCGTCTATGTTCACCATGCACTTAAAGAACATCAAGGAACAATACTCTGGGACTATCGTAATAATAACAAAAGTCAAAATTGAGTACTAATATGTTCTAGGCATCATTCTAAATGTTTTCCATGTATTAAACCATTTATGCCTTATACCAACCCTATGAAGTAAATATAGTTATTATTCTCATTTTGCTAAGGCACAGAAAAGTTATGATTCTTACCCAAAAGCCCAGAGTTAGTCATGATTTGAACCTAGGAAGCTCTATATTGCCTTTCTAATTATCAAATAGTGTACTAGATAATCTAGAATAGAATAATAAACCAAAAAGAAAAAAACTTTGAACATCCACACAAGATGTCAAAAGTTTTTAATGTCTTTCATTATGTCATAGGGAATTCTCTCAGCTCAAGGCTTACTGATTTTTATCTTAGCACAATTTTAACCAGTATGTTGCTATTTTTTAAACTCATGGGAAATTAAAAGGAACAAGTAAAAATGTTTATTTCTAAGAGAAAAGTTCAGAATAGAGGGCAGCAAAAATGAGAATGCTGACAAAATAACAAAATGCACAAGGCTCTTTAAAGGTATGGAAAACACACACACCTACTGGAACAGCCAATGAGGATATCATTGTTATGGTACATATAACTACTGTTCCTAATAATTATCCTGAGTCATCAACTAAAAGTTAAATTATGGTCAACACTCCAAGACACAGGTGGCAAACACAAGGCCTGCGGGCCAAATCTAGCCCTCCACCTTGTTTTATCCAGCCCAGTACCTTGTTTCTACCCTGAGGCAGCGCTGAGCTTCTTGCCCCTAGTTAAGGAGTAGTTACATTTATACAGTCCTAAAATTACATTTGGCCCTTTGAGGGCAACCGTGAGGCTGATGTGGCCCCCAGCGAAAGTGAGATTGACACTCTTGCTCTAAGAGAAGGTCAAGGTTCAGACCAGAGGTCCTTCTCCCAAAACTTCATCCCAGAGAGAGCATGTAACAAAGGGAAATGTAAGGATCCTAGAAAGACTATTTCTAACCAAGTAAATGAGGTCAGAATCCTCTGAAGGATATAAACATCTTTTCAGAGCATTTTCCACTACCTTTGATGGATATGATCAGCAAGTGGGATTTGACAAGAACCTCAGCATCAGACACTGGAGAAAAATTTGAGCTGAAATAATCCTACTTCTTTAAATTAAAACGAACTCTTCTCTTTTCTGCTAAGCAAGTTAAAATTTAGGCTGCCTTAAAGAATGAAAAACAAAACAAAGCAAAACAAAACAAAACAAAACCATGCTCCTTTTTTTCAATCCAAAGCAGATTTAGAAGAAAATCCAGTAAAGGTACCACAAATACAGAAAAGCTGCTGAGGAAATAATACTAGCAAATAAAATTCAGCACCAATTTAAAAGAATCTACCAGCAGATTAAATGCAATCACATCAGGAATGCAAGGATAGTTCAACATTAAAAAGTTTATTGTAATAACTAACCATTTAAAAAATCAAAAGAGAAGAAATATGTTACCATCATTTTTCAGTGATTTATTGATTGATTCCTTCAGCCAACAGATTTTCATTATGCACCTACTATGTACCAGGTTCTATGCTAGGTTCTGGGAATATGGCAGTCAACAAAAATGGAGAAAGTCTCTGTCCTAAAGAGCTTATATTTTAGTCAAGGCTGAAAAGTAATAAACAATTAAGCAAATAAATATCTAATATTTGGAATTATATGTTATGGAAAAATAAAGGGAGCAATAATTGTAAGGGTACTATTTAATATAGGGTAACCAGGGAAGGTGTCTCTGTTAAGATTACATTTGCCCTGGCTGGCGTAGCTCAGTGGATTGAGTGCGAGCTGTGAACCAAAGTGTCGCAGGTTCAATTCCCAGTCAGGGTACATGCCTGGGTTGCAGGCCACAACCTCCAGCAACCACACATTGATGTTTCTCTCTCTCTCTCTTTCTCCCTCCCTTTCCTCTCTAAAAACAAATAAATAAAATCTTAAAAAAATTACATTTGATCAAGACCTAAAGGAAGTGAGGGGATTAGCCAAGAGAATATATAGGAAAGAGGGTTCTGGGTAGAGAGAAGAGCAAATGCAAAGGCCCAGAAGTGGGAGAGAGCCTAGCATTTTTCAAAAATGCCAACATAGCTAGAGTAGAGTGAGCAAAATGGAGACTAGAAGAACACAAGGTCAGAGAGGCAGAGGTCAGAGAGGACACACCACGTATGCCCCTGTAGGCTATGGTAAGGACTTCTTTTTATTCTGACTGAAACCTGTAATCACTAGAAGGTTTTGAATAGGAAAGTGAAAAGATCTGGCCTCCATTATAAAAAGATTCTTCTGACTGTTAAGTTGAGGTAATTCTCCAGGGATAAAGGTAGAAAAACAGGTGACTAGATAGGGAAATGCTACAATAGTCCAAGTAAGGAATGATGGGGCTAGCACCAGAATGGTAGTAAGGGAAGGTGAGGAGAGGTGGTTGTATTCTGGATATGTTATGAATTCTATTATACCATGAAGCTGGTTTTTTTTAATTAAAGTAGAAAAATGATATTTTCCTTACATCAGTTCAGTTTTCCACAGAACTATCCTCTTACTTCTTGTCTGGAAGTAGCAGGAGTCTGGTTGCTAGCTTTCTGAAGCGGAGTAGGGAAGAGGACTGTGAGTTCTATTTAGAATACAGACTTTAATGTTTTCATCCCATACCTTTATTTTCATACTCATTCTTCAGAGACTGATATAACCTAATTCAGAGGTTCTCTAGTTCAATTTCTTCAGAGAAGACACCCCACCCCGGCCCCCACCTCCTGTATGGTGAAGAAGAAAGCATCTGACTACTTGGAGTGGCAGTGGAGGGTGAGGATTTGGGTTCTCCCTGATCCTTATACAGGCTTTTAAATAATCCACCCCTGTTCAGCCCCTTCTCCCCCTGCACATATTCTTTACCACTCTAATTCCCGTGGCTTTCTGAGGTTCCATGGGACAAATCTGTGTGCTTATTGCTGGTGTCCTCCTCCTCTGCAGTACCTAGGTTTTTACCTTTCTCTAACTTAAGTCACTTGTTAGTTCTCCATCCACTTTTAACTTTCATATTTGATGCTTTGGATTTAAAGATGTTTCCTCACATCACTGAATATGGCATTCATGTTTTTAACTCTTATTCTCCTACAAATGCCTTTAAACATATTAAATATACCTAGTATCACTCTTAATAGGAAAGTGCAAATTAAAACTTCATTAGACACCACTTTCCACCTATACAGGATTAGCAAAGATCATTGACAAGGTTATTTTATTTGGCAGGCTTCAGTTCCTCACTGACTGTTAGCTGAAAACCTTAGTTCTTTGCCACATAAGTCTTTCCATAGTTAAGTTGTCTGAATGTCCTTGAGACACGGCAACTGATTTCTTCCAGAACAAGTCATAGAAGAGAGAGAAAGTCCAAGATAGAAGCCACAGTCTTTTTCTAAACAGCCTTATTGAGCTATAATTCATAAACCATACAATTCGCCATTTCAAAGTATATAATTCAATGGCTTTAGTATATTTACAGAGTTTTGCAACCATCACCACAATCAGTCTTAGAACATTTTTATTACTTCCAAAGAAATCCTGAACTAAGCCATCACACCCATCCCACCCCCAACTCTCCAGCCCTAGGCAACTGTCAATGTACTTTCTGTCTCTATAGATTTGCTAATTATGATCATTACATATAAGTGGAATCATACATTATCTTGTCTTTTGTGACTGGCTTCTTTCACTTAGCATATTTTAAGGTGTGACCATGTTAGATCATATATCAGCATGTCTTTTTATTAGGTGCTCTCTTTTTTTCCACTATCATTTAGTGAAATTCCTACTTATTTCTATTTACATATCTAGGTTTTTCCCTCTCTGACTTTTTCTAGATCTATGAAAGACCCAGACCTTCTTGGCTCGGGATTGAGGTTAGCACTTCACAACCTCAGAAACAGTTCCCTTTAAACTAGTTGAGCCCTGGCTGGCGTAGCTCAGTGGATTGAGCGCAGGCTGTGAACCAAAGTGTTGCAGGTTCAATTCCCAGTCAGGCCACATACCTGGGTTGCAGGCCACGGCCCCCAGCAACCACACATTGATGTTTCTCTCTCTATCTCTTTTTCCCTCCCTTCCCTCTCTAAAAATAAATAAATAAAATCTTAAAAAAATAAAACTAGTTCGGGTTCCAATCTGACCTGTGGTTTCTGTGTCCTTGAAGTCTTTCAAAACCTAATCTTGCAAGTGACATACCTCTACTTCTGCCATATTCTGCTGGTCATACAGATCATTCCTTATACAATGTGGGAGAGGACTATATAAAAGTGTAGTAATACCAGAAGGCAGAAATCACTAAGGGCCTTTTTGGAGGCTGCCTACTATGGTGAGGATGTTGTCATGTTGCAATCCATGTGAGAAGTAAAGACTTAACCTCTTATCTTATGGACAACCACTTACAAAATAACAAAAGCAAGCAAACAACAAAAAGCTTACTTACACTGCATGATAGAGAAAGAAAAAGACCCCACTTGAAGGGAGCTTTGCAGGAGTCAGTCTTCCTTCAGCAGCTCCTTGATCAGTACAGAGGTGAATATCTGGCATTATGGGAATGAGGAAATGAGAATTAACACATGGCTTGAAAAGAAAACATAAAAAGAAACCAAACACTGATAGCAACTTTACTAAACACAGTTTTAGCTATATAAATAAAGTTGAAAAGCACTCACTTGGCATAAATATATTCACCATGATGAATGATTATTTCCAATAATAACTACAGACCATAAAGAAAGTAAACTACAGCTTTCTCATGCTTTGGTCATGAATATTCACTCAGTCATTTTGTCAGTCAACAAATATCGATGGTACAAAGGAGACTTTTGCACTCAATTCATATCTCTGAGTTCCCCCCTGGGATATGACACTATACTTAACAATATAATAAAGAAACATAAAACAAATACACAGCTCCTTCCTTCAAAAATCTTTCATTCAAAGGCAAAAAAAAATAAATAAACAAATGACAACCTAGTGTTTGTTTTTAAAGACAATAAACACTAGGAGCTATCAAAGTTCTTCTTTAAAAAATATATATATAGCCATTTATCTTGGTTTCTCTTTTTCCATCTCCAAGTGTTTTTACTTATTGATGAAAACCATTATATACAAGATGGCTTTTTCAATTTTAAAAAACCCCACACATACCCTGGCTGGCGTAACTCAGTGGATTGAGCATGGGCTGCAAACCAAAGTGTCGCAGGTTCGATTCCCAGCCAGGGCACATGCCTGGGTTGCAGGCCATGACCCCCAGCAACCGCACATTGATGTTTCTCTCTCTCTCTCTCCCTCCCTCCCTCCCTTCCCTCTCTAAAAATAAATAAATAAAATCTTAAAAAAAAAACCCACACGTCTGTAGGTACAATGTAGTAGTACCATCTGTTTGGGTTTATTTTCCTAGTCAATGTGTGTATCAATTCAGTGGCTAACAGTAGTGAGATGAACATTTGGAGTTTTGTAATTTTTTTGAGACACTAATTTGTGTTGGCTCATATAACTGTGTCAGGAGAGGTTAAGTTGAATCTCTTTGATACAATTAAAATACAAGAAAATATATAAAGATAGCTTTACTAAACTTGATTTAGTAAAAATATTCCAGATCACAAGACTGAAGAAAACTTTTATTTAAACTAGTTTTACAGATAGGTATAAACTCAAGACCAGATTAATTTGCAATGGGCCAATAGCAAACAATATAATTTAACACATTTCCATTTCTGTAGAGTATTAAAAATAAATTTTTAACTGTGTATAATTTGGTTTTTATATAAGACCAACTTAAAAGCAACTTTCAAACAATCCAGTTAGCAGTCTCTACCAAGTACTCCATCTCAGCTTTTATACCCTTAGCATAAACTACCACACAAATAAATGGTTTCCTCTTAACAGAATCCCTAGCACAGTAATGTCAAATCAGGTAGCAAACTCTTAATATAGAAAGAAAGAGAAAGTTTTAAAAGCTTTAGATAAAGATGACTCTTCCATTCTATAAAAAAATAGGTATATAACATTGTACTCCCACTAGACTGGCAAAAATTAAATGTAAAAGTAACAAATAATTGAGGAGTAAGTGGAATTCTTATGAACTGTGGAAGAGTAGGAAAAGATTTGGCATTAATTATCTCACAAAGTTGAATATGCTCATACTCCACAAACCAGCAATCCTACTCCTAGGTATATAACCAAGAGAAACACTGGCATGTATGACCAGGAGGCACACATAAGAATTTTTAATGCAGCCCAGGCTGGTGTGGCTCAGTGAATTGAGCACAGGCCTGGAGCCGAATGGTTGCTGGTTCAATTCTCAGTCGGAGCACATGCCTCGGTTGCAGGCCACTTCCCCAGTTTGGGGTGCATGAGAGGCAACCACACACTGAATGTTTCTTTCTTTTTCTTTCTTCTTCCCTTCCCCTCTCTCTAAAAATACATAAATAAAATCTTAAAAAAAAAAAGAATTTTTAATGCAGCCCTGGCTGGTATGGCTCTGTGGATTGAGTGCCAGCCTGCAAACCAAGAGGTCACCAGTTCAATTCCCAGTCAGGGATATGCCTGGGTTGTGGTCCAGGCCCCCATTTGGGGGTGTGAGAGAGGCAACCGATCTATACATGCATCTCTTATACATTGACGTTTCTCTCCCTCTCTTTCTCCCTCCCTTTCCCTTTCTCTAAAAATAATTTTAAAAAATAAAAATAAGTTAGTTTTAAAAAACACAAATTAAGCAACATATTGTTTTAGCATATGTACATTTGTCATAAACCTAAATTTTATAAATAAGACATCAATAGAATGATAATCACAAAATGTAGGGTATTGGTTACCTCTGAGGGCAGGAGGAAGAGATAAAGGAGAAACACAAAAGTTGCCGCAAGTTACTGGGAAATGTCCTTGCCCTTAAGTTGGGTATTTCATTATATTATTAAGCCTTATATGTTATATTTTTGTATACATTAAAAAAAAACATTTTGCCCTGGTCTGTGTGGCTCAGTTGGGTGGAGGGTTATCCCATAAACCAAAGGGTTGCAGGGTGCATGTACGAGGCCACCAATCCATGCTTCCCTCTCACATCGATGTTTCTCACCCTCTCTCTCTCCCTCCCTTCCTCTCTCTCAATAAGCATGTCCTCAAGTGAGGATTTAAAAAAATAAAGAAGAAAAAAAAGAAAACTTTTAAAGATTGATAAAATTCATCCTGGCTGGTGTAGTTCATCAGATTGAGTGCTGGCCTGCAAACTGAAAGGTCACCAGCTCCATTCCCAGTCAGGGTACATGCCTGGGTTAAAGGCCAGGTCCCCAGTTGGAGGCGTGCAAGAGGCAACAGATTGCTGTATCTTGCACATCAAAGTTTCTCTCCCTCTTTCTCTCCCTCTCTCTCTAAAAATAAATAAATTTAAAAAATAGATTGATAAAATTTATCCTCACTTCCTTCAAGTGAGAGAGAGCTGATTTTTATTCTGCATATAAAGCAAATGAGGGTGGTATGGCCCTATCTTCAAAATGAGTTCTGCAAAATAGAACCCCTCTCAAAGCTACTAATAGATTTTAAAGAGAATAATCAGTCTATCTGGAATCAAGAGAATGTAAGGAAAATTAAATTTAGGTGAATTAAGTGGGATTTTTTTTTGTCTAATATATGAATGGAGTTTAATCCTCATAATACACCTATGTGAAAGTAGGTATTATCTTCATTTGATAAATGAGGAAACCAGGGCCTATAGAGGTTAAGTAATTTGCCCAAAGTCACATAGAGATTTGAAAGTAGAGTTTTGAACCTAGGAGATTGGATTACCTAGTCCAATTCTTAATTACTACACCAGAGGGATTTCTTTCTATTTTTTAAAAGATTTTATTTATTTATTTTTAGAGAGAAGGGAGGGAGAAAGAGAGGAACAGAAACAGCAATGTGTGGTTGCCTCTCACCCACCCTGTACTGGGGACCTGTCCCATAACCCAGCCATGTGCCCTAGACTGGGAATTGAATGGTTGACCCTTTGGTTCACAGGCCAGCACTCAGTCCTCTGGGCCACACCAGCCAGGGCATTCCTTAAATAAAAGTTGGAAAAAAGAGAAGAGCTAGAAAAAGTTGTCATGACATAAATTCATTAAAGTTTGTTTATATACATGTGAGATAAATTGTAAATATTAAACTTTTATCCCAAGATATTCTTACACCTTGGTAAATATTAATGGTGTGCCTCAACAGTTTTGTATTGGACACTATGAATGTAGAATATTGCAGAGAAACTAGCAGAGAAAAGCTGTCTCCAGGATCATGATCTTAGGAGAAAAATCTCATCTTTTTGACTCCTCTGGAGATAGAGATAGAAAGTTATTCAGATAAGCCTTGGCAAAGCCCTTGATTTCTCCAATAACAAACTGATGTATTTTATAGCCAACCTTAGCGCACATATGTATTTATTGTCTCTTTTTTATTTCTTTCTCAGCAATTTAATAACTGACTTGTTGTGATCATCTGGTTCAGCAGTATGGTAATGAGATAAAATTGATAGTTTTAATTCCTTTTTAGCTCAGGTGGCCATGAACTGCACCTCCAAACTTAGCAAACATGAGCTGTTGAATGACCCCAGAGAAACCGTGTTTGGCTCAGAACAAATCTATCAACTTTACAAAAGATAATGCTTTGCTGAGTATGCGTCAGAACCTTCATCTTTGTATTCAAGGACAACACATTAATTTTCACAGGGAACGACTAAAGTGATTTGTTTAAGGCCTCACGATGAATCTCTGGGACAATCAAGAATAGATGCTTGGAAAGTTCAATATATTATACTTGCTCAGATTGACCTTACCTATATTATACAGTTACACATAATAGAGTCTTCATCCAACCACATGATATATATTCAATCGATCTTGCTTTTATATAGCCAAAAAACAAACAGATAACTGGGAACAGAAACTATTTTGGTTTCTAATTGTTTATGGAAGAATTCTTACCTGAGGACAAGCTAATGAAAACAAAATCAATCCCAACTCAAAAATGTTAAATTAATATGCCTAGAATAAAGTGATCTGAAGCAAGTTATGCAATTCATTGAAAGAAACCCACAAAACAGTGACAGAGCTTTATTTAGCAGATGCTGCTGCTCACTAAACTAGGTCCAAATTTTTAAAGTGATCTGACATCTAACAAGGCCACAATAATAAGAGAGGTGCCTCATTATTATCCAAGAATCTTCAGAGCAAAGGAAAAGGATGGCAAAATACAACGTTAACATGAAAATTTATCAGACTAAGAATTGGGATAAATAAATCTCCAATTTCAATTGGAAATAGGAATGGTTCAAATTATAGCAGTACCAAATAAAATAAATTTTAAAAAATTATTGAAAGATATTTGTGGGGGGCAGGGGTATATTAAAGGGACTATATGATAATGGAAAACAATACAATAAAGGTTAAAAAAGAAAGATATGTGTAAAGAAATGTAAAGTTTTGATGTCTGATATTTCAGAGTAGAGGAAAAAACTATCCTCTTAGAAGGATTAATATTCAAAACCTCCAAGGTAGAGGTATGGGAGAGAGGGGTGGGGAGAGGTAGAGTTAGTTTAATGGTCAAGAGTGCAAGCTGTGAAAGAAAATTGTCTAGGTTCAACTCCTACTTGTGCCACATGTCAGATGTGTGATTTTGGCAGGTTTTCTTAATCCCTCTGTGTCTCAAGTTTCTCATCAGCAAAATAAAAGAACTTACTTATAAGGTTGCTGAGAGGACTTCATGAGCTAATAAATACAGTGTTTACTCAGTGCCAGATACATAATAGGAGCATTCTATAAACATTCCATTTTTAATAAATGCTCTCTAAAGATTAACATCACTGGTGATATTTAATCAAAGAATCAAGAAGAAATCTGATACAGGTATGCAATCTCTTATCCCAAATCCTTGGGGCCAGATGAGTTTCTAAATTAAATCTTTTAAAATATTTTAGGAGTTTAATATATTATGCTGTCTATATTTTACTTAACATGTGTTGTCCTAGGCAGCAGTCCTTAATCAAACACATATTTCAGTCCTTAATCAAACACAATGAAATGCATCAAAAGTCACGCCAACTAGAATGAACGAAGATTTTAGAGTCATACCATTTCCAATTTTTGCCACCAAACAAATTAAGAAAACATTCTTTGAATTTAGGAATTGCAGATACATTTATTGTGAAGCTTTGTCAGTAGAGCCATAAATTTCACTGTATTAAATAATATAATAATCATGGGAAATATAGAGCAATGGTGATAGCAAATGAACTTTTTTCCTGAAAACCTAATGAGGTTTTTTTTCTCTTAAAAAAAAAAAGACGTATACATAGTTTTCACATGAGCTGTTACCTGGTTTATACTTCAGGATTTTATGTGCCATAAATTATGCACAATGCCTACAATGTCTGAAACGTGTCCCTATATATCCCCATGACTGACTATTCCAGGTCTCTGCTCAAATGCTACTCCCTCTTCAGAGAGGCTTTCTTGATGACACTATTTAAAATATCGGGTGGGGGGCACTCACACACACATTCACACACAATCACACATAAAACTCTTTCCCCTTTCCTTTGTTTTTCTTTTTAGAACTTAACACTATCCAACATTATATTATATATTTGTTATCTGTCTTACTAGACTGGCAACCCATAAGAGCAGGGATTTGTTTTGTTTGAGCACTTAGAACAATTGCAAATAGGTATTTGATAAATACTATTCAATAAATGACTCGAGAAAATAAGGCTGACATAAACAGCAGTGAGTCTCAAGAACCAGTCCTAATATAGCAGGTAACACCTACTTTAAAAAGGAAATTTAGCCCTGGTTGGCATAGCTCAGTGGATTGAGCGCGAGCTGCGAACCAAAGTGTCGCAGGTTTGATTCCCAGTCAGGGTACATGCCTGGGTTGCAGGCCATGACCCCCAACAACTGCACATTGATGTTTCTCTCCCTCCCTCTCTCTCTCTCTCTCTCCCCCTTCTCTCTCTAAAAATGAAAAAATAAAATCTTTAAAAAGAAAAGGAAATTTAAGCCAAAAAACGTCATCTAAACATCAGCTATAGTATGTTTATGTAATATGTATATTAATGGAATTCCAAATGAGTAATAAAAAACACTTCTTCTTCATATATATACTTATCAAGTAAATATTGATTTACTGTCTAGGAAATAAAAACTAATCGTTAAATTTACATTTATAGTACATTTACATTTAATAATTAATTTTAATTATTTAAGTAAACAAGAAGAAAAAATATACTTGAGAAAAATACCATAGCACAAAACATTAAAAAAATTACTTCACATTCCTCCCAAAACACACATCTTACTCACCATAGAAAGAAACACAACTACCTGATCTTCATCTATTTGCAAAGTGCTAATACATTCAGTTATAAAAATGGCCTAAATTAGCTTCAGAGAGCAGTGGTATCTTGTTGTGTATACATACCTACTTATACGTGTATATATTTAGTCTTGCTCCAGGTTGTAAAATGGCACCATAAAATGTGCAACAATGTTCAATAGTCTTTCCAGTTCAGATAGACCCACTCTTGGAAAGGTTCAGCTCTAACCTCTCCATCTCTAACCTCATCTATATATTAGTTGTGACTTGGGAATTGCTTTTATAGAGAAGGTAAGAAAAAGGAAAGGTACAGTAAGAATTTAGGACACACTTTGGCAAAAGTATCAAGAATAAGGAGACTTTGGGACTTCCAGCCAAGATGGAGGTGTAGGTAGACGCACCATGCCTCCTCGCACAACCAAAACTAAGGACAACAAAAATTTAGAAACAAAAAAACAACCAGAAGAGAGAGAAATGAACTGAACGAAAGTCTGACAACCATTCCTCCAGACCAGTCAGGAGGGGCGGAGCCGGAGGCCTATGGAGACGGGTCAAGGGATCCAGGCAGGAAGAAGCGGTGGCTGGCAGACGTGGGCGTGCAGGGTGCAGGCAGCAGTCGGCAGACCCCAGGAGTGCAGGGGCAACTGACGGACCCGGTGGCAGACGCTGGGCACGGGAGGCAGCGAGCAGACCCAGTGAGGGGTGTAAGGCAGCTGGCTGTCTGCAGTCACACATTCGTGCGCGGATAAACTAGGCCAAAATGGGCAGCGACACAGACCACGCAACCCAGGGACCCAGCACCAGGAAACAAAGCCTAAACACACCGATTGAAAACACCTGTGGGGGTTGAGGCCAGGAGAATCTCTCAGCCTCACAGGAGAGCTCCTTGGGGAGACCCACAGAGTCCTAGAAAGTACACAAGCCCACCCACCCAGGAACCAGCACCAGAAGGGCCCAATCTGCTTGTGGGAAGTGGCAGAGGGGACTGAAGTCCTAGAGAGAGCAGAGCAGGAGCCATTGTTCCCTCTCGGACCCCACCCTCACATACAACATCACAACCCAGCTACTGAGGTGCCCTGCCCTGGTGAACACCTAAGGCTCCGCCCCTCATACGCAACAGGCGTGACCAGACGGAAGGAGTGGGGGGAAGATGGCTCAAACAGAATTAAAAGCCCCTCGGCCAGTACTTTTAAGCAAACAAGAGATTGCCAACCTATCAGATGCACAGTTCAAAGCACTGGTGATCAGGATGCTCACAGAATTGGTTGATTTTGGTCACAAATCAGATAAACAAATGAAGGCTACAATAAGTGAAATGAAGAAAAATTCACACAGAACCAATAGTGATGGGAAGAAAATGGGGTTTCAAATAAATGGAATGGACCAGAAGGAAGACAGGAACAACCAAACAGAAAAGAATGAAGAAACAGGAATTCAAAAAAATGTGGAGAGGCTTAGGAACCTCCAGGACATCTTTAAACGTTCCAACATCTGAATATAGGGGTACCAGAAGGGGAAGAGGAAAAACAACAAGTGGAAAAGTTATTTGAACAAATAATAAAGGAGAACTTCCCCAATCTGGCAAGGGAAATAGACTTCCAGGAAGTTCAGGAAGCTCAGAGAGTCCCAAAGAGGTTAGACCCAAGGAGGAACACGCCAAGGCACATCATAATTACATTACCCAAGGTAAAAATGAAGGAGAAAATTCTAGAAGCAGCAAGAGATAAGGGGACAGTTACCTACAAAGGAGTTCCCATCAGACTGTCAGCTGATTTCTCAAAAGAGACCTTGCAGGCAGGAAGGTGCTGGAAAGAAGTATTCCAAGTCATGAAAGGCAAGGACCTACATCCAAGATTGCTCTATCCAGCTAAGCTTTCATTTAGAATGGAAGGGCAGATAAAGTGCCTCTCAGATAAGACCAAGTTAAAGGAGTTCATCATCACCAAGCCCTTATTATATGAAATGTTAAAGGGACTTATCTAAGAAAAGAAGATAAAAAATATGAACAGTAAAAAAAGACATCAAACTCACAGTTAGTAACAACCACACCTAAAACAAAAGCAAACAAAGCAAACAAATAGAACAGGAACAGAACCACAGAAATGGAGATCACATGGAGGATTAGCAACAGGAGAGTGGGAGGAGGAGAGAGGGGGAAAAGGTATGGAGAATAAGTAGCATAGATGGTAGGTAGAAAATAGGCAGGGGGAAGACAAGAATAGTATGGGAAATGTAGAAGCTAAAGAACTTATGACATATGGACATGAACTAAAGGGAGGGAATGTGGGTGGGAGGGGGTGGGCAGAGTGGAGGGGAGTGAGGGGGGAAAATGGGACAACTGTAATAGCATAATCAATAAAATATATTTTTAAAAAGAATAAGGGGACTTCCAGCCAATATGGAGGCATAGATAGATACGCTTTGCTTCCTTGCACAACCAAAAGAATGACACCAACCAATTTAAAAACAAAAAACAACCAGAACTGCCAGAAAATCAAACTGTATGGAAGTCCAACAACCAAGCAGATAAAGAAGAAACATTCATCCAGACTGGTAGGAAGGGCAGCAATGGGCAGGCAGGGCAGAGAGGACATGTGGCAAGGCAGCAGTTGGAGGACAAGGCAGGCAGGCGGTGGTTGGCTGGCCCACATTTGTATGTGGATAAACCAGAAAGAACTACTTGGGAGCGAGACAGACAGAGCAACTCAGGGTTCAAGTGCAGGGAAATAAAGCCTCAAAACCTGGTCGTAAAATGCCATGGGGGGTGCTGCAGTTGAAGAAACTCTCAGTCTCACAGCAGAGTCCACTGGAAGAGCCCACAGGGTTGTAGAACATATACAAACCCATCCACCTGGGAATCAGCACCAGAAGGGCCCAATTTGCTTGTGGGTAGCAGTGGAAGTGACTGAAAGTAGAGCGAAGCCCTGGCTGGCGTAGCTCAGTGTATTGAGCGTGAGCTGCAAACCAAAGTGTCGCAGGTTCAATTCCCAGCCAGGGCACATGCCTGGGTTGCAGGCCACCGCCCCCAGCAACCGCACATTGATGTTTCTCTCTCTCTTTCTCTCTCCCTTCCCTCTCTAAAAATAAATAAATAAAATCTTAAAAAAAAAAAGTAGAATGAGAGCCAAGCGAGTGGCATTGTTCCCTCTCTGACCCCTCCCTAACATACAGTGCTACAACTCAGTGACCTGGGTTGCCCTACACTGTTGAATATCTAAGGCTCCACCCCTTACAACATAAGACATGTTGAGACAAAAAAAAGTATGGCCTCAATGAAAGAACAGATCAAAGCTCCAAAAATAGAACTAAGTGATAAAGACATAGCCAACCTATCAGATGCAGAGTTCAAAACTCTGGTAATCAGGATACTCACAGAAATGGTTCAGTATGGTCGCAAAACAGAGGAAAAACTGAAGGGTATGAAAAGTGCCAGTAAAGAAAAATATATAAGGAACCAAAAGTGATGGGAAGGAAACTGGGATGCAAAGCAACGATTTGTAGCAGAAGGAAGAAATAAATATTCAACCAGAGCAGAATGAAAAAACAAGAGTTCAAAACACAAGGAGAGGCTTAGGAACCTCCAGGACAATTTTAAACACTCCAACATCCAGATCATAGGGGTGCCAGAAGGAAAAGAGGAAGAGCAAGAAATGGAAAACTTATCTGAAAAAATAATTAAGGAGAACCTCCCCAATCTGGCAAAGGAAATAGACTTGCAGGAACTCCAGGAAGCTCAGAGAGTCCCAAAGAAGCTAGGCCCAAGGAAGCACAGACCAAGACACATCGTAATTACATTACGCAAGATTAAAGATAAGGAGAGAATCTTAACAGCAGCAAGAGAAAAGGAGATAGTCACCTACAAAGGAGTTCCCCTAAGACTATCAGCTGATTTCTCAAAAGAAATCTTGCAGGTAAGAAGGGGCTGGAAAGAAGTATTCAAAGTCATGAAAGCCAAGGACCTACATCCAAGAATACTCTATTCAGCAAAGCTATCACTTAGAATGGAAGAGTAGATAAAGTGCTTCCCAGATAAGGGAAAGTTAAAGGAGTTCATTATCCCCAAGCCCTTACTATATGAAATGTTAAAAGGACTTATCTAAGAAAAAGAAGATCAAAACTATGAACAGTAAAATAACAACAAGCTCACAACTATCAACAACTGAACCTAAAAAAACAGAAACAACAAAAACTAAACAAACAACTAGAGCAGGAATAGAACCATAGAAACGAAGATCACATGGTGAGTTATCAGTGGGGAGGGGGAGGGAGGAAAATGGGGAAAAAGGTACAGGGAATAAGAGGCACAATTGGTCAGTACAAAAGAGACAGAGGAGGTTAAGAATAGTATAGGAGATGGAGAAGCCCAAGAACTTATGTGTACGAGC
Organism: Phyllostomus hastatus; assembly: GCF_019186645.2. Classification (NCBI taxonomy): domain Eukaryota; kingdom Metazoa; phylum Chordata; class Mammalia; order Chiroptera; family Phyllostomidae; genus Phyllostomus; species Phyllostomus hastatus. The sequence continues at coordinate 27,921,270 of NW_025333611.1, read as the reverse complement.
CATGGACATGAACTAAGGGGGGTGGAATGCTGGAGGGAGTGGCGGTGCAGAGTGAAGGGGAATAAAGGGGAGAAAAAAAAGGGACAACTGTAATAGCATAATCAATAAAATATACTTTAAAAAGAGTATCAAGAATAACTACCATGTTCAAATTACTATATTTGTATCCTAAAAATTGTCATTCCTTTGATCATGGTTAGAGGTAAGATAATTATTTCAACAACTGTTACTTTTACTATGCACTTTTTTCTTTTCATTGCTCTTAAACGGGGGGAACCCCCAAAACAAAAATAATAGAATGTTCTAACATCACTGTAATGTCTTTCAAACTGTGTTACCCCAAAATTATGCAGGGATTTTCCATTAGAATTACTTGAAAAAATAATGGAAATTGAGACCATATTATGTTTCCCTCAGGAAGAGGGACCCCTGAAATAAGACAAGTTAGTGCACACACATCTGGGCCAGGTGTTGTTTCTTAACCAATGACTTTAGGATGGGAGGATGTGGTTAAAGGAAATGAAGCCAGACAACTCATACCAAGAAAGATCATAGGCTCATAGTTATAATCTAACAATGAGATGAAGTTTTAATAATTACTGGCCCCTTTGTTCTCAAATTGCATATTATTTAGTGAGTCTCATCGGAATAAATATGTGTAGGTGGTATTGTGGACAGGAGGATGAGGAGTAAATTTCCATAGCTCTACACCCTCAGCAGAAAGAATCCTGCTTATCTGCTCCTGAGACTGGCTCAATATAATGTTAGCATTTAAGTTGTAAGCCAAAGGGTCCACTTCAGTAACTTCTACACCAACAAAGAAAAAGCTGCCCTTTAAGTGAAAATTCAAGATCACTAGCATAGTCTGTGTCAGGGTACATATGAACTATACAAGTCTCATGCTTCTGACCCTCGTCCTCAAGTCCCCAAACTGGAATAAAACCAGATAAATGCCTGAGGAACCACTTCACACCCCAAACACGTGCAAACTTTGTTCAACAGAACACTATTGCCAAAATGGAGTTGGCAGAAGTTTGGAGCCAAGGCCCCCGGGCTGCATGGTTTGCTGGCACCAGAGAGCTTAAAAAATCTTAACATAATACTGCTGAGCTTGAATTCTACCAATTTGCTTGAGACTTCTTCCCCAAATATGACTTGTGAAAGATGAAAGCTGCCATCAAGAAAGACTTTATTAAGACTTATCCTCTTATCCAGAAATAATTTGATTTCCCACTCCTGATGGTCATACCTCTATATTCCTTGATGGTTATGTTTATGCTGTGAATCTAATGCAGTCTATTTTGTAATGCATGTAAATTCAATTTTGTTTGGTTGCTTCAGTAAAGGGGTACAGGAGAACTAAATTAATTATGACAAAGTTCTAGTTAGAAAGCATTTGCTCCAAATAACACCCATATATCACAATTTATTATCCTCAAAATATGAGAGAAATTAAGATATCAAATATCTGTAAATTGCTATTATTTTACATTTGGTTTAGCTTGTCTTCTCACTGCTCTGAGTTTCAGTGATCCTTTACTTTGCATGTGAACAATTTAGGAAGCGAGAAAAGAAGCCAGGAAGAGCTCTCTTCCACAAGGTTCAACAATAAGGTCCTATTTGGGATCTTCATAAGCTTTATGCAATTTAATGAGGAAAAGTGCACCTAAATTTTAAAATTGTAGTTAGAATATGAGCAACTATACAACTAGCAACTTTAAAGTTGTAAATGCTTGATAAGCATGCAGTATTGAGAAACTATGACTTGCTTTGGAAGGACATCTTGTGCTGTTTCAATAAGAGATTAGGATTACAGTAAAAAAAATGCTTGCTTCTCATATAGCTTAAAAAGGGGGTTTTGGGAAACTTTCTACTTTTTCCTTAATACATCCACACATTTTAATAATTACTCTGAAAGCTTTTCTATTTTTCCTGTTCTAGAACCTCCTAAGTATTCCAATTCTCAGCTATGATTTCCTGTTTTCACTGGATTCTAATCTCCACAATATAGTTGGAAGCATTTAGGACAAAACATTCTTTAGGATATCAAGTTGTACAAGACTGTAGTTTAAAAGATATTTATATAGTAGTGCTGCCACCTAAAGATGAGGTGAATAAAGAAGCAATTCAAAGGAAATAACCCATTCTTAAACCTGTGCCAAACATTTTCTCACCTCTAACTAGGGATTAATAAAAAAAAATGTTAGTATGGAAATTGAATTGTTTCGCAATTCAATTGTTTGGATTGTAGTGCTGAGCTGCAATTTTCAATGGTAGAAAATTTCAAACCTTTTAAAGTACTCTATGATATCTAAAGCCAGGAATATCTCCCATTTTTTTCTCGGACATTTGGCACTGCCTACGATGAAGGGGGGTGGGCATCAATAGACACCTGGAAGTAAATATTTGAGGGATTTCTGGTTTAGTGGATAAAGTAGGTGATAGTAGACCTAGGGTGTTTCCCTCTACCAATGACAGACTCCTTGCAACGGAACTAACTTCTATTTTTGTAACTCAATTTCTTCATCTATAAAATGGGGTTAATGTCACTTTATTCCTACTTACCTCACAGGTTAACTAGATAAGCTTTTTGGAAAAGGTCCTATCATAAGTGAGTTTAAAAGTCTACTATTGCCTAATAGTGTATCTTATGGTGTATTGCAAAGTAACTTAAAATGTACTAAATTAAATAAGGACAGTGACTAAGTTTTCTTAAATCTCAGATTGACTTCTCTGAGATTCTATTTAATTTGCAGTCGATCATTTTTAACTGTCCCACCTCTATGTACTCAGTGCTGCAGAATGGAAATGTGACAACGTACAAAGCGAGGGAAAAAGTTGCCACGTATCAAAAACCTTGTCTTAAAGGACATTTTATAGTTCTGCATTTCGCATAATAATTTATGAAAATTAAGTCGCCTCTTTTACTTTCTCTCTCTCAGCCCAAGGACGCATAAATAATATTTATCAGAGTTTTGCCCTTAGTCACACTCCCTCAAAGGGGCCCAGTTTCACCTACTCTGCGTGGGAGGCTGGGCAGCAACCCCACGCTTCCTGTCAAGGATTCCTGAGGCAAGAGCCTGAATGTGGTTTAGCCACTTTCTTCTTTATGCTAATTTTGCTTTACTAGCCCCTCGCGGCAGGAGTCTGAAGGCCAAGGTGAGACCTTCTCAGGAGCTAAAAGGCCCTCTGCCTCCAGAGAGAGGGGGGCGGAACAAGGGCCAGAGAGGGGCGTGGGGGGGGGGAGGTGACGCAGTGGTAGCGGCACCAACTACGACGCCGAGGGCCCAGAGCTGGAACTGACGCAGGCCCTACAGGGCTGTACTACTGACTGAGCTTGGCCTCGGCCTTCAAAGCCCAGGAAGGGATTTGTCCTCCAGGGTCCGCTACCCGGGACGGGTGGAAGGCGTGCGGGCAAAGAGGCCCGACCAGCCCCCTGCTCAGACGCGCCTCGAGGCCTGCGCCGCTGTTGACGAGCCAACGGCGGCGAGAGCGCGCGCGCGTATGGGGGCGGAGGGAGCGTGCTCGGCGGCCGCCGCGGGAACTAAAACCGAGGGACGCGAGGGCGGAGGGCGCGAGCCACGGAAAGCGGGTTGGGGGGGGTGGGGGGATGGTGGGCAGAGCGGAGCGCGCGCTGACGTCGCTCGGAGTCACGCACGGAGCGCCGGGTTACGCGCCGACGTCTGGCTGCCACGACTTGCCGTCTGCGGCGGCGGCGGCGGCGAGCGGATCCCGCAGGGGAAGGAGGAGGAGGAGGGAGAGCAAAGGGGGCTGTGAGTGAGCGGCAGAAGCAGGGTGTGAGCGTGGCTTGCCCGCGGGAGGGAGAACGAGCGCGAGCCGAACCAGCCATCCGAGCCGCCTCCTCCTCCTCCCCTCGGCGTCCCGCCCCCGCCTGCCGGCCCGCCCTCCTCCCTCCTCGGCTAGCAGAGCTCGAGTGAGGCGCAGCTCGGCTCGCGCCGCTGTCCAGGACAGGTGTGTGTGTGTGCGCGCGCGCGCGCGCGCGCCCTCCTTCTCCTCCTCCTCCTCCTCCTCTGTCCCCCCCTTCCTCGCGCCTGCCTAGCGCGCGCCCTCCCTCACCTGCGGCAGGACAGCGCCCGCCCGCCCGGGTAAGCCCCTCGCGACCTTTCCTGTTGCCACTACCACAGCTCGAGGTGCTGCCCACCCTGTCCTCTAGTCGCCCTCTTATGCCCCAGGAGTAATTACTGTACCATTGTAGATATCCCCGCACCTTCTCTCCGGGGACCCTGGCAGTGCAGCAGCGCCCCCCCCCAACACCGTAGCGCACGAACGAACTCCCTCCCTCCCACCTCCAAAAAAGAACAAAATCACACGCCCCTTAAAAGAAAGAAGACAATCCTACCTCCGCAGGCGTTGGAGACCACCAATGGTGCCGTTTGCTTAGCAATCCCTAAGCCCCATTTTTCCTGGCCACCTTCGCCCGGGGCCTGGGATAGTGCGCCAAGCGTGGCCGACACTCCCTGCACAGCAAACCTGGCAGGAGGGGAGAAGAAGGAGGGTTCTAAGCTCCACTAGCAACCCCTCCTCTCCTGTGTTCAACCTCCCCTCCCCCCCGCAATATATACACCCGCCCAGGATGCGTTGTAAAAATAAAAAATAATACATTGATGCTGACATCGCAGATGAAGCCAGGCCCGAGGATGGGTGGCCCGGGCAAGGCATATTTGCTGCCCCACAGAGCTGGGCCAGCTCAACAGCCTCCTCTGCCCTAGTCCGGGACCAAAAGGAACGGTTGTAGAGCTGGAGGGGCTTCCCTTTGAGCGACAGTGGGTGCCAGAGGCGGCAGAGATGTCTGTGGGGGAAGGGCCCGCCCCCGCCCCCCAAACGTATCTGCCTTGAGCCTGAACTTGGTTAGAGAAAGGCCCGAGAGTCCAACTGGTGCAACTTTCTTTGATTCGTTGTTGTCTACCCCCAAATAAATGCCACCTTCTTTTCGCTGTCTCTGCGGACCCTCTTGAGGGTTCTAATTCGTTCTTATCTGCACGCCTTACGTTTCTGTCGGATTAGGTAGGCGCTTTGGGGCAGCTTTTTGCATCGGTGTCTATGTTTGTGTCCAGTGTCCTTGGAAGGGAGGTCTCAGTGTATTACAATAGGCAGAATTTGGTTTGACATCTTTTGGTAGACTGAAAGAAAAGGAATTTTTTTTATTATTTTAAGACCCCCCCCCCCATGTTCCCTTCCCAAACTGACGTTTGCGAATTGCGGCTTTGCAAATTGGAATGTTGGCTAGTGTGTGGAGAGTTGCTGATTTCATTCCTTCGGGTACTAGTAAAACCATTTAAGTATCAGCCGGAAGAGAGGGAGCTATTGACATTTGCATCGCTTCTGTTTGGACCTTTTGGCTACAAAAAATGTCGGGTTTTCTGAAAAAATTTATAGAATTTAGAATATGTGGTACGTTTATTTAACTCTTCTGGAAATGCTTAAAATGGAAACATTTTGTGAAGTGCGAGGATTGTATCACCTGGATCATTCTCTTCACATTTTAAATGTTTAATTCATATCTTTAACCCTAAACATTAAAATAGCATTGAAGAGACAGAATTTTAAAGTTCAGTTGAGCTATAGAAAAGGGGATACGCATTTTAAAAAATGATTGGTGAAATACTATTACCATTAGTCTTTGTTGTTGTCGTTAAACGTTCACATCTACTTGAGGGTTTCCCTTAATTTTTCTGGTAGATAGCAATGAGAAGTGGGTAATTCCTCCACTTTGAACACTTGCAGTAAAACATTCCAGTTAGTTTTAATGATTTGGATATTGAAGATAATTGTCTGGTTTAAAACAAGCATTTAACCTAAGCAGCATTTAAACACAAGTTTTAATATTCTTGTTCTTTTTATTTTGGAAATCTGTGATTCTGTGAAATATTAATCAGCATATTGTTTCTATTAGAAACTGTATATTCAAAAAGAGTTTATTACCCAGAAGTTGATTCCTACTTTCCAAGTTTATTTTATAAATGTGTGTTAATTTTTGCTTTTAAAACCAAAGCTGAATTAGGTTATTTCAGAACCCGTAGCTCAGGCTGAGGAAAATTGAGGCTTTTTCCTTCTTGTCTACCTAATGTCTGTTTCATTTGCAGTCAATTTTTTGTTGGTAAGAGTTTATTAAAGACATAAAGATAATAGGATTAAAAATAAAGCAATCTATTCTTTTCAAAATATGTGTGTAGTATTAATAAAAGCACAAGAAATCTAGAGACATCATTTTTTAAAAATGTAAGCAAACTTTGAGAAAGGGAATATTTTATTATTTTTTCATCAACATGGGTATTTTGCTGCATATTAATATATTTCGTTTTCCCTTTGTCCTTCTTACATTGTACTGAAATTATAAATTTAATTTTACAACTATTTGTTTTTAAATTACGTATTCAAACAGCTAGACACTAAAACTGGCTTTTCATTTACCAAGGTGATATATTGTTTAGGTAGTTAACAAATGGTTAGGCATAATTTAAATCCACAAATTTTCTAATGGATTTTCAATATTACGATGCAAATCTAACTTTGAAATTATATTTAAGGTTCTAAACATTTTGTTTTAAGACTTTCTCTGAAACAATATCCATTCTTCTCAGGCTGCCTTTTTTAAGGCTACTCTATTCTGTAGCCTAAGGAAAGCTACCTTTCACCACTTCCCTCCCAATCTGACTAAAAGCCCAGATTTACTGGCTTATCCTGAAATTAACTCTTATTTGGGTAGTGAAAAATATACTAAATATCCAATTTATAATTGAATTAGTTTGGAAAAGACATTATTTTCTTGTTTGCTTGTTAGATACATTTAAAAAGTAACTAAGAGTCTAGTTTATAATAGCAGAAATTTTTTTACATATATGATAAATATCATTAAATAAGTTAGTATGTATTTTTTGTGGAGAGATCCAGGTCTCAGTTGTTTGGTTTGAGCGTAAAATTCCCAGTTTAAGTGAGGAAATGATATTTAACCTGTGTTTTGTCTAGAAACTTCATCATTTGCCTCTGTACTGGGCAACTAAGAACTCGGTTCCTGGGGACACTTTATCAGAAAATCAGAGCATTCCCAAACTAAAACCACTTCAGAACCTCTGGACATGATCGTTTGGGACAGGGCAAGAAATTTAGACACCAAAGGTGGTCCAAGAAGGCTGGCAGTTTAAAGCCGTAGTTTGTTGTTTGTCATGAGGAAGAGATCATTATTAGCATGGAAGAATGGCCAGACCGGCAGACGCGTGCCCCCTCTTTGCAATCCCATTGGCCCTGTTGTTGCTTTGCCTTCTCTTGAGGGGGCAAAGTCTTGATACAGCACAAGATAAACCCTTGAGGGAGAGCAGCGGCTCTTCTAGATCGGACTTCATCAAATCTTAGCTTCAGCCTGTAAGTGGAACCGTAATGCCCTGCAGGATTCTGTGCGGAGACCCTGCCACTCAGCCTTTGCGTCTCTGTTTGGGGCCGGGGTCTATCCAGGGTCCTGATCGCTACTGTGGGAGCCTGAAGGAGCCTCTGCTTTTTCACACGTGTATTTTTATTTATTTATTTATTTATTTATTTATTTATTTATTTTTGCGTAGTGTGCAGTGCGCTAACAATTTCCTATGTCCCCTTCCCGACAGGGGAGGGACTGCAGAAAAAAAATCAGCACTGAAAGGGTACTACATGGCACTCGAGAATGCCCCTCAAGCTAAGGGGAAATTCTTTATGGTGCCCAATGCCTGGATTTCTATCTCTTAGTGGGCCTCCCCATTAGGGAGTTGTTTTGATGACCACTGGACAGGTGGGTTATAATAGAGGTGGCTTACAGGACTACTCCAGTTTACATTTTGATAGCCAGGTTGCTTTGCCTTGTTTCTTGCTCTTTAACGGGAGTCCTAAACGTCAGCTCAAAGCTGAAGCAGCTAATGCTGGTTAGAATGGACCCTTGCTAAGAGTAAAAGAAAGCTGTGAATACGTAGCAGGCAGGTTTGTCCAGGAAGTGAAGAGAAACATTAGGGAGTTTTGAGGGCTCAGGTATTGACAAGGCTTATGCCTTGGACTGGTCTGGGTTTCTTGATCATTAGTCCTCTTTTTATCCCTCTCTCTTCCAGGAAGCTTGGGCAACCATGTACTCAGTTGTCTCTGGGGCTAAGAGCGAAGGAGGCAAGTCTCCGTACTTTGAGGGGTGGAGGATGTGAAACGGGAATGGAACCAAGAGGTGGGATAGGCATACTCTTCTCAGGATAGAGGCAGCACTCTCTGCTTGAGAAAGTCAAGTATAGCGCTCTGAGGTCTGTATCCTCTGAGACCCCTGTGGAAAGAAGGTGATGAAGAGGCATTGGCAGGGGGTCCTCTGAGATGGGCCTTAGCTTTCCCACAGCTGTTAGGACTGCAGACTGCAGTAAGGTAGTTATGAGCATTCGCTGTGTATCTGGGAGAAGGAAAATAGGCCTTAGATTACGCCTCAAATCTAGGAAGAAAAAATCAATGATTTCTGAGACTGGAGACAACCCCTTCAGGTGTCACTGTCTAAAGACTCATTGGTTAACTAATGGTCGGTAACCTAGCTATCTTCTTAAAAACCAGCGATCATTTAATGCTTTACTTTTTGAGAGGTGGGGGCTCTGCTTGAGTAAGGAGTTTCTGGGAGGGGTATAATGCATGAGTGAACCTGCGTTAATGAATCCCGTAAGGAACTGCGTTTCCCAGGAAATTCCTGGCATTTTTAGCGCGTGAATATCCTAAACCCTGCTTGGTTTTCTCCTCCTTTCTGGGTCCTTCCAAAGAGGAAGAGTGGGCTGGGGGCTGAAGGCTCCGCAGGGCCTGGTTCATCCGCAGAGCTGGCCGGCAACCCAGGCTGGGCTCAGCCCCGAGCAGGATTGCCCCCCTTCCCAAATCTTGGAAGGAGGAGGGGGAGGCAGGCGGGCAATCTTGGTCCCAAAGGGGGCTGGTTGAAGGTTTGGGGGTGAGTGTGGGTTTCTTTTTGGTTGTTGCTTGGGGTGGGGGGGAGGGCAGAGCCCAAGGGAACAGGCATTGCGGGCACCCTGGCCCTGGTGCGGCTGCTTGCCGTCCTCTGCTCAGCTCCCCCCCCCCACCCCCAGCCAGCGAGTGCGCCCGCCCGACTGTGCGGGGCTGCGGTTGGGGGGAGGGGGGAGCGGGATCATCTGAGGCCAGAGTCGCTGCGTTGGGAGGGGGAGCGGCTGGAGCGAGGGGAGGGACCGGCTAGGTGTCTGCTGCTCCGTGCCACTGCTGCCGGCGCCCCAACCTCGTCGCGGGCAGCCCCTTCTGCAGCTAAGGGTTACTGCCGCACCACCTCTCCTCTTCCTCACCCGCCTCTGCGGCCAGGGCTCTGCGGTAGGAGACAGCATAGCCTGGCGGCGTGTGGGCCGATCTGGGTTTGGGTATGGGTCTTGTTGGGGCCCACAGGGAAGGGGGTGGCCGTGACTCGGTGTCCCTCTCTGCAGCGGGCTCAGCTGAGGTGCGCAGGCCCTTGTCCCCATATCTCTCTTTGGGGTCACTGGAAAGCAGAGCTCAGGCCCGCTCCCTGTGCTTAGTATGGCAGCCCTCTTCTCACCCTTAGTCCCCCAACTCCCCCGGCCAAGGCCGCCCAGGGTCTGGCCAACAGCGACAGCCACAGTGGTGGTGGCGGCAGCTGCGACGCGGCGCGTCCTGCTCCCCCCCCCCCCCCAGCCAGGGGTGTGGGGTGAGGGCTGGCGGGTGGGCGCCGCCTGGCGGGAGGGCGGACGGGGCTGGCAGTGGGGAGGGGGCGCAGGTCACGTGCCGGGCGAGCGGGTGGGCGCGTACAGTAGGGCGCCCTGCTACTGTACTGGGGAGTCAGTGCCCTGTTACCGGGTCTCGTCTGTCTCGTCTCTCCCGCAGATCTCGCGAGAGTGGCTGACTGGCTGTGGGGGTTGCGGCGGCAGCAGGCGGAGCCGGGGAGGGAAAGCAGCGGCGGCTGAGGCGACTGAGGCGGCGGCGGGCGGAGCGGCAGGCGGCGGCGAGGCGGCGAGGCGGCGGAGCGCAGCATCATGGCGGACCGAGACAGCGGCAGCGAGCAGGGTGGTGCGGCGCTGGGCTCGGGCGGCTCCCTGGGGCACCCGGGCTCAGGCTCGGGCTCCGGCGGGGGCGGTGGTGGCGGCGGGGGCGGCGGCGGCAGTGGCGGCGGCGGCGGGGCCCCGGGGGGGCTGCAGCATGAGACGCAGGAGCTGGCCTCCAAGCGGGTGGACATCCAGAACAAGCGCTTCTACCTGGACGTAAAGCAAAACGCCAAGGGCCGCTTCCTGAAGATTGCTGAGGTGGGCGCGGGCGGCAACAAGAGCCGCCTCACTCTCTCCATGTCAGTGGCCGTGGAGTTCCGCGACTACCTGGGCGACTTCATCGAGCACTACGCACAGCTGGGCCCCAGCCAGCCACCCGACCTGGCCCAGGCGCAGGACGAGCCGCGCCGGGCGCTCAAGAGTGAGTTCCTGGTGCGCGAGAACCGCAAGTACTACATGGATCTCAAGGAGAACCAGCGCGGCCGCTTCCTGCGCATCCGCCAGACGGTCAATCGGGGGCCCGGCCTGGGCTCCACGCAGGGCCAGACCATTGCGCTGCCCGCACAGGGGCTCATCGAGTTCCGTGACGCTCTGGCCAAGCTCATCGACGACTACGGAGTGGAGGAGGAGCCGGCCGAGCTGCCCGAGGGCACCTCCTTGACTGTGGACAACAAGCGCTTCTTCTTCGATGTGGGCTCCAACAAGTACGGTGTGTTTATGCGAGTGAGCGAGGTGAAGCCCACCTACCGCAACTCCATCACCGTGCCCTACAAGGTGTGGGCCAAGTTCGGACACACCTTCTGCAAATACTCGGAGGAGATGAAGAAGATTCAAGAGAAGCAGAGGGAAAAGCGAGCTGCCTGTGAGCAACTCCACCAGCAGCAGCAGCAACAACAGGAGGAGACCGCCGCTGCCACCCTGTTACTGCAGGGTGAGGAAGAAGGGGAAGAAGATTGATCAGACTTAATGGAAAAAAAAAACCCACACACATGCATACACACACAGCCACACACACAGAAAATATACTGTAAAGAAAGAGAGAAAATAAAAAGTAAAAAAGTAAAAAAAAAAAAAAACTTAACTCCAAGGGAGCACCACCCACAGAACCTCCACCAACTGACAGTTTCTCTTCTTGACTTGCCACCCATCGCTGGATGTTGTCCACTTTATCCACCATATAAAACAGTAAGCAGCTGCTAAAACAAAAAACAAAAAATAGAAAAAGTAATAACATTATATGAACTGTGTTTCCTACTTGATTAAAAAATATAAAGAACTGAGTGTTTATTTCCCTAATTAACCAAGAACTTTTGTACACGTTTAAGCTATTATTATTAAAAGTGTTTGCAAAATGGTCAAGATTATAATATTGCTGAATTATATAAAAGTCCTTTTCATGTTGAGCTAACATTTGACTTTAGCACAAAAAAAGAGATATTTTAGAACACGTAAAATAATATTTTTAGTTTTTCTCATTTTGTTACCAAATTTCAAACCTTACATGGAGGTTATTATAGTATATTTGACACCCTATATACCTGTGATTAGAGATGTGTATATATATGAGGGCTAGGCATGCTGTGTGTCTGAGCTTTGTCTAAATGTTATGCAGAAGTTTGTAGAGTTAAAGGTACGTAGGTTTAATTCATGCAAGGTAAACAATAAGTGCTCTCTTTTATACAATATGCATTGCATCTGGACCTTAAACATATAAAAATGGTCAGTGAAACTTCTGTGAACATGAAGAAATTATTAAAAAAGGCATTTAAATGAAATTTGCTAAGTTGTGATTTTTACGGTTGGAACCAAAGTTATTCAAATAGCAAAAGGAAAAAGAAAGAGAGAAAAAGGAAATCTCCCATAATATTTTTCTGCATCTGTTTGCTTTGACCGAGTAGGCGTTTTGTCATTATTGTGTATATGAGATGTACTTGTATCGTTCATAATATATTTTTTTTATTATGTGTAGAAGGATTTTAAAAACTTAACTAACGTGCAGCAATTTCCAGTGAACCTGTACTTGGACATCAGGTAGTGAGTCTATTTGTGGTCACTAGCACTGTCTCCTAAACTTGTAAGAGGTCCGAAGCTATCCTTTGGTTTTTGCCAGTGCTATTAACTTATGTAGACCTGTTAAAAGCAGAGCAACACAATTACAGTTATCCTACTGAGCCATGGATTCTGAGTTTCATTTTAAAAGAGAAAGTCAAGTTAAGTTGGTGTATGTAAAGGATTTCCATGTAGCTGTGGTGCTAGTTATTACTGGCTACATTATATGCTAAGTGTATTTGTGTTCCCCAAGTGTACAAGCCTTCTATCAAAAGTATGTTCTATAATTCATATATTCAAGGTGTTAGGGTATGAAAATGGGTATGAAAGCTTAGGAGAGCACTTTACCAAGCTGGTGTCCTCCAAACTGAAATTGTTTGTAACGATAGTCTTTTACAGGTTTTCATTTAAAGATGTTTGTGTGCTTTTAATTGACAACTAACTTCTTGCTGCTGTATAGTAAAATATTAATATATTTTTATCATTAAACTGCTGCATGACTATCATCTTTGAGTGAAGAGAAAATGTTATAAAAAAAGATGCCTTAAACAGTACATTTTGGTTTGGAATTCTGTAGAAAGTATTTTGGTTAAAAAAAAAAGATCTTGTCTGCAGAGAGAGTTCTGGGGATGGAATTGTTTCTTGGCAAATCCAGACATATAGATCTAACTGCTGTATGTAGGAGACATCACCTGTAGGAGCTAGAAGGTGTCAGTGCTTCTCATATTGTAAAGCATTGGCCTAGGAAGGTGAAACAGTTGTCTTTTCGAAGGATTTTTTTTCTGCTGGTTCTTTGGGTTTGATTTGATATTTTTAAGCTCCCTGGTTGAGTGTGTTGTCTTTGTTTTTTAGATCTACTGTATGTGTTGAATAACAAGCTATTTCCATTGTACTGTGCATTTTCCCATTAAATTGTTTGCTTTTAATATTCATACAATGTTAAATATGAGGTGACCGTACAATAGTTAGGAGTTTCTTTACTTACAAAATCACTGGAAATGATTAAATTGCTTTTCCCCTTTCCCCAAGGTGCATTTTTCTTATTTCCATATAGTAAAGTTGAGCTTCTACAGTGCATAATGTGACATTTGGAATGCTTATCAACTGCATGTAAACATTAATAACCTGCACTTTTTTTGTCTTAAGATTTGTTGAGCTGTTTTGTTCACTGTACTTCAACTGTGATATGGAAAAGACTGCATTCTCTGTGCTGTTACTAGTTAGGAAAGAGAATTGCTTTGATTTTGTCTCTTGTTTACTATAGCTTCTTAAAGTTATGCCTTGTACTACAGGTTGTTGGAGTACTCCTAGATCAGTGTTTCATAGTAGCCAGCAATAAGTAGTGCAGGTCAACAAAAACACAGCAAACTTAGGCAAAGTGTCCTTTCTTTGAGATGCGAGTTCTTTCATGAGGTTTTCTTTAGGGTCAGAGTTACCTAAAGTGAAGCCTTTCTTACCTATAGACTTCAGATTCTGCTTGGAATCCTACCGGATCAAGAAGCACACGTATTGTGCAATTGTCTTTACACTATAACAGTTAAACACAATCTTACTAAGATTTTGAAACCATTGTCTGATTTATGGTCAGTGGGTTTTAAACCAAATCCACATGCAGATCTTTTAAGACTTAAGAGATGATCGTAGAAAAGACTAAAGTGACTGTAAAGATGCTCTTTTATGCATCTCACTTTACCTCCCCAAGCACCCTCCCAAACCTTTTCCCTTCTCCCCTCTCCTGTTTCATCCTTTCCCCACCCTTCCCCCAGGTGCTCGGTACTTTACCAAGGTCTATATTTCAGTGTTTTATGTTGGAGTTTTTCCTTGTTTTTATTTTACTAGTTGGTAAACTCTGTGCTGAAACAAAAAAAGGAAATGAGTGGTATATTTGACCATATGTGTTATTCATAGAAGACAGTATGATCAAATGTGCCAAAAACAAGCAAACAAAACTTAATTCCTGACAAGTATGCCTTATTTTTAATGATCTGCTTTGTCTTACAATTAAGGTCCAAGAGCTTGGTTAAACTATTATTTGCCTAAGTATAAAGGAAAACTTGAAATGCATTGCAATATTGACATTCTTTAAAATGAGAGACACTGTCAAGTAATTTAATCTAGAGATCAGCCACCAGATTTAAAATGCTCATATATATGTGTGTGTGTTTGGTGTTGTTTGTTTTTCTTTTAAATCACCAAATCTTTTTTTAAGCTACTTTTTATTTGTGCCTCCTATTTATCATGCTGATGTTAGAAGCAGCAGTCATCCAGCCACAGAGGGAGCTAAAGTTAACTAACCAGAACTGTAGAAATCATTATACATGCCTTTGACAACAAAGGAAGTTTATAAGAAAGGCCATGTCGGCTTTTCCTCCACTAGATAAAGATTGGAGGTAGATGAATATTTGCCAAATGGAAAAAACAATAATACAAGTCAGGAAAGACAGACTTTTCCAGCTTCTCAAAAGCCATGGAGAGTAGAAACCAAAACCAACAGGGAAAATAAAAAACCTTGAAAGTCTCACTTTCTAGCTGTCCCATGCAGGGGTTGAAATTTGACTCAAAGTGGAAAATATATCAGTGTGTTTTTCAGGTCGTCATATCTAGAGATGGATAACTATTCCAATTTGATTTTTCAGGTAACGGAGAAAGCTGCTAGTAATTTTAACCCCTGCCTAAAGAAGACAGATAATTTCATTTGGGAGCAAATACTTATTGCCTTGAAAAATAGCACTGTAATAGCCTATGAAAATTAGTTGTAGAATAACTTTTATCCCTTTTAAACTATGCAAATTATTAAACAAGTGTAAATTAGGACTCAAAGATAGTTGATTATATTGCAATCAGATGGCATTCACAAACTTAACTGGAGCATATACAAATAAAATCTATTAGTCTAAGAGTTTTGTATGCTAACAGAAAAATATAATTTAGCTACCTATTCTAAAAATGGTGAATATTATTAATATTGTATAATAGGACTGGGAAGACTGCCTCCTTTTTTGAAGAGAGATTAAGGATTTTTATAATTGTTTTTCATCAAATTTTAATATTTTTGTCAAATTTTTAGGTATTTAATTTGTAAAACAGTTTGCTTTGTACTGGCATACAGAAAATAGGGTATTGATTTTAAACTTTTTGAAGCCAAGTGATCAAGTACATTTGTAATAAAAGTCAATGGATCTATATCAGTTGTACTCACTGTTTTCATTTCTTATTACTATAGGAATGCTGTACTTTTCTGCAGGAAAACTGAACTAAATTTGGGTGGAAGGGAGGGGAAAAGATAAGTCTGTTGATAATGAGAATCTGGGTGGGTACTATGGCCCAAGCACTTCACGTAATTTTTAAGACAGTTAAGGTTTGGTATATTAAGAAAAATGCTTACATCAAATGTTTTTGTTCCTGCTTTTTTATGGAAATTGATGTTTGTGGGGGTTGTCTCATTCACTGTGTCTGTGCTTTAACATTTTCATTTGGCACTGTTGAAACTTTTCTAAACACACTTTTATGACATTTTGGGTTATCTGCCAACCATGGTGGACCCTACCTTGGGCATGATTATTTTTATCTCCCTCGATGGTTCACCTTCTGTTCTTCATATTCCCACTAATTTTTTATATATTACTTACACACACATTCCGGATGATTTTAGAACGGGGATTTCTGAAATTGTTGCTCTGGTGGCTTTCATAGCTCCACAGTTCATTTTATTATACATGTGAACATATTTTTAGAAATTTTTCCCCAAAAAACATAAGATACCAAATCTAATGACTTTTACCTTTTCAGAGTCTTTTCAATACCAGAATGAGATCCTGCTTTCTAAGTAAAAGGATGCTAAAACAACAGAATCTTAGCTAAAAACCTAGGTTTGAAACAATTGGTGATAACTCTGAGTATAACATTTATTGTTGATTATCCCTAAATTTGAATATCTTAATAATTTGGAGATATATATACTTCCACAGGAGGGTGAAATGAATAGAAAAAATTTATTGGAGTTGCTTAAGTGAATAAATATACAGAAATTATTTGTGCAAAGTTGTTAAAGTTTACCTATTTTTAAATCAGACATTGTAATATTTCTGTTTTGTTTTCATTGCAAGTTAGAATATAGGCTGTTCATAATGAAGTACCCTATAAAACTAAAGTGACCACTGCTATTATAATTATTGTTTTCACCTGACAGCATTAATTACTATAGAGAATTTATAATATATTTTTAAGAACATCTGACTTTAATATTTGAAAAATTATTGATCCTAAAACAAAACCTAAATTCAAGGCCTAAGTCATTTGACAGGCTCTTTTTGAACATAAATTATTTTGGGCTAAGTGAAGATCATTTAAACTGGCATTAATTAGCATGAGTCAAGTAGAATTTCTTGATGCAAGAACAACCAGATGAAAAGCGAAAGCTGATTGGTTTCAAGCCAACAGTTTGTCACCTTTCAGCTGCTAAACTGATTATCAAGGTTTGATGTTGAATAGTCTAGGCAATTTACATCTTTAGTAAAGTTTGTGGCAAAAGTCACGTGTTAAAAACATTTTTCTTAAAAAGAATTTCATGGCTACCCATTTATTTTTATTTTGTCCCCATAGTATGTTTGGTATTTTCTTTTTTTTTCTTTTTTTTTTCTTTTTTTTTTTACCAATGTGCTTTGCTTTTGTGGAAAATTGTCTTGTTTGACAGGTGGAAACATGGTGGTGATACTCTATGTAAAATAAAATTACTGATCAAAAGTATTTTATTCATTTTAGAATTGCAAGATTTTTACACTTTCATAAATACATACTTTGTTTCAATGATTATTAGTAATTTGCTTATTAAATTTTTATAGCATTTCATGGGAAAATTTTAAACTAAAGAGTTTAATTTTCTTGATTTAGGGTGCACTTTAATAATTCAAGAGGCCTCCAAGTTCAAGGACCAAATCTTTATGTTCTAGAATTTTGAAAAACATGGAAATACTCTTGTTAGCATGTGTTTTGGTCTAAACTGGATTAATGCAGAAGGATCCTAAGAGGACTTAAGATGTCCTTATTGTAAACTGGCAGTCAAACTAATGGGACAGGTGACTTATGTATTCACTTTGATTTAGTCCAACAGTAATGGCCATCAGCTAATGAATTATTAGACACATGTTGGGATTGGGTCAAACTCCCATTGACCTGGAGTGGGTTGACAGTTTCCTGTGCAGGTAATTGTTGGTGGCATGTGACCTACCTCCCTGACAAATACATCTGGCTTTTTCTTTCACCCATCTTCCTGTTTGTCTCTCCTTTATTATTCTTGTCATAGGCCTGCCAGTGGCACTAAAGCGTAATCCCTTGAGAAGGAAGTAAAGAAATTGCTGACTCCTACCTTAACAGCTAACTGACCCCAGAAACATTTTTGTATTATGAGGTAATCAGGCAGTTTTTATGACTGGTGTTGGCCCCATAGTCTGAAGCTGGTTGTTTGAAAGATAGCAATATTGTTCGTTAAGAAATTTGTAAATTAAAGAGAGTAAAAGTATGTGTATTTTAGGTAAGTTACTGGGGGCTGAGACTTACTGGTTTGGAAATCTGAGAGCAGAAAAGGGAGAACTGTTTGATATGTTTGAGTATGGGAGTGTGAGAGGTATATAAGGGAAAGGTTTGGAGGAAAAGTGGGAGAAATTTTTATTGGAGATAGGAAAAGATACTAAGGTAGAGTCTAAAATAAGAGTTGTTGGCTAAGGGCAGTGAAGTTGATCTTTGTTAAAGAAGTTTCAATAAAGCCAGAGAAAATTGTGAGAAAGCTGTTGGCCTGTAACTAGATGTTATGATGATGATGCATTATACAAACGTGTTTTCACATATAGGATTTTTCCTTTTCTGGACAAATTTAGTAGAGTAATTGTGGAATGGCAACTTTTCTGGTCATGGCAAATTGGTACTGGGGACTTACTACTTTTAGAGAAGATAAAATTTCAAACTTCTTTGCAGGTATAATTTTTAAACTATCAGGAATATATATCATATGTAGTATCTGTTCTTATCTTTACTTTTCAAAATGGTCCTTAGATCAAAATCATTTGATTCCGCAGAGATCTACAGTGTATTTATTATGCCTTGCTTTTACAGAATCTTGAGCCTTTGGTTCACATGAATTTCTTAGAAGAGGACAATAAACCAGAAAAAAATACTAAATTGCAATATTAGGTATCTTTCCTATTTCTTCTACATTTGCAATCCTAAGAGCCATTTAAATTGTGAACTTTATGAGACCCTCAGAATACTACATTTATGAAATTAGATAACTCCCTCCCAAACTCAAGTTTGTACTCTCACCTCTATTACTTTAAAATTGTAGAATTTCCAAGAGTTCAGTGGTGGAAGATATTGGTAATATAATTTAGTACATCTCGGAAGTTCTTATGCCCTTTGTAGAGGGAATTGATTGTGTTTAGATTTCTGTTCCCAATATTCCCAAAGCATTTTAAGTTATTTAAGATAAATAATTTCTATAATATGTTTTAAAGTGACATAATTCAAGTATATTTAGATTAACTCATGTTTTCTAGCTTAGTATGGACTTAGTGATTTTTGACAGATTACTTTCAAGTTTAATTTTACCCAAATCTGTGTACATTAGTGATAAAATTTCTTTAAAGATAGCTAAATGAGGGGTTTTGATTTTGTATTTGGAAGGTAATTTTTGTCAAGTTTATTAACATCAGAATTGTTTTTATAACATTTTGTGGAGTTGACAGTATAATTTTCCCAATTCATTATGTATCAGATTTGAAATTATAATACAGTTACAAGCCAGTCCAGAGCCTTCTTAAGTAGCCCCCACCCTTAGTAATTGTTTGAGAAGAAGTGAATTCCCAAATCCATGTCAAGAACCAGTGATTTAAATGTCTCTGTAAGGCTTCCGTGAGTCTAGCCAATGGAGATAAATGATAGCCCATTTCCATGCTGCATAGTTGTTAGGGTTTATAAAATTGTCAATATGTAAAAGTGCAAAAGCAGGAAAAACTCTAAAATTGCCTATAAATTTTGTAGTTTTCATTATTTGCACTATTTACCTTTGCACTTGATTTTTTGGAAGTTAAGACTAGTCACTTTCACTTTTGTTTCTAGTCTTTCTGATTTCTTAGAGTTATGTTTTCAATATCCCACCCAAAGCAAGCTTATATGCAATTAAATATGCTTTATAAATCCAAGAAAATATTTTTTAGTGTTAGCTATGTAGAAAAATTGTTTTGATGAAATTTTTAATATGGGCCTTTATTTGCCAATAAAATCCTTTGTAAATGTGAGCTTTATTAAGCTATTTGAATAGACAAAGTGAAAGCTTAGGATATATATATATGAATGAATATATATATTCTTTGAGATATATATGTGGGGGTGTGTGTGTGTGTATGTGTATATATATATATATATGAATGAATATATATATTCTTTGAGATCCAACTTCCAGCCTGAGATGGACTGGTTTTGGAGTGATTTGTTTTCACTCAAGTCAATGAGATTTGAGTCTAGCTGGCTGTGGCTTAAAAATCTGGAAGTGAAGTGGGTGGCAAGTGGCACTCCCTCTTTCATGTAGTTTTCCATAATGCTCATAGAGTTTTCTCATGATCTATGTGATATTACTGGTATAGAAAGAATTATATTAAATGAATATTCCTTTTTGGAATTCAAGGTTGACTCATTTTTTGAGGGGGTGTGGCAAGGGATAAGAGACTTTATTTTAACTAGAGACATTCTTATAACCTCAAGATGTGCTCTAGAAAGAATAAGTGAACAAAAAGTGTACGTGTGAACATATTTTTTGTCTTAGTGAGATTGTGCAACACAGGTTCAGAATTGCAAAAAAATAAAAAAGGTTGATGGTTTTGTCAATAGAACAGAAATGTTTTGGCTAAAATTATTTTTGTAAGTTATTTAATTATTTCATTTTATATTCCCTTTCCCATAGCCTTTTAGGCACTTCATACTTAAACCCAGCAAGTGAGAGGCCTCTCTAGATCTGGTTTATTTTTGGAATGCCTGAGTGTGTTTCTGGATTGGGAGGGGTGGGCAGGGGGCAGTGTTTTAATTCTTGACATGCTCTTCTCAGCATGTTTTGCTAGTTGTTCTGGATCTTATGTTTGTAAATTGCGTTGAAAATTCAGTGATGTATTTGAAATGAGAAAGTCCTCTGACATAGTGTGGATGTTTGTGGCTGGAACCTTTTGGCTTTGTTTTTAATTTGGGTAGAAAGTTAAATTTTCATTGTTCAGATTTTAGGCTTACCTAGTAGAATTGTGCCCAGTAGTTGTCTAAATATGGACCAATTTTGGGAAATGAGTTGACAGATCTGTATCTGATTCCAGATACCTTTACTCAAAATCATAAAGGAAAGGCTTGCATCATTAGAGTTGTCTTAAGTTTTATGTTGTCAGAACTTTAAATGTGGATGATGATCAACATTATATGTATGAATTTCCTTTGGAGAAAGAGAAAAGTCCAGTCTCCAAACCTTTTCTTGGAGACTAAATTTACCATATATGGAAAATGAGAAAAGTTTTAGCAAGTGGCTTTATTTTTTAATAGAGTTTAATCAGCTTAATTATTTTTCCTAATTTGAAGCACTATTTTCCAAATATGAATAAGGGGAAAATATTAGCAATTTGGCTTCCCCCTTTTTTGAGGCCATTGTTTTCTGCCCCCATTTCCCAATCCTGGTATAAAATGAATTACGGGTATCCCTCTAAGTATCCCTCTAAGTACCTGTAACCCCTTTCTGGGGTCATAAATACCTTTGATAATCTGATGAAAGTGATGGACCCTCTCCCCAGAAAAATGCACATGGGTAATTTTGCAAACAACCTCAGGGGCATCACACATCTTCTGAAATAGCAAGTTAAAGGATCTCTGCTCTAAGTAAACTCTAGAGAAAATTTGTATGCAATTAATTGATAAAATTAGGAACTAGCTATTGGCCTAAAACATTTCAGATTGGAATTATTGTTAGATGGTGGCCCCTACTAGCAAAATGTGACATTGCAACCAGCTTTATTAGACATTTTAACATCCAGACAGAAGGTAAAAAGAAGCAAAGTTCTGAGAGCTATTCATAAGGAGTCAGGGCATCTCTAGACATGGGAGCCATTCCTGGTTCAAGGCAGGGGTCAGGGTGCCTGACAGCTTCTAGCAGGGTAGAGTTTGATAAACCACAATGCTCAGGATGCCAAGGGGTTAGCCATTATCTTAACCCCTTCCTCACCAAAAGATTTTAGTTTTGTCTATTGGAAAACAAAATGTCACTAGGGAAAAAAAAGATTTGCCTTATAACTTTGCTAGAACACATCAGTTTGGTGATATATGGGACACCAGTATTATTTTTGAGGAAGTGCGTAAAACCAAAGTAAATTATTCTCTATGTAGAACATTATTTACTAGTAACATTTCTTTGGATGTATTAGCTTTGACAATTTTTACCAGTAAATATTGGTTTCATTTAAAACTGGGAATCCAGTTTATAATTAGGATAGCTGTTATATCTGTCCTTTCCCCCATGTAAAGAGTAATTTAAAGATTTATGCATACTTCTTACTTTTCTCTCTCGATGCCATGGAGTGGGGTGGGTGGAGTGGGGGGAGATCTTTGAGTCAACAACTGACAAAATGTCTTCTCCAAATTTAAAAATTGAGAAGCAGCACTTTAAGTGTAACTCTACACCATTTTAGTGCATGTATTTTAATAATGATTTTTGGTGCATGCCTTTGGGCTTATTCAAAAGTGTACAATAGGAAAGTATATTTCCTTTCTTAGAAAGGAGATGTTTTTCTACTTTGCAACATGTGATTACGAAAATCTTCCTCTGTGGGAAGATTAATCATGTATTGAACTACTGAAAAGTATGTATTTTTAGATATACAGAAGGAAATCTACATGGAGCAGCATTCAGACCTATATAGAAGTCATAGCATTCTGTATAGGACCAAAAATGAAATAACATGAAACACTTAAACAGACTTTGTTGGGTAGAAATACCTTTAGATCTTGCATTGACTTCCAAAAAGAAAATGCCACAGAAGTTTGTTGAAAACTTTTGTTTGAATTTTCTCTGTCAGTGTATTTAGCCCAAATATAACAGTTTTGGGTTTACACATACATTAAGAATCAAAACAAAGCTAACTAAATAGATCAGTCTGGTTTGCCAATCCAGCTTGACTAAAATAAGTAAACTAATCAATCACTTGCAACATGAAAAACTGTCCGACTCCTCTGAGGTTTTGACAAAATTATCTTGGCTGATGTGGGAAGACTCCCACTTTGATTTTTGACCTGACAGTGAAGATTCATGCTTCACCTGATTTCATACCTGACAGTGTCTGTTTAAGGAGCTATGGTACAGTTTGCTAATTCAATCTCTGATACCTATTGATTACCTGTGAGATCTAGAGTCCAAAGTAGCCAGCAGCTGTATCCCTGAGTGCTCTGTGCCCATCAGATCTCTTAAAGTAGGCAGAGTTGGGACCAGTCACAGTTCAGATGAGTGCCTTCAGGTGCTGTGGACAGCCCCAGCTTCAAGAATTGTATCTGCTTTTTTCGGGAGTCATCACTGAACTAATGTCCCACATGGTGTTACTTACTGTAGTTGCTCTCTCTTGGAGGAGGCCCAGAGCACACATCCTAATTGCTTGTGGTACTCAGAGAGGGGGTGCTAACTCTGATGCCCTGGCAAAATTCCAGTTTAGGGATGTGGGTCTTCTTGCCATTCTAATTGGAAATGTGCATCGCTTTCCATTTTCCCTGTTGATCTCAATACAAGCCAACCTAGTCTGTTTTTTTGCCCCAGTCCCAAGTCTCTAAGATGCTGGTGTGTATTATATAGGCCAAGTTCATGTCTTATCCTAATTGCATAAGAGTTAAGGAATGAGTAAGTTTGGTCTCAAAGTACCCTGTAGTTGGAGGGTAAACTCTTGGAATGCTTTGGGGATGAAATTGGCCCTCTTTTAGCATAAGTTGGGGAATGTGCTAGCCATAAGGTGTGAGCTGAAACCTATTTTCCCTCTTTTCTTAGAGCATTTTGAGAAAATCTATTGGGTTTTCAGTAGTCAGGGAAGGCCGGAGTTCTGCAGCTTTAAATCTGGGTAACCGAGGCTGGTTTGAGCAAGACTTTGGTTAATTAACTGGGTTCTCAGATGCCACAGACTCCATGAAAAGTCACCATTATTTTCAATGGTTGTGATAGAAATTCCCCCAGTAGCCATTATTTTAAGATTATATTGCAGAGTTGCTTTATTTGAGCTTTTTGTGTATACACAATCCCAAACTGGAAGAAATTAAAAAAAAAAAAAAGAGGAATCCTGCTGTGAAAGGTATATATTACTCTAGATTTTTCTTACTGTAAATATTGTAAGATTGTAATACTGTCGATATTTTATTAACCAACAAATGTTAATCTATGTGAATTTAGAGTTATTTTAAATGTGCTTCTTATTTACTGTGTGTGGTTCCTGTTGCTGACAGTATTAAGTTATATTCTGATGTAAGATTAACTTTATTAAAGAATGTAAACATTAATGTTTCCTTATGGGAAAACAAATAAAGTATAAAGAAGACAATTCTTTTCATTAAAATATACTGTGTATTTACACTTGCTAGACCCAGCACCACTGACAAATTTAGTACATTGTTCAGAATTTTAGTTAACACAGCTGACATGGTTGTGCTCTATTTGAAAGTCTAAAAGTAGGTATTGTTGGAATATAAACAGTTTGTATTTGTCTGCTGTGAATCATCTTGAAATTTCTAATCAAGTTTGTAAAATTTTTATAGTAAAACATTTTAATGACAATTTAAAAATTTATCTTCTTTGAAGAATGGTCAAAACAATATCCTTTCAGAAATAGAATTATTCTTTAATATCTTTCCAAAATGACTTTGGTTAAATGGACCAGATGTACATTAGTTAAAATTTAGGACAAAGTTGTGGTATTCTTTGAGTTTACAAGTTAATCCTTATTGGAGATGTGCCAATTATACAGTAGAATATCATTAATTTGCACTGTTTGGGGACCCCATTAAGAATGCTTAATTTTGCCAACTAAGAAGCAAGCAAATGCAATTTAAAAAGTAAATTTGAGCATTCTGTATTAAATATGTGCAGTTATTATCACATGAAGAAGCGCAGTGTGTCAGGCTGTAATATAAACCATACTTGCTGTCATGTTCTCCCATCTCAGTGCTGGGAACTCACCATGTGGAAACCAAGCAAATGTGTTGTGCATCAGCTGGCTTGAGTTTGTTCAATATCAAAGCTGAAACTAGCAAGGTCTGCTGTACTGCTTATTGAAGTATTGTGATTCTTTTAGGCATTGATTCTTACAAAATATATACTGTAACAGTATACTTTGTACAGATTTAAATTTTATTTGAAAAAATGAAATAAAGTAGGCAAAAAATAAAGATGTTTATTTTTCATGTGACTATATAAACAGATCAGTCTTTTGTTTCAGTGCCTTTGTGGGGTAGGGGGGCACGGGTCTGGTTGCTCTTGGTTTTGTTTTGTTTTTTAAATATTTGATAGATGGAAACCATTTTTAGCACTCAGTGGCAGGTATGCTTACCTGATAATTAATTGGCTGCAAGCATTAAGTGCGCTTTCACACACTGGAAAAATTTTTTCAAACAAATTTGTTTATTTTTTAAAGATTTTATGTAAATTGTTTCCTCATTTTGCTTCTTGAGTCAGTTTTGAAAATTCTCTGATGGCATGATTTAATCTAGCTATCACAACTTGAAGAAAAAGAAAAACTCTCCCCATAGATTATGCCTCTTTTCCAATGGAAGGTTTTGTTTTCCGTTGTTTTAAATTTGAAGTTGGTTTGGCGTAGTGGAAGGGTTACAAAAGAGTATATGATGCCCTGACTGGTGTAGCTCAGTGGGTTGGGCATCGTTCTGCAGACTGAAAGGTTGCAGGTTTGATTCCAGTCAGGGCACGTGCCTGGGTTGTCAGCCAGGTCCCCAGTTGCGGGTGTGCGAGAGGCAACTGATCTATGTTTCTCTCACACATTGATATTTCTCTCCCTCTCTTTCTCCCTTCCTTCTCCTCTCTCTAAAAATAAATAAATAAAATCTTTTAAAATTATTTTTAAGTGAATGTGACAGAAGATGAAGAGTATCTTCTGCAGAAAACAGAAGTTGTGCTTGAAAATAAGATCTTTTAAAACTGCTTTTCTAGTGAGTGGAGTGGTAGACAGTGAATAAAGTTACTGATGAAAATGTGGCACCAGAATGGTCCTTCAGAATAATTTTAATGGGACCTTTTCATAGAAGATTAGATCATATGACCAGGAAGAACCATCCCAGTTTTGGCCTCTTAACTCAAAAATCAGTGGAGGCTTCAGGTGTGTGATATTTCCTTGATCTTTAGGAATGGGGGTGAAAGTTTTATATATGGCATTCTTCTCATTTTAACTTTTCTGGTGCTTTAATTTACCTTCAGGCTGGATATGGGAAGGCTTCAAACTAGTAATTGCAGGAGTAGGGTTCTTGCAAAAATTACACTATAGAAAAATTTTTCAGTGTTATTTTAAATGTATATGACAGTGATTATATTCTAAAAACTGACACATGACCATTGAAGTATCTCACAGTATCACAGTTCCAGGCTTCCCCAGGTGAATCCCAAGAAACTGTTGTTATTCTTTTGGGGGTTTTTTCCTGTTAAAATATCCCCTCTTGCCCTGGCTAGTAGCTCAGTTGGTTCGAGCATCTCCCAATACTACAAGACTGCAGGTTCAATTTCTGGTCAGGGCACATGCAAGCAGCAACGAATGAATGTATAAATAAGTGGAGCAACAAATTGATCTCTCTCTCATCAATAAACTTTTTTTAAAAAGTCCCTTCTTTGTAGAGAATAGCAGACTATCTATTGGATTAGCTTCCACATCTGACAACCACCAACTCCAATAAAAAATAATGTAGAAATGTTGCTATATGAAAACTTAAAGTGTGCCACTGTTTGGGGGAGGTAGGTAGGGTGCTAAGGAACTCGTTTTCCCTGTTTTTCAGTGTCTCTGATTTTGGGGAGCACTCAGGACAGGTTGGTACTTGAATCTAGGAGACTAGATTCCCCTTTCTGCCCTGGGTCTCCGTTGAAGAGGACTCTCAAGTACAGGAGCTTTTGGGGGAAATTCTAGCCATTATTTGCAGTTACATATAGGAGGTGAAAAGCCAGAAGACAGGCCCCTTCATAAGTGTCCTGTCGCCTTAATCTTTTAAAGACTCCAAATACAGGGCTGCAGGGAAATATACCAGACTTGAAATAGGGTAAGCTTGTAGAGCCACAGGGACTCCTTAAGCAAGGAGCCCAGCATGTTCAACAGAACTATTTGTCATTTTTATTTAGCTCTTTTCCTTTCTAAAATGATATAATTGTCAGTATCTTCCTACCCTCACCTCCTGCTGATGTTAACTTTTATTTAAGTATGTGGTATGTCATTTATTTTAGCTCTTTTGCATGGTTTTTAGAAATGTCCTTGTTCCCACTTCCAGTAACAACTTTCTAAGCAGACAAGACTTTTTGATTTGGGGAACTGGGTTTTGGACACGGCTCTGTTCATTCAGGATCCCAGTAAAGAGAGATCTCTTTTTCAGACTTTGACTGCTTGCTAACCTCAAGGCCAGCACACATCACAACTGCTTTCACCTCAGCATTATCGCCCACACTCTTTTAGAACCTGAGAAGGAGGAGCCATTTTCCCCCCTGGAAATGAGGATTCCACCTTAATATTGCAAATCTCTGGAGCATTTCCAATAATGTCATTCCAGTTTTCCTACCAGTGTTGATTTTCATTCATCTTGAGTTGTTCAAATCAGGTCATTTGGCACTTAGGTTGGCAGTGAGAAAAATGTCACAAAAACACTCACTGAATGTTGCAATGTTTAGAAGAGCAGGATATCCCCACTGTATAGCCAACAGGGTTGTCCAGTTAACCCCACCATCCTTAGAATCCTGGCTAGCCCTTCATGCCCTGCTCATACCTCAGACATTCCCTAGGGAGCAGAAATTTCTGTCAGCTTCCTGGGGAGATTGGCAGTAGCTCCAACCTAGCTCTGCTTTCTTTTCTTGGCTCTGGCTATGACACCCAGGTGAGTCTGTATTGCCACCATCCTAAATTTTTCCAAGCCCCCACCCTTTTTTTAACTTATTTTGGGTGCTTGAAATATGCAGGGCACCAAGCTAAATGTTTTTCTAGGTTATTTATTTTAATTCTTACCACAACCCTAGGAGATAGGCACTATTAATTACCCCCATCTTACAGAAAAGGAAACTAAGGGGCAGCGAAATTAAGTAATACCTACAGGGGTCACACAGAATTCAAGTCATCAGTTCTGGCAGGCTGATACCAAAGCACGTCATTGGTCTCCATCACTCCAGTGTATCGCCTTCCCAGTAAGGTTCTGCCTCCTCTTCCCCTAACTTGTAGGGTCTCCCTGACTTGGGTATTGGCTCACCTCAGGGCGTACTTAGCTGGATGGCAAAGCCAATGTTCTCTGTAGCAAATGAGGACTTCTCTGTGTAGCTCAAAAGCCACAATTTCTGTTTTGAAGTTTGAGTCATGAATGAATTCACATTTTCATTTTGCCCCTCCACTTTCATGAGGGAGTGACGTAGAGCAGGTCTGAAGAATGCTGGCAAATGGCCCTTCCAGGCCTCTTTCCACTGCTTTTGCTTAAAGTAAGTACTGCCCTGAGTACTGTTCCTGCCTCTTCCTGCCCTCACCACAGTGTGATCAAAGGGCTCTGTGAATGGAGTTCTTGAATTCTGTCTATTGGAGTAGTTGGTTGGTTTCTTTTTCCCAGATTATATCCCCTAGCAGACACCGTGCCTTCCTTACAGCAGACCTCCTATCTTGGCCCATTTAGTTAGAGGCTCAAAAAGGATCAGGAGGCAGTCTGTAGAACATCTGGGTCTGCCCAGATCTGCTGGGACCAGCCCTGTAGTGTCCAGCTTAGAGTTTTGCTTGGGCTTTTACGTTTCTGAAGGCAGTTCCCTGCGTCCTCTAAAATGCTATTTCCCAGATGCTTCCTGACCTCTAAGGGGAGGTCCAGAGTCTGTCACTCTCCAGGGGCTTATTCCAAAAATAAAATATGAAATTCCTTGGGATTTAGGGGTGGTTTAAAGGGTTGTGGCATTTGTTAGAATTCATGTCCGAAAAGGGAATATTATCATTTAAACTAAAACCCCTTGTGTTTTTTGTATCCTTTAATGCAGTGATTCTCAAATGTGGCCCCTGGACCAAGAATATTAGCATCCCTTTGGAAATTATTAGAAATGTAAATACTTGGGCCTCACTCCAGAGTGAACTGAATCAGAGCCTGTTAAGAGCCCAGTGTTCTTCATTGTAACAAGCCCTCCCGGTGACTCTGATGCACACTGAAGTGTGAGAACCACTGCTCTCTAAAAGAAAGGTTATCTCTTTTGGAGTCAGATTTGAGACTCTGATGAAAGCTTGAGGCCCTCTCACTTGCTTCACAAACCCCCTGAGGTCAAAGTTAAGAATCCCTGCTCTGGAACACAGATTGTTCATGCCTCTGTGGCTTCCACCCTCTCAACATGACTTGGAGAAGGGGTGACCACATACTCCCTGTTTGTTCTTCTATCTGTGTGCTGTTGGTTGTCGCTGAGAGTGGGCAGCCCCTACGCCAGACAGCACAGAGAAGAGGACTTGCTGCTCCCTGTATGTGCTGTAACTATAGCCCTTGGCACAGACACAAAAACCAAATGCTCAGGCATGGGGCACCAGGCCAGGAACCTGGGACCCAATAGAAAAGTGATTCCTTCTCCTGGAGTTGGGAGTTCTGTGTCAGAGCAGAACTGCTAAAAACTGCTGAACTTCCTGCGACAATCCCAGTTGGGGTGTGTCAACTGCAGCTAGAACTTAGTCAGTGGCAAGTCCTGGTTTTATGCCTATTGTCCCTGATTAATTGTGTGTAGCATCCCCATGCACTTGCACAAGTATCCTGGTTTGGATGACAAATTTTATGGCCACCCATTTTCTCACCTAACAGCCTCCTCACTGGTCTCCTTATTGCCCTGCTTTCCCCCTGCAATCCATTCTTCACACAGCAGCTAGCTTGTAAATGTAGTGATCTGGCCCCTGCCTAGTTTTCCACTTTTCTCTCCTTTCTTTCATCATCTTATTCATTTCTCTGAAGCCATACTGGACATCTTTCTGTATGTTGAATGCACAGAGCCCATTGCTACCTGAGGGTCTTTGGCTTTGCTCTTCCTTGTGCCTAGAATGTATTTCCCTCCAGATCCCTGCATGGCTGGCCCTGTTATATGAACAGGCCCCAGCTTTCATGTTCTTGCTTCAAGGAAGCCTCTTCTGACAACCCAAACTAAAGCGGCCCCTCCAATCACTCTCTCTCACTGCTCTGATTCAGTCTTCTTCCTAGTACTTACCACTGTCTAAAATTGTCTTTTCTGTCTTTTTCTGTTGATGAGCTAGTTCTGTGAGAGTGGGACTCATGAAGACATCCCCAGTGCTTAGACTGGTCTGACACAGAGCCGATACTCAATAAACATCTGTTAACTAAGTGACTGGACTCCAGTGCTCCCAGGGCATTTCTGGGAGTTAGCTGTGCCTCTGGGGCTGACTTCCTCATCCACTTGAATGCAAGTACTATCATTCTGTTTTATCTCACCTCTGGCCCACAGGTGAGTAAGACTGGGACTCTGAATATGAGATGATTTTCTCTGCCTGCTGCCAACCCTCCTTCCCTTCCTGTACCTCCCACCTAAGCACGTGCTCTCTGTAGCTATCTCATCTCCAGATGAGGCTCTGGGGAAAGAACAGTGATAATCCTGGACACAATAGATAGCTTAATGCCCACTCAGCCCCCAACTGCCTCCCAAAGCACACTTCATTGGGGCTCTGGCCATTCAGCATGGACTTTGCGGGGAGGGGACCCTTGGCCACTAAGGGTATGATGGGCAACATCCTTTCGGACTTTTTCCTTGGTAAGCTGGGCACTTACTCTCTCTGGAATCCACAGGTTGAGGGAAGGGAGGAGACTAGCTATCCAAGGGGTGATATGTCCTGTTTCTGAATGCTGAAGGGCAGAAGATATCTAGAGAAATATGGCTTCCATAGAGCAACCAACATCACTGATGACATTTCACCATATCCTGGCTCTTCTCTCTCTGTTCCTTGGCCCCTCCTCCAACAACTTGCCAGGGAAGTGAAAAAGAGCCTTCCTCCTTGATTCTAAACCTGAGGAGGAAATGATTTGCGTGGGCTCAGCTGAGTTTAAAATTAATTTAGTCTCCAGCCCTAGCTGGTGTGGCTAGGTGGATTGAGTACCAGCCTATGAACCAAAAGGTCACCAGTTTGATTCCCAGTCTGGACACATGCCCAGGTTGCCGGCCAGGTCCCCAGTGGGGAGTACGCAAGAAGCAACTGATCGATGTATCTCTTGCACACTGGTATTTCTCTCCCTCCCTTCCCTTCTCTCTAAAAATAAATAAGTAAAATCTTTAAAACAAATTTAAGCTCCACGATAAATTTAGGGTTATGGAGTATGAACTCAAATAGCAAGGTCATACAGAGATAGGAGATAGAGTTTGAGAGCTTCCAATCAGCTCCCCATAAAATGAGTTCCTGATGCCCTTTGGCTTAATGGATTGCGTGCCACCCTGTGAACTGAAGGGTTGCCAGTTCAATCCTTGGTCAGGGCATCTGCCTGGGCTGCAGCCCTGTCCCCCATTGGGGCACGTGCAAGAGGCAACTGATTGACGTTTCTCTCACACATCATGTTACTCTCCTTCTCTTTCTCCCTCTCTTAAAACATAAATAAATAAATACATATTTTTAAATGAGTTCCTGATGAGAACCAGGCTGCTACATGGTGGGCAGAGGGAAAACTGGGAGATCATCATTCTGGGGGATTTCCAAGGCCTCAGTTTGAGTCCTGATTTTTTGGGAAGGAGCATGGATATGGAGATTAAATAAAAGTTTTAGGTTTGAAATCAGGCCTAGATGCAAATCCAGGCTCACTCACTCACTAGCTCTGTAGTCTTAAATATCTCTACCTAACCTTCCCTAGTCTCAATTTCCTCATCTGTAAATGGGATGAGTGCCTACCTCATTTGAGTGTTGGGAATATTAAATGAAATAATTTTTGTCAAGAGCTTATACCACTATTCTTCGCTCAGAATAATGTTCAGCAAGTGCTGCCATCATCATTATCCTTCTTGTTGGAAAAAGGGGAGACAAATGTGGGACCTGAGTGGTCAATAGGTGTGCTGCCTCCAGCAACCGCTACATTCCCAGTGAGAGAACCAGGAAAGCAGCAGAAGCCTCTGCAGAATGATGAACTAGTCTGCATTAGGCTGAAGGGAGGGGGACCCATTCTGACCCCTTCCTATTCAGCTTTTGGCCTACCCTCATACCTTTCTCCTCCGAGCCCAAGGAGGATTAAGTCTGTGGCTCTCTCTCCACAGGCCTAGTTGTATACTGGACCAGATTTATTTTTGGTCTGCCAGTTAGTGTCTCTGTTCCAGGCCTGGGGTGGCTGAGGTTTTCTGGTGACTGAAGAGAGTGCTTTTTTGAAAAACAAAATTTGGTCTCAGTCTAGGGACTCTGCTTCCTTCTGGCTACATGCAACAGCATAGACTCTGCCATCTGCCAAGGGTGTGGGATGACTAGAGGTCAATGCTGAATATTAATTTACCTGTTGGTCATCTAAGATAGCAGTTAATCAGCTACAGGAAACAGCTCTTGCGTAAGAAAAGGAGTGGTTTGCCTATGGCAGAAATTCTTAAGCCTGGTCTTTTTGCGGTCTATAAAGCTCCTAAAATTTTTCATAAGAGTATACCTTTATGTTCAAGGTACAGTTTTCTGAGAAGAGGATCCATAGTTTTCTTCAAAACTTTCGAGTTACAGCCCCAATAGGTGCAGAATCACAGGTCCTGAGCTGAGACTAGAAATAGAACCCTCCCCTAAGGAGTCTCTAAGAGGCTGCATCCTTCAGCCTCATTGATCAACAGGACTATCAGTTCCTGAAGCTTCAAGGAAAAAGAGCTACCCTTCGTACTGGACTTATCTCCTATTTTCCCTGAAATTTGATTGCAATATTAAAAAGCACTCTAAACTGCCATATTTTGTGCCAGATGTGGGGGTGGGTACTGGTTTGGTGTCCTCTCAGAGGTAGGAATGAAGGTTGGGTGACTTCACTGGGGTCTCTTTATGTTGTCCTCATTTGAATGCTTGGTACCTAGCTGATATTTAGCCACAGTTTATGCATTGATATGGAGTTGTTTCCTTTCCTTTCAGAGACATGAATCTAAGCTCCATACTCCATTTTTTAATTTCCCAGAGGCCAGTAGCTTGTCCCTTCCCATGTAGCATCCTTTCATGAGGGGTCAGGTGCTTTGGTCTTATCCCCAACTGTGCTTATTTACTCCTTACTCCTCAGCCTACAAATCCTGAAAGATATCTCTGAAAGAGATATCATCCCAGGGCTGCAATGATCCACACGGAGCTGAGGGGTCTCATGAAGGTGATTAAACCCACATGCTCTTCCCAAAAGCTGTCTACACAGAGAAAATGAGGTCTTGGGAGGAGCTGCCTGAGCCACATCTACTCTGAAGATGGGCCCAAGGACTGGAGACTATGATGTCTGACAGAAAGGCAGCCCTCCTCCCACTCCTCACCCGGAGCCAGCAAAACTGTTTTTACTCCTTCCATCTTGCTTCAAGACTCCTGTCATGCACCTTGTACCACTTAATCCAAATGTTTTGAGCTGGATCTTAATAACTGTGACTTGAGTTATCTCTTGATTGTAGGACTCTAGGGATGATGAACAATAAGGAGTAGTCACCCTCTGGTACTTATTTGCGTCCTCCTGAACCCGGCCTTCTGAGAAGGAATTGTGAAGGAAAAGATAGGCCTTCGAGGCCATCTGGTCTCCCACTGTGCTTCCAGGTGAAACAAGCCACCCCTCAGTCCAGGCCAGCTGGTCCTTTTAACCTTATTAATGGTTCCTTGGGCTATACAGAGGCTTTTTATTTTTACTAAGTGTGTAGGTTCTCTCCTTTATGGCTTTGTTTTTTATGTTTTTTTTTTTAAAGATTTCTCTCTCCCCAGAATAAACATTCTCCCATATTTTCTTGTACTTTTTTGTGCTATTTCTTTTATAGTTGTATTTCTGTTAATTCTTTAATCCACCTGGAATTTGTTTTCAGATATAGTGTAAATTAGGGAATCTAACTTTTTTTTTTGCAAAGGGTCACATGCTAGCTCAGAGTTATTTATTCTACAGGCCACCTTCTCTCCAGTGACTTGAAATACTACTCTTCTCATACTCAGACTTTCGTAAATACCTGATTCTAGATTCTTTATTCAGTTGCATTAAACTTTTTAATATTCCTTATACCAGAACCACACCATTTTAATTGTTGTAGCTTTCGAGTATGTTTTTTAAAGTATTTTTTAAAGATTTTATTTATTTATTTTTAGATAGGGAAGGGAGGGAGAAAGAGAGGGAGAGAAACATTAATGTGTGGTTTCCTGTCACGCAACTCAGGCATGTGCCTTGACTGGGAATTGAACCACAAACCCTGGTTTGCAGGCTGATGATCAATCCACTGAGCCACACCAGCCAGGGATTGAGTATGTTTTGATGCAGTGTATTTTTCTCCTTTGTTTTGTTTCCCCCAAATTGTTGTATTATTCTTACATATTTTTCCTTCTAGATGTATTTTCTAATCAGCTTCTCAAGTTTTATTTAACGAGTCCTGTTAAGACTTTGGTTAGGATCTTATTGATTACATAAATTAAATTGGAAGAGAGTTGATGTCTTTACAACATTGAAGTCTTCTCATCCAGAAACAGAATGTCTCAACTATGTTCTTTTAAAAATATATATATATTTTATTGATTATGCTATTACAGTTGTCCCATTTTTTTCTCCCCCTTATTCCCCTTCATCCTACAACCCCCATCGAACCAGCATCCCCCACTTAATTCGTGTCCATGGTTCATACATATAAGTTCTTTGGCTTCTCCATTTCCTATACTACTCTCAACTTCCCCCTGTCTGTTCTGTACCTACCATTTATGCTTCTTACTCCCTGTATGTTTTTCCCCATTTTTCCCCCTCCCTATCCCAACTGATAACCTTCCATGTGATCTCCATTTCCGTGGTTCTGTTCCTGTTCTACTTGTTTGCTTAGTTTCTTTTGTTTTTGTTTTTTTAGGTTCATTTGTTGATAGTTGTGAGTTTGTTGTCATTTTACTATTCCTTCTTTTTTTATCTTCTTTTTCTTAGATAAGTCCCTTTAACAGTTCATATAACAAGGGCTTGATGATGATGAACTCTTTTAACTTTACCTTATCTGGGAAGCACTTTATCTGCCCTTCCATTCTAAGTGATAACTTTGCTGGATAGAGCAATCTTGGATGCACGTCCTTGCTGTTCATGACTTTGAATACTTCTTTCCAGCCCCTCCTTGCCTACAAGGTTTCTTTTGAGAAATCATCTGATGGTCTTCTGGGAACTCCTTTGTAGATGACTGTCTCTTTTTCTCTCACTGCTTTTAAGATTCTTTCCTTACCTTTAACCTTGGGTAATGTAATTATGATGTGCCCTGGTGTGTGCTTCCTTGGGTCTAGCTTCTTTGGGACTCTCTGAGCTTCCTGGAGTTCCTGCAAGTCTATTTCCTTTGCCAGATTGGGGAGGTTCTCCTTAATTATTTTTTCAGATAAGTTTTCCATTTCTTGCTCTTCCTCTTCTCCTTCTGGTACCCCAATGATCTGGATGTTGGAATGTTTAAAGTTGTCCTGGAGGTTCCTAAGCCTCTCCTCATTTTTCTGAATTCTTGTTTCTTCATTCTGTTCTGGTTGAATGTTTCTTTCTTCCTTCTGCTCCAAATCATAGATCTGAGTCCTGGTTTCCTTCCTTTCCCTGTTGGTTCCTTGTATTTTTTCCTTTATTTCACTTTTCATAGCCTTCACTTCTTCCTCTATTTTGCAACCACACTCAACCATTTCTGTGAGCATGCTGATTACCAGTGTTTTAAACTGTGCATCTGATAGGTTGGCTATCTTTTCATCACTTAGTTTTATTTTTGGAGCTTTGATCTGTTCTTTCATTTGGGCCATACTTTTTTGTCGGGGCAGGCCTATTGCATTGTAAGGAGTGGAGCCTTAGGTATTCGCCAGGGTAGGGTAACCCTGCATTGTGGTGCTGTATGTGGGGGAGGGGTCAGGGAGGGAAAAATGCTGCTTGCTGTGCTCTCGCTGGCTTTCACTCACTTCCCCCACTACCCACAAGCAAACCGGGCCCTTCTGCCACTGATTCCAGGGTGGATGGGTTTGTGTACATTCTAGGACCCTGTGGGTCTCTCCAACGAATTCTCCTGTGAGACTGGAAATTTCTCCTGCCACCACCCCCACAGACTTTTTGAGTCAGAGGTTTTGATGGTTTATCAACTATGTTCATAAAGGACTCTAGGAGAGACATGCTCACTTCTCCTAACCCCTGCATTTTCTCCTAACCCCTCACTTCTCCTAACCTCAGCATGTTTGTCTGGTGCTGTGAGCCACCTGATCCTTGTTTTACTGTGTCCTGTGATTCTAGCTCACTCATCCCCTTTTTCCACTCAGAGATGAATGAAACAGTTGAGCATTTTCTTTTTCTCAGGAATTCCAAGCTTTATCTTTCCAAGACCCAGAAGAACTCCAGGGGAGCTGTTCTTTCTCTTTTCCCCAGCTTTTACTTCCCATTCTCAGAATCTCCCTTCTCATCTTGCCTCCTCAGGAATTCCAGCATTTCTAATCTAGAGTAGGACAGCTTAATGTTGTCTTTAGTCTGGACTTCCCTGAGAATCTGGTTGGCTTCAAACATAACCCCTCATTCTGACCTTCTCTCTTTTCAATTGGTTCCATGTAATTTTTTAAAATTTTTATTTGTTTGTTTGTTTGTTTGTTTGTTTATAGAGAGGAGAAGGGAGGGAGAGAAACATCCGTGTGTGGTTGCCTCTAATGTGCCCCCTACTGGGGACCTGGCCCACAACCCATGCATGTGCCCGAACTGGGAATCAAACTGTCGACCCTTTAGTTTGCAGGCTGGCACTCAACCCATTGAGCCACACTGACCAGGCTCCATGCAATTTATAAGCTTCATCCAGACAAGATAATATGTTGGAAGGAGTAGAAAGCTCACAGGGTATTTGAGGGAATAGCATTGTTAGTGACTCTATACACCAGTTGCCCTCACTAAAGGCATGAGCTTATCATCCCAGATTTTCCAACAGGTACCATCTTATGATTCTACTCACCAGCCTGAACTCCACAGAGAATCTAGGAATTCCTAGCCATTTCTGATCCCTGATACCTGTCATGTGCATGAGCCTTAGGAAGCAGGCCTCTAGGTCAGGCTGACTGCCAAAGACCTAGGAGTGAAGCAAGAAGGCCCTAGCCCTTCTGCTCAAATCTCTTTCAGGAACAGCAGTATACACCTATTTTGTTGCCAGTGTGAAAGTCAAAAGGGCCAGAACTAGAGTTGTATGGGCTTTCCGACCAGTGTGGTAGCCAGAAAGTAGGAAAACAAGAATGTGAGCCAGGGTCCAGGTCCCCACCTCACCAGGAGAACAGCTGAGTGTGCTTTTGGGTCAGGTACAATAACAATGCAAAGAATAGGCAATTTGCCCAGAGCATTTGCATATACACACAAGTACCCAGAAAGACCACAGAACCCTGCCACCTAAACATGCTGGCCCAGTCATGCTCCTCTCATTTTTCTGTATCCATTTGGCTGTCTCTGCGTTACCTCATCCGGCTTCCAGGCTTCTCTGGCCAGGTCAGCCTGAGTTACCACTAATATATCCCCTGTAGCCTTGACAAATCTTCACCTGCTGCTTAGATTTTAAGATTTTGAGTAAGGACTGTGGAATTTGTTACAGCGATTGGAAAGTTACCTTACCATAAAACTATTACAGAAAATGATTCCTAGACATTTGCGTTTCAAAGGACAGAATGAGCCACTCCAGCATAGAGAACCAATTTCAGGGGCAAGAAATCTGCCACAGTGGCTGAAAAGTTCTGGTAACACAAACAGAGCTACAGTGTCTGGTTCCTTGAGATCTCACTTCCAAACACAATAAGCTGCAAAGAATTTTCCCTGGTCATCCGTCACCTGCCCTCCCTGACCCCACCTCCGAGTTGCTCAAGACTTAGCCAGCCACCCAGTTTTGCATGTCTAAATCTGAAATCAAAGTCCCAGACAAGGAGAGGGATTGTCACAAGTAATTGCAACATCCCACAAGAATTTGGGAGTTAAAAGGAGCCAAACCTGGGCCTTCTCCAAAGCTTCCAGGTCTAAGCTTTTTGAGAACCACATTTGATCTGTTCCAATGTTTTGAATGTAAATTCTTGTCTTGTGCCTGCTTGGCAGCTCTGGGGGACTCTGCAGTGTTCCTGTAGCCCACTATGATGACATGTATGACCTCCTTTAGGAAAGGAGAGAGTGGGGAACTACTAGCTATAAGCCATAGGCTCCCAGAGTCGGCCTTAACCTTCTGAGCCATGCGCAGAACACTAGCCCAGGGGAGAAGAAGGGATGAGGGCTCTGATGGGCGAGGGCACCCCGATAGCTGCAAAGTGGGACCTGGATGGGGAAGGGGAGAGGCAGAGGCATCCTGCCAAGCTGCTGTGTCCTTTCTCAGCAGGCCACCCTGCCTTTGCCCTCACTCTTACATGTTAACTCCATGACACTTTGAGATGGATGTTCTCTTCGTTTCCATATGGAGAATAGCTACCTTCAAAGTGATAGCTTAGGCACAAACACAGTAGCTACTCCTGATTCTCTCTCAAGACAGCCCAGTATTATTGGGGAATACAAGAGGTTGTTACAAACTAAATATGATCATTCTCACCATCGTGAAATAGCACTTACTGACCTTTTACTTTGTGCACAGCTCCTTGTGAGGCTGACATTGCTATTTCCATATTTGACAGAGTAGGGGCCAGGCTTATTGAGGTCAAGTGGCCTGTTCCAGGTCTCCCAGTTGGTCAGTGGGGGAGCCGGGGCCCTGGGGGACTTGAGACATTGCCATGGCTCATTTTCTTCAGGAAGGAGTAGAAGGAAGCAGAGCCCAGTAAGGTACCTGCCAGCCCTGACAGTCTAAAACTTCCAGGCACCATTGGAAGACACTTTCACATCACATCTTTCCTGGGTCCCAGGATCTCCCATAGCTGACCCAGGGCCACTGGGACATGATGCCTCAGGGATCAGGAAGGCGTGGGAGGGGTGGAGCAGCTCTGTCTTAGTTCCTTAAAGAATTCTCAAGTCCTGTGGGCATGCAGGACCCAGTGGGCATGTGAACCCTGCTTCCCTCCTCCCAGTTCTCCAGTACTTCAGGGATGAGGCTTTATCTGAGAGGTAAGTTATTCCGTATCCCCACCACTCTGGCCCTAATGCAGGTCAAGGTCCATTTCTACTTGAAGGTCAGTGGTTCTGCTGTCCCTCAGCCCAATTTCTTTTCAGCACAACCTAATTTCTCTCTCCTTGGCTGATTTACATGGCAGGTTTATTTAATTAGCCAGAGGTGAGTCAAAGTGCAGTTTGTCCTCAGAGTTAATTAATATTTACTGAGCCACTACAAAGGGATGCCAAGACTGGATTGTGTCCTCCATATCAGCTTAGGGAACAGACTTCAACCCCTTGTGCCCAGCTGGGATTGGGCCTTGCCACCAGTCAAAAAGCAGGGATAAGGGTCTAGTAGCTAGTAGTAACGGGTCAGGGATAAGTAGCTCTGAGGAGCACGTGAGGGCAAGCGCCTAGCACGCTTACCATGGTTCCTGGCACCTGTTGGGAACTTCGGAAAGTGATAGCTGTGTTTGTAAGTTGTAGAATAGAGAGGCAGGGAGAAGTGGCTGGGAAACAATCTTCACCTCTGGGGCACGTTCCGGAGGAGAAAAGGGCGATGGTTAGCGGGTGCTGCAGGGGACTCAGACCCTCAGATACACTCACAGATGAAATGAGGCATGCTTCTCCCTGATTTCACCAGGTCCCTTGTAGAAGAGGGAGAAAGCGGGAGTGGCTGACCTTGGAGGAATTCAAGCAGACCATGAGTAAGTGGAGGCTCTCCTTCAGCTGTGATTGCATTGGAAAGGAAAGGAAACCTGGCTTGAGCAAAGGAGCACTGGCCTATGTGGTCTCCACCAGGCCAGGTCCCCTCCCCCACTCTTCTCACCCTGTCCCTACACACACCACAACCCCACCCCACTCTTACGCCAGAAGAGCCAGAAGACGTTTGATCTGGATCTGAGCCCTTCTTCCAAATGGTGCTTCCTTGGGCCCTCTCCTGCAGAGCACCCTGACAAAGCCAGTACTGTGGCAGGATACGGTGACAGTGCTTTCCCTCTCCCTCTGCCTCCTCTGGGGCTGCCGTGCCTGATGAGCATCTCACAACCTGTCCTGTCAGCTGAGCTGCAGGAGAGTCCCATTGCCCAAAGCCCTCTTGGCAGTTGCCAGCTGTGGACAGCCAGCCCCTGACTCTGAGCTCATCATCTAGGCATCTCAGTACTCCCCATGGAAGTGCCAGCATAGCCAGTGCCTTGGCGTCTGAGCTCCTTAATCTCTGTCTGCCAGGGGTCAAGGTGGGGTGTTACCGTCAAGCAGCCCAGCCCAGGGTATGGACAGACCATTCTGGAAGTCAAGGCCAAGTGAGAAGACATACTACTGAGACAGGACCCAATGCTGTCTGTCTCCAGCTGCCAGAAAGATGGTTCTTTCAAGTCAAAGACAGAGGCAAGCCTTAAGACCTGGACAAATTTGGTCAGGAGGGCAAGCCTAAAAAGTTTCATTAGGGGTTTGCCACATCTGCACAAAACCAGAGGCTGGGTGGGAAGGGTCTCCCCAGTTATCTGAGGTGACTTGGGTAAGGAAAACGGAATGGGAAATGGGCAGAAACTGACACAGCCAAACTGTCAGCTACTGTCAACTCTGGTGAGCCTGAGGTTCTAAGGCCCCCTGCTGGCCTCCCAGACAGGTTCCCACCCTTTGGCTACCTCCTCCCCTGGAGACAGACTGGTCCTTCCTTTTGGTCCCAGAATCTACTTCATAACACCACCACTACCACCACTACCACCACCACCACCACCACCAGACACACACAAATGCTTTTTTAATCTTGTTGCCTTTGGGCTTAGCCCACAGCTGCTCCCTCTCCCTAGGCTTCTTCCTTCATGACAAAAACCTCTGACTCTAACCCAGACGTGTTTTGTTTGTTTGTTTGTTTGTTGGGGGTTGTTGGCATAGAACCCAACCTCTTCAGGAAGCCTGGGTTTCCCACCTGCGCCTACTCCCTTTGGAATTGTGCAAGTGGCAGCCTCCCACAGCCAGCACCTCGAAGCAGACTGTGCTGCTGCTTCCCAGAGGGTCTTCCAGCCTCCAGCTCTTGCTTCCCCATTTCTCCCGTTGCAGAGCCAACCTTTACTGGGCCTCTTGGTTGATCCCTGTCCTCGCCCACTCCACCCCAGTACCCACACCATTCCTCCACTCCACTCCAGCCTGGACCAGGAATATTCTCCATCTCTCTCCCACCTTCCCTCCCTCACCCCTTCTCTCTCCCCCACCCCCATCCCCCACTTCCAAATCCTGTCCACGTGGCAAGTTCTAATGGCCCCAGTGTTCACACTCCAGCCCACCCGCACCTTGCCCTCCCCCGAGGCTCCTGCTGCTAGGTCACATTTGGGCCAATAGTCTTGAGTGTGTTTGTCTTCTGAGACTGGAAGCACCCAGAGGCCAGGGACTTTCACCTCCCACAAACCCTAGTGCCTAGTTAGGCAGTCTGGACTTGCAGAATGCTGACCCTCCCTAACGACCTCCTGGCATTGGCTCAGAGTCCTCTGCCTCCCCACCTCTGAGGAGTGGCAGGTCTGAATGTGACTAGGCCAGTCAAGAGTACCATTGTCAGGTCACTGCAGAAGGAAGGAAGATATGGGGACGTTTCCCAGAACCGGTGTAAACGAGAAGGAGGCTTTTCTTTTCAGGGAGGTTGAGTGAGAGAGAGGACAGAGGACCAGTCTGGAATGAGGTCCCTGGGTATCAGTCATCACGGCTGGTGGAGAAGCCCATGAGGGATATGGAGGACGTGGATCCAGGGGAACCCCCTGATCTTACAGTTGCCTTGTTCCTCCGTCCCTCCATTATTCCTAAGGGTGTCCTGCCTCCGAGTTCGCAGCCCCAGGACAGATTCTTGGCGTGACCTCGGGCGGCGCCCAGTGCTGCTGTGGACAGCTCATTCCGTGGTGGTGGCGGTGGCTGCGGCCGCGGCGCCCCTGGCAGGTCCCTGGCGCCGCCAGGGGGCGAATGGGGTCCCCGCTGGCTCTTGGGACGCCCGGCGCGTCGGCGCTGCACTGCGCTCCAGAGAGGCCCAGCCAGCGAAGACGCGCTGGAACAGCGGGGCCGCTGATTCCAGCCCCGCCCTCAGGCCAGCTTGGTGGCTCAGGGTGCCCCAGGCCTGGGGGAGGGTGCAGCCTCCAAGCGCGGGCACAGGTGGCCGGGCCAGCAGCGCTCCCGCTCAGCCCGCACAGGGCACTGTGGGCCCGCCGCGCTTCCTTCCCGCCTCAGGACAGCCCTCTTGGCAGCCTGGACTCTGCTCTCACGGCCGCCCCCGATTTTAGGGCTGATGATTGAGTAGGCCGCACCCCAGGGTGCCACAAATGGAGGAATTTAAGGAGAGGGCGAAAGAGGAGGCAACTCGTCTTTCCACCTTCTCCCCACTGCGAGAAGCAAAGCCGAAAAGCGGCAGCGGGAGGTGCACAGGCAGGTCTCCGCGTCCTGGGGCTTGGTCGGCGGTGCTTGCGGAGAGACCCCGACCGCGCGAGAGGCCTGCCGGACGCACTCCCCCGATACCTGCACCCAAGAGAGCGCCTCTACCTGGTCTGAGCGAGCCGACCTCCACGATCCACACACCACCCTGGTTGCAGTCCCCTACTGAAAGGGCCACATTTGGTTTAACGAAAACAAAACGAAAAAAAAATGGGTTTACAGTTGTGTCTGTTGTCTCCTCCGGGTCACTCGCGGCGAGGACCGTAAGTCGCTAAGTCTCTAGGGCTGCAGCTCCGACCAGACCTGCCCCCCACCCCTCCCACCCCACCATTATTTATTTCCCTGAGGCCCCGCCCTTGGCACTGCGGGGTATCTTTCGACTTGATGAGATGCCGTTTCCATAGAAAATTAGTATTAATACGTCCTTTGGAACCCAAGACAGCCTTTTTCAAAACGTGGAGCTGCCACAGTTGGTGATAAACCTTTTTGTGTGAGTTTTTAAAAAACGTCTTTGTTCCCACACAGTAGCCAACATCCATTCTAGGCAAATATATCTACCATTGAATAAAAAGAAGTCGAGTTTATATTTCATCTCAAGAGGAGTCTGAAATAGTACGCCTCCACTCGACTGTCAGTCACTTGCATTTTGTTTTGATTTAGTTGAATTAGGTTTGGGGATTTTTGCAACCCTCAAAGCAACAGCTAAGGGTTAAATTATGTCTCAAGCGCTGGTATCAAGCCCCAACATTCAGCCCAGGTTTCCGCAGCAGGAGTCCCAGGGCGATACCTGTGCCAGTCTGTATTCTGATTCCTGCTGGTGGGTTTGATGCTCAGACAGCCCCCTGGGGGAGGGCGTGCTTAATGAGTGTGCCTGCCAACCAGGAG
Organism: Phyllostomus hastatus; assembly: GCF_019186645.2. Classification (NCBI taxonomy): domain Eukaryota; kingdom Metazoa; phylum Chordata; class Mammalia; order Chiroptera; family Phyllostomidae; genus Phyllostomus; species Phyllostomus hastatus. Next base: position 27,878,506 of record NW_025333611.1, on the reverse strand, counting down.
TCCATGAGATGGGACCGGTTTGTCCGCTGAGAGGGGTCACCCCTGTATGGCCTAAGTCTCTTTCGAACTCTGAGATGTGGGGTTGAGCTGCAAACCCCAGACTTCAAACTTCCAGACCTAGGTCCTGGAGATGCCACGTCTTCCTCAGGCCATCCAGACGTGGGAGGTGGGCCCAGAAGTTTATCCTCAGGTCTGAGAGCCTGGGCAACTGCTGCTCACCTCCCCGTACACGGTGCCACCCCTCTGCCTGGTGACAGTGCAGGGGATCCACTCCAAGCCCAGCCCAAGACCCCACAATTGTGCCTTCTATGCTTCAGTTCCGTGTCTGAGACATCCTGGCTCTGTGAGGGCATGGAGTGGCCTACAGTCCGGAGACCCACGTGACCACAAGGCCTTCATGTCTAAGTAGTGGCACTTGAGGGAGCCCTGCTGCCAACCCTGCACCTTCTGTGAGCTTTCCCCAGGGGAGAATGCTTACCAGGTGAGGATCCCACAGAGCTTCCCTATTCACCTGAATGCAGCAACTGGCCTGGAAGAGCACCCCAGTTCAGCCCACCTGAGGCCTCACCTCCCATCCTCTTCTAGAGTCAGCACTACCCTTCCCCTTTCTCAGCCCTGCTGGGGACCCCTTCGTTCCCAGGAGAGCTACCTGGAGAAGGCCACGTCCTCAGTGTATCAGCGGTGGGAAGCGATAGACACGTGAGTCTCATGAACATACCTGCAAAGGCTTCTTGTGGCCCACTGTTCCACCCCATGCATCTTCCATCCCCGCACAATTTAGTGGGCACTGTTTTTGTGCCAGGCACTGTGCCAGGGGTTGGGGATACCAAAATGAATGAGAAGCATTCCCTGCCCTTGGAGAGCTCATGGTGTCTGATGGAGGAATTTATTCTTTAACTCATTCATCTACCAAATGTGTATTAAGCACCTACTATATGCTAGGCCCTGTGCTAAGTGCTAGGGAGAGAGTGAAGACAAGCATAAACCCAGCCATCCTGCTCGTACCACCCTGCAGACTCACAGACCATAGGGGAGACAGACATGATCAAACCATCCAGCACGTACAGAATTATAAGCCACGATAAGGAAAATCACAGGATGCTTTGAGCGCATGTACCGAGGGTGGGGAAAGTAGGAGTCTGTGTGGGAGGGGTGGAGGGAGGGCACTGACTGGGTCACATACCTGGCAGAACCTGGTATGGTGCTTATCTTCCTCTTGAAACTTGACCTCAGAACTTCAAGAAGTTGCCTCCCTATATCCTATCCCTCACCCCTCACCCCTCCCCCAGGAAATCTGCCAGCCCCCCCCCCCATGGGTGCCAGGCACCTTTCCTTGCTGCCTGTTTGGTGGCAGGAGGCCGCAGTGCCCCTTGGCCACTGAAGTTTCCAGGACAGCCAAGCAGTGGGGTTTCCGGCTGTGGGGCTCACTTTGGCCTAGCCTCCCGAGCTCCATGGGAAGATCTGGGATTGGGGCATTTAATAAAAGAACCCCGAGGAAAAATATGAAGAGGGTTGGCACACTGACATTCACACCCCTCAATCCTCAGCCCCACCACTCCACTCATCCTCTAGCTTCTTCTTATACAGGCCTGACCAGGATCAGTCCCCTACCCCATCCCTCAGGAGAGGGATGAGGCAGCAAAACCCCCAGACTGGCACTTATCCAACTGAACAGGCATCTCAGATGCCTGCATTCACTTGACTTCGGCTTCTCTCCCACATTCTGGCTGGGTCTGGGGGGACAGCTACCCTGCTTCCAGGTAAGAACTGTACTGGTCAGATGGCCAGGGGGCCTTACCTGGGAACACCAGTACTAAGGCAGGAGGCAGCCCCTCCATGGCCCACTCCACCCCACCGCACCCATGGCTCACAGAAGGCTGAGGATCCCTGTGCTCCCTTTGAATAGGGGTACAGGGCCCCTCAGCAGGGCCAGTTCCTCACCACAGTGCCCGCACCTGCTGGTGGTTGTCAGGGAGGGAGCTGTACACCGTGGAAAGCCAGACTCCCGCCTCTGCTTTAAGGAGCAACAATGTGGACAGGGCCACCAACTGGCCTCAGTCCTTCCTCTTGGTCTCATCTGGAAAGAACTCCAGGGTGGCTTGCCTGTGAATACCGGGGTCCCTCAGCTGACATACAAGTGCCCATATTGCTGCCGCAGGCTAACCAGCAGCAGCAGCCTATGGTAGATAAAGGACCTTAGACCCTCTGGCAGCTGTGGTCACTGCATTTTGCTTCATTTTGTCCTTATAGATGTGAAGGAGACTGATGTGTGTGTATTGGGGGTGTGATACCCCCTGCATGATTCCATATAGTGAGGCCAGTGCCTGGGACATAGCACCTGCTTTACTCCATGGCCCAGGCCTTTGGGGATGTGGGTCTCTCAGCCTCTCCCTCTGCCAGCCAGTCCACATTTATGGTGGCTACAAAGCTTTGTAGCTGGATTTGGTTGCCCCAGGTACTCCCCAGCATGGAGAAAGAGGCCACTTCTGCTGCTGGTATCATTGCCCATGAGTTGGCTCTATGAAGACAAAACTTTGGGAACCCTCATTAGAAAGCCATAAGGATGGCACTAAGCGAGGTGTGATCCTTGTCATCACGTTTTTTGGCCAGGCATGCCCCCTCCCTAATCTCAAGCATCTGGAGAGGCCCATGGCCTCCAGGCCAGGGCACTTGGTCCTCAGGTGGCAGGGTTGCCCACCTGCCTGAGTTTCCCATGTGGGGAAGATGCAGCAAGACCTCCCTGAGCTTGAGGACATGAAGAGGTAAGGACAAACAGCAGGACCACGTGGGGCCCTAGTGTGGGGTGGGGGCAGAAGAGGATAACAGCCCCTTCCTTAGATTGTGGTGGGCCTCTCTCTCCTCTCATTTCAGTTAACTGAGCTCCTCTTTAAGGTATTATAAATGTTCAACAGATTCATACTCTGTTAGGTTAGGCAGCAGCATTACAGTATCCGGGGTGGATGCTGGGACACAGTAAGGGACAGGTAGTAATAATGGCGGTACTACCAGTTATTATTCATGTAATATGTATGCTCTGAGCTCAATGCATTATATGAATTTTATTATTTAATCTTTATCACTTTCTAAGGAAGACCTGCTGTTGTTATCCCCATTTTATAGCTTAGGAAACTGAGGCTTGGAGAAATGAAGTCATGTGCCTGAGGTCACACAGCTAGTTAGGATTAAAACTGAGACCTGTCTGCCTCCAGGGTTCACGCCTTCCGTCATGCAGAGAAGGGGCAAGCACCATGCTGGCCTTGTTCCTTGGCCAAGTTTATTCTGCCTTCGCACAGATGGTTTTCCTGGTGTTGGGGAGGGTGGCCTGAGGGTGGTCTGGGAGGCCTCCAGATGTCAAGGCAACAGCTGGCCTGCTCAAAGATCCCATGTTTCTGATGGCTAAGCTCCCAGATGCCTGGGCTGACCCTCATCCCCACTATGGGCCTAGGTAGTGACTTCCCGAGCTCTGGCACCTTGCAAGCAGTCAGCCACAAGATAGAGGACATGCCCATAAAGCCAGAGTCACCCCCTGAACTCAAAGCCAAACAAACATGGGCAGAGAACCTGCCGCTGAAGCCACTCATTTGTCCTGTGTGCCCAGGAGATCCCCCTGGACACTACTGCCACTTCCTAGAACTGCCCTCCTGTCTTCTGCATTGTGGAAGGAAATGGGGTGGAGGTGAGGGGTACAGAACTGCAAATAGGGTGCCAAGCCAGTACCCAAATCTGCCCTCCCCTCTCCAGAGGACATCATGGACCTTTAGGAAAGAGAATTGCCCTTTGTCCAGTGTGGCCAGGGGGAGGGAAGGAGCTCCTTATGGGGATTATTACATTTACTCCGTAAAGCCACCCTAACAAGGTGATGAAATTATTCATTTTACAGAAGAGGAAACTTGGGTCAAGGTCCCTCATCTGGCAGGTGGCCCCATGTTAACTCCTCTGCTGCACTGCCTCCACAGCCCTCCTCAGGCTGTGACAAGGCGGGTGGGTTTGAGCAGAAGTGAAAGGGGGCCTAAAATCCAGGATGCACAGAGGGGAGAGGCAGCCTCTGGTGTGGGAAAAGCACTGGAGGGCAGGAGTCACGCTCCGCCCACTCCCACATCTACCATGAACTATGGACTCAAAGCCACAAGGCTAACTCATTGATCGGTTCCAATTGAGGGCCTTCCACATGCAGGTCCCGCGTGTGTGTCCCAGGGCCCGGCAGTGGCACTGTCCCTGTCCTCAGGAAGGTTGCAGTGGTGAGAGGGGACAGAAACTTAGTACTCTAGAGAGAGAGACACACACGGAGGGACAGCCAGCCTAGCCTGAGACAGGGAGGGGTCAGCTAGGATTCCTGGAAGGGAGTCCTAAAGAAAGAATAAAAGTTAATTAGTGAGACAAAAGAAGACGGCAGGAGGTAGGGGCAGAGCAGACCCTATGAGCAGGGCTTGGGGAAGCCAAGCCAAAGTCCGAGGGCTGCTGAGAAATGGGGGTGAGGCAGGCAGAAGCCAGAGGAGAGGATTGCGTGAGCCAGAACCACAGGCCTTAAAGGCCAGGCCCGTGAGTTCCCAAGCCTGAGGAGCCTGGGGCAACCAGACGTCCTCGTGCCATCTCCCTTCGGACATCACTAAGAACCAGACCGGGAACATTCCAGCCTAATCAGAGTTCAGATCGGAGCACTGAGGCCGGAGGCTTCACACACAGGGTTGACTCCACCCGAGAGCTTGCCTGCTCTCTCGGGCAAGATGGGAGTGGGGACGTCCAGATCCTCTGGGGTTTCTCCAGACCCTCAGAATACTGGAGGTCCAGACTTTTTCCATCCCCAGATTCTGGGGGAACTGGGTAGGAATGTAGTGGAGGAGGATGGAAATGAAGCCTGGAGCCCCATCTGCGGGAGGAGCCGAAAGATCCTGCTTGAGGAACCTGACTTTGGAGTGATCCCCAGTTCTCCAGGGCCTCTGCTCAGGCTGATTATTTTTGGAAAGGGCTGAAGTGCAGGATTTCAGCTCCCACCTGAATCCAAGCCTGCACTGCTACCCTCCACCAGGCCCATCCCCAGCCTGCTCTCAGCAGAAGGGCAGGACATAGGCTAGGATATGGGAGCAGCAGCCCCCAGGCCTGGAAAGGGGGTGTAGAATGGCCAACTGGACTCTGCATTGTGGAAGGAAATGGGGTGGAGGTGAGGGGTACAGAACTGCAAATAGGCTCTGATGCTCTTAAATTTTATTTCTTTGTTAAAGCATCCATTCTTTCATTATGCAGATAGCATCATGCTTTTGAGGGCAGCTGTTTTCCTAAGGGGGTAGCAAGGGGTGGGGACAGATGTTTTAAATACACAACCTAATGTCCCCAATTTCAGCCTTAAAGATTCAGCATTCAGATTAAAAGATAGAGATGGCGCTTTCCTCTTCAAACACTGGGGAAGCTCCTCTGTCTCCTCACTCCACCCCCGGCTCCTTCCTCATCCTCTCTCTCGCTGTCTCAGGAAAGCAGGTCTCTGGCACTGACAAAAGTTAAAGACAGAGAAGCAGTGAGAGGAAAGGAAGAGAAACCAGGCTGCCTTAGACTAAGGGGTCCCATCTCACAGGCTGGCAGGACACCCATGTTCCGGTAAGTGGGAGTAGGCTGTTGGTGGGTGAGGTCGGGGAGGGTGACTCTCCCTTCTAGAACCTCTGAGCTTCCTGTATCAGGCCCAATGACCTGGTGTTATTATCAGTGGGACCAGGCAGGGATGAAGCCTCCCCCAGGTGACCTGGCTGACACCCTCTGGAGGCTGGCCAGACTGCACAGCTGTCTTCTCACCAGCACCCCTGCCCACGCAGCAGTGGCAGCAGCGGCAGCAACAGCGAAGATCATGCATTTATGCATTGAGGGCTTGCTGCGTGTCTCTACTGTGCTTGTGCATTTTTCATTCATTTTCTTTTTAAATCCCCACAAATCTTGTGAGAGTTTAATTAGTCCCATGTTATTGTTGGGCCAACTGAGGCTCAGAGACATTAAATGACTTCCCAAAGTCAGAGTTGTTCATGACTGTGTCAGAACTCAAGCCTGGTCTGTCTGAATCCAGAGCCTACAGAGGGCAGAGGGAGCTCGGCCAACATTGCCCTTCCTTCACATCAGCGTGCCCTCAAACCCAAGGCCCGCAGGACAGCGTCTTCTGCACTCTGCAGCCCATCATACCTCTTTGGCCTCGAGCCCAGTTCTGCCCCAGCTTCTGGCCCACCCTCCCAGAGCTGGGGAGGAAGCAGGTGAGCCCGAGAAGGTTCTACTGCTCCTTCACCCTCACCCCCACCTACTGCTTGGGTATTTCATGGGGAGTGCAGCAGGCAGCATGAGGGAAGGGGCCTGAGCTCAGCTTTGCGCACTGACTGGGCCACACCCGGCCAGCATCAGTGTCATACACATCCAGGTCAGAGTTGCTGTGGTCACTTTTGACAGTGAAGACTACTGCGTTCAGGAAGGAAGAGGAGAGAAGGAAGGGGCCAAGCCCAAAGGGCCAAAGTGGGTGAGGGAGCGAGCACCACAAACTCCTGAGGTCACAGGTGAGCAGAGATGTGTGGCTCAGGCTGGCAAGAAGGCAGGCCAGTGTTCTGTAGATGGCCTCAGCACCCACCTGCCCTGGGAGGGGGCGTTCTCTTCTGCCTCCCCACTGCTGCCTGCTCTGATCTCACCGTGGCCAGGGCACCTCGGACCACCCCCTCACCTCACAGCAGCACAGATTCTGGAGTCAAAGGAACCTAGGTTTGAATCCTGGAACCTGACAAAAGTTACTTAACTTTTCTTGGTCTCAGGTTCCTTCACTCCGAACTGGCAAAACCTGGTAATAAAGAAACTAATGAAAGAACCTGTAATAATGCCGTTTATTCTGTGCCCACTGTGTGCCAGGGTATTTCACGTATTAGCTCACTAAATTCTCAGAACCACCCTGTGAGGCTGGTGCTATTATCATCACCCCTATTTTATAGGCAAGGAGAGTAAGGTTAGGTTAAGTGACTTGCCAAAGCTGGAAAGCTGCAGAGCTGGGGTGGGCCCCCAGCCCAACTCCTCAGCTGCTCCATGAACCCTCAGAACCACTGGCTTGCTCCCAGCCCACTTTGCAGAGGGGCTGCAAGACTCCCTGGTGGTCCCAAAGGCTGCCCCTCCAGGGCCTCTTTGAACCAATGGCAGGCTTCTCCTGGCCACCTCCCTGAAAAGTTCTTTCTCCTTCCCCAGAGCTGGGGCTGGAGATCTGACACGGTGTGGGCATGTCCCCAGATGACATGAGTGAAGGCAGCAGATTTCAGTAGAAGCCTGTGTGCTTGGATGGGGGCAGCGGGGTGTTTGTTTTGAATCTTTTCCCATCTGACCATTTGCCTGGTCCAGGAAGGGCCAGAGGTTCCAATGGGTCATCAGAATGGTCCCCAGGAGGAGGCATATTAAGGGAGGGGTTTTCTTGACTAGCTTCTCATCCTCATCCTTCAGTTCCTAGCCCACAAGTCACGTCCTGAGGGAATATCCCAGGAAGAGTTTGTATCAGTACTGTGTTACTTTAATCACCATCTCCCCTTCACCCCTAGGACTGGGTATTTCTTGAGGGCAGAGACAAGGTGACTTTGCTCCCCACTGTCCCCAGGACTTGGCACCCACCTGACAGGTGCATGTTAAACACGGGCTTGCCTGGGCCATGGTGCTCGGGAAGCTGAGGCAGCAGGAGGATGTTCCCAGTGGCGACTGCAGCTGAGGCATGTGTGACCCTGACCAGAAGGTAAGACCTACCACCCAGAGGGAGGGATGGGCCCCCGCCAGTCTTGACTTCCGGAACCAGTCCACAGAAAAAAACAAACCAGAACGGATAAGGGACAGGTCTCAGTGGGACTGCCCTTCAGCCCCAGATCCCTCACCTCATCTGGCACCTGCCTTAAGTACTCAAGCTTTGGCCTCGGGGGCAAGTCCATCCCCAACAACAGCAACTGCAATAATGACACTGGCCAACAGGCACTGAGCACCTACTGTGCCCTAGGCCCTGTGCCAAGCCCTGCTCACCCAGTATCTCTCAGGACCCTCAAAATAGCCCCAGGAGAGAGGTGTCATTTTAATCCCCATTTCACAAGTGAGGTAACTGCAACAGAAAGATTAAGCGATGTATGCAAAATTGCACAGCGGGTTTAGGGTGAAGGTGAGATTGTGAAGCCAGGTGGCTGGAACCCAGAACCAGAAGTCTTAACCCCAAAACTCTTCTGCCTCCAGGACATGCCTCTCTAATTTGATAGCCTGGGGCAGGTGCACCTGTTCAGGGGTCCTATACTCTGCCTGTATTTGCATATGCTGAATTGCCAGGAACCTGAAGCCCTATTCCTATCCAATAGGGCACTGGCTCATTTATTATGTTGACAAATACTTATTGAACCTACTATGTGCCAGATCCCATACTAGGCACTAAGGATGCATTGGTGAACAAAAACAGACCAGTCCCTGCTCTCATGCAGCATATATTTTAGTGGGAAAGAATTAAATTTGTGTCCTATTACACATTGCAATACATGTCAGGAAGGAAAACTACGGCTGGTTCTGAGAGAGAACAAGAACATAATTTAGACGGCGTGGGGGGGCCGCTTTCAGAAATGACATTTATACACGTACGTAACCAATCAATCAGCCAATTGATTAATCCAGCCCGGAGAGGCGGTCAGGTTCCACCTGCTGCGACATGCGGAGTGAAGAGGTTCCCCTGGACTTTCCTCTCCATCAAGGAAAAGTGCTCTAGTCCACGGCCATTTTGCCGTTTGCTGGGAGTGCCCCTGAGAGTCCAGATCCCTGCGACTCCAGAGTAAAGGGTGAGGGAAAGTATAATCGAACTTGTTTTTTTCGGATAAAGTAGAAAGGGCAGGATCGTCCCACGCCCTGATCTGTGATTGAGCAGCCCGCCTCTTGCCTCCCTCACCGGCCTCAGGAGTGTGGCGCTCTGTTGCCACCTGGTGGACATAACAGGCCATACAGTCTCGGGCTGGATCCGGAATGTCGTTCCTTCAGGCTGGCGGAGGCCGAAAAGGAGGCAGTAGGTTTGGGTGACTTCCTGTCAGGGGGCGGGGATGGAGAGAAGGAGCGAGGGTGGATGGGGAACTGCTGCTTGAAAGTCAACTGACTGGAGACCGACAATGGCCCCATTGTGTCTGAGGCCTTGACCTTGATTTCCTGCCACTCTCATCTCCCGGTGTGGCATCACCCGAGTCTGATTGGCCCGGAGTCCGCTCCACGACAGTGGGCGGGCCCGGGTCTGGACACAGCCACGGGCTCCCGTGGGGCCAAGACGTGCGACTGGTCCAGTGTCCGGAGGAAACCCATGGAAGGCAGATGGGGCAGTGGCCCACGACTCTCAGAAGCTGTTCCTTCCTTTCTTCGAAAGGCAGTGCAGATAGTGGTTACGGACTGGAATCCGGCTCCAAATTAGTTACGGGATCCTTAGACACAGTCTTTACCACCACTCTGTTTTTGTTTTTTAAGGTTTTACTTATTTACTTTTAGAGAGAGGAAGAGAGGGAGAGAAACATCATTGTGTGGTTGCCTCTCGTGCGCCCCCTACTGGGGACCTGGCCCGCAACCCAGGCATGGCCCTGACTGGGAATCCAACCGGCAAGCCTTTGGTTTGCAGACCGGTGATCAATCCACTGAGCCACTCCAGTCAGGGCCTATTTTATTTTTTAAGTACACACAAATGATTAACATTCCCATTGTAAAAAAAAAAAAAATGACACTGCAATAAAAAGCTAAAGCTCCTCACCTTTGTCACATACCCGCAGCCAGGTAAACACTACTGTTCCTTTCAAGTGTGCCCTTTTGACCTGACCTCATTCATTTTATTTATATACGAGTCTGTACTTATGAAAATATGTGATTTGGTGTATGTACCTTCTGAGACTCAGCTTCATAATCTAAAATGGAAATGAAAATAATAGGACTTAAATGTAAGAAGTTAGCGAGAAAGTTACCCGACATAATTCATACAGAGTGCTTAGCTCAGCACCTGCTGTGCAGTGTCTGTGACGATTGTCAACATCGTCATCTTTCTGCCTTTACCACTGGGACCCAGACCCAATTCTGAGGCCTTGGCTAGAAGCCCTTTCTTACTCCCCAGCCTGCTCTTCGCCCTCCCTTTCTCCCTTCTAACAGACTGTGATAAAAATCTGTGCTCTCTAATGCCTGTTTTTTTTTTTAAGCTACAAGGAGCATCTGTTGTTTTCAGCATGTTCTCTCCTCCCCTTCCCTCCTTCACCCCCGCCCCTCCCCTTCCTTTCTATATTTGACCTAAATGAGACCCACTCACCCTTCTACAGAGAGAACATCCATTCTGTCCCAGAGGAAGAGACTTCCATGGCACACGTGGTATACAGTGGAACCCACTCTACATGGAGGCTACCCCCAGGTAGGAGTACGGCTAGTGGCAGAAAGGGTGGGGTGAGGTCTCTGTGAAAGGTCTCATGGTAGAGCAAGTAAGTGCAGGGTCAGCTGTCAGAGCACCCCAATATATGGCCAAAGACAGGTCACTTTACCTTGCTGAGCCTCAGCTATCTCACCTGTACAATGGGACAACTAACCAGAACCACCATATTCAAGCGCTGTGAGGACAACAGGGTGTCTGGAAAAGGACCTGGCACTGAGAAAGCCAAATAGTAGTTATTGTTATGTCAGAAAGCAGAGTGACATTTTTATGTTTACAAAGGGATTTTCTAATGTCTCCCTTCTTTTTAAAATGAACTAGGCTTTGCAGCTTAGAGATGGAAGTGTGGTTTTGATTTACAAGTCTCAGGTAAATGTCTCTACCTGGGCTGCTGTTGCAGCAGCCAGGTGCCACTTCCTGGAGCTATTGCTGATCCCTTAGGTGGTCCACAGAGCTACCTTCAGCCTAAAGCACCAGGATAAAGGACACCAAAGGACCTCACTGTTCCAGATGATGCAGAAGAAAAAGCATCAAACCCATGTGAATAAGACAAGGCCAAATCACCCATTCAACAAATAGCCATGGAGCAGCCACTCTGTGTGGCCTGCACTACGTGCGACTGCACAGCGCAGGGTCCCTGGGACACAGCAGTTTTATTGGGGGGAACATACTAGCTGATATCTACCCAGTGCTTACTACATGCCAAGTGTGTTATAAGCACAATGGACAAGTCGGACAGATAAGATCTTGGTTCTCATGTAGCTTTTTTTTTAATGGTTCTTCTGCACATCATACTTTCCCCTGCTTTTTTTTTAGGTCTAATTTGCATTAAAATTCACCTTTTTTAATGTACAGTTTTATGACTTTTTACAAACACAGTTATGTAACCTTCATATAACTGAAATATGGAATATGTTCATCACATCCCCAAATTTTCCTCTCACTCTGTAGCAATCAGCATCTCCCCACCCCAGACACTGGCAACCACCATCTGATTTCTGTCCTTTTAGTTTTGCCTTTTCCAAAAGGAAACTTACAGTATGTGTCCTTTTGTGTATAGCTTCTTTCACTTACCTTAATGCTTTGAGATTCATTTATATTGTAATATATACCAACAATTTGTTCCTTTTTTCTTTCTTTCAGTTTTTTATTATAAAAATTTTCAAATATAAAGTTAAGCCCTGGCTGGCGTAGCTCAGTGGACTGAGCGCAGGCTGCGAACCAAAGTGTCGCAGGTTCGGTTCCCAGTCAGGGTACATGCCTGAGTTGCAGGCCACGGCCCCCGGCAACCGCACATTGATCTTTCTCTCTCTCTCTCTCTTTCTCCCTCCCTTCCCTCTCTAAAAAATAAATAAAATATTTAAAAATATATATATATATAAACTTAAAAGAGTATACAGTGAACATCTATAAACCTACTACCCAGATTCAATAATTGTTTGCATTTTGCCATATTTTAAAATGACGTATGTACATAGGCACATATTGGTTGAAATTTTTTAAAACTATGTTGTAGATCCTGGCACTTTACATCTAAAACTTTAGCGTATACACTTAAAAATGAGGACAGGTCAAGGTGGCAGCACAGATAAACATTGCTTGCCTCTTTGCACAACCACATCAAAATTACAACTAAATTATAGAACAACTGTCACTCAGAACCATCAGAAATTGACTTGAATGGAAATCTGAAAACCACAGAATTAAAGAAACCACATCCATCCAGGCTAGGAGGCGGGGCAGAGACTCAGAACAGGCTGGTCCCACATACACATGAGGTAGATTCAGGAGGGCTATTTCAGGAGTTAGGAGTCTCAGCCCCATACCACGCCCCCAAGCACAGGGTACCAGTGCCAGGAAGATAAGTCCCCAAAACTTCTGGCTACAAACAACAGAGATTGAGTTAGCGGAAGAAACTTCTGGAGTGTCCTCTGAGCTCCAGCACCGGGGTAGCAGCTTGAAAGGCACCAGTGGTATACAGGGAGAAACTGAAGTGGCTGGCATCAAGGCAAGAGCTGGGGGACAGCTTTTCCCCAGACAGAAAGGTGGGCTCTTCCATCCCACCCAACATACAGCAGTTAATGGTAGCTTTTCCATATCAATGGTTGGTCTTGGTTCAAGCTTCACAACTTCTTAATCCTTTCAAACAAGCAACATCTGGACTCAATGATCGCCAGCACCATGCCCCAACCCTGTACCTCTTGCTGAGTGGCCCCAGGCACAGCATTAACAACAGATAGCCTATATCATGGGTGTCAAACTCATTTTCACCGGGGGCCACATCAGCCTCAAGGTTGTCTTCAAAGGGCCAAATGTAATTTCAGCTCCTTAACAGTTAAGGAGTAGTTACATTTACACAGTCCTAAAATTATTTAGGCCCTTTGAAGGCAACCATGAGGTTGATATGGCCCCCGGTGAAAATGAGTTTGACACCCCTGGACTAGATTCACAATTTGGCTTTGTCTGCTAATCTCTTAGCCCAGCACAAGTAGTAGCCATCTCAGATTCCTCTATAGCTTAGGCAGGGTGGCCCTGGGCAGAACACAGGTGGGGGCTGACCTCGGTCTGCATCACTAGGGAAACCTCAGGGCCTGTGCACCCAATGGACAGCTACAGACCATGTTGGAACACCACCACCCTGCTGCACAGCTAATCCTTCATGGAGGGCAGAGGTTGGTAGTCAGTGATCACAGCCAGTCCTTGCAGCTGACTGGCCTGAGTAAGACCCTCCCATTGATCTGCCAATAGCAACCAAGGCTCAATGACAAGAAGAGGATGTAATCAGCCCACACGAAGGGCACACCTCAAGTACCCAGCTTGCGTCATAGGGGACGCTGTGCCACTGGACCCTCCAGGACACCTACTGCATTAGACCACACTACCAAGACAGGGAGTCATAGCAGCCCTACCTAATACATAGAAACAAACACAGGGAGGCTGCCAAGATGAGGAGACAAAGAAACATGGCCCAAATGAAAGAACAGAACAAAACTCCAGACAAAGAACTAAACAAAATGGAGATAAGCAGTCTATCAGGTTCAGGGACTTCCAGCCAAAATGGAGGTGTAGGTAGACACTGTGCCTCCTCGTACAACCAAAAGAAGGACAATAACAATTTAAAAACAAAAAACAACCAGAAATGACAGAAAACCGAACTGCATGGAAGCCTGACAACCAAGGAGTTAAAGAAGACATATTCATCCTGACCTGTAGGAGGGGCAGAGACAGGCAGCCGGGCAGAGAGGACTCACAGCATGTTGGCGGCTGACAGACTCAGTGAGGTGGCTCAGTGAGGATCGTGGAGGAGGGTGCTCAAGGCTGCAGCTGGCCGGCAAAACAGCAGTGGGTAGACCCGGACAGGTGGTGGATTGCGGATTGGGTGGTCTCACATTTGCACACAGATAAACTGGGAGAAACAACTACAGAGACAGACCACACAACCCAGTGCTCCTGCACATGGAAATAAAGCCTTAAACCACTGACTGAAAGCACCTGTGGGGGTTGAGGCAGCTGGAGAAACTCCCAGCCTCACAGGAGAGTTCATTGGAGAGACCCACAGGGTCCTAGAACATACACAAACCCACCCACCCAGGAATCAGTACCAGAAGGGCCCAATTTGCTTGTGGATAGTGGGAGAACTGACTGAAATCTGGCAGAGAACGGAGCAAGTGCCATTAGTCCCTCTCAAACCCCTCCCCCACATACAGCATCACAACACAGCAACATGGGTTGCCCCACCCTGGTGAACACCTAAGGCTCCACCCCTCACTAAGTAACAGGTGCAGCAAGACAAAAAAAAATGGCTCAAACAAAAGAACAGATCAAAGCTCCAGAAAAAAATACAACTAAGCAATAAAGAGATAGTCAACCTATCAGAAGCACAGTTCAAAACGCTGGTAATCAGGATGCTCACAGAATTGGTTGAATTTGTTCACAAATTGGATAAAAAAAATGAAGGCTATGCTAAGTGAAGTAAAGGAAAATGTACAGGGACCCATTGGTGATAGAAAGGAAACTGGGACTCAAATAAACAATATGGACCAGAAGGAAGAAAGAAATATCCAACCAGAAAAGAATGAAGAAACAAGAATTCAAAAAAAAAATGAGGAGAGGCTTAAGAACCTCCAGGACATCTATAAACGTTCCAACATCCAAATTATAGGGGTACCAGAAAGAGGAAGAGCAACAAGTGGAAAAGTTATTTGAACAAATAATAAAGGAGAACTTCCCTAATCTGGCAAAGGAAATAGACTTCTAGGAAGTCCAGGAAGCACAGAGAGTCACAAAGAAGTTGGACCCAAGGAGGAAGACACCAAGGCACATCATCATTATATTACCCAAGATTAAAAATAGGAAGAGAATCCTAGAAGCAGCAAGAGAAAAGGAGGCAGTTACCTACAAAGGAGTTCCCATAAGACTGCCAGCTGTTTTTCAAAAGAGACCTTGCAGGCAAGGAGGGGCTGGAAAGAAGTATTCAAAGTCATGAAAGTCAAGGACCTGCATCCAAGATTGCTCTATCCAGCAAAGCTATCACTTAGAATGGAAGGGTAGATAAAGTGCTTCCCAGATAAGGTTAAAGGAGTTTACCATCATCAAGCCCTTATTATATGAAATGTGAAAGGGATTTATCTAAGAAAAAGAAGATAAAAATATGAATAGTAAAATGACAACACTCAGTTATTAATAATCACACCTAAAACAAAAGCAAACTAAGCAAACAAATAGAACAGGAACAGAACCACAGAAATGGAGATCACACAGAGGGTTAAAAATGGGGAAGTGGGGGGGGGGGAGTACAGAGAATAAGTAGCATAGATGGTAGGTAGAAAATAGAAAGGGTAAGGGTAAGAATAGTATAGTAAACATAGAAGCCAAAGAACTTATAAGTACAACCCACGGACATGAACTAAAGGTGGGGGGGATGTGGGTGGGAGGAGGTGTTCAGGGGAGTGAAGGGGGAATGGGACAATTGCAATAGCATAATCAATAAAATATATTTTTAAAAAGATAAATATATAAAAAATTTTTGACTTAAAATTTTTTTTTAAAAAAGCAGTCTATCAGACTCAGAGTTCAAAACAATGGTTATAAGGATGCTCAAGGAACTCAATGAGGACCTCAGCAGCATAAAAAAGATCCAGTCAGAAACAAAGGACACATTAATTGAAATAAAGAACAATTTACAGGGAAACAACAGTAGAATGGATGAAACCGAGACTCAAATCAATGATTTGGAACATAAGGAAGCAAAAAACAACTAAGCAGAACAAGAAGAAAAAATGCGAAAAAATGAGGTTAGTACAAGCAGCCTCTGGGACAACTTCAAGTGTTCCAACATTTGCATCATAGGGGTGCCAGGAGAGGAAGAGAAAGAGCAAGAAACTGGAAATCTATTTGAAAAAATAATGAAAGAAAGCTTCCCTAATTTGGTGAAGGAAATAAACATGCAAGTCTGGGAAGCACAGAGAGTCCCAAACAAGGTGGATGCAAAGAGGCCCACTCCAAGACACATCATAATGAAAATGCCAAAGGTTAAAGATAAAGAGAGAATCTTAAAAGCAGCAAGAGAAAAGAAGTTAGTTCCTGGAGGGGAATTCCCATAAGACTGTCAGCTGATTTCTCAAAAGAAACTTTGCAGGCTAGAAGAGATTGACAAGAAACATTCAAGTCATGAAAAGCTGGGACCTACAGCCAAGATTGCTCTACCCAGCAAAGCTATCATTTAGAATCGAAGGGCAGAGCTTCCCAGACAAGAAAAAAACTAAAGAAGTTCATCATCACCAAACCATTATTATATGAAATGTTAAAGGGACTTATTTGAGAAAAAGAAGATCAAGTCTCTAAACAATAAAATGGCAAAAATATATATCAACAATTGAATCTAAAAACAAACTAAGCAAACAAGAGGAACAGAGACAGAATTGTGGACACAGACAGTGTTTTGATAGTCATCAGATGGGAAGGGGGTGTGGGGGAATGGGTGAAGAGGTGAGGGGATTAAGAAGCACAAATAGGTAGTTACAGAATAGCCATGGGGATGTAAAGTACAGTAAAGGAAATGGAGTGGCCAAAGAACTTATATGCATGACCCATGGACATGAAGAATGGTGTGGGGATTGCCTGAGGTAGTGGGGGTGCTGGGTGGAGGGGGGAAAAGGGGGAAAATTGGGACAACTGTAATAGCATAATCAATAAAACATAATAATAAAAAGTGAGGACATATGATAAGCATGTTATCACACCTAAGAAAGTTGGCAGTAATTTCCAAATGTCATCTTTTACCCATCATTCGCAAATGTCCCTAATTTCAAAAATGGGGGGGGGGGTTATAGCTTTTGACCCACCTGCTAGGGTTTTATTTGTAAATTTTTACTTTTGAAATAATTATAGAAATTTTGAAGTAATTCACAGGAAATTGAAAAATAAAAGTCTCATGTACCCTTTAACCATCTTCTCACAGTGATGACATCTTATAGGGGGCATATATACAGAGCTTTATGTAGTAAAATACCAAAACCAGGACATTGACTTTGGTGCGTTACTGTTAACTAGACTACAGATCTTATGCAGTTTTCACCATTTATTTGACCTGCACTCATTTGTGTATGGGTGTATGTATAGTTCTATGCACTTCAACCCCGTGCATGGATTCCTGTTCAGCCACCACAATCAAGACCAAGAACTGTCACATCCCTACAAAACAACTCAATTGCTACCTCTTTGTACTTACACCCACTTATTTTATGCCTCCCTGTCCCCTAGTAACCACTAATCTGTTCTCCATCCTTAGAGTTTTGTCATTTTGAGAATGTTATATAAATCAAATCACACAGAAAATAACTTTTTCAGACTGATTTTTTTGTTGTTGTTGTTAAGCACAATGCCCTTGCAGTCTCTCCAGTTTGTTGCATGTATTATCAATAGTTCATTCCCTTTTAGTGCTGAGTAGTATTCTTATATGAATGGACTACAGCTTAGCTATGTACCAGTCAAAGATCTTTGAATGGCTTCTAGTTTCGGGTGCATGTGAAAAAGTTACTGTAAATATCTGTGTACAGGTTTTTGTGTTAACTTGAGCTTCATTTCACTTGGGTAAATACCTAGTAGTGGGATTGCTGAGTTGCATGGTGCCAGTTTATCTTTATGTGAAATGACCAAACTCCTTTGCAAACTGGCTGTACCATTTTGCATCCTACCAGCAATGTACAAGAGCTACAGTTGCTCTTTTTTAAAATAGAAATGTTTAACCATTCTAGTACATATGTAATGGCACCCCACATAATCTGTAAAGCATAGATGATACCAAGTTATACCTCTTCTGGAAGCTCTCCAGGAGCTTCCTAGTCACACTCAGAGTGAAATTCAAACTCATTTCTGAAGTTTGCCAGACCTCTCTCCTGACCTCTTTTGACTCTGCCCCTCACTCTAGACCATTGCTCCAACCACAGTGATCTGCTTGTTGTTTTTCTAACACCTGAACTTTTTGTCCTTCCAGGCTTTTCACCTGCAGTTCCTTCCACCTGGAATGTTCTCACCCTGGGTCTTCACATGGCTCAGTTTCTCACTCCATTTGCTCTGGGTCTAAGGTCAGTTCGTCGGAGGCGTTCCTGATGGTCAAAATGAGCCTCACCCCTCCACCCATCTTCACAATTCTCTTACCCTGTTTTATTGTTTCAGAGCACTTATCTCTGCTTCATAAAATGTCTATCAATTACTGATTTGTTTACTGTCCTCCCTATAAGGACAGGGACTGGCTTTTTGATGATTATCTCCAGTGATTAATGCAGTGATTGGCACACAGGAGACACTCAATAAATGTTTGTTGATTGAATATGTATTGGAAAACTCTTGTGAACCTCTTCTCATCCTTCTGGCCCACCTTTCACCCAACCGTCACCATGGCAGCCAGCCTGGAGTAAGTGGAAGCCCCTTTGCTTAGCATAGCTCTTGCTTGTGCCCAGATCTTCCGTCTTGACTCAAGCACTGTGGCCTGGAACTCTGGAGAAGTTAACCCCGCTGGGGCAACCCCTGACCAATGGCGCTGAAGTTGGTAGATGTATGCCCCTTCTCTGAAACCTAGTGGGGGGTTCTGAGGTTCACGCTACACTGCTCCTCAGCAGGTCCAGCTAGATCGAACCCTAGTTGCCCATGATGGTGACCAGCTCCATGTCACACCATTTGTGCTGGTTTCCCTTACTTCTTAGTTCACCCTCCATAGCCCCTACTCCTGCTGCTTGGGATAATGTCTGGAATTAATTTGCAAGCAAGCCCCGTCTCTGCTTTCTGTACCCGCAAGGAGATAGCAAGGATGGAAAAGAGCTCAGATTAAATTAGGACAAATATGTGGGGCTCATAGGCTTGTAGGAGAGATAAATAATACTAAAATAAGAGGAAACAAAATTTTAACTGTAGGCAAAGGGATAGACTTTTCAACAAATGGTGCTGAAATAATAGAATATCCACATGGAAAACAATGAATTTCAATCCCTCCTTCACAATGTACTTGACATGGATCAAAACCCTAAATTTTTAATACATAAAACTATAAAAATTCTAAAAGAAAGCATAGACAAAAGTCTATATGACCTTGGGCTAGGCAGAGACTTCTTGGGTCACATAAAGAACTAATTACAAAAGGAGGGAAAGACAGCATTAAGAAGTGAACAGTTCGGTTAGACTAGAAGAAAGGTTTTTTAAAATCAGATTTTATTTATTTATTTTCAGAGAGAGGAAAAGGGAAGGAAAAAGTGAGGGAGAGAAACATGGATTGGTTGCTTCTCACGCACCCTCTACTGGGGACCTGGCTGGCAACTCAGGCATGTGCCCTGATGGGGAATTGAGTAGATAATCTTTTGGTTTGCAAGCTAGAACTCAATCCACTGAGCCACACCAGCCATGGTGAAGAAAGTTTTGTGACACATATATTTTTGATTAGTAATTTGTATCTACCACATATAAAGAAATATTTTAACTCAGCAATAAGACAAACAGCCAAATTAAAATATGGGTGAAAGATTTTAACAAATACTTTTAAAGAAGATATACAAATATCTGTACGCACATTGTTCAACACCATGAGCCATTAGGGAAATGCAAATTAAAACCACAAAGAGATAACACCATTCGCCCATTAGAATGGCCGACATTGAAAAGACTGGCAATGAGTGTTGGCAAGGATGTGGAACAACTGGAACTCTCATACATTGCTGGCAGGAGTGTAAAATGGAAAATCGCTTTGGAAAAAGGTTTGGCAGTATCTTATAAAGTTAAATATACCATGTACTCAACAATCTCCATTATAGGTATTTATCTGAAAGTAATGAAAAATATGTCCACACAAAGACTTGTACATGAATTGCCAAAGCAGCTTCCTTCATAATAGCCAAAAACTGGAAACGACCCAGATGTCCATCAGCAAGGGAATAGATAAATTGTGGTGTACTCATACAATAGTCTACTTACTACTCAGTATAAAAAGAAACACATACTGATAAATGCTACCACATGAATGAACTTCCAAAGCATGCTGAGTGAAAGAAGCCAGACAGAAGAGTATGTACTGTAATATTACATTTAAATGAAGCTCTAGAATAAGCAAAGTTCTAGAACAGAGAGTTCTAGAGCTGTGGGGTGGGGGGAATATGACTAGAATGAGGAATCAGGAAAATTGTTAAGATTATGAACATATTCTGTATCTTGACTAGAGTGGTGGATACATGGGTACTTGTCAAAATTCATCTTAGTGTGTATCTTAAATGGATGCCTTGCATTGTAGGCAATTATGCCTCAGTAAGGATGATTTTAAAAGTAAAAATTAACTATAGCTATGATAAGTGCTACAGAGGGAAGAAAATATGGTATTATAAGAAAAGTTGGTTGGCCAAGGAAGCAATCTAAAGAGATGACATCTGAGCAGAGATCTGAATGTCCAGAGAGAGCCAGCCGTGGGAAGATCTAGGGGAAGGCGGGCATTCCAGGAAAAGGTAACTGCAGGAACAAAGACCCAGAATCAGGAAGGAACCTGATAATCTTGGGAACAGTCCAAAGGCCAGTGTGACTGGGCAATGTGGGTGGGGCAGAGAGTGGTAGGAGGCAGGTGGGGAGGTAGGCTAGATAGAGCCAGATCGTGCCAGACCTTATCAGCCTTGCCTTGATAAAGGTTTGGAATTTGAAATGAGTAAAATGCAAATCCCTCCTGTTATAGTGGGGCAGAAACACATAAGGAAATAAAGGCAATACAGGGTCAGGGTGATACAGGTACATTTGGGGAGTGTACAGGGCTATAGGGGGAAGTAGTCAGCACTACCTGGGAACATCTGGGAAGGTCTCTCAGAGGAGGTGAGATTTCAGCCAAGATTTGAAGAATTGCAGGGGAGAAGGGATACTTCAGTGGAGGGTGAGGCGTCCACAGAACCCCAGGGGCATGCAGCCCTGCGGACATTCAAAGACCTGCATAGTACAGGGTGTGGCAAAAGTAAGTTTACAGTTGTGAGTACATAAAACACAGATTTATTCTTGTATTATTTATTAATTATTATATTATTTTTCATATGAATAGCTGTAAACCTACTTTTATCCCACCCTGTTGAAATCTAGTTGGAAATTTCCCTGTAGGAGGGGGAGTAGCAGGAGGGCTGAGAGTGGAGAGAGAAGCTTTTGAATGCCTCCTCAGACTAGATCCAGCAGGGTATGGGAAACCCCTAGAGAATTTGAAGTAAGGAAGTATGAGGACCAAGTTTGCATTTCAGCTAGCAGCTGGAGAGCAAGACCACCGGTTCTGACTCTGACGTGAGACAATGGGGAAGGCCGGACCTGGCCAGGTGGGGCAGGGAGAAGTGCTTGACGGCTAAGAGGTGATCAGTACTCATCCTCAACCCAGGGACTTCCGGGTTTCTTCTGGCTTGAATGCCTGGCTCCCCTGGGGGGTGATGGTCCATTTAGGCAGGACACGTGAGAGAAACAGGTTGAGGAGAAGATTTGCAGAGTGTGTGGCACCAGAAGGCCATAAATGATGATTTATTGAGGTATAATTGGCTCACAACATTATATTAGTTTCAGGTGCAAAACATAGTGAGTTGATCTTTGTATACATTGTGAAGTGCTCACCACAATAGAAAGTCTAGTTAAGCCATGACCAATGTGGGTCAGTTCGTTGGTCATCGTCCTACAAAGCCAAAGGTCACCAGTTAGATTCCAGGTCAGAGCACCTGCCTGGGTTTCAGGTTCAGTTCCCAGTCAGGACACATACAAGAGGCAACCCACTGATGTTTTTTCTCCCTCCTTTCTCCCTCTCTTCCCCTCTCTCTAAAAAATAAAATAAATATTTTCTTTTTTAAAAAAGAAAGTCTAGTTAATATTCATCATTATACAATTGCAAAAAATATTTTTCCTGCTAATGGGGACTTTTAAGATCTACTCTCTTAGCAACTTTCAAATATGCAATGCAGTATTATTAACTATAATCAATATGCTATATATAACATTCTATAGCTTACCAATAATTGGAATTTTGAACCTTTTGACCCCTCCTTCACCATTTCACCACCCATCCTCCATCTCTGGCAACCATTAATCTGTTCTCTGTATCTACAAGCTTGGGTTCATTAGTTTTTTTTTTTTTAATTCCACATATATGTGAGATTATATGGTATTTGTCTTTCTCTGACCTACTTCACTTAGCATAATACCTTCAAGTTCCATTCATGTTATTGCGATTTCATTTTTTATGGCTGAGTAATATTCCATTGTATATATGTACCACTTCTTTTCTTCTTTTTAACAATATTTTACGTGTTTATTTTTAGAGAGAAGGGAAGGGAGGGAGAAAGAGAGGGAGAGAAACATCAATGAGAGAAACATTGATCGGTTGCCCTTCACGCACCCCCAACTGGAGACCTGACCACAACCCAGGCATGTGCCCTGACTGGGAATCAAACCTGGACCTTTTAGTCTATGGGATGATGCTCCAACCAAGTGAGCCACACTGGCCAGCACCTATTTTTAATTTTTTAAGGAAACTCCATATTGTTTTTCACAGTGGCTGCACCAATTTATATTCCTACCAGCAATACACGAGGGGTCCCTTTTCTCCACATTCTCACCAACACTTGTTATTGCTCATCTTTTTGGTACTGGCCATTCAAACAGGTGTAAGGTAATATCTCATTGAGGTTTTGATTTCCCTGATGATTAGTGATGTTAAGCTCCCCTTCATGTACCTGTTGGCCATTTGTATTTTCTTTGGAAAAATCTCTATTCAGATCTTCTGCCTAATTTTGTAAGTAGGTTGCGTTTTTTTTTTTTTTTGCTATTAGGTTGTATGAGTTCTTTATATATTTTGGATATTAGCCTCTTATCTGTTATATGACTTACAAATAATTTCCCCATTCAGTAGGTTTCTTTTCCTTTTGTCGATGGTTTCATTTGCTGTACAGAGCTTTTTAGTTTGATGTAGTCCCACCTGTTTATTTTTGCTTTTGTTGCCTTGTTCCAATTAAGCAGGACACATGAAGAAAATCAGGGTGAGGTAAAGACCTGTTTGAGTTTCAGGGACAGGAGAGCCCTAAAAGCTACCTTTTACATGCATCCACTCCCTCAGATAGCATGTTACACCTGAAGATTCCCAGGCCCTGGCTCCATTGATTCAGAAGCAGTGGGTCTAGGATGGAGCCCAGGAATCTGCAGATGTACATAGTGCCCCTCGCACTCTGATGCAGATGTCAATAGCGCCTCTCCAGGGGCTTGGAGCAGGAGGCAGGAGAGCCACACTCTCATCTGGACTGTGGCCTAAGCAGCCCAGAAATTCAGGTAAAGTTGGCATCTAAAATAAGACTCTGAGTGTGGTAAGAGCAAAGATAACTTGTGTTTTTACTGGTGCAGCTGAAGAGTGGCCTTGGTCATCATGTATAACTCCTGGTCACAAGGAGCCACACACAGAAATAAGTGGCAGGGCCAAGCCTGGAGCATATATCTGCTTTTTGATGTGTACCCACTCTTAGGGTGTGGGTTGGGGGGCAGGATGGGGATTCACGGAGGCTGCGGTGAACTGGACAACGAGCACCGTGCGAAGAGAGCAGCTTCTGCTGCACACATGGCATCTCACCAACAAACCTTCTCGGCAGGTCCATGTGGTCAGGCCTATTATTATGTCCATGTCACAGATGAGAAAACTGAGGCCCGAAAAGTAGTAAATTGCTCTGAGTTCTGTGGCAAGGATGTAGGGGAACCAGGGCTGCAGCCCCGGTCCCTGGGCACTTCTAAGCATAGCATCGCCCCGTGAGTGGGAGAAGTCACTTCATCTCTTAATCTCAAATGATCTTTCAAGCAAGGAAGTGGGGAGAGTACAAGCTTTCTTTGTCCTTTCAGAAGGTATCTAAATCCTTACTGTGTGTGTTTGCCAAAGAAAAGCCTCCCTGGGCCCAGAGGAGCTGGGATTTTGAGTCTCATGTTGTAGGGTTCCAGGGAAAAGTACTTCTAAGAATTCACAGAGATGCCACCACATGCTTTAGCTTTATCCAAGTAACAGAAGGAGGTGGTGGTGGCGGCGGCGGCGGCGGCAGCAGCAGCAGCAAATCTGTCCCCAGTGCACTGCAGTACTGTTTTGCTGTGATGAAATACACATGGCATATGGCTGTGAAGTTACTATCTTGAGAGCAGATAGAAATGGGATTTTTCATGTGCCAGATTTTACTTCCCTTTCTGAAACAATCTTGTAGTAAACAGGGGTTTTCTGATCTTGTTATGATCCGAAGGATGGGAACTCCTTTACACTTCTTAAGTGAAATTATTGTCTTACTTTCAGTCTATCAATAGTGCAAATGGTTTTGTTTAACATGAAAGCTCTTCTGAGCTCCCTCGCTTCCTCCACAGGCCAAGACAGAAGAGACTCTGCCACCACCAGGGACCAATGCCATTCCAATCACAGACCACACAGACCACCCCCAACGATGAAAGTCCACACATCCTGTGGCTCCCACCCCTCGGCAAATGGAGTGGGAAAGAGGGAAGGTTTATTGAGCGTGGGAGGCCTGGGCAGAGGAGGGAAGGAAGGGCCAGGAAGCAAGTAGAATGTGACTTTTAGGAGAATTATTTTGAACCACGTCTTGCATGCTGACAGATTAATGATCATTATTAGGACCTCAGATGTAACACAGAGCCCGCCCTAAAGTTAAATTTTCCCTTTCAGATGAGCATGGCCTGTCAACCCAGCATAGGCTGGTCCTCTGCCAGCCTCCTCCCCCACAGTAGGGGGGCTGGAATGCTCCAGCTGCTCCCTGGCTGTTACCTTTCATAAAGAACTTTGCTTTTTCGGTAAACAAGGGCACCACGTTTCTATCTTAGCCTTATAAAATCAACCTGAGAAATAAATACTTCGTGCAAGGACCGCAGCTACATTTGCGGGGTTTTAACCATAATAGTTTCAGGGCTGCTCTGTGGAACCGAACCTGCCCAGGGACCCTCTGGGCACAGTGTGACATCCCACAGCGGGGCAGACCTGGGGCCGGAATTAAGCCCACATGGATTATTGTTGGCTTTCACAGTGTCTTAAAAATTGGATTTCGCATCAAAATCCTGTTTGCTGGCTTCTCCTGAAAAATCAGAAAACCCGGTCGTATTGGGCCACAGTCCTGTTCGACAAGTGGCGGGAGCTGAATGACAGTGGCTCCATTTGCATTGTTTGTTGTCCAGTTTGCCATAGCCCCCACCCCTTCCGGTAATCCCCCATCCACACCCTAAGAGAGGGTACAAGTTAGAAAGCAGATATGGAGGTGTGAGTTTCAGCCTTGATTGCACCACTTACTTCCTGTGTTTTACCAGGTGTCTGCATCTCTCTGAAACCTATTTTGAATCTCTAGGAAGAAGCGAATAATAAGGCAGAGCACTGGCAGAAAGCCCAGCCTAGAGGAAGCACTCACTGATTATTTACCCTGGATATTTATTGATGTATTGACTATTCCCTATCAATGACAGAGGAGACTCGAAGACGGTATACCCATAGACACACCTACTGGAATGCAAGCTTCATGTAAGCAAGGATTTTAGAAATCTGTTTTGCTTATTCCTATATCCTCAGAGCCTGGTACCATCCCTGGCACATGGTAGGCACTTAGTAATTGCATAGAATGAATATGTGAATTTAATGTTCTCCTGAGTTTTTATTTTTATATGTTATGTACTAAATTATGGTTGGTTTATTCTATAGATATAAGTGTAAATATACTTACAGGCTGATTATTTCTAATTTGCATGTTGATTTTTTTTCTTATTCTTTCAAAATATTAAAAAGCCAGGAGATTCTTCAGAGTTGATGTGAGCGTCATTGCCCTACTCAGTTGAGTCACGGCCTGGGAGGAAAACATACTCTTCTCCGTGGCTGGGTTTTTAAGATCATTATCCAAATGCCAGGCCACTTCAGGAGTCAGTGCTCCAGAAAGTCACAGTTATAAATGCACTCCTTTATGTGATGACTCTTAGAACTCTGGGTGCTGCACACACTTTTAAAGCATTAAGTGTTCTCCAAACCACTTTCTTCAGAAGTAAAACTTCCAAGACAGGAGAGTGCACTTACGTAAAACCGACGGCAGGTTCTATGCTACCATCTCAATAAGGCTCCCCCTCTGAGTGCTGGGATTTGTCCCCCATTGGACGCACTGTCCGGGAAATACAGAAGGTGAGTTGACTTCTAAGTGGATTCAAGGTTAGCCTTTTGGAATATTATATTACATGTGCCTTCCATGGGCTGTGGTTTTGGTATCTGTGGCCTGTAGGGGTCAGCTGTGCTTTCTGTTTGCTCCGCATCTATTTCTCCTGACTCTGGTAACTAGGCTTTC
Organism: Phyllostomus hastatus; assembly: GCF_019186645.2. Lineage (NCBI taxonomy): Eukaryota > Metazoa > Chordata > Mammalia > Chiroptera > Phyllostomidae > Phyllostomus > Phyllostomus hastatus. Next base: position 27,852,283 of record NW_025333611.1, on the reverse strand, counting down.
CTGGGAAAGCCTTTCTTCCACACTTTCAAATATGGGGTGTGGGAGGGGCTAACCTCACCCCCAGCTCTGGAGGTGTCACCCCCTAGCCTCGGTGTCATATCCCTTGGCTGCAGCCACACATTGGGGGTGGGGGGGCGGGGGGGGGGATGAGTTACCCAGGCCAATGCAAACACGAAGTCTCCACTCTGGAGCTTTTTTTAGTACTGTTGGGAAAAGGAAGCTTTTGTCTGCTGCGACTTTTTGCTGGGGGAATGTAATTCTGATACTCTCAGAGAGACTGCCTGAGGATGCAGGGGAAAGAGAGCTGAGAGATAGAGCAAGACCAGATATCCCTGGTGCCAGTGTTTGAGTGCCCAGATCCAACTTTGCCTGAAGCTCAGATTCTCTGGATTTTTGGTTTCATGAGCCAATAAATTCTCTCTCCCTCTTTCTTAAACCAACCTGAATGGCATTTTAGTCACTTGCATGGAGACACTCTTGACTAGCAAATTGGAATTCGAAAATATAGACCAGAAAAAGAGAAACAAAACTGTGAGAGTCAGTGCTCAGGTGAAAACCAAACCTTGAACCATGGCCAGAAGCAAACTGATGATTTTGCCTTTTTCTCCTTCATGTGAACCTCAAATTCAATTAGAATCAGGCAGAGCAGGAAGCTCAGAAACAAAGAAGTATAATTTCTTTTTCTTCTTTCTTTGATACCCTAACATGGGAAAAGAATCCGGCCATTCATTCTTTGCTAGTGCTGGCCACATTCACTGGCTTTCCTTTGACATGTGTTCATTTGTCTACTTCCAAAGCGGGGGAGAGGGGAGACGCCGAAATCAGCCAGAGGCCAGGTCTAGTGGACTTCTCCAGTGCTTTAAAACAGCCCGTCCCTGACTCCAGGGAATTCTCTTAGTGCTCATCATTGGGCCTGCGAGCTCCAAAGAGAGGTTGTTCGACTCGAGCGACATTTAGAGATGTTCATTGAACAGGGTGATCGAGCACCTCCTCATGCCAGGCTCTGACTTCCACACGTGTGTGAGTGAGCGGGACAGGGTTTCTCCTTCCAGAAGGAGTTGTTTCCAGTCTGTGATCAGCCCTTCTTCACCTCTTGGGGACGCACCTTTGCCATGGCCCTACTTTCCCTTCTGACCAGCCTGAATGCTGCTACCAAAGGATTCTTCACAAAATACTGCATCCCATTCCCACTTTGGGGAGAGCTTCAGTGCTCTCCTCTTGTTTTCTTTTTCTTTTTTTAGGAATTATTTATTTATTTATTTATTTATTTATTTATTTATTTATTTTAGAGAGAGAAGAAGGGAGGGAGGAAGAGAGGTAGAGAAATATTGATGTGTGAGAGAAACATCAATGTGTGAGAGAAACTTCAGTTGGTTGCCTCTAGCACACCCCAGCTGGGGACCTAGCCCACAACCCAGGCATGTGCCCTGAACAGGAATCGAACCAGTGACCTTTTGATTCACAAGCTGGAGCTCAATCCACTGAGCCACACCAGCCAGGTCCCCCTATAATTTTCATATTGAATTTATCCTCTTCTTCCTGGAACTTAATAAAAAGCCAATAGTTTGGAGCACTTAGTATGTGCCAGGCACCATGCTTGGGTACATGTTCATTATCTCAGTTAACCCTACAAATGACACTATAAAGTAGAGATCAACTTTATCCCTAATATTTTCCAGATGAGGAAACTAGTGCACAGAGAACTTCCGTAACTCTCTCAAGGTCACATGGCCAATAAGTGATATGGGGTCTGAATGTAACCCTGTCTTTCTGGCTCCAAACCCTATGCTCCTACTAGAAGATTCTACTGTCTCAAAAGCTCTTCCATAACCTGCTCTGTCTCTACCTTATTTCTTATAGTTCTCAATTTCCATAGGCCAATTAGGCTGGTTTTATGACTACTGTTCTCTAATTTTATTGTCTTTATTCGATCATCCATTTCTTCAGCAATATTTTCTGAGCCCCAGCCCCCGGAGCACATGCTGTCCAGATGATATGACCCAGAAAGCTGTCTTTTCTCATCACTCCTCCAAATCCTGCCTCTCAGGGCTCAGCTGTAGACCCTTCCTTTCATGCACCCCACCCTTGCCAACGCAGTTGGCATGGCCTCCCTTCCGTGAACATCGAGGGAACAGAAGGGCATGACACAGTTCAGCATTCAGTCTTACAGGGGTCTTCAGAGGTCTCATACCATCTTGCTTTTTTATCAGGAGTTAGATGCCTGGAGGACCAAGTTAGGGAACATGCTCCTGTCATATCTATCACAGTGCTGAGTGCACAATAGGCATCCGAGAAATATTCTTCCATCCAAGGCTGAGTGAACAGATGGAGTACAATGGTTTTACAATGGCCTGTTGAGCCCTGGCCATGTGGCTCAGTTGATTGCAGTGTTGTTCCGTACACCGAAAGGTCGTGTGTTTGACTCCCGTGAGGGTGTGTGTGGGAGGCAACCAAGCAATGTTATTTTCTTCTCTCTCCCTTCCTCTCTCTCTAAAAATCAATAAAAAACATTTATAATGGCCTTTTGGGAAATTATGAATCTGGGTTTTTTTGTGGACCTAGAATTCCCCTATAGTTTATGATAGTCTGTATTATTAACCCTATTTTACAGATAAGACTGAGGCTCAAAGAAGGTGGGTGACTTGCCCAAGGTCACAAAACAGATAAACCTCAGAGCTCAGGCTCCCAACTGCTGCATCATGTCGCCTCCACAATCCTTGGGTGGCTCTCCGGGATCACAAATGTTGCAAATTCATTGTATCTTCTGTGGCTAATGGACTTTCACAGAAGATTCACTTTGTCCAGACCTTCTACACAGACCTTTTTCTGTATTTCTAGAAATGGCAACTCGCTGCTATTGTGAAGAAACTTGGCAAATATCTGGCAACTTCTACATCTGACCCACTGCTTAGTCCTGGGACTTAAGATCAAATCCTAAAGCCCTGGCTGGTGTAGCTCAGTGGATTGAGTGCAGGCTGCGAACCAAAGCATTGCAGGTTCGATTCCCAGTCAGGGCACATGCCTGGGTTGCAGGCCACGGCCCCCAGCAACTGCACATTGATGTTTCTCTCTCTCTCTTTCTCCCTCCTTTCCCTCTCTAGAAATAAATAAAATCTTTAAAACACACACACACACACACACACAAGAATCATGGGATAAAAAAACAGAAAACTATTTTTTTTTTATTTTAAAAAAGATCTAATCCTAGAAAGGAGCCAGGTGAGATGCACTCCCAGCCGCATCTCTGGTTCTTGGATGCTGTTAGCAATATTACCTGAGTTTGTACTCATACAGTGAAGGTAGAGGTGACAGGGAAGGGGGAGGGTGACAGAGTAGAACACAACCATTTTTCTTCGATGGTTATGTCCTCTCACACACAACCAACTCAGTAAAAGGGAAGTGGCCAAGGGCATTTCTAAAAACATGTCCTACCATCTCTTCTCCCTCAGCATAGCCGGCTCCCATATGTCCCAGCTGCCATGAGAAATTTCCCTCCCTTCCCAGACCGTTATTCCTGCCTTCCACCGCTCCCCCCAATCCTCTCCTTGCCCTGCCCAGATTAGAGCCTCATATGCCTACCCCCAAGGGCCTGGAAAACTTTCCAGTCCAAAAGCATGAGTGTCAGAGTATAGTTATGGAGGTACTATTCCTGCTCTTTCCTCTGCATTAGTGTTCTGCAAAGGATGATTCTTGCCCCGCTTCCCCTGATGGTTCAGAGATGGTTTTGGGGTGTGTGTGAATGACTTTCCTTCCTCAGATGCTCATAGACAATGCTGCGCTCCCCTGCCAGCCTCTGAAGGACACTGCCTATTTCTTGGTCCGGAGGAGACAGAAATGTTAGCCTACAGCAGATTCTCCCCACCCGTTCCTCCTTCTCCACAGTCCTCACTTCTGTAAGCTCACAGCCCCCTTCCTTTATGGCTGTCAGCCACGCTTCCTAGGTCTCTCTGTACCGCACCATGCTCCCTTTCAGCAGCTCTTCCCCAAATTTCCAACTGCTTCTCCTTTCTCCCCATCCCTTCTCCCCTCTGCTCCCAGCACTTTTCCCTCAATTCTGACCCGCCTCTGCTCTCTGCCCTCCCTGATCTCCATTCAGAGTTCCCCTCCTCAGGGGTCTGGGTGCCCCTGCCCTGCTCCCACCATGTTCTTGACTGCTGATCTCTGCCCCGTGGGCCCTGGACTCATATTTTCAATCTCTTCTTCCCATTAGTACAACCCTTTTTGGCTACAGCCACGATTCTCTTGCACCTTTTACAACTCTCCCCCCTTTGTTTTCTTTAAAAAATATATAAAAGTAAAAAAGTGTTACTAAAACTATTAAGTAAATAATAAACAGGACAGTTGGTACTTGGATATGAGACACTACCCATAAACTCGTGATCTTCAAGGACAGTGTGTCAGTCATCCTGGCATTGCCCATTACCAGGCACCAAAAGGTTCTTACTAGAAGTTGATTATAAACAGCTTTTTGGTTTACAGTCCCATAGTCTGAGAGGGAAGGACAACATATATGACACCTCCATGGCGGTGCAGGGTGTAGAAGAGTCAAATATAAATGAAACTCAGGAAAAAGGGAAGAGATAAGCAGTGGTTTTCAAACTGGGACTTCTATGGGGTGTTCAATTTTTACTTAGAAGCTGATGGTTTATGTTCAGAAACCGGAAAGTCAGAGTCATATTCCATTGTCTGTATGTCCCACTTCATGGCACTTAGGTTGTTTCCGTATCTTGGCTATTGTAAATAATGCTGCAATGAACATGATGGTGCACATATCTTTTCAAATTCGTGGAGAGGCATAGACATACGTTTATAGCAAGCAAGGGGAGGAATTCGAATGAAAAATCAATTTCTAAAATGAAAAATAAAAAATCTTTTCACGAGGACTTGCAGGCTTGTCCTAGGCTTTGCTCTGGGAGTGTTTCAGTGATTTCTCTTTCTTTTGGAATCCGGGAAGGAGGAGGCCTTCAGAACTGGAGGGCTGGGCCAGGGCTCCAACCCCTCCTCTCCCCTCTCCTGAATGAATGAAGTATGATTACATTCTCCAGCAGAAGCTGCCTTATTTGCTGTGAGGTTTTATGAAGGAAAAGTTACAGAGAACAATGCAGGTACCAGCCTCAGCCCTAGTCCTCCCAGGTACAGCTCAGGAAGTAAACACCTGGCGCCTAGACAGTGCGAGGAGGAGCAACCCACAGTTAACCCTGTGTGCCACGCAGCCAGCCGGGAACCAGGGGAACACATGCCCTGCCTTCCGGGCACTTGCTCTAGCGGAGACGGTGTATCGTCTGGAGTCTTGGAGAACTGATACAATTTAAGGGGAGAGCCCTGTAGGCGCATCTGGCATCTAGCTCAGCTCAGAGGCTGGAACAGACAGGCCAGAGTCACATCTCCAGTCCCGGAGGCGCTGGTGACTGCGTTACATGGCCCTAGGCGACTGAAGGCCCGAGGCTAGGGGCGGAGCCCGAGCTGTGACACCGCCCTCTGCCTTGCCACGCCCCGCGCACGTTGCCAGGGTGATCAGGTGACTCGCAGCTCGCGGCTGTTGGGACTGCCGTGACGTCAGCCGCGCTGCGGCTTCTCACTCACTCAGAGGCAAGTGCTGAGCTATTTGTGCTGTCTTACCTAGTCCCGTCCGCTCCCGACTCAACCGGTGCCCAGCCCGTTGCTGGAGAGGTGAGGTGAGGCGGCCCCGGGCCCAGCTAACCTGAGATCACGGAGGGGTCGAGGCGCGGGCAGGGCCCTTCCAGGGTTGTTCGCGTCCCCGAGCTCCCCAGAGGGCTCCCCAAGAGCAGTGGGCACCGGGCGGGATGGGACGGCTCCCGCGGGGGCGCTCGCAGCCCCGGGAGAGGGGTGGGGATCCCGGAGAGCGGCAGCAGCCTGCCCGATGCCCATCTAGGTGTCTCCCTCACACACACACACCCTCACCCCGCTGGCAGTTCCTCCGGCTCCTGGCCGCTGGGCAGCTGGCGGAGGCTGGCTGGCGGGTGCGGGGAGCGCGGATCTGGCGCAGCCCGCCCGGCCTCTGGGCGGCGGACTAAGGGGCTCCTTGTTTTAGTGGTCTCGCGGTTCGAGGAGGCGACGGGCTAGGAGCGGCACTTGCCACACCCCGTCTCGGGGGACGTCTGCGAGATGCTTCTGCATCTCTTTGCCTTGGGCCGCGATTTCTGAGGCGCCGCGATTTCTGAGGCGACGCCAGGGACCTACTCGGTGCTTTAAGCTGGGCCTGCGGGGGGTGGGGGCGAGAGGCCGCTCCGAAGCCCGGCGGGTGGGAGCCGGGCCGATGGTGTCCCGACTGGGTGCTGCGGTGGAAAGGAATCCTGGCCGTTGAGACTGAGTAGACCTGTTGGGGGAGGTGAAATCTGAGCGGAGTCGGGTGGAGCGGGGACTGTTCTCCCAGCCGCCGTGGGGAATTGGAAGAGTAGAGCCGGGGAGAGAAGGAGACCTCCGCTGGAGACCGGAGTCCTGGCGCTGGAGGGAAAAGAGGCTTCTGTGACTGACAGTACTAGGGCTGTGGGGGGGGGAACAAGTTCGCAGAATTCGGTTAGGGCGGGTTAGGAAAACTCTGGAGTGCGCAGCTGAAGGTTTGCGTGCTGTGGGAGTCGTGGAGGCGTCGGCTGAATTGGGGTAGCAGGAGTCCCCGGGATGCGGAGACACTGAGGAGGCTGTTGTGACAGGGTGGGAAAGAGGTGACAACACCTGGAACTCCGGTGTGATGGGATTCTGCGAACCTTGTTTATGAAATACCTGTAACAGACGGATGGCGTGCAGGCAGCCAGGGGCTGCACACCCCAGTCATTGTTAGCTGATTAAAACAAAAATGCCTTCTTAGAAAGGAAGCACTAACTGCAGCTCATTTTCTTATCTCGTTTGGCCAGATTTAACAACTGCCTGCGAGCTTTGCACCCTTCTACAGGGTGGGGCAAAAGTAGGTTTCCAGTTGTTCGTATGGAAAATAGTACAATAAATAATAACCAAAGAGTAAATTGTGTTTCATGTACTCACAACTGGAAACCTACTTTTGCTCCAGCCTATATATGTCGGTAATTGGCTTGCCCTTCATCAGAGGTTCAAACTGTCTTACAAACACCTCTTGTCCCCTGGGTGAAACCCAAACCCCAAGTGACCGGTAGATTTAATGGGAGTGAGTTATTAAAGGATAACCAGTGCCCAAAACATGAATGTGGGCACCGGGGAAGCAGAAAGGAGTCCCCTGGTCTTTGTTCATTGTAGAACGAAGAGTTCCCCCTTTCTACCTTTTCCCTTCAGCTTGGGGGCTTCCCAGTCTCAGAATGCTTAAGTGTTAATTCTCCATTTTGTCCTACCTTCCCAAAACAGAAAATATTTTCATTACGAAAGAGGAATGATTTGGTGATTTATGGTTTTTCCCAGCTCTGGAACTTACTGGTTCTGTGACTCCAAAAAATGCACTGATGTCCATTTTATACTGAACCTTAGGAACTTCTGTTTCCTGGGAGGAAGTAAAATGGCTGAACTTTCCCACCTACTTGTTTTGTATTTGTTGGACTCCAGTAAACAGAGTTGAACCTCCAGGGATCTCTTACAGTAAAAGGCAGTTTAGGGAATTGCCGAGAACTTGGGAAGTGGCCGCAGCTGGTCTGTGTATAAATGTAGAGGCCTGCCCAGCGCTCGAGGGAGGGCACATCAGAGTGGTGGTGGCATTCGGGGAAAGCGGACTCCCAGTGAGCTTCCAGTCAGATCAGTGAAGTCATTCTCCGGAAAAGAAGTCTTCAGATAGGTCACCCGAACAATGTGTCTACCGTACATTACTACTTACCCAATGAGTCCCTGTCCCTGTCCACCCCTTGTTATAATAGTGATTTTTAAGGGGCTTTGCAGAATCGCTGGATATTAAATTTCTTGGCCATATATATGTTTTTTAAAATTGTTAACCATTTTCTAAATCTCTTCAGAAATATTTGAACCAGCCAACTAATCATGCTTCCTTTGGAAACAAACAGCCTGCCCTCCTCTTCCCAAAACACTGTGAAACTGTGTTTTCAGGGTGGTTAAGTAGGCCAAGAGTTTTAGGGAATTTTCCGTTTTCCTTCACTCCTGCCGCGGCTACAAGTTTTCCCAGTGATAGAGTTTAAGACTTTATTGTCAGGGAAAAAAATGTTAGTGTGTTTCCGTAAACAGGGCTCACTGGGGCTGGGGTTCTGTTGAGATACTGAAATGCCCTCCCTTAAGGGGAACTGGGTCCAGGGGAGAGGCAGGCCTGCACCTCTGCCACCCAAGGCCTTGGGCAGGGCCCTCCTTTCTTGGCACTGAAACACTCCTCGACCTTGAAATGGGATAATTAATGGTCAGTACTCCCTTCACAGAGGTACCGAGGAGAATTAATGAGAAGCTTATATAAAGTTTGAACTCATCCAAAGCAAATATTTTCATTCTGGATGAACGGTAAATCTTGGGTTGCAGTGAAATGGAAAGGAGCTGGGCATTCTAAATTTTTGTAAAAGCCTCCTTCAGACCCTAAGGCTTTTGTGTGTGTTGGGGGGGCGGGGTTTCCTGAGTACTTGGTCTTGGTTACCAATATGCCCAAGATCTGCAGGCCCGAGGGTAAGTGCGTGTTTGTATTTGACATGCAAATCAGTTCAGACTGTTCCCCACTCTATTTTAGAGTGCCTGGAGTAAATCAGTAACCTAGCAGGTGTCGGGGGCTTTAGACCCAACACCCTCTCAGCCCTAAAGGAATTTACTATTAAGCTCATCAAAGACAAGTTGGTAATAAAGCTCAATAAATTGGATGAGTGAAATGGTCATTTTTTAAAATTCCCCTGTCCTATGCCAGTCTGCCAGGCCTACTGCCAGCCACAGGAAATGCACGCACTGGCTGACGTTCCCAGGGACTGTACAGAACTGGTAATGTTCATCTCTTAGACTTTTGACATTTGTTGGCTAGGCATAATTCTCATTCGAGCAAACTTCTGACAGGAGAAGAAGTTTCCTATGTTTCTCAGACTGCTGTGTTCCAGGCTTTCAGGCTCCCCGTGCGTGGCCTGCACTGCTAATTGGCTTGGCTATAAAATGGGAGGCAGCAATTAAAACCCAGCAGTAGACAGAAGTGAGGGGATTGGGCAGGAGTTGACCCTTCAGCCAAAAAGGTTTACACCGCTTTGGGCACTTATAGTACAGAGGGCTCTTCAAAAGGAAGTGAGCTTGGAACTACTTCTTTTTTGAAGTTTGTAGGAGACATATGGAATATTCACACTGATTTAGGCTTCAAGTAAGGGGGGCAAATGGTTTGAATAGTTTTTGTGGTCAGCAAGCCAGTGTGGTATGACTTTGCTGAAAACAAGGGGTGCTATATATTTTTCTGAACCCTTTCAATTAAATAGTTGAAGGGAGCGTTGGCGGTCACGGTGGGAGGAGGGTTTAATTTACGGGCATTTACTCATTGAGGAGTAAGGCCTTATTCACAGGTGCCTATCATTAATTCTCTAACAATTGGTGCTAAAGAAGCATTAGTTAGTCCCAAGAGAATTAGTCTAGCAAATACCCCATTACTGAAAATTATCTGACCATGGGGTCAGTGTTCAAAGAAAGGCAGGGATGGGGAACAATTGAACTGCAAAGGTTTGGGGGGAGAAAAATCCCTTGGAGACTTCTGCCAAGTTAAATTTCTAATGCTGCCCTCACTACTTTACCAGTCAGCTTTCAGTGTCTTGGGCAGGGTCACTGGGGAGAGTAAGTGTGAAGAGGGGGACTTTTCCAGCAATGTGCCTAGCTCATGAGTCCCTTTCATTAGTCCTGCTACTTCCTGCTTTCCTGCTGCCTCGAACTTCCCGAGACCCTGCACTTCCCCCTCTGCCTCCATCCTCAGCCTTTCCTCCTCAACAACACTCTCTATAAGGCCAATGTGATTCTTCTGTCTCTGATCCAGTTTCTACATCCTTCTCGCTCTGCCGACTTTGAACTACATCTTGCTGATCTTTGGTATCTGGTGGCTGTGAAAGAAACTCCAGTGAGGGATGGTTGCACTCTGAAGCAAGGGGCTTGGGAATGGATGCTTTATCTGTTTTTATCTCACCTTATTTGTGTTCCCCCTGCGTGTTTTCTGTCTTTTCTCTGTGTGCCATCTGTCTTATATTTAACATTTTTCTTTAAATTGACTCACTTTTAAACATTTAAAAATTTATTTAAAAGGGAAAAAGTAGCATTGCCTTAAATCGAAACTACTCTCACCTTCCACAAATAGAAGGTATCATTATTAAAATTAAGTTGTTTGTCCTTGGTTCCCAAATCATGCCCCATGCACTACTTGGGAAAATACTGCCTTCAGCCAAAGATAGGACTCACTCAGTGACTTTTTTCAGAGGACAGGAGGCAGGTGGTAGGGAAGGTTTGGGGGTAGGCAGGACATTAGAGGGAGGCCCCTTAAGTCCCATCTTCTGAAACTCCATGTGGCTCTGTGAAGCTAGGAACACAGCAGAATGAAGAATCTGGGAGCTAAAAAGAAGTAAGTGCAGTCAGTGTGAAACCACTGCTGTTTTTACATGAAATCTGCCAAACGGAGGCCTGAGTGGCGGCGAGGCTGTGTGCTGTGTTACATTCTAGGCCCTTCACCAGGGTCTCGACTTCACTGGTGCTGCCGTATGTTGTTCCTTCTGTGTACAAATGCTCTTGGAAAACCCAGGTTTTAGTTCAGGGTGGATGCAGTTTTGTTTTTTTTTAACTCATCAATACCCCATACTTTGAGCCCCTTGCCTTCCACATACATAGTAGCTTTTTGGAGGTAGCACTAATGACAGAAACCTGAACATATCATCTGGTATTTGTGTTTTCTAATTTTCATTGTCCGTAATGCCTGTTTCTTTAAAAATCCTATGAAAATGAAGAGAAGGAAGGGCAGAGTGAGCTGCCCAGGGGTTGTCCATAGTCTCTTAGGATGCTGCACTTGGTAGACGCGGGTGGCACTTGCTGGTGTGAAGTGAATTTCACTCTTGACCATTAAGAGCCACCCTGCAGGGCCGGCTGAGCCGGCTGCTTCCTCCAAGGGTCAGGAGGGCACCCTTTAATGGCGGAGCAAAGCCGGGGCTGGCGTGGTATGCGACAAGAACCAGGAGTGCTTAGTTAAATTACCAGCACATTAAGCTGTAGGGGCCTCTTTCTGAGCCATCGAGATTTCAACTTCCCTACAAGGCCTAATCTAATGCTTTGGTGGGGGATGGGTGGGTTGGGGGGTGGGGTAGTCAGGCAGAGCCAGCCTTTCAGGGGCTGTGCTGGTGGGGGACCTGGACTGGGAAGTGGCCTTGTCAGGCTTGTTGGGAGAGATGCACCAGTCTCCTCTCTAATGTGTCCTCTCAACTTGGCAGGGGGCAGAGTTCATCCCTTTTCTCTCCCTCCGTGCTCTAACCTGTCCTTTCATTTCCCCAACCCACTCACTGTGTTAACAGCTTTCTTCCCTTTTCCCTGCCATTCTGTTCACCGATGCTTCCTCTATTGACCCTCCCTCTTGCTGGGCCTCATTTTCTTTCCATTGTCACTTTGAGGGCTAGCTATTTGAAGTTCCAGAGTTACAAGGCTGTCCTCTATGTCCCAGTGACTAGATGCAATTCAGATGTTCCCATCCAACCTTCGCCTGCCTGGACTGGCTTTCAGATAGCCTAGGTGGGGTTCTGACCAGAGTCCCTGACCTGAATCATTGGATGAAGTTGGAAGTGCCTCTCCCCCAGTGGGGCTCCCAGCAGTGTGGGAAGGGGGCTGTGGTCAGGATTTGCTGGCATTGTCAGCTGTCAGACTAGAGGCTGAGGTCCGCCCTCGGGGAGTCCTTCCAGAAACTGAAGGCAGAATCAGAATGGGGAGTCCTACCTGCAGGCAGGCCTCTGGTTTCTGCAGAGGACCAGACGTGACCAATAAAGGCTGCCAAAGGGGCCCTTGCTCCGGGTGGCCTAGAACCCCTGCGACTGTGTACAGCTGTGGATCCCGCCCTGCAGCTAGTCTCTTCAGGTGGCAACGGGAATGAACTGTGGTCTCCGTGACAGTTGGATGGTTGTTGGAAGCCTCTATAAGCATGGCTTTTCTGCTCGATGAGTTAAGAAATGGATTTTTTTTCTCCAAAAAGCCATGTGGCAGACTTTACCCAAAAATGATTAGTAAGGGTTTTATCATTTTCATTGTTAAATATGTATAGAAAATATAATGGGTTGACCAAGTCTGGTATGTTTTTCCATACGATGGCTCTAGTAGTGTGTAGTTGCCTTTAACTTCATTTGAAACAATTTTGTTAGTTTGTGTTGTGACACCTGTCAGTCATATCAGTGTGCATTTTTTTAAAAACTTATCAAAATTGGTGAATTTTTGTGCAGCCATTTTAATATTGAAGATGGAAAAAGATATGCAACATTTTCACGTTTATGCTTTATTATTTCAAGAAAGGTATAAACACAACTGAAATGCAAAAAAAGATTCATGCAGTGTATGGAGAAGGTGCTATGACTGATTAAATGTATCAAAAGTGATTTGTGAACTTTCTTGGTACTATTGACATTTGGCCAAATAATTCTTTCCTGTGGGGCTGTCTTATGCATTCCACCCACTAGAAGCCAATAACAGGAGATAGCCAACACATTCAAAATACCCAAATCAATAAAGCCATTGGTGAAGATGAAAAATGTGTCTTTTACTTGACAGAAAAAACCATACAGACTTTTTGGCCACCCCAGTCATTGTAGTTCATTCTTCTTAAGGGTCAAATACCAGCAGTTCCATGGTTTGGGAATTCCATGGCTCATTTAATCAGTCCTGTATTGATGGACCTCTGGGATGTTGTATAGTATATAAAAATATGTGTGTACATGTATGTTTTATATGTTATATGTAAGCAATATAGCTGCTATAAACAAATGCTACAATATGTGTGTGTGTGTGGTATTCAATTATATATATAAAATTAATTTTGTTTGTTTGTTTGCATCTCAGCAGTAGTATATCTCTGTAAGATAAACTCCTAAAGGTGAAATTGCTGGTTCAGAGACTAGAGTGTCTTTATTCATTTATTTGAGGTTTCACTTAAAAATGTGTCTTCGTTGAAGAACTTGTAAGAAAAAAAGGATGGACCCTCTATAAAAAGACCATAAATAGTGAAGTAACACTGCAGGCTATCTCTTTCCAGTATGTCCCCAAAAGAAAAACAACTTAGGAAACGGTAACAGCAAAATGTGTTAGAAATTGGCGAGCAAGTCATAAAAACAAAGGTCTTGTCCATGTTATGACAACTGTGAGGTCTCCTGGTGTTGCTCTGGTGTTGGGGCCATCGCCACCACATTATATGTAAGGAAATCCCGGCTGTTGCTCCAGAGCCCCCATGTAACATGGTCTGTGCCAGGGGCAGGTTCTTCCTGGGTGAAGGCCTGTGGTTCCGGAATGCCTGTTCTTGTGGCTTTGGGGTTCGGATTTGAAGCCGTTGCTTCTTATCTCTGCTCACCGTATGCTCGTGTGTGGGGGGTACAGCTTTCCCCGTTGGTGGCTTCATTCGGGCTCTGCTTGTACCTGAGTCTCAGTAAACTTGCATAACCCTCTGGACCGCCCCCACCCAAAGTGAATTTAGTTAGTCTATATAGGCAAACTGTCCTCACCCCTGAAGTTTGGAGAACTTCCATCTGCTACAACAGACAAATGGAAAAGACAATTTTATTCTTATTGGCAGTGCTGAAGGGGAAGAGCAAGCCAGCTAGAATTCTTTCTCTCATAGTCCCAGTACTTGGCCTGTCATGTAGTAGGTACTTATATTGACAAAAAAACAGTGTTAGGTCTGCCAGTAGTATCCACAAAGTAAACATAAATTACATGAATCTTTTTAAAAGATATAAAACTATAGAAAAGGAAGCCGCAGAGATCCTGAAATGATCCTATTCTTAGCAAGGCTGTGAGCTGACTCTTTGGCCTCTTTCCATACAATCTACTTCAGCCGCAATGAATTTGCTGTTCCTCAAACACATTCGGCGCTTTCTCACAGAGTGTCACCTCTGACCAGTGAGTGCGTGGTTAAGTTGCCATTGCTCATCACTTCCTCTCAGAAGCATTCTCTGACTTCCTTGACGTGTGGTCTCTCCTCTGAGCTCACAGTACCAAATGTTCCCACACTCTTGGCTTGGTTTCGTAATTGTTGACGTTAATGTCTCTCTCACTAGTCCGAGAAGAAACTGTGTCTTGCTTACCATTATCTTGGTGGTGCTGGGAACCGCTAGTGCTGGGTCCGCAGGTTTACAAAGACTGCAACCAGGAGACACAGAGCAGCACAAAACCAGTAATTCCAAAGCTTTTTTTAGCCCAACAAACCATACCCAAAATTACGGACATGAGAATCAAGGAAAATTGAGGGACCTCATATATAAAATAACCTATTTCAAAGATCCTGTTAAAAGACTAGCTAATCAGGGAGCTAAGAAATAAGACACAGAAGAGGTCTTTAGAATAAGATCTGTACTCTCATGTTTTTAAATTTTAACAACAATTTATAATCCTTCCCAAGAAGGATATATTAGGAGGGGAGGATAAGCACAACTTCTGGCTTTCACCATAAGATCATTTGCAAAGAGGGAGAGTCTACATGTAATCAAGAGAATTTTGGTTTTTGACCCCATGTGTGGTACTTAGCAAAGTGACTTCTCGGTTTGAAGCAGAAAGAAAACATTTAAATAACTTAGGGAGCTGAAGTGTCTTATGGAAAAGAATCATGATTACAAAAATCACTGTAAAAAGCAGTTAAACGCAGATAAAAAATAGGTTACCAACAAGGGGAAGATTAGTAATAGGAAGAGAATCAGGGTAGTATAGAAAGTCTACAGAGGCACTGTAGCCATTAAAAACAAAAGGTGGGGCAACATGAAAAGCACTAAGTAAACTTAATTTTTTTCTGACTACATATATATAGTAGGTTGCCTTAGTCAAACTTTCAGAAATACAAAAGAATATGAGTATAAATAAATAACAAATACCTATTATTCCAGCTAGATTTTTCCTTCTATCCAAATTTTGTCTGCTGTTACTGTACAACTTAGTGTGAAAATCTTAATGTACAACTCAGTGAGTTGGTAGCATTTACGTAAACGTGACTCAGCTCAAGACGTAGAACGTTTCCATGATCCCAGAAGGCTCTCCCTGTGCCTCTTCCAGTCAGTATTCATAGACTCATTTTGGCTGTTTTTGAACCTCATGTAAATGGAATCATACAGTGTGAAGTCTGTTGAGTCTGGCTTCTTTTGCTCATCTTTGTAGCATTCATCTACATTGTTGCATATGGTATTGTTTAGTTTAGTTTTGTTTTTTCACTACTGGGACATTTTCTGTTATAGAACTATACCCTAATCTATTGGTTCTGCCCTTGATGAACATATGGAGTTTTTAGTTTGGGGTTATTATAAATGAAACTGCTTTGAACATTGTCACACATATCTTTGGTGGATTTATGTACTCATTTTGGCTCATAAGGTAAATACTGGGTCATAAGGTAAATACTGCCAAAGTCATGAGTACCTTATCTACTTTCAAAAGCTTGATTGTTTTAGCTTTTATGTGTAGGTCTCTAATACAGTGTGGAGTATCAAGGTTCACTCTCCCACTCCCACAAGAATACTGTGTAGAGAGTTCAGAAAGAGTCTGGAGACTTTACTAGAAATAAATACTGAAGATTTATTCAAAGGTCAGGGTTTACAAGCTGGAGTCTCAGCTAGGCAGTACCCAGAGTGTTTTGAAGAAGAAAGAAGAGCTAAGCATTCTTTTTTTTTTAACAATTTTTAAAAAAGATTTTTTATTTATTTATTTTTAGAGAGGGAAGGAAGGGAGATAGAGAGAGAGAGAGAGAGAGAGAGAGAAACATCAATGTGTGGTTGCTGGGGGTCATGGCCTGCAACCCAGGCATGTACCCTGACTGGGAGTCGAACCTGTGACACTTTGGTTCACAGCCTGCGCTCAATCCATTGAGCTACGCCAGCCAGGGCTTGAGCTAAGCATTCTTATAGTAAAAAATAACATTCTTAAGAAGAATCAGTCCTGCCTTCTTAGCCTCTGGATGTGTCCAGGATGGTCATCGTCTCAAGGACTGTTGATCCAGATGATGGATGTCAGGTGGGCTGGGTGTGTGAACCTTCCTTCTGCAGCCCTTCAGTGCTTATCAGGGTTATCTGGAGGTTTGAGATACACACACACACACACAGACACACACATACATATGTGTGTATGTGTTTTAAAATTGGGATCATGCTGAATATGTAGCTTTGAAATTGTCTTACACTTAATATTATATAATGCTTCAAAACCAAATTTAAATGGCTGCAGATGAACTACTGTGTAGACGTACTATAGTTTATTTAACTCCTTCCTCTTGTTGGATATTAGGTTGTCATTTTTTCTCTTTCCTGTTTTGTTTTGCTCTATTTTGTATGTTGCAGGCTCTCCCCAAATGTCTAATGATCTTCTTTGTCCATTCATTTATATATGAGGTAATAAAAAGTCATTTAGAAGTTATGTGTGTATGGGCTTTGCTGTGGGGTGACTGGGTGTCATTTCTTGAAATCTCCTCAACTGTTAGATACATCAGTAATTTTTTTCCAGGGGAGAACTCTCCAGTGTGCTTGCTGCCTGCATGTTCAATACCAGGCTACCAGCTATCTTGTAAT
Organism: Phyllostomus hastatus; assembly: GCF_019186645.2. Lineage (NCBI taxonomy): Eukaryota > Metazoa > Chordata > Mammalia > Chiroptera > Phyllostomidae > Phyllostomus > Phyllostomus hastatus. Next base: position 27,835,646 of record NW_025333611.1, on the reverse strand, counting down.
TTAAACATAATAACTTTGAAAATAGTGTTCTTTCCTACATTTCTACTTGGATGAGTTGTTTTATAGTGGTCTTATCTCCATGGACCACTTTCCAGAAGAACAGATTCTGCATTTCTCCTTGTGCTGTTGGGTATCTGCTGAGCCTGTGACTCTGAGCATGTCTTGAATGGGATGCTGGGATAGCAGTGGTCATTCAACATAATCTATTAATGGGTCTTGGCTGCTGCTCGACTTGAGCGTCCCTTCTGGAGCTCTGATTTGTCTTTAGTGCCACAATTTTCACTGTTTACATTTTGTTTGATCCTCATAGTAGGACTTTCATTTCTCCTGACAAATTTATAAGGGAAAACATTCATGTTACAAAGCTTAGTATCAAACCTTAAATTTAAAGCTCTTTGTGTTTTGGTTATGCTAAGTGGTTTGAGGACCGTGTTTTACATTGCTTTGCTCCTAACTCAAGCTTGGGAACAACGGATTCCTGCTGAGGGAAGTTCTGCTTTTCGAAAGGACTTTGATCTCAGCGCAGATGCTGTTTCTGTGACTTTGGCAGTTCTCTTTCTCTTACTGGCTTTGTTTGTTTGTCTGTTTGTTTGTTTAGAGGAAACCAAAAACAGATCCAGACTTTTATTCCTTTAACATGACTGTCTCTTAGAAACACAAGAACAGAATGCGGGTGGGGGTGCTGGGAAGCGGGAGAGTCATGGCTGCTGGAGCAGCTGCTTGGCTTCCATTCCCTAAAGTGCCTCTGTGAGTGGTGCATGGCGTGCCCCCACCACCCCAGACACGAAGGGATTCCTTGGGCAGAGAGAGAAAAGCACACACCAGAAACAAGGGGGAACATGACAGAGACGCAGGGAGGACACATACCTTGGGGAGTTCGGAGGGTGCCAGGGAGAGAACGACCTGGGATAATGCAGAATAGATGCAAATAGATGGACCAAGGAAAGCCATGAAATGTTGAGGTCTGAGGTTGTAATAGTTCTAGATGCTTTGTTTTTTCGCATTTTCACTGCTCATTGTTCTTAGAAAAACAGTGCCTTCCAAGAAATATAGTCCCAGTCTTTGCTAGAGTGAGGATAAATCATTACTACAGGGTCTTGTTGGACTAATCAAATTAAACTACGGTTTTGGAGAAATTAGGTCAGTCTGAAGGACCCCTTCCCCAGTACACACACTAATTTCAGGAAAGAGTAAGCTATGGCAACTGTGTTCTACTTCTGTGACTTAAAACACAGATAGTGAATGACCAGAGAGGGGTTAATGAAACTGATTTCTGTGTTAACCAGAGCTCACTTGGTTTTCTACAGGTTTACCAAAGCTTCTCGGAGGAGAGAGGAAATACAGAATAGGACAGCCATTATGTATGCCCAAATTCATGTGACAATTCCAGGATTAGTCACAGCGAGCCTCTGCATTAGGGCAAAGAGAAAAGCCATTGCAGGTCAGAGTGTGATGCCATGTCAGCACAGACCAAACCTTGAAGGGAAAGAATCCTAGTTCTTTTCTGAGTCCCCTTCAGACCCCTAGGAAAGTTAGGAGTCTCCAAAACGGGGTGCAGACTTCAGTTGGGGTCAGAATAGAGACTCTCAAGCCATTCTGATTCTATATTAAAAGTTTCAATTTATGATCACCTCCCTCAAATGGCATGCTCTCCACTCCCTCCTTCTACTGGATGTAATAAGCCCCTACTCCTAACCCAGCAGTCTGGTTACCACCTTTTCTAAAAATCACTGTCCTTGTTGTGTGTTTGTTTAGCCAGTTAGCCAAGAGGAGAGTATGAGCTGCGTTCATCTCTATACCCCCGCTGCTTAGCACAGGGTCGGGCCCAGCCAGTCCTGGGTGATGCATGCCTGGTTGAATGTCACTCAGAAGGGTGCATTAGCTTACCGTACTGGTTCCTAGGACTAGAAATTCTGCAGAGACAGCTTGATTCAGGGTGGGTTTCAGTCTGATTTCTGAGCTGTTATAAAGTCATCTGGAATCCCATTCCTTCCCTTCTTTCTGCTCTGCCTCCCTCAAGTGCCTACTTCATCTCAAGACTGGCTCCCTCGAGGGCGTGCGTTAGCCATCAGCGGGTTTTGTAGGGTGTGTCCTCGCTAAGCGTTGTGTGTGCCGGTTTTAAGGGGAAAGGAAAGTGGGAGTGTATTAGGGGAAGCCCCCATGCTTTAGCTAACCAGACCACTTCAGAACCAATCCCAGTGTCGTAATCCTGGATTCCTTTGACTCAATCTTGAAACAAAAGGGCAGCATGGATTGACTTAGGTTAGGTTGCACTCTCCCTGGAGTGGGTACAGAAGGAGCTCCCCTGAAGTTCTTGAACTGCAGGACGAACAGGCAGATACCTAACTGGAAATCTGACGACTGTTACAAAGGGGAATGGATATGGTGGTCGTGTGGGCAACCAGCAAAGTCTGCTGTCATTCTCATTCAGATTTTTCTGGGAACCCTTACTTAATGGCTATTCTGTTCTTCATATAGAGTCACTTATTAATTTATTGATTGCATGTTATGAAAAAGAATTAAGTAAAATTTAGTAAATACTAAGTATTTAGTAATAGTCAAAATAGTATATTTGGGGTATGAGACTCTTCCCTCTATTAACTTACTATTTCATTGCGGGTAGAAGACACAAAATTGGTAAAAGTTAAATAGCAATACAAGAAACGAGTAACAGTGCAAGGCGGCAAGATGACTGGTGTTGCACTGTTCGTCCAGCACATGGACTTTGCATCGCCCACTCATGCTTTTACTCTGGAAGGCATATGTCAGGCACTGTGCAGGTTACAGAGATGGTGGAAAAGAGATGCTGGCTCTTTAGACTTTTAAAGCCCAATCAAGAGAAAGCTTAATGGGCTTAGAGACTGGGATGCAATGGCCTTGCTCATAGATGCAAGCCACTAAGAACTGGAATCTGTAAACACAAACATGGGTTCCCCGTGAGCCCTCCAGACTCCTGAGAGCCGGTCAGGGGAGCCCCCCGGTCAGGGGAAGCATCAGCATCCTCTCTAGACAGCTCTGCCCTCTGTCCAGTGACAACTGAGCATGCTGCTCAGCTGCTCAGAGCTCTGGGTCTGCGGGAGCAGCTGGAGCACCCCAGTGCCCAGGGCAGTGGCAGCCCTTGCACTCTTTGGTCGGTCACTGCCAGCAGTGCTGCTTGTAGAAGACCTCATGTGGCCCAACCCGGTTTATTAGAGGATTGCTAGTGCTGGGTCAGCACCGCTGATCTGACTTGTAATTAGTGCTCTTAGACCTGGTGCCTTCTCCTAAGAACTATCCAGTCACATTTATGGACATTTCAGAGAATTCAGAAACAAAATAATATCCTATTCTTCATTCAAGACCATTATTGAGGGGCCTGCCTTGTGCCAGGCGCTATGCTAAGCTGTAGGGTCATAGTGATGATTCAGAATTGACTTGCTCCCTGCTGTCGCAGCCAGCAGTCTAGGGGGGAGGCAGACAAAGGCAAATAAACAGATACATAGGATATTTGCCTGCTGGAATGGTGAGAAGGAAACAGAGCAGGCAGAGCTGAAGATTTGCAAGAGGGTTGAAATACCTTTAAGGCATTTTGTAAATGATCTATTGGGTTGAAATTTTTTTCCCAATGACTTCTGCCAATTAAATGCAAATAACTTTTTTTGTTTGTCTCTTAGGTACATTCTGCAGATCCCTGATGAACCAAGGGAACCCACCACCGTACCCGGGCCCAGGCCCGACAGCCCCGTACCCACCTTATCCACAGCCACCAATGGGGCCTGAGGCCTATCCCCCAGGACCTATGGGAGGACCTTACCCACCTCCTCAGGGGTACCCCTACCAAGGGTACCCACAGTATGGCTGGCAAGGTGGACCTCAGGAGCCTCCTAAAACCACAGGTACTGTGGCGGGGTGTGTGTAGGTGCATATTTGGGTGCAAGAGCTCAGTCCCATGTCACCAAAGGAAATGTTTACCTGTTTTCTTTGGCAGAGAAGAAACTCTGGCCTTTGCGTGCCATGGTTGACGTTCTCAAAGCTTGGTGACTGCATAGGGTGGCTACTTATTCCTGAGAAGGACTTCTTTCTCAGGAAACCTGAGTCAGTTCTGCCTGCTTCCTTCTTTCTCTTGTTGCCTCTGGGGCTGATGACTTCCTGGCCGACACCTTTGCCGAGGGCACTTCCCGGAGCCCTGGTGGGGGAAAGTACCAGTTGGAGTCTTACTCTGGCCGTCCATTTTTTGTTTATCGATTTAGCCCATTGGGGTTATTTTATCAGCTTGTTGACCCTCAAGTCATCCTCTTGCCCCTGCTCTTGGGGGTTGGTTTCTTTTACTGATGTTTTCATAATTCTTTCTAACCTGCTGGCTGAGTATTCAGCTGGCGCATGAGTCCTTGTGTGCTGGAACAGTGCTACTCAAAGTTGGCTCTGCAGACTAGTGCCAGTCCGCGAACAGCTACTGGGCGATACGAAGATAAGTTCAGAAAGTGAGAGTAAACATTGAAAAACCTTTAGAACAATTTGATGGATATTTCTTTGACGTTCAAGCATTTTATCAAAAGCATCAGTCTGTGAAGGGTTGGAAAGGAAACATCTTGAGAAGCACTGTCCTAGGTGTCTCAGTGACTGCTGCAACTGTCGTAGCCTTTGGTTTGCGGAATAGTTGCTCTCTTAATTAGTTCTTTCAGAGTGCTTAATTCTTACTGAGTGCTTATTAGGTGCCACGTGGTCTCCTAAGAGCTTTATGTACATTAACATTTAATCCTTGCAACAATCCAATGAGGTTATTCCCATTTTACAGTGAAATAATTGATGCACAGAGCGGAGCATGATTTGCCCAAGGTCACCCGGCCAGAAGTGGCAGATCCCAGAATTGAATTCTGATAGCTTGGCTTAAAAATCTGTACCTGTAACTTCTTGTTGTGCTCTCGTCCCTCTCCTGTCCTTTCTGACACACACTCGTCTGAATTTAGGGCCTTAGGCTGTCTCAGAGATGTTCCAATAGCTTAACCCCTTACTAAACAAAAGTAGTAACAGAATCGATGGCTCATTTGATTCCAGCATTTGAGGATTCTCTAGAACGGGTGGGTGCCATGGAGGAAGAAGATGTTTAAGAGGGATTTCAATATGGAAAAGACAGTACTTGTGTAGTGTCGAATCAGAGGCTGTGTTAAGCTTGAATAGATTTGAATACCTTTTAAAGATTTGGTTTATCTTGAAGGAACACTTTTATAGCCCAAAATTCTGTTTCGCTATAAGTTTCAATGACACACGCTCGGGAGAGTGTGGGAAGTATAACCAGTGTGATCAGAGTAGCTACCATCCAGGTCTCTGACATCACAGGGAGGTTTCCTGAAAGTAAATATCAGTTTCTGGGTTTTCTGCTTCAAGACAAGGTAACCCTGGGATGAATGAAGGAAAGCAGACCAGAAAGACCACATAATGTGTGATTCCATTAATGTGAAATTCAGAAACAAGCCAAACTCATCAGCGGTAATGAAGATCAGAATAGTGTTTACCCCCGGCTACTGAGCAGGGGCTAGCGGTGGGGGGAGGTTGGTTATTGATTGGGAAGGGGCACAAGGAAACCTTCTGCGTATTAGGAATATACTTTCATCTGGGTGTAAACATTCTTCAAGCTGTACACTTACTATGCGTGCACTTTCCTGTATGTTATATGTCAATAAAAAAGTCATTCCAGCATTTGGGTTACCCAATAGACTCAGCCCAGCACCTGCCTGGGGTTATGTCTTTCTCCTGTAGCCCTCGGTCTATGGCGTGTAGGCCGTTTCCAGACCCGCACTGTTCGTACCGACTGAACTCACGTTTGGGATTCAGAACTTTATAGAGCTTGTCTAGAAACAGTGCTTCCTGGGCCTGGTGGACTTTGTCCCCTCGTGCGGAATACACAAACTTCATCTTTCTTTACCTTTGGTGTAATGTAAGTGTTATGTCAACCTTTTTGAGGAAATATTTTAATTCTTCTTAGGATTAAAAGGCAGTTTATCATTATTTTATAAATGCAGTTCAAAGCTGTTTAATGTCCATTCCTATCAGATTTTCTTTCTCTGTTATCAGCTTGTGAGTAGTTGACTGCCCTGACCCATTCTGCACCCAGACATGGCAGGTGATGCCAGATGGTCAAGTTCTTCTCTCACCTGGTGTCCAGGTTCTGTGAATGGGACCCTGTTGTCCCCTCACTAAGGGATGTACCATTTAGAGACCCATTTCATTCCTTGCTCTTTTATTGATTCTGGGATCCCCAGTCAAATTCATTCTTGGGGCTTGTATTCTGTGCCATGTCTCTGAGCTTTCTATAGAAATTTAAGGTGTTTTCTCCAACTGGATGATTTAGATTTATTTACTACTGCACATACCCTACCTCAAGCTGAAGTTCAAGTGTGTAGTCCATTCTGTTAACAGCTACCTAGGTGGAAGCAACTTCTTTGTCAAAGGAGGGAGGGTCTTCTTAGCTGTTCTAATTGGTGTCTGGTAATTAGTAAGGACTTACTTAATAAAGATGTGTTGAATAGATGGGTGGGTAAATGGGTAGATGGGTAGATGGCTAACCGAAGCAGAACCTTCTTTGGTAGTCTGTTTATCATTCAAAGTTCATTGTCCAGAAATTGTAGCTAAGGAAAACCTTTATCTTTCCTCAGTAAAACAGCTTTTTGGAAACTGTATAGTTGGAAGCATCAGGTGACTGTGGGAATAAGACTTTCCAGAGAGCAGTACGTCATGAGTTTTAATGATGACAACAGTAACAACTGTAACAACTAGGATTTCTTGAGCATGGTGTCTGGTATTAGCCTTATGTAATCTTCACAGCCACCCAGTAGCACCATCCCATGTTACACAGATGGAGTCTGAGGCTCAGGAGGTTGTAGTTCAGTTAGCTGTACTATGGGATATCACCCCAAAGCTCAGTGGCTTAAAACAACCATGATTTCTTATTTCTCATGATTCTGTGAGTTGGCTTCACGTGCTCTCTCCTGTGGTCACTTGTGTGACTTAATTCAGCTGTCAACTTGGCCGGGGTTGGAGCGTCCGAGATGTCCTCACCCACCGGACTGGGTCTTAGTTGGCTTCCCTGAGGCCTCCCTCTCCACATGGTCTCTCCGCTAGCTGGAGCTTCCTTACAGGACAGCCAGCTCCCACAGGGGTGAGAGTGGAAGCTGCCAGGCTTTTAATAGCTAGGCCCTGATCTGGCACAGCTCTCGTTACCCAGTACTCTGTTGTTCAAAGCAAGTCACAGGCTGGCCAGATTCAGTGGGAGGGGAAACAGGTCCCCTCCTATTCATCCCCTCACCCTTTTTAAAAATAACAACTGTATTGAGATATATAATTTATACGTCACATAAATTACCCGCCGACGTGTGTAATCCAGGGGTTTTTAGTATACTCACAGAGTTGTACAGCTGTCATCACTGTCTAGTTCTAGAACAGCTTCATAACAAACCCTTCGCAGTTACTCCCCATTCCCTTAACCCTCCCCCTTCATTAATCTACTCCTATGTAGATTTACCTGTTCTAGACATTTCTTATCAACGGGATCACATAATATATGTTTTTTTGACTAGCATCTTTCACTTAGTGTAATGCTTTTAAGGCTCACCCATGTTGTGGCACATGTCAGTACTTCATGCTTTTGTGCTGCCAAGTAATAGTTGACTGTATGGATGTACCACAGTTCCATTTATCCATTTATCAGCTGATGGATCTTTGAGTTTCTGCTCTTTTGTTATTATGAATAATGAATAATGGCCATTAAAAACAATCGTGTAAAATAACTCCCATCTAAGAGGATTGGCATGTGAACACCGGGAAAGGGGGATTGTTGATGACCATCTTGGCAGACAGTCCACAGCATTCCACTCTCTGCTCTCAACAGTTCACATCTCCTCCGTGTGCAAAATCTGTCTACTCCCCTCCAGTACCCCCAGATGTCTCATCCAATAACTACTTTGGCTTGAAATCTAGGATGGCATCATTTGAGTAGCCTGTGTGCCGATCAAGCCTCTGGCCCACCATGCGGCCCCCTTCACTCCCAACCCTCATTCCCACTCTGCCCCAACCCACACAGTCCCGGAGATCAGAAGAATATCACTTCCTCCACGAGGCTTTCCCTTGCGTGCTCCACATCTCCACTAGAAGTTACCACCCCTGTGTGCTTCAGCTGCACCCTATACAGCCTTCTTCCAAAGCACCTCCTCTCTCCGTTTTCAGTGAGTTTTTGTGTTCTGTCCAGTTCACCTCCTTAATGTCTGAATTCAGTCATCCTTGCTCTTGCTGTCTGAGTTTAAGTTTTCACCATTAGTTTTAGTCAAGACTTAAGGCTGCAACTGACAGAACCTCAGCCTTAAATATCAACCAACAACAGAGGATCCCACAGAGGCCTGAGAAAAGCCTCCAAAATGACAGACAGTAACAAAAACAGAGGAAAAGAGGGACTCCGAGGGAACAGAGATCATGCAAGGAGTGAAAACTCTGCTGCAAAAAAGAAAAAAAAAAAGCCCTCTAACATGCTTTGGCATAATATTTCTATTGAAATAAGAGTAGGGGTACTGTCTAAAAAGGAACTCAGGTAACAAAAGGACTTAGCCAAGAAGAATGTGAAACTGACCTCGGCCCAAGGATAGGTCCAGAAGACCCATCCAGACAATCACATCTTGCCCAACCAGAACTTAAGGCTTTCTGCCGCAGGTAGAACTTGACGTATGCTTTGGTTATCTACTGCTACATAAGAAACCACCTCAAGTCGTAGAGATTCTGTAATTTGGGTGGGGTTTGGCGGGAAAGCTTCATCCCTGCTCCCCAAGGCACATACGGGGGCTGGAACATAGACGATAACCAGCGTGCTGGGTTGAGTATGTGTACTTTCTACCCTCCAGTGAGGTGGGTTGGCTTTATAATTATATCATGTCCAACGCAACACAGAGGAAGATGCCGTGACGCTTCCGAAGGGAGGGGGAGGGAGCATGGCCGCAGTGTTACCGCTGTGAGGGGTCAGAAGAGACCCGGTCAGAGACGCTGTTAATCCTTTTTGTTCCAAACCAGTCTTGGGCTTCTCCCCTTGTACTGGCTTTGTCTGAGCCTCTTACTTCCCCTGGAGGTTTAATTTAAGTTCAACATATTCTGTCAATGGTTTCAGTGTTGGTGAAATCTTGTACTTTTTGGTTCATATAACAAGAAACTGTCCTTTCAAATCAAAAAGAGATGTCTGGCATCTCTTTCGCACCCACTGCGAATGGCCCTTTGGTGTGGCCAGCCAGGGCCTCCCCACAGCGCTACAGCCGTGGGTGGCTGGGCCCCTTCCATGTTAGAGTGCAACCATGGAAGCTGCCAGGCCTTTCTTTAAAAAATAATAAAAGAAACAAAAAACTTTTTGTTGAACTTCTAAGTTGGAAACGATTTCAGGCTTACAAAAGCATGGCAGAAATAGTACAAAGGACTCTGCATACCTTTCACCCAGATTTCCCCGAACCTTACATAACCACAATGTAATGATCTCCGGGCTTTCTCCCTGCCTGGTCTCAGAAGTCTTCGAACATCACCGCCACCACTCTGTTGTTGGCAAAGCAACTACAGGTTGACCTAACATGTATTCTAGGAGAGGGGAAATAGACATCACTCCTTGATGGGTCGGTGGCAAAGCCACATTACCAAATGGCATATGGGTTGGGAGATTTGGGGGAACACTACCACAAGTTCCTGTGGCGATAAGTGAAGTCCTGTTTGGTGAGGTAGAGATTTTTTAATTCTGTCGCCAAAATTAAAATGACTCCCACTCATGCCTTAAATCATCAGAAGTGGGAGAGTCCTCGGATGAGACCCAGGTTAATCACATGCCAAGCTCCTGGCAGACATCACTAATCAATCATGGCTCTTTCTGCTCAGCCCAAATGTGGCTCCAGCCACTATGAATAGGCATGAATTGTTAGGTAAGAGGAAACCATTTACTAGTCCTGCTAGGGTACCTCTTCTTTTTAGATATATTCAAAGTAAAGTCCAGAGAGGGTTAGTGACTTTTGGCATAAGTCCTGATTCCAAGCTAAATGCATTTTCCCTCACGATGCCTCCTGCTGTCATCCAGGACAGATCCCACAGCCATTATCAAACACCCACCAAAGGAAAATACCTTCTTTTCAGCCCATTCCCTCACCTGTCTCCCCCTTACCTCCCAACCCCCACAGAGCCCTGGTAATTACAGCAGGGCACCAGTTTCCTGATAAACAGGTAAGTGGAGTGCCGTTAATCTGCATGCAAACCCCCTTAACACTGGGGCCTGCCAGTCACTTAATCTCCCTGGTTTCTGAGTGCGCCTGCCTCCTCTTGCCTGCTTCGTGGAGTCAGTTCCTTCTCTCTTTTGTCTCTGCTTCCAGAGCACCCAAACCAGCACCGACACATGTACATGCTCAGTAACTACGTTGCAGGTGAAGGGAAACAGCACCATTGCAAAAGGTGGTTGTGACTGCACATTAGTTATCTGTCCCCTTTCCCTCTGAGACCCTTCCCTTACTATATGATTTCTTTGAGTCCAGATATTGGGGTCTTATAATATTCTTTGGGGTATTGATTTAAAATAAAATAAATTCTACTTCAACAGAGTCCTTGGGATGCCCACATGGAGATCAAAAACCCAATTGGCCTTCACTGGGGTTTCTATGCTTGTAGATTGGGAACTGAAAGTGACCCTACTATGGTTCTCTGTAATTTGAAGAAGCAAAAACAGAGCCTGCTCCAGGAGGTGCCCTGCCAGGTCGCTGGCCAACCAGTGAGCAGTTAGAAGTGGCCTCTCCTTTAGTCCACAGTCACAGATGGGAGAGCGGGGGCGGTAGGATGGCATGTGTCTTCCTCTGCACACTTCCTGGGAAGTGCACTGCTCTCACCAGTCAGCGCGAGCGTAGAAGGGGAAGGGATCTAACAGTCCGGTATCTCTGGCTAACTAGCTCGAGGTATGGAATTACAGCTTAGCTTGTTTGAACCTTTTATTCCTTTCTTCATCAGAAACTCTGATCAGGCATTTTTATTGCCCTGGGAAGCCTTTCTGGCATAAAGTCCAGCTCAGTACCTTCTCTCTTTGCCAGGTATCAGATGACAGAATGTCCCAGCAAGGACGCTGTGTGGTGCCACCAAAAGCCACATTGGCTTAGGAACCTAGGTATAGTTTCTCCAGTTCCCTGGGCTTCTGTTCCCTTATCTGTGAAACTGGGATTACAGGAATGTGGTGAAGAATAAAGGAATATGCTTGTATAGTTTGTGGCACCTTGAAGGACATTGAGGAAGTTAGTGCCCTCTCTCAGCCCACAAAAATTTTCTGAACTTTTGCTTGTGGGTGGGTGGAGGTGGAGAAGGCAGTGACTGAGGGTCATTCCTGACCCACCTTGAGAACTCCCACTGGGCTAAGGTGGCCCCAGAGTAATCTATCTCATCTGCAGTCAGAGCCACATGACTGGTCTCCCTCCTCTCACTCTTGCCCCCTGCTGTTTTCTACCCAGACCTGCTGACGGCTTCCCATGTCACTCTGAAAGCCAGAATTTTTACAGTAACTAGCATGGCCCTATATGGGGAGGCTGTCCCTGCATTACAGAACCCAAGTTCATGTGCCTGAGGCTTCAAAAGGCCAAGACTCAAAACGTCAGAGTTTGGAGTAAGAAAAAGCTTATTGATGGAGAAAGCACCAACTGAGAAGATGGGCGACTTAATTGTGCCTCAGATCCATCTTGCTTGCTGAACTAGATAAGGGTTTTTAAGGGATCGGGGGTCCACTATGCAGAAGTGTTTGGTGGGGCAAGTTTTCATTGGAGGACTCTGGCCCTTGGCCACCTGTGGTAAGGACATTAGTGCTGGGTCTTCCTGCACAGTGACCCTTCACTTCTAAAAGTGTTCCCGTGCTCAGATTTCATTTATGTTCTGGTCCTTCAGTTCCATGTATATATGTGGACAGGGCAGGCGGGGGGGCAGGGAATGGCGAGACTTTGGTTCCAGGTGCAACTGGAGGTCAAAGTTCTCTTCTCCACTTATGCTTCCGCTGCTTGACATGCTCTCTTGTGTCTGGAAAACAACTCAGTATCTTGTTAAACAGAGTAAGACCATTTTGAGCTATTTCTGCAGTTACCCTGCATGCTCTGCTCCATCTTCACGGGCCGCGCTGTTCGCTTCACCCGCCCCACTCCCACTGCTGCACCTTTGTATCTGCCATTCCCCTTCCCTCTGCCTTCCACGTGCCTCAGAAGTCTATGCAGCTTCTGTCCTCTCTTGGTTCTTGCTCAGCTGTCACCTGGTCAGAGAGGCCTTCCATGCACTTCCCCACTCCCCCCGCCCCATTTCATGGAACACCCCGACGTGGCTCTCTCTGGCCCTGTTCTTCCCACCTCTTTTCCCTTCCTAATCTATGGTTTGTGTGTCCCTCGGCTGCCTTTTTCCTTCCCCTGGAATATAAGCTTCTTGAAGGCAGGGACTTTTGTATGTTACTCCATTACTCAATTCCAAGTAGTCGTTGCATGGTTGAGGGTCCTCCTCCCCAGCACCCTCTGCCCGCACAGGTATCTTGGGAGGCATTCTCCTTCAGGCCTTACCCTTGGTTCCTTTTCCACCCCATCTCCCCTGCCAGAATCCTGGGAGTGGCTGAGAGGAGCTGCTGCTAACTGAGGTTTTGCTGAGTGTTCGGCCTGGTGCTGACCACCGTACATCCTTCCTCCTGTAACTGGCGTGGCAGCCTCTGGAGTGGGGCTTATCAAGAAGGGAGTTTGCCCAACGCCAGACAGTGGCAGATGGGCCTGGGCCACCATCTTTAAGACTTCAACCAGGCCTGTCAGAATTGAAAAACTTGTGTTTCGGACCCAGCAAGTGAGTCTGGACACAAACACTCCTTGCTGTGAGAAAAGAGAGACAGGTCCAGTGGCCACAAGGAAAGAAGTCTCCCGAGAGGGGGAACAGGAGATGAACGAGGAAGGAGAGTGAGATGGAGACAGTATGGTTCCCAGACCTAGCACAGCGGCTCGCAGGTAGTAGGGCTTCCAGGAAGATCTACCGAAAGAATAAACACCCAGGGCCTGTGCAGATAAATAAAGCACAGAACCTGGGGACACGTGGAAGAGGTAGTCTGCTCTAGCCTGAACTTGGCCCTTCAACTAGGAGAAGATGGGCTGCTTATGGGGTCCCCCCCCCCCCCGGGATTTGTGACTCTTAACAAGGGCTCTGACATCAGCTATTTCTCTCAGCCTTTCCCTACCCCAGAGAGACCTTCATGACTCAGTGAGCTTAGAGCTTGCAGATCCTTGCTGTGGAGGGGAAACTGTCCCTTCGTACTTTCTGCAGTGTTTCGTGGACCTCCATTTCATTGGAGGCTTTGCTACTGGCCTGGGTTCCTCTGTTACATGTCGGAGGTTTTGGTGGGAGCAATTTCTCACCTAACCCTTGGGCATGGCAGAGTAAAAACTGCATGTTAAGGCTTTAAACATTTCTTTTGCCTGCCATAATGGTTTTTTATTATTAGAATAAAGACCAACATTTCAGAAGGCTTTGAGGCCCTTCATGGTTTGCTCTGCTGCCAGATCCCATTTAGTTCCTCAGCCTCATCCAGCCTCTCCCCCTTTTGCAAATGGTATTTTCTCTGCACGGCTTGAAAATTTTTTTTTGCACTTCTCTTGGCTCAGTAGTAGTACCCCCTATTAATTCTTTCTATCTCACTCAGGTGTCACTTAAGTGACATCGAGTGGTACTTCCACACTGCAATCTGAGTCAGCGCTCCTGTCCTTCAGAGTGCTCTCTTGGTTTGTCATTTTACAGTCTTGGCTCTCACACAGAATTAAGGTCTTCCCTGCTATCTGAAAGCTCCTTGACAGCAAAGACCTGGTCTAATTTGACTGACCACTTGATTCTCTGGTAACTACTTGTTGAGTAATTAAAGATGAAGAGTTTAGAGATGTGCAAGGGAGAGAGAGGACAGGGTAAGATTCTGGAATAAGCTTTTTCAAGTTGTTAAACTCTGCTTAAATTTGCAGAAAACCCTGCACTATTTCTTCCCGCTCTTTCGTGTTACTCATTTGAGGAGGGAGGCGTCTGGGCTGGCGCACTGTCACAGTGCTGGCAGCCACAGATGCGTGAGTCACCAGGACCCATGTTACCAAACCACAGGGGTCTGTTTGCCCGTGCACGTCAAAGCCCAATGAGATGCAAACCTGAGTTCGCAGCAAAGTAGAGGTTTATTAGTTAAGGAAATGGTGCCAAGTCTGAAGACACAGATAAGCTAGTTAGTGCTCTAAAATCTGACTCCTGCACAGGGACAGATTATATGTGGGAGAAATGATTAATCATGGCGAATAAGGGAGTTGTGGTCGTGGGCTCTACTGATGGCCGGACTAGGGCAGGGGTAGGTGACCATTACACCAGGTCCTGATGCCAGCCCTGGTAGGAGTTCTGTCTAGTTTCATGAGGGTGTGGCCTCATTTCATGGGCAAGGGGCTTACACACAACTGAGGTCAAAATGTTATCTTTAGTTTGATGGAAATTCCATGTCTGGGGTCTATAGTAGATCTGAGTCTTTGTTTTTTTTTAAAGATTTTATTTATTTATTTTTAGAGAGAGAAGGGAGGGACAAAGAGAGAAACATCAATGTGCAGTTGCTGGGGGCCGTGGCCTGCAACCCAAGCATGTGCCCTGACTGGGAATCGAACCTGCGATACTTTGGTTTGAAGCCTGCGCTCAGTCCACTGAGCTACGCCAGCCAGGGCAAGTCTTTGTTTTTAAGACAGTTTGATGCCGACCAGAATCTAACGTCCCAGGGGCCTAATGATTAAAGAAGGGAGTAGATGGACAGAAATGAGACAGGGTCATGTTAGAGAGAGGGAGTTTCTGTGTGGTTACACCAAGAGATAAAGCTTCAGGTCACTCTTTCCTTCACTGACTGCTAGTCCTTACTTTCTCTGGTCCTGAAACATAGTAATAACGCTCATTGAAAAGAAAATTTAATTCCCTTCATAGTCCAAATACCCCATCATCTCAGATCATTTTTGTGTTCTTATTTCCATGCCCTTGTCAGAGGGGCCTGGCTGCAGTCGTGGTGTGGACACTATCACCTGTTCTGCCCCCCCGCCCCCCCCCACACTTTGCCATAAACAACTTCCCTAGACAATGGGTTCTCACCTGAAACACTAATGACATTTGGGCTAGCTAAATCTTTTTTGTTGGGGGAGGGGCTGTCCTGCGCACTCTGGGATGTTTTAGCAGCATCCCTAGCCTCTATCCACTAAATGCCAGTAGTATCTGGTCATGTGTGACTATCAAAAATGTCTCCAGCCCTGACTGGTGTGGCTCAGTTGGTTGGGCATCGTCCCATGAGGCGAAAGGCCGCTGGTTCGATTCCTGGTTACGGAGGCGCGTGTCTGGGTCACGCGCCTGGTTCGCAGTCCAGGAGCATGCCAGAGGCCACTGATCAGTGTTTCTCTCTCCCTCTTTCTCCTTCCCTTCCCCTCTCTCTAAGAATAAATAAATAAAATCTTTAAAAAAATGTTCCCAGACATGACCAGATGTCCCCTGGGGGCCCGAATCACCTTCCTTTGAGAACCACTGCTGTAGAGTCTTCATAATGAAAAATTTAAGCTGGCCATTGCTGTTGAGTCCAGGGGAGGGGAAGGTCTTCCTAATCGCCTTCATCAGCAGTTGAAAAATACATGACTCCTTCTGGTGGCCTGCCCAGGAAGCAGGCTCCGGGAACTTGGAACTATAAAGAGCCCCGTCTTAGCTCTCTGACTGGACAGGCTTTGTCTCTGAGCCTCTTTGCTGGGACTGTTGAATCTGGGTGTTTGATACCAATTCCTGGGTTAAAACCAGCAGAATAAGAAGAGTTTGAGGCCAGTGGTCCAAGTTTTGAACGTTTAATATTAACTTTTAACCACTAAATAGTTAATAAATACTAATGAAATCATTCTTATCAAGTAGGCACTGTGTGTTACGTGCTTTTATATCTTATCCACCCTCTGAGGTAGCTCTTTCCTTATCCTGGTCCTAGAGATAAAGAAACCAAAGCCGAGAAAGGCGAACTGGTTCGCATCCCACAGCCAGGAAGGGGCGGGGCTGAGACTCAGGCCCTCCAGTCCCACCCCAGAGCCTGTGCTTCCCAGCAGCTATCACTTACTGAGCTCCTATTCAGGGTGTGGCTTCAATTCTTGCAATAGTCCTTCAGGGTAAGTGGGATTATCCCAGATTTTATAGACGTGGGACCAGAGTCTTTGAGAAGCTACAATGTCTTGCCCATGTCCGCCCCCCCCCACCCCCCAGTGTCTGACGCAGGGCCCAACCCGCTTTTATGGGTCATGGGACCTCCCATGAATGAGCAAAAATATTCTATAGCTTCACCTTCCTTTTTCCCTTGGAATCACCACTCACTCATTGACAACTTGTTAAGTGCTGGTGAAGTGCCTTCTGCAATTTAGTGCCAGGCACTAAAGACATTGCCTTTTCTAATTAGACCTTATTCAGGTGCTCTGTGTACATGATCTCACGTAGTCTACACAGCAGTCCTGGCGGTTTCCCACCTTAGAGATGAGGAGACCGAGCTTCAGAGAGATGAATGAATTTGCTTAAAGTCAAGTAGTAGCTTGCTGAGCCATGAATTGAACCCAGGTCTGTCTGATCTCAAATCGTGTTCTTTTATGCTCTTTTGTATTCCACTAGGGAATAGCCTTAAAATACTTCAAAATTAGCAATGACGAGCATTGTTCACAGCAGTAAAGGAGGTGGCCTCTGTGAGCAAGACGAGTTCCCTCGGGACACTCGGCTGCAGCGCCCTTGCTTTTCACAAAAGCAGATGAGGCTGGTCTTCAGGGAGGGCACTGGGCCCTTAGCACCAGCTCTGACTCTCAGTCTGCACGCTTGTGACTTCAGGCTTTAATCTGACAGGTCTGCTCGAGCAAGCCCAGTGCTTTGATGGAGTCCCCCTGGAGACTGCACTGGGTCTCATGGCCCTGAGGGTCACAAGGACACTGGGGGACCGTGGGCTCCTAAAGACGGACTCCAGTTTTTCCATCTTCTCAGATAGAGACATGATCTGTTTTAGTCAAATACTTTATGCAAAACACTCTCTTTTGCTTTTCAAAAGCCTTGGCCTGCCCAGCACTCCGAGGTAATGGAGTATGAAAAAGCAACCACTCTCTGTGGATCCAGTTTACTCAGCTGGCCTGTGGGATTGGGCTGCGCAGTGCCTGCTGCTGCCTGCTGGCGGGGAGCAGGCTGGGCCGGCCAGACCCGGCCCGCCTGGGGAAACAGAAGGCATTCTAGGTCTTGCCCTACTCCCAGGCGAGTTGGCTTCATTGTTCTTAGGTTTTCTGATCTAATACTACCTTTACTCAGTCTCAAAACATGACAAACACATTCCCTGCACTTCTCATATAAGCTTTTAAAAGTGAGGTTGAAGTAAACAATGAGGAAATTGGTTTGGTGGACCAGAAAGAGAAGATTGCGTTGGGGAAAAGGCAGCTAGGGAAACTGGGGGTGCAGCTGGGCTAGAGCAGGTCAGTCTCCAGGACCGGAGCCAAGGCTGTGGTTTGGCCCCTCCCTGGGAGCGTGGGGTCACCTGGGGTGGCAGGGATCTTTCCTAGCGCTTACTTCAAGGAGGTGTTAGCTGTGCCGGAGGCCCAGCTCCGGGATCTGTGCACAGGTAGTGTGGCCCAGTGCCCACAGGCACCTGGCTCCTGCCTCCCAGTGGTCAGTGTGGTTAGCCACAGGGGGGATGGTCTTTATCCTGCTTACATCGTGGCTGCCAGAGCTGCAATGCTCTAAAAAGTGGGACATGCGAGACACAGGATGGCTGTAACTCAAATGCTAACAGTGAAGATGAGGAGGATTGGTGTCCATGTCACCAATGAGGGCTTAGCCCGGCAGGCGTAACCTGGGTGTGGTGACCAAGTCCAGCACGACTGGGGGCCAGGAGAGCGGCGTCTCCAAACCGCAACTTAGTGCCACTCTGTCTACCCCAACCTGCAACTCCTGGGTTACACCCGGGTTATCGCACACAGAAAACGGGGGGGCGGGAAGGCTCACTTTTCAAAGAACTTTTTAAATTACAGAAATATGTCTTCCTTATAGAAAGTAAATAAAACCCATAATTTTGCTACCAGAGATGGTTGTCAACATTTTGGTATAAATCTTTTGGCGTATGTTTAGTCTGTTTATGGTGCGTCCCCTTTCTGAAATTCAGCTAGTATGTGGATCTTTGTCAAGGGGACATATTTGCAGCTAATATCATGCTACATAAAAGTGTTGTCGAGTACTTTTTGTTTTATTCTTCATTTTAAATTCATCGTGCCTGGGTATCCTCAGCAGCATCTTGGCCGCAGAGAATTCACAATTCCTTACTAAGGAGCAGCACTCAGTATTCGCTGAGGTCTCCGTTTCAAATGCCAGTCTCAACACTGCAGGTCACGTGGGGTTCCCCTCCCGCCTCCGAGTCTAAATTATTCTTGTTTTTAAAAATCTCAGTACAGTGGGGAGCTCTACAATGCAGATTGCTTTTCCATTTAGCCCTTTATCTACTTTATAGAATAACAGCAACAGTAATAGCTATAAGTTATTGTGTTTACTTTGTGCCTGGCACTAAGCTAGTTGCTTTTTGAGGAGTTAATCCTGTAACAATCCCAAGCTGTAGACGAGTTAATCTTTTAATCTTTAAACAATTGCAAGAGGTCAGTGCCTTATTGTCTCCATTTTCCAGTGAGGAAGCAGAGCCAAGGGAAGCCGAGAGGTGAAGGAAATTGCATTTTACTCACTGTAAATGGACTGCGCCAGGTATAGCAGGGGTAACCCCTGAGCCCAGCAGCCCTGCGTCGGCAGGAGCTGGCCTGTGGGGGATACAGAGATGAAAGGGACCTGGCTTCCACCGGTTGAACTGAGCCAGGTGGGTGGGGTGGAAAGACCCTCAGGGACAGACCAGCAAGTGGATCGTGGCAGAGTCTGTGGCCTGCCCTGGTTTTTTCCTATTCCAGACTTGCCTCGGCTCCTCGAGGGAATGGCTCCTGCCTCCAGGGAATACTGACTTCCCTGTGGACTCTTGCTTGGGAAAGCCTTATCAGTGCGCAGCCAGGGAGGGAGCTTGCTGCTGTCAGTGCTGCAACCCTTGTAGTTTTGAGAGGTCAGTACTGCTCCCCTCCGCTTCCCACTGCTGGGCTCGCAGCGACCTCGTCCTCATTTGATCAAAGGTGTGTTAGGGGCCCAGGCTGATTGGAAAAGGTGGCACATTCCCCAGGGATGCCCTTACCCATCCTCAGTCTTTTAGACTTCAGAGGTTTCTGAAGCTGGAGAAGAGATTAGAGCCCTACGCTCACCCTCCACACACATGCACGCCCAAGTTCTTTTGCTAGGATTGTACCTGGGGTGTGTGCGGTGATGTCAGGAGCTTTCTCCTTGGGGTCCAGGGAACAGACCCTTTTCCCAGGGACACACCTGCTTGAAGACCATAAATTGGTAACAGCCTAGGAAGATTCTGATGCCTTTTCCTTAAGGGAAAAAATTTCCACTAGATTTTTTTGGTAGTGTCTTGGTTCCCTCTGAGCTTTTCCATTTACCCTTGAAATGAGTTCATCTGGTAGCCTGGGAGACCTTGTCAGCTGGAGCGTTTGAAGGAGACTGTACAAGATTATATTTGAGTTATTCTTAATAGGGTAAAAATGGGTTTTTGCTTTTGGGGGTATGTGTAGCATGGACAGTTTATGAAGGGTCAATATTCTCCCTCCCCCCCACCCCACAAAAAACCCTATCATTGTACCCATGGGCAGCTGCGGGTAACCACGAACTCCTGAAGTCTCCCAAGGGGCCCTTCTAGAGAAGGCACCTTTGACAGTGGGGCCTGCTCTCCCTGGCACAGCCAGGCTTGGGACCCTGGGCTCACTTTGTTCACTCAACGCTCTCCTAAGACCTCCTCCTAGTCAGATGGATCCCTTCTGGGATGAAGCCATGGCTCCAACACCTGGGACGGCCCTCAGCCTTTTCAGGAAGGTTCAGAATGAGCCAGGATCGCTTGAAGGGTTTCAACTGACAGAAGTAGGAGTGACTCCTTCCTTAAGAATTTAAGGTAGAACTTAGAGTCAAGATGGTGGCATAAGCAAACATGGCTCACCTCCTTGCACAACCACATCAAAATTACAACTAAAATATAGAGCAACCATCACTTAGAACAATCAGAAATCGAGTTGAATGGAAGTCTGACAACTATGGAAGTAAAGAAACAACATCCATCCAGATAGGTAGGAGAGGTACAGATGCAGAACAGGCTGGTCCCTCACCCATGTGTGGTGGATAAAAATTCAGGAGGGATATCTTTGTATTGAGGAGTCCCAGCCCCACACCAGGCCCCTCAGTGCAGGGTTTCAGAGTCAGGAAGATAAGTCCCCACAACTTCTGGCTACAAAACCTAGCAGGTATTGAGTCGGTAGAGGAAACTTCTGGAGCCCCAGGCAGTTCCTCTTAAAGAACCCACACATAGACTCACCTAATCATACTCACTCCCTCTGAGCTCCAGCACTGGGGTGACCGTTTGAAGGACACCAGTGGCATACTGGAAGAGGCTGAGGTGTCTGGCATCAGGGCAAGCACAGGCCAATGTCCCTTTTCTGAGTCCTCCCCCCATAGAGCCACAGAGCCAGTGGGCTGGTGCCGTATCTGAGACCCCGTCAACCTGGCAAACACTGTTTGACTCACCTTGGAAATCTCCAGAAACTCCGCCACACTCAACTCTGGTCTCAGCTCATGCTGCACAACTTCCTAAATCCTATCAAATAAGTAACAGCTGGCCTCAGTGAGCCCCAGGCCCGCACTAGCAGCAGCCAGCCTAGATTCACAGTTTGGCTTTGCCTGGGAAGCTCCAAGCCCAACATGAGTAGCAGCCACCTCAGATTACTTTATAGCTCAGGTAGGGTGCCCCAGGCAAAATACAGGTGGGGGCTGAGCTTAGCCTGCACCACCAGGCCAAACCCCTGGGCCAACACACCCAGGGGAGAGGTACAGATCACCTTGGAGCATCACCACCCTGCCCTGCACAGCTGATCCTCCATGGAGCATGGAGATTGGTGGTCAGTCATCATAGCCAATCCTTGCCCCTGACTGGCCTTGGTAAAATCCCTGCCATTAATCTGCCAACAGCAACCAAGGCTCAATGACAAGAGGAGGGTATATTCAGCCCACAGAAAGGGCACACCTCGAGTACCCAGCTTGGGTCATAGGGCAGGCTGTGCCACTGGACCCTCAAGGACACCTACTACATTAGACCACACTACCAAGACAGGGAGTTACAGCAGCTCTACCTAATATGTGGAAACAAACACAGGGAGGCTGCCAAGATGAGGAGACAAAGAAACATGGCCCAAATGAAAGAATAGAACAAAACTCCAGACAAAGAACTAAACAAAATGGAAATAAGCAATCTATCAGATTCAGAGTTCAAAACCCTGGTTATAAGGATGCTCAAGGAACTCAGTGAGGACCTCAGCAGCATAAAAAAGATCCAGTCAGAAACAAAGGACACATTAATTGAAATAAAGAACATTTTACAGGAAAACAACAGTAGAGTAGATGAAACTGAGAATCAAATCAACGATTTGGAACATAAGGAAGCAAAAAACAACCAAGCAGAACAAGAAGAAAAAATCCCAAAAGATGAGGGTAGTACAAGCAGCCTCTGGGACAACTTCAAGTGTTCCAACATTTGCATCATAGGAGTGCCAGAAGGAGAAGAGAAAGAGCAAGAAATTGGAAATCTATTTGAAAAAATAATGAAAGAAAGCTTCCCTAATTTGGTGAAGGAAATAGACATGCAAGTCCAGGAAGCACAGAGAGTCCCAAACAAGGTGGATGCAAAGAAGCCCACTCCAAGACACATCATAATGAAAATGCCAAAGGTTAAAGATAAAGAGAGAATCTTAAAAGCATGTTTTTTGGACTATAAGATGCACCCCCTTCCCATTTGGGAGGAGTAGGGTGGTTAATGCTGCTATTGAGTTCTGTTTACATTTACATTGGTGAAATATTATGTTATTTATGTTATTAAATATTTAACCACATCTTTTTGCTTCAAAATTTTTCCCTATTTTTCTCCTCTAAAACCTAGGTGTGTCTTATGGTCCGAAAAATACGGTACCTACAGGGGAATTCCCATAAGACTGTCAGCTGATTTCTCAAAAGAAGCTTTGCAGGCTAGAAGAGATTGACAAGGAACATTCAAGTCATGAAAAGCTGGGACCTACAGCCAAGATTGCTCTACCCAGCAAAGCTATCATTTAGAATCGAAGGGCAGAGCTTCCCAGACAAGGAAAAAACTAAAGAAGTTCATCATCACCAAACCATTATTATATGAAATGTTAAAGGGACTTATTTGAGAAAAAGAAGATCAAGACTCTAAACAATAAAATGGCAAAAATATATATCAACAATTGAATCTAAAAACAAACTAAGCAAACAAGAACAGAGACTGAATTGTGGACACAGAGTGTTTTGATGGTTGCCAGATGTGAGGGGCGTGTGGGGGAGTAGGTGAAGAGGTGAGGGGATTAAGAAGCACAAATAGGTAGTTACAGAATAGCCATGGGGATGTAAAGTACAGTAGAGGAAATGGAGTAGCCAAAGAACTTATATGCATGACCCATGGACATGAAGAATGGTGTGGGGATTGCCTGAGGTAGTGGGGGTGCTGGGTGGAGGGGGGCAAAAGGGGAAAAATCAGGACAATTATAATAGCATAGTCAATAAAATGTAATTAAAATTTTTTTAATTAACAAAGATACATAAGAACTTAAAGCTGACTGGGTCTTCATATTTTCAATTAGTAATGCTTCAGAAAATAGTCAGCTAAGACCATATCTGCAGCCTACTTTCAAGACAGACTAGAAACAGCTTTTTCAACTGAAGTAAAAGTTCAAGAGAGATTATTCATTCACTTGCCACTCATTCATTCATTGTTAATTCATTCACTAATGTCTCCTATGCGCCAGGCCTACTAAGTGTGCCCTGTGTGAGGCTGGGGCATAGAGTGGTGAGTGACATTGGGGTCTTCAGCAGTTTCATCCAGGTAGAATCAGGAACTAAGGGTCACCAGTGTCCATCTCAGGTCCAAAGGAACTCCTGAACAGGACCATTGCCCTGTTCAAGCGTGGGAGAAGGGTGATGAGGAGGGGGGTTGGCGGAAAGATTCTGGTGGTGGCCAGCTGCAGTCTGCTGATGCGGAGGGCGTGGGCGGTTAGGGTGGCTGCGTGGCTGTGAACTTTGTTCGGCGGCAGTGCCTCTGCTTCCGGGGTTATTGCCCGGCAGCCTGGCGTCCACACGGAGTTGGGCTCAGGCAGCACTTAGGGGAAATAGATACCTCTTTTACCCCATTTCTGTGGCTCTTGTTCAGTCTTTAAAAAGACCTCAATTCAGTGTGCGAAATGAAAAACTGTCTGTACTTCTACCAGCTTTAAGTAATACCCATGTTGCTTCCAGGTGTTCCAGCAATTAGGGAGGCCTGCCTTTTGTGCTTTAGGTCTCTGTCTGGGGAGTAACAGGAGCAGCTAGAATATACCGAGTACCTGCTGTCTAGTAGTCGCAGGCCTTTGTGGGCTAGCTCATTAAGTCCCTGAAGAACCCAACGAGGGAATAGATGCTATTATCGTCTCCATTTGACAGGTGAGGCAAGTGAAGCCAGCAGAGGGGTGCCTATCCAACCCCAGAGCCACCTTTCCCCATCTCTACAGTCTTCCGTGGTGAGCTGCGAAACCCAAGAGGTTGGGGTCTGCTTGTGCTGCAGTCCGGGGAGGGGCACTTCACTACCGATGACAGCTGAGCTGCAAGAGCGTGCCCTAGCTTGCGCATGCCTGGTGTCCAGAGTTTGCCGAGAGTCCCTCTGTTCTCCAAACTTGTGCTATAAATAAACCACCACTCTGCAGCTGAACCCTGCACAGTGCATGGGACGCAATGAGATGCCTTCCATTATTTCTGGCTTACCGGAGGCTCCCTGCGTACCCACTGCACCCACACAGCTACCACCCCGTAGTGTCCTGCCATAGGGTTTTCATCGCAGGGATTAGCCCATCTCTTCCTGCTTCGGGTGGTTGGCTGCTCATGACGTTGGAGACCTTCTTTCATCGATCTTCAGTGACAAACTGGCTATAACTGGCAGAGTTGACTGTGAAAGGAGCTGCTTCCCTGAACTTGGCTCTGCCTACCAGACTAGCAGAGTTCTAGTCACAGCCCTACAGAACAGGGCAGCCCTCTGTCTCCCTTTCTCCACTGGGGACATCTCTGGCCTCACGTTTGCCAAATGACACATCCCAATGGATGAGGTGGTGATTTTCAGGACCCTTTGTTACTGACTTTCAGGTGGCCGTCTGCTTGAAGCACTCAGCAGGGCCGAGGCCGCCCCATTCTTCCCACAACTGTAAGGACAACCTTTGTTGCTCTGAAGTGGGGGGCATTGTGCCTCGGGGAGTCGAGGGTAGTAGGGGTGGAGACAGGCCTTCGGTACTGAGAGTGGTCGCCCTGCCCCAGGCCTGATGTAGAACATACGTGTAACAGGTCTGCAAACCGAGGTGCATTCAGATGAACACACAACTATTTTTACCATTGCAAAATTGAGCCTGACAGTGGAAGAAGAAAACAACTGGGGTGTTTTGCATGAATATATCTGCTAGAACTGTTAATCAGTAACGCAGGAATCTGGTACTTGTTGAAGCCAGTTGTGGTCTGTATACCTAAGATAACAACACGGTCTGTGTTCAGTAAAAACAATATGGCAATATTTGCCTTGTTAAAAAGCGCAGTGAGCGCTGTTTGAACGAGCCTCCCGCGCCCGGCACTCAGTGTGAGTCAGACTCATGTTGCCGATAACCGGGCAGCTGTGCCCGTCTGCACCTGGGTCCTGAGTGGCAGAACCCAGCAGCTTCCTCCTTGGTGATCTCTGCCCATTTGGGCAGGTTCCAAAGCGCCAGCTCCCCTCAAAGTGACCTCTTCATTTTTCCCCCTGTAATTTCGTATCTGAAAACCAAGAAAATAATAGTTTTTCTCATTTCTACTTAGCCCCCACAATCATGGCAGTTGTCTTCTATTCACGGGCCACTGACGTTAGAAATTTGTGGTTTCTGAGTCTGTGTCTGCTCTACTCTTGCCGTTTATCTCTTTACTGTGTTTCTGTGATTCCAAGAATCTTTCTTGCTGCTCAGCAGGGTATGAAATAACAGATCACGCGTTAATCACCATCACCGCTGTTCACTCCTTGGGGCAAGGGAGTCAGGCCGTGAGGACTCTGTCCGTCAGGAATAGCCAGGGCCACTCTCAAATGATGTCCACTCCCTGGTGAGCCACTCACTAGCCGTCTTCTCCTCACATTTTCTTGTATTTGCACAGGGGAGAGAAAGGAGGGCGGGGTGGTAATATGACATCCCTCTCTCCTTAGCTCCTTGAAAGGATCTTCCCGATTGTTAATACAGTTCTCTTTACTATCGGTCCCATCCAGTGCGGCACGTCACTGTGCACTTCCTCGGCAGGTCTTTGGCTGCTCTTTCCGAGTGGTCCGTGGGCTGCCTGAGTCCAGGAAGACGCCTCTTATTCCTGCAATCGCCTGCAGGGTTGGCTGTGTCAGGAAAACGAGAAGCGAGCACAGGAAGGGGGAGAGAGGCTGAGCGAGGTGTCAGCGACAACAGCTGCTTTCTCATTCTGTACATCCTCTGCTTGTGAGAGGCGGTCTGGAAGGGTCTTCAGGCAGGAGTGCAGGTGGGCACACAGGCAGGCAGAGTGGATTTTTGGACGACTAGGATGTACCTCGAGCTGGCTGAGCTCAGCCTGGCCCCAGGAGAGTGCAGGATCAGTTCACGCGACCAAACCGCGGAGATCTGAAACTGCTGCCCAACAGAACATCCCCGAGCCACCAGCAACCAGGGTTTTGCCTGCTGTGAGGTTCAGCTCTGGGGTCTCCCTCATCCCCCATCCCCCACCAAGGGTGCTGAGGCCCCTGGAATCCTCAGGAGTAAGCAGAGGAAACAATGTGGGGTTTTGAGTGTGTGGTACAATATTGTTAACACAAAAGTTGTCATTGTAACAATTTTTAAATATACAGTTAAGTGGCATTAAGCACATTCATATTGTCATGCACCTATCACATTAATCTTCCCAATTAAAACTCCATACCCATTAAAGATAACGCCCCTTCAAACTCCTGGCCAGCCGTACTTTCTGTCTCCGAATCAGACTGCCCGGGGCACCTCACGTAAGTGGAGTCATACAGCACTTGTCCTCCTGCGTCTGGCTGAGTTCACTCAGCATTGTCTCCTGAAGGTTTACCCACACTGGAGCTTGGGGCAGAATTTACAAGGCTGAATACTGTCCCATTGTATGGACAGACCACATTTTGTCTATCCATCCATTGGGGGACACCAGGTTGTCACCCCCTCTTGGCCATTGTGAATATGCCATGAATGTGGAGGCTATGATCAAATACCCATTCGAGTCCCTGCTTTCAATTTCTGTGGGTGTTTTAAACCCAGGAGCAAGGTGTCTTTGAAGGTCAGTTTCTGATGAATCACTCTTCCTCACTGAGGGTAGAATTGCACATCAAAAGTCAGCCTTACTTACCATCTAATTTTAGACTCCAGCGTAACTACCGCCGGTCACTGGTAACATCATGTTGCATTTTGATACTTGATAGGCTTCCACGTTAGAATTCCAGTTGTAAATACTAGCTGTTATTGACAACACGCGGTTGTGATTGTGGGGAGACCCTTGTCACTCGGAGGTGGGCACGGCATCAGGCAGTGCAGCTTGCTATAACTGGCTTACTCTGGGGGGTGCAGGCCCTTGCTGACTTTGTCCTCCTGACCCAATTGGGTTGACCTTTTGGCCTTGTCCCCAGACCAGGCTCCATCTTGGGACCTGAAACCCTGAGCCCACTGACAACCGAGGCCACTTGTCTTGAGCTCACAGCAGCTTTGTGCCGGCACGGAAATATCCTCCACGTCTGCTGTTCCTTATAATCTGTTTCCATCCATCTGGTTCTTACACGACATTTGGCATGATTAGAATTATATGTGACTTTTTTTTTCCTACAGAAAGTAAGATCTTTATCTGAAGTACCTTGGTGTTTGGAGCCATCACAAGGTCTGGTTTTCCCTGCATCAGCTCAGAGCCAGCCTTGGGCCCTCAGGAGCTGGTGAGGTGCACACACCTGGGGAACACTGGGCTTTTGATGGATTCAGCTGTCCCGCCAGGGGTCTCTCTACCTCCAGAAAAGACCTCCTTGGGCCGGTGCCCCTCTGTATTTGCCTGGCCAGTCAGGAAGTGGAGATGGCTGGTTGTGAAATTCTTGAGGGTTACGTGGTTATTCTTTGTGTTAATTTCTTATTAGAAATTCTCCAAACCCCCAGAGGAGCCAACTCCAGTCTCTTCTGCGTAGCCAAGGCCACTAAGAACAGTCACCAGTGCCCCAGTAGAATCTGAGCTTCTGATATGCTGAGGACCCAGACTGTGGGCCCCACAACCCTTGTGAGTGGGCCAGAGACCCTGTCACTGTCCGCTGTAGCTACCTCTCCCTGGCTGGAGGCTTTTGGTGCTGCGTGTTGACTGCCACCGTATGTGTGTTCCTAGTTCCTGTCCCCCTCGCACTGTCCTCCCTGTGCCTTGGACCTTGAGGGGCAGCTCATGGAGAAGACATATACCCAGCACTAGGGGAACTCCTAATCTAGTTAGGACAATTAGAAACCCTGATGATAGCTCTGGCTGGTGTGGCTCAGTGGATTGAGCACCAGCCTGCAAACCTAAAGGTTGCGGGTTCGATTCCCAGTCAGGACATATCATTGGGGGTGTATGAGAGGCAACCGATTGATGTATCTCTTGCATACTGATGTTTCTCTCCCTTTCTCCCTTCTCTCCCCTCTATCTAAAAGTAAATAATTAAAATCTTAAAAAGAAAAGAAAACCCTGATGATAAACCAGCCATTTCTGAGACAGACCTATTTTCCTGTTCTGTTCCAGTGGCACAAGAATGCAAACCGTGCTGGCATGCAAAGGGGAAGTGTCCCGTTCTTACCCCCAAGCTCTGTTGCGGGCTCTATAACACGTACTGTTCTGCAGCGCCCCCCCTCTTCATCTGGAGACGTCCCTTCTGCCCATTTCGGTCTCAGTGCTGCATCCTTCTTAAGGACTGTTGACATTTCTAAGGCCGTTTGCAAAAGATTGTGGCGGTAGTGCGGTAGCAGCGCTTCAGAGTCAGAAACGCCGAGCTGGGCTGGACTCAGGAAGGCCTCTCGGAGGGGATGCAGGAGCCTGTAGGTGGCGGGTACTACCCAGCCTGGTGATGCGGAGGAAGAGGAGGAAGAAGATGTCCTCTACTAGTTGTTTCTTCCTCTCTCCTCAGGCTGACTGTTGTCTGCTCCCACTGCTCGGGCACACGGCTGTAGGGGCCGGGAGGGGAGAGGATAGGATCGAACAATATCCGTTGCCAACTCGTTCTCATTTCGTTGGAGCCTCACTGCAGGCACGACCATCAACCCCACTTTTTGCAAGTTGACACTGGGGCTCAGAGGGGCGAAGGGGAGGGCCCATGCTGGGGCAAGCCGAAATGGAAAACCCAGACCAGGAAGGGAGGGAGGAAGCAGTGCGGGTGTGCCTGAGCTGGGGGTGCGTGGAGAAGGCAGCGGGGCGTGCTCGGCCCTGTGGCCGCAGTTCCCGTCCCCGATGGCTGCCTCATTTGGGTTTGTTGTTGACGCTGGAGGACGAAGGGAGGAGTCTGCCAGACGGCAGATCAGGTGCTTCTCAGAGGATCAGAAAGATCCGGGCGCCGTGTGGAAAAGCCTTTCACAGGGTAACCCAACCTCAAGCGAGGTTTCTGCCCTAACCCTGGGAGGGGCCAACTGATGAATGAGGCAGCTATTCCTGGAGCTGGCAGGGAGGCAAGGGGCCACTCTTCTGCCCTGGGGCCCGCAAGCCATTCCTCTGGTAGGGGGAGACGGCAGATGTCGTTCGGGGGTGCACACCCAGATTCTGGGAGGCGGGCTGGTGGCCCAGCTCACAGGTGGCAGTGTCTGTACGGGAAAGCTACAAAGTGGCAGATGGCGAGGCAGGTTTCCTGCCGTGGTGAGTGGCCACAGGGCCCAGGGACCCAGGCCTTCAGTGGGTGGGACAGGTTGTCACTGGCCTGGGCCTGGTGGCCAGGATGCAGGTCTGTCTGTGGGCTTGGGTCACAGCCCCTGTGTTGCTGTCCCATTTGTTCCCATGCTAGCCAGGTCCCTCTCCTGTCCCAATATCAGTATCTTAGCTCCCTGTCTCCTGCCCTGGGAAGCCGCTCTGTCCTGAGCCCTGTCTGAACTTCCCAGTCATACTTCTCAAAGATGTGACCATGTCTCCCCAACCCCAAACATGGGTTCTGATGCCACGTGGTGGGTTGAGGCCCAGCGCCAGGTGACAAGGACTGTGTATGTGTGTGCATGAATTGGGGTGAGCGCAGGACCTGGAGCTCCTGGCAGCCCCCCTCCAGCGTTCCTATGCTCTCCTGGTGCTGGGGGCCTGGCTCTGTTCACTCGCTCCCTTAGGCTGGCCCTCTCTTGCCTCCTCCGTACAGTGAGGGCTTGCGGGCCCTGTGCTCCCAGAGCAGCCTAGACTGTGCCTCCCCACCTCCTGTTCATTTTTGAGGCTACTCCCCAGAGTCCGGGTGAGCCCTCCTTCTCTCTGCCTATCTCAGTCTAGGAGCAGCAGGCAGCTGCTTGGGCTGAGGAAGCTTTGATCCCATGTCCCAGCGATCCAGGGTGGTGTCGGAGGGCCCCAAAGGCAGAGCAGAAATGGGGAGGGGATACTTCCAGGGCAAAGCCGACAGTGAGCCCCGGTGGTGTCCCTGGTGCTAAGAGAAGGCCAAGGGGTGGGGCGGGCACTACTCTCAGGGCCAGATGAGTAGTCAGTGAAGTTCCTGACACGGGCACCACTGAGGTGAGAGGCTGGCAGGCTGGCAGAGGGGGCAGCGGCAGCGTGGGGCTCTATGCATAGAGAGGCCCTGCTGAGGGGGAGAGAGGAGAAGCGGGTGATGTGCGCTGTCCCGGTGAGCAGATGGGAACCTGCTGGTGAGGGAGCTGAAGGTGGTCCCTGGAAGACCATCGAGTTCTCAGGGGCTTGCAGAGGCAGAGACTGGCTGTGCCTGCTCCCCTGGTGCCCTCTTTCTCCAGCGCCGGGCTCAGGTGGGCTCCTGCCTACCTGCTCAAACCCAAACCCAAACCCAAAGGGCAGGAAGCGGCTGGGGTAGTTTGGTAGATTCTCAAATGCCGCCAGCTGGTGTTGCCGGGAGGGGGACATGCGAAAGAAACCCTGGCAGGGGGCTGTTTGGGACCTGGCATGGGGGGCTGTTTCTGCCTCCTGGGCTCAGCCTTAGGAACTGTACCAGTGCAGGGGGCGCCGGTCTCTGAGCGGAGGGAGGAGTGCCATGTGATACATCTGCTGCTCCCCAGCGCTTGCCCAGGGTTGAAAGTCAGGAAGGCCTGAGGGGAGGTGTCAGGACTGCATTGAAGGCACATCTGATAGGCGGGACTCCGGGTCACAGGGGCCAGATCAGGCTATGAGAGGAGCAAGAATAACTGGGAGCACAGGTTGGGTGGAGTCCGGCTGAGGGCGTTGTCTAGGTAACAGTGACATGGAGAAGGCAGTCGGAATGAGGCCAGTGTCACCAGGGAGCCAAAGTGGGGCGGCACCAGCTGCCCCCGAAGCCCTGCTGGTAGGAGCCCGAAGAGGTCCAACGTGTGCTAGGAGCGGGCAGGCCCTCCCTCCTGCCAACAGGACCCTGGCAGCGACAGTAGAGGAGTGGCTTTGAGGGTGGCTCTACAATCAGACAAGCCTGCATTTGAGAAAAATGTAGAATGCAAAGCAAAAGCCTCTACCCCTCCTCTAACTTTCTTGTATTTTCAGAAACTTGTGTGTGCATATGTGTGTGTATGTCCTTTTCACTGTACAAGTAAAACACACTGCTACTGTATCTGTTGCTTTTCTATCTTGCTTATCTTACTGGCAACACGGAAGAACCACCTAGTTCTTTTTAATGGCTGTTTAGTATCCTGTGACGTAGTGTGCACTGATGTAGCCAATCAGCCTCCAGCTGGCAGACTTGAGGTTATTGCTACTTTGGGGTTATTTCGATACAGCAGCAATCACAGTGTCCATCTGTCTTCGAACACCGGCCGGATTATTTTTGCAGAAAAACCCTAGATACAGATTTTCTGGGCCAGACCTGTATGTACCCCCCACTGCAAGGCTCTTTCAAAGGGGCTCTAACAGTGCACACTCGTGCAGACGGTGTTGAGGGTTACAAGTGGCGATAGTAACGCAGCGCTGTTGTGAGGATTAAATGAGGTGCTGTATAAAGCTTTCAGCCAGTGCCTGCCACGGAGCGCTGCAGGCCGGGCTCCCTGCAACCTGGATCACTGGTCGAGCATCAAGAAAGGTGCTGGTTTGGGTTCCAGTCACCTCGGGGAAAGGGAGACAATGGTCTGACAGCTGCTGAGCAGATGTCCCCTTCATTCACACACTCAAGAAAACGTGTGCAGACTCGGTGTGCAAATGGACCAGTGAACCAGGTAGGCGTGGAGCAGCCGCCTGGCGAGGGGAGACGGCCAACGCGTCTCCAAGACCGTGTGCTAGCTGCCGTGAGCACGCGATGCTGCCGCTCATATTCCCCGCTGACCCGGTCTCTCTCTCCCCCGACCGCCCCGCCCCTCCCCTGCCCCAGTGTATGTGACGGAACAGGAAAGGAAGACGGAGGACACCGCGTGCCAGGCGGCCTTGGCTGCGTGCTGGGCTGCGCTCTGCTGCTGCTGCCTCCTGGAGAACCTGGACTGAGGAGCCGGGACCGCGGGCTCCCCGGCGCGGCGCGCTGCCTCCTGCCACGGGGATAAACGACTAGCGCTGCACGGTGTCCATGTGTCCATTCTTTCTCTGAAAATTACCTATCTGCAGACTTTCACATTTTAGCACTTTAGACGGGTGTGAAATGGTATCTCACTATTCCGCTTTACCTTCCTTCATTATTAGTGATCTTGAACATAAAAATACAGAATTTTGGTAATTTGCTTTTATAGATTTTGTGAATAGCTTTTATATATATATTTTAGCTCATTTTTTCTAATTGTCTTTTCTTACTGACTTGTAAGGAGTCTTTAAGTATTTCCTCATACTAACATTTGTCACTTTTATAGGTTTGCATATATCTTCTCCCTATCTCTCTCTTAACCTTTCTTATAGTGTATTTTCTAGTATGAAAGTTTTTTAATGTCTTGCTTGTCAATCTTTCCCACATGCTTTGTGTATTTTACTCTTTGAAAAATAAATTTCTATTCTAAGACCATAAAGATAAGCCTATATTTTTTTCTGAGGATTTTTCACCTAGAATCTTTAGTCCACCTAAATTTATTTTTGATCATGGTACAGGTTCCGGGTTTCTTTCCCCACTTTTGAGAGTTCCAACACCACGTACTGGCCAGGTCATCTTTTACCCGCTGCTTTGAAGAGAGATTCGTCACACTCCAAGTCCCCGTGTACGGCTGGGCTGGAATCAGAAGCCGGGCGTGCTGAGCATCTTCCTCAGCCCCAGGCACGCCCATTTTCCTTCCTCAGAATGTTCTTAGCTAGATTCTGTGGGAAACCCCCAAGCTGGGCTTTACCTGGGGTGATGTGATTTATAGAGTGACTGGGGAAGAGCTGGCTTGTTCACAGGGTTTTCTTCCTGTCGTGAACGTGTTGTCTCTCCACTTATTTCTGTCTTTTATGTCCTTCAATAAAGTCATGTAATTTTCTTCATAAAGCTTTTGCATATCCTTCGTTGGTTTTGATTGGATTTCTTCTGAGGTACATTATAGTTTTAATGCAACTGTGAATCGTGTTTTTTTTAATGCAACTGTGAATGGTACACTTTTGGTGAAAATAATTTCTTCACTCCAGTGGGTCACAGAGGAGAAAATTCTAACCCAGTTTTAGGACAGCATTGCCTTGGAGCCCTTTGAACTGGGAGGAGCAGCTCTGCGATGTGCCCCTTGCACTCTCCCGGGGAGGCCCCCTCAGTCCACAAGGACCCACGTGCGCTCAGTCAACACGGAACAGCTGCAGTGTTGGGTGACGGACCACACGGGAGAGACCCCACTCCTGCCCTCACGGGGCTGACACTGTGGGGAGAGAACAAGACACTAAATGATCCCAGTGGTGATAACTGACAGTCTAGTTTCCTGTGGAGAAAAAATACCTGTTTTATGAAAACATAAAAGGGGTGCCATCCTGCACAGTCTGGGAGGGATCTGAAAGACGAACAAGTGTCAACAGGCAAAATGGCTGTGGGAAGAGCAGGTGCAGAGGCCCGATGGCGGGAGAGAGCACGGATCCCGTGAGAAACCAGGATCGGTGTGGCAGAGAGCAAGTCGATGTTGGGGAACAGAGGAGAAACAGGCAGGAGCGAGACACGAGATCATAGCCCCAGTCAGCGATTTGGTTTTTACCCCGTGGTGGGAAGCAATGAAGGTTTCAAGGAAACAGATGACATGATCAAATTTGCATTTTAAGAGATCCCTTTGGCTAGCACGCAAGAGAATGGTTTGGAAGGGGCTCAAGCTCACGTGGCGAGAGGCTGGAGAGGCACGAAAGTGTTTGCGGTATCTGGAAGTAGAATCAACAGAACTTGGTAAAGGACTGGATATAGGGACTGAAGAAGGGAGAGTCAGGGATGAGTCCTGGGCTTTTAACTGGAAATTGATGCCTAGGAGCAGCGTTTGTGGAGGATGGGAACAAGGAAAATGGACCATGTTTGGTTTGGGGGGAAAAAAATCAAGGTGAGCTGTGAACTTGTTGGACTGCGGTGTCAAGGTGGCTGAGACATTCAAGTGGGGCGTCGAGTAGGCAGTTGTATGGACACCTGGGGCTTGGAGCAGAGGTCGGGCTGGGGATGAACATGTGGGACACATCGGCTTCTTGGTGGCAACTGCAGCTGGGGCGGTGAATGAAGTCAAGCTGGGTAGGAATAGGAGGGCGGTGTGGGGCCGAGCTTTAAGGAAAACTGAGGTGGACCCGTAGATGATGAACCTGCGAAGAAGTCAGAATAGAAAACCAGCGGAATGGGGTGGCCTGGAAATGGAGAGAATTTGTGTTAGGAAGGAGTAATCAGTAGCATCAAATGTTGCTGGGAGGTCAGGTAAGAACTCAGAAATGTCTACTGGACTTAGCCACACTTATCCATGGGCGGCGGACCTCTCTCCGGTTCCTGCTCTGTGAAGGACACCGACAGAGGGAAGACAGGACTGCTAGGACCAGAGACAGGGCTCCTCAGGCCGGAAGGGGCAGACACTGTCGGCATGAAGAGACGAGCTCAGAGGTACAAAGAACCAGCTGGTCATGAAGGCTTGAAACGCCTGCTAAAGAGGGAGCGAAGCATGCGACAGGTTCCAGAAAGGCCAGACACCAAGTGAGGGAGTCGGGCTAACGTCACTCAGTGTAGAACCAGATAGAGAAGACACTGCCCCTCGAGCAGAGCGTGTCCCCTGTGGTGGCTGTTGGAGGGTCCAGCAGGTCGGTAACCAGCACATGACCGCCCGTGCTCTGCAGAGGCCCTGCCCAACAGCAACGGTGTGGATCTGCTTCCCGGCTACCTTTCAGACTTACCGATGGTCTTCCAGCTTTTCTGGTATGTTTCCAAAAGAAACTTTACACACAACTCCAGTATGGGAAACAGATACTATGGAATTGCAGTTGAAGTGAGGAAGGACCACCCCCTCCCTTTTTCTGGAACCCCAGGGACCTGAGGAATGCATTCAAAGGCCTTTGGTCTTTCCAGATTTTCCAGTACATTTGGCCAAGCCCAGAGATTTGGCTGGATGGGTTTTGCCCCAAAATGTCCTGGGATACTGCCCCCCACCCGCCCCGTCTCTCTCTCTCTCATACACACACACACACACACACAGAATGCTCATGTATTCTGTTAAGATTTGGAGAGTACTTTATTGCTGGGTTATTTCCACTTTTTGGCGATTATAAACTTACATGCAGGTTTTTCTATGAACGTAAGTTTCATCTCCAAGGGGAATGGACCCAAGAGTGAAATTTCTGGATATGACTGTTTAAGAAACTGCTACTGATTTCCGGAGTGGCTGTACCATTTGTATGCTCATCAGTAATGAATGAGTTTCAGCTGCTCTGTTATCCTCACCGGTACCTGATACTGCATTTTTTCATTTTAGCCATTCTCATGGGTGTAATAGTGGTATCTCACGTGGTTTTCATTTGAATTTTAAATGCCTGATGATTTCATATATTTATTTGCCCTCCTTACACACTCTTTGGTGAAGTGTCTGTTAAATCTTTGGCCCACTTTAAATTGAGTTGTTCCCTTACTGTGGAGTTTGGTTTTTGTTTTTAAGATTTTACTTATTTATTTTTAGAGACGGGAAGAGAGAGAGGGAAACATCGACTTGAGAAAGGTTGATCGGTTGCCTCTCGTGCATGCCCCAGCTGGGCACCAAACCTGCACCCCAGGCGTGTGCCCGGACTGGGAATCAAACCGGCGAGCTTTCACTTTGCAGGACAACAACCAACTGAGTCACGTTGGTCTGGGCTCTTACTGTGTAGTGTTAGGTCTTTAATATTCTAGATTCAAACCCTTTGTTGGAAACTATCTCCTTCACAGTGCCTTCCACAGAGCCAAAGTTTTAAATTTTGATTAAGTCTAATTTATCCTGGTTTTTTTTTCTTTCTTTCTTTCCTAGAGCATGCTTTTGTATCAGGTCTGAGAACTCTGCCTAATCCCAGGTCATGAAGATTCTCTTCTATGTTTTCTTTTGAAAGTTTTATGTTTTACATTTAAATCTGTGATATACTTTGGGTTAATTTGTACATAAAATGTGAGGTTTAAGATGGTTGAGATTTTGTAGTTTTTTTGCATGCATGCCAATTTTTTCAACATTTGTTTGAAAAGACTATCCTTTCTCCATCGAATTGCTTTTGCATGTTTCCAGCCATCAGCTGATCATCTTCACATGGGTCCAGTGTCCTCTCTGTTCCATTTCTTTGGTCTGTGTGCCCTCCCCTCTGCCAGCACCGCAGCTGTCTTGACTGCGGTGGCTCTGTATTAAATCTTCCTTAAAAGAAGGTAGAGAGATTCCTCCAACTTTATTCTTTTTCAGAATTGTTTACTCTAGTTCTCTTGCCTTTTCATAAATTTTATCTACAAAAACACTGCTGGGACTTTTATTAGAATTGGATTAAACCCATTGATTGTTACGGGGCCAATGGGTATTGCAGTGGGATTGCTCGCTCGCTCTTGTGCCATAACCTTTAACAGTGTGAGGCAGCCTGCTCCTTCCTTCCTCTGCTGTGTCATGATTATTCCAGAGTTCAAGTGCTAGCTTATGACTGATTACATTGGTGTCTTTTGAAGTTTGGCAGTAAATGAGGTGTGGCTACGTCGCACTGGGTAGGAAAAGCCATGAAAAGATGACTAGAATGATGAGGGGCTTGCGGGCCAGGCCATGCTCTGGGCCTGGTAATCCACCAGCCTTGGTTTCCATGAGTCTCACTTCTGAGCAGGTCGTGAGTGGGATTGTGGTGGTTTCCAGCCACAAGCAGATTCTCCCTGCTTTGGGGCCAGAACTCCCCGGCCTCAGGATGCAGAGCTGTCGTGCTCTGCGCACAATCAGTTTTCCCCCTCTGGATTTCCTTAATTTCTTCTGTCTGGCACAGCAGCCCCATTCATACTTATTTCTCCAAAAACTGCATTAGAAATACACTCATAATATAATGAATTGCTTCCACCCTTCTGCTACAATAATGTCACCCATGACGTCAGGACTTCTCATACTTGTGGGCCCCACGCCCCACCTGTGGTCTTCCCAGGGGCTCTAACCCAGCTCACACCCGGCTTTTCTCGTCTGCCTGGGGCCATGGAGCCGACTTCTAGCGGAGCAGTGGGGTGGTGCCTGGGGATCCTGCTGCTCGGTAATATGCCTGCCCATTACCGCCCCCGCCCCCCGCCCTGTCTCTAGGCTGACTACAGGGTAAAAGAAAAGCTGCTTTCTACTCTCCAAACTAAACCAGAAACAGGGAATCTTCTAAGGTGTCTCTTCCCCTCTAGGTGCAAAGTCTTGTGCAACAGAAATGGGGCTGTCACCCTAGTAAGCCATTCGAGGTTGTCTTTTAGTGGCTTCTCTCCCCAGTATGGGGCTCTTGGTTATCTTCACAGATTTACAAAAAAACTAAAATTATCTGTGAGTCTTTCATTTTTTAAACTCATCTGGAGAGATCTCACCCCCACCCCCACGCCGTTCAACCCGCCCCTCAGCTTGTGGCCCACCCGGGGCTGGGCGGGCCGCACGCCCTCTGCGGCCCAGGTGCGTGCTGCCGGGCCAGCAGTCACAGGTGTAGGCACTGCTCCTGGAGCCCTGGCACCGCGGATCTTTAGTCCTAAGACATGCACAGTGGGACGGGCACCAAATTCTGAAGGATAACATTTGAAACGTACTGCACGATCTCACTAAGAATATCCCCCCCATAATGCAACTTTGTCCTTTGTAAACTGAGATCTTTCTGACTTAATACCTTTGTCTTCATCAATTTTTCCTGTGTTGTATAAGGCAGTCGTTTCCACGACTGTCTTTCCTTCCTATAGAGAAAGTAGAGGCTGCAAAAGGTCAAGTGCAATGAAGAGGTCACTCAGCCATGAAGAAGAGAGCCAAGCCCTCAGCTTGGGTCTGCCCAATTCCCAAGCTGGGGGCAGGGATGTGAGCCCTGGACTGGCCTCTTCCTTTGTTGGTCCTGGTGTGTGTGCCGGGGCTGTGGGGAGGGGTGCTCATCTTCTGTTGTTCAGGTGGGGTGAGTTCCACTTTCTCACTTGTGGGATAGCATGGGCTTACTGGAAAGCATCCTTGGTCAGCTCCCAGCACTGCGCTGAGCATCACTGAGGACAGCCTGCGCGTCCCCCCGCACACGCCCTGTCCCGGCTCCTCGGCAGCCGGCTTGTCTTGTGCAGCATCTCCGCTTGGGAGGTGAGAGGGTGGGAGGAGGAGGGGGATGGTCTTTATTTTAATAAAGACCATCCCCCTCCATGATTCTGTGATCATGGGCAGAAAACATTGTCAGCTCCTTTATCCCATTTCTGCATTTTCTTTTCCTAGGCCAAAAACAGGCTGGAGAGAGAGCTGCCTCTTCCAAGACACTCTCTTGTCCCCAGAAAATTCAGCTCCTTCCCTGAGAGTCAGTTCACAAGGCCACCAGTCCTAATGAAATTTTTGAGATGCAGTTGTGGGCTGGTCACACACAATTGGTTTATTGTCTTTATTTTGCGTAAGAAGCACCTTACTCTTCAGGTTTTAGTCTTTTAAATATGTGCACCCCTTCTAAGTTGACCATTCTTTTTCATGTCCTGTTTCACACCTGGTTCTGCCTGCGGACCTTAGTGCCTACACTGTCTTAATGAGGGTCACGCTCATCACACCGAAGCAGAAGCTCGAGTCCACGTGTGAGGGTTTCCTTACTGCCCTCATCTAAGGAAACGGGATGTTTCTAAACAGTCCACCCTCTCCAGTCTCTGAGGGGTCTCCACAGATGCAGTTGTGTGTGTTCTGCCTCCCTAGCCCCCCAGTACACACAGCCTCTCCCCACCCAGGGGGCCGTGGTGGTTCTTTCTTTTTTCCATGGATGGCTCGTCCTCTGCTTTTACCATCCCGTGATGATGTGGGGCCGCACGTACCAATCCGACCTGAATGTGGACTGGCTGGAGGCCCTCTCCACACAGACCCAGAATGAGAAGTTTTGGTGGTTTCTCTGCAGGATGTCATCACACTGTGGTTCCCAGTTATTAAGTCCTCCCTTCTCCACTCTAAGCCAGGTCCTGGGCCAAGCACTTTACATCGGCTTCTTTTTATCATTAAACCTAAGTTCGTAGGCACCGCTTTTCCCATTTTGAAAGTGAGAAGACTGTGGCACAGGGAAGCTGTGCCCTGTGCAGAGTCAGATAGCCTGGTGGTGACAGAGTCAGGACTGGAACTTGGGCAGCACCCCTCCAGAGCCCACATATTTACATACTGCCCCCAAACAGCAAAGCAACCCAAGGAGTGCATGGCCAAGGAAAAGTCAGAAGTACACCTCTTGGGGGGGACCGGCCAGCCACCTGTCCTCCCCTGACCCCCAGGGGGTGTCTTGTTCTGGGCCAGCACACCCCCTCACCTTCCCAGAGTGGCTGCCAGGGAGGGACCTGAAATTCATT
This sequence comes from Phyllostomus hastatus, assembly GCF_019186645.2. Lineage (NCBI taxonomy): Eukaryota > Metazoa > Chordata > Mammalia > Chiroptera > Phyllostomidae > Phyllostomus > Phyllostomus hastatus. The sequence goes on along the minus strand of NW_025333611.1, from coordinate 27,796,453 downwards.
CCACCTCCCAGGTGGCTCCGAGGTAACGGGCCCTGACTCTCTTGGGGACCTACTCTGGAGCACGGCGAGGACTGGATCTTGCCGCCCAGCACAGGAAGAGAGGCCCTTTGCCCTTCTGTCTGCAGCCACATTTCAGGTCACTTGCAGCCAGGCCGCTGTCTGGTCTGAAATGAACCCAGTCTTGGTGTGCAGAGGGCACTGGGCCAGGAGGCAGAAGGGCTGGGTGACAGGCCTTCCAGGACCTGTCATTGATCACGACACAACCTCAGTCAGTTTCTTCCCTTTGAGCTCAGCATCCTCTTCTTAGTAAAAAAAGGACCTGCTGTCGTGATCCCCCTAGGCAGTGCCATCTGCAGTTCTACCCCCTAAGACACCTGTTGTCCCAGGACCTACAACCAACCCTGTCCCAGCAGGTCCAGCCCAAGGACAGGGCCACAGGAGGTGAGGGCAGTGTGGCCCTGCTCATCCGACGGGCACAATGTCAGCGTGTGTAACTGGCCTTGCTGTGTGTGAGAAACTTTGTCGGGTCTGCTCTTCACGGGACGGACTGGGGCGCACGGGGCTGGAGTGCAAGCTGGCCCCGCAACGGGGCAGGGTTGGGGGCCAGGTCCTGCCCCTCCTCTGGACGCTCTGGGTGAGACAGGCCTGGGTGCGCTAGACTCTGGTCTGGGCTGGGGTGCCTGCTTGGTTTTGTGTAGCAACTGTGTCCCTCGTAGGATGGTGACAGCTGCATTTCTGGAGATGCCAGAACAGGGACCTACACACAGGTCGGCAAGCTCTCACCGTTCCAAACCAATGGAAAAGTGACGGTGGGCTGAATGATCAGCAGAGGGGCAGTCACTGACGTCCTGAGTGGGAGGTGAATTGGTTAGCTCCCGGACTGACCTATCCTTGGAGTGGGTATCTTGGGACACTGAAACTGACAGAGCGACAGACTTGGGAGACACGGCCTCACCTGACTCAGCTTCACACAACAATGAGGCCAGAGCTGAAGCTGCGGGAATATGAGGAACAGAGCAGGCAGAGGCCCAGGCGGCCGGGGAGGGCCCCACGCTTAGCAGCCAAGAGCAGCTGCTGCTGCAGAGCCTGGGCCCAGGACGTGCCAGTGCTGCCGGCCCCATACCCTGCCTCCCTGTGGAGGAAGAGGGAAGTAGAGGATACTCCTGACCTCTCCTCTCCTTAACCTTCAGCCTCCAGTGAAAACTACACACCCCTGATCGCCCCTGCTACTCCTAGCCACCCTCTTCCCCATCCCTCTCCCCCTCGGCTTGCTCACCTGGTGCTCATGGGCTTGCTCAGGTGACACAGTGGCACTGCCTTTGGGGCAGCTTTTCTCGCCAGTGCAGCCCCCTGTGCTGAGTAGTAGTAAGTGATCCCACTACACATGTACGTTCAGGGAACGTGGAAGTGAATCCTCAGCAATCTGTGTGCTCTCCCCTGTACACCTACGTGGAAGGGACGGGATCCATCTACGGCTGCCTCAAGATTTCACTTGTTCCTAAGATGCTGACAGCCTTTTCCCTCCCTCCCTGCCTCTGTCTGAGCAGCAGGGGGCGCTGTGCCGGCGTCCTGATACTGCTAGAAATTCTGGCTCACAGTCTTCCATTCGCGAAGACACTCAAGGGGGGTTGAGGGCGGCTGCGGGGGAGCACAGGCTACAGGCCTCCTGCCTCCGGCAGAGCTCGTTTCCACTGGGGGCGCTTGTTGGGAGGGGCCATGGCTGTGGCCGTCTTAACAGTAGAGGAGCAGCCCTGGGTGCCAACACTGGTCTGGACCTCGAGAGGCCCAGGTGCAGCCTCCTAGTTCCTGGAGCAAGAAGGCCCGATATCAGAACTCCACGGGAGATCCCAGCCCCTTTGTCTGCTTCTCCTCATTAGCCTTCCAGAGCTGTGACTACGCACAGATGCTCTCACAAACGGATGGGCCTAGAAAGGCTCCGTTACCCCCAGCACTTGATTAATCATTTAAAATGTCTGTGCTGAGCAAGTAAAGGTTTCAGATTCCAGGAAGAGGCTGACTGAGGAGTCCTCAGCTGAAAAGGCCTCTGCTCACATTTCTTGCAAGTCATCTCTGCCCTGGCCCGTGTGGCCTGGGACTCCCCTCGCCTGCCCGCTGCCTGCCCAGAGCCAGGTTTTGTGAATGGCGCCCCTGCAGCTGCACAATGCAGTAGTCCTAGAACTCGGGGATGCTGGCTGATGTGTCTGTTGGGCTAGCTTATAGTGGGCTGGTGGCCCTAGAGGACAGGTTGGTGACCTCACAGAAGACCCCAGGTCTTGGTGGTCAGGCAGTTGGGCACAGGAGGCTGTATGCCCCCTTCCACCTTCCACCTATCTACTCTGCTTCCAGCCAGAGGCAAGCGGGCAGGTGGGCATTCCGACAGAAGCTGCTCAGCTCCTCCCAGAGCTGCCGTGCACCCAAGACTTGCCTGGGCCTTTCTGACCTAGTCTGGGCCTCTGGGTCACAACTCGCTGCTCCTACACCCCCTCCCCGCATTTCCTCCATCCTTCTTCCTCTGCCCCCCACTCCCACCCCTCACCCCGTTCTGCTTGCTTTCACACGGCAGAGTTCTGAGTGCCCCTTTGCAGGCCCCACCCGGAGCTGGGGCTGAGAACACTGAGGGTTGTTCCCGAAGACTCCTGGGCAAGAGAGACAAGCCAGTGAAGGCTTCCCCTGGACCTGATCTCCAACCCAACTGTAGCTTTCTGGGAAGAGAGAGACCCGTCAGTCCCTTCTTGCCTGGGGCAAGGGCACAGGCTTCTGGCACTGGTGGAATAGGGTGGTCTTGGCTACTGAGACACCAGACAGCTAATGGGTTAGCGTTTTGGCTGATGTGTATCTAAACCAGTTGGCCCTGCTAGGCCCTGCCTGTCCCCAAGCTGGCCACAGGGGGGCACTTGATCTCCAAGGAGCTCCAGCTGAGCCCCTGCAGGCACCAGAACCTCTCCCCCGACGTGACCGCCTAGAAGGGTAGTGCCAGCTCCCACCCTCACCGCCCACTGCTCTTTGAACCCTCCCCTTTTCCTTTTTAAAACCTTTTATTCTGAAATAACTTTAGACTTACATGAGTTGCAGAGATGGTAGTCTCTGTATACTGTTCACTGTATGAGCTTCTGTATGAGCTTCCTCATAATGGTTAACGTCTTACATAACCATGGCTCTGCCCCTTTTATGTCCTTCTTGCCTGAAGAGGCAAGGAACCCCCCGCGGTCTGGGTGGGGAACACCTGCACTGCAGTCAGCTCCTGCTGGGTAAGCAGGCCTGCTAGTGCAGCTTCAGTGCACATGGGTCCCCTGGCGTCAAGTCCTTGGGGAGGGCGTCGTGGCCCAGGGCCCAGGCAGCAGGCGCTGCACGCTGACTGGCCGGCCAGGCGGTGCTCGAGCTCCTGTCAGGCAGATTCACCCACTGGGTGTCCCGGGGCAGACCTGGCCCTGCAACTCGGTGCAGCCATCACCTTCCAGGGGCGCGGTACCTCAGACCCCCCAGGTCGGGAAGGCATGGGGGAAGTCAGCTGTAAAGTACGCCGAGTCTGAGCCCCACGGTGGGTGCTGTGAGGAACGGTGAGGCCCTCCTCTGAGTCACTCTAACCTCCAGACCGGCCCTCCCCCCATACTCTCCCACCATCCCACCACCTCATCTTCCTGACAGTTTGGGGCAGAGGTTCTGTCCTCGCCTAATGGAAAGGAAAAAGTTCTAAGGGATCTAGAAGACCAGGAAATGAGTGATTCAGGTTTGTGAAGTGCGTACAACCAACCACCCTATCAAGGCTGACACAGCCCTCTGAAGTCCTCTGCTCTATAACCAGACGGATCATTTCTAATCTTTGTGGGCCTTGTCTGGGAGTAATGAACTCAAAGTACCCACCGCCCAGGGTTCGGACTACGTCACGTGAGATGCGCCCCAGGAAGGACAAACTGAACCAAAGGGAACAGTAACAGGGAGTGAGACTGGGACGTCTGAGTTTCTCTAAGCTGCCTGAGGTTCAGTGGTTCTAAGGGGAGAAAGATCTGGGAGAAGGGGAAGTGGATGTGTCCCGATTCCTGTGCCACGGGGCTGGGCAGACTGAGTGGCACTGTGCACGGAAGGCCCTCCCACATGTCCTGACACACTAGTGAACCCCGCGGTCCGTGGTAGCCGAAGGGAAACTCACAAGGGCCTCTCACAGGGCAACCTAATCTGGGGCTGATCTCAGGCCTGGATCGAGCAGGCTCCATCCGTCCGGAGCTGCAGGGGGGACTTTCTGTATGGCAGGAGCAGCGGAGCCGGCCCTCTGGCAGGGAGAATACAGGAAGGGGTTATTCAAGGGGTTCCTCAGCCCACTGTGTCCTCGGCTTCCCTGTCCAGAGCTGCCCATCCTGGATCGGGGGAGGCTGGGGACCTGGGCTTGTCATCTTGGCAGATGGCGCCCTGCCTGGAGCTCTCCTGCTGCAGTGACCCCAGGGTCTGGAGCGCCCGGGCCATCAGTGGGTAGGGTGGGCTCCGGCTGGTGTGAGAGAGGACCGTCCCGGAGCCCATTCACTCCTGGTCCCTTTTCTGTCTCAGCTGGGCCTGGACCCAGGTCCTACTCCTAACCTCTGTAAGCCTAGAGCTCCTTACCTGTGAAATAGGAATGACGGTAACAACTATCCCAAGGTACTGTTAGGACTGAATCAGGCGACGTGCTTATCAGGCCTCGGAATGAACAGGTTGCCTTCTCTCTGACTAGGCTTTCCTGGTGGGGGCTCTCGTCTCCCGGACCCAGAACAAGTCTGCCCGTGTTGCTGTGCGGAGCCACATGAAAGTGACCGAGACACTGTGTGTGCCCAGAGAGAGGGGAAAGGGAGGCCCCTGTGGGGAGCAGCTGATACAGTGGGAGAACTTGGGAAAGCTCACTACTAACCTGGCATATTCTAGCTACTATAGCAGGCTCCTGAGAGAGGAAGTTACCAACAGAGGAGGTGTAAAAATAGACATGCAAAAACAGAACTGAAACAGGATTGCCAAAAGACTGATTTAATTTGTAAGAGTCATGTATACATGAACTTTCAGAAAGTTTAAAACCCTACTGCCTATAACTGAGTTTGATGATGGTGGTGGTTTTGAGATTTTCTTGAAAGTGGCCACAGACTCTGAGGCCAAGGCTGACCATCAGCCATTTTAAGGATGTCATCAGGGGGAGAGAGCCTGGTGTTGGCTGCGAGTGAGCTGACCAGTAAAGCGTGGTCAGGGTCCCTCCTGAGCTGTGGACTTGGTGTGCGCTCAGATCTGTGATGGGGCACGAGGTCCTGGCAGGGCTCAGGCCCCCAGCCCCATCCTGAGGGAGAGGAGGAGTGCCGGGCTCCGGCCACCCTCCCCCTCCGCCAGGGTTTCATCCCCGCCCGCCACTGCTGGGTGAGAGCTTAGGGCAGGGGCATCCAACTCATTTTCACCGGGGGCCACATCAGCCTCAGGGTTGCCTTCAAAGGGCCGAAATAATTTTAGGAGTGTATAAATGTAACTGTTCCTTAACTGTTAAGGAGTTGAAATTACATTCAGCTTAGGAGGTGGGGCACATTTTGATACTGTGCATTGCCCAGGTATAAAAAACTAAGATTCTTGGTTATTCTTTTAGGGAATAAAACTCCCTTTTAGGAGATTCTGGTTACTCTCACTGTTGGGAGAGAGCCTGGCTGTACGTGAAGAAACGTCCCCCAGCCCTCTATAGGCTGCAGGACAGAATCTGGCTCAGTTTATAAACCGAGGTGGGTCAGCCCTCGCCAGCCAGACAGCAATGGACATTTCTTATCTCAACTCCGGCTGACTTGGTGTGAGGCAGCCGTATGGGTTCCGCAGTGCTTGTCCCTGTGGGGATAAGTGTCCTGAGAAGGAGGAGGGAGAGCAGCTGAGGAGCTCAGCCTCCCTTCTTCCCCTCATCATTCACAACGGTGTAAGCGGAAAGGCACCAGGCCTGCGCAGTGGCTTTCTGTGCCACTGGCCCGAGAGGCATGGGCTCTGAGGGGTGCAGGGTCTGTGCCAGGTCGGTTCTCACCCTCCCCTCTCCCCGCTCCAGTGTACGTGGTGGAAGACCAAAGAAGGGATGACCTGGGCCCCTCCACCTGCCTCACCGCCTGCTGGACTGCTCTCTGTTGTTGCTGTCTCTGGGACATGCTCACCTGACCGGCCCGGCCCAGCCGTCCTGCCAGCTCTGCAGCCACCGCCAACAGGCGTGCCTGCCTCCATCTCCTCTGATTGCTGAAATAAATGACTAGCTCTGCACAGACACTTCTACCTTCGACACAGTGGGATTCTAGATTAGCAGGGGTTGCTGCTGTTTAATTCAGTGACTTGATCTTTCTAATGTTCAAAATCCATTTCCTGTTGGCCTTTCACAAATGTGCTAAATGACCTTCCATTGTTTTTGTTTTTGGCCAAAGGCTTAGTTGTGAAATATATATATATACATAATTTTTAAATTATACATTCAAGATAGTGGCATAATGTAACATACTACTGAATGATTTCTCTGCTAACACCCTCTATGTTTCAATAAATTTGTCTAAACCTCAACTGTCTGTGTTACTGCAGATAAAATTTAAGCCCTGCTCGTGGCCACCCTCCAGTGTGCACCTTTTCATTCTGGCTGCTGTAAGATAGGGTGGGTGTCATTAGGAAAGCAGGTCCTGAGGCTGGGTGGCCGTCAGCCAGGTCACGGGGCTCTGGCCAAGCTGGCATGCTCTCCCTAGTCCCACTCAAAGATGGGCTCGCCGGTGAGCCAGCCATGGCCGCTTTTACCCAGAGCCTAGGAAAAGGCCTCTTCCCAACTGGGCTGTGCCTGCCGGGAAGGAGAGCAGGAGCCCACAGTCAGGGTGCAGGCTAGACCCAAAGCTGTGCCCTCCCAACACACAGCCACCCCGAGGGGGGATGGAGAGGAGAGAGAGAAGGGCTGTCATAATTCAAACCAGCCAGGCCACCCATCTCTGCTTTGGCCACAGGGTGGCGCTGAGCTGCCGAAGCAGCGAGTCAGTTTCCCTCAGTGGGCCTGCCCCCCCAACCCCAAGAGGCTGCAGGTGACAGCTCCCTGCCTACCTCCCCTCTGAGCAGTGATGTGCTTATAAATATTTTAACTACCAGATCTCTCTTAAAGAACAAACACACAAAAAGCCATGAGTTTTCAGCACCACCTGATGTGCATGGAGTGAATGGTCCCACCACAGCTGATTTCAAGCTACCACGTCCGGATCGTAGGGGTGGAAAGAGAAGTGCAGGAGCGCCCTGCTGCACAGCAGCGGTTCCCCCACCCAGCTGCAACAGATTGCTAACCTCGAAAACAGATCACGGGCAGACTCAGTTCTTAGGAAGGGATATGTTCTGAATACTTACTACCCTTGGTCTTTAATCATTATAAATTACGTAATTTAATTTTTAACAATGGCTGTGTTTAACAAATGGCTTGCAACAAAATTCCTAAAAATTGAGTAACTCCCCCGAGCCCATGGAAGCCAGCTCAAGACACCACTGCCCCCAAGCCTCTAGGCAGCCTCAGGATTGTAGCATCCACCTATGACCCTGACCAAAGGGAGAGTCTTAGAGGTGCTGCTGGTTTATTACTAGATTTTCTTTCAAATGTTTGGGAGGAAGCAGAAAAGGAATCTTTAGGCAAGCTGCCACCAAGGAACTGCTGTCCTGCTCACTTAAATTCAGCTATGCTCTGGTCTCCTTTTTCTCAGATCTGCGCATTCCAGGGCGTTCTCTCGAATGATCAGAGGGAAGCAGCAGCGGGGAAGGCTCTGATGCAGAAGGGTCAGGGTCACAGCCCCAGAGAGGGACAGGGAGGAGCGGAGGGAGAGGTAGTCTCTGCCTCTCTGTTCTCACCCGTCAGCTCAAGAAAAGACTTAGCAGAGTGGCACAGATGCCTTTTATTGGTCTGACCAGCATGACTCGCAGGGGATGTGGGCAGAGCACCCCTGTCTGTCCTGGCTCCCATCTTCTCTCTCCTGGGAGTTTATGACTCGCCCCCCACAGAGAGAGGAGTGTCACAGGCAGGGGCGGCAGGCAGAGCTGGGGTCAAAACCGTGGGGTTGGGATTTGACAGGGGCGCAGGGTGATGCAGAAAACACAGGGTTACCAACCATCCAGATAAAATGTCCATCAGGGTAAAGCAGAGGCCATTTTCCTCCCTGCATGAGCCCCTTGTCCTTGCCAGGAATGGGAGGGAGGGGTCAGTAGGAGAAGTGCCCCCTAGAGGATTCCTACTGTGCCCTTCGGGCCATCAGCATCTCCCGGATGTTGTCCTCAGCTTCCTTCACGCTGCGCTCCAGGTAGGATTTTTTCTGCTGCAATATGAGAGAGAAACAAAGGTCAGGGTGAATGGGTTGGGTTGGCAGATGCAACTTTTATGCCCAATGGTCACAGCTTCTCCTCTGTGACCAGTGACTTCCAGGAGCATATTGTTGACTGGGAGCCAGGCCCGCACACCTGCCCAAAGTGCTCCCCCGACCCCTGGTCCACGAGGAGGAGGTCGCCTGGCACAGAAAGCAGAGTGCTGTGGAAGGCAGCAGCTCTCTTCCCCCAGAAGGGAGCAGGCTCTAAACACAGGCGTCTGGGTTCATGAAGTTACACCAGACAAAGGCCAGGAAATTCCAGGACAGAGCTCCGGCCCCACAGCAGACTGTCTCAAGGTTTTCCACGTTCCCAGCCAGGCCCTGCAGCCGCCACTGCTGCAGAACGGAGGGTGTACCCCCTGCTCTGTCCAGCAAGACGACAGGGTCTGAGTCCTAAAAAGCCGTATCACACATCTCACCAGGGCAGATGAGTCACGATGAAATCTGCTTTTCTAATGAAACTGCCGCCTGCTGGGAATCCAGGACAATGACACACCAAGTAACACGGGCCTTTAGGAAGTTCACCTCCTACCCCATCTGGGTACTAAATTAAAATCTCAACTTAGACAAAGAACTTCACTTTTAGGAGTCACATCTGGACTAGTATTACAAAAGATTAGTCAAAGGAAATGATGTCTGTGCATTATTTGCCCTGTGGTTACCCCAGAAGTATGGTGGCTTCACCACTGGAACCTGCCCTGAGGACATAGTTGTGGCTGCATTCCCTCTTAACAGACATGAAATGAAGGCTTCCTTTTTGAGGAATACTCAAAATAACCCCCTCCAAGGATGTGTGTGACTGAGCCACACCGGGGCAAGCAGAGCAGAGCCCTGGCCCAGGCAGCCCAGACACAGCCAGTGCCTTTGTCTCAAACCTTCCCCTTCATGCACGCAGCTGCGGCCTCATGCCCCACCCCCACCCCCCGCCCAGTGCTCGGGAGACCCAGGGCAACCAGGGCGAGGCTAGGGCAGAGGACAGGCGAGCAGCCCGGTCTGCCAGGCCCTGCAGGAAAATCTGAATGAAGGCCTCTGTTGCTCGAAGCCTACACCACTAAACCTCTCTGCATATCCCTGCCTCTTAACTTCTCCGTGCTCTGCCCAGACACCTAATAAATGAGACATCTAGAGACGCTTTCCTGTAGGTGCCTAATGCTGTGGCATCCACAAATTGTTATCAGTTTTTGTGTGAAACTAATTCCTGTTTGTCTTCTCCTTCAAATTTCCTGAAGACAAGAAAGAGTCATATCTCTTACCCATCTCCCATCTGCCCAATCGGCACACAATCCCTAACACACAGGAGCCCCACAGAAACAGTGACTGTAATCTGACGGTCACGAACGCGTGCTGTTGCTAAAGGAGTCTGTCTAATCACATCGCTGAACCCGACAGAGCCCTACCACTGTGGTGTCAGAGTGGGAACTTAAACTTCCTTCGATGAGCCACCCTGAGTTAGAGAGAGAGAAATCTAGTAACTCCTGACACACCACTGAAGAATGTACATGGACCGGGTGTCGCACAGAAGGGGAGCAGCAGCTAGACAGTGACTGCCATGTAGCCTCCGGCCCCGTGGGAGTCTAAGGAAAAGGCTGGCGGGGCAGACGGCTGCACCCTGCAGCGGTCAGTCATCTCGGGGTTCAGGGCCCAGGTGTGCACGTTCCATCGCCGCCAACTTGCCGCCCCAACTGGCAAAACCACAAACTTGAAACATTAGCAAGAGATTTTCTACCTACTGCCCAGGCCTCTGGACAGTCAAACTCATCAATTCAGATCAAAATCAAAGTAGTTCTTATCTTTAAAAGCCTTTACAAGGTCTATTCCTTCTGTCTTCCACTTCCAGTTACATGATTTTTCATGATTTTACCACTAAATATCCTATGTGTTCAAGTTTCAAAAATGAACTTGTCTGTTTTTAAATCTTTGGTTTAACTAAACGTGCCAAACATTAAAAATAACTTTTTTCATCCCAACAGGTGGAGCATCCCTAGCACAGAGGGACCTGCTTTCTAGCCGTAATGTGACAGGTCTTGTCTCATTCTCAAGCATGTCTAAACTCCAGAAACCCTCATAATCAAACCCAGACCAAAACCATGTCTCATACAGAGGTATGTTGATGTCCTGGCCCCTTTCACAGTGAATGTAACCTAATTTGGAAATAGGGTCTTTGAAGATGTAACCAAGTTAAGATGAGGTCATACTGGATTAGGCTGGGCCCTAAATCCAGTAATCAGTGTCCTTATAAGAAGGCCACATGAAGACAGAGGGACACCCAGACCCACAGGGAGAATGCCATTCATCATACTTCGGAGGCAGAGAGTGGAGGGCTGCACTGATGAGCCAAGGGAGGCCAAGGACGGTCAGCAACCACCAGAAGCTCGGAAGAGGAAGGACGGATTCTTCTGCAGGCCTTCGGAGGGAGCAGGGCCCTGCAACACTGGTTTTGGACTTCTGGCCTCCAGAACTGTGCGAGAATACATTTCTGTTGCCTTAAACCGCCCAATTTATGGTAATTAGCCATGCAGCCCTAGGAAGCCAACACAGTGCCCGAAATGAGGGACGCCCCCGGAGACAGAATCTACCCCCAGGCTCTTCTGGACACACAGCGCCCGACCACACTGAACTGCACAGGCATGGGTAAGGATCCGTACCTCCCCCCCAACACTGTGGCAGAGTAAACCCAAGAGAACCCAGGCTGCCAGAGAATGGAGAAAATTAAGGAATCAATGATTACGTCAAACTTTTTTCTCTTTAGATCTCCACAGCTTCCTCCTAAAACTACTTAGTCAAACCAGAAACTGCGTGGACTTCAGCCTTCCCCATTTCTGTAAATGACAACTCCGTTCTTGCAATTGCTCAAAACAAAAACAGAACAGTCATCTTAGACTGTTCTGTCATTTCTGACATCCAATCAACCAACAAATCCTGTTAACACTATGTCGAAACCTATCCAGAATCTCACCTTAATGAGCAGCCTTGTAGGTGGTCTCCTCTCTTCTACCCTTGACCACCCTGCCTTCAGTTTCTTCTCCAGTCATCTGTGGAGTCATCTTTTAACACTTAAAACCCACCAATGGGTTTTACTCAAAAGTAAAGGGCAAAGCCACATAGCCTTGTTCTCAGCTGATTCCCCGACCTCCCCGCCCACAACTCCCTCCCCCTCACCCAGCTCCAGCCACAGTGGCCAGCTGTCCCCGCAGGTGCCCTCTGGCCCTCTCTGAGTAGGAACTCGCTTCCCCAAAGAGCCGCGTGACCGTCACTTCCTTCAGGCCTTCCAGTGCCACCTTATGGGAAAGACCTTGATTACGTGCAGCTCCGAACTCCGTTCTCATCCTGACTTGCCCCCACAGCTCCCACCACCAGGAGCAGTCTGTCTGCCTGCCCTCCCTTACGAGAAAAGGCGATGAGGGCAGGACTTTGTTCTGTTTGCTGACACAGTCCCAATGTCTCGAAGAATGAGTGGTACATACTAGGAATGCACAATACCTGTTGAGTGTGTTTATTATGGGAAATGATGCCTCACTGATTTACCTGTATGCACACTGCTCCTTTTTAGTTCTCCCTGCCGACTGGAATGACCAAGGAACACCCACCAAAGGAAGCGAAGGCAAAAACTGACCGTTCTCCTTCACGGCAGTTTGCAGTTTTGGGCAACGGGTTCTAACCTCTGCCTCTGGATATCCGTAGGTCTAAAACATCAGTGCCTTACTGCCGCAAACAGAACAGGCCCTACGCCTTATCAGGCCAGCCTGTGAAACTGGACCATGAACCATCCCAATTCCCCACATGCTGAAGGGGGAAATCCCTGAGGAACTGTGCAGTGAGAGGGCTGCTGTGAGGGACCAGGGGCTATGCCGCACGATGTCTGGGAGGCATTTTAAACCCAAACCCCCACCACGAGTCCTGGGAAGGCATTTGCTGGCCTCGCTACAGCATTTTTCTGTCTTGCTGAGCTATCTCCTTCAGAACACTTTCCCGAGGAAATTCTCTAATGGCACCAAACCACAAATCTCTGGGTGCAGCGACATTCTTGTGGGGCCTTGTCCCAATGCGAAATTCGGAGATTTCCTGTGGGGCCCAGTGTGGCGGGGAAATGAAATTGTTGGGCTCATTGCTCATCAGCCTGAGGTTCTTCTTCCTGGGAGTCAGACCGAGGGGCTGGTGTTTCATTCTCATCCTCTCACGGAATGAAGAGGCCCAAGTCCCTGGAACTTGCATGACATGACTCAATCCCTCAAATAGATTCCTGAGGTCATTCATCTTGTGATGCTATCTCTTAGACTTTTTTCCTTAGAAAGTTTGTCCTCTCTTTCTCTAAATTAACATTTTTCCTGCTTGTCACGTCTTGGGGTACAGAAAAGAGTTTTCCCCTTCCTCCTCTTTTTCTCTATTTGTAAAATGAGGACTTGGACAATACCAGTGTCCCTACTCCTCCATTTTTTCTTTTGTCAAAGAATTCTTTCTTGAAATGACCTCTTGTCTTAAAGACAAAATAAGACACGTATAGTGGAACTCGGGGAAGGGGGGGACATGGTGGAAAAAAGCAGACCTCTGGCTTGGCCCCCGCCCCCAATCCAGGCTGCAGGGGCAGCAGACCCAGGGGTCTTGGTTTCCTTTGCCCCTGACGTTCTGTGAGGTCTGTGCTCAGACACCCTCTATCTGAGCTCCAGGTTTCAGACCCTGAGTTTGACCTACCCTGGCTACTCCTTTCTTCCTTTGCTGAATCCCCAGCTTCTGTAGACAACTGCCAACTTCAAGCTCTACTACTATTAATTTTAACACCTAAAGCAAAGGCTACCCTCTCACTGTCTCTCCCAAGACTTCCAAATTAAAGACCCAAGGGCCTCTGATTCTCGTGTCGTCTCAGTTTGCAGAACTGTACAATGGTCAGAGGGTGCCAGTGCCAACAGCGGGCGGGGAAGCTTAGCAAGAGGCCAAGAATTCACTGAGGGCTGAGGAGGCACACCTTGGCAGACAAGGGGTGAAACGTGAAGAAGGCCGGAAAACAAGAGCAGGGAGAGAGAAAAAGAAAGGTAACAAGGAGCCACAGAGAAGTCACAAAGGGAAACGAGACCGAGTCGGGCCGACATGCAGCAAGCAGGAGCTGTGCGGAGCTCTGGAAGTGCAAGGGCTGCGATGGCCCGAATGGGCAAGGAACACTCACCAGAAGCAGGCCAGGCCAGACCTGAGCGGGACTGGAAAGCTAAGAGACCACTGACCCAGGCACACATGTCCACTTAACCATTAAGGACGCAGCTAGGCTATGAGGTATATCTTCTGAACTATATATGACTAGAAAACAAGCTCACGGAAAGAGAAAGTAATTTTAAGCAGGGAGCAGGAGAACAGAGAGAAATCTAAGAAGGAGTTATTGTCTCTGCAACTTTTAGAAACTGCTTTCAGCACTGGGTGGTTTGGCTCAGTGGTCTGAGTGCAGGCCTGCTAACAGAGGGGTCGCCGGTTTGATTCCCAGTCTGGGCACATGCCTGGGTTGCAAGCCAAGTCCCCAGCAGGGGGTGCTTGAGACGCAACCATACATTGATGTTTCCCTCTCTTTCCCCCTCCCCCTCTCTCTAAAAATAAATAAAATCTTTAAAGAAAAGAAACTGCTCTCAGAATATCTTTAAGTGGCTCCTCTGCTGAAAAACAAGGGTAAAGACCCGGTTCGGCCGGCTGACCCTGTTTTTCCCGAGGTGTTCTTTATCTGCTGAGACCCTGACACCAGCACTGTCCAGGGTCAGATGCCCAAGTGATAAGACGCTCAATCTGGCATGAAACCTTTACACTACTCAAGCACCTCACAGCAGAGACACACTGGTGGGGGAAATTCTTATTTCCTCTAAACCACAGTGCTCGGCCCCTTAGTCCCTCTGGGGTTTAGGTGATCTCTTCCTACTGTTGCTCTCCCTAACGCATCTGCTTCACTGAAGTCCCAGAGGCAGCCCAGCCCATCAGGCAACCCAGAGAAGAAAGCAGAAAGCAAGCTCCGAAGTAAGTGGAAAGCCAGGAGGGGCGCCTGCTCTGAAGCACATGGCACTGACAAGGCTTCATTCACAGAATCATGACTTTTGTGGGCACCAGGCCTAAAAGAGATGAGACAAGCCAGTAAATCATGGTAAGCGGTAACAGCTGAGGTAGGCAAGGACGTGTGGCTCAGAGATTAGGAGAAGAAGGAACCTGACCACTACCGTAAGTATCTAAAGCAATGGCTCTTAAAGTGAGATCCCTGGAAATTTCTGCAGTGTCAGCAACACCTGAGAACTTACTAGAAATGCACATTCTTGGGCCCCAATTCAGACCCACTGATCCAGAAATTCTAGGAGCAGAGCCCAGCAATCTGTGTTCACAGCCCTCCAGGTGATCCTGAGGCACACTGAAGTCTGAGAACCACTCTTCAAGAGTGGAGGTCAGCGAAGTTTTTCTCTGAAGGACCAGGCCGTAAATATCCCTGGCTTTGTGGTGTCCTCTCTGTCGCAACTACTCAGCTCTGCTGTTGGAGCAGCCACAGGCGATGCGCAAACAAAGGCGGCGTACGTGCATGCAGACAGCTGTGCTCTAAAAACAGGCGGCAAGCCAGATCTGGGCATCAGGCTACAGTTTGCAAATCTCTGTTCTTAAAAAGGAGGGACTTTTGAAAAGCAGAACCGAGTCCTGCAGTTAGAGATTTCAGAGACTTTTAATTTTCATTGAGAGCTAAATTTCCATCCATCCCTTCTTCCATTATTGCCTTCAGCCAAATGCCAGACCATCTCTCCTCCTCTTCCCCCCAAACACCCTGGTCCTTAGTTTGTGGCATCATGTTCTACCAAGGTCTTCTCCCAGCTTCCCAGCTGCACCCTCACCAGTATCCCTGGGGACTGTCCCTCACTCACCGAGGGCTCCCTGTCTTCCTTCCCGCCACTGCTGCACCACCCAAGGCAATTCCAACAGGAATGTGAATGGACCATCATCCATGGCCTCCTCGTCCCTCACAAACTTTACTCCACCACCTCAGGGACCCGGCCCATGGTCAGACCCTAGAGATCTTGTCAACACCAGCAGCTGCACCACTGCCACCGCTACAGAGTTCTTCAGATCACTTCCGTCTGGTAACTCTCCAGCACCTCTTCAGCCTCATCACTCGGTGTGTCGTGGGGTTGAAGTTTTCCATTACGTTTTTCATTATCCATTATGCTCCTGTGGCCGTTCCCCCTCCCACCCTGTTTAGCTTCCACAGTCCATCACTGATGTATATTCCCCCTTGTACACCCCTCTTCTCCTCTGCCCCTCTCTCCTGCTTCACTTGCCTGACTAAATGCCGACCCCAGTTAAACCCAACCACCTACCTGCTCCATACTTGCACCCGAACAGCTGCATGTGGCTGGAAAAAAACACTTAACTGTACTGAGCGATTCCCTGTAACTCAGGACCACGAAACTCAAATGGGCACTCAACACTGTTTGGAAATTTTTCAGACCTTGTCCTCAAATCCCCCATACTCTCTCCCCTCGCTCTCCCAGGTCCCTGAGAAAATACACTCGATCTGATGAGAATACCCTCTTCTTCCCACTACCAGAACCATCCCCCAACCTCCACGCACACGCAGACTCCCTTCCTTCCCTACTGTTAAAGTGGAGGGAGTGTCCCTGCTTTTAGCAAAACGCAGCCCTTCCCCCTGGGTGCTGTCCACCTCCATGTGCCTTCTCAAAATTCCACTCCCACATTATCCTTTCTCTTCCTTCTTAATCTTCAATTTCTCTGTAACATCCTTCTCGGTGAGGCAAATCTTTTTTTTTTCTTTAATCTTTCTTGACTTTACATTCCCCTGTAGGTACTGCCCCCTTCCTCTCCTCTCCTTCTTAATAAAACTTCTCGAACCACTCGTTTTCAGTAGCTGCCCGCACTTCCTTACTCCCGTTTGCTCCTCAGCCCTCTCCAGTCCGAGCATCTGCTCTGTTCAGCTGGTTGTGCCCGGCTCACTGATGAGCTCCGTGTGGCTCGAAGCAGCGGTTATTTCTCTGTCCTCTCCTTACTCAACCCATTCTTACTCATCAACAGCATTCAACACAATTCTTAAAATACTTCCTTCTCTTAGCCCTGATGATACCACACTCCTGTTTTCCTCCCACATCATGGCTACCCACCTTCTAAGTTCTCTTTTGCTGCCTTCTCCTCTCAGCTCAACTTCAAAATGCTGGCATTTCCCAGGAAGCTGTCCTGGAACTTTTCTCCCCATCCACCCTTTCTCTTAGAGACTCTCATCTAGTCTCACAGCTTAAACATTAATTTAAGTGACCCCCAAATTTCTATCTCCAACCCTGACCTTCCCCTGAATTCCAGATTTATACATCCAATTGCTTACAAAACGTATCCTTTTGGATGTCAAACCCAAACGTACATGTCTAAAACAGATACACCTGACTTACAATCCCCTCATCCCCTCCCAGTCTTCTCTGTCTCAGTGAATAAAACCATCCAATTGCTCAACTTAAAAACCACAGAAACAAACAAACAAACAAAAACAGAAGCCATCCCCGATGGTTTTCTTCTCTTTATCTCTACATGTGTTACGTGCCCTTGTGTCGGCTCTGACTCCTGGCTACTGTAGGAACGAGTGACGTCCACGACGCACTGTCTCAACAGCCCTGCCCTGCTCCTGTATGCAGACTCACGCCTATGGCTTCTTTAATGGAGTCAGTCCATTTCATACGTGGTCTTCCTCTTTTCCTGCTGCTTTCTGTTTTTTTCCCAGCATTACTGTCTTTTCCAAAGAACTCTGCTTCAAGTAGAACAGCTTCAGTTTTATCTTTTTTTTGGGGGGGGCCTTCAGCAACGTTTCAGGCTTAATTAGCTCTAGAACTCACCTGCTCGTCTTTCAGGCAGTTCAGAGCATCTGCAGAGCTCTCCTTCACCCCGTATCTCTAATGAATCATTTTTTTCCTATCAGCCTTCTTCCCTGTCCAACTTTTGTATCCATACATAGTAACTGGGAACACAAGGGTGCTGGTGACCTTAGCCTTGGTTTCTAAGGACACATCTTTGCTATTGATGATCTTTCCTAATTCTCCCATTGCTGCCCTTCTGAGTCTCAGCCTTCTCTTGACTTCCTGGCTGCATGCAGTCTCCATTTGAACTGATGACTGAACCAAGGGAAATAAAACCTTCAACAATTTTGGTATCTTCACTGTCTGGGTTAAAGCTGTATTTCTTCTGTACATGATTTTTGTCTTCTTGATGTTCAAACGCAGTCCTGCTTTTGGTGCTTTCTTCTTTCATTTTTATCAGAAGTCCTTTCAAATCACTGCTACTTTCTGCCAGTAAGATGATGTCATCTGTATATCTTAAGCTATGGATATTTCTTCCACCAATTTTCACCCCTCCTTCCTGAGTCTAGCCCAGCTTTTTCATATTCTGTGTACCAATTAAACAAATCTGTGTGATTAAACAAATCTGTATATGGTTGATATACAAATTAAATCAAGCCCCACATTCCCCATTCAATGCATCAGCAACCCTTAACTGACTTCCAAATATACTCCTAAATCATATTCTTTCCATCCAGCTCCGCAGCTCCCATCCTAGTCCCAGCCTCCAGCGGCCTCGCCTGAACATTTGTCATGAATTTTTAGCATGTGAATCAAGTTACTTTCTGCTCAAAACCCTTAAGGTCTTCTTATGACAATCAGAATAAAATCCAAACTCTTTAAACTGGGTAATAAGGCCCTGCAAGATCTGGTCCCTGCCAAGCACTCCAGTCTTATTATCTCTCTTCCCTCCCTTCACTGTTTAAACAACTCCATCAAAATTATTCCAACCTTAAGGTACCATCTGTACTTCCACCTGGAATGTTCTCCCTCTAGATACTTTTAAGTGGCTTACTGCTTCTCTGCATTCAGATCTTAGCTGAAATTTTATATTTCCAAAGAGGATTTCCCTGATTACTCAATTAAAAGGAATAACTCCCTAAAACATCACCTTTGCTACATGATATTTTCTTGCTTATATATTATCTGAATCTGAATGCAAGCTCCATAAAGCATGAATCTTGTTGGAAATGATTAATGCTTCATCCCCAGCACCAAGAACCAACACATAATTCACTTACCCAACATTGACTGTGCACTAGGATTAGAGCAGTAAGCCACCCACACCCTGTTCACACATGGACATTTAACTACCACTGTAAGAGGGTTCCGAGGGAAAAGCACAGTGTCTAATGGAGGAAACACCTGGTATAATCAAGAAAACCGCAGAAGCACTTTGAACTCGCTCTGAAGGATAAGCAGGAATGAACTAAGTGGAGGGGTTAGAGTTGGGGAGCGAGCAATTCCAGGCAAATGGACGAGTAGCATGTGCAGAGGACAAGTGGAGCACGGCACATCTGGGAACTGAATGACAGTCAGTGAGACTAAAGGAGAGAGAGAATATGAACATATGAGAATGAAAGAATATAGAAGGATGAGGCTGGTGAGATCGTGTCAGGTCATGCAGGATCTTACAGCATACTAAAAATTTAATTTTTACCTTGAAGATAATGGAACACCACCAGGTTTTATGCAGGAGTGACAAAAGTCAAACTTCCACTGAATACAAAATATCACACTCTGGCTACAACACAGAGAATGAGTTAGAACAGCGCTTCCCACAGAACACCCAATGCTAACATAGGTGCCCAAGATACTGACTTCCGCTCCTAGAGTGGCCGGGGCGGGGGTGGAGGTGGCGCGGTGCAGGGTAGCCGGAGCCCCTGGGCAGCTGTCTCCAACCTTGAGCACCCTTTGTCCACACTTACCCCAATGAGTCATGCAAATATTACTTCCTGGGTGCTGTGATATAAAAAAGGTTAGGAAGCACTGAACTAGAGAATGTAAGTATGAATGTTAAGAAACCTAAGGAGGCCATTGCAATAGTCTTGGAAAGAGATAATAGTATTTACTGGTGGCAATGGAGATAGAGAAGAACAGACAGATTTAAGAAATATTCATGAGAAAAATCAACAAGAGGACTTCCTCACCAAGTACTTTACTCTAACCTTCATTAGCTATCAGAAATTGGGGGTGGGGGGCCAAGAATAACTCCTAAAAGGATCAGGTTTGAAAAGGAACATTATGAATTTAGTTTTTTATACATTTTGAACTTAAGGTACTGGTAAGACATCCAAGTGAAATGTGAGAAGAAAACTAGATTGGATCTGAAGTTCCTAAGATATGATTTTGCACACAGGTAGTACTTAAAGCCATGAGAAGGCTGAAATACCAGAGAAAAAAGCACAATAAGAGAATTTACTTAGCCTTACAGAAAGTCAGCATTTAGTAAGACTGAAAAGATGAGGAGGGACCAGCAAACAACACTAAACCAGAGGGAAACTGCCGGAAACCAAGAGAAGAGCAGTTCAGGAAAAACGATGCAATCACTGGAAATCACTGATGTGTTCAAACAGAAACAGCGACCACATCTCAGAGACAGCTGGGGGCACGGGAGGGGACAGGGCGCTGTATCAAGCGGCCTCCCTACAGTTCGTTGAGACCTGACCCAAAAACTCCATGAAGGAATATTACTTGATATTTTTAATTGTCACAGATTAGCCCCAAGAGCACAAGTACTCCAGTGTCAGGACAAATAATTTTGCTACCTTCAATGAGACCCTGAGCTTTGCATAGGTCCAACACAAAAGTTGTGAAGTGTCAGAATAATAAATCCCAGGGAAATGATTAGAATGGCTGAAATGCTTCATTCAGGAAATAAAGGAGCAAAGAGAATATCCTTCAGAGACCACTAAATGCCAGAGCTATGAATTGTGTGCAGTATAAACACTAATAGTGTAATAAACATGACAAGTATTTGTCTGTTTCATGAGCTGGGTTGAAAGAGATCAGGGAAAGGATGCAGACACTACTACCCAGTATCACAGCCCTGGGTGCTCCGATTCCTTTCTAAAACAAAATAAACAAACAAAAAACTCTAAAACTTACAGCCCAGAAAGAATACTTTCCTAAGTTCCAACACATGTGAAAAATAGATATACACAGTCCATAATAAAGAAATCTCATGAAAACAAATTTTACAAAATCAAGAAGTTTCCCAATATACGTTGTTTTACTTTGCTTCTCCAGGATCAGAAAGCCAAGGCAGCAAGGACTATTAAAACTCTACTAGCCTCCAAATTTTACGGCTATAGTTTGTCTTTAGCTTGCCTTAGCCCTACAAGTGCAAGAGGATCAACTCCACAGTATTTACTGTGGAGTTTGGCCTGTAGACATGGTAAAGGGGAAGGTGAATAAGGGTGTGCCTTCTGAGTGAGGAAGTAAGGGCAACACCTTGCATTCTTGGACATGGAGGAGTAACTGACTCAACTGTGGGGGCAAGGCCAGCACACAGGTATGGCAGCAAAAGCATGAAGTCAGTCTGATCCTATACTCCGTCCAAGCAAGTCAAGAATTTCTATTTTCTTACAACTCAACACAAAAAGATACGCAACCCAATTTAAAAATTAGCAAAGGGCCCTGGCTGGTGTGGCTCAGTGGACTGTGTGCCAGCCTATGAACCAAAGGGTCACTGGTTCGATCCTGTCAGGGCACATGCCTGGGTTGTGGGCCAGGTCCCTAGTAGGGGGCATATGAAAGGCAACCACATACTGATGTTTCTCTCCCCCTCTTTCTCCCTCCCTTCCTCTCTCTCTGAACATAACTAAATAAAATCTTTTTTTAAAAACCAGCAAAGGACTTGCATAAACATTTCTCCAAATAAGATACATTAATGGCCAACAGCACATGAAAAGATGTTCAACCTCAACAGTCATTAGGGAAATGCAAACAAAAACAACAAGATACTACTTTAAACCTATTACAATGGCTATAATAAAAAATAGAAAATAAGCGTTAGCAAAGACGTGGAGAAATTAGAACCCTCCAATATTACTGGTGGGAATGTAAAATGATGCAGCTGCTGTGGAAAACAGTTTGGCAGTTACTCAAGAAGTTGAAAGATAAAATTACCACATGACCCACCAACTCCACTTCTACATATATATATCCAAGAGAAATGAAGACAGGTGTTCAAACACAAACTCGCGAATGCGCAGAGCAGGGTTACTCATCATAGCCAAAATGCAGAAACAACCCAAACGTTCATCAACTGATGAGCAAGTAGACACGATGTGGTATGTCCATATGATGCACTCTTACTCCACTATAGAAAGGGGTGAAGTACTGATACGTGCCATACAGTATGACACAGATGGACCGTGAAAACATTAAGCTAAGTGAAAGAAGCCAGACACAAAAGCCACATACTGTATGATCCATTTATATGAACATCTAGAATAGGCAAATCTGCAGAGACACAAAACAGATGAATGGTTGCTGGTGCTAGCAGGAAAGAGAAAAGGACCGTCTAGTGGGTAAGAGGTTTCTTTGGAGGTGATAAAAATGTTGTAGAATCAGACATGGTGATGGTTGCACAACATTGTGAATTTTACCTCATCTAAAAAGAAAGAATAATTCCTGGTTTTCTCAAAATGCTGCAACACAAAGGAGAAAAATAGGGCACAAGTCCATGTTTTAAAAACAGGCACAGCAAGACAGGTTCCTCATGGGTTACTTTCACAGCGAATCTGTCTTCACTCCACCTAAACAAGTAACAGTAACACACAAACTGGCCAAGGTGAAGAAAACGACAGAATTAGTTTCTGAAAATTAACTTTAGTGTTATCAGCAGAAGCACTAAACATTCAGATTAATCAGTTAATAAGGCACTCTGGGAGCGCCAACGGACAAATAAGGGTAAGGAAACGTCTATGTGATCACAGTATTACTTTCCAATCGAGTAATATATTTATACAGCTAAAAAAATACAGATACGGCAACTGGAAACCCATAAAAGGGCCTGGAGACAGTGAAAATAAGCCAGATCTCAAAGCTACCGTGGGCACAATGACTCATCGGCACCTCCTGTGCTGATCTGTACAGGTCAGCAAAGGGCAGAACTGGAGAGCGACAAATACACTCCGATATCAAAGGGCTATTTATAAAGCTATCAAAACACCTCCCTTTCTTTTCATTAAGAAAGAGAAAAGGAATACACATAGTTATACCTGTGAGTACCACCAAGAAATTGCTGCTAACTCTAAGCTAAACCTCTAAGTCAGATAAGCAACCCAAGGTCTTTGCTCACACCACTCTGAGTGTTCAGAGGGGCACTGAGAGGTCAGGTCACATCACCCAGTGACATTTCTCCATCCGGGGTGATGCAGGGCTCATATCATGATGAAATCACTCTATAGACCAGACGTCACAGCCGCCACTTGTCCCTAACTCCACACCCACCCAAGTTGCCATGGAGCTGGTACAAACAGAATAAAGGTTAATATGCTATTGGCTCTGATCTAAGTAGCTGACATAACACCAATTAAGTTTATGACACTGGAGTAATAACAGAGCACTTGGCACACTTCTCCTTGCAAACATGATTCAAGGCATGGTTTTCATTTTGCCCTTTCTTCAATTTCCAGATGCTGGGCCACTCAGAAGAAGCCACTTATAGTCTCTTTCCTCAAAGAGCTGGTGTTCAAAGGAGCTTATCATTTTATAAGAAAAGGACCAGTAGCCCTGGCTGGTGTGGCTCAGTAGACTGAGTGCAGGCCTGCAAACCAAAGGGCTGCCGGTTCTATTCCCAGTCGGGGCACATGCATGGGTTGCAGGCCAGGTCCCCAGTGGGGGAATGTGAGAGGCAGCCACACATTGATGTTTCTTTCCCTCTCTTCCTCCTTCTCTTCCCTTCTCTCTAAAAATAAATAAATAGAATCTTAAAAAAAAGAAAAGAAAGAAAAGGACCAGTAAAATTAGAAGGCCCAGCTACTGAAAGTATTCAACTGTGGCCTAGGAATCCCTGTTTCTTTCAGAGTAAAAGACAATGACATATAGTGGTTGGGATCTCGAGTCTGGACTCCTGGATTCCCACTCTGCTCTCCCTTTCCTTCCCTCACTAATTACAGTTCTGGTTCTGCGAAGCACACATGTGATCTCCATGTCTAAAACACGGGCAGAGGTCACCAAGTCTGAGATGACTTCACTACGGAATCCACAGCTACTAGGAACTCAGAGCGACAGATATCACTAACCTGCTGGCACTGGCATCCTCAAGCCCACTGACTAGCCCTACCAACGGCCACCTTCACGCAACATGTGGAAGGAGCCATCGGGTCCTTCTGCCACCCTTACA
The DNA here is from genome assembly GCF_019186645.2 of Phyllostomus hastatus. Lineage (NCBI taxonomy): Eukaryota > Metazoa > Chordata > Mammalia > Chiroptera > Phyllostomidae > Phyllostomus > Phyllostomus hastatus. The sequence continues at coordinate 27,772,925 of NW_025333611.1, read as the reverse complement.
TGGTGTAGACTGAAGCTATCAACAATGGGTCCTTTGAGTAAAATACAGAAAGTTAAATGTTCTTCTAGAACACCCTACAGCAATTAAATGAGTGTACTATATATTACCCCACTTTGCCCACCATTGTACAGTCACTCGCTGAAAAGAAGGTGCCGTGAAACATGGGACGGAAAGCTGTGTACAAACACCTGTGAGCGGTTACTTCTGATGAACGGCAATGAGACTGAGGCGGATTTGGGGGAGACGTAACAAAGGAGACCTCAATTTCATTAGTATTGTTTTATTTTTGTACAAAACAAGCCAAAAAGAGAGTAAATATTATAAAATGATGACTTGTTATCTGGATGGTAATTTACACAGGTAACTATATAACTTGTTAAATTAGTGTGACTTGTAACAGTTACAAATGTGTTAAATTAGCTGTGTACATGTGTATATATCTACTTTTTCAAATTAAATAAAAAGTACTAGGTGGCAATATGCTCAATCAATAAACAGCTACTGAGCATCCACCACATGCAAATAACAAAACCCTGCACTTACCAAGTTTTTACCTTGTGCCAGGCACGGCTCTGAGTGATTTATGTGCATTAGGTTACAAGGTGGGTGGGTAGTTTCTGTAAGGGAGAAAGGCTTATCCTCCTCACCCCAGTTTTAAGGAGCTATAGTCCTGGCCTCCTCAATCTTCTCTCAGGAAAGCTTGTGGCTTTTCTGATTAGTGTGTCTGGGGAAAGGACTGAGGCTCAGCTCCTTCCTGGCCACCAGGATCTGCCTTGCTTGCAGAAGGAACACATTTTCCTCATGAGTTTGACAGACAGGTTCTGCCTGCCTCTGCGGAGAGAGACCTGTGACTGTCCTGCACTTCTAGAGATCTGCTGGGTAAGTTCATCAAATGTGTATGCCTGATTCAGGACAGTGTTAGAACCATTATTACTGCTGCATAACTGAAGCCCCATCCTTCAACCCAATCTTTATCTGTCATAAAGGTAAAATATACAAAAATGTTTATATCAATCTGCCTTTCAGTTGGTTCCACATGTAGGCAGGAGACAAAGGGGTTACTTATTGTCCCTCTCCATCAACACTATTGTTGTTGTTTTACAGAATGGGATATTTAGGCTGAGAGATACTAAGTAGTTTACCCAAGTGGAAGTAAGTGACAGAGCCAGAGTTGAAATTCATATTCATTTGATTCTGGAATTCATATTTGCTTTTTAAAAATTAAATTTATTATATGAAATTCATTAATAAGATCATACAGGTTTCAAGTGTGCATTTCTACGCTACAGGAGCTGTATAATGGACCATGTGCCCACCACCCAAAGTCGACTCATCTTCTAGCACCAGGTACTTGGCCCCCTTTACCCTTTACTACCCCCAGCCCGTTCCCTCTGGTGACCACCACACTGTTGTCTGTCTATGAGTTTCAGTTTCACATCCCACATAGGAGTGAAATCATATGGTTCTTAGCTTTTTCTGACTGACTTATTTCACTTAGCATAATATCCTCAAGGTCCATCCACACTGTTGCAAATGGCGAACAGATACAAAAAGATGCTCAACTTCACTAGCTATTAGGGAAACGCAAATCAAAACTACAATGAGATACCACCTCTCACCTGTTAGTACAGCTATTACCAAGACAAGTAATAACAAGTGTCAGAGAGGTTGTGGAAAAGAGGAACCCTCATTCACTACTGGTGGGACTGTAAACTGGTGCAGCCACTATGGAAAACAGTACGGAGGCTCCTCAAAAAATTAAGAATAGAATTACCATATGATCCAGCAACCCCTCTTCTGGGTATCTACCCCTGAAATTTGAAAACATTTATTCACAAAGATATATGTACCCTTATGTTCACTGCAGCATTATTTGCAGTGGCCAAGACACAGAAACAGCCGATGTGTCCTTCAATAGACTGGATAAAGACGTATATGAATACAATCAGCCATAAGAAAGATGAAATACTGCCAGAAGTCATATTCTTAATTATTATGTCAAGGAATTACACTATGCATATCAGAGCAAAGAAAGGCAGTACCAAATACTTATCATTAAGACAAATTCAAAAAATATTCCAAAGGCTGAAACTTTTACTTGTATACACTGAAAGAGAAGAGGAAAATGCCAGTGTGTGACTGCGTACAGGGAACAGTGAAGGGATTAGTTATGACAAAATCCCTTCAGGGAACTTTTAATCTTCAAAACCAGTCCGCATGTTTGCTTTCACCCACGTAAGTACCCACTTCCCTCAATTCTTACTCAAATTACTACAGACACATGGTAGTTTCCTGTCTCCTGTGCTGTAAATGAACAGTGTTCACATACTCCCTGCAGTATGGTCTCAAAGACAGAGCCCTCAGCTCTGAGTCTAACTTGATGTCAGCCTCTGCCGTCCCCCCCAAGGGAACAAACCTGTCCCCCTCAGCAGAGCAGGCCTGGCCAGCTCCAGATCAGTGCTAGCCAAGGGAGGGCCACAAGCATTTGCAACTCAGGTCTAACTAGCTGGCAGCACCTGCTGCCACAAAACCAGGGCCTGAACAGCCCCCTAACCACGGAGCCCCCTGACCATCTGATCCCTTCAGCTGGGCCCCTTCCCAGCACGGGCCTGCCCATGTGGGTCTTCACTCAGTTCTCTGGACCCACTGCACTCTCCACACCCCTATCAAGGGCTTTACATCCTGCTGCAGTGGCCTTGGACTTGGTTCATGAACCCTGTCCATCCCTTCTATAGCTAACTTTTCTCCTTAGTTGACCTAACCCAGTTCTATGACTTTCACTTTGCCAAAACAAAGTTTCAATTTGCTTTTAAAATTGCTTTTGAAACTTGAAAATTGACCAGGAAACACTGATCTGTGAATTATCAACTACACGCCTGTGCCCCAACATGTGGATCTCTGTGGAGCCCAGCGCACACAGACTGCTGTGTGAAACCACTCGGACTGAATAGCACTGGCACTGAGAGTAACTACTTGCCCCGAAACAAGCAGCACTTACAAACAGTGAGCAGAAACAATGCTGATTTCATCCAGTTTAGCCTTAACTCCTTTCCCTTAGACCTTTCCATCCTCATTTCTCATTCCAACCCTCCATTCCACCACCCCACTTCCAGACTTTTGTCCACACTGTTTGCTGATCTGATGCCCTCTCCTCCGCCCGAGCCCTATCCAGCAAAATTCTGACCTTACAGGCCCAGGTGTAATGCCTCCTCTCCCGAGAACTCATTCTTGATCTCTGACGGGAGAATGAGAAAGGAGGTATGACTCCTTAATCAAGGTCCAAAATGTTGAGTCCTCTCTTTCAACCCTACACCCAATCTTCTTGGCTTTACCTTAAAACATACCCAGCGTCTGACCACCTCCACTGTCACCACCCTCATCCAAGTCAGCATGAATCTCTCACTTGGATAATGCAACAGCCTCCTAGCAGGTCTCCTTGCTTCCACCCTTGCCCCCTATAAGCTATTCTTAACACAGCAGCCAGACTGGTCCTTTTAAAACGTAAATCAGATCATGTAACTCCTCTGGTTCAAATGTTCCCAATTTCAGAGCATAAGCCAGAGTCTTTCATATGGCCTACAAGACCCTATAGAATCATTACCCCGATACTGCTCTGATTTCATCTCCTACTATTCTCTACCGAGCTCTCTTAGCTCCAGCTGAACTGGCCTCCCTGCTGTTCTCCCAACATTTCAGTTGTGCTTCCACCGCCAGGTTTTTATACTTGCTGTTCCCTCTACTTGGAACCCTCCTCTCTCAAATGTACACATAGCTTGCTCTTCAGGCCTCTGCTCAAATGTTACCTTGTCAGTAAAACCTTCCCTGTCAATGCTATATAAAAATTCTTATACATTCCCATCATCCTCTGTCTTCTTACTCTGTGTTGGGTTTTTGTTGTTGTTGTTGTTTCAGCATTCATCAATTACAATATTTGGTATTATCTGCCCCCCCCCATCTTCCAGAATATAAGTTCCATGTCATCAGGGCTTTCGCTTATTTTATCTTCACTGACTTATTATAACAGTACATGGCATATGGTAAGTACAATAAACTGCAAATTCCTTACTGTACAAGATTAAAGAACAAAAAGCCTCCAAATTAGACATAATCCCAAAGCAATCTGTGTAATCAAGACAACAACAAACATTCAATAATGCTTCTTAAAAATATGCACACCTTACCCCTGACCTATCTAACAATCATCGTTGGCCAAACTCTTATGGCACGAATCTTAGAATTGTTTTGTCCCTGCAACAGAATGAAAAATCCATTGTAAAAGTTCAGCCTCCAACATTGAAAGCATCAATTCTTAAAAATTTAGACAATCAATACTTTACAATTCAGTTCAAAACTTGATCCAGTCTAGGCTTCAACTACAGCACCAGAAACTCTTTCCTCCTCTTATGTTTCCAACACCACCCATCTTTGGTTCCCCTCTCAGGCCCAAAGAGAGAAGATAAGAGTCTGCATTAATGAAGGCTTTGAATTTGAACTCCAAACACAGTCCAGTCCCTGAGTGGAAACTGTGTTTTTCTTCACAAATTTCTAGAGCCAATTAAACCTGACCAGAAATGATATGTCTTTCGCTACTTGTAAAGATTTAAAGGGCCACCACATATGTCATTCTGCCTGATTCACAGAAGCTTGTCTCATCCACAGGGCAGACACAGCCTTGAACACGGCTGTTCTAAGTTATACATTTGAGACCTTTCAGTTCAGTCAGAATGATTATTTCACTCAATCAGAGAGTAAGACTGGTAACTTAAGAAATGCCTAAAAGCAAACATTCCCAAAGCCTGCAGTGTTCACGTGATCAGATCCCAGAGCTTTGGGTAAATATCTGTATCCTCACTAACATGGGCTTTCCCAAGATGACTCCATTCCCCTAAGAATCTCTAATAAAAACATGTTCCCCCCCTTTGGTATTAAAATATTCACGCTCCGACCAAAAAGAAAACGAAAAAAAAAAAAAACAACTGCATAAAGGAAAGGATTTCAGCTAGGACATCAGATACAGAAAAATCAACATGCAACTTCAGAGTATAAAAATCAATAAGCCCTGAGGTCAGTCAACAAAGAATGGAGAAAATGAGAAATCTAATGGCAAATTTGCTCCTAGTTTTCACACATCCCACCACTGATAAATTCACAGCAGGGGAGAGAAAAGGCATTTACAGCATTCCTTCAGTGATCTTCAATGGCTCTATGAACAAGTACTAGATGGATAGCTCTGCTTTACAGAAAGTTATTTCCATTACGAGGAAGACTTTAAGGCACACAGAGGTCGAGAGACAAATCTAAGCAGAGCTTTACGCTGGCGACGTGCGTTAAAATGACATGCAGGTATACTGAAGTCACATGCACGGTCAATTCTGTCCAACGACCTGAGTCCCTCTGAACACTGAGCTAGGGGAGAGTACTAGTTAGAAAGATTTCTTTATTCTCAAACTAACTCCCCCATTTCTAACCATCATCCTCTCCCTCACAGGCTAACTACACACTTCTATTGTCAAAGCCACACTGAAACGTGGGCAAAAGACCACAAAATTGCCTGGCTCATCTCTAACACAACCTCTGATCAGAGCATGCTCCTTGAGCCCCACTTCTGGCTCCAAAGCATAAGTGGATGTGAGGACATGAGCCCTATGGGGTTGGGAAAAGGGAGAGCTCAAACAATGTTCTTGTCAGCACTTTAAACAAAAAATCCATTCAATAAGAATGGCACTATGTTCCTTTTGCCCTTTCTCCCTAGGAACTAAATTAAACAGATTACAGACAGTGGCAAGAGCTAGCCTTAGAACAGCCTCCCCCTTATTTGTTATTTTTAGAAATTTAGTCGACAACGCCTGACAACTAAACATGCCTAGAATAGCTAAAGGGAGGGGGGATTATCAGATACTACCAGCAAAAAAACACTAGTCATCACTTCCTCCAACCCTAAGAAAGAATCATTTTCCATGTCTTTATGGCATCACACAGAGTTTGAGCTTTTAGAGTCTCATATAAAAACAAAGTACGCACAAAACATCATGGAAACTGATAATGCTTCCTGACTGGAGTACTGTTCCACCCTCACATGTGTTTTCTTAAAAACAAACACAGAATAAAATGAACTCAACTGCTTTGCACAAAAGTTAGGAGTACAATGCATGGTGTGTCCATTTTGGAAAAATTTCTCACAAGATAATTATGTACCCAAAGAATGGCTTCGTGAATAGTGATGGAATTCAAATATTTTTATTATGCTGACGACAACTGAGAGACTTATTTGAAAGCAAGACAAAGTGAGGTGGGAGAAACTAATCATGATTAGCAAGACACTATAACTGAAATGATGTAGTGAAAATTCAGAGAAATGCATAAAATGGTAAACTCAAAATAAGAAAGCCCTAAGTAATATAACTATGTGCATCAACAAATTAAAATTCATAAAAATATGCCCTGGCTGGGTGGCTCAGTTGGTTGGAGCCTCATCCTATACACCAAAAGGTTGCAGGTTTGATCTCCAGTAAGGGCACAGACCTAGGTTGTGGGTTCAGTTCCTGGCTGGGGTGTGTATGAGAGGCAACTGATGGATGTCTCTCTCACAAAGATCTCTCTCTCCCCACACCCCCACCATCCCTTCCTCTCTTGGGGAAAAAAAAATCAATAAACATATCCTTCAGTGAAGATTAAAATTTTTAAAAAATAAAATTCATGAAAGTACATTTTATAAAACTTAGTAAGATACCACTTATAAAAATGTCCATGTATATTCAAGGAATTTAATAATTTATCAACATTTTCTGCCAATATTCTAAGTATCATGTATTTATAAAAGAGTACAGGATAAAGCACAAGTGACTATAATAATATCTTCCTAGATATGTTATTTTAACTTATGTATGTGGAGTCAATAAGCTATTACACAACTCTATCCAAATTGTCTCTAAAACAGGTGATGCCCAATATAAACTACCTGTAAGCCATCACATGCACATCTCTGAGATTTCAGTAATTTACGCAACTACTACAAAGATATCAAAGGAGATGCTGTCACCTCGAATCACATTTTAGCTGGCAAAGCTGTGGGGGGTATTTATTTTATTTTAGCTTCTAAAATAGATCCCGATTAACTTTTTTAATTAAGGTAATTATTGGATATGAAAGAAAACTGGTTTTTTGTTTTGTTTTGTCTCCCTCCATCTTTTAATGTGAAGGGGCATTTTTGCTCCTAAAGTGGCAATTCATAAAAGACAAGAGGTTATAGTGATAAACTTAATAGAAGTGACCCTAGATACATTCTAATCCAACCCTGTTGTTTTTGCAAATAACGACACTGAGGCTCAGAGCAGAGCAAGGGCTAGAATCCAGAACTCCTAACATAACAGAAAGTATTTAAATAGGAATTTAGGGTAATGAATGCCCTGCTTTAAATCTAGTAGACTTGGAGATCTCTATTTACCGTTCAAACACCAGTTTGGATCTTGTTCTCCTGAGCTAACATGCACAGTGTGCTCATTAATACAGGTGTAGCCTCATCTGCACTGAGTATTAACAACTGACTCCTGGCCAGTATCACCTCAGGTTAGAGGAGACCTGTGATTTACTGCTCAGGGTAGAGCTGGAAGATCTCGGGTAAAGTATACTGATTAACTTCATCTCACCATTTAGTTACAAGAGCAGAGAGGCATGCAATAATCTAAAAGAAAATTCAAAGTCTAACTCATCAAAAGCAATTATTCTCTAACAGGCTAAAAATGACCAGAGGAACTCGCAAGCATGGAAGAAAGGGGCTAAGGACAAATATTTATGGTAAGAGACAGAAAAGTGCAGACCATATAAAGCATACAGTAATGAACGCTGAGGTCAACGACCCTCGGAAGCATTCAAAGGACAGTCCGGCATGGGTACAGACACCTGTCCCAAGGAAGGGGATCAAGGATCCCTGGGCTGTATCCTGGAAGAAAAGACTAACCACATCAGGATGCAAAAGGCTGAGCTCTGGGCTAATTGGAATGTAAATTCTTCATAAATGAAGGTGCACATGAGCGAGCACGTCAAACCAAAGCAGTATGTGTATAAAATATCTGTAATATATATTTTACAGAGAAATAAAAAAGTCTGTCTAGGCAGTAGGGCAAACATATTTGAAATGTTTACATCTGAGTTCTAGAACACCAGACCTGAAATATTTCTATTTAGGAAATTAAACATATCACAAAAAGTTCACATTTGGGCAAATATTCTCCCTTGGATCGTAACACAGAGACACTGACCACGGTATTGATACAGGGGTGGGCAAAAGTAGTGAGTACGCCAGACAGTTTATTCTTGTATTATTATTTATTAATCACTGTATTATTTATTTGTATTACAACTGTAAACCCACTCTGCCCACCCAGCATAACCAGTGAAGAACACTCAACTAGAAAGAGCGCACGGGTAAGCTTCTTCGGACTCGCCTGTTCTTCACTGAAGGCGGCGGAGGACTACACAGCTACGCTACACCCTGAGACACCAGGACATGGAGAATATATATAGTTCACTATAAACTCTACAGTTTCCAACCATCGGGCTCATTTAGACTTAAGTCTTAAATAACTAAAAACTATTTTTAACAAACATCCATTTTTATAAATGTTGAGAATGCAAATGAACTCTATAAAGAGATGAGTATTCATATCTGAAATCCAATGTGTGGGACAATAAGTGAAAACTTCAACTGAGACTCCCCAAGTCAGAAAAAGAAAAACAAAAAACAGACTACTAACTTGTAGTTTTTGAAATTAAAAAAAAAAAAACAAAGAAAAAAAACACTCAATGGTACCCAGCTATCTAGCTACCGCTGAAGGTGGAAATTATTGGGCTAATTTTCCACGCAGAGACACTGAATACATACGGTACTTCTCTCCAGGACTCAGACTTTCCTGGGTTGAGGTGGGACGATGTCTCTGAAAAAATTAGCTCTCCTCAGCAAGAATCGAAGAGGCTAACTGTGCAAACATTCTATGAGAACACCTTGACTTAGTAAGAGTAAAAACAGCCTGTCTGGAAAGGTAAATCAAGGTACAGCACCACATTAGCAATGCAAATGAGCAAAGCACACTTGGCAGTAACACAGATGTCCTTCACAAACACAAAAGCAGCAAGGCAAAAAACAGATATAGTGATTTTGTTCATGTAAAGTTTAAAAACAGGCAAGATTACGTTACACGGTCTTGGGGATACAGATAGATAGTAAACTATCTATAAAACTATATTTTTAAAGAAGGAAATAAATAATTATCACAGAGGTTGGAGCAGGAGTTGGGAGGGGAACAGGCAGGACAGCATTGTGATCTCGGAGGGAGGGTTGAGAAGGGGCTCTTGGGTCCTGCCAGTTTTTCATTCTGTGGCCTGGATGACTGTCACAGGGGTTTGCTCTGTGATTGATTAAGCTATGCGAGAGGTCTGTCCAGAAGGTACCCAGCAACGTAATATGAAAAATAAAGACATTTATTGAGAAGATATAAGATACAAGAAACATCAATAAATAGGACAATGACGCCTCAGTCCCCTTCAAAATAGGCACCTTGGGACCTCACACAGGTCTCCCAATCACCATCAGCTGCCCCATCACATTTTCCTAAACCTCACTGACGGTCTGAAATCTCTTCCCTTTCAAAGGTGATTTTTAGTTTGGGGAAAAGCCAGAAGTTGCAGGGCGCCAAATCTGGGCTGTAGTAGGACTGAGTCACCTGGGTGATTTGATGTTTCATCAAAGAACTCCGCACGAGATGTGATAAATGAGCAGGCGCGTTGTCATGATGAAACTGCCAGTCACCAGTGCCCATAGCTGCAGCCCTCTGAATCATCCAAACAGTTTCCGTGAAGGAATGTTCAAGCTTAACACAAAATCTGATGCACATTTGTCGTTCTACTCGCTTAGTCATTTTGAATGTGATGGCCACACAGTACACACGTTCACTCAACAATGTCTACAGCCCCCACTGACGAGTACAATAAAGTCTTCATTGTTCACACATGTGCATTCCAGTCCACTCTCCTTAACTGCCAGGTTACATCAATGACAAGCAAGCTGTTCCCATTATTTTAACAATGGCTGGACTTTTTCTAGACAGACCTCATAAGTACTTTAATATATATTTCTATACTTCCATAAATGCTATACTTCACTACAAAATAAATAAATGACTGACATTTTAATGGATTCTAAACTTTGAGCTATGCTAGCAGTTGAACTATTAGGTGTGATTCTTGTTTAATATGTAAAAAGCATTCTATTCACTGGCTCTGTTCTCACCTGCTCTTCTCTCTTCATTGAAAACACAGACAAGAATCAGTGTCTATCATATCGTAATGTCTACTTAACCTCCCCTCCAAGGAGGCTCCCATCCTATACAAAATAGCACCGGCTCTAAAATGAAGTACTTGGGCAAAAACTGGACATCCATCCAAGTGCCAACCAGTCACCACCCATGCTATGGAAAAAGTGATCCTGGACAGGCAGAGTAAAATCTCCTCAATCATGAGAACTCCTCCAAAACATTTTCTCATCAGAATCTCAGAACTCAGCCAACTGCAGAGTGTCACAGGCACCTCCTGCCCAGCTCTGTTGCCACTATTCTTCCTACTTGTTTTAGGAACCACTGTCTAACCAAAGCTGTCATCTTTGTGAAAGAGTCAAGACTTTTACACAGCTTTTTAAATTTTACTTGTATCATGGGTGGGAGAGCTATTTCACAACCCTGGGCTTGTAACATTCTGCGTCAGAAGTGGCATTACGTAGGCCACAATATCCTCAGTTTCCTTATTCTTATTTATATTCTGTCATTGCTGAGCTAACTAGAGGGGTAAAAGGGGTGGTACCCATGTCAGAGACAGAGGGGAAGGAAAGTGGCCAACCAGTACATGCGTGTGCCTCAAATACAACTCGGGCTTTAGACTGAAGGCAGACGAGCCTAAAGCAGTACCTGTTTGGCCTGACCTGGAACAAGGGAGAGAATCTAAGAGTATGATGGTCAAAATGTATTCATTTCATCGCTGAAAACTCAGTTATCTCAAGGATTCCAGATAGTTGAGACTCATAAGGCAAGGGGTCAGAAGTCAAGTCCTAGCCCATCCGAATGCTGAATCTAAGTTTTCCTAACTGCAAAAGAAGTTCACGAGTAATTATTTCCTTATTACCTCCAAAAAGTGAGCAAAAATACTTCTCACTCTATATATCTCCTCAATCTATCAATAGGTTTTAACTCAACTTTAAGTAAAACTGAATTTTCTCAAAAAAAAGAAAAAAGACTTCTTTCTCTTTGTAGCATACTGTACATTTCAATAAGAAAATCATTTTTACAAAGAGATGTAAAACTCGGGGTCATAATTCCAAATTCCAATTAATTCATGTCATTTTTAAAAATTATGCTTTGTACTTTTCTAATGACAACATCTACTGTATTGTATATTATACATTCAGCCATCTTCTTTAAAAAGTTACATTATTATTTTTATTTTAATTAAAAAAAATTTTTTAATCCTTACCCAAGGATATTTTTTATTGATTTGAGAGAGGAACATCAATTGGTCGCCTCTCATCTGCACCAGACTGGAGACTGAACCCACAACCTAGGCATGTACCCTGACAGGGAATTGAACCTGTGACCTTTTGGTGTACAGGATGATGCTCCAACCAACTCAGCCACCAGCCAGGACTCAACATTGTTAAAAATAGAAAATTCCGTCAATGACATAAAGAACATGGTTACTCTATTGTACTAAAGTCACCATTTTATAGTTTCTCCTGACTAGAATCTGCATCATTGAGCTACTAATCAATCACCTTTAGGATGAAATGGTGATATTCCCTCCCAAAATCTGATCTACCATTCTTATAAAAGAAAGATAAAAATCTACATCACATTACTATATTGTGAACCTGTTATGAAAACAGTTCCTGAACAGTCCCACTCAAATGATTAAAGTCTGAAGAATAACCCAACATAGGGGGCATTAAAATGTAAATATGGAGTTTTAAGAAGAAAAACAGTAAGACTATCTTTTCAAGGTTAAAACAGTACCTGTCTTTACCTTTCTAGTAAGTAACAGAACTCCCTATCAAGGATACGCGAGGACACGGTTATAGCACCCCCACCTCTGCTCCATTAAGAAGAAAGGGCCAGCAGGTGAGGCCACCAAGTTGGTTGAAAATGTAGGCACAGCCTAACAGAGTTATCAAAAGCTGAAATTCTAGGTAAGCTTTGCACTCATAAATAAAGACCTGGGGGTGGGGGTGGAATCTGGAGAGGGCAAACATAAAGAAACAGTCAGAACAGAGGTGAATAAAAGGGAGTCTATGCAATACTAAAGAAAATGGGCTCTCAAATTAAAGAACCTGAATCAGACCAGCAGCAGGTCACAGAAAAGGTTTATTCTTAGTGTCATCTATACAGACTGTTGGTACACACACAGCAGGCCATATTAAGTGCTTTGATTAGAAACTGGACCTGTGGACCCAGACCAAAAACTACCTTACTCCTTCTGTGATGAAATACACGCTAAATAGAAACAACCTGACGCTTGTCTGCAGGGTTATGTATAGGTTGTGCCTCCCTCATTTAATTGTAGGGAACCTGAGGGCAGAAATTAATGCTGCTAATGATAATTAAGAAGGATTAAGATAATCATGTTAGACTGGCAAGAAATAATAGGGCCCAGAAGAAGAAACTACGTATTTGAAAGGAGGGGCAACAATTGGGAGCCTTGGGAAAACCTAGAGCTCTGAATCAGTATCTAGTTTTGCAAGTAATAGGAAACCGTATTTGCAATTGCTTTGACTAGTGATAGCTCATATGCCCAAATTCCCACACTGTCCTATGGAACTAAGGAGAACAAGAAAAAAGCACCTAATTTAAGACTGAGGAGTCAGGAAAAGGTTCTCAAGAAAAACAGCCCTAAACTAAGATGCTAAGGATTAATAGATGGAGCTGGTAAGGGCCAGAGGAAGAAGTTCTCTGTTAGAGGGAACTACAGTATTTTGCCGTGTATAATGTACTCCTATGTATAAAGTGCATCATTATTTTTCCCTCAAAAATGTGGGCAAAAAAGTACGTATTATACATGGAAAAATATGGTATTTTACAAAGACCAGGAAAAACAAAGAAAGCACAGTGAGTTCTAAAAACAGAATATTCCTCCATGGCTGAAGCAAACAGTGTAAGAGAAGGCACAAAGCATGAAAGAAAAAGAGAGAACATTAAAAATAGCCAGAGAGAAAAACAACAAAGAGACACTCAGACTGACAGGTGACTTCTCAATCACAACAATGGAAGCCAGAAGTCAGTGAAATGTTGTCTTTAAAAAAGCTGAGAAATTCTTAAACATATAAAGCAAAATGAAACATGTCCTCTGAATTGTGTGTACAGTGATGACGAGCACTTAAGCACCCAGTTGTAGTCTCTAAACATCATTGCCCACTAATCGGAATGACTAATGAGAAATTGATAAACAGCATCACAGAGGGAGATTTGCTACATCTCTCAATAACTAACCAAATAAGCAGAAAAAACCAGGAAGGAAATCCGAACACTACAATTAACAATGTTTGTGTGTATGAGTGTGCATGTGGGTGTACACACTCATGCATTTCAGGCTGAAGTAACAAAGCTACACAGGTATGGAAGTGGGAAAGTACAGGATTGCTCCAGGGAAAGCAAGAGTCTGTGGCAGCTGATACTATTAACAATACAGGTGAGAGTTGTATTGGCGAGTGTACTAAATGCAGGGGTAGGAATCATACAATAATTGAATGCTGAGGTAATGAAGAACCTACAATGGTAGAAGAAATGTAAAGTGAGAAATTAAAATATAAACTAGAGTTATACACTAAAGTGGAAATACAAATTATCAAGTGATGAAAAACAGTATATACACAATAATTACTATTTTTTAAAAGTGTGTGTGTGTGCCTGTGTGTGTGTATGTGTGTGTGTGTGAATACATGAATGTGTTTATGACACAAAGTTTGGCCACTGCAGAGGTGACAACATGGGGATGGGCAGGGAAGAGGGGAAAGTTGGATTTTCATTTTATCATGTTTTACTTTTTTACTGTTCTTCTTTTTTATAATGTATTATATTGCTTTTATAATATAAATAACAGTGAAATGAAAGATTAAAAAGATAAAAAAATACCTTCCTAAGGTGGAGGCTAGAGTTTAACTGCTAGTTTTTTACAGCTCTAATCAGCATTTCAAACAGTTACCAACAAGCCAGCCAATCTACTTCTATTACCTGACAGATATCAGGATACTTAGCCAGTGTGTGAGACTATATGAAAGGAAACTTTTAGAAAATAAATTTCCTAATATTCATCAGAACTGAATAACATGCTATAATCATCATGTGGCAATTTTACCTTAATAATTTTTAAAAGTATAAATGTTAACACATATTTGTTACAATTTATCCAACACTGAGATTATAAGAGAATTATATACAAATTACTTTGCATCTTGCTACTTATTCATCAGAACAATTTTTCAGTACATTTACCTTAATATATGCAAAATCACACTGAAACAGTTGTGCCTGGAGTAAAGACACTTCCGTTTGGAAACACTAGAGAATAAAAATCTCAGTCTAGAACAGCTAGGCTGACAAAAACGGTACAATAGGACAACAACCACCTGGTGGCTGCAGGACAACAGTTTTTCTGTGTGTCTGCTTATCTGTTTTGTTTTTATAATACATCTTTCTGAACTATAAGTCTATTAGCACGTTTGTTTAAACTATCATCAGTAGTCAAACAAGAATAAGCCTAAGTAACCTAAGGCACTCCATGCTCACCCGGGCCATGCCAAGCCAGTGCTCGGAGAAACCCCCAGAAGGCGCAGCGGGTGCCTCGCCGATCCAGCAGAGGGCTGAGTCAGACTCTGAACCGCCGCCTCAAGCAGCACTCACACAAATTAGATAAAGTGACCTATGAAGTCACTGTGCCCACCCCATCTCAGGAAATCTTGGTCCCAAGAAATTCTAACCAGTTTTTTGTCCAGACATACTTTTACTATACACAAAATGCACTTCACCAAAGCCCAAGAAGAGTATCTCATCAAAAGTCTTCATGTATAAGGATATTTTAATAATAAACTCCAACTTTCCACAGATTTACTAAGTTACCCTTACCTATAATATTTTTCTCTATCTAAAAATAGTAGCAAGTTGTTTTCCTCACTGGAACACCATCCTTCAGTTAATTAATTACAGGTTAGGACTGGGTCCTGGTCTAGACCCAAGCTTTGTTACAGGAACTACAATGTGTGAATGACGAACACATCAAGGTCCTTTACCGAGTGTTATCATTACCGGAGTTCATGCCCTACCACCACAATACCTAGTGTTTAAATATTTGTTGTGTTTTACTTTTGTTTTTTTAAAAACAGATATGTTCATTCAAAGGCAAGAGAGAAAATACACTCAGGATAAGAGCATCCTATCTTCTTCAAAATTCCCTATAGTTGAGATTTTTTTATTGTCTTATACACCGTCATTAATATGACTGCTTCATAGCTCTAACCACAGTTAGAAAAAATTGGAAGTAATAACAGCATGACTTTAGCAGGCAATTTAATATGACACAATGAGATAATTACTTTTTCCCCTAAAAGTTGACTACTTACTGTCAATATTCACTCAAAACTTACTTCCAATTCTTTAATTTTTTCTTCTGCTATTTTCTGTTTCTCTAACAGCTGATTGTGAATTACCTCCTTGGACTGAAGAATAAACCTAAAAAACACAAAAAAGCTGAAGATTAAGCCACGCAACCATCTTATTCATCAAAATCAACAGCTATATACCACCAATACTAAATTAAGAAAGCAAAAGAATAATCTCCCAATTCAGGACTAATTATATGTATTGTTATGTTAATATGACAAATTCCAGAAATCACCACAGGTTTAAGCCTTCTTGGCTTAGAAAGCTTAAAAGCTTAAAAGTAAATGTTCCCTTAACTAAGAAGGAAATCAGGCTTCAAGTAAATTCACAAATAAAAGGAAAAAACATAAAGGGATAAAAACTTAATAGAGGTTAAGAGAAAAGTTAACAATAAAAATCCCCTGTAATTTTTATTTTTCCAGCTATCTGTATCAACTTTTATATAGATATTTTTAAACAGTATTTATAAATTAAAGCTCTCCCTCCAGTGTTCTTTCTTTCTTTACTTATATATTTATTTTTTGTAGCAGCAGTAACTCATGACCTTTTAAAGTCACAATCAACTACTGTGTTAGGATCAATGCATTAGTGTTTATATGAGTTTCTAACACAAAAAGCGTTGTATAAAGCCTAGTATCTTTTATTATTATTTCCAGAGTGTGTAATACCTCTGAAAAGCTCAAAATGTACAAGTGGAAAATTTAAACGTTTTCCATTTTATAGTCAGGCATATTATTTACAATTGATGAGGGTGGAAATATGAGGAAGCTTTAAAAATTAACACAATCTGTTTTGGGACTTACATCAGTAATTCGTGCTGTAGGGAAAGGAAGAATAAAATTTTTTATAGCCTCCAGTAAGTGAACTGGAATATTTCCCCTCTACTGGAACCAAGGGAGAACCTCAACTACTCAAACCTCTTTCAGGACTGTCCAACTAGGCTGTAACAGATTTTGATTAAAGATTACAATTAATTAAACAGATTGTTTCTTCTCTTTGTACATAATTTAGATTCTAACAAAGAACTAAACACCATCTCTTAACAAACAGCCAAACAAGAAAAGTAAATCAAGGTGTCAACATGCAGTTTCCTCTACCAACCTTGTACAAACAAGTCTCAGCAGGTTCTTAGCAAGAGGGCATGTTATTTTAGATGAAAGACAAGCAGAAACAGACCAAAAAGGGCAACTCTTACTTTGCCTAGACACCTGGGAGGGAACTGCTTTCCCCCCACTTCTTCATGAATACACCTTGGCACAAGTATTAACACAGTCTCTTTCACTCCACTAATTATAAGCCTGTGTCCTTATGTGGACAGTCCAGATAATTTAACTCATCATCCTAGTCTTCAGT
Organism: Phyllostomus hastatus; assembly: GCF_019186645.2. Lineage (NCBI taxonomy): Eukaryota > Metazoa > Chordata > Mammalia > Chiroptera > Phyllostomidae > Phyllostomus > Phyllostomus hastatus. The sequence continues at coordinate 27,755,883 of NW_025333611.1, read as the reverse complement.
CATAACTTGATCCTTTGCAAAAATCTTACTCATATATTCATGCAAAACAAGAATTACTCTATAACCCTTTGTCCAAATGTTATTATTAGTCCAAGAGACAGGTGCTATTTTAATAAGATTATGTTATATAGAATACTTTTCTCAGAAATAATTGCAGACTTATGATGGTTTAACTTACAATTTTTTGAACTTACAATGGTATGAAAACAATACACATAATAAATTACATGAGATATTCAACACTTTACTATAAAATAGGCTCTGTTAAATGACTTTGCCCAAATGTAGGCCAATGTAAGTGTTGTAAGCACATTTAAGGTGGGCAAGGCTAAGCTAAGACGTTTAGTAGGTTAGATGTATTAAATGCATTTTAACTTATGATATTTTCAACTTTCAGTGGGTTTATCAGCACATAACCCTATCTCAAGCAGAAGAGCACCTGCATGTGGTGAAGGATCCCAGGAGAGGAGCTGTTTGGCACTGTACTCAGTCTCAGTGATGCCATGTAAAAAGTATAAATCTAGGCCCAAGAGTCACCAAATTATGTCATTCCATGAACAATATTTCTAAGAAAGTCTTTCAGCCATGGAAATCATATTCAGAGTAAAATATACATTTTTAAATAGCACTGATTGCTGCCCAGTGAGTAGTATCCTCAAATTCTTTATTAGTGTCTGGGAAATTTTCAAAGCTAAGATTAGAGGTCAAGTCATTACTTATGTGGCCTTTAAAAATAAAGTATCTGTACAGATACTAAATCCCTTGAGCAGAAAATAAAATTACTAGAAAGCAAGAACACACAACAACAAAACATGTTTTTCCATGGCCACACACCCGCAAGGTGCCCACACTGGACTGTGCCAACCTCAAAGGCCAAGAGAGATGCCACCACAGCTAGCCAACCTACCATAAGCCTAAGGACATCTGAGCCATGAGAGTTTTAAACAAGGATAAGTACTGAGTAAACTCAAGTGCCTACCTTAATGACATTTACACAGTCAAAATTCAAGCAAAAAAGTTATGGGAAATTTGGTTTAGTCCTCAAATTTAAAAATGTCAAACACACATGGTATGGAGATTGGAAAGGGCCCCAAGAAACATTTGGATTTCTGGAAAAAGTCTTTAGAAAATACCTTATCAATTGTTAACAAGGCACTGAATTACCAGATGCTATTTTGAAGATAAAGGATATATCATGACAATGTAATTATGGGGCACACATCATACATAAATACTATGTACACAGTTTCTAAAAGCAGAAGACCTCACAGAGATCCTGCCTGATCATTTATGGAAGGCCAAATAGCAGATAACAAATTCTGGAGTTCAGAATGTGCCACAAAGGAAAAAGGAACCATGAATAGGGAAGTTATTTTTACATAACAAATGATAGGCACAGAATGTGCTTACAATACTCAGGATGACATAATCTAGACTAGAGTCACTGTTTTGTAAAGGGCCTCTCGACACTGGAAATCAATGCCATGTGGCCCTGCACTGTCGACTCTCAAGGGCCTGAAGCCTGCTGTTTCATTTCCTCATTTATTTGCAATTATGCCATCCAAAAAACACACAATTGTATGATGGTCTTTGGCTGTGCTCTGAATTGTCCTGCAGACTGGAAAATGACTTCCACTTTGTTCATATACCCAAAATACAATCCAGGATCAGTGTCAATGATGTCTTTTGGGTACCCTTCCAAAGTATGGTCACCTGGACATACACATTCAGAGACAATAACATGCTTATGATAATGCATTCTGTTTGGGTGGGAAATTTTTAAAGCACATCTGAAAACATACTCTAATGGCATTTGGGGCATCCACAAATTAAATGGCACAGGAAACGCTGAAGAAGAATGAACTTATCTTGCTTCTTTGCCTCACCCCACTGGTGATGAAAACTACTTGCATGTGTGCACAAAGATATATGTTCAAAAAAATATTTTACTTCATAATTTTTTTAAGGAAAGGAAGGAAAGAAGGTAGGAAGGAATGAAGCGAGGGAGGGAGGGAGGGAGGAACCTAAATCCTTTAGTAAGGAAGCGATGAACAAATTATGCTACATCCATACTGGAGGATGCTGAATACACAGAGACTTCTCTTTATGGCATAATGCAGAGGAGATACCATGAACACTCTTCCTGGTTAAAAACAAAGCCAAAAAGTCCCATTTTAAAACACTCTGCTGAGCAAACATTGATGAAAAGTAGTAAAATCAGGAATTCTGGAAGGTAAGAAAGCAATAAATTCCCTTTCTTTAAAAACCCCTGAGAGCCCTGGCTGATGTGGCTCAGTGCACTGAGTGTCGGCCTGTGAACCAAAGGATTGCCACTCAATTCCCAGTCAGGGCACGTGGCTGGGTTGTGGGCCAGGTCCCCAGTAGGGGGTGTGCAAGAAGCAACCACACATTGATATTTCTTTCCCTCTCTTCCTCTCTCTAAAAATAAATAAAAATCTAAACAACAACAACAACAAAAACCTTAGAGTTTCTGCTGAATTCTAGAGAACTTAATTATGCACACTGACACAGAAACAGAAGATAAAATCTAGGGTCTATCCAAACTCAAGATGGTACTAGGAGAATTCCTGATTTAAGCCAGCTCCCCAAAGGATTCCATCTACATTCTAAGAGTGAAGAATAAATAAACTTACCTCTCATCAAAGTAAAATAGAAGAAATTTGTCTATCAATACCTCAGTAATGAAAAAACAAAAATGTTCCCAAGAATGTATAAGAGTAAATTGGCCTTCTCATAGGTTGTGGTTCAAATTCAACCTAATACATGGGCCAGAAAACCTCAAGCACAGAATATAAATACAATGTTCCCAATAGGAGGGTGGCAAAGTTCAAGTAAACTTGAAGATGGATTAATAAAAATTAAACTAGCCCTGGCTGGTGTAGCTCAGTGGATTGAGCACAGGCCTTCAAACCAAAGGATTGCTGGTTCGATTCCCAGTCAGGGCACATGCCTGGGTTGCAGGCCAGTTCCCCCCACTCCCAGTAGGGGGCACACAAGAGGCAACCACACATTGATGTTTCTCTCCCTCTCTTTCTCCTTCCCTTCCCCTCTCTCTATAAATACATAAATAAAATCTTAAAAAAAAAATAAATGAAAAACAAAGAGCAAAAAAGATGTGAAACACAATAAACAAAAAAGGAACATAGTACACAAGACCTAAGAGACAATAAGGAGCAGTCTAACGTATGTGTATTAAGACCCAGAAGAAAGGATAGAACAAGAGATTTTTCTAAAACAAATTTTTAAAAACCACAATTTAAAGACACTCAGAGAAACCCAAGCAAAATAAAAACAGCAACAAAAAACTAGAAGCAGCATAATCAAACTACTGAAAACCAAAGATAATCTTGAAGGCAGCCACAGAAAGATACATTACAAAAAACAAAGAGTTACAGCAAACATCTTATCACAAACTATGCAAGGCAGAAGATGATGAAATGACATTTTGAACAAAGCCAAAAAAAACCCAAGCTACTAACCCAGCATTACATACACAGTGAAAATAACTTTCAAAAAATAAAGGGTAAATTCAAACAAACAAAAGCTGAGAAAGTTGATTCTGGCAAATGAACACAATGAGAATGTTAGGGGTAGTACTTTCAGTAGAAGTATGACAGCACATGGCAACTTACAAGGAAATAAAAAGCACTGGAGACTTCAGTCAGGAAGGCGGCATAGGTAAACATGGCTGGCCTCCTTGCACACCATATCAAAATTAAAATTAAAATGTAGAACAACCATCATTCAGAACAGTCAGAAATCAAATTGAATGGAAGTCTGACAACTACAGAATTAAAGAAACCACATCCATCCAGACTGGTAGGAGGGGTGGAGATGCAGACAGGCTGGTCCCACATCCACATGTGGTGGATAATTCAGGTGGGATATCTTGGGAGCAAGGAGTCCCAGCCCTACACCCGGCCCTCCAACTCAGGGTTCCAGTGCCAGGAAGGTTAGTCCCCATAACTTCTGGCTGCAAACACCAGTGGGGATTGAGTTGGTGGAAGAAACTCTGGAATCCCAAGCAATTCCCCTAAAAGAACTCACACATGAACTTTTTTTACTCAGACTCACTCCTTCTGAGCTCCAGGGTAGCAGCTTGAAAAGCACCAGTGGCATACAGGGAAGAACTGAAGTGTCTGGCAACAACACAGGACTGGGAAACAGCTTTCTCTCAGACAGAAAGGTGGGCAGAGGCATTGTCTGTTTTCTCAGACCTTCCCCTGCAGAGCCATAGAGCCAGCCGTTGCCACATCTGAGAATCCATCAACCTAGCTAACACTGTTTGCCTCGTGCTGGAGATTCCAAAACTCCTCCTACCCAACTTACAGGCCCTACCAAACTGTTAACCATGACTTTTCCAGGCTGGTCTTGGCTCATGCTTAACTTCCAAAATCTTCTCAAACAAGCAACGGCTGGACTCAGTAGCCACCACCCCACCCCCCATACCTCTTGCCAAGTGGCCCCAGGCCCAGCACGAGCAGCAGCCACCTTAGATTCATAGCATGGCTTCACCGGGGAATCTCCAAGTCCAACACAAGTAGCAGCTACCTCAGATTGCTTTATAGTTCATGCAGGGTCCAACAACAAAAGAAGTCCAAAGTTAGCAGAAGGAAGGAAATAACAAAGATTAGAGCAGAAATAAATCAAATAGAGACTAAAAAGAATTAGAAGATATCAGTAAAACTAAGAGCTGGATTTTTTTGAAAAGGTAAACAAAATTGGCAATCCTTTGACTAGACTAACCAAGAAAAAAGAAAGGCTAAAATCAATGAAATCGAAAATGAAAGGGAGATATTATAGCTGATGTCACAGAAATACAAAGGATAGTAAGAAACTTCTATGAACTACTATACACGAACAAATTGGACAACCTAAAACAATGGATAAATCTCTAGAAACACACAACCTACCAAGACTGAACAATGAAGAAAAAAATATATGAACAGACCAATGACTAGTAAGGAAACCGAATCACTAATCAAAAACCTCCCAACAAACAACAGTCCAGGAACAGACGGTTTCACTGGTGAATTGTACCAATATTTAAAGAATTAATACCAATCCTTCTCAACTCTTCTGAAAAACAGAAGAGGAGGGAACTCATCTAAACTCATTTAAGAGGCCAGCATCACCCTGATACCAAAACTAGAGGAGGATGCCACAAGAAAAAAAATTACAGACCAATATCCTTGATGATACACAAAAAAATTTTTGTACCCTGGCTGGTGTGACTCGGTGGATTGGGTGTTGGCCTGCCAACCAAAGGATCACTGGTTTGATTCCCAAATCAGGGCACATGCCTGGGTTGCAGGCCAGATCCCCAGTGGGGGCATGTGAGAGGCAACCAGACATTGATGTTTCTCTCCCTCTCTTTCTCCCTTCCCCTCTCTAAAAATAAATAAATAAAATCTAAAAAAAAATTGCATTTCTATACACTAGTAAAAAACTTTAAGAAAATTTATTTCAATCCCATTTATAATTATATCAAAAAGAATAAAATACCTAGAATACATTTAACCAAGGAGGTGAAACACCTGTACCATGAATACTGTAGGGTGCTAATGAAAGAAACTGAAGATACAAATGGGAAAATATTCTGTGCTCATGGATTAGAAGAATATTGTTAACTTGTCCATACCTCCCAAAGCAATCTACAGATTCAAGGCAATCCCTATCAAAATTCTAATGGCATTTTTCACAGACAATGCCAACAATCCTAATATCCTAATGGAACAATCCTAAAATTTGTATAGCATCACAAAAGACCTGTATTGTATATCTGAAAGTTGCTAAGAAAGTAAATCTTAAAAGTTCTCATTACAATAAAAAAATGTGTAACTATATGTGGTCAATGATCTTAACCAGTCCCATCGTGGTCATCACTTTGCAATATATGCAAACATCAAATCCTTATGTTGTGCCCTGGCTGGTGTGGTTCAGTGGGTTGAGTGCCAGCCTGCAAACCAAAAGGTCAACTGTTCTCAGTCAGGGCACCTGCCTAGGTCTTGGACCAGGCCCTCTGTTGGGGGCAGGCAAGAGGCAGCCAATTGATATTGCTCTCACACCTTGCTGTTTCTCTCCCTTTTTCTCTCCTGTCCCCACTCTCTAAAAAATAAATAAAATATTTTTAAAAAATAAATCTACCTAATGTAATCCTTATGTTGTACATGTAAATCTATGTTAATTATACCTCAATTTTAAAAGGAAATAAATACAATACCACTCTGGGCATTTTAAAAAATGGTTAAGGTCTCACCAGACATAAATAAATATGAAAATGTGACCAAGAGCCAAGCCAAGAGGAAATTCAGTCAATAGAAATAGACTCAGAAAGGAGAGAAAAATGCCGATAAAAGCCTAGCTGATAAAAGCCTTAAAAATGCTGTTATAAAGGTGATCAAGAATTAAAGGAAGACATGACTTAAACAGAAAAATTAAAGATACAAAAAAGCATCAAGTGATACTTCTGGTGACCAAAAATACAGTATTTAAAGTTAAATATTTCACTGGATAAGCTTTATAGCAAATTAGGTACTACAGTAGAAAACAATAAACCCAAAGATGAAGCAATCACCAAAATCCAGTGGGAGTGTAGGGGACAAAAGAAATGAGCTATCAAACCATGAAAGACATGGAAACACTTAAATGCTTAGGCTAAGTAAAAACAGCCAGCATGAAAATGCTGTATACTGGAGGAGTCCAATTACGACACTCTGGAAAAGCCAGAACTATAGAAACAGTGAAAACATCAGCGGTTACCAGGGGTGTGGGGAGGGAGGGAAGGATAAATAGGTGGAGCACAAGGTATTTTGGGGACAGTGAAACTATTCTATGTGATACTGTAATGGCAGATACATGTTACATTTGTCAAAATCCATAGAACTATACAAGACAGAGTGAATCCTAATGTAAACTATGAACCTCAGTTAATCATAATTAATAGGCATGTATCAATATGTCTTTATCAATTATAACAAATTTACCACACAAATGCAACATTTTAATAGAGGAAACTGTGGGGTGGGAGGAAGGCAATACAAACTGGGGGGTGAGAGCTCTCTGTGCTTCATGCTCAATTTTTCTGTCAAGATAAAACCGCTCTAAAAAATAAAGTCTGTTAATTTAAAAAACAAGCAAACAAAAGAATGGGGACATGTTAAATAAAAGGTCACAGGAGACAACCTGAAAGAGCCAACGGCCCAAGGGGAATTGTTTGAACAATAAAATAATGCAGTAATTTAGACTGTAACCCAAAAATACAGCACCCAGACCTGCTGTATCTCAGCCAACAGACATCTATATTACTCAGTATGTGCAAATCTCACTCTGAGGAATGCTGCTACATGCATGTTCCCCTCATCAGCTACCACTTTCACAAACCCATCCTGTCCTTCCTCTTCCAGGGCCTCTATTGCAAACATAATGCAAGGCTCTCAGCTAAGCTATCTCTACCCCAAGTCCCTACAAAAACTCATTTCTTTCTAAGGCTTCAACTTGGCCAATAAACCTCAAAATACCACCAACTCCTATTACCTGTACTGTGTCTGCATCATCTAATGGTCATTTCTGCTTATATGTCCCACGTCTCCTCAAATGCAGCAGGTCCCAAATTTAACTCATTTTATCTACCCATACCAACATACTAGTCTCCCCATCTCAGCTTCCGCTTCTATCAATGTTGCCACTTGCCCACTCACCCAAGTCCCAAGCCTCTAGGTACCCTCCTCATCCCCTATATTCCCAATTCATCACTGACTCATGCTTTCTTTCATACTGACCGTCGTCCTCTCCATCCCACTTGTTACGTTCATTTATGCCCTTTTCCCAGACTCCTGAACTGCTCTGATGGCTTCCTACCTGCACTCCCTCATTAAACTCTCCCTAATTCATCCTCGGTATATTACCAACAGTTTTCGTGTACCTAGCTCTCAACTGTTGGTCACTGTATTGATTGTTGTTGATCATCGCAGGCACTAATGGTTGGCAACCCCACACCCACTCTCCTTGTTAACAGAGCCCCAGTTTTGTTTGGATGCCCTCCACTTTCCCAAGTGACTTGGGGAAGTGAGTCCTGAAGTAAATCTTGCCTGGTCATTCCCAATCATGGCACTCCCATCCCCTATGACATAAGCCCAAGGAAGTGGCTCAGCTCCTGTCATGAAATGTGAGGGGTAGCCCTTTTGAAGACTTCTGGGAAGCACCCTTTGACCCTAACGAAGATGACACAGAAAACACGGTACTTCCTAATTCTGGGTGCCGGCACGTCTAAGTGAAACCCCTGGAACTGCTTCACCCAACCTGAAGGTGAAGCCGGCAAGCAGAGGGGAGAGGGCAGAGGCAAGAGCACTGGAGTAAACGGAGCTGAAGGCCGTGTACAGTCCCTGCGGAGGCCTGACACACACGACATGGATCCATCATGCTTAACGGAAGAAGCCAAACAAAGGGGCACATACTGAGATGATTCCATTTATATATAGTCCATATGAAGTTCTAAAATAGGCTAAATTGCCCTGGCTGGCGTATCTCAGTGGATGGAGCGCGGGCTGGGAACCAAAGTGTCCCAGGTTCGATTCCCAGCCAGGGTACATTCCTGGGTTGCAGGCCATAACCCCCAGCAACCGCACATTGATGTTTCTCTCTCACTCTATCTCCCTCCCTTCCCTCTCTAAAAAATAAATTTAAAAAATAAATAAATAAATAAATAAATAAATAAAATAGGCTAAATTAATCAACAGTGACAGAAATCAGATTATCAGTTGCTTAGAACAGGACGTGAGGGAGAGAGAATTGACTTGGAAGAAGCAAGGAAGTTTTTAGGGTAATGAAAATGTATGATATTGTTACACTTGTCCAATCCATCCAACTGTGCTCTTAAAATGAGTACATTTTACTGTATATAAGTTATATCACAATAAAGTTGATTTAAGGAGATAATTAATACTACAGTACCCAAATGATTTTAAGTGTTATGGAGAAAGTAAGCCAAAAAATTAAAAATAAAAGAGAGAGAGACAGAGTAAAGGAGGTGAAGAGTTGGAGGGAAGTATGTGCACAATTTTAAGCGGGACAGTCACGAGAGGCCTCGGTGCCTCTTTAGCAACGACCGGAAGGGAGAGAAGTCGTAGGCCAGGCAGACATCTGGAAGAAGGCTTCAGAGAGAGGCCAGGAACTACAATACAAAAGCCTTTGTCTTTCCACTGATAAAACATTGATCTGACTTGTGTTTGAAAATCACTCTGGCTGCTCAGCTGAGACGAGCTATAAAGTGGTTAAGGATGGAAGCAGGGAGCCCAGCTGGGAGGCAAGTGCAATAATCCAATGACAGTTTAGACCAGGGTGGTGGTAAGTAGAAGTGTTCAGGTTCTGGATTACATTTAAAGAGAGTCTTTGCTAACAGACTGAATTTGAAAGAGAGGAATCAAAGATGAGTCCGAGATTTGGAAGAACTGGAAAGCCTTTACTGAAATGAGGAAGACTGAAGGAAGAACTGGCTTATTTGTAAACGTGACAATTTTATTTCAGTCAAGTTAATTTTAAGACACCTGTTAGAGCAGCAAATGGAAATGTAAAGCAGGCAGGTGGACATGTAAGTGTGTAGTTCCAGGAAGGGGTCTAAGCTGAAGACAAAAATCTAGGAGTTGTCAGTACATAAAGATAAAGGCATTTAAAAAGATGAGCCTGGATGAGATCACTAACAGACTAAGTACAGGCAGAAGAGGGAAAAAAAAAAAAAAAATCCAAAGGCTGAGCCCAAAGTCAACCTAATATTTGGAAATGGGAAAGAAAAGGAGGCAATAAAGGAAACCGAGTGGGAATGGCCAGTGAAACGGAAGGAAAACCAAAAGGTGGTAGGTATCCTGGAAGCCAAGGGAAGAAGTGCTTCAAGAAGGAAAGAAAGATCAGCTGGACTAAATGCGGCTGAGAGGACTCAGGCTCACTGTCATTATCAGAGAATCACAGTCCCTTCAGGAACCTAATGCCATGTCGACATTCTCTGTTCTAGATGCGTAACTCACACACTCCTGGGTTCAATCTGCACCAATTAAAAATCACTGTGTATTTTTAAATAAAACTGTTACTCCTAAAATGGAAGCAGTAGTATGTTAATCTATTTTAAACATCATGCTTATTTTTGGTCACTATTTGGTATTCTAAGTATTCTGGTAAATAGTCACCTCTGATGTTTACCACTTTTACTCTGGCCTCATCAAACCCCAAGCATTTCCACATCTAAGCATGAACCTGTGCTACAACTTTTTCCAAGACTGGTCTTTATTTCATTAGTAGGTTAAAATGTAACACTGAATAAAATATAACCCTTGGAGTGTAAAAACAAAATTACTACTCAATGAGTATTGAAGGACACAAACAGAACAGAACACTCTGGGTACAAATGCAGAAAGTCACAGAGAAACAGAAATATATTTTGGCACAAATGCAAAAGAGTCAGACACACACATACAGGATGCATACTGTGATCCAAATCTTTTTACCCTGAGCCAAACAATGTAAAAGGCTCAGCTTAGGGCAGTCATGTTCTTATCTATTTAAAGATACACTTTTAATACTGGGCTCCTGCTGCTGTGCAAATTTTGATACAAGAACATTTCAAGTCCTCTTTCAAAGCCAAAGGAATAGTGTCTTCCACATAACCTAGTCCATTCCAAGGTAATTGATTTTCCTCAGAACAGGAGTTAATAATGAGAGCTCCTGGCCAGGACAATGAGATACCCTCCCAGGCATGTCAGTTCAAACTTAAATTCCAAAAACAAATTGAGCATGCATTCTTCACAAAGCCACAGGCGCTAATGGTGCATGCAACACACCGCGATCCTAATAATTCCACCTGGACAAAGAATATAGGTAGTTCACAGCAATTCCCTGTATAATAATAAAAGAATACTAAAATAAGTCATTACCAAGTATGTGTTCATTTTTATGGACTGACTTGTACCTTCTAGATCAAAATATTTTCTCTGAGCTTTCTGGCTGCTTCATTAGCAGATATATCCCCTGACATGACCACTTTGGTCCTCTCTCAAACATGTTAGATAGCAAGTTCTTCCTAAATCTGCCACTATAAGTAGCAGCTAAAATCAGAAGATTTTGTGGTACAGCTTAAAATTTATTGTTTTTCATCGAGAGTTAACTCCGTTACAGCACATAATTCCCCAAGGACAAAATAACAAAGTCCAAGAGTATTACTACCTTTATTTTCATTTACACAGAGACAACACCGTAATGATACTTTTCATTCTTTCCTGTTAACTATATTGATTCTTGCTCATCACCAATGGGAATACACTGTAGTGTCCTCTTGTGTTGTTGAATAACTGCTACTTTCATGCAACAAAAGCAGATTTCATTTAATTCTCTTTCAGCTAAAGAAAAAGTAAAGGTCAGGCCCTGTGATGTCAGGAAAAGCAGAAGCAAATCCAAGTAACTAAACAAATCAATTACATTTACCTTCACAGAAACACCAGTTCAGGCCTAAAACACCAGTATCCCTAAAAGGACACATTATATAAAAATTTTTAGCATGTAACACCCCAAGTGTAACAACCTTCTTTGTCCTTTTGTACAAAAGACTTCTTCTAATTAGCACAACCTTTTTGAAATTAATTTCCTGTGTTTCAGAGATTGTCTGGATCCTGGAGGACATGGGCGGGGAAGAAGGGAAAGAATTATTAAAAGTACTCTTCTGCAAAAGAAACATGGCTATGTAATCCCTACGCAAATGTTTGTTAACTTTCCTTGGCACAAAAACAGTGATGTCATTCTACACAGCAGTACAGCAGTTATAATGAATATCAAGTTTTTAAATCACTGACAACTTTAGGAAATTAAGAATATTACTCAAACATCTTCTCTCCCTAGAGTACCACATCTGTGGAAGAGCAGAGTGTGCCCATCTGGGGTTATATACATACTCGACATCAACAAAACTGAAGTCATTTTTCCTTGCACAACAGGAAAGGCTGTGTTTTTTTTTTCCCCTTAGAATTCTGAGCAATGAAAGCCACGACTTTAAATGGCTCTGTATAAAAACTCATGAAGGGTGGGTCGTAGTCTGTTAGTAAAAGCAGCTCAACATCAAGAAAGTCTCTTCCTTTAAAATAAAATCTAAATGATAACTAAAAAATTCCTTTTTACTTTAGAAAATTATTTTCTTTGCTTATTTTCTCTACCCTAACATACAGGTTAACATCTTTAAAGAGAGCATAAAAGAAGCTTATAAACTTAAATTTGCAATGTGCTCTCACATCAAAAGTAATTTGCACATTATTTTTTTCTCCTATAGTAAGCACTAAAAATATCCAAACTTGATTCCAGTGAGAACAATATAAACTATATTTACTATAATATCAACAATATTTACTACACCATGGTTTGTACTTTATTTCCTAACCTATTAGGAATAAGATGTAGTGCAACTATTTCTTCAGCTTTAAAATTACCTTAAATTGACTCTCCAGCTACATGAAATTAAAAAACAGTTGTAAAACTTGAGGCAGCATGACTATATCCCTCTCTATTAATATTTAACATAACTAAACTTAGAGAAACTGCAAAATTTTCACCCTGACTTTACCAAATGTCACGATTCAAATTACAGGCCAACATCCAAACTTACAATTAAAATGACTACAAACCAGCATAACATCTTAAATAAAGGGCAGTGCAACCACGCTGAAGCAGTCGTGCATGGTCAGTTCAGATTTCTGCATCCTAATTAGGTGAAAAATTATTCAACTGTTAATTTTCTTCTTAATTTACCACCTATCAGGAATAACAGACCTGCTGTTTTCACTTTCTACCTGTGCCACATTTATCTTAAGTCTTACATTTCTGGATCTTTTAACCATTAGAGATCAACCATCAAATTACTTCAACAAGTAGAAATAGCAACACCGCTCCCAAACAGCAATTTCTGCATTGCTAGACACTTATCTAGTTGGTAGATTTATACCATTGTTCATTCTTAGTTCCATAAATGTAAAAAAATATCCACAGAATGGTAGCATACCTCTAAATTAGTTTAAATATGGTACAAAGTTATTTTTGGTTAGGTTCAAGTTTTAAAAAGGCACTAATCATTCTTCTCAAAGGCTAATCTACTCAAGTTCCTTCCATATTAAGAAAATAAAAGGCTTAATTTGTCTCTTTTGGAATGGAGAAATGTTATTTATGTAATGCTCAACTGAAAGGATGTTAGAACAATAGACCTGACATCAAATCAGGGTCAGGATCATACCTATTGTTAATAAAAATAAGTTTGACATTTATCGGAATGATGGTCCTTTCAAACACTACCATGGCTAAATGTCAGTCATGTGTACTTTTGAAACATACTTCTTTCTTTTTTTAAATACTCTACTTCTATGCAAAGTAAAAAGGAAGGAAACCACTATATACAATTATAAACTGGTTCTTATTCCAGAAAAAAAGAGACAAGAAACATCCATGCAATATTTATTTAAGATCTAGTATTTATTTGATCCTCTCCTTGCATGCTAGAAAGATGCAAAGACAAACACTTCCAACTATTCAGACAGATCATTCCACAGTTGTAACTTTCATCATAGTTCTCAAAGCAGTATGGTGAGGTCAGCTCACAAACAGCTTAAGGAGTAAAACTAGAAATTGGTGGTAGTAGTATCAGGCTACATAACAGCCTCTCCAAAGAATATGAAGTAACAGAACTAAAATGTGCTGGCCACATGCCAAGAGACTGGATGGAATATAGCTTTGAGCAACAACTACTCAGAGCTTACAGTATATAGCAATTCATCATCTCTCGCCCTGCAGCTTCATTTGCCTTGTTTTAAGCCCAAAGTAGCCATATTTAAGAGGTATTTAACACTACCAAATTCTCCATGTTTGTGAACTGAAATGCATCTGGGCTTGCAATGATCTGGTAAACTAAATACATAGCCTAAAAAGAAAAATCTGATTTTCATGCTATGTGAAGACGAGGAAGGTGAAATAGATACAATTATACTGACATTACTCTGCACAGACTAGCCTTTTTCTCCAAGGGTTATCATACTGTCCTCAGCTTAATTTTAAAGGCTTGGAATATCTGTGCAACTCGCCGGTATTTAGAATTAGTCAATCTTCTCCACAAACTTAATAAAGAATTAATTCTGTCAGATCAAATGACATAATTTTGGTCAGAAACAATTCCTTTGACTTTTATCAAAATATGTTACTTTTATAATTTCACCTTTATCAAATCATAATATTAAAACAGAATAATAAACTAATTCTTAAGTCTCTGACACTTTCTAAACATATTTCCTTTCTAAAGAACCAAAAGAAAATGCAGTTATTTTAGGCAAAAGAATCATTATTTAATTCAAACCAACACACATTTAGCATCTATTCTGTGCCAGACATTATTAGTGAGAACTGAAGAAACAGGAATAAATATGTATGTATACTGGTCTCCCAGAGCTGCCAGTCTAGCTGGGGAGACTGACCCACTTAAAAATCAACCAGTCAGCCAATCTCTCTGTCTGTGTGCATGTGTGTTTTACTAGCCACAGGAACAAAAGTCCTGGTACCACCCCAGAAATGTGACTAGGTTTGCTAGCGAGGAAAAATCTTCAGACAATATGAGCTACTTCTTGAAAGATGAGAATTTCACGAGGGAAAGTCAAAGATCTCAGGCCACAAAGGACAGAATGAGCAAAAAGCATGAAAGCACAAAACACGGCACATGTGAGAAAGCCCACATGGCAAGGGTGGCAATAACAATCTCTGGCACGTGTGTTACTTCATGACAGACATCACTAATCAATTAAAGCATGTTTAAAGTCCACATAAGACTCAAACTCTTTCCCAACAAATAACCCAAAACCAATGGTAGGAAGTAAGTCCATGAGATGTCCTGAGTCTGGGAACAGAAAGTGGTAGGACTTAGGAACTAAGGACAAACTATGAATAACTGTGAAAGCTAGACTAGTAAGTTTAAATTTTATCCTGCAGACAACAAAGGATGAACAAAGGATTTTATGAAAAAGATTGGGGTGATCAACTCTGGCAGGCGTATGAAGAATGCATTTGGGCGGAGAGAATAAAAGCAGGAAGAACAGTTAAGATGCTATTGCAACTCTTGCAACAGTCCAGGCAAGACATAATAATGAGGCCTGAATTGCAGTGATGGCATCAATCTGCTGCAGGTTCCAAAACAAAAATGGAGTGTTTTGGATTTTATAATCCATGGTTTTAAAACATCCATTTGAGAAAATTTAGTATTCTAATTAGGATTCCCAAATAATACTGAAAAAGGAAAAGGTAAGACAACATAAAGATTGAATTTAAGACATGAATCACAATGATACTCAAGATTACCCAAGACTACAAATTCAGAAATAGACATTTCAGGTTTAGCACCAAGAAAGAGAACATCCTCATGACCAGACTGATACTCAGCAAGTCTTTTCTTCCCGAGGGCACTAATACTCTAGCCAAGCGACAAACACTATTCACCTTACATGCCCCTACGATGCAGGGTCAAGTGCACACTCCCACTGAGATGCAGAAAGCACAAAAGTCAAATTTAAAACCAAAGTTTGAACCCATATTGGAGTTCTGCTTTATCCAAACACTTAACCTGTACATTTCAAAAAAAAAACCAACATAAATATGAGATCTTCACTGTTAACTAATTCATATTCCAGCCTTTAGATTCTAAAACTCTGTGTGGAATGCAACCTATCTTAGCACTTTAGTCAGTATGCAGTAAAACCAGCACTCCTATCACTTCTGCAGAATGTTTTAAAAAATGAAATTATTCTAATTAAAAATAAAAACTTTATTGTAGCTCAAAAGGCCAAAGATAGTGAAAGAGTTTTTCTATTTTGGAAAAAGATTCTTTAGCTGTTGCAAACAGGCTAATGTAGTAATGTGAAATCCAAGTACAACATGTTAACAAGCATGCTAGAAAAGCTAGCATTACTGTTTTAAGACCTAAGGATATTCACATTAAGGATAAAATTATCCTGTCATGAATGCCAACAATGCACTTCATAGCTACACAGACACATATTCAAGAGTTCTACTTTGTTTATCCCAATTACAATATTTTATGTCCCACTAACAAACTCTCCAATTGGGATTCTCTTCCTCTTAAAACAAGCTAAAATGAAAACTATGAACTCTGCAGACAAAATTTATTTGTGGTATACTGTTTATCCTGAGAAAGCAAATCTGATTAACAGTTTCTCATAATCTATCTCTTTTCCAGAAAGATATGGATTGGCTAGTCAGGAGCAGGGTCTACTTCTCATGATGTCATTCCACAGCCATTACTAAATGTTACACATGTTACACTTTCTTCAAAGCAATCACAAAACAAGTCATCCCAAACCTAAGGTCAAATTCCATTCCAACTAAAAACTCGCCCAACTTGAAGTAATGGTCCACTTACTAAGTAATAGTCAAAGACCAAATTCCAGAAGAACCTTCCTCCTGTACCCCCATCCCCCAAAATCAGCCTTCTTTTAGCTCACTGTAATGGAATGTGTGACCTGTAGTTAAGGGCTTTTCCATTCCTTCCATACTGCTCAGAGAACATGAAGCAGATCTGTTCTCTCTCATAAAGGTTAATACATGTTTTAAAAGAAAAAAGTGAAGTGTTAGTATATGTTAATCACATAATAACAATTAGAACAAATAAAAGGTAAACTGGTTCTCTAGATTTCTCATTATGACAGAATGAGTGTATTTAAATGACAACTGAGTATTTTTATTTTAGGGCACTAGTCAGACATCTAAAAGATTTATGACTGTATGACTCCTAATAAATTAGGTAGGGAAGGGTAGGTTAAAACTACAACTATTTAAATAAATCTTCACACACAAAATTACTATGAATATCTTTTCATGGCAAATCATATTTTTATCATTAAAGTTACACACTTTTAAGTATCTAAGTGTAGAGAGAAGAGGGAAATATTTAAGAAATGTACTTCAGCAGCTCTCCCTCCTGGGAGCAAATGCATCCTTTCCTCCTCCCTCTTCTCTTCTCCCCTAAGGGCATTACTTTCCATTTCTCTCTCCTAAGCTCCATGGGGCCTTTTTTTTTTTTTTTTTTTTGCTTCTATATCTTATTTCCTGAGCCCATTTATTTGATTTTAGAGAGAAGGGAGAAAGAAACATTGATTTGTTGTTCCACTTATTTATGCATTAATTGCTTGATTCTTTATGTGCCCTGACCAGGGATCAAACCTACAACCCTGGCGTATCAGCACGATATGCTGACCAACTGAGCTACCCAGCCAGGTCTCTGAGCCCATTTCTTCAACAACTCATTTCTTCTACCTCTGTGACTTTCTAAATAAACTTTCTTTTACAGTTAAAAAAATAATAATTTAAATTAAACACATCTATCTGGGACTTGGTTTCTCATTTTTAAAACAAGAAGGTATCTGACTAGATGACCTTTAAAGCTACTGTGATACTTTAACCCAAATTTTAAAATGAACAAATTCTATGATTTAATTCAGACAAAACATCTCCCAAGATAACCCCCTTAAGGATATGTTTTACTTACATTCTTCCTACACCTTCATACATGTTAGTCTCGTCTACCAAAGTCATAATCTCTGTATCTGTAAGATGGGCATGCTTTTTCGTTCTGTTTAGCTGTTCAATCTGTATGTCTGCAAGCTTCACCTTTTGTTGAGTGTCAATAACTTTGGCTTGAAGCTCTGTGAAGGCCTAATAAAAACAAGTCCTTAGTTTAGTAGGTGAAATATTTTATAGGAAACATTTAAGTCAAATCTAGATATATTAAAATAAAGCATGCTAACCAGAGACAAAGCTGTGAAATTTACTAAAGCGAACATCAATAAAAGTTAGTATAATTGTAATTGATCAAGCCACTAGGCCAAATACTGAATTTATTCTGTCCTCAGAAGACATAATCTATTTGAAGAAGCAGAAACAAATGCACATTAAATAATAGCCATATCAAGTAGCAGGTATGCAAGGAGTAATAAAAGTAATAAATGCAGCAGTCAGAGGATGAAACAGAGATCCAAAACAAGAACCATAAATGGAACTCTCTACATATATATCACTCACTAGGTTTCCAAGAGCTTTCCCACATTTGTTTCATATATTAATATAGGAATATTAATATGAGAGCACCGAGGGATATAATAAATCTCACTCCTCTCAAATCCTATGAGTTAGGGTGGCAGTTTCCTCATAAGTTTATAAATTGAGTAAGTAAATGTATTCAAGAAATGTAAGTGCATTGATGTAACCTGGTAGCCAAGAGGAGTGGACTGGAATGCATGTTCCTGAACAATGACCTCACTGTACTAGTCAGTGGAGAAAGTAGACACCGCTGAGTGAGAATGTGTATTGTGTGGCTGTCGCATTCAAAAGGACTGAATAAGTAGAGCAACAAATCTGCATCAAAATTTTGTATTAAGCTTGAAAATCCCCACAGAAGTTATTCAGATGATTCAGAATGCCACGGCTGTGGGCAACTGATAATTGGCAGTTTCATCACGACAACGCACCAAGTCATGCATCACATCTCATGCAGAGTGTTTTGGTGAAACATAAATTCACCCAGGTGACTCAATCCCCTTATAGCCCAGATTTGGTGCTTGTGACTTCTGGCTTTTCCCAAAACTAAAACCACCTTTGAAAGGGAATAGATTTCAGACCAATGATGAGATTCAGGAAAATGTGATGGGGCAGTTGGTGATTCCAACAAAGGATTTTGCAGAGTGTTTTTAACAGTGGAAGAGATGCTGGGAGAACTATGGGATGTCCAAAGGTGCCTACTTTGAAGGGGACTGAGGTGTCATTGTCCTATGTACAATGTTTCTTGTATCTTGTATCTTCTTCAATAAATGTTTCTATTTTTCATATTAAAAAAGAAAGAAAGAAATGTAAGTGGCTTGCACAGGGCTGAACAACCACCAGTGGAAAGGCAGGTATTCATATCTACTTCTGAAACCCTAGTTCAAGAATCTTTCTAGTCTGTTGTCTACAGTAATATCCAGAATATAAATATTTTTAGGAGAAAGACCAAAAAAGAGAAAATTTCATAAGCACTGGTAGAAGAATTACATTATAATCTTCTATGCACATACGAAGCCAAATTTGACCACCAAGTACACTGAACTCAAAGATAAACACAGTTTTTTGGATACTCTTGTTGAAATGTCTCGAATGACTTCCACATGCTGTCAAATGTATGCCTCAATAACAACATTTGTGACTGCAATACTACTTATCTTTTATTCTGACTTCGTTCTCACCTACGAGTAAGGTTTCAAAAGATTTATTTTGGGGGAGGGGAGGGGCCTGAAATTTTCAATTTGTCTCCAGGTAATAAACAAATGAATTAGAAGATAAAAATCTTTAAACGATTTTCTTTAGTTCATTTAATTGGTTGTCAGAGCTATCCAATTTAAGGCTGAAATAATTTTCTTAATTTGCACTCATTTCCCACAGGTTTCTTAGCAACAAATTCAAACACTGGGAGGTGTGTCCATTCACAGATGTACTCTATTGTTAGCTCTTTCACTAAACCCTGACTTAAATTTGAACTTTTAACAGGATTAAAAAGGAAGCCAAACCTTTAGCCCTGCCTGATGTGACTCATTGGGTTGAGCCCCAGCCTTTGAACCAAAGAATCACTGGTTTGATTCCCAGTCAGGGCACATGCCTGGGTTATGGGCCAGGTCCCCAGTAGGGGGTGTATGAGAGGCAACCACACATTGATGTTTCTCTTCCTCTCTTTCTGCCTCACTACCTCTCTGTTGAAAAATAAATAAAATCTTCTTTTTTAAAGCTAAAATTTTAGAATAAGCATTCTTAAAATGAATTTTGTTTTGTTCAGTACACATTTTACTAAGGAAGCTAGTGTAATTGTTAACACTGAGATACTACAGTATGAGAGAAGACCAGGTAAGGGCCAAATTTACAAGTTGCAAAACAGGAATGACAAAAAGTGAGACACACACAAAAATCCTCACAGCAGTAACAGCTTCATTTATCAGGATGAACAGCTATTTCAGCTGTCCCATTGCTTTCATACAGATTGACTGGAAGGTGGTCTTAAGTAAAATCCGCTCTTCTCAAGAACCTAAACTACTAATGACCGTAACCTTTGATTCTTTCCTGGAACTGTTTCCTTTTCTAGAAAAGTATGGACTTAAAGTAGATGAAGCCCAATTCCCACCCCTAACCCCACCCCCCCACCCCAAAATATGGGTTGGGGTCGGTAGTGGTACTCTGTGGTAGTGAAACGTTTCTGAGTAAAAATACATTTATAGGCAATCGAAGAGAGAAACCCAATTTCTTCTGACATCAATTTTATTTGCAAAACTTTAGGGACTTGTTTCTTTCCTAGACAAGTCCTCCAAAAACGGTGGGGGGTGGGGAGCCAAAGTCCTGAGATGAGCACTGCTATTAATTTATCAGGCTCTGAACTGTAGTGAGACTTTTCGAGGTTTAGGAACAAATAAGTGGCTTAAAAGCACAGGTCGGACTTGTAGTTTTTCAAAGCAAATGGGTATTACAGATGCCTGAGCTGGGGCAAGCCGTCCTAAGGTGGTCCAATTTGAGACGCTCACTTCAGGCCTTACTATGGAAGTGAAGATTCCAAGCACAACAAAACGGCTCTGGAGCTCGGAATAAGGGGACAGGTCAGATGTCGGTGCACCAGACTTAACCAAGCCCAGCTCAACCAGCTCTTCACCAGCTAAAACTGCTGGCCCCCCACTCTAACCTAAGGAGACCCAGTCCCGCCTTACGACTCTAGGAAATCATTCCCCAGTTCCCTGAAACCGCTTTCCTTCCGCAAGACTCCAGCCTCCTTCATAATCTTGTTCACAGTCCCCTTAGCTACCAAAGAGGAGCCTTCCGCTAGTTTCAAAACCCTCTTTTACCTTTTTCAACTCCAGATCCACGGGCGCCGCCATCTTGGCTCACTCTCTGAGCCTGCGCGCTGGACCAAGGCCGGAAAGAGTGTGGGGGAAGGGCTCGCCTTGGATGTTTGATTAGTCCCTCCTTCTTCTGCGCCTGCGCGCGAGTGCCTAGTCAGGGTTCTTTCCTTCTTCTGAGCTAGTAACTTTTAAAAAAATATATTTTATTTAATCTTTAGTATATTTTTTCCATTACCGTTAGTCCACTTATACTTCCCTCCCCCAGCAATCACCACACTATTGTTGGTGTTGAGTCCTTTTTCCTTTTTCCTCAATCCCTCCACCTCCTCACCTTCCCCTCTCTAGCTGTCTTCCGTTCTCCATATGAGTCTGTCTCTATGTTTTGCTTATTATTTCAGTTTGTTCATTATATTCCACATGAGTGAAATCATATCACATTTGTCTTTCTCTGGCTTGCTCATTTCACTTAGCATAATGTTTTCCATACTGTGCAAAGAGTAAAATTGTCTTCTTTTTTATGGCCAAGCAGTACTCCATTGTATAAATGTCCCACGGTTGTTTTATCCACTCATCTATTGATGGACTCCTGGACTGCTTCCATATGTTGATGATTGTAAAAAGCGCTGCAATGAACACAGGGGTGCTTATGTTCTTTCAAATTAGTGTTTCAGGTTTCTTCTGATGTATTTCCAGAAGTGGGATCACTAGGTCAAAAGGCAGATTCATTTTAAATTTTTTGAGGTATCTCCACACTGCTTTCCACAGTGGCTACACCAGGTTGCATTCCCACCAACAGTGCAGAAAGGTTCCCCTTTCTCCACATCCTCACCAGCACTTGTTGTTTGTTGATTTATTGATGATAGCCATTCTGAAAGGTGTGAAATGGTATCTCATTATGGTTTTAATTTGCATTTCTCTGGTGAATAGTGACCTTGAGCATCTTTTCATATGTCTATTGGCCATCTGAATGTCTTTTTTGGAGAAGTGTCTATTCAGGTCCTTTAGCCATTTTTTAATTGTGTCATTCACTGCTTGGGGTATTGAGTTTTGTAAGTACTTTATAAATTTTGGATATTAGCCCTTTATCAGATGTATCAGTGAATATGATCTCCCATTCTATAGGTTATCTTTTTATTTTGTTGATGATTTTCTTTGCTGTGCCTAGGATAGTAACTCTTGAAATATTCTGGATTCCCATCTATCAGGCCTTGCTGGCTTCTCCACATCCTTTCAGACAAATACAACATGCATATTTCTTGTACAGTTTTAAGCACTTTCTCAAATAGCTTAGTTGTTCTGTTAAATTGAGATGTATGTAGACAAGGTCAAAACCTCTTCCATCATTCAGCTGGTCCCCATGCTGTCAGAGATAAGGGAAAAAATCAGCCTGAGCCTCAGGCATGCCAGTACAAAGAAGACCAGAATGCTACGGAAGTGCTCTTCCAAAAAAAATTATTTCTTCTGAATTCTCCTCAAAGACTGTTTTGACACAGTGGTTCTCAAGAGAGTCCAAACAAATTTTTAAAAAATACTATTAATAAGGCTCTCTGGTCTTCACCCCAAATTTATGAGAATCTTTGAGATTGGGGCTCAGAAATTTGCACTTTTGCAAACAATCCTTATGACCTGATGTAATTCGTCTCCAGACTACATTTTGAGAATTTGCTGTAAAAGACCTAGCATTTAAACCAGAAGAATGGATATAAATTGGACTATTGAAAACGGGGAAAAAATGGATGTTTACCTACTTGAAAAACTTAGAGGGGAAAGGGCAGGAATTTGGAACCAACTATATCTGAATTGAAGTTCAGCCTACCTTGAGCCTAAGTCTGTCTGGTTCCATTTACTAGCTGTATGTGGCAACAGGGTTTGTCTCCTCTTTTGAGAATAACAATATTGACCTAACAGAGTTATTGTGAGAAATAAATAAGATCAGGATGAAAAGCTCCAACCATAGCACCATGCACAAAGTAGGTTCCCAATAAATAGTTGTAGTTAAGTTGATGTAATTAATATTATCATGTTTGTCTTCAAGGTCCAGCAAACAGGTCACCTCTCCATTATATCTTTTATTTTTACAACACTCATTGCACAGATCAAAAATAACCTCTCCTCTAAACTCTCCTCAAGACTACATCTGTTTGTCTCTCAAGGCACAGGACACTTTCTACTTAAAAAAATTTTTTTTTCATTTAGACGTAAAGTCTTGAAATCAAGAACTATAGAATAATGGTCCTCTCAGCACTTCTACCCAGAACACCCATCACAGCAAAATGAATACAAATTAAACAATGAATGAGAATGAATTCTTTAAAAGGAAATCTGCCATCACTCTAATTTCAGAAAGAAAAAAAAGGCGTAATTCTACTCTGGGATCTTCTTAGAACTTCATTATAGATGACTAGTAAATAATGACTAAGCATTAAAATTCAAAGAAAGTCTCAGATACTTTTATGTACATTACCTCATGAGATTTTGAAATACTCTTCATAGAGATTTGTATAATATAGAAATCAAGAGCATGGGCTAAGGTGTCAGACAACGTGGGTTCAAGTATTACCTGCACAACCTAACAGCAATGTGACTTTAGGCAAGAGTCCTCTCTCACTTTCTTTTGTTCTTTCTTGATAAAGTAAATCTTCAGTAGATTCCTTCAGGAAGAGTCTTTGAGGGGTAAACTCTCTTAGTCTTTGTGTTATGGGTTGAATTGTGTCCCCGCCCCCCCCAAAAAAGGTGCACTGAAGTCCTACACCCAGTGCCTCCAAATGACATCAATTTGGAAATCAAATCTTTACAGAGGCAATCATTTTTTTAAAGATGTTATTTCTTTATTTCTAGACAGAGGGGAAGAGAGGAAGAGAAATGTCAATGTGTGGTTGCCTCTCACGCTCCCCTTACTGGGGACCTGGCCTACAACCCAGGCATGTGCCCAAATTGGGAATTGAACCGGCAACACCTTTTTTCACAGGCCAGTGCTAGCCAGGGCCAGAGGTAATCATTTTCAAATTAGATCTTTGGAGTGGGTCTTAATCCAGTACGTCTTAGTCCTTCAGGCTGCTGTAACAAAATATCACAGACTGGGTGGCGTATAAATCACAAACATTTATTTCTCACAGTTCTGAAGACTGGAAGTCGGAGATCAGGGTACCAGCATGCTTAAGGGAGGGCCCGCTTCTGCGTTGCCAACTGCTGACCTCTCACTGCATCCTCACTTGGTGTAAAAAGCGAGGGATATCTGTGGGGTCTCTTTTATAAGATCCAGCAACCCCACTTCTTGGTGTATAACCAAAAGAATTGAAAGCAGGGATGCAAACAGATGTTTATATAGCTATGTTCATTGCAGCATATTCATAATACTCAAAATATGGAAACAATTCCACCTGCTCTTTCCTTTTGCATAATGATATATAATGATACAATCTTGCCTAATAATGAACATAATTAGAACATAATGAACATAATTTAAAAAATTTTTTACAATGTCTTATCACCTAAGGATTTTTGGTTGTGAATTCTCCCATTGGGAGCATCTGCTAGTCTTTCTTATGACAGTTGATTTTCTCATATGACTCAAGTTTTTTACTAAGAACCTATCTTCAGTGCCTAGCATGTCCCGGACTGTGGAAACATCCTTAAGCGTAGCTTCACATTCACTTCATCCAAAGCCCAATGAGATTCATGGTTCCAGACCAGTTCCTGTGTTAATTCTTGATACCACATGAGTGAAGCAAATCTGGGGAAAAATAAAACTCTCTCTGAACATAAAGTTGGCAGAATATGATATACATTAATGGACTGAAAGTCACTGTATTACTTTCCCATATCTCATTTTCATGTGGGTCTTCAATGTAAAGGTATTCCCTTTCTCTCTCGAGAGCTTCTAAAATGGCAAGGAGAGACTGTCTGTGAAAGGCCTAAGGACACTGCAGGACTCAGGAACTTGCCTAGAGAATAACCAGATGGGCTCGTTTCTATTCTCTTCATAGGAAAAAAACAAACCAGACTTCACACTGAAGGCTTCACTAGTACAAGAATATAATACCTCTGAGGTTTGATCAGTTGGGGAAATTAGGTGATATCCTATTATCCCCCAGCTCTGCTTTATCTGTGCGTGACACACTCATCTATTCCTTCAACAAATATTCTTTGGACATCTGTTAGGCTTTGACCTAGACCCTTGGGATAACAGTAGCAAGAGACAAACTCCCTGAGCTCATGGAGCACATATTCCATTGGGGAAAGACAAACAATAAACATGTAAATAAATAATTTTAGATATTAATATAGTTATTAAGGAAGGAAATAGCAGTGTGGTTAGAGGTTGACTGGTGGAGGCCACTTAGGTGTGGGAAACTCTCTGGAAGGAGATGAGATGAAAATGAGCCAGCCATGCACAGAGCTGGGGAAGAGCATCCCAGGCAGAAGGGATAGCAAGAGCAAAGGATTTAAGATGGGAACAGGCTTGACATATTTGAAGAGCAAAAAGAAGAGACTGGTTGGGGAGAGTGATAGGAGGGACACCGGAGCTGGACAGGAGCCAGACC
The DNA here is from genome assembly GCF_019186645.2 of Phyllostomus hastatus. Lineage (NCBI taxonomy): Eukaryota > Metazoa > Chordata > Mammalia > Chiroptera > Phyllostomidae > Phyllostomus > Phyllostomus hastatus. The sequence goes on along the minus strand of NW_025333611.1, from coordinate 27,730,394 downwards.
ATGAAAAGCCTTGTGAGCTACAGTCGGGGGTTAGAATGTTGTTTTTGAGTGTGATCTGAAGCCACCAAATAACTTCAAGAAGGGGATTGAAGTTATATGGAAATTGATGATCCCATTTTTAAAAGATCAGTGTGGGTTCTAGGTGGAAAATGGATGAGAGGTAGCAAGAGGGGAAGCAAAGAGACCAGTTAAGACTATTGCAGTGCTATGAGAGAGATGGTGGTGGTATAGGTGAAGATGATAGCAATGCAGAAAAGGAGAGGTAGATGCACTCAGGTAGAGGTTACTGAACTTGATGAAGGAAGTGATTGGGAGCAGGGGGCTGGCAATGTAAGAAGAGAAATCAAAGATCGTTCCTAATCTCCAAAGAATTATGCTGAGTGAAAGAAGCCAGAATAAAAGAGTAACATGCTATATTATTCTATGTATATAAAATTCTAGAAAATGAGAACAGTTTAAAGTGACAGGTAGTTTGAGGGATGAGGGGCACTGGGAAGAAGGCAGAGGGAAGGGATTACAAAGGAGCATTAAAGAGAATTTATTATGACAGGTATGTTTATGATCTTTTTTAAAAAATTTACTTATGTTTAGAGAGGGGGAAGAGAAGGAGAAGGAGAGGGAGATAAACATCTGTGTGTGATTGCCTCTTCCATGCCCCACACTGGGGACCTGGCCTGCAACCCAGGCATGTGTCCTGACTGGGAATCAAACCAATGACCCTTTGGTTCACAGGCTGGTACTCAATCCACTGAGTTACACCAGTCAGGGCAATGATCTTGATTGTGGCAAGGGTTTCTTGGGTGGGAACTTAACAAACCTTATACTTTAATGTATTCAATTTATTGCATGTTACTTATATATAAATAAAGTGTGGTTTTTTGGTCATTTTATTTATTTTTTAGAGAGGGGAAGAGAAGGAGAGAGAGGGAGGGAAATATCTAAAGGTTGTCTCTTGCATGCCCCCAACCGGGGACCTGGCCTGCAACCCAGGCATGTGCCCTGACTGGGAATTGAACCAGTGACCTTTTGGTTCACAGGCCAGCACTCAATCCACTGAACCATACCAGCCAGGGTTCAATAAAGTCTGGGGTTCAATAAAGTTGTTTTTAAAGGAAAACAAAGACTCCTAGGTTTTTGACCTGGTCAAACTAGTTGAATGGTGTTGTCTTTTACTGAGGAGAGAAAGTTAAATTTTATGATATAGCAAGGCTGCAGTCTCAAAGCCACTCCGTAGGAATAATAACAATAATTAATTCCGCTGTGAATAGACTTATGGTAGCTGAGAGTATAGGTTCAGCTGCTATAAAAGAGATCCAAAATAGCAATGAGTGAAACAAGAGAGAAGCTTTTTCTCTCTTTCCCAATCATCCAGACATAAGCAGGGTAGGGTAAGTCTATGAGTTCCATGATGCCAGAGTTCCCAGCCTGCTTCTATCTTACCCATATGATTCAAGCTGACTCATCACCACCCTGTCCACCGCCTAGCTAGAAGAAAGGGGAAAAGTAAGGGCAGGCTCATCCTTCTTTTTGAAGGCATGTCTTAGAAGTTGTAGATGTGGTTCTGTTCATATCACATTGGCCCAGAAAGAATCCTGGCTGCAAGAGAGGCTGAGAAATGTAGTTATTACAGGCAACTGTGTGTCTAGTGAAATAGCAGGAATTCAATTATTATGAAAGGGAATTAAAAAGAAACAGTTATTGGGGAAGTGAGCAGTTTCTGACATCAGAGCTTTCAGCTTACAAAGCCATTTCTAGTCATCATTTGATTTTCACAACTTTGTAAGATAGACTCTGAGGGCTTCTTACAAAGTTTGAGAGGAAGTTTAGCAGAATGGGTAAGAGGATAAGCTTTGGAAGGTGACATCATAGTCAAATGCTGTTTCTGTCAAGGTTGTCAGACTCCAAGGAAAATTACTTAAACTCTCGGAGCTTCTGTCTCTTCAACTGTGAAATAGGCATAATCATAGTACTCACCTCATAGGTTATTATGAGGATTAAATGCTATAATGCATCCAGAGTGCCTGATATAGTTGCACCTAATCAACATTAGCTATTATTATGTGTCAAGTACTGCAAACCTACAGATAAACAAACAAGCAGTTCACAGTACAGTGGAGGACATAAATAAACAGAGAGTTATCAAAGAATATGAAAATCCACTGTAGAGGAAGTGACCACAGGAGCTGGAAGAACACGGAGGAGGGGCTCCTGAACCAGGAGTCCTGTAGGAAAAACGGGAGTTTACGGCAAGGAAGGGAGAAAGGATATCCCTAGAAGAGAGACAAAAACACCAAAGTGAGAGCCTGGTCTCTTTGGGGAAATACAAATTGTGTGGAATGCCCGAAGCACAGAGCGTGGTAATCACGAAGAGAAAGGGACAGAGATAGAGGGGTGCCAATGGAGGAGGGCTTCCAAGTCAAACTCTGGAGCCTGGGTTCTTCCCGTGTTCACCAAGTGCCCTGCGCCGTGTTGTGAGCAGGGCAGTGACTGGTCACGTGCCACTCCAGAAGACGACCAAGGCTGTTTTACGTAGAGTGATTTCCCAAGGGCAGACGGGAAATCGGAATCAGAGCGGCCACCCAGACACCGGGGGCTAGAGCCAAAGTAGTGGAAGAAGAGGAGAGCCCAGAGCTGATCTGCTCCTCAGCGTTCCTGTTCTGCCTGGAGCAAAGGTCTCTCTGAACTCTGCCTTTTCTCAGCTGCTTTTGCATCACTTAAATTACTAGAGAAACATCTTCTTTGGTAACATTTCTATATAAGGTTGAGCAACCTTCATAGTTCACCCAAAATGATAACAGGTTTTGCCCTGAAAGTCCTGTGTTCTGGGAAACCCCTGCGCCGTGGGCAGACTGGGAGACATGGCCACCCAACCAAAGTTTAGAGCCGCACGGAGAGGCAGTGTAGTGTCTGGAAGCAGACTGCCTGAATTCAGGTCTTAGCCCCTGCATGAATCAGGTATAAAACCTAAAGCAAGAGACTTCACCTCTCTGTAGCTCAGTTTCCCCACATGAAATGAGGGGATGGTGCGGTGTAGTCACTGCCTCACAGGGTCACTGTGCGGATTGAAGGAGTTATCATCCTGAGTATTTACATTGGTTGTATCTGCTACGCGCATTTTGAAATGATAGCTATTGCAAACCTACTGCCTTCAGGTTTATTTCATTTCTGTCCCACACATCCCCTTGCTCTGTCATCCTTTCTTGGATGTCTCCAGACCCTTCGCTTCAAGCTCTCGGTCATCCCACCCAAGGCAAGGAAAAGGTCCGTAACACAGGAAACTCTCTGGCCTGTGGGTAGCTTCTGAGAGTATGAAATTGAATTACACAGAATTGAAGGCTTTTAAGACTTTCTCCCAAGTGGGCAGCCTCCTGATAATGGGGACATCTGCACCCATTTCCTTTGAGAATAAATTCTGTGCAGCCGTCTGCCCTAGGAGAAAAATAGGATGGAGTAAGGCATTTGTATGATAGTTCTTTGGGGACCTGAGGGACAAGGATAGGGACTGAGACAATCCAAGTGGCACATTTGCCAAGAAACTCTGAGGTAACTCTTCTAGCTGACAAAGGAAGGTTTAGGATTGGGACCTTCCTAGGAAGGAAAGTGGGGCTTAGCGGTGCCTACCAAATGAAACAGTCATTTGGAAACTGTGCAAGGAGAGGAAGTGAGCCGTAGGCAGGAATTGGTGGTGGCTTTTCCCAGGCATCTTGCCACATCTGATTCAGTCTGTTTATGAAAAGTCCAAAGAAAGTGAATATAAACCAATCTGATGATTTAAGCCTTTGTAAGAGATGAAGCTGGGTAACAGAACATAACAAAGGCTGGGTTATTTAAGCCGTTGCTCACCAGAGAAAGTAAGAGTGGTGGGGGCCTACCAGAGGTGAAAGTCAAGAACAGGAGATTCTGCTCAAGGAAAGGAGTAAAATTGGGGAAATCAAAAGCCTAGCAGAAAATCCACCAGCTCACCCCAAGCGGAAAAAGTTCACAGTCCTTTACAACAGGAAGAGCAATACAATGGGGTTGAGTTAAAATCTGGACAAAACTCACCACACACTTTAAAAATAGGCAGCAAAGGAATGTGTTTTCACTCTCAGAGCTGTACCTAGAACAAGGTGACTAAAGCTTTTCCCAGTGGACCAACGCTTAGCAGCACCCAAAGTTTATGAATTTTTTAAATTAAGTTTTTAAGTTTTTAAATTTGTTTTAAATTGTGAGAAGCTAAATATTTTTCCTGTTATAAATTAGAAGAATGTGTGTGATTGTAGCACCTAGTAGGCAAGGAATTTAGTTACAATAGGAAGCCCCACAGAGACCACCTCGTTTCCCTCATGTTCAACCACAAGCAAGTCCAGGCCTGTTTGGCCAGTTCAGCCTCCACAGTTGAAAGAGACAATGGCTCTTTCCTTTATGGTTCCAGAAAGAATGCAAGAATTGGATTTTCCTGGCCTGGCTTGGGTCATGTGCCTATTGTTGAAACAGTCACAATAGCCAGAGACATGGTGTGCTGTGACTGGCCAGGTGCAGGTCATCTAGCCATTCCTGGAAGCCTAGAAGTATCAGCTCTGCTTGAAAAACACGAGGACTGAGCTCAAGTTTGGAAAAGTGTCTTCTTTACAAACGAGTAAAGTGTGACTATCAAAGGAAGAGGTAATGGACATCGAGAAGAAAAAAAAAGTCCACTATACCTTAGCTGAGAAAATTTTAACTTTTTCAATCCTCTCCCCTAATGAGTGAGCCGATTTCATTTCAGTGGTTACAAGAACTTCACGATAGTGGTGAACCCCAAATAGTGCTGGTCAGAGACCTCAAGGGAACAGTCTTGCTTTGCAATGGAGTCCTAGGATCATTGGACATGGAGGGTCCCATCCAAGGGGACCAAATCTAAGACTTAATGTTGTTTGCTTTTCTGGCTCAGAAACACTGAGCACTACTCTCTGTTTTATTAAAGACAAATGGTAGGAGCCACTGTTGATAGGCTTGTGGAAGTTACCACCTCTCCTTTTGTCCCCTCAGCTAAGGACAAATGCCTTAGCCTGCGTTTGGAAAGATGGCAAATCATGGCTGGCTGTGGGTGAGTAGCCTCTGTGACCTCTCAGGTCTTTCCTTCTAACCACAGTGATTAGTTGATGGCATAAGAGGTCATTAATAGAAATACTCATCCCCGAACATCAGAATCCAAGGGCAAAAGGCCATATAGAATCAGGGGAAAACACTCCAAGGGAACTCTGTCAGCCCATCCATTTGTCACATACCTCTACTGTGTTTTGCTGTCTGAAGTGCAGGGTCCTGAAAAAAATTTTGAGAAAAGAATCCTAGACTCGAAGAGCTGGAAGGGATCTTTGAGTTCTTCTGGTTTACCCCCTCACTTTATAGTTGAGGAAAATGAGGCTCACAAGGAGAGGTGTTTAGCCAAGAACACAGCAAGTTGGTGTCCAAGCTAAGACTATACAGAGCCCAGGACTCTTGGATTCTTTTCCAGAGTTCCTTCTATTTCACCCCATGGCCTTTCTTGGTGGGTTCCAGTAAGGCAACTACTGAGTCTCACACATAAGAATTTAGAGTTGCCCTGGCTGGTGTGGCTCAGTGGATTGAGTGTTGGCCTGTGAACAAAAGGGTCGCTGGCTCGATTCCCAGTCAGAGCACATGCCTGGGTTGCAGGCCAGGTCCCAAATAGGGGGTGCTTGAGAGGCAACCACAAACTGATGTTTCTCTCCCTCTCTTTCTCCTTCCCTTCCCCTTTCTCTAAAAATAAATAAATACAATCTTTAAAAAAAAAGAATTTGGGATCAAGAGGCTCCCTTTGTCTCAGGATCATGGGGTTCCTTTTTGTAGTCACTTACCTTCTGAGATAAAGTATGTGGAGAAACAGCTGCAATCGATAACAGCTACAGGAAATGTCAACAGTGAGTAAGATCACCTCCCAGCAGATTTATGGCTTAAAAACACAAAGACTTCTCAATCCAATGTGGTAAGTAATTTCACTCAAGCCTCATTATATGCTCATTGCAGTACATTAGCATGATAAACAGCACACCCCGCAAGGCTGTGATTGGAAACATAAAGCCCATGTAAGGACCCAAAATGGAAGACAGAGCTCCTCTGATAAATCTCCACCCCTTTCCCTGCCTGGACCCTGACTAAGCCTCCCCCTTAATGAAGGAAACAAATTCTGCTAAAGGGGGCACTGCTCTGCCTGTGGAGTAGCCCACTCTCTGTCTCCCAGCTCCACTAATAAACTCACTTTCATTCTATGCTGGCTCATGTTCGAATTCTTTCCTGCACAAAGCTAAGAACCCACAGTGGGTTGTGGACCCTTGAGTCCCAGACTCCCAGAATGCCTACATCACTTCAATGGCACTTAAACATTTAGATCTTGAAAAGGGTCTCAATCCCAGAGCACTGAGAGAAGAGGAGATAGAAAAAGCTCTAGGGTTCTGGTCCCTGGAGCAGACAGACTATGCACTGAGAATTTTGAGTATTCCATAAATACACTGGGATGTCTGTGATACCCTTGGCCGTGTATGCTAAATGTTGTACCCATGAGGCTTTTTTTTTTCTTTTCTGTATCAGGATGAGCATAATCTCCTCAGCATCTCAAAGGAGCTGATAACCCTCAAAAAGTGAAGAACCACCACTCTAAAGTGACCTTTCAAATGTGGGTTGTCATCAGAATTACAGGAAAGCTTTAAAAGCACTGACAGCCGGCCCTCCTTCTGGAGAGGTGGTTCAGTGGATTGGTACTGGGGCCTGAAGAATCTGCATCTTTTAGGAGCTCATCAGCCTTAGAAGGAACAGCTCTAGAAGAACATATTAATGAAAATGCTTTTCTGTAAGGGAGAATAAAAAATTGTCTCAGGACTTGGCACTTGAAAGCCATTCTGTTGTAAATGTTCCAGGTACTTGTGACAAAGAGAAAATTAGAATTCCTGGAAAGGAGAGGGAGCTGAAACCCCAGAAGTCATGGAAAAAACAGTGAAATTCAGGAGAAGGTAAAGTTCTGTTAAATTGCATTGTGACCACAGCTTACGCCTCAAGCACACCAGCTCTTAGCCCATACTCTGTTTCCCTGACTCTGCCCTTCAGTGACCGTGAGATTCTATGAATCGCCAATCCTTAGAGAAATAGAACATCAGGGCAAATCCATCACATCTTGGCTTTTTTATATCATGGCTTCTGAACAAAAAAAAACTACTCATACATTGACTTTGTTCATTTATTCATGAAACAAATATTTAAGTGTCTCCCAGTTGCTAAGTAAGGTTCCAGCAGTCCTCATGACCCTTACAGTCTGGCATAGGTGCTGGATTCATTTCACAGACTTACCGAAAACTGGGGTTACAAAGAAATCTTTTCCTTTATTTTAGTGGCTCCATCACACTCGTTTCTCTTCTATTCCTAGAACACACCAAGCCTTTTCTTTCCTCCAGGCTTTATACATACTGGCCCTCTTTTGGAGCATTCTTACCTGCATTCTGCCCAATCACCTGCCACTACACCTGTGGGGGTCAGCTTCAGTGGCTTTTTCTTTTCTTTTTTCTTTTCTTTTCTTTTTCCTCCCTCCCTCCCTCCCTCCCTCCCTTCTTTCCTTTCTTTCTGAAAGATTTTATTTATTTATTTTTAGAAAGAGGGGAAGAGAGGGAGAAAGAGAGGGAGAGAAACATCAATCAGTTGCCTCTTCTACACACTCTGAATGGGGACTAAACCAGCAACCAGGCATGTGCCCTGACGGGGAGTCCAACCAGTGACCTTTCACTTTGCAGGACAATGCCCTGCCGACTGAGCCACACCAGTCAGGGGCAGGGCTCAATGGCCTGTCTTTTCTTGAAGAGGCCTTTAACTGACTCCTCAATTTAAAGTAGTTCTCCCTGATATCCTCTCCCAAAACACCTTACACTTTTTCTTCATGGCATTTATCACAGTTTTTAATAGTATATGTATTGTGTGATTATTTTTCAACTTCACTTTAAAAAACGTAATTCATACAGCAACCACATACTAAATGAAAACAGTATACCATACACCAGAAAAAGAAAAGTAGCCCCTGCTCCTCACCTCCTGATTCTCAGTTCTTCTTTCCACAGGCAAATGCTTTTATGACTTACAATCTATAGATATTCTATATAGTTTTCTTTCTTTATTCATTTTTCTAGAGAGAGGGGAGGGAGGGAGAAGGAGAGGGAGAGAAACATTGATGTGTGAGAGAAACATCAGCTGGTTGCCTCTTACATGCTCCCAACTGGGGACCTGGCCCCACAACCCAGGCACGTGCCCCGCCTGACTGGGAATCGAATGGGCGACCCTTTGGTTCACAGGCCTGCACTCAATCCACTGAGCCACATCAACTAGGGCCCATGTCATTATTTAATAAGTGGCTATCTCATCCACTAGACTGAGGGTGGGTACTGTATCTATTTGCTCATTACATTATTCCTGGCACTTGTCACGTAATCAGCACTTTTTAAGTGTTGGTGGGATGAATGAACAGATGTTAAAAGAACACAGAGATCGAGTCAATATCAAACTCCAGCTCTTGTACATCTTCCCTGCCCCAGCTCAGCACTGAGCACGCAGTAAACTTTACTGATGCTCCTGTGCTCTCCTAACTCCCAGTTTATACCTCTGTGAGAGCAACTTCTCCCATGGTGCAGAAATTGTAGTTCCCTTGTCTGTGTGTCTCTCCCAGGAGACTGTGAGCTCCATGAGGGCAAAGACCACGTTTCGCCCTTCCGGAAAGCTGTCTAAGCATCCCGGAAGTCAGTGAGTACTTTCTGACTGGCTGCTTATCTAATCTGACTCACCAGAATGTTGGCTCCTTTGCCATTCTGTCTCAAACTCTGCCAGTGTGCAGCCTTTTGGAGCAGTTCAGAGCTGTTATTTTTCCATTAAAGACTAATGTTTTCTTCAAAATCTCTAATTTAGAGAGTTCTCATTTCTTCTAGGACTCAGAAGAGTTTCCTTATCTATAAAATGAGGACAGTTGTGCCAAACCTCCAGGGTTGGGACGATCATTGAATGAGGTCTCATTTAAAATCAACAAGCACACATCCAGGTAGTCGTTCATTTCCCCCACTCCCTGCAGCAAAAAGAAGAATCCTGGTGCCTGTTTTGCTAAAAAGAAGAGGTCTCTGCTTGGAAAATAGGGTCAGGCAGAAACCTCAATTCCAACCCCAGTTCAAACATTATTGAGACAACGATGTGAAAATCACTAAAAAGGGAAAATTGCCCTCTTTACACGACACAATGACTTGAAGTATAATGCTTACACATCAAAGAAGTTGCTGAGTGTTGCATCCTCAGAACAAAACACAGAATCCTAGAAAGTCCCTCAAAGTCACACGCAGTCTGGTACCCGCCTGTTTCTTCTGTCTCATCTTGCAATGCTCCTCCCTACCCTCTAGGCTCCAGCCACTGTGAACTTCCTTTGTTCCTCCTGCACCCTTTTGATGCATGTGTTCTTTCATCTGTCTGTCACTCAGTCATCCTATAGTTCTAAATTAAGAATGTCTTCCCAGGAACACCTCTCTTGCCCTCCTGAACCAGATTTCATCACTGCTCTAGGCCACCCCCAGAACACCCTGTTCTTCCTCTTTCATAAAACTCATTACAGATGTGAGTTCCCAAAGGGCTTCCTTCAACAGACTATTTACTTGGCAATTATTGCCAGAATTCCTACTATGTACCAGGCATTTTTCTGAAGGCTGGAGATACAGTTGTAGGCAAGATAAGCCATGAACCCTACTTATGACACTTACAATCTCGTGAGAGAGACAGACAACAAGCAAATAGGCAAATTAATATAGGGACCTCTTCCTTGTTCATTGCTGCATTTATAGAATTGGACCTTGAACCCAACACATAGCAGATACTCAATAAATGCTGTTGAGGTGAAGGAAAGTGAAGTGAGGGAGCATGGCAACCAGCCTCAGTGAGGGCCAGTGTCAGAGCCCATACAACTAACGAGTATGAGATCACTGTACCCAGAAGGTCTGCCCAACTTATAAGAGGGACCAAAATGGGTTGGAGCCTACTCTCTTCTGTTGGTATCCAAGAATGTGGGTCTGGGGAGGGGAAGAAGTGGCTTGTCTTCGCTCCTGTCCGTCCCGTGCCTATATTGGCATGTAAAAACAGGGACATGTGAATGAGTGCAAGCCCCAGATTTGCCAAGTGATCTTATCTCCTTCTGTGCCTTCCTATGCCAGTGGCTGGCTAGCCAGTTGCTAAACTCATTTCCTCTTTGTCATGGGTACCCACCTACACTACATTTTCCCATTTCTCTTGCAGGTGGTGTGACCATTTGATAAACTTCTGTCAGTGGGATGTGGATGCTAATGATGGACTCTCCCATGCACGATCCTTCGTGTACTTCCCCCATCACAATGACCGCAGCAGCCATGTATTGAAGATGGCAGGGGCACGGGGTGGAAGGACATGGATCCCCGAACTACTCCTTGGGGAAGAGCCTCCCATTTGCTAGGAGCACCCATTTTGGACCTAACCTGAGCAGGAATTCAACTACTGTACTAGGTCACCGAGGCCGGGAGTTCACCTGTTAGAGCAGCCAGTGTAATCACAACTGCACAGCTCCTCACTCTTTCCAGGACAGTGACACCTCTCCAACCCTGAGCCCACCTCTGGGCTTCAGACTCGGCTCTACAGCTGTGCACTGGACATCCCTTCTGACATGGTGGTCACCACTGCAAACTTAATGTGACCAAAGCCGGGCTTGCTCTCGTCACCCTCCACCAGCCTCTCTCTCTCCCCAGTGTGGCCCATCTCAGTGGACGGCACTGCTTCCCCCTAGGCATGAAAGCCTAAAATTCAGTGTTGCCTTTGAAGCCTTTCCCTTTACCTTATGGCCCACATACCTCCTGCATTCCTCGTGAATTCATATACTTCTCCTTTTCTCCACTGCTACTACCATCAGACTACTTAGATTCCATAACGGCTACTGACTAGCTGGTCTCCGTGCTCTACCATAGCTACCCTGCTGGCCCAACCCCCACATGACAGCCTGAGTTATCCACCTAAAGTAGATCCCATTATGCGCCCCCTACCCACACTCACTTTAAAACCCTCACAGGCTCCCCGCTCTCGCCATGAAGATCCAGCCCAGACTCCTTAGCACAATATAAGGGCCCCACACTCTCTGCAGGCTCTTCACTGCTTCTGCAACCCCGCTCTGCCCACTCCTGTCACACCAAACTCATTCCACTCCCTCGTTCGCACCATCCCCACTCTCTGCTCTGACTGCTCTTTCTGCCCAGGAACTCCAAGCCCTACCCGCTTCCCTTAGACCACATCCGCTCTTCCTTTCGGCCTTAGCTTGAATTTAACTTCCTCACAGAAGTGGCCTTTCTGACCCCTGGAGCAGGTTCAGTCCCTGGTACCTCCTACTGCCCCAGATAACTCTCTTGACTCTTGATTGTTGTGACTTGTTTAATTGTCTGTCTTTCTAGTTACAGTTCAAGCTCCTAGAGGGCAGAGCCTGGGCCCTGTTCACCCCGTGCTCTTAGCCTCTAGAGCAGGGGTGTCAAACTCATTTTCACCAGGGGCCACATCAGCCTCGAGGTTGCCTTCAAAGGGCCGAATGTAATTTTAGGGCTGTATAAATGTAACTACTCCTTAACAGTTAAGTGAGAGCTCAGCATTGCTCTTGGTAGAAACAAGGTGCTGAGCCAGATAAAACAAGGTGGAGGGCCAGATTTGGCCTGAGGGCCTTGTGTTTGCCACCTGTGTTCTAGACTAAAGTAGGAATCACTATAGATCTGTTAAATAAATACATGTGAGCAGTGAACTAGTTGCAACTTGGAGTTGCAATATGGCATCTCTCAGCAGCCTCTTGGGAATATCTGTGCTCTTTCACGATAGCAAACAGTTAATTCTTAGAGTTTCTCTGCCCTCTGAGTCAGGGTGATTCGCCCCACCCCCCACTTATTAATGAAGAAACAGCCCGAAGGCAACAGGTGATCTGCCCCAGAGAGGCAGCAAGATGAGACAGTCACACGGCTCTGGCTATGACCACACTACCTCCACCTCCCCCTCCTGTTTTTCTTGTTTCTGAGCACCAGGCGGAAATATAATGTCATGACACATTGGGGGATTTCTTTCTTCCCCTGCATTTTTCTGATGTGACTCCAGCCTGGAGGGTTGGGGGAACACAGGCCAGGGGAAGAGGGAGGCGGGTGTTGGGGGGGTTAGCCCTGGCATTCCTCAGCAGCCTCCGTTTGCATAGCTCTGAGAAAGAAGAAAGAAGTCAGCAAGCCTTGGCAGACACACTGGGCATTCAGCTCCTGTTCTGGCAACTGCAGAGGCAGGGCCCAAACACACACTCTGCCAAGGCCAGAGAGGCAGGCTCTCTTTCCCAGTCCAGGCTGCCAAGATGAGGTAGAGGAGGTCAGGGCCTCTGCCTGAGATGGGGGAATCATAGAAAGGGTCCCCTTCTTTCTGCCTAGCCTGGCAGCCAGTTGGCTGTGAGCCACTCAGTGTCTATGAGTGGCGTGGGGGTAGGGGCATTGTATCAAGGTCTCAGTGCAAATCCTTCCAGGTTGAAGGGCTGGTGTGGGCATCAGATATCCCAGGGGGCTATCTCAGTGTCTAGCCCACGCTGGAGATTGTGGAGGGGCAAATGGTGGACAGATGTCTTCACCCAGCTCCTGGGGCCACTGTCATCGCATTCTATAGCAGGCAGTGAGGTGCACAGCGTGGCTTGAGAAAGAGCATGAGGCCCTGCTCACCATGGAAACGGGCTTCCTAGGAAAAGGTCACATATTTGATGTGGCTGTCATCTGAACACCTTAAATGCAGCACTGTTCTTGTTTCCCTGAGGACACCCGCCATCAAAGATGGCCTGAGACAATGGGGTGACAGCTGACCTGTTTGTGCAGCTGTAGGCCCCTGTCACAATTTTCCTTTCTCAACAAAGCCTGGTGCTGCACCCACTTACACAACCTGACCCCAACTTGTACCCATGGGACAATCCTGTGAGCCAAGCCCTGAGTCTGGCAAGGACCCGGCTGTGCCAAGAATCTAGAAGAAGAGGTGCCAACAAGACCCTTGAGGAGAAACTAGAAGTCAGAGCTTATTAATAGTGATCATGTATTGAGTTCTTACTTCATGCCAGGCATTGTTATAAAGGCCTTACTTGCACTATTAGCCTCACAAAACTCCTAATAAGAAAACTGAGGCTTTGAGAGGTTAAATAACTTACCCATGTTTATTATACAACAGAAAATAGCATGGGCAAGGTTTGAACCCACGTTGTCTGATCCAAAGCTAAAACTCTTAACTTCCACTCTATTTTCACCCATTCATTTAATCATGCATTCATTCATTTGTTCAATTGTCCATTCATTCACATATACTTCAAACATTGAGTGAGAGCCTTTGATGATCTAGGAACCACATGGCAGCACAGGTGTACAGAGCTGCAAAAGGACACACTCCATGAACTTCAAGAGTTCACAGTGGGAGAAACAGATGAGCGAACAAAGACAATATGGAGTGTGATGAAAGCCACGACAGAGGAACACCGAAGCTGCTACAGGAAGAAGACCAGTTTTTCCTGCATTGTCCCAGGCTTGATGCTGTGGAAGCACAGAGGAGGAGTGACTAACCCAACCGAGACTGGGGGTGGGTGACAGACTTTCTCCAGAAGGAGTCCCAACACACACCTGGAAGAGGATGTCTGTACTTTCAGGGTTAAACTTGGGTCAGATTTCTCAGGCCTGGAGTCCCAGGATCTGGAGTTGCACCCACTGGGCAGAAGAAAACACTTACTCCCAAATGGACCCGGTCAGGCCCTCTTTACCAAGCACAGGGCCCCAACTCGCTCAGTACCACCAAACCATAAACAGAAGGTAGGCCTTCCTAGAGAGCCGTGGGTGCGTCATGGTTTACATAGCCAGCCTTATGTAAACACGGGTGGCATGAAGGAAGAACAAGCTGGTAGTTTCTTCCTTGTTTCACATTCCCACTGAAAACCTGCCAGCTGTCAAAAGCTGGGGGGCAGCCGAAATAAAACTAGTCCCTCATTCTAGGGAAACCAACCCAATGACTTCTACATTAAGCAAGGAAATAAGGGTTGGGGAAAAGGGTGACTTAATTCCTTCCGTCTGTCTGGTTGCTACACCCACATCATATGTCTTTGGAGATGCCTCCCACACAGGCTATGATCCACTAACTACAGCACTCCAGCTCTGAAAGGAGCCCTTTTCCTTAGATGCTCTGTTGCTTAGTAATGGCTAAGATGCTGGGAGGGAGGGAGGGATGTCCTCTGAAGAGCAAGGGGGCAGCTGGCTTCCCTCACAGCTGTGTGGGTGGCAGTGAGCTAAGAGGCTCCTGTTCTCTTCTCCATCAATCAAGGAGGCAATCAAGAAAAAATGTGCAATTTTAAAAGTTCAAAGAGAAAATCCAAACCACAGTAACCTCCAAATTATATTGATTTGGTGGTGGTCTGACACTGAGGAAATCCATCACAGAACAGAGCGATTCTAACTTCCTCCTCTTGCTCTTGGATGAGCTTAGACGTTTTTCTCTTTCGGGCATTGCTCCCCGTGGAGGGACAGATACTGCCTGCTGCCCTATTCCCTGGAGGCCTGGCCTGGCTTGGGCACCACAGCAAGAAGGAAAACACAGAGCCTTCTCCTCTTCGGAGAATGGTGGCCAACATAGGAGCTCACAGTCAATGGGGAGTCTGGGCCCTTGGGAAAAGGTCCAGCATCAAGCCAAACTGCAGTACTTAGTAATAGCCTTGTGCAAGGTACTTCACTCCTCTGTGTTTCAGGGCCCTCCCCCGTTAAACTGGGGTAATAACACTCCCTCCCTCTCTCCCTGGGGCACCATGAGGATTAAATAAGATTCTGTAAGAGAAGTGCTGTTACAGCTGTGAAACACCATTCACGGTAATGTCAGGTGTCCTTATTTCTCTTTGTGTCCTTATATCTTTTTCTCTCTTTAGGTCCTTCTTATTTAGAGGGTTTTTTTACTCTATTTTTTTCTTCCTCCCTGCACTCCCCTTCCTCCCCTTCCCCTCTCTCTACTGCCCTCCTTCACCCTGTGTAAGTTTAATATGTCCATAAAAGGATTATTGATTTCCATGGCCTTTCTGAACCTCTTATTCTTTCCTAACTAGATGAACAGAACCATCATTTACCCAGTTTCTCAGGCTAAAACCCAAGAAATCATCCTTGATTTTTCTCTTTCCCATAATACTTGCATTCAGTCCAACAGCTTGTCATGTGGGTGATTCCTCTAAGACATATCCTGAGTCTGACCATTTCTCACCACCTCCTCTGCTACCACCCTAATCCTGGCCATCATCATGTCTTGCCTGGATGACTGGCTTTGCTTCTTCAACTTTTTAAAAAAGATTTTATTTATTTACCTTTAGAGAGAGGGAAGGGAAGGTGAAAGAGAGAAAGAGAAATGCCAATGTGTGGTTGTCTCTCACGCGCCCCCTCCCAGGGACCTGGCCTGCAACCCAGGCATGTGCCCCAACTGGGAATCGAACCGGCAATCCCTTAGTTGGCAGGCCCATGCTCATTCCACTCACCTACACCAACCAGGGCTGCTTCTTCCACTTTTATCCTCTAGAGCCCCTTCTCTGTATAGCAGTCATATATTTTTAAAAGATTTTATTTATTTACTTTTAGCGAGATGGGGAGTGAGAGAGAAAGAGAGGCAGAGAAACATCAATGTGTGGTTGCCTCTCATGCACCCCCCACTGCGGGGATGTGGCCCACAACCCCAGTCATGTGCCCTGATCAGGAGTCAAACCGGCAACCCTTTGGTTCTTAGGCTGGTACTCAATCCACTGAGCCACACCGGCCAGGGCAGCAGTCATATTTTTATTTTAAGACATTAATCAAGTTATATCTTCCCCTTGCTCAAAACACCTCACTGGCTTCCAGATTGTGACCTCCAAGGCCTCATGTGATCCGGCGTTGTCTCCCTCTTCAACCTCCAATGGTTGAAGGGGTCCCTTTCTGTCCCTCCTGCATACTAAGCTTATTTTTGTCTCCGGCATTCATGTGCCTGATCCTGTCTTATCCCAGTTCAGATGCCACCTCCTCAGAGAGATCTTCCTTGAGCTGCCTGTGTAAATTAGTTCTGTCCCCCTGACTCTTTATCACAGCATTCTTCTGCGTGTGTGTCGCTTACTTCTGACATTTTCCTATTTCTTTATTTACATATGTATTGTAAGAAGTGTGCCAGTTTTGTCCCTGTTCTCCAACAAGACTAGCACATGGCACATTATAAGCGCCCAGTCAATTTTTCTTTAAATGAATAAGTGCATACTCTGCCTCCAAAATGATTTCTTTTCTTATTCTACCTTCACTTCACCAAAATGAGCCTCTCCTTCAGAGCATGGATCTCATTTGGAAGGTGACAGAAAGGCCTCCACAAATATTCGCTGAATGATTGAAGCTAAAATGAATTACACCAACAAAGAATGCCAGCCTCGTAATGCTGGGCTATTCCCAGGAGTATTAGCATTCTCAAACAGGAAGCTTGAATTTCAGGCATTGTTGACAGAAGAATTTCGGGCCAGCCTGAGTTGAAGTGATATATTTGGACATAGCTGCTGTTCCATAGCTTCTTAAATACACAAGCATTTATTAAGACCCTTTGGGAGTCCTTTGAAACCAGAGTTGACATTAAAGTGTAAAACAGTGATTGAAAAGCATTGTTTGTTTCTAAGGGAAGAATTGTGGATGGGGAATAAGGGGGCTGGGTTTCGATCCGGGATGTGCCACTAATTACCGTGGCTCCTTGGACAGGTTGCTGAGGATAACCAGCACCTCCTGAGCATCTGTTGTGTGCCCGGCCCTGAGCTAGGCACTCGACTCACACATATTATCTTTGCAACTCATCCAGGTGGATTTTTTAAAACTTAATTTTATTATTATTATTTTAATCCTCACCAGAGCACATGCTCATTGATTTTAGAGAGATGGGAAGGAAGGGAGAATAAGAGGACAAGAAACATCAATTGTCTGCTTTTCATACTCTCCCGGACCAGGACAGAACCCGCAACCTACGCATGTGACCTGACCAGAAACCGAACCCATGGCCTTCCAGTTTGTGGGATGATGCCCACTCGAGCCACATGGGCCAGGACCCAAGTGAATATTTTTATTATCTGTGTTTTATACACAGGGAGACGGATTCGGGAAGGTCAGGCATCGCGCATGAGGATATTCACTAATGCACAGTGCAGGCTGGATTTGGACCCAGGTTTTAGTCAGCCTGCACTCCATTTTCTCCCCCTGCATCCTGATATAGCACCACAGGCCTTCTGTAAATCTACTAATGGGGGCAGGAGAAGAAACTCTTGGGATCTAAGGAGTTGCTTTCTAGGATCCGTTTCATAAGATTTCTACTTTTCTGGTATGGGAGGAAGAGATAGTAAGTCTGGCACTGAGAATTATCTCATTTGGGAATGTAGCTTGGCGGTTAGAGCGAAGCTTTGGAGGTAGGCTTCCTGAGTTTGCATCCTGCTTTTACCACTCACCTTTGGCATCTACAACATGGGTAGAAATCAGAGCACCTACCTCCTGGGTTGTGAAGAGGTGTATCTGAGATGATGCCTGTAAAGTGTGTGGCCCAGTGGGCCCTGCTTAGTGAGCTGGCCAATTTTGAGAAGTAGCTGCAGGTTCAGAGGCTTCCCGAGTCAGCGTAGCAGCCAAGAAGATGCCCAGGGGACCTCCAATATGCCAAGGAATACTCCCATCAACGGCAGGGGCGGGAGGAGAGAGTAGTTGAAAGGCAGGAAGCTCAGAGCCCACAGGAAACATTAGCGAGAGAAACGAATTGTGTTCAGAACAGCCCAGCCCCGTGTGAGGGCTGGAGGCTTGAAGCTCGGAAGCAGGAAAGCGAGCCCCACGAAGAGTTCAAAGTAACTCACTGCTCTACAGTTATTTTTGACATCTGTATTATTTTCTCTGATTACCAAAGTAGTGCATTGGTACTTTGCAGAACTTTATACAATACACATTGCAAGAGAGTCCCCCATCCAAGTTTTTAAAAAATATATTTTTTAAATACTTTAAAACTTTAAAAAAGTTTTTAAAAGGGGGGCCCTTTACTTGTATTTAAAACAGATACAAAAACGCACAGGTCATACTCAGTGTGTTTTCTCAAAGAGAATTCACCAGTTGGCCAGCACCCGGATTGTGCGCCAGCACCCAGGTTATGGACCTAATGTTACCAGAACAACTAAGTCTCCCTGTCTGCTCCCTCCGGTCATTACCAACCCCAATAGGAATCCTCTCCTTACTTCCTTCCCCTTAGATTAGTTTGATCTGTTGTTACTTTTATCTTATTTATTGATTGATTTTAGAGAGAGAAAGGAAGAAAGGGAGAGGGAGAAATATTGATTTGTTGGTCCACTTATTTACGCACTCATTGGTTGATTCTTACACGTGCCCTGACCGGGGATTGACACGTGACCTTGGTGTATCAGGACGAAGCTCTCACCAACTGAGCTACCCAGCCAGAGCCAGCCTGCTGTTAAATTTTTCATAAATGGAATGGCACAGAATGTACCCTTTTCTGCCTGGCTTTTCTCACTCAGCATTATGCTGTGAGATTCGTCCATGTTGCTCTTTAGTATTTTATTACATAGTTACATACAATTTATTCATTCGTTTCATCATCAAACACTAATGGGTATTTGGGTAGTTCCCAGTTTTCAGTTATTATGGATGATCCTGAAATCACTCTCGTACAGATCTTTTGGGTGAACACATGCACTCATCTCTCTTGTGTATACCCCTAGGAATGGAATTGCTGGAGTATAGCATGCATACAATGTTCAGCTGTGGTAGTTACTGCTGCCCAAAGTCTTAAAAGAATATTTGAAGTACATACAAGAGCTCTGTGTGGGCTCCAGGAGAACTTCAGTGTCAGAGCTGAAAGAAGAGGATGAGGAGGGGACAGTCCAGTTGCACTTATCCAATGGCCTCCCAGTAGGTCTCCCCATCTCCCAACCACCCAAGACACCATGGCCACATGACTTGCCCCAAATTCCACTTTCATCTTGTCACTCCCATCTACCTGCCCCAACAAGGGGGACCCTTCTTTAAATCCAGCCACACTCCCGGGGCAGCACTGGGTCACGTTCCTGCTCACTTGCTGGTCTTGGAGTGGGTTTTAGTCATTTCTTATATCCATTCATCCACATAACAAATGTTTAGTGCCTACCACTCGATTGCATTGTTTTAGAATCTGGGATTGGAGAAATGTACACCTGCCCTTATGGAGCCAGCACCCTAGTAGAAAAAGATAATAAATAAACAACATGTTAGTGGTAATAAGGGCTATAGAGAAAAATAAATCAATGTGAGGAGAGTAAGAGCAGGGTGACGGAAAGACTACGCTACTGTGTAACTGAGTGGTCAGGGAAGGGCCATAAGGCAGGGAAGATCTAAACGATGGTTTAAACGACCACTCTGGCTATCTTGTTGGAAATGGGCTACATGGGAGCCAGGTGAAGGGAAGGAGGCAGGAGGCCATCGCAAGAGTCCAGACAAGAGTCGGACTAAGGTGATGGCAGTGGTAGTGACGGGAAGTGGCCGCATTGGCTAATATTCTAGGACTGATGACACTTGCTGACGGGCTGGCTGTGGAGCAGGAGTGGAGTTGACGTTGTCTTGTTTCCACCAAGTTCAATGCCTGCCTTTACACGCAGCCAAGGACCAGACCCTGAGTCCATGATCTGTGATTGGATGGGTAGGTGTCTTTCCAGGTTACAACCATCCAAGCCTCCTATGTGAAAAGTCTCACAGGTAGTGTGATGTAAGTATTTAGACAAATAATTGGAGTCAGACTACCTGTCCCAGCTATCACTAACCAACTCCAACTGTGTATCCTTAGGCAAGTTACATAACCTCTCTGAGCCTCAGGTTCCCCTTTTGCAAAAATGGGACAAGAGTACCACCATCACAGGGCTATTGGCGATGCTGAGAGAGTGAGATAAGCAGGTGTGATGTAGACCTAACATCAAATCAGGGCTTAGTTAAACCAGTTCCCAGCTCAAACAAGCAGACGGAAGGCTATGGAGTAAGGGTTATCTTTATTTGAATTGCAAAGTATAAATATGAACCAGTTTTGGAAATACAAGTTGTAACAGTTGAGAAATGGCACCAGAAACTTCCAGAAGGGACCATGACAGCATTCATTCATAGTTTCAGTGAGGTGGGTAGGTTTACATAAGAGCTGTCCTCACCTCCACTCCAGCTTCTCTGTAGCAATTCATAGGTTATCAATTACCGAGAACAGTCAGCTCCAACATTTCCTGTTCCTCCTCAGTCTACTTTTTCCACTAATACCTTCTCTTGATCAGCCTCTGCTGCACTGACCCCTATGTGGAGTAGCACCAGAAGAGTGGCAGGCGTAAGGGAAATGTCTTGACACAAGGGAAAGTGAGTTCCCACTCTGTGGGCCTGGGGTGATGCGGGCCAGGGGCCAGGAAAGCTGCAAGCACAGAAGCCCAACCTCTTCTGAGATTGGGCAGGGAGAGGACACAGGGAAACACCGATCTCTGTTACGCTTTGACATCAGCACCTTGGGCTTTGAAAACACAAACGGTAGACAAAATCGCCTAGGCAAGACTGCAGTCCAACTCATAGAGTGGATCTGACAAAGTTAACTCCTATGTCCTGACCATACAGACCGCCCCCGGTGGCACTCTGACCGTGGAAGATCTTCGGAAATGTGGACAGACGACAGCTTACTGCAGATGGGCCACAGAGCCACCTCAGATTTGTGGCAGAAGACGGTGATGCTGAGCCAGATGGTGAGGGACTGTGGCGGGGGCGGGGCCAGGAAATCCCAAAGTAACAGTCTAGGCACTTGAAATATTATTGTTAGATTGTTAAAAACTAAATAAATTAACATACATAGAATAAAATAAATATATAATTTAAGAGGCATTTTTACAAACAAAAAAAAAATAGTTGTTATTTTTCCATTTGGGTAGAAGTCCCAAAATTCAGAGTTCTCAGCTTAAGGTATTTCACAGTTAGCTCATCAAATCCAGCGCCGGAGGGTCCAATGGCAGATCCCTTGGTGACTACTTGAGTCTGTGGGTTTTCAATCTTTGTTACTTTCTTAAGAGTCCATGAACCTTTCTTTCTTCCTCTCCTTCCTCTTCCTCCTTTCAGTCACAGATCCTGGAGCATATGGAATTTAACTGGCATCTTCATCCAGAAGACAAGTGTTTAAACGAACTTTACAGATTAAGTGGGGTTCGGTGGAGGGGAATCGGAAGGGCCCGAGGGTCCCTCGCTTTTGCTTCCTTCTGATCCAGACCCCATTGGACATGTTCTGTTTGGCACTTAAAGGCTCTGGTAAAGCAATTAAGGGAGGCCCAATCCAGATGGCAAGTGGGGACAACTGAGTCTTCATGGCTTGTTGTGAAGTCCTTCCCCTCTGCAGAGTCTGTGATCAGCTTGTGTCTTCTTGGAGGTAGCAGTCCCCAGCTGATTCCTAAAGTACAGGAGGAAGGAGGAAGGATTTTAAAGTTGGATCCAGTCTTATGAGTCTCCCAGGTCCAGGCTTTCTAAGTGGAAAGATCATCTGGGAGGGTGTGGAAGGAGAGGGAATGAGGGCAGTCTTTTTGAAAACAGTTCTGCAGGGGTGCCCTGACCCTGGGCCGCCCTCCCAGGTCAAACCAAGCCCTAGGCCCAGAGAAGGACTCAGCAAGCCTTGAAACAGAGCCCAGGAAAGGTGGTGATGGTGCCAGGGGGCAGAGGAGGGACCATTACCTTGAGCACAGGTCTCTCTCAGTGGGAAGTAGTCACGCCCAACTTCACTTTCTCTTCATTTTCCACATCATAACCTCCTCTCCTATGGTACCTGAGGAGGGTTCAGTTTTGCGAGTGAGCTGTGACTGCTACAACAGGGCACGGGTCCCAGAGAGGGTCATTCTAAATGGTGATACCGTGGTGGTTGCATCCACTACTGGGGAAAGCCCAGAGGGATGGCAGCCCAATACACCTCTGGTCAAAGGTCCGAGTGCCCCAAGGGACCCAAACTGTCTCTAACCGCAGGCTACAATTTGCTAAGAAATTTTTACCTCATTCATACAATCCTCACAACATCCTTATGAGGACCTGTCCTCAGGAATGCTATTGGAATGCTAGCCAAGAATTTGGGGAGCTTGGAGGGCTCATGTGGTCACCAGGCAGAGGACCCGGCAGGAAGAGGAGGAATGGAAGTGATTTGCAGAAAGAGCCTGCACGGGCCCCCAACACTCACCTAAACATGAGAAGCCCCACAATGACGAGCAGACAGACAGACGACAGCACCACGGCCACCACAGCCAGGATGGTAGTGTGGTCATATGTAGACAGGCGATTTTCCACTGGGAGGCTCAGCCCATGGCACCTCTCTCCATGGTAACCTGGGTGGCAGCTGGTTCAAGACAGAACGAAGCAGAGATGACGTCGGTAGTTTGGTCTCGCTCTCCCTCACAAACGACCCACCTACAGGAGCCAAACCCCACTCCCCGCACCCTCAGCCTATCAGTCCCTGACAATTAAACAAGCACCTGCCCTCCTCTGCCCTTCCCCAGCAGGGACTCTTTCAAGGCCCCTCTGAGGGCTCCGTGGCCTTCCTCCCTCGCTCCGCACCCCCCTTCTCCACTCCCTCTGATTCTCTGGCCTGAGATTTCTGCTCCAGGCAGGGAAAAAGGGAGGGAGGACTTCAAGGTCTCAGCTAGATGCGTTCCACGTGTGGATGATTTATTGCATGTGTGTGAAGATGGTCTGTTTCAGCCGGTTAAGGGGACTTAGTCACATGAGCTGGTGGGTTGAGCTGAGGAGATTCAGTAATGCTCCTCTAGTGAGGCCCCTCAACACTCTGACCCAGAAATAAACTGGGCCTTCCCCATCAATACTTCCCAAGTCCAGTCCCTCTCTGCCGCTGCCCAGCCTATTAATAGGTCCTGTGCCTGCGCCAGAAGTCCCTTTTCTCAAGTCCCCTTCATTTAACTCCCAGCTGCCCCAGGGTACAGGGCTCCACTTGAGAGCTCAACTTCGGCCTTTGGCCTCTGAACACTGGGCTGCGGGGTCTCCTTCATTGCAGGATAAAGCAAAGAAACCAAGATGACATCGTGCCCAGCTGTCCTACTAGAGCACGGAAGAACGTCAGAAACGACCCCTTGGCTCTTCTCGCTCTAGAAATAAACAAGATGACAACTGCCTCTTCTAACACAAAGCACTTCCTGGAAGCTCTTAGGAAGACTGGGAAGCGCTTACAATTAAACGAGCACATGTCTGCCCCTTCCTTTCTCTGAGCACCCGGAAACCCTTTGATGTAGGTAGGAATGCCACGGGCACAGCAAGGTGGAGCCCTTTTCCCCGGGGACACGCAGCAGGGCAGAGACGTGGACTGTCTGACTCCGAGTTCAGCGAGCTGCCCACTCATTCGCATAACTGCCCACTCCCTCATCAGGGGGTGCGGTGCACTGTCTGCCTGAGGACATCAGGCCACTGGCTACTGCAAAAGGCACTGAAAACCTGGGGCCCTGTACTCTGCGCTCAGCCTCCTTTTGGGAAGCAGGTTGTGCGCCTGGTGCCTCGGAACAAGGAATCCCTTCTCCCTGCTGAGAGGCACCTGGGACACAGATTCGTCCAGTTCAGGCATCAGTGGAGGGGCCAGGCTGCCCCCACCTTCCTGCCCAGCACCTCTCCTGGCCTCAGCTCCTCCTGGGTGCTTTGGGGAACACCTCACTGCAGGATAAATGTAGGTCAGTCTCCCTATACACACTGCAGGGCACACTCCAGACATCTGTCTCGTTGGCTCAGGTGGGCAAAACCGTGACGCCCTTCCTGCCAGGACGCAGAGGAAGCTCACAGGAACGCCCTGGAAAAGTCCCTCATGCACAGATGTCAACAGTTTATAAGACACTATCTTATCTACAAGCTCAACTGAGACCCCGAACACCTTGGTAGGCAGGTACAGCCCCATTTTACAGATTGAAAGACTAAGATTAAGGATCAGAGAGATGGATTTGCCAAAAGTTAAACAACTAGAAAGCGGTAGGGCCAAGACTAGGAACCAGTTTTGGCATATTCCAAATTCATGAACAGTGCAGGTCACATGCATCTGAGGGGTTGATAGGCTCCCGAGGCTGTCTGACTCTGCTCCCTGTTACTGCTGTTGTTGTTAGTTATTATTAACTTGAATCATAAGTAAGCCAAGTACTCTGTGCTAATTTCTTTACAAGGATCATTTCATTGAATCTTAAAAACACCTCTATGAAGTAGGACTTACTATCCCCACTTTAAAGATGAAGAGACTGAGGCTTAACTCCTTAGACAATCTGCCCAAGGTTACACGGCTAGTGAGTGGTAGAGCTAGGATTCAACCCAGCAGTCTGGATGACTTCAGAGACTGTGCTCTCCTGGGGGCGGGAGGGGGGGGGGCGGGAAGGGCCAAAGTTGAGCCTGTTTTTCACTTCCAGCCTATCATTCAAACCCCACAGGTAGTTACTCAGATGATAGAAATAAAGGCTGGCCTCAGAGCCATGCAATCCAGTTACATAATCCCTCCACCCCCACCCTGAGTCAAAAGGATAATAATGTAAACATCCTAATATTACCCACCTCCCCCTCCCTCTGCAGCAGACTCCTGGATTCCCCAGGGAAGGAGGGAGGGTGAGTGCATTCCAAACACCCCCGGGTGGGGGCAAGATCGAGTGTCTTCCCTAGAGCCAGCATCAAACTGGGACACGTCCCTCCTACCCATGTCTATGACCCATTTCCGAACTTGCATTACAACAGAAGCAGGAACCTCTAGGGTCCAGAGACGTCTTCCAAAGTGGGTTTCTCCGCCCACTCCGCCCACTCCAGGACATGGAGGGGCACCATCTGGTGTAGGGGTCTCAGAACACATGAGTTCCATACGGGTCCTGCTATTTCCAGCCAGGCAATCTTGAGCAAGTTACTTTTCCCTTTCTAAGCTTTGGTTTTCTCATGTAAAACATGGGAATAATGAATGCCAATCTCACTTGAGTATTGTGAAGATCAAGTAACTCGGACAAAAGCATTTAATAAGAGGTGAAGTCCCTCATACATGTGCATTATTATAAACTGGACTCCAGAGGGTACTGCCCATACCTGAGGAATGGGGCACCAAAGTCAGACAGAGATAAAGAGAAGGGGTTTGCGATCCCTCCTCAGCACCTGGCAGGGAGGCAAAGAGAGCCCCCAAGCCCATCCCTATGCCAGCTCTGAGTCCTCCTCAGCCGCACTGCCCCCGGGTCTCCTCCAGCCACAGGAAACTCTGCAGCCACTATCTGGGTCAGCGGGCAGTCAGGAGCCCCAGGAAACTGCTCTTTGAGGGCAACTTTTGGCTGGTGACACAAAAGAGCTTTCCTGTGGATGGTGGCTGCGGACGGCTGTTTTAGGAAGCCGGCTAGCCTCAAGCTCACCACAGCAGCCTGGACACACCCTGTGGTGGTTCCTGGGTCTGGAGGCAAGGAGGAGCCACAGAGGGCCCCAGATTTGGTGTCCAGATGTCCCGCTGCCCCAAACCAGGAGCTCTGCATCTTCTCGCTGCCTTCTGCCCTGATACCAAGGGCTGGAGGCAGGAGGCAGCCACACCAGACTCAGAATCCAGCCTTTTCAAAATATGCCTATGAAGCAAATACGAAGTCTTCATATCAGATTGCCCTTCTCTCCAGCTAGTAAAAGCCTTTAGAGACCTCCAGGCGAACAGCTGCCCTCTATAAAACCCCGCTCAAACTCTGTGAGGACAGATGGGGAAGAAGGACGCAAGCCAACACCGAGAGCAGCCCGGGGACATAAAAAGCATGTTGGACTGGAAGTCAGGCACCTGAGTCCCTGTCCTGTTTCCATCCACTTATTTAGCTGTTGATCTCAGGCAAATCACTTCCTACTTCCTGGCTCCGGTTTCCTCATCTTTCAAGTAGAAAGGGCAAGCGCTGCCTACCCAGCAGGGGGCTTCTGAGAATACCACACAGGACTACATCTCCCCACGCCCTAGAATAGCTGACATGAAGTAGATGCTCAACATACACCTATTGGACTCATGTTGCATGTAAACTGTGGAGCTTCAGAGTGAGGAAAAGAAGCATCTTCATGGTTATCATCACCATCCCTAGGGTCACCATGGCCCCGGGCACCCCTATCTAGGTTCTGTGGGCTTAGGAGGTGGCTTGAGCCCAGCTCTCCAGGACGGTGGCGCTGCAAGGGTTCTCAGCTGAGCAGTGGAAGTCCACCCACCAACGCCCTGAGCCAGTTTGGCCCAGGCGGATGCCTGGCCTTAGTCCCTCTTGACTACCCTCAGAGTCACTGCCTCCGCCCTGTGCCAATGATGCCATTTTATAAATTTAAGACAAACATTTCCTTCCTCATCCCAAGACCTTTGGGAAGGATTACTTGGAGACTGTCTCTGTCATTCTTCAGCAGCCCCCTCCCATGTCAAGCTCCTGACAAGGATGTTATAGGAGAGGACACATGAGTGACCATGAACCTGGTGGGGAGTAATGAGTCTGTCTGCCATGTGCCAAGTACCGGGCAGCTCGGCTGCGTGAGATCAGACGGGACAAGGAAGCTTTGAAAAGCCAAGGGATCTGCACCATCACAGCACAGGAGATGCCAGGCAGCCAGTCTTCTTGACAGGTTGGGAGGTGGTGTGCACCCAGCAATCTCCTGGCCGTGGCCAGAGTCTCCCAGGTCACAGAGCCTGCCTCCCCATAGGGCCTTGTGCCCAGCAGGAGAGAGTGGATGTTTACAGCCTGACTTGGGTGTTGGCCTCAGGCACACTGGCGACATTATGCCTGCCAGAGAGTGTGGCAGTGCCGTCATCCCTGAGGGGTTGCCAAGACAGCCGTTTGCTGGGTTTGGCCTGACAGATCAGCTGGGGAACCCATGGCCCCTCCACCCACACCCCTGCCCGGGGAAGGGTGGTGCTGCCTGCCTGGGGGCTGATGCCTACTGGGTCGGGTTCCATTTCCTGCGAATCTTGCACAAAGGGAGTGTTCTCCCACCCTTTGGCCAAAGGCCAATACCCAGCATGTCCCCCACCTCCTGGCCCTTGTTGGGGGGAAGGTGGAGGGAGGAGGAGGGGTTCTCTCCACTCCCACGATGATTGCTCTCTGTGCAGTCCTGCCATGCCTTAGATTCAACCCACATTAGCTCATTCTTGTGCACGCATGTTCGAGTACATGCACACCTGCACAGCATGTATCCAAATGGACCTCATATCTGCCTGCGGGGCTTGAGAAAGGAGGCCACAGGAGCCCTGCTCTGCTCAAAACACTCTGCCATGTCTCCTACTGGCCTGTCCCATCTGGAGTAGGCATGAGGCAGGAACGAAGGGCCTGCCTTCAGGTGTCAGCTCTCCTAGCCATATGCGTATTCCTGAGCAAGCAGGAAATGTCCCCAAGGATGCGAGAACGTCACAGACCCACACCACAGGAAATTGCATCCTATGCGGGGGAAGCCCCTTCCTCTGACTAAAAATATTTCCCTTCCTCCCAACTTCCGCCCAGAGGTTGAGAAGAAACTGGGTGGAATTATGAATTCAAGGAACAGTGACAACCAGGAACAGCCACATGGCTGACAAAGAGTGGGCTGACAGGCAGGCTGGGGGCAGGGACACTTACACACAGGATGGGGCCCGGACCTCCTTCACATATTTGCAGTCTCCGTGAATGCAGTAGTCCTTGTATCTGCGAAGACACGGGTCTCTCTTCTTCCCCAAGCCCTTGCCTTTCTTCTTCCTTTTCCCACGCTCCTCCTTGCTGGGTGTGGCCAGAGCTTGTGGCTTGGAGGAGAAAGCTACTGCAGGAGATAAGCGCTCGGTTAGGTCTTTGACTCCCGAGAGAAAGAATCAGAATAGCACAGTGTCTGAAAGGAGGGTGTACTCTTTGATCCCACCTGAAGTCAGAGGCCTAGGAAGGCCCATTGGCTCTGTGCCTCCCAGGGACTGAAGGAAGACGGGGTGGAGCCCCCAGAAAGTAGTGGAGGAAGTAGAGGGTCGTGGGGGTTCCTAGGAAGGCATTTCACAAACTCAGTTTAAAATCTTCATTCCAAGAATGCTACCTCCTCTTGAGTAACTGCAACTGACTGGGCAACTCTACCAACCTCACCCCCACCCAACTCTCCATCCCACCTCCTACTGCCCCACGCCCACTTGGTTCTATTTTGGCCTTAAATCATTTCCTGATACTGCACTCAGTGCTCCAGTTGCAGGAAGACAGTGTCAGAGATAAAAAGTGCTGCTGCAGAAGGTTCTTGAAGGGAGGGTGTGTATAGGGAGGGTGTTCTTCAAGTAAGAGCAGTGCCCATGTCCAGGTGGCCTCCTCTGGGGGACCTGTTAGCACCAGAGTGCCATGAGCCCAGTGCAGAGTCAGGCTCAGGGACAGCAAGCAAACCATCCCTGGTCAGGGCCTTGCTTTTCTGGCTTCAAGCAAAATATTTACACTGCTCTGTGCCCTTTGCAGCTCACCACTTCTCTCAAAGGTCCATTTACATTGACCCCCAAAATGTCCTGTTTATAGCTCCCTAGGATGGGGAGTACGGTGTGTACAAGTGGCAGAAAGATGAAAAGTAAGGAAATATCCAGAAGGTACTGGAACAACGATGACTGCCCCCATGTTTCCAAAGCAGAAAACCACCTCACACAGACATCCCGCTGGGACTGACCATGGGCGACGCCCATCAGCCCAAGGGTCCGACACCAGTTCCTCTCTTCCCTGCCCACAGCAGAAAAAAAGGGGCCCACTGTCCCAGCTGTAGCCCTGTATCTGGCAGACAGGTGAGCACCAAATGTCAGACTGGAGCCCAAGGCCCTCAAGTCAAAACAGCGTGGCTTTCCATTTCAAGTGAAATACTTGAGGTCCCAAAAGGCAGTGATTTGGCCAAGGTCATACAGGGTTGGGATCAGAAATATGGTCTCTGGACTCCATATCCAGTGCTCTTTCGCAATACACTAAGCTGCCTCACATACCCTACCCCCTACCCCGGATAAGTCTGGAGCACCTGGGATATTGAGCCAGGAATGAGACAATGAATGGGCTCTGAGGTCAGCAGACCTGGGCTCCCATTTCAGCCACATGATCTTGGACAAGGTGCTTAATCTCTCGGAGTCTTGGGATTTTGGGTAAAAAGTAGACAGTAAGAGTTTCCATTTCAGAGGGTGGCTATAAGAATTAATCAACCTGTAGTAACATGTTGAATGCCTAGAACACAGTAGGCACTTGAAAAATGGTAACATTTATTTTAAGTGATAGGATACCCTGAGAAACAATCTTCACCCAGGAAAGCCAAGAGACGGGAAGAGAGAGGTGCCAGTCCCCTCCAGTGCAGACCCAGGCCCCTTCTGAGCTCAGAAGGCAAGGCAGATGCTGAAACTCAAGTGACCAGAACTGTGGTAAAACTGAGGCAGATAACCCAAGCCAATGAGAAAGGGGAGGAGAAGAGTGACAGGGTGACAGCCAGTCTCCTATCCGGGAGAGGGAGCAGTGAGTCAGGTCTGCAGAGGTATGAGGAGCAGCTGTGTGAGTGGACGGTGAGTCACAGCCCAGCTCTGCCAGGCCTAGAAGGAGAGGGTCAGGGGCATTCACCAGTGACCCCAAAGGTCCACCGTGAGATGATAAAGGATGGCAGCCCAGGTTCAGCTTTGCAGCAGAAGCTTCCTTTTACAAAGCAGAGACAGCACCCCAGGGAAGCCCTGTGTAAGGAGGGAGGTGAGTGGCTGGGGGTGGAGCCAAAACAGGTGGGTGTCTTTCCAACCAAATATAGTCATTCCGGTCCTCCAGGGCTCAGTCCCTGCTCCACCCTCCTGAATTGCTGCAGGTGGCTGGGGCTAGGGCAGTAGGCAACGCCAGTGACTCTGGACTCCAGTGACTCTGGACTCTGTCCTGTCTGTTCCTATACTCAGCCACAGCCACATCTGCCTGTCGGAGGATCCCGCTGGGCCCTTCCTCCCTTAGAGTTTCTTTCAAGGGGGTCAGGAAGTCTCCAGACTTTGGGTAGGATTTGTAGATACCCAGCATTTCAATACAGCTCCTTAGGGACCCAGCGCTCATCATTCATAGCCTTCCCAGGAAGGCTGGCTTCACCTGGGGAGACCAAGAGTTTCTCATTTCCCTGTTTCCCCAACCTGGAGACAAGTGGATGGAGAAGACTTACACTGCATACCTACTATGTGCCTAGCTTCTCCTCGTCTGTTATTTTTTACAGTCATTTGATGTGGGAATTAGGACTTGTGCCCATTTTTACATAGAAACTCTGGAGAAAGCATCTCAATCATTCCTTGTTCCTAACACCCAACTTACCTCTGAAGCATGTACAGACCCCAGACACCTTGCCTGCCTCCGTTTGCTCCAAGGTATCCTTTCTGGGTAGAAAGGCAGCAACTTGGCATATGGCAACCAAGGGCAAAAAGGAGTGCGACCCCTACTCCAGGATCCCTCATTACGCTCGCCAGGCCAATCAGCTTTTCCTTGAAGTCCATGAATACTCCAAACCCACAGGTGTGCCCAAACAACATGAATCCCGGATCTGCTCATTCTTCACCTGCCCACCGGGGACTAAAGATAGGCAGCCACCACACCCACCTCTGAAAAGGTCCAGGTCGGCCTCTTTCAAGTCCAGGGCTTCCCGGCCCCGTCCGCCTCCCGGGGTCAGCAGCTGGTCCGTAGATTCAGTGGGAGATCCCAGGTTGCTGGTTCCACCCTCCATCCCTCTACGAAGCCGCTCCAGGCTCTCTCCGGTCACCAACGCTGAGAGCACTGCGAGTGAGGGGGCAAGGCCGCATCAGACCCTCCGCCGAGACCCCCGGTCGCCACGCACCGATGCCAGCGCCCGCCTACCAGGGAGCACGGGCCCCACCAAGTGGCCCACGCCGGGGGCGCAGCAGCGACCTTCCCCGTACCCCCAGCAAAGCGTCCCCACCCCCCGCCCCCGACCTCCGGGGGCGTCGGTAGCCCTCTCACCTGCAGCCAGAAAGAGCTTCAGCACCACCGACGGCAGCAGCTTCATGGTCCCGGACCCGGCGAAGGCGGCGCGGCAGCAATCACTTTGGAGGCGGCGGCCACCGGGCGCAGGCACGGGAAATAGGGTGGGAGAGGAGCAGGAGATTCCGCGGGGCACGGACTGCTGGACTGCTGCCGGCCTCCGGGTGCAAGTCTTGCTGGGACCTGCGCGGATCTAAAGGCCCCTGGGTGTCTGTTTGCTCACTCCGTCGGTCCGGGCGTGCTTCTGTCTGCCCAAGCCCCTGCGCCCGGGTCAGGGTAGCCAGCTGCGTGGTGCGCGCAGCTCCCTCGATCTACTGAGCGCTCCCGGCGTGCGGCCGGGAATAAGGCTCCGCTAGGCGCCGACGCTCCGCCCCGCCTCGCGCCGCCCCCTCCCCCGCCTCCCGCGCCGGGACACTCGCCCGGCTCGCGGCGCCTGCAGCCTAGCCCCCGACCCGGCGGGCGCGGCGGGGAAGGGGGCGGGAGTAGGGGCGGTGCTCACATTTTTGGGACCAGGCCTGGGCAGCCGCGGCCTGACTGGGTAAGACTGGTGACCGGCAGGTGGCGGGGACCAGTTCCTACCTTTCCCCAAACCCTCGTCGACCTGCAGCCTTGTGACTGCGGAGCTGAGCTCTGCCCTTGGACACCCGTCGCTCCTTCCCGTCTCCCCGGCCCGGTCCCTAAGGCCATCCCTTCTCCAAAGCGGGGCTCTCTACTATGTATGTCAGTTTGAGTTTCAGAAACCCGCTTCTTTGCCTACCAAATACACAATACCAATAAATAGTACATTTATTTGTCATTTAAAAATTAGACACATGAATACCAGCAGGTCTCACGAGCCCCGGGGTTACTAGAGTTGCAGTTGCAGACACTTGGTATCAATCCAACAAAAGCAAAGGAGGCTAGGATTCTTCCAACCTCCCTCCCCGCTTCTGTCCCCCATAGGACATAGTGTCCGCCAGGATTTTGGGACTATGGATTATAATTCCCAAGATCTGGGGTTGGAGAGACACAGAATGTGGAACAAGCCTTATGCTTTCCCTTGCCTTTGAACACCATCCTTCTTCTGAAACATAAAAGCTGAGACTCACTTCTGCAGGACAGGCAGCTAGCTAGCCTAGGGTTGCTTTGTTCGACAGGTGCCAGGAGAGTGATGTATTTCTCTTCCAACCTATTTGTTGTTACAGGGGTCTTCTGGAGTCAATGTCCTGACCCAAAGAAATGACTCTCAGAAGGTATCTCAACTCCTAGGAACGTGCTGGGGAGGGATTTGTGTGACACAGGGCTGGGTTGGCATTCAGAGCCCTCAAATTGTGCCAGATAGAGCCGCTTGCCTGATTCAGCCCATGTGTAGGGATAAAAACAGGCCTGCTATTTATACACAGTCCATCCTACTGTCCCTCCCCATCCCTGCTTTTGCAGGGGTCAGTCAGGCTCTGCCCTCTTAATCTGCCCCCTGCAGCCCTCCCTGGGTCCTAAGGTGCACTGGAATCACTACAGCCCTAAATTGCAATCCTGCCTTTTTAATTACTGTGTGACCTTGGACAAGATATTTATTCTCCCTGACCCTCAGTTTCCACATCTCTGAAATGGGAATAACAGTAATAATATGAACACCTACTTTGGAGAGAAGTGTTTTTGTTTTGTTTTGTTTTGAGAGAGAGAGTTTTTTTGAAGATGAACAAGGGAACACATATATAGCAGTTAATGCAGCGCCAGGCGTGTTATAAACTCTCAGTAAATGTGACATCATCATCATCATCATCACCACAAAGCATTCCACCTTGCCCACTCTATTCCCTTAGAGGCCTCTTTTCTCCCTTTCTCCCACAGGTTTGAGGTTCTGTGCTGTAATTTGGCTGGTTTCAGGCAGAAGATTACCTGTCACCTATTTGGCCAAGTGCCACTGTGGAATTATTCCTTTGGGTGGTCAGTGTTGGGCTGAGGACCTCAGAGGGTAGCCGGACCCAGGCCATACCTTTGTTCTCCCTCAGCAACTGCCTGATCACCTGCTCCCCGCAACCCCCCACCCTAAAAAGCCACCTTGGGGTCAGGGCTTTCCTCAGGGAAGGGTGGAGGGGAACACTTCTTGACACATAGCCAAGTCACTCCTCTTGCCCCAACCCAAGGCCAAGTTCATACCCTGCTGTCCTGTCCCAGCCCGCCGTTCCTTTCGCGTGCTCTTCCGCCTTCTCACCCCCACATCAGCCTTAGTCCCATTCATGGGCAACTCCAAGCTTTCGTCACACCTGGCAGCCTCACCCCAGCGAGGTTTGTGTGTCAGCCAGGTCTTATGGGAAGGGCCTGGAGAAGAAGACAAAAGGCCTGGGATGTATTTGGACAGTCACTTCCCCTCTCAGAACACTAAGTGTCTCCTAACCAAAAGATAAATTGCAGTTAATGCTGGAGCAAACTCATTAACTCACTTATTCCACGAACATCCACTGAGCGCTTTTCAGGCACTAGCCACGCAGCAATAAACCAGACAGCCAAGGATGTGCCTTCGTGGAGCTCACTATGTTCAGCAGTAGGGGACACAGGCAGGACAAGGTCCATAGAAAAAGAAAAATAGGTGCTATGATGACAGAGCCGAGATAGAAGTTAAAATGCAATGATGTACTATAAAACAGTGTGCTCCAGTGCTTGGGATGACGATTTAGGTTTGGTGACTGATTGGCAAAGTCCTCTCTGAACAAGCGACATATGAGCATGAATAAGAAGAAGGAACTGTACTTGTGGTCGTCCATGGTAACAGTGGTCCAAGCCATGCAAATAGTGCAAAAGCTCTGATGTGGGAACAAGTGTGGAGCATTCAAGGGACAAAAAGGAGGCCAGAAAGGAAAAAGGGATATGACGTCACATTGGAGCAAAAGCTAGAGACAGATAATGGATGTTACAGATCAAGGAGGATCCTGGATTTTATTCCCTACCATCGTGGGCATCGACTGGGATGCCAACGGGAAAGCACGGTTATGCAGAGTCTTCCTCTACCTGCTGTCTGGCTTTCAGATGCCAGAGACACACTTCTAAGGAAGCAGAGTCCAAATAAATGGGCCACTCCAATTTCTCTGACTACCTATTGACCATGAGAAAATTGAGGCTGAGAGACGTACTGGCCCTGGGCCACCAGTGAGTCAGAAGGGGTTAGAAGCCCTGGTATCCTGCTTCCTAGCCCTGTGCTGGGTGCCCAGGCCTCTGGGGAGGCAGGACCATGATACTCTGAGTACCACTGACTCACTGCTAAGCCACACAGAGCTTGATTTGGGGAGAACACTCACAAGCCAGTGGGGAGGAGCTGCGCAAAAGGGATGCTGGTGGTGACCAGAAAGCAGGGGAAGGGACTTAGGGAGGAACCAATCTGAGTGTCTTCCCCGCTGTGGCTGAAATGTCTACACTAGTAGATTGTTCCCCCAAATGTGGCTGTGCATCAGAATCATTTGGGAATGTATTAAAGATAAAAAGGGCTAAGGCCCTGCCCAGTTCTAACTCACAATCTCCTCGGGTGGGGCCTAAGCATTTATACTTCTGGCAAGTAATTCTTCACCAGCCAGGTTCAGAAGCACTGGTCTGCACAGTTAGCCAGGATAATGTGTCAAGCATCTGAACAGAATCTGATCCTCTAAGGCATAGGCAGAGGAGCTTTGAGTAAAGACACTCCCCACGTCCTCAACACTGCATGTGCATTATCCTGGTGTGATCCTCCCAACTGTCCCACAAGTAGGCAACCCTCCCCATTTTAAAGGATTGAAGCTTAAAGAGGTCAGTACCAGCCCAAGTTCACTCTGTTAGTAAGCCTCTAAGCTTCAATTTTTCCTGGACTTGTGCTCTTAAACTCAACATTACCCTGAATAAATGGATGAGGCAACTGCTGCCCTCTGTCTGCTTCTAGCAACAGAAACATCATCAGCCTTACTGAGACTCAGTGCTCCATCTGTCCTGGGGGCGAGGATGAGGATCCCTGCCTCACAGGCTGGAAGGAGGATTAGGCAAGGGCAACAGGGCAGCCAGTGAAGTGGGTCCACTCTCAGGAGCCCGACAGCCATGGGTTCAAATTCTGTTTCTGTTATTTTTTTTTCCAGCTTTCTAACTTTGGATATGTTATTCAGCCTCTCTGACCTACAGTTTGCTCATTTGCAAAATGAAGACAATAAAAGTAGCTATTATTACAGGACCCTTGTGATGATTAAATCAGATCATGTATATAAAGCAGAATATGATGCCTGGCCCATAGTAGGTGCTTACTCAGTGACAGCTATTATTAAGAACAAATGCTTTTCTCTCTTTTTTACTTAATTTCTTTCTTTCCTTTTTCCTTCCTTCCTTCCTTCCTTCCTTCCTTCCTTCCTTCCTTCCTGTGAGGATTTAAATAAGGTTGTTTTACTCTGGGCCAGCCACCCTCAGAGCTGAAGTGGTCCCTCTCTCTCAGTAGACACCATGCTTATCAGTAAGATGGGCATCTGCAAAGCCACTAGGAGTTTTGGAAACCTCCACCCAAGAAAGCAACCCTGGCTTAGAGCTCAGAGAGAAGCATGTGCTCCCTGGGGGAGGGGATGCAGTGGCTTTCTCCTTCCACTTTGATTGGGGGAGTCCTAAGCAGACCCAGGGCTCTGCTGGCCGGGGAGAGTGGAAAGGAGGCGAGCTC
Organism: Phyllostomus hastatus; assembly: GCF_019186645.2. Taxonomy (NCBI): domain Eukaryota; kingdom Metazoa; phylum Chordata; class Mammalia; order Chiroptera; family Phyllostomidae; genus Phyllostomus; species Phyllostomus hastatus. Next base: position 27,694,764 of record NW_025333611.1, on the reverse strand, counting down.
CATTGAGGATACTTCTATTACCAGGTGGCCATGAGCCCAGTTAACCAAACATGGAAGTTCAGGGTAAGGGGTCACTGCTCCTTGCCCCAGGCAGACTTCTCTCAACCATGTTCTCTATTCCCATCTGAAGCAGCTGATGAAGCAGTTTCGGGGATGCAGCTGGAATTGAGCTCAGCCCTGCCCTGTGGAGTCCCCTCACACCTCCTCCGCTGACTGGAGGTAGCACCACATAATGCCTCACCCACACTCCGAGGTAGACAGGCTCTCTTGTCTGATTGCCTGGGGTCAGGAGCCATTTGAATAGGACGGAGAACAGGAGTGGGTGAGGTGGGGAGAGTGTTTGAGAGGGTCAGGAATCACTGGCATCCCCAGCAAATGTTGGAGAAGGGACATTTACAATAACATACTTGGCTCAGGCCTGGATTCCAAGCCATCTGCCTGCATTTGGGGGCCCATTTCTGGGACTTTGAGGAATTAACATCTCCAGTCCCAGGGCTTCGGCCCTTTCCCTAGCACAGATGGCTCTCCGTCAGCAGGGAGGCGCGAGTGAGTCCTCACTCACCCATCACACAACTCACCTCCTCTTCAAGCCTTGGGATCCTCCTATGCAAAATGAGGGGTTGAAGCAATTGTTCTGTTTCAAGCCCTGGCCAGTGCCATCCACCATGGACTGTTTGCAGTCACACTGTGAAAATCGTGCTGAAGCAATCCTGTGTCAATCGACAGTGCCTGACCTACAGGGCACAATGACCTTTCTCTCTGTGCCTCAGCTCCTGCTTCTCGGAGTGGGGAGAGTAACAATCACCTGAAAGATTCTTGTGACAATTGAAAGAGAAAGTGCTTGGCAAATGGAAAGTTCTGTATTAATAGATCAGGACTGTTATTAACTTCTCCAGGGCTCTACTCTGGAATGAGGTCACAGCACATTCTGAACCAAGAATGTATAGGTTCAGTTCCTCTTGGGAATGCGGTCACAGAGCTTGCAGTTCCACAGTTGAACATTATCCACTTGCTCTTTTTATTAACTGAGGTTTGTTCTAAAACAGTGGTTCACAAAGGAAGAGATACTGACCCCTAGAGGACATTTTAGGAATCTCTGGGTGAGGTTTTGGTTGTTAATTGATTGGGGAGTGAGTCCTTTGGCTTTTGCTGGGGAGAAGCTGTCCCCCACATCAAGAATCACACAATTAAGAATCGCCCCCACATTCCACTTTTAAATGCCCCCCAGCCATTCAGATGGGTGAAAAATGTGATTACTATTACCTGAGCTGAGAACTACCTCTAATTTACACAAAAACAAAAAATAATTTTTGCACAGTTTTCTGGGAATGAATTTAGTGTGGACTGGTCATTATGGTGTTGGCTCAATGACTAAACAGTACGGCTGTATCCGTCGGTATTTGTAGCCATCACAGTCAAAGGAAGTCTGCATATATGCAAGCAATGTGCCACTTCACTGACATTTGTAGAGCAGTTGTGACCAAGTATTTGAGTATTCAAAAATTTTAAATCATTTTCTCTTCAATATTAATTAAGGTACTGACTTCCTTTACAGAGTAAATGTGAAGATATTTTCTGTGAACTCTATTTCAGAATAGTAAGCAAGTATTAACGACATTTATAAAAAGAAAATATTGATTGTGAAAGGGGTGAGAACCCCTCACACACAAGAGTTTGAGCAATTTGCCCAACTTGTTGTAAGTGAATCTATACTTGTGATAAAATCTCAAAAAATCTACACATACATACAAATGAGTTCATGTGGAAACTGGTGAACTCTGAATAAGGCCTGTGGTTTAGTTCCCAGTACCGTGCTAATACCATTTTCCTGGTTTTGATATTGTACCATCTATCCTTAGGTACCACGTTTCCATTGGGGAAGGCTGGATGAAAAGCACCAGCTGGAGACTTCTCTGTACTTTTTTTGCAACTTCTATATTTCTTCTTCTATAATTAGACTCACATAAATAAATAGTTTAAAAAATAAGTTAACCCTAGTTGGGTAGCTCATTTGGTTAGAGCACCATTCTGATATGCCAAGGTTGCAGGTTCAGTCCCTGGTCATGGGCACATACAAGAGTCAACCAATGAATGCATAAATAAGTGGAACAATAAATTGATGTTTCTCTCTCTCTCTCCCCCCTTCTCTTTCTCTAAAAGTTTTTAAAAATGGAAGATTTTTAAAAGCTTGTTCTAAGGATTGCATAAGATAATATGCCTAGTGCAATAGTTAAATACAATTGGCATTTCAGGGTATCGTATTTTCTTTCTTCCCCACTCTGAGGGTGACTATTTTCATAGTTATATAATAATTACAGCCCCCTCTGTTGTGTTGACTATGTGCCAGGTCTATTTTACATGCATTATTTCATTCAGTAAAGCCTATGAAGTATGTGCTTTTATTATTCCCCTTTGGCTGATAAGAAAACTCAGGAAGGGCTTTGCTCAAGGACACCCAAGTCTGACTGAGCCAGGCTGAGACCCCACTCTTAGAACTCCAGGGCCAGCAGGCCCACGGCTGCCCACCCACCCACACAGCACATCTTCCCTACAGGGGAGATCGCTGGTGCCCACAGGAAGACCTCTGGCTTTCTCTGTGCATCTCTCACCAACCTGCCCAGCTCAGGCACTTGGGGCCCAAGAGGTGGAAGTGGGGCTGGGGGAGAGTGCGGGCATGGTGGCCCTCTGCTGCAGGCAGTCGTGGGAGCCAGAGTAGTTGGGGCTTCCGAGAGGGCAAAGGCAGACCATCTGAACTCTGGCAGGAGTCGGGGGTGGGAAGGGAGGCTGCTTGTGTGAGGGGGTATGCATACCAAGCCCATGCTCCTGTCCCCCTCACACTCCCTTGAGTAACTTGCCCCTGAGCTTGGGGCACATTCTTGAAGGAGGTTGTCACGGGATTCCAGGCTCCCTCGAGCCCTAAACCAGTTTCTATTCCCCCTGGGACTGAAACCAACTCCCCCCTCAGCACCCTGTCCCCACCTGGTAATAATGTATGGTAGTGACTCACTCCTCTAGTTCTTGCCCTGTGGGCAAATCTCTCTGAGTCCAGGCGGGGATTGCTGGGGAGGGTCAGCGTGAGCCCCATTTCTCAGGGAGGAGATGGCTCCCAGGTATCTAGTGGGGGTTTTGACCCACATTTAGATGAGCCTGCTTGGCCCTCTCTCCCCATCCCTGTTGCACTCCCCCAACACCCCATCCCACCAAGCCAGTCAGCTGTGGGCCAGGGCCGTGGCAAAGCAGAGGGTCGGAGGATCGAGGACCCAGCCCTTGTCCTGTCACCGTCCTTCACCGCAACCACTCAGCCCGAGGGAGCGGCCCTACTGCTTGGGTCCGCGGGAAGTAGTGCCCTCGCGTGGCTTCCAGGAGAAGCGCATCTCGTCTCCCACCTGCTCCCTTTCCATGCGCCCATTGAACATGCACTGAGGACGGTGAAGATGACAAAATACCTGCTCTGTGGATGGTACATTCCACTGTGTGTGTGTCTGTGTGTGTAGGGGCAGGAAATAAACGATAAGCAAATAACGGATGGCAGTTACTAATAGTGAAAACTGCTGGGAACAAAATAAAACAGAGAAATGGGATGAAGAGTGACCTAAGAGGGAAACTCAGGATGGAAAAGGAAGGCTTCCTTGATGAGTCTCAGGTGATGGGGATCCAGCCATGTGAGGATCTGGGGCGGGGAGCTTTCCTTGCAGCAAGAAGAGCTACTGACAGCTCCTCAGGTAGGAAGAGGCTTTGTAGAGCAAAGGCCAGTGGGGCTGGAAAGCAGAGAGCGAAGGAAGCATGGCATGAGCTCTGGTCAGAAGGGTGGGCTGGGGCCAGGCTATAGATCTTGTAGGCCATGACAGATTTCAATTTTTTTTCTAGGAGTAATGGAAATGTATTGGGTGAGTTTTGAGCTCAAAAGTAATGTGGCTCAATGGCCTTTTATGAGGACCCCTGTGACTGCTGTGCGGAGAATGGACTTTGGGCACGGAAGGAAGAGTGCAAGTAGGGAGATTATTGGAAGAAATTCGAAAGCTATGGAAATAGTTCAGTTGAGAAATGCTGGCAGCTTGGATGGGGTTAGTGTTGGAGGTGCAGCGATGCGGCTGGGTGCTGGATATAGTCTGAAGGTAGCGTCAGCGGGGCTTGCTGATCGACCACATTCTCCTTTGCCCACTGAGCTCCAGGAACTTCTCCACACATACACACACCCTAGCTGGCTCCTCCATCCTCACCGGGGCATTCAGTTAGAGGGGCAGACCCCAGAGCCACAGTTAACGTGGGGAGCTTCCCGGTGTGGTCTGACAGAGGAATGCAAGACTCAGCCGTTGTGTTCTGCAGGAACTGCCTCCACTTTCCGTCACTTGCCCATCTTAATGGACCGGGCCTCTGCCTGCTGTCTCCCTTACCACGCCTGGCTTCTGCAGACCCAGTCATTTCTTAAGTCTCTGTCCAAATGAGTGACCTCAGGGTGTGTTGGTGACACCCAAAATAGTCCTGAGTGTTTAGTGTTTTTATTTGATACAGAGTAGGGGGCAGCATACTCTGGCAGTGTCAGTCCTCGGACCCTGGCCAACCGCTTACTACTGTCTGTTTACACAAAACACAGTAAGGTCAGACCTGATCCCACAGTAAAAGCACACAACACTTTGGCCCCAGCTAGGGTGTTTCTGGAGAGCCTGGGAGAGTTCAGGCTGGGCTTACAAACACCCTCAGGCCAGTGGGGGAGGGGGAAGCAAGAAAGGAGACAGTGACCCGGTTGGCTCTGGAGTCAGCAGGCCTTGCCCTGTTTGTGTTGTGCTGCACGGAGGTACATTATAAATGCAGCCAACCCCGGGGGCCCCTGGCCTCAGAAGCTAGGACTGCACTAGTGCTTAAAGTCTGTGCAAGCCTCACCAAGATGAGGCCGCAGGGCCAGGAGGAGTTTGATGGCCACACTGCTTATGATAATGTGCTCACAGGAGAGCTGGACAGTGGCCCTGGCTCTGGCCCCAGCCCAGACACTGACAGCCAAGGACAGGGGGTACCCAAGGACCCCCTGCTCTTCATTCAGCTGAATGAGCTTCTGGGCTGGCCCCAGGTGCTGGAGTGGAGAGAGACAGGCAGGTGAGTGAAACCCAGACCAGTTTTATGGGGTCCTTCCCCTCCTCAGCTGGGGCATCCCCCATGACCCCAGCTCTTCCTGTGAGGGGGTATTCTTACCCACGATCGGGAGTTCCTCTCTGTGTCCTCGTTTCAGGCCCTCGCCCTTCATGACACTCACCCTTCTCCATGACCCAAGCCCAGGGGTGACTCTCTGGGGAGGGGTGTACTCTGCACCGCTGGGCCCACGTCTCCCTCATTAACTTCCCTGTGTCCCCACTTCTGGACCTGAGAGAGATGCCCCAAATAACACTGTCTGCCCCCCTCTACTGCAGGTGGGTGCTGTTTGAAGAGAAGCTGGAGGTAGGTGGGGGCCGGTGGAGTGCCCCCCATGTGCCCACCTTGGCACTGCCCAGCCTGCAGAAGCTTCGCAGCCTGCTGGCGGAAGGCCTTGTCCTGCTGGACTGTCCAGCTCAGAGCCTCCTGGAGCTCGTGGGTATGCTGGGAGCCTTTGGAGGGAGGGCCTGGGTAGCCATGCCACCGTTTCTCTAAGATATCTCCCCAGAGTCTTGGAATTTTCCACACCCACCTTCGGGATTATCCATCCCTGACACAGCGGGGAGGTGGAAAAGCAGAGTGAAGAATCAAGTTCACTGGCTGCTCTGTCCCCTGTGATTCCCAGGAGGGAAAGTGACCTGGGCAGAGGAGAAAGGAGATTTCAGGGACAAGGAGCTGTCAGGAAAGAGTTGGATCCCACCTCTGTTCTCCAGAGCAGGTGACCAGAGTGGAGTCGCTGAGCCCGGAGCTGAGAGGGCAGCTGCAGTCCTTGCTGCTGCAGAGGCCCCAGCACCTCATCCGGACCACAGGCACTAGGCCCTGTCGGGGTGAGAGGCCCCTCCCTGGGCCCAGGCCCAAGCATCCTGGGGTGGCAGGGTCCCAGGTCTCCCCTGCACCTTCCTGGACCAGAAGAGGCCTACCCTTGGCTTAGACTGTAACCCAGGACTCACAGGTGGAGGGAGCAGGGGTAACGGTGAGGGGAGAAGAATGGAGGGACTGCTATCATAACGGCCAGAGCTCTGTGAAGGGGTGTTCTTGGTAAGCACTGCGCTGGGAGCATTGCACACGTGTCTCATTTAATCTTCACAAGTATCCTGTGCGGTGGTACCATAATAACGCCCACTTTAGTGGTGAGAAAACTGAGGCTCAGAGTGGGGAAGGGTGAGCTCCAGTTTTCACAGCTTGTCAGTAGCAAAGCTGGTCAGGGAACCCTGGTGGATCCATTCCGGAAGCCTGTGCCCCTAATCACTGCAAAATCCTGTTTTAAAGGATCTGCCCATCCAAGAGAGTCTTCCCATGATGAGGAAGCCCCCCTGAAGGAACAGGTTCGCGGCCCTTCCTTGGGTAGGGCTGGGAGAGGGGTCAGGGATTAATAGGGGCCCACCCCTCATCAGCCCGTATCCTGCCAACATCCCCTCCACAAATGACCACTCATCCTCTGTGTCTCTTCGAACCCCCACCCAGCGTCAGAATGCCCTGAGGCACAAGCTGCCTCCAGGGGCTGAGGCGGGGGCTGTGCTGGCAGGAGAACTGGGCTTCCTGGCTCAGCCACTGGGGGCCTTTGTGCGACTTCGGGATCCGGTGGTGCTGGGCTCTCTTACGGAGGTGCCCCTCCCCAGCAGGTGAGGCTGCTGAGTGGGAGTGAAGGATCCTGGAGCCCACTGGGGCCTTGGCTGGGGAGGGGACTGAGGGATGTCTGGTCCAGTCCTCTTGGGTGTGTGGGGGATGGTGCTCAGGGGTTGAAGAGGGTCAGGACTGCATAGTAGGCGTGCCCATGAGTGTGTGCATGGGGGCTGGTCAGGAGGTCAGAAGTCAGGGCTGCCCTATGGGATAGCAGCCTCTGACCCTCTCCGAGGCTCGGTTCCTTCCTCAGATTTTTCTGCCTCCTCCTTGGTCCCCCTACACTGGGAAGGAGCTATCACGAAATGGGCCGGGCCATGGCTGTCCTCCTCAGTGACCCGGTGAGCTGGACAGGTGTGGTGTGTGTGTGGACTCTGTGTGTGATTGGCTACAGCTGTGGGGCAGAGTGTGGCTTTGTGTCTGTGACCATGAGGACTGAAGTTTCCTTGGCTATGACTGTAGGCTCCTTACCTAGCACAGTGCCGGTGGACAGTAGGCACCCACAGGTCCTCACTGAATGCACACATGAATGAACGAGTGCTTCAGTGACTGGTTTGCCCATGTGACTCATGTGTGTCTATTTTTTGAGACTGTGAAAATGCATGTAAGAACCCAGACATGCATTTACTGCCACTCTGTGCCTGTCCCTAGCAATTCCAGTGGTCAGTGCGTCGGGCCAGCAACCTTCATGACCTTCTGGCAGCCCTGGATGCCTTCCTAGAGGAGGTGACAGTGCTCCCTCCAGGTCGGTGGGACCCGACATCCCGGATTCCCCCGCCTAAATGCCTGCCCTCTCCGCACAAAAGGTATCTGGGATCATCATGTCATATAGATCCTTCTCTCCCCACAGTCTTGGGTCCAGTTCCACTGTTGAGGAGGGGAGGAGACCCTAGGAAAGGAACAGGGACTTAACCTTGAATTTGGAGTCCGCTGGCAGGGACACGGAGCAGCCACCAGGGGGCAGAGCGCCATGAGGTCGGCGCCCAGTTGGCGACGGGTTAGAGATCCTTACTCAACCAGGGTTCCTTCCCTTCACCTCAGGCTCCCCTTGCAAACGCAGGAGGTCAAGGACTCCTCTGCCCCGCGAAGGGCCCGGGCTGAGGACAGGCACGGCCACCCGCAGCACACGCCCAGCCCGGAGTTGCAGCGGACAGGCAGGTGAGGCGAGCTGGGGTGGGCATAAGGGTCACGGTACTGGTGGGGGCGGGGGCGAGTCCCAGGAGCGGAGGGGTGTGTGCTCACCGTGAGGCGGGCTCAGAGACAGTAGTGGATATGGGGACGTAGGGTGTGGAAACCTGTATCATTGACGACTAGTGGGCGGGAGGCTGTTTGGGGGCCTTGTCCAGGACGTGCGGCGGAAGGCCTCGTGGTACCCCAGCGACTTCTTGGATGCCCTGCACCCCCAGTGCTTCTCGGCTGTGCTCTACATTTATCTGGCCACCATCACAAACGCCATTACTTTTGGGGGGCTGCTGGGAGAAGCCACCGATGGTGCTCAGGTGGGTGGGGATGTGAAAGGGGGACAGGTACGCGCTTGGGTATTGCTGCAGCAACGCCCTTTATCCTTCCCTGGGGCTGCAGGTGGGCTGAGGAGGCTCCCTGGAAGCTTGGGTCCCTGTGCTGGCAGTGCTGAGGACACCAGGGTCCTGTGCTGAGAGCTCCCGATTGGCTTCCAGGGGGTGCTGGAAAGTTTCCTGGGCACGGCAGTGGCTGGAGCTGCCTTCTGCCTCATGGCCGGCCAGCCCCTCACTATCCTCAGCAGCACCGGGCCAGTGCTGGTCTTTGAACGCCTGCTCTTCAACTTCAGCAGGTGGGACTCGCTCCCCTCCACAGCCTGGTCCTGGCTGCGCCAACAGGGAAGGGTGGATTGGTCCGGCTCAAGGGGCACCTGGCCTGGGTTAGGTGCGAGCAGAACAGCCCTGCCAAGCCCTGCCTGTCTCTCACCCCCAGAGATTACAGTCTGGACTACCTGCCCTTTCGACTGTGGGTGGGCATCTGGGTGGCCACCTTTTGCCTGGTGCTGGTGGCCACAGAGGCCAGTGTGCTGGTGCGCTACTTTACTCGATTCACCGAGGAAGGCTTCTGTGCCCTCATCAGCCTCATCTTCATCTACGATGCTGTGGGCAAAATGCTGAGCTTGACGCGTGCCTATCCCATCCAGAGGCCTGGCTCTCCCGCCTACGGCTGCTTCTGCCAGTACCCAGACCCTGGAGGTGGGTGAGGGAAGTGGGGAGCGTCGCAGGTGGGGCTCAGAGCTCTTCCCCACTCTGATTCTAAACCAGCTGAAAATGCGTCAACGGAGGATTGCTGACAATACTGATGGCAGAACGTGGCTGTATTTCTGGGCGCACGGGCTTTCTAACCACGAAACCAAAATGAGGCAGACTTATACCCACCCAGGCACGCAGCGCTGGACACGGACTGTCTTGCTCCAGAGGAGCCCAGGCAGCTTACTCCGGGGAGCAGAGGAGGAAGGGGCAGGGCCGTGCACGCCCAGTTTCTTCTTCAAACTCACCAATCAAATAAGTCACTGCTCTTCCCCTGAGTCTGGGCGACTGACCAGGTGGAGAGAAGCCCAGAGCGTTAGTTACACTTGCACATATCCCTCCGCAGAGAAGGAAACACCAGGCCTGGGGAAGAGATGTCCTCTCAAGAGCTCCAGGCTCTGTGCCAGGCGCAAACAAGACCAGTTCTGCCCCTGGTGGATGTGTACGCTCATCCACTGAGCAAATGCCTGCTGGGCGTCTGCTCTGGCCAGTCCTGTGCTGGGCACCAGGGACACAGACAGGCGAGAACCCGAAGGGGCCTGGGCACGAGGCAGTGTCCCGAGGGGCAGGCATGGTGGCGCTGGAGTCAGCAGACAGATGAGTCAGAACTGAGAACTTCCTGTTCAGCTGGACCCGTGAGATTAGGCTTCCGAGGGGCTGCAGAAGGTTCCCAGAGGAGGGACACACCCCCAAATTCTTCTCTGCTTCCCAGGAAATGAGTCTCAGTGGACAAGGACAAAGCCAGAAGACAGAGATGGCATCTTGAGCATGGTGAGAGCCTGTTTCTGGGACGGCCTGGGAAAGACAGGGTGGAGGCCAAAGAAGTCAGTGTCTCCTGGCTCTTTCCATCCCACGGGCCAGAGAAACCCTCGTAGGTCACCGAGGCCCAGCCCCTTGCGAGGGCTCGGGAGCCTCCTGTCCTGAGCCCTTGGTGTCTCAGGGGGCATCAGTGGATGTTTATGCTGCCGCCCAGGACCTCATCGCTGACCACCGCTCCCTACAGGACCTGGGCCTGGTCAACGCGTCCTTGCTGCCTCCCCCAGAGTGTGTCCGGCGGGGAGGCCACCCTCGTGGCCCTAGCTGTCATACAGTCCCTGACATCGCCCTCTTCTCCCTCCTCCTCTTCCTCACCTCCTTCCTCTTTGCCATGGCCCTCAAGCATGTAAAGACAAGCCGCTTCTTCCCATCCGTGGTGAGTGTCGGCTCCCTTTCTGTGGGAGGGGACTAGCTCTTGGCCTCAAGCCCTGCGTGTGAATGGGAAGGGGCACAGAATTGGGGTGATGGCAAGCCTGGACCTGACTGAGTGTCCATTGTGTGGCTAGGTACGCAAGGTACTCAGCGACTTCTCCTCGGTCCTGGCCATCCTGCTGGGCTGTGGCCTTGATGCCTTCCTGGGTCTAGCCACGCCAAAGCTCATGGTGCCCAGAGAGTTCAAGGTGAGAGCTGGGAGAGGGGAAGGCATGGCCAGCAGACAGGACCCTGGAGGAGGAAGATGCATAGACCCCACACTTCATCTCCTCTAAGCTTCTGTTTGCTCACTGATAAAATAGAAATAGTAGCAATAATGGCCTCACAGAGTTGTTGTGAGGATGAATAAGATGCTGCTCCAGACACAGTGAGTGCAGAATACTCAGGAGCTATGATTGTATGTACAGAGTTAAAAGGGTGGGATCCCGTCAGCCAGCCCTGGGTTGGAGTTCCAGTTCTGCTACTTCGTATCCATGTGACCCACATTTCTGAGCCTCAGTTTATTCATCTATAAAATGGACATAATAAATAACAATATATCCTACCCCATATCTGAAGTTTACAGATAATAATGTAAAGTACTTATCACAGAGTACTTACCACAACTAAATGTTAGCTAACTCACTGAATGTTAGCTATTGTCATGGTTCTCCCTAGCCTTGGCATGGCCCTACCCATTCTGTGACTCCCCACTCTCTGCTTGGACCCCTGGTTGCCTGCTCTGACCCAGCAAAGCTGGAGCTCCCTCCCTGAGCAAGACAGTGCACCGACTTGGCACCTAGGCTTTGCCTGTGCATTTGGAGACTTGCTTCCAGCTTCCTCCAGGACAGGACAGCAGGGACTCCAACTGAGGCAGCCTCAGGGACTCAGAGCGCAAGACAACTGGGGCCCTGTCCCCCACACAGATGGCTTATAATCAGAGCAGACGCAGACACACCTCGCCCTGCCCCTGCTCCAGGTCAAGGCAGGTCTGAGCCTGAGTCGCCCCACCCTGGAAGTTGGGGGGGGTGCCTAAGGAGGAGAGCTCTGTTCATTAAGAAGTATGGGCAGGCCTCATCTACCTCCTCCTCCCCTTGCAGGGAGGGAGGGACCCAGAAAAACAAAGTCCAGAAACACTGACTGGGGAGTCCCAGGCAGGTCTCCCTCCTTCCACCCTTTTTCAAGGTGCCGAGATGCTTTGAACCAGCTGTGCACACATGCGCACTGCTCCCACCTACCATCCAGGGTCTCGGCGGGGAGGGCTTGTGGTAAGGGGGATGTGGAAGAATGCCAAGTGTGCAGCTGAGGTGCTCTTGGGAGACCCTTTCAATCTGTCCATGATACATCCTCCCCCAGCCCACATTACCTGGGCGTGACTGGCTGGTGTCATCTTTTGGAACCAACCCTTGGTGGCTAAGTGTGGCAGCCGCCCTGCCCGCCCTGCTGCTGTCTATTCTCATCTTCATGGACCAGCAGATCACAGCGGTCATTCTCAACCGTGCCGAATATAGGCTGCGGGTAAGGCCTGCCAGGTAACATGCTAGGCCCCTGGACCACGGGACAGAAGCCCCAGGGTGGGTTCCAGGCTTTCCCTCTCCCACCCCTCAGGGCTAGCCTGGGCTAGCTTCATCCTCCTTGCCCCACCACGACCTGCAGAAGGGAGCTGGCTTCCACCTGGACTTCTTCTGTGTGGCTCTGCTGATGCTGCTCACATCGGCACTTGGGCTGCCCTGGTATGTCTCAGCCACTGTCATCTCCCTGGCCCACATGGACAGTCTTCGGAGAGAGAGCAGGGCCTGTGCTCCGGGGGAGCCACCCAGCTTCCTGGGCATCAGGTGAGGCCAGTATTCAGGAGGCCGGCACGAGAGGCGGGCAGCAAGGTGGGGTAGCAGGGGACGAGGCAGAGTCATTTGGGCAGCTGAAACTCTAGGCTGGTGACTCCAGAGGGCTCTCTCACTGCCCCGTGACCACTGCAGTGGGATGAATGGGTGGGTTCTGGGCTCTGAGTGTGTCAGATCTCCCCTCTCTTCCTCCGGCCCTGGGGCTGGGAGGGCCCTCAGAGGAGCGTCACTGAAGTAAGGCTGGAGGCAGCCAGGGCTAAGCCAGTGGGAGGTGCCCCCTAATTAACCCCACTCAGTGCAGAAGCGCCTCATGGATGTTACAAAGTAGCCATCACAAAAACAATTTTGTAATTTTTGGAAACATAATCTGCCCAAAGTATGTGAAATTAACTTTGTAAACTGAAATGAAACTCTTCACCCCAGTGTAAAAATTGCTAATTTTGCAACAAAATAAAAAGATAAAGATAAAAACAAAGAGCAACTATGACCTTGAATTGATGAAGAGGCTTGGGACCCTCCTATTGAAGTGCTCTGTCCCTGTGTCTCCACTGGTTTCTCACACCAAGCTAAGGCCGCCAGGGTCTGCAGTGGTGTCTGGCTTGGGTCTTCAGCCTGGGTGCCCCCGGGGCTCTCCCAGGCCCTGGCTAACTTCCCCTCTCCCCACAGGGAGCAGAGGCTGACGGGCCTGGTGGTGTTCATTCTCACCGGAATCTCCATCTTCCTGGCACCTATACTCAAGGTACCTTTGTTAGGCAGGCCGGCAGCAGGGCCTGTGTAGTAATAATAAGTGCAAGAACCGACACTGGCTGAACTCTTACTGCATGTTCAGTTTCTCCATACCTGGACTCATTCAACCCTCGTGTTAACCCTGTGATGCATATGTCCTTTACAATGAGGAGCCTGAAGATTAAAGAAGTTAAGTAGCTCACAGAGATCACCAAGGGAGCATTTCTCAGATCTGAGAACCCAAACTCTTTCCCAGTGGGTTTTCTCCCCAGTGGACAGGGTGCAGGCATGCCCCGCTCCACCCGCCCAGGGGTTAAGCACTGCCCTTGCTCCAGCCCCCAACAAGCCTTAGACTCTGGGTGTGATCATCACACCCCAGAAAAACTTGGAGGTAAAAGCCTGTCACTTCTCCCTCACCAGGTGTTTATAGAACACCTGCTGTGTGCAAGGCTCTGCTAGGCACCTGGGAGAAGGGGCCGGTGGGGGAGAGGGGGTATTGAAAAGGACTATAGAACCAAGCTTCCATCAGCAACACACACACATGAACAAAAATTACATAACGAGCAATAACAGAGAGGTGCAGTGAGCTGGCAGCTAACCCGTCAAGGAGGGCGTGGAGATGGCACACAAGAGTCACTGGCAGGACCACAGAGGCGAGGGGAGGGAAAGGTCGCAGGGCCTGGGTGAGAGTGGAGTAGTGGAAAGAGCCGGATGGACCGGATTGGCGGCTTGCTGACTGAGTGACTCTCATTCCTCATGCGGCAGGTGCTTATTGAGCATAGTGCATCTGCCAGGCACTGCCCAGGACTGGGCTCATAGTAGCAATTAAAAGAGACAATCCACTTCTTGCAGTCTGGTGAGGGGAGACAGATTTTTTAAAAATTTTAAACCCCACAATAAAATAGGGTAATTTCAGAGAGTGAACACTTCTGTGAGGAGTAAAAGAGAGTCAGGTGATCGGGGATGCCAGCTGTCTACTTTAGATGACCAGGGAAGGCCTTTCCGGGGATCCTAAGATGCTCAGTGATGAGCAGTGAGAAGGAAGACAGGGCATTTTAGGTGGAGGAAAGAGGCAAAGGAAAAGGCCCTGCCAGGGGCAGAAATAAGTTCGGGCACGCTGAGGGAAGGACAAGAGGTCAGTATAGCACGAACAGAGAAGGCAGAGAGGAAAGTGATAGATAAGGTCGGAGAGATCAGCCAGGTAATGGGCAACTTACTAAGACTCTCTGAAACCCACTCTCCTCATCTGTAAAACGGAGCCAATTACGTAATTTACCTCATCTGACTGATGTGAAGATTCAGTGAGATCAGGCATGCAAAGAGGGAAAGGAAGGCGTAGACCTGGGTAGGCTTAGATGCTGGATGCTGGGGTTGGTCCCTAACGTGGGGGACCTGGGCAGCTGGCAGAGGTAAACTCCTTTGCTGCCTCTCCACTTCTTCCTACCAGTTCATCCCAATGCCTGTGCTCTATGGCATCTTCCTGTACATGGGGGTGGCAGCAATTAGCAGCATCCAGGTGAGCCCATTAAAATCACCATGAAGCCCCACTCCTCCTTCCTTTCCTGCTGGTACTCCCTGCCTGCACTGGCCAATTCCTCCCATGCCCTCTTTTCCTGTTTCTTCTGGGTACAGGGACTCTGCTGCCATGCTCTGGGTGAGGGGGGACCAAGGCCGTCCTCTGACTCCCCGGTGCAGAATTTCAATGGGGAACAGTGACACTCTCCAGGCTACCCACATACCCTGCTTTCCTCCTCCTCTTGTCCCCCCCAGTTCACAAAGAGGGTGCAGCTGTTACTGATGCCAGCAAAACACCAGCCAGACCTCCTGCTCTTGAGGCATGTACGTCTGAGCAGGGTCCACCTCTTCACAGCCATCCAGCTTGCCTGCCTGGGTCTGCTTTGGATAGTCAAGTCTACACCTGCAGCCATCATTTTCCCCATCATGGTGACTCAGGGGTGGGTGGTGTCCCGAGGGTTCCTGGGAGACTCTGAGTCTGGGAGGGTGGCCAAGGCCTCCGTAAGAGGAAGGCTCTTCCCTCTTTCACTTGCCCTGGCTCTGCCTGGTTGGGAATCCTAGAACAAAGAAAGACGGCCAAGGGATGCCTACAGGTGCGCTGATGGAATGCCTGGTTTGACTTCTTTCCTAGCCTCTTCAGGCTGGTCGAACACAGGTCGGGATATAACCTCCCCCCACCAAAAAAAAACCACCCCAAAAACTAAGGCCCTGGGAAAGGCAATGCTGCCACTTCTGTTACTTAGGGAGGCGGTAACACAGGTGGCTTCTAGCCCTGTTCCCACTCACCGAGGAAGTTACGATCCATGGGCTTTGCAGTAGGACCAATCTGGTCCTGGCTGTGTGACCTCTAAGAAGTTCCTGAACTTTCGGGCCTCACTTTCCCTCTCTGTGTAATGGCAATAATTATCATATCTATCCCACAGGAATATGTTAGCACTCAGCGAAATGACGCGCACTGCCTAGCACACGGAAGTGCTGAGTAGATGTGATTGTCGTTAGTCTTCCTGAGCTCTGTGTCTGTGCCTGCAGCTGCTGGGCCTGGTGGGGGTCCGGAAGGCACTGGAGTGGGTCTTCTCGCCACAGGAACTCCTCTGGCTCGATGAACTGATGCCAGAGAAGGAAAGGAGCACCCCTGAGAAGGGGCTGGAGCCAGAGTGCTCCTTCAGTGGGAGCGAGAGTGAAGAGGTGGGCTCACGACGGGCCCTCGATGGAGAAGGGGACACTGGGGAAAGCACTGTCAGCCAGGAGTGGTCCCTAGAGTCTAACATTTCCATTAAGCCTGAGGACTTTATCAATACAGTCGCTCCCCTTAGCTCTGTATTGACACAGGCACACTGAAGGGGTGAGGGAAATCTTTTTTCTTAGGGCAGGGGTCCATGGGGTGGAAATACCTGGGGACACAGGTCTAGTGGGCTTTCTCAACCCTGGTCTTTGTTACAGTGTGGGTATATATCCTTTCACTCTCTGGGTCCCTTTCTTTCTGCTGTCTCTGGTGCACACGCGTGCATGAGTGTGTGTGTGTGTGTGTGTGTGTGTGTGTGTGTGTGTGTGTTGTCTATTCAAAACTCATCTTGAGATCTCTGTTCCACAGTCAGAGCTGATGTATCAGCCAAAGGCTCCGGAAATCAACATCTCCGTGAATTAGCTGGAACTGAGCATGAGGTGAGGGTGTGAGGGAAGGCCCCCTGGTGTCGAGAGCGGGGGTGGGGATGGGAGCTCAGACCTAGGAAACTTCTGGTGTATTGACAAGTCCTGTTTTCTCTTCATGCTCCAGTCCTCAAGAGCCCCGGAGTCCAGAAGAGGGTAGAACAGCTTCTCCAAAGGGAAGAAAAAACAAATGCGAGTGCCTGGGCTTGGCTCCCCTGGCGATAAAGTATGGCCAGTAGAGGGAGCTCAATGTCATTCCGAACTGAATGTGGAATTTGGAGGTGGGGAAGGGAGGGACACAGGGACAGAAGACGGGGAGAGAGAGGGGAGGAGGAGAGGGAGGACAAATCTCCTGGCTGCTTTCCTTTGCTTTTGGGGGCTCCACCCTAGGCTCCTGAGAACTACACTCCAGACCAGGGGAGGGATTCTCTGCCACTTGCCCTCTTTGCCATTTTTTCATTATATTCATCCACTTATCAAAACAGCTTCTGAGTACTTACGAAGCACTAGAGATTCAGCAGTTAAGACAATCATGGTCCCTGACCTTGGGAAGTTAAAACCCCAGTGGAAAGGACAAACAGGCAACTTGCTAGAGTAGGGTAGGGCAGGCTGTGTGAACACAGGCCTCTAAGCCCTTCTAGGAGGGCAGTAAAAGTGGGGTGGTGGGAGTGGGGGAGCCTGCAAAGAGGAAGTGGTCTCTTCCTGACCATGTGGTTGGGTGTCATCCAGCAAGGCAAAGGGTCCTCGGTTCGATCCCTGGTCAGGGCCTGGCGCTGCGTTCGAGAAGCAATCAATCGATGTTTCGCTCCCATTGTTTTCCCCACCCTTCCCTTCTCTCTAAAAATAAATAAATAAAATCTTAAAAAAAAAAAAAACAGAGGAAGTTGTCTATAGCTTGAAATCTGAAGAATGAATAGAAGCTAGACAGGACAAGCTGAGGGCACAACATATACAAAGCCTGGAAATCCCTCCCCCATAAGCTGTGTTTCGGGCCACAGAACACCCTCTTCTCCATGCGTCTTAGAACCCAAGAAAGAGCTCACCACTGCAATAGAAAATTCGGGGGCTATGGGGAGATTCAATGGCTGGCCCAGAACAAAATCTGGGCTGTCCTTATCCCCTGTCAGGCTTCACTCTGGTTTTTGCCCCACGCTGTACCCAAGCGCTTGCTCTGACCCACAGTGTCTTCTCTCAGTCCACAGGTGTTCACTCAGGAAGTCAGGGCGATGTTTGCCTTGGCTTTACTGCCAGAGGCTCAGTCAGCTGGGACCTGGAACAATGGTTCAAGGCTGGAAGGCAGCTGGCCAAGACCTCAGTCACCCTCCCGAGCTGGGGTGGAGAGCAGCAGAGAACAGGCAGGTCTGCTTTGTGGTTAGGAAAGGCTGGTAAGCCGGAGGACTGACCAAGTCCCATTCACGCTCTACCCGACCAGGGGACCTGAGTCCAGAAGCCCTTCCCATTTTGAGCTTGTTATCCTCACAAATCCTCATTTACAGAATTGATGGGTCATAGGGAACTCTTATCAGCTTGCAAAAGGGAGACAAAGTCCCTCTTTCTAAAATAAATATTCCTCTATTAGAAACTTTTTTTTTCAAATAAAAATACAGAACTATATACTTGTGAAATGGAAACCATCCTAGAGATAACCAGGTTCACACTTGGGTGTATATTGTTCATTTTTATTTCGATGGACACATTAATATTTTTATTAAAACAGGGTTACACCATTGAGTTCTTTAACATGCTTATCACTGAATATGCATTAGATATTTTCCCCATGTCAGTGTATGTGTGTGTGTATATATATAAAATATATATATACTGATCTATATCTATATCTATATATCTACCTCATCCTTTTTTGTCATCTGCATAGAATAAATAACCTTTACATTGAAGGAGATATCATATATACAAAAGAATATATAAATGTCTTTGGAAAATGCAAGAATTTCTCCAGAGTATATACCTAGCTGTGAAACAAAGAGGGATGATAAAAAGAACACTTGTGTGTCCAACACTCACATTATGAACTAGGGTGTTTCTAGTCCTTCAGAAGCCCCTCTGAATGTTCCTCCCAGATTCCACCCCCAATTCCAGGTAAACGCTATCTAAATTTTATGGTAATTATTTTCTTGCTTTTCTTTGTAGTTGCACATCCATTCCTGTATTTTTATGTATTTATTATTTGGTCTATTTGTGAATGTTATATAAATGGAATCATTGTGAATGAATTTTTTGGTGACTGCTTCTTTCACTCAACATCGTTTTGTGAACTAATCACGTGGATGCAGGCAGCCGTGGTTTGTTCGTTTCCACTGCTGCTTGCACTCTATGGTATGGCCACCCCAGGGTAATGACCCATTCTTCTGTTGACTCACTGGCGAAGCCATCTGAACCTGCTGCTTGCTTTGTGGAAAGTTTAAGATGATTCAAATTCCTTGATGGTTACAGGATTCATTCTAAAAAGTAAAGACTTGTTGTTTTTTTTAGAGCAGTTTTAGGTTTGTATAGGATTCTCAGACTCTTTATTTCTTCTTTAGTCAGTTTTGGTAAATTGCATTTTTCTACAAATCTATGCATTTCATTTTTCATATTTATTGGCATAGAGTTATTTTTTATCTGCTTAATATATGTAGCACATTTAGCTATTTAGATATGGTTCCCTTATTATTTTAAATATTATTGTACATTCTATTTTTTGTTCTTGGTTACTCTAGCCTGAAGTTAGTCTATTTTACTAATATTCTCAAATAGCTAATTTCTGGCTTTATTGATTTTCTCTACTGAATATTTTTCTATGTTGTTAATTTCTTCTATTATTTCCTTTCATTTTCTTTTGGTTTATTCTATTGTGTTTCTAACATCTTAGATCATTGTTTTGAGTCTCACTGGTAGTTACCTCCTACCCCTACAGCAGTTAAGCACTACATTTCCTTTAAAGGACTCCTTTATCTGCACCCCACAGTTCCCATACGGTGTTCTCATTATCATTGCTTTCTGAGTATTTTTTAATTTTTACATGATTTCCTCTTTGACCCAAAAGTTAAGTGCATTTTAAAATTTTCCAAATATATATTTTCCCTTTAATTATCTTTCTGTAAGTGATTTTTAACTGAATTGCATTTAGAGATCTGTGGGGCTAACTTTATGGTCTGCCATATGGTCATTTTTAGTAAATGTTACATGTGTGCTTGAAAATGTTTATTCTCCAATTTCTGGAACAGTTTTCAATCTATTTCTATCAGGCTAGCCTACTAATTGTACTGTTCAAAATGTTCTATATATTTCATGACTTTTTCTGATCTGTTTAAACCATGAAATAACAAATAGGTATATCTGTTAATACACCTATGTGATAATGAATCTGCCAACACCTGCTTGTAAATCTTTTAACTTTGCCTTTATTTATTTTTTAAAGCTGTGTTATTGGGTGCTTTCTAGTTTAAATCATTCTGTCTTCCTGGTTAACTGATCCTTGTGCCATTCTGTAATGGTCTTACATTGTGGTGACCGGTAATGATCTCTGCTTAAAAGTTATTTGGTCTGCTAGCAAAATAGTTAAATCAGTTTTCTTTTGGTTAGAATTTACCTATATTATATATTTATATTATTTGAGTTTCAGTCTTTCTGTGTGTTCTTATTTTTAAGTATATCTACTATAATCAGCACATAGCCAGATTTCATTTAAAAAAAAATCCAATCTGACAATCTGGCTTTTAGTTGGAAAACTCAGTACATTTACATTCAGAGCAATTACTAATATATTCGGTTTTGGTTTATTTGGTTTTTCTATTGTCCTGTTTTTCTATTTCTTTTCCCTTTTCAATTTTTCTTGCCTTATTTTGGATTGATTGAGCTATTTTTGTCTTTTTCTTTTCCACTTTACCCCCTCTACTCATTTGGAACATGAGAAAAAGGGAAGTCAAGGATGATTCCAGTGCTTTTGGTCTAAGCAATGAGAAGGAAGGAATTGCCACTCACTGAGTTCATATCAGGGCATTTTAAGTATGATGCCTTTTAGATAGTTAAGCAGAGATGTCAAATAGGCAGCTGGACCTGCAGGTCTGAAGATCAGGGGACAGGTATGAACCAGAGACAAAAATTTGTAAGTTTACTGCATCTCAGTTATATTTAAAATGGACTAGATAAGGTTGCCAAGGTTGTGGATGAAGTTAAGACGCAGGGATCAAATCTTGGAACACTCCAATGTTAAGAGCTGGAAGGTTGAAGAGCAACTAGGAAAGGAGGAGACTGAGAAGTGGGGAGTGACACCAGGTGAACATGGTGTCATCCTTGAAATAAAGAAAATGTTTCAAGGGGAAGTATTTCTCGTTACTGTTTGCTTTGGAGTCATTCTAACTCCTTACTTCTATGCCAGTTCATGTAGATTTTTTAAAAACATTTTTTAAAAGATTTTATTTATTTTATTTTTAGAGAGGGAAGGGAGGGAGAAAGAGAGAGAGAGAGAGAGAGAGAGAGAGAGAGAGAGAGAGAGAGAGAGAAACATCGATGTGCGGTTGCTGGGGGCTGTGGCCTGCAACCCAGGCATGTGCCCTGACTGGGAATCGAACCTGCGATGCTTTGGTTCGCAGCCCGTGCTCAATCCACTGAGCTACGCCAGCCAGGGCTCATGTAGGTTTTTAAAGTTAAAATTATATTGAACTTAGCATTTTATTGTTTTAGTTAGGAGGTTGTTCAGAAATTTAAATCTATACAATGACAAAAGAAATTCTGATGGCCCTTTTTGATGTTACAAAGAAAGATCTAACATGATAATCTAAGCATCTACTGACTAAGAGAAATACATACCAAAAGTATTATTTAAATTTAGATAATTGCACATTTACTTACTTCAACAGCATCTACACATTGTTGAAAATACCTTCATTTATATTTGCTTGTTTACACAGTCAACAAATACTTATTGAACATCAACAATGTCCTGTCAGGTAAGGTTTTTGACTTCATGGAGCTGACATCATGGTGAAGGAGAGAAGTCATAAGCAAAAAAATAAGATAATCTCAGATGATGGCAGTACTCGAAAGAAAATAGAACAGGGTAATATGATAGGGACTGGGAAAAGACATTATTAAGATGGATGTTTGGGGAAGGCCTCTCTGGGTAGAAGACCTTCAGGTTGATACCTGTGTGACAAGGAACCGGGCAAATTATCATCTGCCTGCAGTCAAGGTGTGGTAAACACATACATGAATTTAAGTGCTCTGCTGTCCTTGGATGGGGAACCCCTGTCACAAGGGAAAGTTTGAGGTCACCACTGCCTTCAAACTTAGCCCTTGCTTGCTCCATCCAGGCCGTGCGAGCCTGAGATATTCCCTTCCTGGCACTAACTCACAGACTTCAGTTTTCTGTCAGTAAAACAGGGCCAAAAGCCTAGATTCTAGGGTACTTCCAGGGTTAATTGCTGCCTGTAACATTCTTTAAGATCTTTAATTAAAAGACTCAGGTCTGCATAGAGGGTTATTAGAGACTTCCAAACCCCAGGGAAAATCTCGCCCTATCAGTAACCTAGGCCCATCCTTCCCAGCCTGTAGCTGTTGGACACGGGTTCTAACACTTTTGTGGGCATTAGAATCAGAGGTTGTTATAATATGAATTCTTAGGCTTTTTGTTTGGATTCTGGGTTTTTGTCTTAGTTCTGGGTTCTTCTATCCCTTTATCCAGGGTCTCATGCTTTTCAACACTCTAGATTTTTGTCTTTGCAAATGGACTTGAGTGTGCCCTTGTGCGTATATAATATGATCTGAGACATCTTTGGTCACTTTTCCCAAAGCAGTGCAGGGCAGAGATTGGAGGAGGCAGAAATGTGTCTGTCTCTACCTCTCAAATGTAGACAGATGTTAGGAGGAGGGTTTGAGGGAAACCTTTGAATGAAGGGAGGGAGAAATTGCGGACTGATGCAAATGGGAGAAGGTGAATACAAGGAAAGTAATCCTAGTTTGAGGGCCAGTTCACTGCTTCTTACCTCTCTTCCTGGTGCTGAATCCCTACTATAGGGGCTGTCTAGGTCTTGAATGAATGATTGATCAATTGACTGATTGAGTCATTCATTCATTCAACAAATATGTATTAAATATCTATTATATGCCAGACAGTGCCCTATGTGGAGGAATTCAGTGTCAAGTGAGACAAGATCTCTGCTCTCCATTTTAGTAAGGGGGGGATAGAAAATAAGTAAATGTAATAGTAATATGTAATATGTAAATGTAATGTAATATGTAAATGTAATATGTAAATGTAAATATAATATGTAAATGTAATACACAAGATAATTTCAGACACTGATATAATGTAATAATAATACAGTGTAATATAATAATATAGGCTAATGTGATAAAGAGGGAGGACTGAGTGGGTGACTATTTTAGATTGGGGGTAGTGAGGGCTTCTCTAAGAAGATGACACTTGAGCAGAGACCTGAATGGCAAAAAGAAGTTAGTCTTAGGAATGCGGGGAGGGAGCAGAGTGGAAGCATTTTGGCAAAGGGAATATCAGTTCACAGGCTCACAGGTAGGAAGGATTTCACAATGTTTGAGAAACTGAGAGAAGACCTATGTAGCTAGAGAGGAGGAGTGAAGGAGAGAACATTGCAAGATGAGGTTGAGGAGGATTAGGGTTGTAGGCTACCATAATGGGTACCTTGGAAGAGGCAGTGTGGGTGAGGCCTTGTCCCTTGGGGTAAGAACAGTAGAGGCCAATCCAAAATAGTCAAAATGATCTTGAAAATGAAGAACCAATTTGGAGGACTCTTATTTCTTATAGATATCAAGTTTCTTATTTCAAAGCTACAGAAATCAAGACAGTGTGGCACTGGCAGAAGGAAAGATATATAGAATTGACAGTCCAAAAACTGACCCTCACACTTATGGTCAATTAATTTTTGATAAGAGTGCCAAGACAATTCAACAGGGAAAGAACAGTCTTTTTAACAAATGGTGTTGGGAAAACTGAATATCTGTATGCAAAAGAATGAAGTTGGATTCTACCTCACACCATATGCAAAAAGTAACTCAAAATGGATTAAAAACATAAATGTAAGGGCTAAACCACTTCTCCTTGGAAGAAAACATAGGTGTAAGTCTTCATGACCTTGGATTTGGCAATGGCTCTTAGATGACACAAAAGCACAAATAACAAAACAAAAAAGTAAATTGGACATCATCAAACTGAAAAGTTTTGTACTCTAAATGACACTATCTGGAAAGTGAAGAGACAACCCACACAATGAGAGGAAATATTTGCAACCATTTATCTGTTAAGAAACTTATATCTAGAATATATACAATTTACAACTTAATAAAAAGGCAAAAATCCCAATTTAAAAATGGACAAGGGATCTAAGCAGACATTGATCTGAAGAAGACATATGTATTGCCAATGAACACATGAAGAGATGCTCAACATCACTAGCCACCAGGGAAACACAAAGCAAAACCATAATGAGACACCATTCACACCCACTAGAATGGCTAGAAATGGTAAGTACTGGTGAGGATGTGGAGAAATTACAACCATCATACACCGCTAGTGGGAATGAAAATGATCCAGCAGCCCTGGAAAACAGTTTGTGTTCCTCAAAAAGTTAAACATAGAATTACCATATGATCTAGTAATCCCACTCCTAGGTATATGGCCAAAGGAATTGAAAGCAGGGACTGAAAAAGATACTCATACACCAGTGTTCATGGAGGCATTATCACAACAGCTGAAAGGTGGAAGCATCCAAATGACTCAACAACTCAAACTGATGGATACACAAAATGTAGTACATCCATACAGTGAAATATTATTCAGCCATAACATGGAATGAAGCACTGATTCATGCTACAACATGGATGAACCCTGAAAACCTCATTCTGAGCAAAAGAAGCTAGTCACAAAGGACCATGTTATATAATTCCATTTATATAAAATATCCAGAATAGGCAAATCTGTAAAGACAGAAAGTAGACTGGTATTTACCTAGGTCTGGGGACCTGGGGGATTGCTAGGGAGTAGAGGATTTCTTTTTAGGAGTGATGAAAATGTTCTCAGAATTGTATAACTCTGTGAATATAACAAGAGCCATTGAATTACTTTGGCTGAATTGTGTGGTATGTGAATTAAATTTCATTAACAGTTTAAAATTTTTTTAGGTAGGAGACAGAGCCTGTGATATAATTAGCAGGCCACAACAAAGAGGCTGAAAATCTGTAGGGCCTCCAAGACCCAAGGAATTACCACTGCTGGGCAAGAACTGGGAATTCTCTGACACTAGCTCCAGGAGCCTACTAGCTAAGTGAACCCAAGGGATGAACTACAACCTGGGGAGGTTTCTCTAGGTTGTTTTCAGAACTCTGTATTTGTTCATCTCCTATGAATATATCCCTGTCCAAAGGGGATAATGTGTAGTGATCACAAACTAGAGTTCTGTTCCCTCTCTTGCTCTTCTGCTTCTTTCAATGATAATACATTCGTTTCATCTTTAAAAAAGATTTTGTTTATTTATTTTTAGAGAGAGGGGAAAGGAGGAAGAAAGAGGGGGAGAGAAACATCAATGTGTGGTTGCCTCTCCTACACCCCCAACTGGGGACCTGGCCCACAACCCAGGCATGTGCCCTGACTGGGAATCAAACTGGCAACCCTTTGGTTTGCAGGTGGCACTCAATCCACTGAGCTGCACCAGCCAGGGCACAATTTCAGAGTCTTAGCTCCAATATGCACATATTTCCTGTTTATTAATAACCATAGGCTCACAGAGCTGGAAGATCACCTTATCTGTAAGAAGCAGAAACTAAGGGTCCAGAAAAGGAGGGTTACCTGTTCAATCACAGCCAGTAAATAGCATAGAGGGGACTCAAATCATTACTGTAAATTGCCTGTGCTAGTGACTATAATCCTAATGACTTAGTAATAGCCTAAAGAAGGACAGGGCTCAGGCCAGGGGGAGGGGATGGATGGTAGGAAGGCAAGGGGAAGGGTAGGTGGAGTTGGGAGGTAGAAGGGGAGGTATGTGGTAAAGTAGAAGTTGTTACCATTTTGGTTTACATTTTTGTCTCTTTAAGCTTGATTTCTTTCCATGACGGCCTTTTCTTGTTAACCAGGTGGTTCTGTGGCATAGAAGAGCTTGTTGGTTCTTAAAGGTCATTGTAGGGTTTAGTCCATTTAAAGAAATGGGCCAGAGCAGCTGGAAGGGAATATGGGTGTTGCTGTTTTAGGGGATGCCCCTTGCTCCTCTGCCGGAGAAGACCTGCTGTGGCCCCTGACAAATGGTTTTTACCATCTGACCTCACTCTCACCTGCCCTTTCCTAGTCTCTCTCTTCACCCAGCACACCACTGCCCCCAATTCCTGTCTGGAGACTTAGAGAAGGAGGAGGAGGGAAATGAGTGCCTTTTCCCTTTCATAGATTCACCAGACATCCAGAGCACAGTTCAGAGCTCTTGCTCCCAAGCTCTGACTGCTAGGCTAAAGATGAGAGGGGCTGAGTGGAAAAAGACGGAAAATCCAGCGGTTTCCATAGGTCATCTCCTCCGTTCTTCTGCCTCCGTTAGAACTGCTACACATTACTGCACTAGTTCTGAAACTTTTTGGTCTCAAAGCATCTGTAGATTCTTAAAAATTACTAAAGACCCAAAGAGCTATTTTTAAAATATATTTTATTGATTATGTTATTACAGTTGTCCCATTTCCCCCCTTCATTCCCTTCCACCCTGCACACCCTCTCCCACCCACATTTCTGCCCTTTAGTTCATGTGCATGTGTCATAAGTTCTTTAGCTTCTACATTTCCCGTACTGTTCTTGCCCTTCCCCTATTTTCTACCTACCATCTATGCTACTTATTCTCTATAACTTTTCCCCCTTTCTCCTCCTCCCACGCCCCTGTTGCTAACCCTCCCTGTGATCTCCATTTCTGTGGTTCTGTTCCTGTTCTAGTTGTTTGCTTAGTTTGCTTTTGTTTTAGGTGTGGTTGTTAATAATTGTGAGTTTGCTGTCATTTTACTGTACATGTTTTTTTATCTTCTTTTTCTTAGATAAGTCCCTTTAACATTTCATATAATAAGGGCTTGATGATGATGAACTCCTTTGACTTAACCTTACCTGAGAAGCACTTTATCTGCCCTTCCATTCTAAATGAAAGCTTGGCTGGATAGAGCAATCTGGGATGTAGGTCCTTGCCTTTCATTACTTGGAATACTTCTTTCCAGCCCCTTCTTGCCTGTAAGGTCTCTTTTGAGAAATCAGCTGACAGTCTGATGGGAACTCCCTTGTAGGTTACTGTCTCCTTATCTCTTGCTGCTTCCAGGATTCTCTCCTTCATTTTTACCTTGGCTGATGTAATTATGATGTGCCTGGGTGTGCTCCTCCTTGAGCCCAACTTCTTTGGGACTCTGAGCTTCCTGGACTTCCTGGAAGTCTATTTCCTTTGTCAGATTGGGGAAGTTCTCCTTTATTATTTGCTCAAATAACTTTTCCACTTGTTACTCTTCCTCTTCCCCTTCTGGTACCCCTATAATTTGGATGTTGGAACATTTAGAGATGTCCTGGAGGTTCCTAAGCCTCTCCTCATTTTGTTGAATTCTTGTTTCTTCATTCTTTTCTTGTTGTATGTTTTTTTCTTCCTTCTGGTCCACTCCATCGATTTGAGTCCCAGTTTTCTTCCCATCACTATTGGTTCCTGTGCATTTTCCTTCATTTCACTTAGCATAGCCTTCATTTTTTCATCTAATTTGCGACCAAATTCAACCAATTCTGTGAGCATCCTGATCACCAGTGCTTTGAACTGTGCATCTGATAGGTTGGCTATCTCTTAGTCACTTAGTTGTATTTACTGTGGAGCTTTGATCTGTTCTTCCGTTTGAGCCATTTTTTTTTTGTCTTGCCGTGCCTGTTACGTATGAGTGGAGCCCTAGGCATTCACCAGGTCAGGGCAACCCACGTTGATGGTTTGTGATGCTGTATGTGGGGGCGGGGTCCAAGAGGGAACAATCGTGCTTGCTCCACTCTCTGTCCGATTTCAGTCCCTTCCGCCACTTCCCCCACGCAAACTGGGCCTTTCTGGTGCTGATTCCCATGTGGGTGGGCTTGTGCACGCTCCAGGACCCTGTGGGTCTCTCCAACGAACTCTCCTGTGAGGCTGGGAGTCTCTCCCTGTGCCTCAACCTCCACAGGTGTTTTCAATTAGTGCCCCAAGGCTCTATTTCCACGTGCTGGGACCCTGGGTTGCACTGTCTGTCTCACTCCCCAAGTCTGCCTGGTTTATCTGCATGCAAATGTGGGATCACCTGGTCAGCCAACTGCCTTGTGTGTAGTGCCTCACTTCACAATCGCCACCTTGCTTGGTCTATCCATTGCCACCCTGCACCCGGGGTCTGCCAGCTGCCGCCTGTGTGCCCAGGGGCCACCCACTGCAGTCTTGCCTTTGAGGGGTGCTGTATGCGCCTGGTGCCACCACTTTTTGTACCATGTGACCCCTCTCCCAGCTGCCCGACTCCACCCTTCCTACCGGTCTGGATGAATGTGTCTATTTTAATTCCTTGGTTGTCTGACTTCCATACAGTTCAATTTTCTATCAGTTCTGGTTGTTATTTTGTTTCTAAATTGTTGTCCTTATTTTGGTTGTGCAAGGAGGCACAGTGTGTCTATCTATACTTCCATCTTGGCCGGAAGTGCCAAAGAGCTTTTATTTATTATTTAAGAAGCAAAGAGCTCTTGTTTATTATATGTAGGCTTTACCCATCAATATTGACTGTATTATAAATCAGAACTGAGGAATTTTTAAAAATCTGTAAGTTCAATTCATAAATGTGAACATAAGTAACATATTTTTATGAAAAAGTATTTTTCAAAACAAAAGAATTTAATGATAAGATTGGAATTTTTAATGTCTGGGTTAATAAAAGACAGATGGATTCTTATATCTGCTTCAGTATTCAGTCAACTGTAATACAGTGTTTTGGTTGAAAAATGTAAAGAAAATCTGGACTAATACACATAAGTAGTTGGAAAAGGGAGGAATATTTTAATGAGTTTTCAGATAATTGTGATTATTCCTGTTCATACCACATCGAAATTAAACAACCATTAGTTTTGTAAAGGTTGAGACCATACTATAAACTTTTCGCACTCTGTTACATTAAAATCCACTGGCCTATCTTTGGATGATTCTTTTACTCACACATGGTTTTGTAAAGTCATGCTTTGGTCATCTGGGAAATCTTGGTTTACTGAGTAATGCAGATCTTGCAAATACTGAAATATTATATAAAAACCACACTGGTTGATAACATCACCTATCTCATCAGAAAAATCTTTTCAGGAAAACTGCCAACCAATGGCAGGGAATACAATTTCCCAAAATCCTCACTTTCCCCCAAAGCTTGAATTTTATATTTGGAAACAAATACTGTCAGCTATTTTCCTTCACGTGGCAGGCTCCAGAAAATGTCTGCCAAATACATGTCTGACTTACCAAAATTCACGTTAGTCATACTCTCAAGGAAACATGGTGTTCCATCAGAAAGTGGTTAGTTCAGCTTGCAAATGGAATGGTTTTACAAGTGTTTATTCTGAGACAATCAATGTACTGTACTTGAGACAACTGATGTACTTGAAAATGCCAGTGTATGGCAGAAGTGCTCTCCGTGTCCTTCCCGTTTCCTCACAGGGGATTTTTAAAATATAGGTACTCAAGGGTCGAGTTTTAATAAAATTAATTTTTCTGGTGTCATTAAGGACATGCTTAGCAGAACTGGCTTTCCCCTCCTTAGAATGCTCTAAGACTACATTAACTACTAACAATGTGATACTATTGCCCAAAGCACCAGCAATTTTTACCCACCATTGCTTTTGTACTATCAGTGTAAAAGTCAACACAGTGAAAAGTAATATCTTAGAATTCTAATGGAAAGTTTTGATTTCTTGGACTCCCTGAAAAGGCCTTGGGGCCTCCAGGAGCCTACAGACCATACTTTGAGAACTCAGACAATATACATGTTGTGTATGTGTGTATATGTTGAAATACATGTAAAATATTTCTCCCCTAAGTTCATATTTCTCTGAGTTAAATATAATTCCCTAGATCTGATGTGAAAAATTGCCAATGTCTGGGTTTAAGAGGGTCTTCTAGTGGGAAGTTTCAGGGCAGAGCCCCAACCACATTTTTTCTTACAGCTTCTGTGATCTTGTCCAGACTCATGTCTCCAATAGACTCTCTAGGTGTTCTTTTGGGGCAGTAGCAGACACCATGCCATTTCCTAGGGGAAGAACATCTGGGAGGTGGCGGTGTCAAGTGCCCTGCAGGTGAACGCCATGCTGCGTCTCCTGATTTATGGGCCTACCTTGATGAGCAAGGGGTGTGGTAAACTAAGTTGAGTTCAAACACTCCACAAGAGCCTGCAAGATATTCAGAGTGACTCAGTCTCACTTATAAGCCAAAATTGCTCCCCAGTTGGAATTCTGGGCTTGCTTTCCTAACATTGGTAAGCAATAATGTACTTCTGTTTTTAATAGGAAATATCATAGGGTAATGGATGGGATCATGTAGGTCACCTCAGAGATAGTCCTGGGAGACACTGACCCTAATGCCCAGTCTTCTAGTTCTTTCTTTATTAAAAAGGGGAGTGTGAAGACTACATGACTCCTTGAGGGTCCTTGTAATTTGAAAGCACTGACTCACTACATGGCAGACCACCATGACCTGGAGAGTACGTTGATTCTTGCTGTGGGGATTACTATATAACTGTTCTCTTATCAGGAAAGTGCTCAGACCATGAGATTCCAAACTTTTGCCAGTCCTGGGACCTTCTAAATTCCATGGCAGAATGCCATGGTACCAGCCAAAGACAGCTTCTAGAGAAGGTGGTTGTGGCTGCCCAAGTTGCAGGGTATAAGAGGATATATGAATCAGGGTGTTTGGAGTGGTTAGCCTCAGGTTTTCCAAGTGTGGGACAGGAGGTTGGAACTTCATCGTAATGTACTTAGTACTGTTGATTGCAGGTTCTTAGAACCCTATTCTTATCAAAGAACTTATAGCTGAACCCTTATATACTGGCTGGTATTTATTCTTCAGAGTGGTTCTTGGTCTTCCCTTTTAATTAGTACTGAGAGGTGGAAGGAAGCTCACAGCACTGCTGCAATAACTCATATTTTCAGTATGCATCATCCAGTGGAGGCCCAAATACAGGGTCCTGCACAAATAATGCCCCTTTTTTATTACAAAATCTTTTATTACAAAACCATAAGCATGTAATTCTGTAACAACAGTATCACACTCAAGCACACCATATGACATTTTAGGTGAAATGTTGAAATTAAAACTATAAATTATTACACCCATATTATCCCTACCAACCACACTCAAGCAGGTGTTATTTCTGCCGCATGCTGGATGATACTCATAGTGGATTCACCTGGGGGAAAAGTGGCTTAACCTTCATTGCTAACCACAGGAACTTTCTGCAGAGAGATGCTTCCTTTAAAAAAAAAGCTACAACTTGACATCTTAAAAATATTTTTTCCCCAATTACAGGAGATACTTAGCTGTGTTCCTATTCAGTATGTTTCTCTTGAGGGTTTCTGGCCGATTTTCCATGTAATGTCCTATATTGGCTAAGTTCTTCTTGCTGTCTAAAACCAGACACATGCGGTGAATCCATCATCATCTTCTTCATCTGAAAAATAATTGTTCTTGCTTAATTTTCCTAGCACTGCCAATAAATATCCCATTTGATTAACCCCCCTGATTTTATACCTGTAGTGACTGTTTACTTACAAACTTTATTAATTTTTTTCTGATCACATTACTTATAGAAAAACTGAATTCACAACTATGTAAACTAAATAAAAATCACCCATTACCATCCATAGATAATTTTGGTCTGGTATATGTCATTTTTTTAAAAAAAGATTTTACTTGTTGATTTTTAGAGAGAGGTGAAGAGAAAGAGAATGAGAATGAGAGGGAGAGGATTATCAATGTGTGGTTGTCTCTCATGCACCCTGTACCAGGGACATGTACCAGGGACCTGGGCCATAACCCAGGCATGTGCCCCAACTGGGAATCAAATTGGTGACCCCTTAGTTAGAAGCCCACTCTCAATCCACTGAGTTACACCAGCCAGGGCTGGTGTAGGTCATTTTGATGTATGGGAATATTCTATTAATTATATTTTATATGCTATTATAGTGTTTCTAATTTCCCGCCTTTTCATCCCCCCACCATCACCCCCTACTCCCTCAGGCAATCCCCGCACCATTCTTCATGTTCATGGGTCATGCATATAAGTTCTTTGGCCACTCCATTTCCTATACTGTACTTTACATCCCCATGGCTATTCTGCAATTACCTATTTCTGCTTCCTAATCCCCTCACTAATTCACTTATTCTTCCATATCCCCTCTGCCACCTGGTAACCATCAAAATGCTCTCTGTATCCATGATTCTATCTCTGTTCTTGTTTGCTTAGTTTGTTTTTTAGATTCAATTGTTGATAGATAGGTATTTTTTGCCATTTTACTGTTCACAATTTTGATCTTCTTTTTCTTAAATAAGTCCCTTTAACATTTCATATAACAATGGTTTGGTGATGATGAACTCCTTTAGTTTTTTCTTGTCTTGGAAGGTCTTTATCTGCACTTGGATTCTAAATGATAGCTTTGCTGGCCACAGCAATCTTGTCTATAGGTACCTGCTTTTCATGACTTTGAATATTTCTTGCCAGTCCCTTCTAGCCTGCAAAGTTTCTTTTGAGAAATCAGCTGGAAGTCTTATGGGGACTCCCTTGCAGGTAACTAACTGCTTTTCTCTTGCTGCTTTTAAGATTCTCTCTTTATCATTAACCTTTGGCATTTTCATTATGATGTATCTTGGAGTGGGCCTCTTTGCATCCATCTTGTTTGGGACTCTTTGTTCTTCCTGGACTTAATGTCTATTTCCTTCACCAAATTAGGCAAGTTTCTTTCACTATTTTTTCAAACAGATTTCCAATTTCTTGCTCTTTCTCTTCTCCTTCTGGCACCCCTATGATGTGAATGCTAGAATACTTGAAGTGGTCCCAGAGACTGCTTACACAATCCTCATTTTCTTTTTTTAATTATTTTTTCTTCTTGTTGTTCTGATTGGTTGTTTTTTGTTTCCTTACGTTCCAAATCATTAATTTGATTCTTGGCTTCCATTCTACAGTTGTTTCCTTGTAAATTGTTCTTTATTTCAATCAGTGTATCCTTTATTACCAACTGGATCTTTTTTATGCTGCTGAGGTCGTCCCTAAATTCCTTGAGCATCCTTATAGCCAG